>NC_045597.1:157876847-159113097 GCF_009762305.2 Zalophus californianus | reverse complement strand
CGTAGCTGAACTGTTAGGTGACTGCAGTGAGAGAGTGAAGCAGAACTGTCCAGTTGACCCGTATACATGTAAGAAAGAACAAATGGTTGTTTTCAGATGCTAAGGTTAGGGGTTGTTATTATATAGCCATAAATCCCTGATACCATAGGGGAGCCATTGGACAGTTTTATGTAGGGTAGTGACATATCTGATCAGGGTAGTGGTAAAGATCATCCTGATTGCTGTGTAGAGGCAGGAAGACTCTGTAGGTGGCTGTTACAGTGATCTGGGATAGATGTGGTTAGTTTGGAGTAGGGTGTAGGTTTGGTAAAGGTTTGGCAATATAGACAAGGTGTATATTTAGGCAAGGTTACTACTGACTATATATATATATGAGGCACATAGCTCACTTACTTTGATTTCTGATTAACCATCTTGTGGGTAGATCTTGGCCAAAATTTCCTTCACACGGCCTAGGTTATAGGCAGAGCTGTTCATTAACTTCTGACATTAAATACTGTCTCTATTAATTGGATAGTTTTGTTCACTGTTGTATATGTAGCTGTTCCTTATTGTGAATGTCCAATAAATGTTTATTAACTGGTAAATGAATGACATGTCATGATCTAACTAAATGTGGTTAGTTGTCATCAAGTATTTGATAGTTTCATCACAAGTATTACAAAACTTCAAGGAACTGTTCTGTGTTAAAGTTTCCTCATCTTTAAAATAGGAAGATTGGACCATATGTATGTCATGAAAAGTCCCTTCTATATCCAAAATTTATATTAATTTCCTTTTATTATTATGTTTATTAAAATTGCTCTCAGATAGGACAATGCTAGAATTTCTTACTCATATGCACAAAAAACAGAAAATAATTGTGGTACTTTTTCCAAAAGTAACTATTTTATTTTATTTTTTTAAATTTTTTTCAAAAGTAACCATTTTAATCCTAAATCTAGGACCAACTAAAATCTACTCTTAACCCAATTTTTGTGTCAGGTGAAAGAGCATTTAGGCAAAAATCATTAATATTGTCTCATAGTTTGAATGTCATGTATATGGCATTCTCTGAAAATCTCAAATACTTGGGAGAAATAGGCAGGTATAAGTAAAAATGGGCACTCATCAACTCAATTGAATGTTATATATCCATTAAAATTATGGTTACAGGGGCAGCTGGGTGGCTCAGTCAGTTAAGCTGCTGCCTTCGGCTCAGATCATGATCCCAGGGTCCTGGGATTGAGTCCTGCATTGGGCTCCTTGCTCAGCGGGGAGCCTGCTTCTCCCTCTGCCTGCCGTTCCCCCTGCTTGTGCTTGCTCTCTCTCTCTCTTTCTCTCTGACAAATAAATAAGAATCTTTAAAAAATTATGGTTATGGGCACTATATCACAATTTAGAAATTGCTAATGTGCATTATGATGTGGATAAAATAATTACAGTGCCATGTAAGTAAACACATTTTTTTAACATATAATGTATTATTTGTTTCAGGGATACAGGTCTGTGATTTATCAGTCTTACACAACTCACAGCGCTCACCATAGCACATACCCTCCCTAGTGTCCATCACCCAGCCACCCCATCCCACCCACCCCCTTCCACTCCAGCAAACACATATTCTTCTAAAAGTTTTTGATTCATTTACAGTAACCCTGTTGGGTTAATAATAATATTATACCAATTTTACAGATAAGGAAACTGAGACATAAATGGGCAAAGTAATTTGCCCCAAATCACACAGCTGGTAAGAGACCTCTACTTTTCAAAACAGCATTGAATGTCTTAGGCAATACACTGAAGACAAGAAGAGAAAGTAGGAGGTAAAACTATTGAAACAGAATAGCCAAGCTTATTATTTGTAGGTGAAATGATCACCTACTTAGAGAATTTGAATAACCAGCAGAACCTTTATCATAAGAGAGTAAGGTGATCATTAAATGCAAATCAAGCACTTTCTTTTATTTTAATAAAAAAACTATTGTGGAATGCAATGCAAAAATACTAAAATGAAACATAAAATATGAAATAGTAATCAAGCCAACAAGGGTCATAAATGAAGGGTGTACAACTGGGCTTCAGAGTTTTGTATCTGGCTATAGAGGTGAAGCTCTTTAATAGGCAGCAGAGGTGACCAAGAACACAAAGTACTGCTGATTTTTTAAGATACTGCAAATGAGTACAAAAGTAACTGAAGAACTTTTAAATAACTTAATAACTGAAAACTGGTGTCATAGAAAGTTCTTTAAATTTTTTTTAAAAACTAAGTGCAGACTTTTACAGTATTTAGAATTATTCTGGAATGGTCCCATTGTTTTGGAATGGTCCTGTTGTATGTAAAAGAAATTTGAAGAAGTGAAAACTCATTTGCCTTTCTATGATCGGAGGACTTTATTCTGATGATTCCAAGATATTCCATGAAATGAGTGCCATGATCTAGAAGAAAGGTCTGCCACAGGTGAGGATGTGGGAATGTACCTGTGTCAAAGCTTTGCTTATGGGCCATCAATGTTCTGTCCTTGCTGAAGATTTTTATTATAAACTTGAAACATCCATACATACATCCATTTATACAAATAAAGAATTCATTCAAATGTTCTTTTACTTGTGGAATAACTATTTTTAAAACACTATGCTAAGAGTTTGGGAGAGAGAGAGGAATAAAGAGGAATAATGCACTAATTCAGGTTTTAAATTGAATTCAGGTTTTAATTTGATAGGAATTACCCATGGTCTTCTACCTCTCCACTTGTAAATAGCCAAAATTTATTTGGTTACACATCCTACTGGATAATATCTAGAGAGTGCCATCATTTACTGCTTAATAAATGCTCACTGAAATTAAATAAAAAAGAGAGCTATGATTATAGCTGTTGTCATTCTTAGGTGATTCCAGACAAGAGGACATCTGGGATTGTGGAACTTTCCATGCCCTTGGAAAACCTTTCTAAAAGATTTTTTAAACTTGGTGTGTATGTGTTTTAGGCTTAATTTCCTTGCATTCCGTACAGCTCTTCCATTACCCACCTTATTTTGCTCCATTCAAAAGGCATAATTCTCAAAGCATGTGGCACTTTTGTGATGGGCATTTCACAAGAACTTTGGATTGAACTGTGTTAGTTTAGTTTGATCCTAGGATTGCTGCCATTACTATGGGGTTGGTCATTAATGCCCCATGGCTTAGTGGTAGGGAATTAGAGGCTATTACAATTGTGGGGCCAGTGAACAATAGAAGAAACCTGATGGAAGATGAATTTCTTTGAACGTAGCCTACCAACAAGGCCATGTGGCAGCCACTTCAGCCCATCAGAGCTCTCCTGGAACATTTTCAGGAAGAACTTGATTGCAAGCTATGCCTGGCTGCTTTCACTTCTCATTTCAACAACACTGGGCATATTTTCTAAACTCTTCTGAGCATAATAACAGACAAGCTACCCTGTAATGCAAGGCTATAATTCCACCGAGGGGTGCTGGCGGTGACATGTACCATGAAGTCAGAATCTGAGTGGTTTGTCACCAGAACCCCCAGGGTGGAATTATAGCCTCATTCATTTCTTGCTTATTTCTTTAATATGTAGATGTCATTTTGCTTCGTCCATCATCTCCCCTATAGTTCTTGCCCCTGATTTCCTGGCCACCAAAGAATACTTTATCTCCTAATATTTTGATAATTTCCTATACCGTTAATATTTTTAACTCTGTGATATGGACATATTCTGCTTTCTTATTCTTGTCAGAGGTTTGCTGCTGCAGGGTCAGATTACTCAAAAGGGTCATTAAATTTGGGCCCTGGAAGTAGTGACCATAGGGCCCTGTTCAGCCTTGCTTACAAAGGAGGTTAACTTAAGATATAGAGAAGCAAGACAAGAGCAGGCTGAGGCTTGGGGAAGGCTGTAAGGAAAGACTGGTAGAGCAAAGAAGGACCAGATCCAAACATGGAAGAAGGACCTTCTAATAGTTTGGTGAGTCTGTAAGTAAATAAGTACGTATACATATTCCCATGTGTATACAGTTTTCATGAATATGTACATAAGTGTGTATGCATGAAAACTAACATAAAAATAACAATTATAACTTTAAACTGTGAGAACTTACTTTAACCTTCCCAAAAACGTAGGGTCCCACATGGTTCAACGGTCATTTGTCTTTTAAATCAATTGCAGTGTAACTCCAGAAGCCTTGATGAAGACCATGTCTTTGCTGTAGATTCCCCTGAAGTGAGAATTCAGGGGTTTAACCTATTATAACCCATAGGAGACATTACACGTCTTCCCCCCCTTTTTTTTTTAAAGATTTTATTTATTTATTTGACACAGAGAGACACAGTGAGAGAGGAAACACAAGCAGGGGGAGTGGGAGAGGGAGAAGCAGGCCTCCCACGGAGCAGGGAGCCTGACGCAGGACTTGATCCCAGGACCCTGGGATCATGACCTGAGCGGAAGGCAGGGGCTTAACGACTGAGCCACCCAGGTGCCCCTACGTGTCTCTCTTAACCTGGAGTTTCCCATTGATTGCTGCTTCTAAAAGCCTTATCTTAATTTCCCCACTTGCATTTCTCCCAACATTCTTTGGTTGAAACACAGTAGTGCTGTCCCACCATCTAACAGTCTAATTATCTCCTCCATCTAACACAGGCCCATAATGTTCCTTGATTGTGATGTTAATATTTGCTTTAAATATCCACCTCCACTGGACTTCTGTTTTGTAGGACCATAAATTCTCTATTGCTCAAGCCTGTTTGTTTTTCCTGTACTGATAAACAAAAAACATTTCAAATGATACTCTTTCCAGTAATGCATACTTCATTTCATTTTTCTTTATTGTCTTAACTAGCGAACAACGTTGAACATATCTTGTTTCTTCTTCTTTCTAATGGGGTGCCTCTAATTTTTTATGACTGAGTGTGAATTTTATTGCTGATTTTTAATTCCTTTTTCATATAGTTAAATTCTTCTTCTTCTATTCTTAACTTTTAGAATTTCAGCTTAAATTTTATCAGTAATATTTTGCCACTTACTAATATGTGGTTTTCTTCTTTAACCTATTAATTTGGTGCACAACATTAATAGAATGTCTAAAGTTAAGCCATTCTTGGAGTCTGAAATAAATCCACTTAGTCATGGTATATTCTTCTTTTAATACACTGCTGGTTTCAATTTGCTAATGTAGTATTTAGAATTTATGCATCCATATTCATGAGTCTTCTATTTTGTAGTAGTGTGCATTATTTTTGTGAGGGTTATGTAAGACTTGTAAAATGAATTAGGAAGCTTTCTATTTCTACTTCTAAGTTCTGAAATAGCTTAAACAGATAATTTTTCCCCTGATGTTTTAATGGAACTTGCCCATAAAACTGACAGGGCCTGGCATCTTTTCTATTTCTTTAATAATCTTAAAAATCTTTTTTTATCTTTTTCTGATTTTCCTTCTCTTACTAAGTGGATTCTGGTAATTTTTATATTTATTTTATTCAGTCTTTTAAATGTATTTGCTTGATTTTTATGCTTTTTATTACTTTCTAAATCACCTCCAAAGCAGAATTTATTCTCATTCCTGGCTATTAGTGAGTTTTAACTGTATGCCAGGCACTGTTCTAAGCTTTAGGGCACAACTGTTACCAAGACAGGCGGGGTCCTGCTCTCATGGGGTTCATTAAAGGAATATTTTTGTTCTCTCAAGACAATTGCCAAATATTTGGGTTTTATTCATCACTTGGCCTGTTTAAAACCCCTTTCTTTTTTGTCTTCTAATAAATTAGTTTATTTTCATATTCTTTTTTTTTCTTTTTTTTTTTTTAAAGATTTTATTTATTTATTTATGAGAGACATAGAGAGAGAGAGAGACAGAGGCAGAGGGAGAAGCAGGCTCCCCAAGGAGCAGGGAGCCCGATGTGGGACTCGATCCCAGGACCCTGGGATCATGACCTGAGCCGAAGGCAGACGCTTAACCATCTGAGCCACCCAGGCGCCCTCATATTCTTTTTTTTTAATATTCTATTTATTTATTTGACAGAGAGATAGCACAAGTAGGCAGAGAGGCAGGTGGAGGGAGAGGGAGAAGCAGGCTCCCCGCCAAGCAGGGAGCCCGATGTGGGACCCCAATCCTGGGATCATGACCTGAGCCGAAGGCAGACGCTTAACCGACTGAGCCACCCCGGTGCCCCTATTTTCAAATTCTTTCCTTCCATTTTCTTTTATTGTTTACTTTCTTGCCACTCTTTTAATGTTTTATATTAAGTTCTACTTAGTATTAATATTGACTTTTCTTTTTAATTAAATTTGTCCAGGACAGTTTACCTATTCTTTTATTTTCAACAATTTTGATTGTTCTATTATATTGTCTTTTGAATTCTTTTCAAAATTTTTTTGAATTCCTTTTATTATTGAGTTATTTTTCTTTGATCCGATATAATAGTCTTTTAAAAAGTGTATTTACTTTAAAATATGAAAAAGGCTTTATTTTTATTATAAAAATATGTATTTACCATTAAACAGTAAATCAACAATATAAATAAAGTATAAAACAAAATGCAAGAATTCTATCCCTAAAAATAAAAATAATATTTTCCTGACAGATCATTCTTTTTATATGAGTACACATAGACACTTAACTTTAGTCAAGTGGGATTATATTCTGCATCCTATTTGTAACCTTTTTTTTTCACTCAAAAGTTTGTCAGGCTGACCTTTCTATATTTTTAAATATAGCTCTGTAGTTTCCATTTCAATGATTATATACTACTCCATCTATCTTTTAATAGGAAAATTAACTCATTCCTATTTGGAGTGCTCACTATTATATTTGGCTTTCATTTTTATCAAGTTATTTTTATGTTTATGATTCTTTCTGTTTTCCTATATTTTGCTGTACTGACTGTTATTTTCATTTTTTTGCATATCTTACAAGTTATGGATCCTTGGTATATTCTTATGGTTTACTCTGAATGTTTTAAAGTTTTCAGTTTTTTCCTTTATAAAAACTGTATCTATGATTTTATCTTAAAAAAAGAATTTTTAGCACATTTTAACTACTGCTGTCCCTTGGCTGCTATACCATAGACTGGGTGGCTTAAACAATATAAATTCATTCTCACAATTCTAGAAGCCTGGGAAGTCCAAAATCAAGGTACTAGCAGATCCAGTGTCTGGTGAGGTTACTCTTCCTGTTCTGCAGATACGTCTTTCTGTTGTATCCTCATATGGTAGAGAGCAGAGAGGGAGGGACAAAAGGAGAGAGAGGTAGGGATCTTGTATCTGTGTTGTCGTGTTCTGGTTCTTGTCCATGTCCATGTCCATGTTCTTGTTCTTCTTGTTCTTCTAATTCTCCTCCTCCTCCTTCTTCTAAATCTTCTTCTTTCTCTTCTTCTTCCTCCTCTTCCTCTTCGATTTTATTTTTAAGTAATCCCTACACCCAATGTGGGGCTCAAACTTAACCCAAAGATCAAGAATTGTGTGCTCTACTGACTGAGCCAGTCAGGTGTCCCTGTGTCTTTTCTTAAAAGGACAACAATCCCATTCATGGGGGCTCTACTGTCATGACCTGATTACCCCCCAAAGGCCCTACCTCCTAATATTTTATGTTGGGGGTTAGGATTTCAACATATGCATTTGGGGAGAGCACAGATGTTCATAATTGTGGGCAAGGAATTGGTCAGAGACTTAGAATGGTTCCAAATTAGCTTTTGGCTCCACACTACCCTAACTTCTCTTAGACTTCTTGAGTATAGTCGATATCAGGAGATTTCCTGCATCAGTATCCTTCTCACCTGCACTCATTCCCATTAAATCCTTTAACATTTCAGAAATATAAGCAGAACTTCTTTCTAGTATCCAAAAGTGGTACTAACCTCTATTATATTTTTGGGGTTATTTTAACAAGAAACTGAAAGAGTAGGTATTATATATATGAGTTTAGTTTGCCATCTTTGTACTTCAATAACATAACCTATGATAGGTGTTCACTATCATGTTTATCTTTACTATATATTGCTGCATAGCAAACCACTTCAAAACTTAGTGGCTTAAAGCAAAAATTGACTTACTTCTCATGATTCTGTGGGTTGACTGTATGTAACTGGGTGTTTTTTTTTTCTTGGAGTCTCTCATACAGTTTTAGTCAGCAGCTAGAGCTGGAGTGATCTGAAGGCTCATTTGGGCTGGACATTCAGGGTAGCTTTTTCACTCCCATGTCTACTGCCTTAATGCAGCATGTGGACTCTTTCTCTACACTGTAGGCTAGACAGAATTTTTTTTTTTTTAAAGATTTTATTTATTTATTTGACAGAGAGAGCGAGTGAGCACACAAGCAGGGGAATCAGCAGGGAGAGGGAGAAGCAGGCTCCCCTCTGAGCAGGGAGCCTGATGTGGGACTTGATCTCAGGACCTGAGCCAAAGGCAGACGCTTAACCAGCTGAGCCACCTGGGCACCCCGAGACAGACTTCTTACATGAGGCTCAGGAATCCAAGAAACTGGAAGTAGAAACTACCAGTTCTCTTAAAGGCTAGGCCTAGAATTAGCATAATGTCCTTTCCACCATGTTCTATTGGCCAAAGTAGACAGAGCTTGTATCTGGTATTTTTGCTGTAAGCATTTTTGCCATAGACATCTTTGCTGCAAGCATTTCATTGCAAATATTTTTGCCAAATAATTAATTGGCTGTAAGGCAGTTTTGCCATAAAAGATAAAATAACTGGTTGACAGTTTGGTTTCATTTCTCCATTGGCAAAGTTCCCATTTATATATTATAAAAATCTTAGCTAGCCCTCATAATGGTCTATACAGTGACAAGCAGATGTGGTGGTCTTAAAATACTGGCTGATAACGACATATATTGACTTTATAGAAAATATGGTGATAAAACTTATTAGAAGTGTCAAATAAGAGTGTGTAAAGC
Organism: Zalophus californianus; assembly: GCF_009762305.2. Classification (NCBI taxonomy): domain Eukaryota; kingdom Metazoa; phylum Chordata; class Mammalia; order Carnivora; family Otariidae; genus Zalophus; species Zalophus californianus. Next base: position 159,104,222 of record NC_045597.1, on the reverse strand, counting down.
CAGATTGTATACTATACTATACCAGAAAATGAAAACATATCATTTACAATGATAACAAAGCTCATTTACAAATATGTTAGAGTGTTAGCATTCCTTCCACATATCTAATAGAACTTTGAAATGTCTGTCAACAGATATGTGACAATATGGCAAGAACAAACAATAGGGAAGGCTTTCACAATTCAATACAAAGCTCAGTTATAAATATGCATCCTAGTTATTTGGAAAACTGATACCTCTCTTAGTGAAGGAGGGAATTCATAATTTCATTAATTTTTTCATGTTTCATTTTTTTAATGTTCCCTTTTTATTTTTTGTTATTGTACCTTTACAATAGTAAATTACCTATTAATAGCAATTAGTAATGTGGCAAAAAATGTTTGTGGTGAAAATGCTTGCAGTAAAGATGTCTACAGGAAAGATGTTGACTGTGAAACTACCTTGAACTGACAGAGACAACCCAAATTCAGGGAGGTAGAGGAATACATTCCATCTCTTCATGGAGGAGTGGCATGTGTTACAGGGAGGGAGGGAATTGATGGTAGCCATCTTTTGGAAACATGCTATTCACAGTGATAATAGTGATTCAAGTAAATGCTAACACAAACATTTTAGCATTCAAAAAAATAATAAAAAAGAGAAATCTAAGTCCTTCTTTCTTTTACTCCTTACCTTTAGTGTCATTTCTCATAGTAAATTATTCCTCTTTTTAACTCTTATGTATCTCTATCTTTATCATTTAAGTTTTATTAATAACTTGTATGGGATATGATAAATTGAAATTAACCTGTCCTGTGTTTGCTCTCCTTGAATATTTTTCTGCCAAATATTTTTACAAATTCTTCTGTTAGCTGTTTTTATAGCTTTAAATAATATCTAAACTTTTATGTCTTGGCCCATCAACTTTAAAGGTTTTTTTTTATTTTATTGTTATGTTAATCACCATACATTACATCATTAGTTTTTGATGTAGTGTTCCATGATTCATTGTTTGCGTATAACACCCAGTGCTCCATTCAATACGTGCCCTCTTTCTTTTTTTAATTTTTTTATTGTTATGTTAATCACCATATATTACATAATTTGTTTTGGTGTAGTGTTCCATGATTCATTGTTTGTTCATAACACCCAGTGCTCCATGCAGAATGTGCCCTCTTTAATACCTATCACCAGGCTAACCCATCCCCCCACCCCCTCCCCTCTAGAACCCTCAGTTTGTTTCTCAGAGTCCATAGTCTCTCATGGTTCGTCTCTCCCTCCGATTCCCCCCCCCTTCATTTTTCCCTTCCTAATATCTTCTTCTTCTTCTTTTTTTTTTTTTTTTAACATATAATGTATTATTTGTTTCAGAGGTACAGGTCTGTGATTCAACAGTCTTACACAATTCACAGCACTCACCATAGCACATTCCCTCCCCAATGTCTTTCACTCAGCTACCCCATCCCTCCCACCCCCCACCACTCCAACAACCCTCAGTTTGTTTCCCGAAATTCAGAATTCCTCATATCAGTGAGATCATATATCTTTCTCTGATTGACTTACTTCGCTTAGCATAATACCCTCCAGTTCCATCCACGTCGTTGCAAATGGCAATATTTCATTCCTTTTGATGGCTGCATAATATTCCATTGTGTATATATATATATATATATATATATATATATATATATATATATATACCACATCTTCTTTATCCATTCATCTGCCGATGGACATCTGGGCTCTTTCCATAGTTTGGCTATTTTTTAAAGATTTTATTTATTTATTTTGAGAGAGAGAGAGAGAGAGAGTGAGAGAGAGTGCGCACACGAGTGCCAACCAGACTCCATACTGAGCCTGATGTGGGGTTTGATCTCACGACCCTGAGATCTTGACCAGAGCAGAAACCAAGAGTCAGACACTTAACCAACTGAGCCACCGTGACACCCCTTGGCCCATCAACTTTAGACCATATCTCATGACTTCCGATTGTATAAATTGTTAATTAGTTGTTTAGCTTGTTATGGAATTGCAGGTTCAATATCATTATCTTTCAGAACTTTGAAAATACTGCTTTTTTGTCTTCTAGCATCTACTAATCTTTTCTAAATTTTTCTCTGTAGAAGCTTTTTGAAGCTTCAATTTGGTACTTTGAAATTTCACCATATGTGTATAGATGTCAGTATTTTTCATTCATGTAGTTTAGTACTTAGTTGACTCCTTGAATTTCCTGATTTTTATCTCCTTTCAGCTCTAGGATACTGCCTTGTATTATTTACTCAAGATTTCTTTGTTCTCTCTTTTCAGAACTTCTATTAGTTAGATATTGAAACTTCTACATTTATTCTTTTATATTCATCTGTTTGTGAATGTGATATACTTTCATTTTTTTAATTAACATATAATGTATTATTTGTTTCAGGGGTACAGGTCTGTGATTCATCAGTCTTACACAATTCATAGAACTCACCATAGCACACACCCTCCCCAGTGTTCATCACCCACCCACCCCATCCCTCCTACCCTGCCTCTACTCCAGAAATCCTATTTGTTTCCTGAGATTGAGAGTCTCTTATTGTTTGTCTCCCTCTCTAATTTCATCTTTTTCATTTTTCCCTTCCCTATGATCCTCTTCCTTGTTTCTCAAATTCCACGTATCAGTGAGATCATAGGGTACTTGTCTTTCTCTGATTGACTTATTTCCCTTCACATAATACCCTCTAGTTCCATCCATGTCATTGCAAATGGCAAGATTTCATTTTTCGATGGCTGTATAATATTCCATTGCGTGTGTGTGTGTGTGTGTGTGTGTGTGTGTATACACACCACATTTTCTTTATCCATTCATCTGTTGATGGACATCTTGGCTCTTTCCATAGTTTGGCTATCATGGAGATTGCTGCTATAAACATTGGGGTGCACTTGCCCCTTCGGATAGCTACATTTATATCTTTGGGGTAAATACCAGGTAGTGCAATTGCTGGGTCAGAGGGTAGCTCTATTTTCAACTTTTTGAGGAACCTCCATACCGGTTTTCAGAATGGCTGCACCAGCTTGCATTCCCACCAACAGTGTAGGAGGGTTCCCCTTTCTCTGCATCCTTGCCAACATCTGTCATTTCCTGATTTGTTCATTTTAGCCATTCTCACTGGCGTGAGGTGGTATCTCACTGAGGTTTTGATTTGGATTTCCCAGATGCCGAGTGATGTTGAACACTTTTTCATGTGTCTGTTGGCCATTTGGATGTCTTTTTTGCGGAAATATCTGTTCATGTCTTCTGCCCATTTCTTGATTAGATTATTTGTTCTTTGGGTGTTGAGTTTGATAAGTTCTTTACAGATTTTGGATACTAGCCCTTTAACTGATAGGTCATTTGCAGATATCTTCTCCCATTCTGTCAGTTGTCTTTTGGTTTTGTTGACTGTTTCCTTTGCTGTGCAAAAGCTTTTTATCTTGATGAAGTCCCAATAGTTCATTTTTGCCCTTGCTTCCCTTGCCTTTGGCGATGTGTTTAGGAAGAAGTTGCTGCGGCTGAGGTCGGAGAGGTTGCTGCCTGTGTTCTCCTCAAGGATTTTGATGGATTCCTGTCTCACATTTAGGTCTTTCATCCATTTTGAGTCTATTTTGTGTGTGGTGTAAGAAAATGGTCCTGTTTTATTCTTCTGCACGTGGCTGTCCAGTTTTCCCAACACCATTTGTTGAAGAGACTCTTTTTTTCCATTGGACATTCTTTCCTGCTTTCTTGAAGATTAGTTGACCATAGAGTTGAGGGTCCATTTCTGGGCTCTCTATTCTGTTCCATTGATCGATGTGTCTGTTTTTGTGCCAGTATCATACTGTCTTGATGATGACAGCTTTGTAATAGAGTTTGAAGTCCGGAATTGTGATGCTGCCAGCTTTGCTTTTCTTTTTCAACATCCCTCTGGCTATTTGGGGTGTTTTGTGGTTCCATACAAATTTTAGGATTATTTGTTCCATTTCTTTGAAAACAGTTGATGGTATTTTGATAGGGATTGCATTAAATGTGTAGATTGCTCTAGGGAGTATAGACATTTTCACAATATTTGTTCTTCCAATTCATGAGCATGGAGCGTTTTTCCATTTCTTTGTGTCTTCCTTAATTTCTTTCATGAGTATTCTATAGTTTTCTGAGTACAGATCCTTTGCCTCTTTGGTTAGATTTATTCCTAGGTATTTTATGGTTTTGGGTGCAGTTGTAAATGGGAGCAACTCCTTAATTTCTCTTTCTTCTGTCCTGTTGTTAGTGTATAGAAATGCAACTGATTTCTGTGCATTGATTTTATATCCTGCCACTTGACTGAATTCCTGTATGAGTTCTAGCAGTTTTGGGGTAGAGTCTTTTGGGTTTTCCACATAGAGTATCATATCACCCGCAAAGAGTGAGAGTCTGACTTCTTTGCCGATTTGAATGCCTTTTATTTCTTTTTGTTGTCTGATTGCTGTGGCTAGGACTTCTAGTACTATGTTGAACAGCAGTGGTGAGAGTAGACATCCCTGCCGTGTTCCTGACCTTAGGGGAAAGCTCTCAGTTCTTCCCCACTGAGAATAATATTCGCTGTGGGTTTTTCATGGATGGCTTTTATGATATTGAAGTATGTACCATCTATCCCTATACTCTGAAGAGTTTTAATCAAGAAAGGATGCTGTACTTTGTCAAATACTTTTTCTGCATCTATTGAGAGTATTATATGGTTCTTGTTCTTTCTTTTATTAATGTATTGTATCACTGAATGTGATAAACTTTCTAGGAGAGTCACAACTTTATTGTCCAATCCTTCCATTAAGTTATTTTTTTGTCAGGTAAGTTATTCAATGTTCTTCATTTAACTTTATTTATTTTAAAGTTTTAGCTTTTAAGAGCCCTGTTGTATACTGTAGGATTCATAATTACAAGTGTATGTTTTTGCTTTATGAATGGAATACATAAAATCTCTCCAAGGATATTCTATAGTTTTTCAAAATTCTCTTTTGTTCTTTATGCTGTGGTGAGTTTAATTCCTTCTGGTCCTTCCTTCTTACTTTTTTTTCCTGTTATTGCTTTGTTCTTCTTTTTAATCTTCTTTTTTAATTTTTTTAAAGATTTTATTTACTTGTCAGAGAGAGAGGGAGAGAGTGCACAAGCAGGGAGAAAGGACAGAGGGAGAGGGAGAAGCAGAAGCAGGCTCCCTGCTGAGCAGGGAACCTGACTGACATGGGGCTTGATCCCAGGACCCTGGGATTATGACCAGAGCCGAAGGCAGATGCTTAACCAGCTGACCACCCAGGCGTCCTGTTGTTGCTTTATTCTTAAAAATACAGTGGTTCTTGGTTATGTGTTATTAAATATGAATAAATAAATAAATTGTTAAGTATAGGGAGCTAGCCTAGGTTTTTGTCTTGTAAAGTTCTGTTTCCTAACAGGTCTCTCTCAGATGGAAGGGTTGATCGTGAGTTTTGGGAAGTTGCAGTATGTGTCAACAGGCGATCTTCTTTGATGTTAGTTGGCAAGGAGTTGGTGGAAATCAGTCAGGTAACTAAATGGGATGTGCCCAACCAGTGAAAGCTCACATAAGGAGGGCTTTATTGTGGAGTGCCACCAGCTCTTAAGGACACCATATCCTCTCACAGGCATATACATTCATTTCATTGAAGTTCATTTCTCTGGTTTTTAGCCTGGCATATTGAGGGTATTTCATAAATTGTTTCTGACACATATCAGAGAAATATGAGGAATAACATTTTGGGAAAAGGTAAGGTACTCGTTTTGGATACGTTGGGTTTGTATTCTTGTAGGAAACTCAGAAGCTCATTATATAAGGTGCTGAAACAGGGATGGCATTTAAGCTGAGAAGAAAAGACCATCAAGGATGAATCCCTGGGAAATTCCAACAAGAATTATTTGAAAGGAGCTTAGAAAATGATAAAGAAATAGGGGGAGATCCAGGAGAGTGTGACATAATAGAAACTACATTAGGATTAGTTTCAGTAAGAAAAAATAGCTGTATCAAGTGTCACAGAAAGCATAACTGAGAAAAGAAATGAAAAATATCCATTGAGTTTGGGTAATTAAGAGACTAGTAATGCCTTAGGGAAAATATGTCAGTTTGAAGTCAAATTGAGAATAGAGATAGAGAAAATGGATTCATATTATTAGAAGTGTGTTACGATAAGTGAAGGGAAGTGATGGAGAAATAAGAGGAGGAGGACATAAGATCATGAGAGTGATTTTATGGTTAAAATTTGGATTGCTTGTCATTGGAGATGGAAGTGCCTCCACAGAGGAAGAGGCTAAGGGAAGACAGAGAATTGAGGAGCTTAATTATAGAGCAGGGTCCAAAGGAACAGACAGGAGCAGAAAGAAGAGTATAGGTGGTGATTTGATCTTCATCAGACATCACATTCTTGAATTTAAAGAGATTCTCTTGCCAAATATTAAAATGATAGAACATGGCAGGAATGTAGTAAGGGTATGTATATGTGAGTGTGTGTATGTGTAAACACGGAGCTAATGATCAACAGAAGGCTAATGTACAGCATAAGCCTGCAGAGTTAGCTCATATGCAATATTTTGCAATATATTGTAGTATAAATAGTCTAATTAGCTCCACCAATCAAAGTGGTGGTCATTTAGAAATTGAAAGCCAGTTTGTTATTCCAGTGAGTGTGTCCTCTTCTTGAAATTTATGTAGCATGACACACACTTGTTCCTGGAATACTGATGGACTTTGCTCTTTTATAGAGCATGAGGTGCCATGCAACTCTGTGTAAATAGCTAGACAAATCTATAAATTTATTTTTTTAAGGGAGCCTCATTTATTTAGTCCACAAAACAGCAGATGTAATGCAGAGTCACAGGTTGTTTAATTTACTAAATATAATGACTCTTTTAGTCTTACTCATCTCACTGTGAGATTTTAAGTTGAGAGATCTTGATATTTAGTATATATAACCACAATGTGGGATTTTGGCCTGCTAAACAACTTTCTCTATAATGCTAGTATTCTCACTCTTAAGAGTTGCTTCAGAGTGGTTGCCTGAGTGGCTCAGTTAATTAAGCGTCTGCCTTTGTCTCACGTCATGATCTTAGGGTCCTGGCATCAAACCCCACATCGGGCTCCCTGCTCACAGGAAACCTGCTTCTCGCTCTCTTACCTGCTTCTGTGCTCTCTTACTGTCTCTCTCCCTCTCAAATAAATAAATAAAATCATAAAAAAAAGAGTTGCTTCAGAGTAACAGAATCATCTTGCTTTAAGTGAATTTTCAAATGATGTTACTTCTTGTCATATGTCATTTCAAATATTCTGTTTTGCATTTTATCACCATCAATACATTCTAGACTGTAAGGTGATCTTGGAAAAGGAGGCTACACACAGTGTATTCCAGTCCAGCTCTGGACCATCTACATTTGGATTTTGACATAAGGGCGAAATAAACTACATTCTTGTTTACTCCATCATTGGGTTTCCTGTCCCTTTCAGGCGAGTCTAATGCTAACTATTTCAACTATGACCATGTTACATCATAGTATTAATATGTTTATAACATTTTAATTTTTATGATAAAATTAGAAATAGAACTTTTATTTTGAAAAGAAATTATTATTTTGGTTATTAAAACGTAATGAATTTTGAAAATTGTGTGTATATAGAGATTAGTTGGAATATATTATCTGAATTATGTAAAAGAGGATTATTTCTTATAGTGTGTTCCCTAGGATACTGGTCTTACAAATTATTCTGGGAAAAAAAGGTACCTTTCATATTTTTACTTTTCTTAGAAATTTATGAAGAATTAATGTATTAAATGCTAAGAAAAATTCTTGAAAAAGAACAAAGTTGGAGGTTTCATACTTCTTTATTTTAAAACTTACTACAAAGCTACAGTAATGAAAAAAGTGTGGTACTGGCATAAAGGCAGATTATATGCAGACTCATAGAACAGAATTGGGAGCCCAGAATGAACTCCAAATAGATTAAAGACCCAAATGTATCACTTAAAACTCCTAACACTGCTGGAGGAGAACATAGGGGAAAAGTTTCATGACAGTGGATTTGACAGTAACTTTATGGGTATGACACTAAAGCACTGGCAACAAAAGAAAAAAAATAGGTAAGTTGGACTACATCAAAATTTAAAACTGAACATCAAAAGACAAAATCAAGAGAGTGAAAAGGCAGTCTATGGAGTGGGGAAAACATTTGCAAATCATATATTTGACAAGGGGTTAATGTTCAGAATATATAAAGAACTTCAACTCAACAACAACAAAAATAAGTAACACAATTTAAAAATAAGCAAAGGACTTCAATAGGTATTTCTCCAAAGATTATTGCAAGTGGCCAACAGATATTCAACAGCATTAGGGAAATGCAAATCAAAATTACAGTGAGATGCCACCTTGCACTCATTAGGATGGCTACTACTAAAAAAAAAGAGAGAAAATAATAAGTGTTGGTGAGGATGTGGAGAAATTGGAATTCTTTTGAACTCTTGGTGGGAATATAAAATATAAACTAGTATAGTCACTATAGAAAACCATATGCCAGTTCCTCAAAAAACCCAAAATAGAATTGCCATATGATCCAGCAATTTCACTTCTGGGTATATAACAAGAGATTTGAAAGCAAGGACTCAGGTAGTTGTGTGCCCATGTTCATAGCAATAACCAAAAGAATGAAGCAACCCAAATGTCCATTTATGGATGAATGCATCAACAAAACATGCATACTTATACAAAATATTGTTCAGCTTGAAAAAGGGGGTAAATTCTGACACATACTACAACATGGGTGAATTTGAGAGAACTAAGACAGTCATGAAAGGACTAAGACTGTATGATCCCACTTACATAGGTACCTAGAGAAGTCCTATTCATAGAGACAAAAGTAGAATGGGATGTGTGTGTGTGTGTGTGTGTGTGTGTGTGTGTGTGTGTGTGTGTGTGTAGGGAATTAGAGTTATGGAAACAGAGAATCAGCTTTGTAAAATGAAGAGTTTTATGGTTATAGGATGGTGATGGCAGCACAACCATGTGAATGTATGTACTTAATGCCAATGAAGTGTGCACTTAAAAATGGTTAGGATTGCAAGTTTTACAGTATGTCTGTTTTATCACCATTAAAAAAAAATGTTGGGTCCTTTTACATTTCCACCAATAGTGCATGAGGGTTCCTTTTTTCCTACATCCTTGCTAACACTTATTATTCCTTGTCATTTGATTTTAGCTATTCTAACTAATGTAAGGTGATACTTCATTGTGGTTTTGATTTGCATTTCCCTTATGATTAGTGATGCTGAGCATTTTTTTCATGTGTCTGTTGGCCATCTGTATGTCTTCTTTGGAAAAATGTCCATTCAGGTCCTCTGCCCATTTTTTAGTCAGATTTTTTTGTGTGTATTTTTTTGGTGTTGAGTTGTATAAGTTCCTTATATATTTTGGATATTAACCCCTTTTTGGATATCTCGCTTACAAATACCTTCCCTCATTCAGTAGATTGTCTTTTTGGTTTGTCGATAGTTTACTTTGTTGTGCAAAAGTTTTTTATTTTGATGTAGTTCCAATAGCTTATTTTTTCTTTTGTTTCCATTGCCATAGGATACATATTTAGAAATATGTTGCGTGGTTGATGTCAGAGAAATTACTGCCTTTGCTGTCTTCTAGGATTTTTATGGTTTCAAGTCTCACATTCAGGTCTTTAATCCATTTTGAGTTTATTTTTGTCTATAGTATTAGAAAGTGGTCATGTAGTTGTCCTGTTTGCCCAGCACTGTTTATTGAAGAGATTGTCGTTTCCCCCATTGTATATTCTTACCTCCTTTAGGTCATAGATTAATTGAACATATAATTATGGGCTTATTTCTTGGGGTCTCTATTCTGTTCCACTGATCTATGTGTCTACTTTTGTGCCAACACCATACTCTTGATTACTACAGATTTATACTGTATCTTGAAATCTACAGCTTTGTTCTTTCTCCACATTCCTTTAGCTATTTGAGGTCTTCTCTGGTTCTATACAAATGTTAGGATTATTTGTTCTAGTCTTGTGAAAATGCTTTTGGTATTTTAATAGCGAATGCATTGAATCCATGCCTGCTTTGGGTAATATAGACATTTTAACAGCATTCTTCCAATCCATGAACATGGAATATCTTTCCATTTGTTTGTGTCCTCTTCAATTTCTTTCATCAGTGCTTTATTGTTTTCAGAGTACAGGCCTTTCACCTCTTTGGTTAAGTTTATTCCTAGGTATTCTATTCTTTTGGGTGCAATTGTAAATGGTATTGTTTTTTAAATTATTCTTTCTGTTACTTTGTTATTAGTATTTAGGAATACTACCAGTTTCTGGTTATTAATTTTGTATCCTGCCACTTTGCTGAATTTGTTTATAATTCTAATAGTTTTTTGGTGGAGTCTTTAGAATTTTCTATGTATAGTATATTGTCTGCAAAGAGTGACAGTTTAACTTCTTCTTTACCAATTTGGATGCCTCATATCTTTTTCTTGTCTTATTGCTGTGGCTAGGACTTCTACTACTGTGTTGAATTAAAGTGGCGAGAGTGGTCGTCCTTGTCTTGTTCTTGACCTGAGGGGAAATGCTCTTTTTTTTTTTTTTTAACCATTGAGGATGATGTTAGCTATGGGTTTTTCATATGTGGCCTTTATTATGTTGTGGTAGGTTCCCTCCAATTCCACTCTGTTGAGAATTTTTCTCATGAATGAATGTTGAATCTTGCCAAATGCTTGTTCTGCATATATTGAGATGATCATATGATTTTTATCCTTCGTTTTGTTGATGTGGTGTGTAACATTGATTGATTTGCTAATATCGAACCATCTTTGTACCCCAGGAATAAAAGCCACCTGGCTGTGGTGGATGATCTTTTAAATGTATCGTTGTACACAGTTTCCTAATATTTTTTTGAGGATTTTTACCTCTATATTCATCAGGGAAATTGACCTGTAATTTTACTTTTTTTGTGGTGTTTTTGTCTGATTTTGGTATCCAGTCATGGTGGCCCAGTGGAACATATTCGTACACCTGAAACTAATGTAATATGTTGTGTCAACTACAAATTAAAAAAAAAATGGTGAAAGAAAAAGATGTTGGAGGCTGTTTTAGAGATGTGAACTCCAGAGGCAGACTTTCAGCACTCAAATTTCAGGTAGGTTGCATGGGTTAGCGGAGTCATTTTAGGCAAGTTACCTCAACTCTACACCCTTCAGTTCTACTATCCTTAAAATGGGGATACCTCATAGGGTTGTTATAAACATTAAATCAGTAGCAGGTGTAAACACTTACATAGTGCCGAGCATATAATACTGGCTTATTAGAAATGTTTCTACAGCAACCTCTGCTCTGATTTTAATTTTTTTTCTTTGACTCTTCCCTGTTATATTATTTGCTTCCTCTTAGGTTTATCCATTCTAATGTTGCTCTAATTGCTAATGCTGTTGAAATCTTAACTTTCCTCTCTCTCTAATTTTTTGTATCTTGTACTTTTTCTCTACCCTCACTTCTCTTGAAAAATGGTTAATTCATTATTCACATTGTCAGCCAATTAGAGTATTGAATTTTTTTCACACGATGACATTTCTGTGAGGTCTCTGGTACCATTTTTATTGTCCAAGCATGTTTTCTTACCCTTTATTGGAAGCTTAATAGCCCTAGAAGAGTAGTTTCTGGATATTTTAAGTTTTATCCTATTAGATAATAGAAAGAATGGTTAAAATTCTCTTTGCCAGGTTTTAATCTTAGTCAACTCAGTGTTCTCCCTATTTTAGCCTAGGTTCTCCTAGAAGCTGGGCCAGAGACAAAGGATCACAGGCAGTTTATTTGGAAGAGGTCACAGGGAAGAGAATTACAGATTGAGGAGTAAAATAGAGAAGAAAGGAAAGCAAATTCAAAGAAACATGTTTTGTCCACTGATATGTGTAACTGGTGCTTGCTTCTGAGAGACCTATGAACTTTTAAGAAATGCATTTCAAAGAGGGAAAAAGAGAAGTATTTATCTTTCAGCTCAGGATGACCCCATGGACATTAATTTTACTACATTTCTTTTTTCATATGCATGACTCTAAGCAGATCTTTGTGGGTGTTTCATACCACATATCATTGAGCTTTGTGACAGAAAGTGATATGTATGCAGCATTGGTCTGAGATAAAGTACTATCAACTTGCACCTGTGAAAAATTAGTCAAAGGCCAGGTGAAACTTGTTCTAACAGAGGCTGTTGTAGGAGATGGTACTGAAAGCATTTGAAATGGTGCACCAAAGGTGTCCAATGCAGTCTACTCCTTGCACCACTCAGATCTACTTGTGTTCTTAAATCCAATCTATCATACCTTCCTCTTCAAAGTGGAGACCAGATGCCATCTCTGTAAAGACGTAAATAAGAGAGTTAGTGGAATAGTTAAATTCACTACTGTTGAAGCTGGTTCTGAGGCTATAATTTTTATCTATTATCTCACTCTTCCATGTGTAGTTCTAAATTTTTCTCACCCTTGGCTAGAAAACTGGTTAATCAAATTGCTTGCCTGATAGAGTGATCCAGATAATAATTGCTGACTGGCTGAGCACTTAGACTTTGTTAGGCTTTGGTTGCAACAATTTACATTTATTATTACCATGGGTCATTGAAGTGCCCACAGATATTCCAGTAAATCCTGTGGATTCAAGACATTTTCTTTTGGACCAAAATGTTTAGTACCAGCTCTAGTTGCCCATGGTAATAAAGGTTGGTTACTTCCTGTAAACACCTTTTTTTACTTTCATGCATTGTAATAAGAAGCCCTAAATGACTAGATGATAGTAGTTTCTCCAAATACAGTGGAACTCTTTCAAATGTCTCCATGTAGAAACATTGCCTTTTGAAATCAGGACTTTTAATGAAGCAGAAACTAAGCTTCTGGGAAGAAGAGCACAACTTCTGCAAGTAGGTCGTAAGAAGTGATGGTGAGAGGTGACAATTCCATTTTCACCCCTTGGTTTGGGGGCTTATAAATTCTAGTTTGGGAAACATAACACCAAATATTTCCATTAAGTCAGTTCATACATTATATTGTATAGAAGATAGTGTGCCAAACATGAAAGGTATTTTTCCTGATACTTAACTGAGGTTGTAATATTTCTTTAATATGCCATTCTTTTAGGTCAACTGCTTATAAATAATGAGGTGTATAAGACCGGTTGACTGTGGTCTTATGCTCATTGGCATACTTTGTTATAAAATGGATCTCTTGATCAAAGACAGTGTTGTTCATGATATCATGCCTATGGGCCAAATATTCTGTAATCCTCTGAAAGATGGTCTGGAAGAGACACTGTGAGCAAGGAAGATACAGGTTTAATTCTAGTAAGCACAAATTGCTCTCCCCTCCAGAGTGTAAGGGATCAGATGTAGTCCACCTAGCTGGTATACTTGAGGGATGGTGTTATATCAAAAGCTCACCATTAGTTTTTGCTGATGGCTGGTTGGGCTTTCTTCAGTGGCAGTAGCTAGATCAGCCTTGATGATGGAGGGAGCCCATGTTGTTTCCATGCATAGCCTCCATCTCTGCCACCATTGTTATTCCATTATGGACCCATAGTTCCAGCACTGAAGTAGCCAAGAACAGAGGCTGAGTAACATCCTTAAGTTTATTCTATCCCCTTAGTTGTTGAGTGCCTCTGTGGTAGATGCTGTCTTCTGAGCATTAACCTGAGACCCAAAAATTCATATATTTTGTACCTTCTCACATAGGTCATTCACATGCTTCTCCTTCCTTCTGCATTGTCTCTTGATTTTTCAGTTATGCTTTTTCCATACTGCTAGGCAGCCATCCAACTCTGGGAATCTATGTACAGTTGTCCTTTATGTCACTTCCATCTCCATGTATTTGAATAGGGAAGGGTTCTACTCTCAGCTCTGTCCACAGGACTTATCCACACCCCTTTCCTTTTATAACTAGCACCAACACATCACACTGTGAACTATGCCTACCTTTTTCTTTCTCCATCAATTAGTGTTGGTAAAATCCTCCATGAGCCCATGATTGTCAATTAAAGAGGAGAGGCTCGATGCAACAATTGTAGATGCCTCGGGAGTTTTTCACTGCCTGTTTTTGTGATTTATTTGTACCTTCAGGACTTCAAACATACCATTTCTGTCAAATGATGATTTGTTGCTTTGTCTGCCTGACCTTATGACTCTATGGATTGGTAATGCCTAATTCATTTTAGGCAGCTTTAGTTGCATAGTCATCTGGTTTCTCATGGTCCGATGCTCAGACATTACTAAGGGTTAATAACAAGCCAGGATTAATTTTATGAACTTTAAATCATTCTCTTTAGCAGAAAGCATGGCTTTGCTCCAGAATGCAAGGATATGTGCTGAATCTTCTATGACTTGCCAGAGACTCCACATAGTGTTCTTGTCTACCATGGCTACGTCTGTCACTATTGGCTTGCTTTGCCAAGTAATACAGTGTGAGTGTCAGGGCCCTTTATACTATAGTCTAAAATTTCTATAGATCTTTCTCTTGCTCTATAGGGTCCACATAAAACCATCACTTCAGAGTTATTTTATAAATAGTATATTCTCAAATGTTGAGTATGTCATTTTTAAAATCCAAGAAGTCCCTAAAAAGAGTTGTATCTTATTATTAAGTTTTAGGGAAAAACTAATAATAGTTTGCAGCAGCATATATTTTTACCTTAGAGGAGATGGCCCTAGATTTGCCCAAGTCTTTGGATCCTTGAAATATTTGCTTAGTGTGACAGACTTCTGAATTTTTGTGGGCATTTCTGCAACATGATGTTCTCCAGAATGTCAAGATGTTCAAAATCCCCTGCAGATTATAGTCTGATGGAGAGCAATAGAGTTAATATGGCTCTGAGGCAAGACAATGATTGTGTATTGGGCCCTTTCTATTATACAGGTGAATACTTTTGATCCTCCTTATTGAAGGGAATTGAAAAGAATATATTCTTCATTTTAGGAGTTGTATAACGACTGCTGGAGGTGGTGTTGATCTATACCAGTAAAAATGTCATATTCTTTACAGTAGCTATTATATGGGAGCTAACACTTAGTTAAATTTTGTTGTGGCCCACTCTCATTTTGTTATGATTCATCTGGTGTTTGTAGTGACCAAACAGGTGAACCAAATGGGAATATGATGAAGAATATTATCCCTTGTTGTTGTGGTGCTAGTCTCTGCAGATCCTCCCCAAATACAATATTGCTCATGATTTATTATCTTAAATAAGGGCAAATTTCAGGGCTTCATTTAACCTCTTTTCATAGTATAACTTAAACCACTAATCAGTGAACCAATGTGAAGATTCTACTAGTTACTAAGTATATCTTTAACAGTTATATAGTTAGTTCCATAGAACAACCCTATCATAGTTACATAGACCCAATGAACCTACCATGAGATGGACTTGGGCCAAAACTCCATATTAGATCTGGCTAAGGTATCTTTGTAAGCTGTTGCCCTAGATGAGTGATCCTGTATTAATAAATCCTTTCTTATCCAATCTTACATTTTAGTTTCTTAGTCTAACCCTTTTAAGGTATACTTTCACACATAGTCCCATGATTCTTACCAAAAACATTTAGACATGATTTCCTTTGGTTTGTAAACTGTTTACTCTCTGAAGAGGTAATGTTGAAAAAGAAAAACAAAGCTGGGGACATCAGGTTGCCTGATTTCAAGCTATATTATAAAGCTGTGATCACTAAGACAGCATGGTAGTGACACAAAAACAGACACATAGGTCAATGGAACGGAAGAGAGAGCCCAGATATGGACTCTCAGTGCTATGGTCAACTAATCATTGACAAAGCAGGAAGAAATATCCAATGGAAAAAAGACAGTCTCTTCAATAAATGGTGCTGGGAAAATTGGACAGCTATATACAAAAGAATGAAACTTGACCATTCTCTTACACCATACCCAAAGATAAGCTCTAAATGGATGAAAGACCTCAGTGCGAGACAGGAATCCATCAAAATCCTAGAGGAGAACATAGGCAGTAACCTTTTGGACATCGGCCACAGCAACTTCTTTCAAGACATGTCTCCAAAGGCAAGGGAAACAAAAGCGAAAATAAACTTTTGGGACTTCATCAAGATAAAAAGCTGCACAGCAAAGGAAACAGTCAACAAAGCCAAGTGGCAACCCACAGAATGGGAGAAGATATTTGCAAATGACACTACAGATAAAGGGCTGGTATCCAAGATCTATAAAGAACTTCTCAAACTCAACACCCAAAAAACATATAAGTCAAAAAAATGGGCAGAAGACATGAACAGACACTTCTCCAAAAGAAGACATCCAAATGGCTAACAGACACATGAAAAACTGTTCATTATCATTAGCCATCAGGGAAATTCAAATCAAGACCACACTGAGATACCACCTTACACCAGTTAGAATGGCAAAAATTAACAAGGCAGGAAACAACAAATGTTGGAGGGGAACCCTCTTAAAACTGTTGATGGGAATGTAAGCTGGTACAGCCACTTTGGAAAACAGTATGGAGGTTCCTCAAAAAGTTAAAAATAGAGCTACCCTATGACCCAGCAATTGCCCTACTGGGCATTTACCTCAGATACAGATGTAGTGAAAACAAGGGCCACATGCACTCCAATGTTCATAGCAGCAATGTCTGCAATAGCCAAACTGTGGAAAGAGCTGAGATGCCTTTCAACAGACGAGTGAATAAAGAAGGTGTGGCCCATATATACAATGGAATATCACTCAGCCATCAGAAAGGATGGATACCCAACTTTTGCATAAACATGGATGGGACTGGAGAAGATTATGCTAAGTGAAATAAGTCAAGCAGAGAAAGTCAATTATCATATGGTTTCACTTATTTGTGGAACATAAGGAAGAGCATGGAGGACATTAGGAGAAGGAAGGGAAAAATGAAGGGGGGGAAATTGGAGAGGGAGACAAACCATGAGACTATGGACTCTGGGAAACAAACTGAGGGTTTTAGAGGGGATGGGGGTGGGGTGTTGGGTTAGCCCAGTGATGGGTATTAAGGAGGGTACATATTGCATGGAGCACTGGGTATTATATGCAAACAATGAATCATGGAACACTACATCAAAAACAAATGATGTACTCTAAGTTGACTAACATAATAAAAAAAATTCTGATATGTACTATAATAAAAAAAGTCCACTTAAAAAAAAAGGTAATAGTGTATTTTCTTGCTGAAGCTGTGTTGATATCCAGTCTTGGTCACTGTCTTGGTCAGGAGAGCTAGGAGCAAATCTTAAGATAACCTAGCATTATCTTATGAGGTTGTTGGCTTAGGTGTGCTCATTATGGGGTCTTCAGTCAGTGGAAGACTGCTCTTCTCAAGCAAAGAAAAAGAGACTGCTTTTGTCAGCATTGAAAATTCAATGGAATTTAGTTCAAGATATATGCATATATGCCCAGATGTCCCTATCGCAAGTCCTAGAGGGCCCTCTCTTTCCATAGCAGGGCACTACTTTGGCATAAGAGATCTGTTGGTGTTACACATGTCGTCATACTTGTACCTCTGACATCCTTGTACCTCTATCCCTAATTCTCATCACATTTAAGGAAGGCTCTGATTCTCACATTTTCTTAAGGCTTCCAAAGTAGTGAAAAAAGTTGGCGAAAGTCTGACTGCAACTGATGGAGAAGTCTGTTGGTTCAGCAAAAGTCAGCTGAAGTAAATAGCATGACTGAGAGGATGTATAAGAAATGTCTGATAATTCACAGTTCTCACATATTGCAGGATAAGCCTCCTAATTTCATAAAGCTCTGTCTCCCAAAAATGCTTTAACTGAGTTTCCTATGGGCCATTTTACTATTCTACAAGGCCAGCTTCCTTTGGGTGATGATTTGGATAATAAAATAAGTGAAATCCCTGGATGTCAGCTCACTGTCTAACTTATTTCACTGGACACCACCACTAGATACTACTCCTGCTATCATCACTTCTAATCACTGTTGCTGGGCTGTCACATTTAATAAATCTTAAAGTTTCCTAGATATCAAGGCTATTTTAGGAACTTAGCCCAAACTAGGGAATTTATTATATACAAATAGGGTCATCCCTCATGAGCAAAGGCAACTTTAGAGACTGACTGCTCTCTCTTTCTGATTGTTCCTCCCAACCTCCTCACCACACAAATCTGTGCCCTTTTCTGGCTTACAGATTTGCTTTTCCATAGATTTTGTTTCCTTGTAACTTCAGCTTGCCATTACCTTTTATCGCCCTGACTCTGTGTCATAGTTTCTCTTTATGGACCATCCACCTCAGTTCCTCACTGTTAACTGTCTCAATCTCCCAGTATCTCCCAGTTCAGATTTTTTAAAAAGACTTTATTCTAGGTCATGTCTTTCCTATCTCAATAGCCATAGGTCAATTGTCTGCATCTGCTCTGGCATTTACCAGTTTTTCAATAAGCTTGGATGGTGGGGGAAGAGGAAGTTTAGGATTAAACCTGCCTACCTATAGCTTCCTTCTCAATGAGAGCAATGGATGAGACATCTTTTCTTGGAAGAGACTGTGAGTCCAGTAGGTACTAGCAGTGGTCTATTAACATGTAAACTTTCATAATCGAACTGTTTTAATCAGGATGGAAACCCCATGGTCTGTCTTGTGAATGGAAGGAGACACAGAAAAACATTTTCTAAATCTGCTAATTGTTTTTTCTTCTGTTGATTTATTTGTATATCTCAAATATGGCAACAAATAATGAATGGATAAGAGTTAAATAACTTTCATTCTCTTTTAATTTGCAATTAGTTAAGCACTTTATTTTGTTAATCCAATTAATTCCCCACAATTAAATTAATCATTTTTATATGTAGATTTGTTATGTGAAATACTATCAAATGTTTTATTATGCTTTAAATTTTACAAAGCAGTTTTGTATGCATTACAACATTCAGTCCTCACAACAACTAGAGAATTAGGTGTGATAGAGATTGAACTAAACTCTTAATGTAGATGAAGAAACTGCTGAACATTTTGCCCATGTCATATACCTAAAAATTTGCAATGTGCAAATAGAATCCTTTTCCAGATTTCCAGTCAAGTGCACCATCCTTTATATCATACCATACCATATATGTTTATATATGTACATACAGATTATACCAATGAGATCCTGCTTTGTACATTTTCTCTTTGTTTTTAAAGGACTCTGGAAATACATACACACATGTGCACACACACACACACACACACACAGAATCTGTGATAGTTTCTTTAGATGTAAAAGAAGGGGGTTGGACTAGATGATTTCTAACACCTCTTTTATTTCTACATTAAGGTTTTTAAAACAGGTGCCATAGCATCCTTGGAAAATCCACTTTTTTTTTTATCATACTTTAAACCATAATTAGTATACTTCACTCTTACTTTCACTAGAAAGGCCTCATTGAGGGCTGTGCCATTCCAGATATGTATTTGTGCTTAGTGCCAAGGATGGCACCTTTCACATAGTAGGCATTCAATACATTCATCAGAATGAAGCAACAACTGGAAATCAAATTTTAGTTCATAATTCTGAAGACATCACATCTTATTATTCATGGTTATATTGAATTAGAGGCCTTGAACAATTGAAAATCAAATTTTAGTTTTCAGTTTAGAGCATTAATATTATTAGAGTCAACCTAAGGCAAAATGATGAAGTAGGCCAAGTGAGTCTTCAGTGATTCTACATTAACTCCTCTTTTTCATTTGGTGGTAAGTATATAATTCATTCACCAAAATGTTCAGAATTTACAGAAATAGAAAGATAGACATTGAAAAAGGCAGAATTGGATAGTAAGGACTTAATAAAGTTGAGTTAATAAAATATGTTTAATGAAATCTAAGATACTTTTCTGTAAGCAAATAAATGACTATGAAAAGTAAACATGGTTTGATTTTTGTTTAGATGACTCAAGCACAATTGTGGAAGAATGAAATAATCCACTTAACAATAAAGTGGACTGTGTTCTTCATTCTATAGCTGTCACTAGCTTGCTTAATTCATTGTGATTGGTTCCAGTGTCATCAGTGACTTATCTTAAAAATATCAAACTTAAATGAGACTTAGGATTTGCTGCACTTAAAATATTTTTTAAAATGTACCTCTTGGTATAAAATTGACATTGTGTTTCTGTTTTGAGGACAAAAAAGAACTCAGTAATGTTGAAATACGTATTTCATGCTAGTATAATACAAATAGTAGATATTTACTATTATTGGCATAAATCTAATGACTGCATGTCAATTTTTTTCTTTTATTTCATTAATGATGTAAAAATCATCTAGAAGTTTAAGCTTCCACAATGGAAGAATGATTGAATATATTGATGTGTATGTGAGCTCTCAATTAGACATCAGAAGTACTAGGATAATTTTAGTATTATGAGTTTGGGATGACCATATTTCTCATAAGTTTAAGTTCCATGCCTGATTTATGCTTGTTTTCAGTTTTAAGAGGCAATTCATTTTTAATAACTGCACCCCATATTTTGTTTATGCCACATATGTTCAATCTAATAAGTTATTTTGTTCACTTTGTATGATTTTCTTGACTCCTGCTTTTTCCTTTTCAAGCATTAAGGTTACCATGGAAATGGTGCCATTGGTGTCATGGGTGGGGCTTTTACACAAGTATATTTAGTTGCACTTTGTGAGGTTTTAAGATTCAGACCATGTCATCAAGTGAGAAAAATCAAGGTTGACATGCATTCTACCTCCAATATATATTTTAGCACATTAGTTACAGAAAGCTATGTTTAACTAACATTTTGATCAGGAATTAAATGACAGAAAAATGAAAGTTAAAGTTCTGCTAGTAATGCTGTTTGGTTCATATTATACTTTCCTCATATATCGTTAATAGTCTAATACAAATGGTGTATAACAAAAATTATCTGTGGGATAATGTATTGTCTGTGTACCTCCATTTGCAAAATTTAAGTTAAGAAAATTCAGCATCTGTGTGTGTTTTTTAATATTGGTACTATGACATGCCTTTATAGGTCATGTGACTAGAGGATTTTAAACCATCTACTTGTATTTCTAACAGGTGCCTTGATAGGGAGAGAAGTATATACTATAAAAAAAAACTTATCATTTTAGTATGTTATATGTAGATTTAGAATATAAAAATGCCATCGGTATTTTTTATTTTCAGTATTAGTTTCTATTCTTATCCCTAAAACTCACATATAGAGGAGTGTTGATTTTCATAAATGATGTCTAAATAATCTTGAAATATTTCTCTCTAATATTTGCTGAAATTTTATATAGTATTGCTTAGAAAAATGTTTAAAAATGTTAATAAAATTAGCAAATTTTTAATCTGTCATTAAAATATTTAGTTGCTAGTAAAATGTCATATCTAAATTTAAATGTAAATTATATGATATAAATTAATATAATTTAAATTAAATATAGATATAAATTTAAATATAAATTTAAAAATATAATACACTGGTGGTCAAACTGTGGCCCATGGGACATATCCAGTTAACTATCTCTTTTTGTAAATAAAGTTTTACTAGAATATGGCCATAATCATTTATTTGTAATAATTATCTATGACTGCTTTCATGGTATTAATGGCAGAGTTGAATAGTTGCAGCAAAGCTCACATAGCCCACAAATCAAATTATTTACTCTGTCCTTTAACGGAAATTTGCCTACCCCTGACATAATAATCCTGTATTACCCCATTTCTAAACCAACAGGCAAACTAATGGAAAAGTGCAATAAAACTGACAGATATTTAAGACCATTGCTACAACGTAAGAGCTATATACATTGTTGGGGGCAAATTCTTCCCCCTTCGAATGTTTCCTTCCATGTAGAGTGTGCTCTGTGAATGTAATGATGCTGGCATCTTTCCAGACCCTTAGTTATAGTATACTGAGAAATGGGTGAGTTACCTGATTGGTAAGTTTGGGAGAAGAACTGGGAACATATCTGCCAGCCTAATCATTTCCCCTTTTGCCTGGGAGCCAGCTGCTTCAAAGACCATGCTGAATTTGGCCATGCTGTAGGTATACTGGTAAGGACTATCCCTATATAGAGACGTGTACCTTGGGACAGCACTACTTAAGACTGGACTCCAGTATTTGGAACCCTGTAGACCAAAAGATATAAACCACATTCTCAGTATCTGCCTTATGAGTAATTAAATTGGCATTGTAGTTACCCATCTGATTTATTCTTTTTTGATAATGTAGATGTATATTTATTAATACAGAAAGATAAATTCATAATGGAATAAACAAAAGAGAAATAGAGAATCTCCCTCTCTCTTCCCACAAACCTTAACTGCTCCATTTCAGTGAACACCATTGCTGTTAATAAGACATCAGTGTTTTTATTCTAAATTTTACACTTAAAAGGAAAAAGCAAGCTCTCTTTATAGAAACATCGTGTCAAGTTAAGCAGTAGCCTCAAGTGTGGGAAAGTCCTCTGCAAAAGAATTACAGATAGTAAAAATGGAAAGAATGACAGAAAGTCATCATTTTGTAACCCCTAATGCAATAATCAATTCAAGCAACAATCATGAATGGCTGAAACTAAGTGAAAAGCTGATGGGGATCCTTATAATGCAGGAATTAGGAGATTACTACACAAATCCATTGATCAATCTTAGCTTAAATAAAGAGAAACAGACATTGTGGTGCCTGATGTGATGCAACACCAAAAACATCACGCACTGTTCCTGCCAAAAAGATTAACCTGAATCTAATTAAGACTCAGGGGCTCCCTTGTACTTACAGAAAATATGGGAGAAAAAAACAAATGAAGTGATGGCACAGGGAAGAAAATAGACAAATCCACACTAAGAAATATTCTGTAGGACAAATCAATGACATGAAGAAAGAATTTAGAATAGATTACTCTGGATTCAGAGAGACTTAAGAGAAATAGCAACTAAATGTGATATGGGGACCTTATTTAGGTCCTATATAAACAAAGGTAAACATAACAAGAAAAAATGTTTACCTTCTTTCAGTTTTTTTCTTGATACTGTTTTATTGTGATAAAAACACATAATGTTACATTTACCATTTTAACCATTTTAGAGTGTACAGTTCGATGGTGTTAAGTATATTTACATTGTTGTGCAGTAGATCTCTAGAATTTGTTATCTATCTTCTAAATTCCACACATTAAACACTAATTTTCTCTCCCCTTAGCAACCACCTTTCTTTTTTTATTTCTATGATTTTGAGTACTTTAGATACTTCGTCAGAGTGGAATCATACAGTATTTGTCCATTTGTGATTAGCTTATTTTTCTTAGCATGATATCCTTGAGGTTCATTCATATTATAGCATGTGACAGGATTTCCTTCTTTTTTAAGGCCTAATGATATTCCATTATATGTATATATCACATTTTACTTATCCATTCATCCTTTCATGGACATATGTGTTGCTTCTACTTCTTGGCTATTGTGAATAATATTGCAAGGAACATGGATGTGCAAATATCTCTTCAAGATCATGCTTTGAATTCTTTTTGGATATATAATCAGATATGGGATTGCTGGATCATATGATAATTTTATTTTTAATTTTCGAGGAAACTCCATACTGTTTTCCACAATGGCTGCACCATTTTACAATCTCACCAATAGTGCACAAGGATTCTGATTTCTCCACAGTCTTGCCAACATTTGTTATTTTCTGTTCTTTTGATAATAGCCACCCTAATGGATATGAAGTGATAGCTAACTGATTTGCATTTATTTTCTTATAATTAAGTTATGGATTCTTTATCCATATTCTTAATCCAACATTATTTTAAATTATTTTTTAAGTATAGACGCACAGTGTTACCTTAGTTTCAGGTATACAAATTAGTGATTTGACAAGTTTATACATTATGTTATGTTCATCACAAGTGTAGCTACTGTCTGCTTCATTACATTGCTATTACAATATCATTGACTCTATTCCTTCTGCTATGTCTTTTATCCTCATGACTTAATTATTCCATAACCAGAGTCCTGTATTTTCCACTCCCCTTCACCCATTTTGCCTAGTCCTCCTCACTGGCAACCATCAGTTTGTTCTCTGCATTTATAGGTCTGATTCTGCTTCTTTCTTCTTCTTCTTCTTCTTCTTCTTCTTCTTCTTCTTCTTCTTCTTCTTCTTCTTCTTCTTCTTCTTCTTTTAAAGATTCTGTTTAAGACTAGAATCATGTGGTATTTATCTTTCTCAGTCTGCCTATTTTACTTACATTCTACTCTCTAGGTCCATCCTTCTTGTCTCAAATGTCATGATCTCATACATTTTTACAGCTCTGTAATATTACATTGTATATATTTACCACTTTTTTAATCCATTCATTTATTGGTGGATACTTAGGTTGTGTCCATGTCTTGGCTATTGGAAATAATGCTGCAATAAACATAGGGATGCATATATCTTTTAGAGTCAGTGTTTTCATTTTCCCTGAGTAAATACCTAGTGCAGAATTACTGGATCATATGGTATTTCTATTTTTAATTTCTTGAGGAATCTCCAGACTGTTTTCCACAGTGGCTGTACCAGTTTACTTTCCTTCCAGTAGTACATGAGGGTTCCTTTTTCTCCACAACTTCACCAACACTTGATATTTCTTGTCTTCTTAATTGTAGCCATTCTAGCAGGTGTGTGAGGTGATACTGCATTGTGGTTTTGATTTGCATTTCCCTGATGATGAGTGATGCTAAGCATTTTTTCATGTGTCAGTTGGCCATCTGTATTTTCTTCTTTGGAAAATGTCTATTTTTTTTTTTTTAAACTGGATTGCTTGTTTTTTTGATGTTGAGTTGTACAAGTTCTTTACATATTTTGGATATTAACCTGTTATCATATGCATCATCTGCAAATATCTTCTCCCATTCAGTAGGTTTTTTGTTTGTTTGTTTTCTTGATGGTTTCCTTTGCTGTGCAAAAGCTAAAGTTTCAGCTTTTGTATTTAGGTCTGTGATGTTTTGTGTGTGTGTGTGTTTCAGTCATTATTACCTTTTACAATAATGTATTTATATTAAGATTTTGTAATTAAAATTATTTTCCAACATTATTGAGTTAAAATTCACAAAATAGGTTTAAAGTATACAATGTAATGATATATATATATGCTATGAAATATTTAGTACCATCACTTCACATAGTTATCTTTTTTTGTGAGTCTGGTGAGAATGCTTAAGATCTACTCACTTAGCAAATCTATAGTAAAATATACTATATAGTATTATTAACTATAGTCCCCATGTTATACACTGGATCTGCAGAACTTAATCCATTTTATAATAAAAATATTGTACTCTTTGACCAATATTTACCTATTTTCCCCACTCCTCACCTCCTGACGACCACCATTCTGCTCTTTGTTTCTATGGGTTTATTTTTTTAATATATATTCAACATGTAAGTGATACAATATAATATTTGCCTTTTTCTGTCTGGCTTATTTCACTTAGCATTATACCCCCCCCAGATTCATCCATATTATTGTGAATGGCAAGATTTCCTTTTTTTTCCCCTATGGCTGAATGATATTCCATTGTACATATACATGATATTTTCTTTATCATTAATCTGTTGATGGACACTTGGGTTGTTTCATATATTGACTATTGTGAATAATGCTTCAATGAACATGGGAGTGCAGATATTTCTTCAAGATAGTGGCTTTGTTTTTCTTGGATATACCCAGAAGTAGGTAGCTGGATCATTGTCTCTGTTTACAAATAATATCTATCAAAAATCCTAAAGACTCCACCAAAAATCTCTTAGAATTAATAAATGAATAGAGGGAGCTCAGGAAGATGGTAGAGTAGGAGGATACTAAGCTCACCCTGTCCCATGTTTACAACAAGATATTATTTGTATCTGTGTAAATTTTCTGGAGAGTGATCTAAAGACTGACAGAACAAACTCCACAACTAAATGTAGAGAAGCAGCTGCATCTGAGAGGTTAGAAAGGCCATAAAAGTGGCTGGGAGCTATGTGTAGGAGGGTGGGAGCTGCTGGTGAGGAGAGGGAAAGAAATAGTCCCTCACACCAAAGAGCCCATATGAGGAAGATGAATCCTCATAATGTCTGGCTTTCAGAACCAGAGGGGCTGAATTCTGTGAGTTTGTATAACCAGTGAGACTTGGAGCTTGGAGCTTTAAAAGTCAGCTGGCTCAGCACTGGGTGAGCAGGGAGGGTGAGTGATAGCTGGGTCCCTGCCCTTAAAAAGACTGTAGCCCTCAGAGAGGCAACATAGAAGCCATAGTTTGTACAACTCCTATGGCAAATAGGAGGAAGATCTGTGTATACATTTTGGAGCATGTTGGGGACTTCTCTGGAAACAAAAAAGCTGGCAGGTGCCATTTTCCTCCACTGTCCCCCCAGGATAAATACAGGGCCACCTGAGGGAGGCAGCCTTATACAGGCACTTGATACCTAACCTGCTAGTAGTGTGCCCTGCCCATGCATTTTTCTAAGGACTTGCCCACTTCAAGCCTGCTGGCCTCAGCCCTGGGCTCAGCATGAATTTTGTTAATGCCATTTATACCATGTGTGCACCCTGCCCAACTGCCACATGCAGAGATGCTGCATGCCTCTAGCTGCCATGCTTCAGGGATCTGGCCTAGGACTAGCAGCTCTGCAAATTTTACTAAAACTGCTACCCCACCCCTAAGCCACCCCGGAGTCACACCTCCTCAGAACTGGCCTACCTGGGTCTCACTAACACCACAGAGAGCAAGCATAGCCCACAACTGGCAGAGAGTGCAGATGTCTGGACTGAAAGGAAAAGCGACTCAGACAACAGCAGGATGCAAGCAACACACATAGTAGACTCCCCTGAAGTTCCATGTTCTGGTGAGCAGGGGACAATGCACTCAAGGGCATTACAGGGCCTCTTTTTCATAAAGCCATTACTTTCAAGAGCAGAAAACATAGTTGACTTTACTAACATGGAGAGTTAGACAGAATGAGGAGATAGAGGAATATGTCCCAAATGAAAGAACAGGACAAAATCACAGCAGGAGATCTAAGTGGAACAGAAATAAGTATGTAATAACATTCCCATTATAGGGATTCCAGAAAGAAAAGAGAGGGGGAGGGGCAGAAAATGTATTTGAAGCAATAATAGCTGAAAAATTAGTGAATCTGGGGAAGGAAACAGAGATCCAGATTCAGGAGGCACAGAGATTGCCTAACAAATTCAACTCAAGGAGGTCCACACTAAGACACACAGTAATTAAAATGGCAAAAAATAGTGATAAAGAATTTTAAAAGTTGAAAGAGAAAAGGAGACAGTTACATGCAAAGGAATCCCCATAAGACTATCAGATAATTTTTCAGTAGAAACTTTGTAGGCCAGAATGGAATGGCACAATATACTCAAAGTGCTGATAAGGGAAAAATCGGTACCCAAGAATACTCTATCCAGCAAGGCTATCATTCAGCATAGAAGGATAGATAAAGAGTTTCCCCGACAAAAATTATAAGAATTCATTACCATTAAACAACCCTTCAAGAAATGTTAAGGGAGATTCTGAGTGGAAAGAACCATAAATAAGAGTAAGAACAATAGAATGCACAAAGAAGAAAAATAATAATTTGTATAAAAATCTGTTGACAGAAGCATAAAATAAAAGGATGTAAAATATGATACCAGGTATCTGAAACATGAAACATGGAGAGGAGTAAAGAATGAGTCCAGAATTAAGTGAACATCAGTTTAATATAAGCTGTTAGATGCAGATGGTATGTATAAACACAATGGTAACCGCAAATCAAAATATAGTAATAGGGAAAAAATAAAGAGTAAGGAATTCAGGTATTTCACTAAAGAAAGCCAACTAATCATGAGAGAGGAGAGCAAGAGAAGAAAGAAATAGGGAGGAACTACAAAAACCCCCCATAAAACAGGGAAAAATGGCAATAAGTGCGTATCAGTAATTACTTTGTAAATGGACTAAATGATCCAATATACTTAATACGATGTCTGTTACCGAAAAGATAAGAGATAAGTATTGATGAAGATGCAGAGAAAAGGAAACCCTTGTACACTAGTAGTGGAAATGTAAATTGGTACAGTTGGTCTGGAAGACAGTATGGAGATTCCTCAAAAATTAAAAATAGGTCTATGATGTATTTTAAAATAATTTTTGCAAATGATGTGAGGCAAGAATGTGTTTTTTTCTGCATGTTAATGTCAAGTTGTTCCAGAAACAGTTTTAGAAAATACACGATTTCCCCTATGAATTATCTAAGCACCTTTCTTAAAAATCAGTTGCCAATATAATGATGGGTCTATTTCAGGACTGTTCTGTTTTATTAATCTATATGTCTGTCTTTATGCAAATACTGCTCTGAATTGATTATGTAGATTTGTAATGACCTCAAATCAGTTAGTGCAAGTCGTCTTTTATCCTTTGCAAAGTTATTTTGTGTATTTTGCTTTTTCATTCTTCTGTAAATTTTAAATATATATATATATATCACATCTTCTTTATCCATTCATCTGTTGATAGACATCTTGGCTCTTTCCATAGTTTGGCTATTGTGGACATTGCTGCTATAAACATTGGGGTGCACGTACCCCTTCGGATCACTACATTTGTATCTTTGGGGTAAATACCCAGGAGTGCAACTGCTGGATCATATGGTAGCTCTATTTTCAACTTTTTGAGGAACCTCCATACTGTTTTCCAGAGTGGCTGCACCAGCTTGAATTCCCACCAACAGTGTAGGAGCATTCCCCTTACTCTGTATCCTCGCCAACATCTGTCGTTTTCTGTCTTGTTAATTTTAGCCATTCTGACTGGTGTGAGGTGGTATCTCATTGAGGTTTTGATTTGTATTTCCCTGATGCTGAATGATGTTGAGCACTTTTTCATGTGTGTTGGCCATTTGGATGTCTTTGCAGAAATGTCTGTTCATGTCTTCTGCCCATTTCTTGATTGGATTATTTATTCTTTGGGTGTTGAGTTTGATAAGTTCTTTATAGATTTTGAAGACTGGCCCTTTAACTGATATGTCATTTGCAAACATCTTCTCCCATTCTGTCGGTTGTCTTTTGGTTTTGTTGACTGTTTCCTTTGCTGTGCAAAAACTTTTTATCTTGATGCAGTCCCAGTAGTTCATTTTTGCTTTTGTTTCTCTTGCCTTTGGAAACGTGTCTAGCAAGAAGTTGCTGCAGCCGAAGTTGAAGAGGTTGCTCCTGTGTTTTCCTCAAGGATTTTGATGGATTCCTGTCTCACATTTAGGTCCTTCATCCATTTTGAGTCTATTTTTGTGTATGGTGTAAGGAAATGGTCCAGTTTCATTCTTCTGCATGTGGCTGTCCAGTTTTCCCAACACCATTTGTTGAAGAGACTTTTTTCCATTGGAGATTCTTAACTGCTTTGTTGAAGATTATTTGACCATAGAATTGAGGGTCCATTTCTGGGTTCTCTATTCTGTTCCATTGATCTATGTGTCTGCTTTTGTGCCAGTACCATTCTGTCTTGATGATTACATCTTTGTAATAGAGCTTGAAGTCTGGAATTTTGATGCCACCAGTTTTGTTTGTTTGTTTGTTTCCAAGAAAAAAACTTGTTTTTCTTGGCTATTCAGGGTCTTTTTTGGTTCCATACAAATTTTAGGATTATTTGTTCCAGCTCTATGAAAAAGTTGGTATTTTGATAGGAATTGCATTCAGTGTATTCAAGATAGCTCTAGGTAGCATAGACATTTTAACAATGTTTATTCTTCCAATCCATGGGCATGGAATGTTTTTCCATTTCTTTGTATCTTCCTCAATTTCTTTCATTAGTGTTCTATAGTTTTCTGAGTACAGATCCTTTGCCTCTTTGGTTAGGTTTATTCCTAGGTATCTTGTGGTTGTGGGTGCAATTGTAAATGGCAGTGACTCCTTAATTTCTCTTTCTTCTATCTCATTGTTTGTGTATAAAAATGCAGCTGATTTCTGTGCATCGATTTTATATCCTGCCACATTGCTGAATTGCTGTATGAGTTTTAGCAATTTTGGGGTGGAGTCTTTTGGGTTTTCCACATAGAGTATCATGTCATCTACAAAGAGTGAGAGTTTGACTTCTTTGCCAATTCGGATGCCTTTTATTTCTTTTTGTTGTCTGATTGCTGAGGCTGGGACTTCTACTACTATGTTGAACAGCAGTGCTGATAGTGGACATCCCTGCCATGTTCCTGACCTTAGGGGAAAAGCTCTTGGTTTTTCCCCATTGAGAATGATATTCACTGTGGGTTTTTCATAGATGGCTTTTATAATATTGAGGTATGTTCCCTCTATTCCTACACTGTGAAGAGTTTTGATCAAGAATGGGTGCTGTACTTTGTCAAATGCTTTTTCAGCATCTATTGAGAGGATCCTATGTTTCTTGTCCTTTCTTTTGTTTATGTAGTGTATCACATTGATTGATTTGTGAGTGTTGAACCACCCTTGCAGCCCAGGAATAAATCCCACTTGGTCGTGGTGAATAATCCTTTTAATGTACTGTCTTATCCTACTGGCTAGTATCTTGGTGAGAATTTTTGCATCCATGTTCACCAGGGATATTGGTCTGTGATTCTCCTTTTTGGTGAGATCTTTGGTTTTGGGATCAAGGTAATGCTGGCCTCAGAGTTTGGAAGTTTTCCTTCCATTTCTATTTTTTGAAACAACTTCAGAAAAATAGGTGTTAATTCTTCTTTAAATGTTTGGGAGAATTCCCCTGGGAAGCCATCCGTCCCTGGGCTCTTGTTTGTTAGGAGATTTTTTATTATTGCTTCAATTTCCTTGCTGGTTATGGGTCTGTTCAGATTTTCTGTTTCTTCCTGTTTTCTGTTTTGGTAGTTTATATGTCTCTAGGAATGCATCCATTTCTTCCAGATTGTCTAATTTTTTACTTAATTATTGCTTATAAAATATGTTCTTATAATTGTATTTCTTTGGTGTTGGTTGTGATCTCTCCTCTTTCATTCATGATTTTATTTGGGTCATTTCTTTTTTCTTTTTGATAAGTCTGGCCAGGGGTTTATAAATCTTATTAATTCTTTCAATGAACCATCTCCTAGTTTCATTGATCTGTTGTGCTGTTCTTTTGGTTTCTATTTCATTGATTTCTGCTCTAATCTTTATTGTTTTTCTTCTGCTGCTGGGTTTAGGCTTTATTTCCTGTTCTTTTTCCAGCTCCTTTAGGTGTAAGGTTAGGTTGTATATTTGAGACCTTTCTTGTTTCTTGAGAAAGGCTTGTATTGCTAAATACTTCCCTCTTAGGACCGCCTTTGCTGCATCCAAAGATTTTGAACAGTTGTTTCATTTTCATTTGTTTCCATGAATTTTTTTTAATTCTTTAATTTCCTAGTTGACTCATTCATTCTTTAGTAGGATGCTCTTTAGCCTCCATATATTTGAGTTCTTTCCAACTTTTCTCTTGTGATTGAGTTCAAGTTTCAAAGCATTATTGTCCGAAAATATGCAGAGAATGATTCCAATATTTTGGTACTGGTTGAGACTTGATTTGTGACCAAGTGTGAGATCTATTCTGGAGAATGTTCCATGTGCACTCGAGAAGAATGTGTATTCTGTTGCTTTGGGATGGAATGTTCTGAATATATCTGTGAAGTCTATCTGGTCCAGTGTGTCATCCAAAGCCCTTATTTCCTTGTTGATCTGCTTAGATGATGTGTCCATTGCAGTGAGGGGGGGGGTGTTAAAGTCCCCTACTATTATTGTATTATTATCGATGTGTTTCTTTGATTTTGCTATTTTTTTAAAAGATTTTATTTATTTATTTGACACAGAGAGAGAGATAGCAAGAGCAGGAATACAAGCAGGGGGAGTGGGAGAGGGAGAAGCAGGTTTCCTGCTGAGCAGGGAGCCTGATGCAGGGCTCAGTCCCAGGACCCTGGGATCATGACCTGAGCTGAAAGCAGACACTTAACGACTGAGCCACCCAGGTGCCCTGATTTTGCTATTAATTGGCTTATATAATTGGCTGCTCCCATGTTAGGGGCATAAATATTTGCAATTGTTAGATCTTCTTATTGGATTGACCCTTTAATTATGATGTGGTATCCGTCCTCATCTCCTATTATAGTCTTCGGTTTAAAATCCAATTTGTCTGATATCCTTATGGATTGCCACCCCAGCTTTCTTTTGATATCCATTAGCATGATAAGTTATTTTCCACCCCCTCACTTTCAATTTGGAGGTGACTTTGGGTCTAAAATGAGTCTAAAAATGAGTTTCTTGTAAGCAGCATATTGATGGGTATTTTTTTTTAATCCATTCTGATTCCATATGTCTTTTGATTGGAGCATGAATCCAATCACATTTAGAATAATTATTGAAAAATAAGAATTTAGTGCCATTGTGTTACATGTAAAGTTGCTATTCCTGTGGATTGTCTCTGTTATTTCTGGTCTTTGTTACTTTTGGTCTCTTTTTTGCTCGAAGGGTCCCCTTTAATATTTCTTGCAGGAGTGGTTCAGTGTTCATGAACTCCTTTTGTTTTTTTCTTGGGAACTCTTTACGTCTCCTCCTATTCTAAATGACAGCCTTGATGGTTAAAGTATCCTTGGCTGCGTATTTTTCCCATTTAGCATTTTGAATATATCATGCCAGGCCTTTCTGGCCTGCCATGTCTCTGTGAACAGTTCTGCTGACAGCCTTATGTGCCTACTCTTATAGGTTAAGGACTTTTTCTGCTGAGCTACTTTCAGCCTTCTCTCTTTATCTTTGTATTTTGCAACTTTCACTATAGTATGTTGTGGTGTTGACCTATTTTTGTTGATTTTGATGGGAGTTCTCTGTGCCTCTTGTACTTGAATGCCTGTTTCCTTCCCCAGATTAGGGAAATTCCCAGCTATAATTTGTTCAGACTTTCTGCCCTCCCTTTTTTTTTCTTCCCTTTTTCTGGGACTCCTGTGATAAGGATATGTTTTTGTTTTTTGGAATCACTGAGTTCCTTAAGTCCACCTTCGTGATCTGTAGTTTTTTTTCCCCTTCTTTTGAGCTTCATTATTTTCCATAATTTTATCTTCTATATCACCTATCCTCTCTTCTTCCTCTTCTATCCTCTTGGTGATTATATGCAGTCTGCTTTGCATCTCAGTTATAGCATTTTTCATTTCAGGCTCTCTAGTATTTAGGTTTTTTATCTCTGTAGCAAGGGTTTCCCTTGAGTCTTCTGTGCTCTTTTCAAGTCCAGCTAGTAGTTTTTATAACTGTTCATCTAAATTCTTGTTCAGATATATTGCTTATATCTGCTTTGAACAAGTCCCTGGCTGTGATACCTTCATGACTTTTCTTTTGGGGAGAATTTCTCCATCTTGTCATTTGGGCTAAGTTTCTATCTTTTGTGCCTTATGAAATCTTATATTTCCTGCACTTTACAGTAATGCTATATTAAAAAGAGGTCATAGACTGTCCATGGCCTGGCACATCAGGAAGTATTTCTGGTGTATGCTGTGTGCACTCTCCTGTTGCATTTTGACTGCTCTTTCCTGGTGGCTCATTCTCTGCAGAGTTCCTCCTTGCTTGCAGCAGGGAGTGTTTGGACCTTTATCTACGTTGCTTTGATTTATTTGTTAAAAAAAAAAAAATTCTTGCCCTTGAGGTGTCTGCATGGCTCAGTTGGTTAAGTGGCCAACTCTTGGTTTTGGCTCAGGTCATGATCTTAGGGTCCTGGGATTGAGCCCCACCTCCAGCTCCAAGCTCAGTGGGGAGTCTGTTTGAAGAATCCCTCCCTCTCCCTTTGCCCCTTCCCCTGCTCACACACACACTCTCTCTCAAATAAATAAATAAACCTTTAAAAAAATAAAAGCCTTGCACCTGCCACATTGTGTCCCTCCAACTGTAGAAATCCTTTTACAAATTCTCAGATCAGTTTCCTGGGTGTTGCAAGTGATCTGACTTCAATACAGCTGTTTTCAAGGGACGAGGAAAGCCCCAGGTTCTCCCGCTTCTCAACCATCTTAAGTCCTCTCCAGCAATGTCTTTTATTTTTGATAACAGTAAATTGAGTCATCTCCCTTTTTATCTTGGTCAATCTAGCTAAGTATTTGTCAATTTGGTTGACCTTTCAGAAAGCCAGGTTTTAGTTTCAATAATTTTCTCTATTGTTTTCCTATTTTCTATTTCATTAATGTTCACTGTAATTTTTATTACTTCCTTTCTTCTATCTGCTTTAGGTTTAATTTGCTGTTCTTTTCCATTGTCTTAGATGGAAGATTAGGTTATTGATTCGATGTATTTCTTCTTTATTAATATAGGCATTTAAAGCTACAAATTTTCCTCTAAGCACTGTTTAGCTTCATTATATAAGTTTTGGTATGTAGAGTCTTTATTCCTATTCATTTCAAAGTATTTCATGATTTCCCCTTTTATTTCTTTGATCCATTCATTATTTAAGATATGTTTAATTTCTACATAATTGTGAGCTTCCCAAATTTTTTTGTTATTGATTTTTAAATTCCATTCCATTGTGATTGGGGAAATTCTTTGTAGAAGTTTTAAAGTTTAAAATTTATTAAATTTATTTTATGTCCTACTAAATTATCTATCCTGGAGAATGTGCCATGACCCTTGAGAAGAATGTATATTCTATTGCTGTTGGGTAGAGTGTTTTTTAGATGTCTCTTAGGCCTAGTTGTCTTACAGGGTTGTCCTCGTCTTATATTTTCTTGTTGATCTTCTGCCTAGTTATTCTATCAATTATTGAATGAAGTGCTTTGAAGTCTCCACCTTTTATTTTTGAATTATCTATTTCTTCATTAATTTTGATTAGTTTTTGCTGCATGTATTTTGGTGCTCTGTTATTATGTGAATATATGTTTATAATTGGACTGACCCTTTATCATTAAAAATGTTTTTTATCTCTAATATATTTTGTTTTAAAGTATATTGTGTCTTATATTAGTATGGTCACTCCAGCTTTCTTGTGAATTCATGATATATCTTTTCCATCACTTTACTTTCATTCTATTTGTATCTTTGAATATAAACTGTATTTCCTGTAGACAGCATATAGTTTGATCATATGTTTTTTAAAATCCTGTCTGACAAACTTTGCCTTTTGATTAGATTGTTTAATCTATTTATATTTATGTTAATATCGATAGGATGGATTTATGTTTGCCATTTTATTTTTTGTTTTTTTGTATGTCTCATATCTTTTTTGTTTCCTCGTTCCTCCTTTGTTGCTTCCTTTTATGGAAATGAATATTTTCTAATATGGCATTTTGATTTTTTAAATGTTTTTAGTATATATTTTGAATTGTTTCTTTATTGATTGTTCTAAAACTGACCGTATGCATCTTACATTATGAGAATTAGCTTCAGATTTTCAGTATGTCTAAGCTCAGCAAACAACTATTGATAATAAGAAAGTTGGTTAAACATCACATGATAGTGATTTTCAGTTTGTGAATCTTCTTGAATAAGAGGTGGAGATAGAAGAAATGATATATGTTGAACTCATACATCTTGCCTAACTTTATACTTGTAATAGGCCCATGAAATACGTTGTCCATTCAACAGAGAAAGTTGAAGTTAAATGACTTGCCCCATCACATAACTAATAAAGGGTGAAACCAAGCTTGAGACTGCTTAATCCCAAACTGTATGATCTTTTCTTATCACAGGGAATCCAGAAGAACAGAAATGTAAGTGTTTTTAATTTTTAATTTTGAAATAATTTTAGATTTATATAATAGTTGCAAAAAAAGAAAAAGTACAGAGAGCTCCCATATATCCTCCCTCTTGAGGCAGCCTAAGCTAATGTACAAAATTTCTTTCCGAATGCTTACGAAAGTTATTTTAATAATGTTATTAAATAATTAAATAAAATTTAAAATAAATTAATTGAGCTCAAAATCAAGATGGAAAAATTCACAGTAGTGTGAAATAAGAGTTAACCCAAAGTCAGTGAGGGATTAATGCCAAAATATTCACTGGAGTATAGGAACCAGATATAAGTCTTAAAGTTTATGACCTACAGTTTTAATTTCTGTTCGGGAAGAGCAGTATAGGCCATGAGCTTGAACTACTAAGATAAGGCTGGTATTAGATAGGACTTCCTATCAATGAAGTAGAGACTAGAAAATTCTCTATTGCAGTCCTGTGGAGGAAATAAGAAAGTTTGTTGTTGTTCATCTAGGACTTTGGATAAAAGGAAGTCATCCAGTGCAAACTGGAATTCCAAGCCAGTTTTCATCAATAAACACCAGCTCCTAGACAGGGTAAGTACTCATTATTTGCTGAATATTTAAGCATTTTACAAAGGGACCTTTCTTCCTACATTGCCTAAGATTTCCGTGAATGTATGTTAGCAATGAAGCAATACATGTTCACTTTTGAAATGCACCAATGAGGCATCAAGCCATTTGCTCCCCAAGTAAAGTCATACTCAGCCTTTATTTTGCCACAGTGTAAGGAGTTGTATGAGTCTTTTTGTGGGACACGATGCTGCTGAGTGGCATTTAGGAGGCTAAGACCTGGCAGTCGCTGGTAGAAAGGCCCTGGTGCTCACTGGCTTGGCTGGCATCTGAGTGCATATGATTTCCCAGCAGATGAGATGTCAAAATCTATGGACACACAGAGGGGAGAGCAGGTGTTGACCTCTGATCCACAGCCTTCTGGCACATTTCTTTTTTTTCTTCAATTGAAAAACCGTTTATAGTAAATTGTTAATGTTCTCTTCATTCCACCTTGTCCCTAATGCCACCTGCCATTAGCCAGTGCTTTACATGGTGCTGTAAAGACTGTTCTCTCTCTCTCTCTTGAAAAATAGAAATATTACATTTTAAAGTTTGCTGTATATTTCTCTTCCTGTTTCTCAGGTCAGAGCATGAAGAGTTCCAGCAACTTTATTGTATTGAGGAGGGGGAAGAGTTGCATTTATCATAATGTAGCAGAAAAATCCAGAATTCCAGGTGGAAGAAAACAGTTTTCTAT
This sequence comes from Zalophus californianus, assembly GCF_009762305.2. NCBI lineage: Eukaryota > Metazoa > Chordata > Mammalia > Carnivora > Otariidae > Zalophus > Zalophus californianus. The sequence goes on along the minus strand of NC_045597.1, from coordinate 159,067,296 downwards.
TAGTCTCGGAATCTGATGGACCTGACTTTGATCTGTAGCCATGTGACTTTAAGCAGACTGCTAAAGAGCTCTGAACATTATCTGTTTTCTTATCTGTAAAACAGTCATCATCATCATTATAATAATAATAATACCTTCCTAATAGAATTGGCTATTAATATTATATACAAAATACATTATAATGATATAATTAATACAACATATAAAGTATTATATATATATAACTGACATAATGCTTATTAAAGTGAGTCTTTAAAATAATTATTGTTTCTAACAGTTACCTTTCTCCTTTTCTCCCACCAAATCGTTATTATTCTATAACCCCATTTCAGTGTCTCTTATTTATTTTGCCTGGTATGTTTTCATTTATCTCCTGGAGATGAGGAAGGTGGGGAATAGACTTTATTGTTTCTTCATTTATGTAGTTGTCTCTGGACTAAAGTTCTTCACTGTCCCAGTGGTCTTCAGTAAGGATAATCCTGGAAGTAGATACCTGTTCACATTACTATTGATTGCATCTTTTCCTAATATAAATCCATTGCTCCCAGATGAGGCTTTGTTGTGGTTACTTTGGTGATACGACAAATGACTCCAAAACTTTATGTCTTAAAACAATGGCAACATTTATTTTGCTCATGAATCTGCAAGTTGGCCATGGATTGGTAGGGGTAGCTCCTCTGCTCATCTTGGATCATTCAGGGTGGCTTGAAGGATGGGCTCTAGGGTATCTAAAGGCTAGGCACTCTAATATCTGGAAGCTGAAAGGACTTGGGAGCAGTTGGAATATGGAATTGATAGGGATCCTCTGGTAGCTCTCTTAAAAGTTTATATTATCCTAGATTTGCCCTACTGAGACCTTTTACAGTGAGAGGTTGTATAATAGAGCAATGAAAAGCCAGATTATGAATATGAGATACGTAGGTTCAAATGCTGGCTCTCCTGATTTCCAACTTTGTGACTCTAGTTAAGATGCTTTGCTTCTTACTCTTTGTTTATAAAATGGGAATGCTACACTATTGGTCCCATAATATGATAGTGAGTTAAGCACTTGCACTGGCATCTAGCACGTAGTAAAGATTAGGTAAAGTTTACTGTTGCTATTAACCTCTCTTGCCTAAGTGTCACCATACTTCTCTGATAGTGAAGAATGCCATGCTTCTTTCCAATTGTGGGGAGGCAGCAGTAGAAGGAAATCCTACTTGGTAGAGAAGAAGGTATTCTTCTCTACCAAGTAATAATAGATAGCTCTTTTTATTTCCCAGATATTATTCCCTTTATGTGTAGTTTAGAGAGTATAGATGATCCTGGAGGTTGTAAACTATTACTGCAAATGAGGAATAAGGCATATAACCATGGGTGTATGAAAGAAACCCTGTGACAATCAGTGCTTTTCAGATTAAAAGATAAGAACTGAATCTAATGGCTAACTTGCTTTACTATATTACTGTGTGATATACACTGTTTCTAAGCCCCAAATTAAATATAATTTAATCTTTACTTGAGTTATTTCATTACCAAAACAAGCAGGAACAATTAATATCTAGATTTTTAAAGATGTGATAACTGAAATACAAAAAATAAAGCATTTTGTACAAAGTTACATGGGTTGGGATTCAAACTCAGGTTGTCTTGTTTTCATATCTATGCTCTGAACCACTGTGGAATTTAAATAAAATCCTGAGTAGTTTCCATTCCTTGCAGGTAAGTAGATTGATATCTGTACAGATTGGAAATAGGTCCAGGCAGAAGCAAGAGCTATGAACAGGGACCTTCCCCAAACCAAAATATTACTATGTAGGTGAAAGTTCCTTGGACCATAAACCTGTGTGTACATAACCATGAATCTCCTCTCCCCTTGGTTTGGGAAGACATACAAATTCTTCATTTACCACCAGGAGAAAACAAGACAAACAGATGTGATGTGCATTTCAGCAAATGTACATGGTCTCTTACCAAGAGCAAAATGTTTGGGAAACTCAGATGCAGTCAGGAAATCCAGCCACAAAGCCACTTCGGGCTAGAAAACAGAGGTACATGTAAGTACATGAAATAAATCATAAGAATGCTATTGCTACTGTTAAGCACAAAGAAAAGAGGAATCAACTCTGGAAAAGACAAGAGGCATCTTATGATAATGAAATGATCACTTGTCAGACATTAAGTCTAAAAAAATGTATAAACAAAGGGCATAAAGAATTTCCTCAAAGGTGCTGTTTTAGGGAATGTCTGTTCTTTATAGATAATTGAAACTTGAGTAATATTTTATTCCTCTCAATTCATGTGAAATGATTTTGCCATTGGTTATTTTTTTTTCTTAACTAAGGAAACACATTACCCCCATTTATATGCAGGTTTAATTTTATTTTCACCTGCTTTTCAAAGGAGGTTCTAGGCTATTTTAGGCTTTATGAAAAACAATTATTTTTTTCCAGAGAGGACATGGGTAATATCTTGTGGTCTTAGAAAACATTCTGATATCTATGAAAGTATGACACTTCAGGGTACAATGAAGTACCTGAAAAGATCACTGATACTTTCTGGAGACCTTGCTTCCCATACTAATTTTACTTCCAAATAGCTTTGTGGTTTGATTAGATTCTTGGTCCTCAGTTTCCTCATCTGTGAAATAACAGGGGTATTTTTTTTTTAAGATTTTATTTATTTGACAGAAAGAGACAGTGAGAGAGGGAATACAAGCAAGGAGTGTGGAAGAGGGAGAAGCTGACTTCCCACGGAGCAGGGAGCCCAATGCAGGGCTCGAACCCAGGACCCTGGGATCATGACCTGAACTGAAGGCAGACGCTTAACGACTGAGCCACCCAGGTGCCCCTAACAGGAGTATTCTATAAGTAAATTCCTATCTAGTTCTTAAGTTTTATGGGTTCTTTGATCAGTAAGCACATTTATAGATCATCTAGTTTTAATCTTGGTAAGCTACAGGGGCATATATGATAATCTTGAACTCAGAGATGGATGAATTTTGTTCAAGTAAAAGTTGCTCCACATAATAATGGAGTTGGAGAACAAGTGGTTTATCTTGCCAGGATTTTGGATTCCTATGGGTCAGCCAGGATTAGAAATAGCTACCCTGCCTACTTCACAGGGTAGAAGATCAAATGCAAAGTCCTTTGAAGCCATACGTCTTTTTGTTACTCACCCTAGGCTAATGAGAGCAGAGATCTTGTCTTTTTTGTTCTCACCATCTCTTTGGAGCCCAGATAGTCCATAATATGACAGACACCCAATGAATAACATTTTTAAATGAATGAATAAAAAACATTTTTCTGGGCATAACTCCATGGAATCTTTGTGATTTTCAGAAACAAACCACTGCACTATGATAGTAAACATGTGTAGAGGTTAGATTTGTGCTATGATGCTCGTGGACAGGCAATTGCTACTTAACCCTCAACACCCTCTTGATAGTAATGATGTACTTGCTTTGTTTATTAGTTTGTGAACTATGGATTCTCTGATTTTACTTTATCAATCTATATGATATAATTAGCATAGACAAAATTTTTGAATGTGAATTTTCAAGCTATTCCTTCTTTTAACCGAAAACTTAAGGCAATCAAATTTCAAGTGTAAATATTCAGGTTTTTCGAGTGTGGAATTACTCAGCTATTATTGGTGACTAGGCTTTCCCATTGTCAGCTGCCAGAAAGGTCTTCCTGTGTGCCCATTGTTCTAGCCTGTTTTCATGGATGCATAATTATTAAGAAGGACTCATTTTGTAGAGAATTCATGATGACATGAAATTTTCTACTGAACACAATGCAAACGTTTTGACTCAGTCTGTTTCTTGGCCTCCTTTTAATTAATCAGCCTTATTTAGAATTCCTGGAATAGATTTTTGTGACCAGTGGTAAAGAACAATGAATACACTGGATTGAGAAATAAGAGATCTGATAAATGTTGAATAAATAAATTTAAATACATTTGATTTTAATTAAATGAGTTTGGTGATTGCTTATAGCCAGGTGTTACACTTTTGAGGTTTTCAAGAGTTAAGAAACTTTAAGTTGAAAAAATAAGTATACTGTGAAATCAATGTTAAGCTAGTAAATGATTTATTTAATCATTTCATTTGAATACACCATGCATCCTTAACATTTCTGAGGGCTGTACATTATAACTATGTGGCTGAATATAATGCCTAATAATTTGCAGATTGCTTTGTTGGTCCTGACATATCTCTCCATTTATAATGAAGAGTCTCTTGTGAATAAGCATCGTAACCTTCACAAGCTCTTGAGAAGGCCAAGTTGAAGTAAAAAACAAAGCCCTATAAAACCACCTCACTGTAAATTGGCTTTAATCTGAATGCTGTTTTCCTTGGAATATAGGAAATGCTTTTATTCTTGTCTTGGACCTCATGTAGCACTTTTCTTAGACTCTGCAATGAAAGATTTTATTGGGCTCTATTATTTGTTCAAGTGTTTTTATAGCTAAATAGTAAGGACATGGAGGGGTTAGAGAGATTAATAATGCAAGGAATGCACACTGCCGACAGAATAGCAACAATATTTTTTTTTAATACTGCAAATTCATTAATAAAAGACTACATCATAATTTTAAAAGCTGTAGTGATACCCATCACACAAGGACAATGTGAATGTTAGTTGGATTTTGTACACAGTTCTTCCACACAGTTTTCAATGCCACTCTTAACTATACGAACAATTTACCCTTCTCAAGGTTACTTGATTTTCCATGTAGAAGTGTCTCTAACTTTCCTTGGATAGGAAAATACAGAGGTGAAATTATAGGCTTTTTGTAGATGGTAAATTTGAAAAAAAAAGTCCTTTCCTTTCAAAAATGTACTTTCAACATTTTGATGACATCAGGACTTCTCTTTTTAAATGAAGTCTGTAGATAGTAATATCAGTATCTTGTATGAAAAATTTCTGCAAATAAGCAAAAGTAGATAATGTGGTTATATTTAGTCATGGACTGTTGGACAAAAGTCAGGAGATTTGGATTCTAGTTTGAACTTCGATTAGCTACTGTTATTTTGGGCAAGTCACAGAATTGCAGTGCAAGCAAGTTCAGTGTAATCCTCACTACTTCAGGTTTTTCACATTGGAAACATAGTAAAAGTACGCTGTGAAGACAACAATTAACTCATTTAAGTAAGATGTTTGGGATGAAAATAGTTTAATTTGCTTTATAAAAATAGATTATTTGTTAAGGAAATATTTCAGTTTTTTATTGAGTTATAATTGACACGTGACAGTATACTAGTTTCAGGTGTATAGCATAATGACTTGATATTTGTATAAATTGCAAAATGATCACCACAGTAAGTCTAGTTAGCATCCATCACCATACATAGTTACAGAGTTTTTTCTTGTGATGAGAACTTTTAAGATCTATTCTCTTAGAAACATTAGAATATATGATACAGTATTATTAACTATAGTCACCATGCTGTAAGTCATATCCCCCTGACTTGTTTATTTTATAACTAGAAGTTTGTACCTTTTGACTCCCTTCACCCATTTTGTCCATCCTCCACCCCGACTTCTGGCAACCACCAGTCTGTTCTCTGTATCCATGAGTTTTGGTTATTTTTTTTCTTTTTCTTTTTTTCTTTTTTCTCACATATAAGTGAGATCATGCAGTATTTGTCTTTCTCTGTCTGACTTGTTTCACTTAGCATTAATACCCTCAAGGTCCATCATTGTTGTCACATATGGCAAGATTTCCACGTCTCTGTGTGTGTGTGTGTGTGTGTGTGTGTGTGTGTGTGTGTGTATCACATTTTCTTTATCTGTTCATCCATGGATAGACACTTAGGTTGTCTCCATGTCTTGGTTGGTGTAAATAATGCTACAATGAACATGGGAGTGCAGATATCTTTTTGAGTTAGTATTTTCATTTCCTTTAAATAAATATCCAGAAGGGGAATTGCTGGATCATATGGTAATTCTATTTTTACTGTTTGAGGAACTTCCATTCTGTTTTCCACAGTGGCTGTACCAATTTACATTCCCACCAACAGGGCACAAGAGTTCCCTTTTCTCCTCATCCTTGCCAATACTTGTTATTTCTTGTCTTTTTGATAATAGCCATTGTAACAGATGTGAGGTGATATCTCATTGTGGTTTGATTTGTATTTCTCTAATAATTAATGATGTTCAGCACCATTTCATGTAGCTGTTGGCCCTCTGTATTTCTTCCTTGGGAAAAAAGTATAGTCATATCCTCTGCTTATTTTTAAATTAGATTGTTTGGTTGTTTTGCTGTTGGGTTGTATGAATTCTTTATATATTTTGAGTATTAACTCTTTATCAGATATATGATTTGCAAATATTTTCTCCCATGTAGTATATTCTTTTTCATTTTGTTAATCATTTCCCTTTCTGTGCAGAAGCTTCTTAGTTTGATGTAGTCCCACTTGTTTATTTTTACTTTTGTTCTCTTTGCTTTTGGTGTCAAACCCCAAAAAATTATTGCCAAGACCAGTGTGAAGGATCTAACCCTTTATGTTTTCTTCTAGGAGTTTTATCACTTACATTCAAGTCTTTAATAAATTTTGAGTTGATTTTTGTGGTGTTGTAGGATAGGAGTCCAGTTTCATTCTTTGGCATGTGGCTATCCAGTTTTCCAGAAACCATTTATTGAAGAGACTGTTTTTTCCCTCTTCTATGTTCTTGGCTCTTTTGTCAAAAATTAATCACCTGTATATGCATGAGTTTATTTCTGGGCTTTCTATTATGTTCTATTGATGTATGTGTCTGTTTTTATGTCAGTATCATATTATATTGATTACTGTAGATTTGTAATATAGTTAAACATGTTTATATTTTTAACATTCCATATAAATATGTATTAGTCTATGTAATGTGTCTAGACAATTTTAGATTTATTGAAGTTCTATATTTTATGAATATCAGATACAAGTGGCTATAAAGGAAAGAGTCCTAGAGTAGGAATAAAGAAATCTTTGTTTTTTGCCTTCTTCAGCTCTCTTAAGATATGTGATCCTGGATAAATGACTTTTAACAGTTCTAGGATTCAGTTTTCTGAACCATAAAATTTGTGGGGCAGATTAGATGATCTTCAAGATAATTTTGACTCATGCATTTCATGATTCTATGTGTATTATCATAAATTATAATACACTGAACTCTTAAAATGGTAGAAATGACTGGATAATGCATTTCTTTATAAGTCATTCTTTTTTTTATTTTTTAATTTTTTATTGTTATGTTAATCACCATCCATTACATCATTAGTTTTTGATGCAGTGTTCCATGATTCATTGTTTGTTCATAACACCCAGTGCTCCCTGCAGAACGTGCCCTCCTCAATACCCATCACCAGGCTAACCCATCCCCCTATCCTCCTCCCCTCTAGAACCCTCAGTTTGTTTTTCAGAGTCCATCATCTCTCATGGTTCGTCTCCCCCTCTGACTTACTCCCCTTCATTCTTCCTCTCCTGTTATCTTCTTCTTTTTCTTTTTTCTTAAAATATGTTGCATTATTTGTTTCAGAAGTACAGATCTTTGATTCAACAGTCTTGCACAACTCACAGCGCTCACCGTAGCACATACCCTCCCCAATATCTATCACACAGCCACCCCATCCCTCCCACCCCCAACCACTCCAGTAACACTCAGTTTGTTTCCTGAGATTAAGAATTCCTCATATCAGTGAGGTCATATGATACATGTCTTTCTCTGATTGACTTATTTCACTCAGCATAACACTTTCCAGTTCCACCCACGTCGTTGCAAATGGCAAGATCTCATTCCTTTTGATGGCTGCATAATATTCCATTGTGTATATATACCACACCTTCTTTATCCATTCATCTGTCGATGGACATCTTGGCTCTTTCCACAGTTTGGCTATTGTGGACATTGCTGCTCTAAACATTGGGGTGCACGTACCCCTTCGGGTCCCTACATTTGTATCTTTGTGGTAAATACCCAGTAGTGCAATTGCTGGATCGAATGGTAGCTCTAATTTCAACTGTTTGAGGAACCTCCATATTGTTTTCCAGAGTGGTTGCACCAGCTTGCATTCCCACCAACAGTGTAGGAGGGTTCCCCTTTCTCCACATCCCCGCCAACATCTGTCGTTCCCTGACTTGTTAATTTTAGCCATTCTGACGGGTGTGAGGTGGTATCTCATTGAGGTTTTGATTTGGATTTCCCTGATGCCGAGCGATGTTGAGCACTTTTTCATGTGCCTGTTGGCCACTTGAATGTCTTCTTTGGAAAAATGTCTGTTCATGTCTTCTGCCCATTTCTTGATTGGATTATTTGTTCTTTGGGTGTTGAGTTTGATAAGTTCTTTATAGATTTTGGATACTAGCCCTTTATCTGATCTGTCATTTGCAAATATTTTCTCCCATTCTGTCGGTTGTCTTTTGGTTTTGTGGACTGTTTCTTTTGCTGTGCAAAAGCTTTTTATCTTGATGAAATCCCAATAGTTCATTTTTGCTCTGGCTTCCCGTGCCTTTGGTGATGTTTCTAGGAAGAAGTTGCTGTGGCTGAGGTTGAAGAGGTTGCTACCTGTGTTCTCCTTTAGGATTTTGATGGACTCCTGTCTCACGTTTAGGTCTTTCAACCATTTGGAGTCTATTTTTGTGTGTGGTGTAAGGAAATGGTCCCGTTTCATTCTTCTGCATGTGGCTGTCCAATTTTCCCAACACCATTTGTTGAAGAGACTATCTTTTCTCCATTGGACATTCTTTCCTGCTTTGTCAAAGATAAGTTGACCATAGCGTTGAGGGTCCATTTCTGGGCTCTCTATTCTGTTCCATTGATCTATGTGTCTGTTTTTGTGCCAGTACCATACTGTCTTGATGATGACAGCTTTGTAATAGAGCTGGAAGTCCGGAATTGTGATGCCGCCAGCTTTGCTTTTCTTTTTCAAGATTCCTCTGGCTATTCGGGGTCTCTTCTGGTTCCATACAAATTTTAGGATAATTTGTTCCATTTCTTTGAAAAAAGTGGATGGTATTTTGATGGGGATTGCATTGAATGTGTAGATTGCTCTAGGTAGCATTGACATCTTCACAATGTTGGTTCTCCCAATCCATGAGCATGGAACGTTTTTCCATTTCTTTGTGTCTTCTTCAATTTCTTTCATGAGTATTTTATAGTTTTCTGAGTACAGATCCTTTGCCTCTTTGGTTAAATTTATTCCTAGGTATCTTATGGTTTTGGGTGCAATTGTAAATGGGATAGACTCCTTGATTTGTCTCTCTTCTGTCTCGTTGTTGGTGTATAGGAATGCCACTGATTTCTGTGCACTGATTTTATATCCTGCTACTTTACTGAATTCCTCTATGAGTTCTAGCAGTTTTGGGGTGGAGTCTTTTGGGTTTTCCACATAAAGTATCATATCATCTGCAAAGAGTGAGAGTTTGACTTCCTCTTTGCCAATTTGTATGCCTTTGATTTCTTTTTGTTGTCTGATTGCTGTGGCTAGGTCTTCTAATACTATGTTGAATAGCAGTGGTGAGAGTGGACATCCCTGCCGCGTTCCTGACCTTAGGGGAAAAGCTCTCAGCCTTTCCCCATTGAGAATGATATTCCCTGTAGGTTTTTCATAGATGGCTTTTATGATATTGAGGTATGTACCCTCTATCCCTATACTCTGAAGAGTTTTGATCAAGAAAGGATGCTGTACTTTGTCAAATGCTTTTTCTGCATCTATTGAGAGGATCATATGATTCTTGTTCTTTCTTTTGTTAATGTATTGGATCACGTTGATTGATTTGCGGATGTTGAACCAGCCTTGCAGCCCAGGGATAAATCCCACTTGGTCGTGGTGAATAATCCTTTTAATGTACTGTTGGATCCTATTGGCTAGTATTTTGGTGAGAATTTTTGCATCCATGTTCATCAAGGATATTGGTCTGTAATTCTCCTTTTTGATGGGGTCTTTGTCTGGTTTTGGGATCAAGGTAATGCTGGCCTCATAAAATGAGTTCGGAAGTTACCCTTCCATTTCTATTTTTTTGGAACAGTTTCAGGAGAATAGGTATTAATTCTTCTTTAAATGTCTGATAGAATTCCCCTGGGAAGCCATCTGGCCCTGGGCTTTTGTTTTTGGGAGGTTTTTGACGACTGCTTCAATTTCCTTAGTGGCTATAGGTCTGTTCAGGTTTTCTATTTCTTCCCGGTTCAATTTTGGTAGTTGATACATCTCTAGGAATGCACCCATTTCTTCCAGGTTATCTAATTTGCTGGCCTAGAGTTGCTCATAATATGTTCTTAAAATTGTTTGTATGTCTTTGGTGTTGATTGTGATCTCTCCTCTTTCATTCATGATTTTGTTGATTTGGGTCATTTCTCTTTTCTTTTTGATCAGTCTGGCCAGGGGTTTATCAATCTTGTTAATTCTTTCAAAGAACCAGCTCCTAGTTTCATTGATCTGTTCTACTGTTCTTTTGGTTTCTAGTTCATTGATTTCTGCTCTGATCTTTATTATTTCTCTTCTCCTGTTGGGTTTAGGCTTTATTTGCTGTTCTTTCTCCAGCTCCTTTAGGTGTAGGCTTAGGTTGTGTATTTGAGACCTTTCTTGTTTCTTGAGAAAGGCTTGTATTGCTATATACTTTCCTCTCAGGACTGCCTTTGCTGTATCCCAAAGATTTTGAACAGTTGTGTTTTCATTTTCATTGGTTTCCATGAATTTTTTAAATTCTTCTTTAATTTCCTGGTTGACCCATTCATTCTTTAGTAGGATGCTCTTTAGCCTCCATGTATTTGAGTTCTTTCCGACTTTCCTCTTGTGATTGAGTTCTATTCAAAGCATTGTGGTCTGAAACTATGCAGGGAATGATCCCAATCTTTTGGTACCAGTTGAGACCTGATTTGTGACCTAGGATGTGATCAATTCTGGAGAATGTTCCATGGGCACTAGAGAAGAATGTGTATTCCGTTGCTTTGGGATGGAATGTTCTGAATATGTCTGTGAAGTCCATTTGGTCCAGTGTGTCATTTAAAGTCTTTATTTCCTTGTTGATCTTTTGCTTAGATGATCTGTCCATTTCAGTCAGGGAGGTGTTAAAGTCCCCCACTATTATTGTATTGTTGTCAATGTGTTTCTTTGCTTTTGTTATTGATTGCCTTATATAATTGGCTGCTCCCATGTTCGGGGCATAGATATTTACAATTGTTAGATCTTCTTGTTGGATAGACCCTTTAAGTAGGATATACTGTCCTTCCTCATCTCTTATTACAGTCTTTGTTTTAAAATCTAGTTTGTCTGATATAACGATTGCTACCCCAGCTTTCTTTTGGTGTCCATTAGCATGGTAAATGGTTTTCCACCCCCTCACTTTCAATCTGGGGGTGTCTTTGGGTCTAAAATGAGTCTCTTGCAGACAGCATATTGATGGGTCTTGTGTTTTAATCCAATCTGATAGCCTGTGTCTTTTGATTGGGGCATTTAGCCCATTTACATTCAGGGTAACTATTGAAAGGTATGAATTTAGTGCCATTGTATTGCCTGTAAGGTGACTGTTAACTGTATGTTGTCTGTGTTCCTTTCTGATCTTTGCTGCTTTTAGGCTCTCTCTTTGCTTAGAGGACCCCTTTCAATATTTCTTGTAGGGCTGGTTTCGTGTTTGCAAATTCCTTTAGTTTTTGTTTGTTCTGGAAGCTTTTTATCTCTCCTTCTGTTTTCAATGACAGCCTAGCTGGATATAGTATTCTTGGCTGCATATTTTTCTCGTTTAGTGCTCTGAAGATATCTTGCCAGTCCTTTCTGGCCTGCCAGGTCTCTGTGGATAGGTCTGTTGCCAATCTAATGTTTCTACCATTGTAGGTTACATATCTCTTCTCCCGAGCTGCTCTTAGGATTTTCTCTTTGTCTCTGAGACTCATAAGTTTTACTATTAGATGTCGGGGTGTTGACCTATTATTATTGATTTTGAGAGGGGTTCTCTGTGCCTCCTGGATTTTGATGCCTGTTTCCTTCCTCACATTAGGGAAGTTCTCTGCTATTATTTGCTCCAATATACCTTCTGCCCCCACCTCTCTCTCTTCTTCTTCTGGGATCCCAAGTATTCTAATGTTGTTTCGTCTTATCGTATCGCTTATCTCTCGAATTCTGCCCTCGTGATCCTGTAGTTGTTTCTCTCTCTTTTTCTCAGCCTCTTTATTTTCCATCATTTGGTCTTCTATATCACTGATTCTCTCTTCTGCCTCATTTATCCTAGCAGTTAGTGCCCCCATTTTTGATTGCACCTCATCAATAGCCTTTTTCATTTCGACTTGGTTAGATTTTAGTTCTTTTATTTCTCCAGAAAGGGTTTCTCTAATAACTTCCACGCTTTTTTCAAGCCCAGCCAGTATCTTTAAAGTCATGATTCTGAACTCTAGGTCCGACATTGTACTAATGTCCGTATTGAGTAGGTCCCTGGCTGATGGTACTACCTCTTGTTCTTTTTGCTGAGGTGATTTTTTCGTCTTGTCATTTTGTCCAGAGGAGAATAGATGAATGAGAGAACAAAATGCTAACAGGTTTACATCGTCCCCAGCAAATATACTGTATAAAAATCAGAAAAGACCTGAAACCAGGGGAAAAGAAAGGGAAAGAAAGAAAAAAGAAAGAGAAAAGAAAAAAAAGAAAGAAAAGATAGAAACAAAAACAGAACAATACAAAAAAAGCAGAATATGATCAAATATGATCAGGCTAGTGCATAGATCAGTGCCACACACTAGATTTTGGGCGTATTTTGGTCTGTTAGAAAAAAGTGCCTCCTAAAATTTTAAAGGAAAAAGACATATATGTACAAAATAAGGGTTGATACAATGAAGGGATGGAAGATGACTGTAAAGATGAAAATTATAAAAGATTTTATAAAAGGACTTGATAAGATAAGAAGTTGTTTGAAAAAAGAAAGAAGATTTAAGAAAAAAAAAAAAGGAAAAATGGAGAGAATGTGATCAGGCAGGAGACTAGAACAAAGCCATACACTAGTGATTTAGGGTATATTTTGATCTGTTAGAAGAAACTGTATCTTAAAATTTTAAAGAGAGAACAACTTATATATATATATGCCAAAAATAAGGGTAACTACTATGAAGGGATAAAATATGACTCTAAAAATGAAAAATAAAAAATGTTTTTTTTTTTTTTTTAAAGGGATTGATAAGATTTTGGTTGAAAAAGGGAAAAAGAAAAATAAAATAAAAAAAAAACAGTCAACAAAAATTAACTTTGATGAACTAATGAATCGTAAAAAAAAGCCATGAATTCTATGTGCAGTATTCCCCTAGCCATGGAGTTCTCCTGTTCTCCTTGATCGGTAAAACTTGGTCTTGGCTTGCTGGCTGTTCGTGCTGATCTTCTGGGCAAGGGGCCTGTTGCTGTGGTTTCCAAATGTCTTTGCCGGAGGCTGAATTGCCCCGCCCTTGTCAGTCCGGGCTAAGCAAGCTGCTCGGGTTTGCTCTCAGGAGCTTTTGTTCCCTGCAAGCTCTCAGTACAGCCCTGGAGGACCAGGGCAAAAATGATGGCCTCCCAATCTCCACCCGGAGGAGCTGAGAACTCGGGGCCCCGCTCCTCAGTGTGCCCCCAGAGAAAAGCAGTCACTCCCGTCTCCCTGATCTCCGGCCACACTCCGTGCTCACCCGGCCTGTGACCGAATGTTTCTATCTCTGGCACCCGACCCAGTGTGGAGTTTCCAAACCCAGCAGATCCCTGTGGTGTGCTCCCGTGCCGCTCCTCCCCGGGAAGGAAGGGGAGTCTCCCTGGCTCTGCCGCTTGTTGGGTCCCTGCTGGCGGAGCAGTGGCCCGACTGGGCCGCGGATCACAGTTTATGGCAACCCCGAGCTGAGAGTCCGCGGTCCCGGCTCTGTCTCTGAAGCCGGCTTCCCCGCTCTGATACCTGGGAGCTCTGGCGCACTCAGGCAGCCCCGGTCTTTCTGTGACCCCGAGGGTCCTGAGACCACACTGTCCTGGGAGGATTCCACCCCCTGCTTAGCCACTGCAGCGATGTCCCTCAGCCGAGCCAACTTCTAAAAGGTCCGATTTTGTGCTCCGCGGCTCTAGCACTTGCCAGAAGCGACCGGCGGAGGCCCCTCCCCCGCTGTCTATCCTCCCGAATATCGCCTCGGATTCACTTCTCCGCACGTCCTACCTTCCAGTAAGTGGTCACTTCTCTGTTCAGAGAGTTGTTGCTACTCCTCTTCGATCTCCTGTTGAGTTCGTAGGTGTTCAGAATGGTTTGATCCCTATTCAGCTGAATTCCTGAGACCAGAGGAAATCTAGGTCTCTTACTCCTCCGCCATCTTGTTCCTCCCCTTTATAAGTCATTCTTAAATAAAGAGCCAACCAAATATATTTCTAGACATTTTATTTTTGAATAGTAAGAAACACTTAGTAATAACATTTCTGATAAGTACTACTATCCTATTTTTAATTCATTATCATATTACTAGTCATTTATTAAAAAACTTACTAGTTGCCTCGGTCTAATTCTTTCCTTGGTAGGTAGATAGGTAAAATTCTGTCTCTTCTGTCTGCTGTAAGGATGTTTTATGAACCTAACTAGTGATGATACCAGGAGAAGCCTATTTGGCATAGGTAAACCGATTGCATTGTGAGCCAAGGGGTTGAAAGCCAAGATGAATTCAATAATTCTTTAATTTTGGCGTTGCGATTTCCAATCATGGGTACAGGTTAATTTTCTGACAAAGAGCCATTTTATTTATTCATTCACCAGTATTTATTGGGTACTTACTGGTCATTGTGCTAATGCTGGAGATAGAGATGCATACCCTCAAGATGTTCAATCTCATGCTCACTTTGAATATTCTTCCTGACAGTTTTCAAATTTGATTTAAGCTAAACTAGTGGCTTCTGGGTTTTTTTCCACAAAAGGCCATTCTAATTTACAAATCATATTCAGCTAGCATTCACATACAGGGCTGCTTTTGAGTTTAAATTGTCACCTCAAGTTGCCTTTCAACCCCCTCCAAACATTTTAGTTATGATTATCATCACTTTTGTTTAATGAATTACTGGTTTACTAAAGAATTAACAGTCATGGTACATGCAGAAAAATATTTTAAAGGTTTGGCTTTATTGTTTCTCACCACTGAGTTTCAAACTAGTGAGATGTTGGGGAACAGAGGTTCCTCTTCATCTCTGGATATCTTAAGCAGATTCCAGAGTTTCTTCAGTGCTTTTTCTCAACTAACTGTTTCTTGTGGGATAAAATATCATTTAACTATTATTGAAGCTTTAATATTTATTCCGATTTAAAGCTTTTCCCATACCCACTGGGCTTGGTAATCTGTTCTGGTTACCATTGCTAAGTAACAAACCACCCCAAAACTTAGTGGCTTTGAACCACAACAGTAATTTGTTTTCCTCATCAGGAATTTGGACAAGACTGGGTGGGGATAGCTAATTTCTAACCCACCTATGTCAGCTTGGGTGAGTCAATGGTGGCTAGAAAATCCACTCTCAAGATAGCTGTTTCACATGACTGGCAGCTACATTCAGGCTGTTGTCTGAGAACTCAGCCAGAGCTTAGTTTCTCTTCATATAGGAATCTTCTTAACCTGCTTAGACTTCCTCACAATATGGTGAGTCAGTTCCAAAAGCAATATACCAAGAGAACAAAGATGAGAGTACATTGCATTCATGATGCTGCTTTGGGCCTTTTGGGATCAGGGGAGGGGAGGGAGTAGAGAGGGAGAAATGAGAAGATATTATTTGATTGGTCAAGTAGTAACCTGGCGTTAGAAAGCTTTCTTTTTCTCTTCTTGGGAAATTTTCTGGCCTTTTTGAGCATTTGCCCTCACCAGGGACTCCTTTCACGGATTCCCTGAAGCAAATGATACCTCTTCAACTGGCCCCTTATAAGTTCTTCCTTTAGATCATTTTCTGCTGGTACAAACCACATAAACTCTTTTTTGGGGGGTGACCTAGCTCTGGTATTCAGAATTAATGACTTAACCTGACTTAAGCCCAACTCCTTTCAAGTAGTTTCCTTCTGTCCATTACAGATAGAGATGAAATTTTCTCACATTGTAGCTGCTTTTTTTTTTTTTTTTTTTTTGGTCATTAGAGACAGCTTCAGTTTATGTCATCTTTTATAAACAGAACTCAGCTTCCAGTATCCAAATCAGAACAGATTCATCTCAGACTTTTTGGGAGGTTCATAAAACTCTTCCTTTCCCCCCAGATGGGTCTAAAGTTGGTGGCAAGAAGTTCTCCTCTTTAGGAGGAGAGGGGGAAGCACAAAATACCCCAACAGCTTGCTCCTCAAGGATTCTGTCTATTAATGAACCTTTTCTTTAAAGATTTTAGTTATTCATGAGAGAGAGAGAGAGAGAGAGAGAGAGAGAGAGGCAGAGGGAGAAGCAGGCTTCCCGCCAAGCAGGGAGCCTGATGCCGGACTCAATCCCACTGGGATCATGACCTGAGCCGAAGGCAGACGCTTAACCGTCTGAGCCACCCGGGAGCCCTTAATGAACCATTTTTATCTATCATCATCACCTGTCTTTCTTTTATATAGTCTAGAAATAGGTGATAAGCTGAAAGTGGCAGAACAAGTTTTTGTCTGCCATATTAATAAATCCTACATATATATTCTGTTACTACATAGACTATATGAACATTTAACAACTTACAATTTTTATTCTCAGTGTTGCACACTTAGTAACAACTGAGATAACAATGTCCCACTTTCACATCCTGTAACACATCCATTTTAATTAAGTATAAAGTCCTTGATCTTAAGGCCACATATTTTGGTGGCGTACAGAGCAATTATATACCTAGTCAAATGAATAACTAATAGACTAAAGAAATTCCCCTTTCCAACAACAGCCTCAAGCCAACTCACATCACTGAAGGTATATTTCTAATTGGCAAGTCTTACACTGCAGTATTCAAATTCTTATATCATTATGGTAGCTATGGTTTTGTGACACTGTGTGGAGTCTGGAATAAAATTAGTCATTGTTTCAGTGCAGTCAATAAAATAAGTCAAGCTCATTGTATTCACAGAGCAGGCATGTGTAACCAGAACATCTGGCATTGTCTGACATATAGGTGAATTCCCAAAGATGGAAATTCAATTTCTTGTAACTCAGAGAGAGGTAAACCATACCCACTACAGTCCATAGACTAGAAAAAAATCTTCAAAAATTTTAATTGAGAAAGAGACATAATGGTTTGAATCATATAGGGCTTCAAATCAGATATAACATTAACTTAAACCTTGTCATATAACATTAACTTAAACCTTGTCTTCTATATAAAAAATATGTATTGAGAAAATACTGTTGGGACTTTCTGCCAGGCAATGAAAAGAAGACTAAGATCCCCCACCCCAATCAAGGAGATTATATTTTAATTGGGAGGTAAGAGGTATGAAGGCCCAATCAATGTATGTCTGTATCAGTTGAATATCCTATAAGAACCAATATCTAGATAGTCCATGGTCCCTCAGTGGGCACTGAGTAAATATTTGTTAAAGAGATAGACAAATAGTGAAGAGGTTGTACTGAGCTGTCCTAGGGCACCAGGAATAGTCAGGAAAGATCTTGTGGGTCAAAAAGGAGGTTCTTGATGTTTTATTTTATCCGTTAACTCCTAATTGATGTGACTGCAGTATGATGAATGAAATTGTTTTGCTTGGGTAAGATAGATTTCAGTGTTTCAGTGACTTCAAAAGGAGAAAAGATGGAGTCACTGCCTTGGGAATGAAACAAATGGAGGAAAGGAAGGAATAAACCCCCAGCTTGGGGCTGTCTTTATATTCAGCTATAGAATCACTGAAGAAACTTTCCTACTCTGATTTTCATGTTAATCTGACAAACACAGTGCATAAGTAGGAGTGGAGGTAGAGTTTTATTTTTAATGTTGATTTTTTTTAATCCTATCAGTACACAAGTGGTAGATTTGGCCAGGGGCTGCAATTCAAACTTTTTTAAGTTTTGAGGAGGAGCAGAGTTGACCTGACTTACTTAAATTTATTGTGAGAAGATTTTCTCAAATGAAATTCTGGCTTTGGGAAAGGGAATTTGAGTGATAGAGAAGTGGGAGAGGGGTGGAGGGTGTTTGGTTTAATCAGTGCAGAGGTATAATGCTTAAGGGAAGTATAGCTTAACCTTCCAGAAATGAGGCAAGGAAGTATTTCATTCAAAAGGGAAAAACATCATGAAGAAGCACTGACTATCTGTACCATTTACCAGCATACAGTAAAAGTTACTTAAATTTTTAGCTAGTTGATTTTCTTATGCTGTGAACCTTATTGTTGATTTTCTTCTCTAAATGTATTTTCCAATCTGTAAGTACCTATGCATAGAGAGGACTTCCGAAGGTCAAAACCTGAAAGAAATCCTTGCCCCTATGCTTCTATATTGTTTGCTGAAAAAAAATTATTTGTAACTTTTTTTTTTCCGCCTTAAAAAAAGATCTTTACTTTAACAGGGCCATTCTGCTGAATAATTAGTTTGTGCAAACATACCTTTGCATCCCTGTGTGAGAGCTTTTTCTTTTTTTTCCTTTTTTATTTTTGGCATTGTTAGAGAAACCCTGGTGTGTGAAGTTAATTTGGAGAATGCCTTCCTTCTTCAGACAAACCCTTCATCTTCCCACTCAGAAGTGTTCTGATTTGTGTTTAAGTATTATTCTAATTTGTGTGTGTATGTTAAAAACAGTTCTGTTCAACACAGGACTGAAAGGTTGTACTGTTCTTCTTTATTCATGTGTTGATGTTTGTTTGAATCTGTGTATTAGAGCTGGCATCTCTATGGTTTATTTTAAGTTATAAATTCTTAGAGGACAGGAATTGTTACTCTCAGATTAACTTTGTATATCTTCCAGCATGGGTCTATGTATATACAAAAGCTTAATGCATTCAATCTGTTGAAAAATTACTGGGCCTGGGATTCTTCAAGGGTAAAATTGTATTCTATAATATTTTTACTTAAACGTGGAATTTGTCCAGATTGATTCTTTCACAGAGAAAGCAAAATGCTTTTATTTTATCAACATGTAAGAACAGAAGGGGGATAATTCACATTTAATGCATATCTACTGTGTGATAGGTTAGTCTGTTTTACACAAGTTATCTCAGTGACTATTCACAAGGGAAGAGGTAGAGGATAATAAAGTGTACCTCAACAATCATAGTATTTAGAGTAGACTTACATGAGTTTAAATTCCTGTTCTGCTACTAAGCAGTATAATCCTGAGAATTTTACTTAACCTCTCTGAAATTCTGTTTACTAATTATAATACCTGTTTCACAGAATCATAAGAATTATAAATGGCTGTTATTGTTATTAAATTAAGAGTTACTGTGTTCATTTGATAAATGAAGAAACTGAGGACAGTAGTATTACATGATTTACCCAAGGTCACATGGCAAATGCCTGGCAGGTTTTCTGTTCCAAGTCCTGTGAAAATTTAAGAGCTGAACAGCATTAGAAAGAATATAGGTAACTTGGGCTTTGGATTTGATTGTGCTGAGGGGTATTCTCAACACTGAGCAAGGAGCAGTCATGATATCTGAGTGACAGTAGAATGGAGAAACTAGTCTGGGATTGTTTGCCACTTGTATTAGTTAAGATGAGATTTGCTCGTGAGTGGAAGAGGACCCAAAACAAAAATGGATTTAAAAAGAGAGAAGTATGCTTCTCCATGTAAATGTAGGCAGTCTGGAATTTATGTGTTGACACCAGAAGGGTTCATTTAGGCTCACTTCATCTCATGTTCTGCCACTTATGAACACCCAGCTTCCATCTTGTGATTCAAAGTGGCTGCTCTCTGTATAGCCAGCCTATCTACATTTTAAACAGCAGGAAGGAGGGGAAGAGGCAGGAGAAGTCAAGCCTTCATCCCTTTAGGACTCTTCCAGAAAGTTGGGATTCACTACTTCTACTTATATTCTGTTGGCCAGAATATGGTCATCTGATCACATAGCTTCAAGAAGCCATGAACTAATCTGGGAGTTCTGTGACTGAGGAAAAGAGAGGGCAGATATTGGAGGACAACCAGAAGTCTCTGCCACACCATTTATGTGGTGTGTGTGTGTATGTGTGTGTGTGTGTGTGTGTGTGTGTGTATGTATGTGTGTTTGCAAAACTG
Organism: Zalophus californianus; assembly: GCF_009762305.2. Classification (NCBI taxonomy): domain Eukaryota; kingdom Metazoa; phylum Chordata; class Mammalia; order Carnivora; family Otariidae; genus Zalophus; species Zalophus californianus. The sequence goes on along the minus strand of NC_045597.1, from coordinate 159,047,214 downwards.
GTTTGAATGAAGCTGTTTCTTTTCTACTGGTTCCTATGCTTTCAATTTGATTAAGGAACTTTTATTAAAGAGGGGTCTTAGTTTCATAGCTGAAATATTTGGGTTTTCAACTATAGAAATAATTCATTCAAAGAGCTCTTCTACAAATTATAATTTTTTATTAATAAAATGTTATCAAAATAGCTCAATTTTAATGATAGTTTTACATTTAAAAATGTACATACTAAGGACTATTTAAAGAAATGAAATGTCTAAGAATAATTAGATGTAACGCTTCCTTATACATTAGTCTAAACTTGTAGTGAGGCTTGGGTAAATCACAAACTTAACTTGCTCTACTGTAACCCAAGAACCATTTCTTATTTGCCTTTGTATCCTGGGCAAACTAGTTTACAGCAGGTTTTAGCCTGTAGAAGATAGAAGAGGCAAAATGGCCAATAAGTGAGTAAGTAGAAGAATGAATACTTGGAGCATAGGATGAAGTAATAAGTGTGCCTCCAAAGTAGAGAAATAATGTTATCTATCATCTTTTGTGATTTTAGGATAGCTTTATATCAGATGTCCAGCCATTAGGACTTCAGATTTTCATTTCAAAAGCCCTTGAAGAAAGCTCAGTTTTTCAGGCAGAATAAATTTTTGTAGTTGTTAATAGTTTATAAGGGGAAAAGTCCCAGTTGACCTTCTAAGCATCTTCTTTCTTCCTTGGTTTCTTTAATTTTCCTTTAGACTTCTAGAAAAACAAAGAAACCATTCTAGAAGTATAGATAAGCTGGCTTTCATGAAAAGCCAGTGATAGTCTTTGTCTTATTAACTTTTGAGTTTCTACAAAACCTTAAGACTCTGATTTAGAATCTAAAGTATAGATTTAACATAAAAAATAACATTGTTTTCCCTGCTTATCACACAAGATAGCTGATGATTGTAGAAATAAGAGAAAAATATATAGGTGATGATTCAAATCATCTTGACTCAGCTAGAGTTTATATAATTTAAGAAATGCTTTAATGTATTTTTCTAGAGTTTTTACTTTTTCTCCCCCTTTCTCCTTCACTCCTGTCCTGTGCCTTTGCTCTCTTTCTTCCTTCTTTCTGTCATTAAATCTATAAAAATAATCATGTTGCAGATATAGTTTGGTATCTTTTTTATCACTTAAAATCATATCATAACTGCTTTTCCATGTCATTAAGTATTATTAGATAAATAATTTAGAAAACTATCATATGTTTCTATAACATGGATATAGTGTAATCAAACATTCCTCTATTTTTGAGCATTTTTGTGTGGCACAAGATTTTATACATTGCTACAATAAATATCTTTGTTTTATTTTATTATGATATGATTAATTGACATCTTTCCAATTTCCTTAAACTAGATTTCTAGTGAGATTACCAAGAAAGATGCCAAATAGTCATTACTGTTTTATGTTCCAAAAAGAGACTCTGTTTCCATTCCCAGCTGTATGGGAGTGTAATATAAAGAATTAATACCTAAAACCATAAGATGCCTAGGAATAAACCTAACCGAAGAGGTAAAAGATCTGTACTCTGAAAACCATAAAACACTGATGAAAGAAATTGAAAATGACACAAAGAAATGGAAAAACATTCATGCTCATGGACTAGAAGAACAAATATTGTTAAAATGTCTATACTACCCAAAGTGATTTAAACATTTAAGGCAATCCCTATCAAAATACCAACAACATTTTTTACAGAGCTAGAGCTAGAGCAAACAGTCCCAAATTTGTATGAAACCACAAAAGACCCCAAATAGCCAAAGCAACCTTGAAAAGAAAGGCACAGCTGGTGGCAGTATCAAAATTCCAGACTTCAAGTTATATTACAAAGCTGTAGTGATCAAGACAGTATGACACTGGCACAAAAATAGACACATTGATCAATGGAACAGCATACAAAACCCAGAAATGAACCCACAACTTTATGGTCAATTAATCTTTGACAATGCAGGAAAGAATATTCAAGGGAAAAAGGAAGTATCTTCAACAAATGGCATTGGGAAAACTGGACAGCAACATGCAGAAGAATGAAATTAGACTGCTTTCTTACACCATACACAAAAATAAATTCAAAATGGATGAAAGACCTAAATGTGAGACAGGAAGCCATTAAAATCAAGAAGAGAACACAGGCAGTAACCTCTTTGACATTGGCTATAGCAACTTCCTGCTAGATGTGCCTCCTGATGCAAGAGAAACAAAAACAAAAATAAACTATTGGGACTTCAACAAAATGAAAATCTCTGCAGAGAGAAGGAAACAGCCAACAAAACTAAAAGGCATCCTATGGAATGGGAGAAAATATTTGTAGTTAGTATCCAAAGTGTATAAAGAACTTCTAAAACTCAACACCCCAAACCCAAATAATCAAATTAAAAGATGGGCAGAAGACATGAATAGACATTTTTCCAAAGAACACATATAGATGGTCAATAGACATGTGAAAAGATGCTCAACATCACTCATCATAAGGGAAATATAAATCAAAACTACAATGAGATATCACCTCACACCTCCTAGAATGGCTAAAATCAACAATACAAGAAACAAGTGTTGAGGATGTGGAGAAAAGGGAATGCTCTTATGGTGTTGTTGGGAATGCAAACTGGTGCAGCCACTCTGGAAAACAGTATGGAGGTTCCTCAAGATGTTAAAAAGAGAGCTACCCTATGACCCAGCAATTGCACTACTAGGTATTTACCCAAAGAATACAAAAATAATAATTCAAAGGGATACATGCACCCCTATGTTTATAGCAGTAATGTCCACAATAGCCAAATCATGGAAACAGCCCAAAAGTCCATCGACTGATGAATGGATAAAGAAGATGCGGTATATATATATAATGGAGTATTACACCACCATAAAAAAGAATAAAATCTTGTCATTTGCAGCGATCTCATTGGAACTAAAGAGTATTATGTTAAGCAAAATAAGTCAACCAGAGAAAGACATATACCATATGATTTCATTCATATGTGGAATTTAAGAAACAAATTATCATAGGGGGAAAAAAGAGAGAGGCAACAAGAAACAGACTATAGTGAACAAACTGATGGTTACCAGAGGGAAGGTGTGGGGGGATAGGTTAAACAGGTGATGGGGATTAAGGAGTACACTTATGGTGATGAGCACCAGGTGTTGTATATAAGTGTTAAATCAGGAATTTGTACATCTCAAACTAATATTACACTATATGTTAGCAAGTTTAAATAAAAACTTAAAAAAGTGAAAAGAAAAAGAAAGAAAGAAAGAAAAAAAGGTTAAAGCAAGTTCTTCTTTAGGAGTATGAAAAGAGTATCTTGAATCTAAACAATGAAAGGAAGCAATCTTGAAATAAAATAACTTGTAATGGTATTTATCCAATATTCTGGAAAAAGCAAACTTATAGGAATTGGAAACACTCATGTGTTGTCAGAATCATTTTGCTTCCTATTTTTTTTAAAGATTTTATTTATTTATTTGAGAGAGAGAGAGAGTGAGAGAGAGCATGAGAGGGGAGAGGGTCAGAGAGAGAAGCAGACTCTCCACTGAGCAGGGAGCCCAATGTGGGACTCGATCCTGGGACTCCAGGATCATGACCTGGGCTGAAGGCAGTCGCTTAACCAACTGAGCCACCCAGGCACCCTTTACTTCCTATTTTTAACGCTGTTGTTTAGGTGTTTGATTAGCAGTATTATCCACTCTTAACCCTCATATATAAAATCTAACATGCACATCTCGTGCCTGTTTGATTTCTGATGCTGTTTTGTGGTTCTGGAGAAAATAGTTGACTCTGTGTTTTGTATTTAGGGGAGTTCAAATAGATTTGTATTATCTTAATATTACCAGAAAGCAGAAATGCTTTAAAAAATATAGAAGTATAAATGAGCCAGCTTAATTTCTTTTCTCCCAGCCAAGTTGGGATAACTGGAGCTTTAAAAATTCTGTGAAAATCCATGAATCTACTGTTACTCAAGTGATGTAAATAATGTGATTTATGCATATAGAGATGATGTTTTATTTTTATTGATAACAAACTATGTTAACACTATACCTAATTCTGGTTAATGAAAACCAGACAAATATGTTTAGTTGAGAATTTAAAATATACCTGCCATATGCTCTAGCAATCCTAATTCTGAGTATATATCCAAAGGAAATGAAATCAGGACCTAAGAGATATCTGCACTCCTGTGTTCATTGCAAAATTATTCACAGTGGCCAAAATATGGTAACAAGCTACATGCTTATCAAAAGATGAATGGATAAAGAAAATGTGATCTATCTACCATACATTTATGTATAAGGAATATTATTCAACCATAAAAATTAGAACTCAGTAAAGTTGAGAGGAGAATGGAGGTTACCAGGACTTGCAGACTGTTAGAAATAGTGAGAAGTTAGTCATTAGCACAAACTTTCAGATATGAGATAAATAAGTTCTAGGGAATCTAATGTATAGAATGGTGGCTATAGTTAATAACACTGAACTGTATACTTTAAATTTTCTAAGAGTAGATTTTAAGTGTTCCCACCACACACACACACAGAAGGTAACTTGTGAGGTAAAAGTAAAGCAATTCAGAGTACTTATGCCTTATGTCTGAGGTTGCATGATTATCAGTGGACTTGTAGAAGGAGTTCAGCCCAATAGTAGCAGCTCAATTAGAATTATCAGACACGTAGATATGTGTTCTGATATGAAATCTTTGATGGTTTACTCAAATCTGTGACCTCTGTATTATGAAAACTTCACTTTTTGGTCATCATTTGGAATTTCCACTATTCTATACTTTTTCCTTTAAAACACACACATTCAAACATTCAAACATATGATTATCATTTTAAAATATCAACCAATATTTAATGACTTCTACCCTCATATGATATTAGAATGGTTTACCCAGTCTTTGACCTAATTCACTGAATCCCTTCCTGAGTTTTATTTTGATGATATAGAAGTTTTAGATCTAAATTATTATTACTAATTTATCTTTCATCAATAATTTTCATGACTTTCCTCTTAAACTTTCTATATTATGGGTTTAATGATCATTGATAAGCAGTTCACAGTACAGTTTCCTAATTTGTGAGTTAATCACTTTGATACATCACTCTTTTTTAAAGATTTTATTTATTTGACAGGGAGAGACACAGCGAGAGAGGGAACACAAGCAGGGGGAGTGGGAGAGGGAGAAGCAGGCTTCCTGCTGAGCAGGGAGCCCGATGTGGGGCTTGATCCCAGGACCCCTGGATTATGACCTGAGCCGAAGGCAGACGCTTAATGACTGAGCCACCCAGGTGCCCCATGATACATCACTTTTAAAAGCCATTTTTCCAAATAACTTATTCATAAATGGTGTGGGGCAGTTTACTTATTTTAGAGCTTGGAGAGCAGTCTGATTTTGGTAACTTTATAAGTGACTTTTTTATTCTTTCTGTAATTTTTTTTTTTTACTTTATGCTTGAAATTTTAAAATATAGCAAGATATGCCTATGTTTTGTTATTAACATTGTCTACTATTTACTGAATCCTTTGACTCTTTAGATTAATGCTGATTTAGCCTAGTTCTATTCAAAATAGATGATTGAACATTGCTGGTGTGCCCCTCTTTCCTTCCTAAATCGCATAAACAATATAAAAATGAAAATTCATTGCAGCATTAGAAACCCATTTGGGTGTCCATAGAGCTTCAGAACTGACCACCCTGAAATATGACAGAAGTAATGTAATCCCAGAGAAACGTCCTCAAGAAAAATAGTTTGGTTTTGTTTACCTATTAGATTTGTTCCATATACTTTTTTATTGTATGTAAATTTCATACTTTCTGATCTATGGGTTGAATAGTCAAGTTTTTCAAAATTGCAGTGTCTTAAGAGATGTGTTTCTGAAATGGGAGTTCTGATAAGAGATACTCTTTTTTTTTCAGTGTTTTTTTTTATTATTATGTTTTGTTAGTCACCATACAGTACATCATTATGATAAGAGATACTCTTAAACTGATCCACAGAAGTGAGGCAATGTCTGACTGACCAGCAAGTACCAGGAGTTCAATCTGTGAAAAAATTTCTCAAGGGTATATTTCTACAAACCAAAAAATAAATTCATCTACAACATATGGCCCTCTTACTTGTACTCTTTCTGGATGTGGACACTGATAATCACATCCTGCATTTATTTTCAGGCAATCAGGAATTCCCATTTGGGCCGAATAAGTAAACTACAACTGTTGATGTGATTTGAGTTTACATGTACAGATAATGAACAAACAAAAAACATGAAATGATTGAAGAAAAGTGCTTCATTTGAGAAGCACACCTAACTTAACAAATGAACTCTCAGAGATCAGAGTTGATAGAAAGAATAATATCAAACTTTGAAATAGTTATAATTAATATTAGAAATTTAATAAGCTATTGCATCCATTACAAGAAGACTGCAATGAAAAAGAAACAAAATTCCTATAAATTGAAATATGGTTGCCAGAATATCCTATTTTGGGGCTGAATATTAAAATGTATATGGTTAAAGACTAAGCAATATGCAACATTGAGCTAAGATATGGACAGAGTGAGATAGGACAGAGTGCAAAAATACAAATATGTGGAAAATGAGGAGAAAACAGTAGGGCCATTGGTTCCAATAGCCTTGTAAGAGTAGAAGCTCAAGGGAATAGAAAGAAAGGAATGATCAAGGAAATAATGGAAGAGAACTTCTGAGCTGAAGAAAGATATCTTTGTTATTAAAGTACATCAGGATTAAAATAAAAACTAAACTAACAACAAAAGCTGAAAAACAAAAGAAAATCAACATCAATCAGTATCCTAAGCAAATTTACTTAATGATAAAGAGAAAAGCATACAAAATTTTTCAGAGGGAAAAGGCAATTTATAAATACTGAGAAAAACTATTAACATATTTTTCTTTGCATAGGATGCTAGAAAGAACATTTTTAAAACTATGAGGGAAGATGTTTATAAAACTAGAGTTGCATACCTGATCAAGGTAGAAGTCAGTACCGATCTGAAAGAATTATTCAATGATGTTCATACCTTAAACAAAAATAAAACCATGAAAGGAGAATAGGGAAAATTAAAAGAAACATAAAATATATTTCTAGTATAAATAATAGGAGAAAATAAGAGTAAAAGGCTTAATTACTAAGAGTTGAAAGTAGCAGAATAATGATTTTAAATAATATGTAACTAAATTTATATATGAGTGGATAAAGTTGGGATATGAGACAAAGTTTATGGGAAGTGAAATTTTATTGTATTGTTTAGTCCAGGAGATATAGCACACTTGTGTAGTCCAGAAGATACAGAGACTGATTAGATTATCAATCTAGATATTGCTAGAAAAAGGCACCTTTAAATATTGTAAGAACTAGGATGATTCAGCTGCAATAATAGGAATTATAACAAAATAACCTAAGAATAGAGGCAGTCTATCTTCCTCCTGTTTTCCATTCTGCCATCCTCACAGGTGGACTTATATTCAGGTTAGAAGATAGCATCAGCTTTTCTGAATTATCATGTCTGTTTTGGACAACATGCAGGGAAGAAGAGAATCTGTGTCTCCTATGTGTGTTTTTTTCTTTTTAATCAAACCAGAAAATGTTTTCCAATAACTCACAAGTAGATTTAGTATTATTAGATAGAAATTATATTCCATGACCATGATTAAAGTAATGATAGTTAAAAGATTTCCATAACTGACTTTGACAGATAATGAGTCATTTGCTGTGGTACCTGCCTGCCCTAATATACATGGATGTCCAAAAGAGAATGAATACTTAAATAGAAGCAAGATTTCATTAGAAAGCATAGGCAGAGAGACCTAACGAAAGTTGACAGTGTATAAAATATCCAAGTCACTAAAGGAATGAATATGAATTCAACAAATTTTCTTGAATTAGATAAAAATCTGATATTAAAACAATTAAAGAGAACTAGCAGAAAGTAATGAAAAATTTAAAAATAATGAATTTAATGTATCAGTGATTACAGCAATTGTAAATGGATAAAATTCAACTTTTTATATGTATTTAGTTTGGGTAATAAAAGAATACACATATACATGCATACATACCTACACATATATGTATACAATTTGGAAGAGCTAAAGAAAATTATATTTTAATAAAAAGTTTGCTTAAAAACAACAGAAAAAATAACAGACATTTTGAAAATAAATAGAATAAAAAGAAATAAAAAGAAAGTATATATAATTATGTAAACAATAGAACATTAAATGATACCGTCTACCAAATATGGGGTGAAATAATATAGCAGCAAATAATATGGCATTCAATATATACAGAAAAAATTTTAGAAATGCAAGGAGAAATGTAGGATTTCAAAGACTGGAAGACATTAGCATGGGCCTCTGAGTATTCAAAAGGTCAAGTTCACATATATAAATAAGAATTTAGAATTCAACATAATTATTACAAATAAATATACATACATAAATCATATACACACTTTATTCAAATGTGTATGCAAAATACATAAAAATTGACCTTGACTTCATGGCATTTATTATGTACCAAGCATGATTCTAAGCTCCAGCCTGCACTCTTAATTATGTTGGGCCACAAAACAATGTTAAATAAATTCTTCAAAAATCATACTGAGCATGAAGCCTGGCCACACTGCAATAAAATTAGGAATTAGGAACAAAGAGAAGAAAAATACCAATCCACTTAAATTTAAAACACCCAATAAATTCTTGGGTTAAAGAGAAAATAAAAATCAAATAAACTATTTCAAAATGAAGCATGATGAGAGCATTATACGTTTAAAAACTCTGTAATTTGGCCAAATGGTTGCTAAGGGAAGAAAATAATGACCTTAAATTCATTTATTAGGAAACAAGAAAGATGAAAACTGAATTAATCAAGTATTCAACTCAGTGAGTTGGAGAAGGAATAAAAAAGTAAAATATAAGAAGAGGAAGTTAATAAAGATAAAAGCAGAAATTAATAAAATAGAACACAGACTGCCAGATATAAGGATAGTAGACTTGTTCAATAAGACTAGAAGCTGGTTCTTTGAAAAGAACAATAAAAGAGGCTAATTTTGAACAAGTTTAAGAAAAATTGACTTTGAAAACAACAGTATAATAAGGAAATATAGAGTGGATTTTTTTAAAGAAAATCTGTTTTCCAGAAAAATAAATATTACCAAGAGACTCCAAAACACATAGAAATCCTGATTAGATTAATAATCATAAGAGAAATTAAAAAGCTATTTTAATAGTTGTTGAATGAGCAATAGCCACAGTCTACATGAAAGACTTGCAGAGCCTTTCCTATCCTCTCAACCATCTAGCTCTTACAATCAGGCTGAAAATTTCTCCATTTATTCCATAAGAGACAACTACCATGATACAAAAATTAGGCAAGGGCTATAGAGCAAACTAGATCTATCTCACTTATGAATAGAGTGAAAAGTCCTAAAAGAATAAAATGAGCAACCTAAAGCCAGCAGTATACACATAATGATAAATGTATAAAACAGGATGGTTTAAGCATAAGAAATCTAAAATGTAACTGGATCCTGTCAATGATTAGAGAAGAAGCACATGATCAACTTAAAAGTTCTGAACAGGTTACTCCTGAGATCAAGCTAAGAATAGAAGAAAACTCAACTTGATAAAGTATATCTATTCGAAAGTTCTTAGTAATATCCTGAAAATTAGGAGGGTTCTATTAAAAATAATAATAATTGCAGTGAATGTTATCATTGCATTGCAGAGGGCAAACCTTGTTCAGGTATGTTACAGCTCTAAGGATTTTCTCACTTATTGTTTAACTTACTCTTCTCAACATTGTTCTGTGGTAGATGTTATAATTATTATTAAACAACAATATTAAAAGTAAGGAAATTAAAGCTAAGGAGGGCCTTTTAGTTTAGTTTTTAACACTGTGCTGATACCTTAGGCTATGCAGTAAGATAGGAAGAAGAATTTGGTGATATGTAAAATCCCAAACTTTATTTTTTGCAGGAAAAAAATGAACAACTGGATCATTCAGGAGTCTACTGAACAATATTAACAAAGAGTGTTCAGTAACATGATCACGATTCCAAAATTGGAATTTTTTACATTTCTGAAATAACCAACTAGAAAAAAGTAATGGGAAAAAAGATCCATTTAAAGAAGTCATGAAAACTATGAAACATAAAACATCTAGGGATAAATTTAAAAAGAATTATGCAGACATACATGTTGAAAGTTACAACACTTCACTGAATGACAGAGAAGCAGAGATGAAAAAAGAAAGGCATGTAACACCTATTGAAATCCCAATAGATCTTTAAAAAATGGAATTTGACAAGCTTATCTTAAAATTTAGCTGGAAAAGGAAATTTATGAAAATAGCCAAGTGGATTTTGAAATGAAAATAATGAAGGGACACTTGGCCTAGCAGGTTTCAAAACACCATAGAGCGACAGTGGTAGCATAGAAGCGGACTATATGTGCACATACATATATGAACAAAATGAATTAGTACATGGGGGACTTCATGTATTTTGGGTGCTGTATTGCAGTTTTAAGAGAGCTTTCTCTGGACTCTGACTTCATTGGTTAGATTGATAATAACTTCTGACAAATAATTTGTCTTCATTTATGAAATAGGAATAAAAATCTTCATAGTATTGTTAGCAGGATTAAATATTTTTGTGTAAGTTCTTTTTTTGCAGCGATTTTTATTTAACTATAGTTGACACACAATGTTACATTACTTTCAGGTGTACAACTTAGTGATTTGACAAGTTTATACATTATGCTATGTTCACAAGTATAGCTACCCTCTGTCCCATTACATCACTATTACAATATCATTGACTGTATTCCTTATGCTCTGATTTTTATTCCAGTGACTTACTCATCGCATAACTGGAAGTTTGTATCTCCCTTTCCCCTTTACCCATTTTGCCCAACCCCCCTACCCCTCTTCCCTTTGGCAACCATCAGTTTGTTCTCTATATTTAGTTCTGATTTTGCTTTTTGTTTATTCATTTTTTTAGGTTCCATTTTTGAGTGGAGTAATACGGTATTTATCTTTCTCATTCTGACTTATTTCACTTAACGTAATACCCTCTAGGCCCATCCATCTTATCTCAAATGACATGATCTCATCTTTTTTTTATGTCTGAGTAATATTCCATTGTATTAATATAGTATACGTCATCTTCCTTATCCATTCATATTTTGATGGACCCTTTGGTTCCTTCCATGTTTGGTTATTGTAAATAATGCTGCAATAAACATAGGGATACATGTATCTTTTCAAATTAGTGTTTTCATTTTCTCTGGGTCAATACTAATAGTGGAATTATTGGATCATGTGGTATTTCTGTTTTTAATTTTTTGAGGAAATGCCATACTGTTTTCCACAGTGTCTGCACCAGTTTGTATTCCCACAATAGTGTAAGAGGGTTCTTTTTTCTTCACATCCTCGCTAACACTTGTTTCTTGTCTTCTTGATTGTAGCAATAGTGACAGTGAAACTTCTTCTTTAACACTGTGGATGTCCCTTATTTCTTTTTCTTGTTTGATTGCTGTTGTGAGGAGTTCTAGTACTGTGTTGAATAAAAGTGGTGAGAGTGGATATCCTGTCTTGTTCCTGATCTTACAGGGAAACTCAGTTTTTCACCATTGAGGATGATGTTAGCTGTTGGTTTTTCATATGTGGTCTTTCCAATGTTGAGGTATGTTCCCTCTAACCCCATTTTTGTTGAAAGTTTTTATCATGAATGAACGCCGAATCTTGTCAAATGCTTTTTTGCATCCACTGAGATGGTTATATGATTTTTATCCTTGGTTTTGTTTATGTGATCTATGATGGGATTGATTTGTGAATATTAAACCATCTTTTCATCCCTGGAATAACTCCCACCTGATTGTGGTGAATAATGTTTTTAATGTATTGTTGTATGCAGTTTACTAATATTTTGTTGAGGATTTTGCATATATATTCATCTGGGATATTGGCCTGTAGTTTTCTTTTTTTGTGGTTTTGGTATCAGGGTAATGCTGTCCTCATTGTATGTACTGGGAAGCTTTTCTTTCTCTTCTATTTTTTTGGAACAGTTTGAGAGAATAGGTATTAACTCTTCTTTAAATGTCTGGTAGAATTCACTTGTGAATCCAGCTGGTCCTGGACTTCTATTTTTTGGGTGTTTTTTGATTACTGATTCAATTTTGTTTCTTGTAATTGATCTATTCAGATTTTCTATTTCTTCCTGGTTCAGTTTTGGAAGATTGTAGGTTTCTAGGAACTTACCCATTTCTCCTAGATTGTCCAGTTTGTTGGCATATACTTTTTCATAGTATTTATTATAATCTTTTGTATTTCTGTGGTACCAGTGGTACCAGTTCTCCACTCTCATTTCTGATTTTATTTATTTGGGTTCTTTTTCTTTTTTCTTGCTGAGTGTAGCTAAATGTTTGTTGATTTTGTTTATCTTTTCAAAGAACCAGCTCTTGGTTTCATTGATTTTTTTTTTTTTTCTGGTCTCTATGTCATTTATTTCTGCTCTGATTTTTATTATTTCATCTCTTCTCCTCACCCTGGTCTTTGCTCTTTTATTCCCAGCTACTTCAGGTGTTAAGTTTTGACTGTTTGAATTTTTTTTTTCTTGTTTCTGGAGGTAGGTCTGTATTGCTATATACTTCCCTCTTAAAACTGCTTTTGCTGTGTCCTAGAGATTTTGGACTGTTGTGTTTTCATTTTTATTTGTCGCATGTATCTTTTTAAATTTCTTCTTTGGTTGCTTCATTGACCCATTGGTTTAGTATCCTGTTATTAGTCTTCACATATTTGTGTTTTTCCAGTTTTTATTTTACTTGTGATTTATTTCTAGTTTCATACTGTTGTGATTGGAAAAGACTCATGGTATGATTTCAGTCTTCTTAAATTTATTTAGGCTTGTTTCATGACTTAATATGTGATCTGTTCTGGAAAAGATTCCACGTGCACTTGAAAAGAATATGTATTTTGTTTTTTGGGGATAGACTGATCTGTATATATCTGTTATGTCCATCTGATGCAATGTGTTATTCAAACATATTATTTCCTTATTGATTGTTGGTCTGGATTATGTATCCACGGATGTAGGTGGAGTGTTAAAGTCCCTTATTATTATTGTATTGCCATCAGTTTCTCTCTTACTGTCCATTAATGTTTGCCTTATGTATTTAGGTGCTCCAGTGTTTGATGTGTAGTTATTTACAATTGTTATATCATTTTGTTGGATTTATTACTTTATCATTATGTAATGCCCTTCTTTGTTCTCTTGTTACAGTCTTTGTTTTAAAGTCTATTTTATCTGAATAAGTATTGCTACTTATTTGCAAGGTGAGTGTTTTTCCATCTCTTTACTGTCAATCTTTATGCATCTTTTGGTCCAAGGTGAGTCTTTAGTAGGCAGCATATAGATGGTGTTGTTGTTATTTTTGTTGTTTTTAATCCATTCTGCCACTTTATGTCTTTTGATTAGAGCATTTAGGCCATTTACATTTAAAGTAATTATTATTAGGTATGTACTGATTGCCATTTTAAAAATCTGTTTTCTGGTTGCTTTTGTAGTTCTTTCTTTTTCTCTGTGATTGATGAATATCTATAGTGTTTTGTTTTGCCTTCTCTCCCTTTATTTTTTTTTGTGTGTGTGTATTTATTGTAGTTTTTGAGTTTGGTTACTAGGAGGTTCATATATAACATCATAAGTAAATAGCAGTCCATATTAATTTATTGCTCATTTAAGTTCAAACACATTCTAAAAAAAAAACAACACAGAAAAAGAAAAAAAATACTTTTTCTCTTTCTTTTTCTTCTTCTTTTCACTCTTTACTCCCTTACCCATACTTTATGTATATTCTTTCATATTTTACATCTTTTTCATATTTTTCATATACCTAATTGTGGCCATCTCTTTTCCCCTTAAAGAAGTCCCTCTAACATTTTTTGTAAGGCTGGTTTATTGGTGGTAAACTCCTTTATCTTTTGTTTGTCTGGGAAACTCTTCATCTCGCCTTTAAATCTGAATGGTAACTTTGCCAGGTAGAGTATCCTTGGTTATAGGTTTTTTCCCTTTCAGCAATTTGAGTATGTTATGGTACTCTCCCTTGACTCGCAAAGTTTCTGCTGAAAAATCAGCTGATAGTCTTATAGGTTTTTTTTTCTTGTAGGCAACTTTTTGTTTCTCTCTTGCTGCTTTTAGATTCTCTTTATCTTTAACCTTTGACATTTTAATTATTATGTGCCATGGTGTGGACCCCCTTAGGTTCATATTGTTAGGAAGTCTGTGTGCTTCTTGGACTTGGATATCTATCTCCCTCCTTAGGTTAGGGAAGTTTGCAGTTATTATTTCTTCAAATAAGTTTTCTCTACCTTTCTCTCTCTTCTTTATCTGGGACTTCTATAATGTGAATGTTTGTTCACTTGTTGTGGTCCAAGAGCTCTCTTAATCAGTCCTCATTTCTTTTAATTTTTTTCTCTTTTTGCTTTTCAGCTTGTGTGCTTTCCATTACCCTACCTTCCAGATTGCTGATGGGTTTTTTTGCATCCTCTAATCCACTGTTGACTCTCTCTAGTATATTTTTTATTTCAATTATTGTGTTCCTCAGCTCTGATTGGTTCCCTTTAATATTTTCTATCTCTTTATTGAACATCTCACTAAATTCTTTTATTTTTTTCTCCAGCCTGGTGAGTACCTTATGGTCATTACTTAAAAGTCTTTTTTAGGCATATTGCTTATTTCTGTTTCATTTGATTCTTTTACTGGTTTTATTCTTGTTTTTTCTTTTGGAGCATATTCCTCTGTCTTTCCATTTTGGGTGACTTTCTCTGTCTTCTTCTATGGATTAGGCGAAATGGCTACTTGTACTAAAATCAGAGTGGTCTTGCCATGGTGTCTTCTATGTAGACTGCACGCTTGGTGTCTTCTGTGTAGACTGAATGCTTGGTGACTTTTGCTGGCTGGCTGTAGCTATAGCTGTATATGCTAGTTACTCTTTTAAACGATGGCATGTCTCTATCTGTCTTGCTGTTCTCTGTCTTCGTTTGTTCAGTAGCTATTCGGTCAGTTCTCGGTTCTTCAGGAGGTATTGTTCTATTAATAGGTATAATTTGGTGTGCTCCCTGGAGGAGGTGAGTTCAGAGTCTTCCTACATTACCATTTTGAAAATGAATCTGTAGAAGTTAATTTTTTTTTTGTAGAAGTTAATTTTTGTAAAGATATTGTATAGCACAGCCTTGCACGAAAAAGAGGTTTGATAAACTTTAGCTATTA
The DNA here is from genome assembly GCF_009762305.2 of Zalophus californianus. Taxonomy (NCBI): domain Eukaryota; kingdom Metazoa; phylum Chordata; class Mammalia; order Carnivora; family Otariidae; genus Zalophus; species Zalophus californianus. The sequence continues at coordinate 159,031,910 of NC_045597.1, read as the reverse complement.
TTATTCATTCATTCAGTAAATATTTATTACTTAGTATGGGTCAGGCTTGGAAAGGTACTCATATTGTTGTTACTACTATTATTGGAGAAAGAAAACACTATTCAAGCAATAGTAGAAGAGGTATTGGTTACTTATTTTGGGGGGGAAGATCCTTAACCCCTAACATGTATGCACACAATTTTGCATATAATATTTGAACATGAGTATAAAGAAACTAACAATTTTGCCTGATATTTGGTAGACAAATATCATATTACTTATTAATTATTTTATATTATAAATAAGATTGTAATCAATATTATCTATTAATGTACTTATATATGCTATATATATTTCCATATACATATCATATATATGTATGTATATATATGTGTGTGTGTGTAAATATATATATATATATATATATATATATAGTCTGTATTATCAACTGTAGTCTCAGAAAAGCTTTTCTACTTATTCAAATAAGACTTCCACCCTATTTGCTCTGATCTCATCATGGCACTATTTTGTTCATGTTAGCTCTCTGTTGTCTATCTGTTCCCATCTCTCTGGTATGTTTCATTGCTATTGTGTCTTTCATTTTTGAGGAACTGTTTACTTTTAATTCCAAATCCTGTTTCAGTTTTCTGCAGTGTCAATTTACTCTTTATTTGTTAAAATCCAGATTTTAATTGTCTTAAGCTTTATACTTTGAATTGTCTTAAACTCTGTTAAATTTAGGTGTCTTCCGGCCAATTATTACCATTTGATCAGATTTTTCATCACTTCCTGAATAGAGATCCTGTTTTCTTGAATGTTATTATAAAGACAAAAAAAGATGATTTCTAAAATTTAGCTTTGTTTCTGTAGCTAAACTTTGCCAGACATACTTCTCTTTTGAATAATCACTACTTTCTGTCTTACTCTGTGTTTTAGAATTTTTTCTTTCTTCTTTTCTTGGCGGTAGTTATTTCTGTTGTTCTTTTGTTGGTTCTTCAACTTTTAAATGAGAGGAAAATGGCTCTCTTTGGTATACTTCACAGTCTTCCTGGTTGGTAATAGTCTCTTTCTCTCTAATTTGAACTTAGAAGAGGTGCTTACTGTGCGTATCTTGAGCCTTTTTTCTAATGCTTAGGCCTTATTTATGTGACATGGCTCTCCTGGGCTGAGCAGGTTCTCAGGATGATCTATTCCTGAGCACTTTACTATACACTGTAGTCCCCTCTGTCCCATGTGTAAAGGACTGCAGTACTAGAAGTCCACCGTGCCACTCCTACAGTCTTCAGTGTGCCTCTCAAAGGATTGACTGTCTCTCCAGGATGCAGTCCTCCATCACACATCAACTTTTGTTCTCAAAAGTGGATATGCAAAAACAAAAAACAAAATAGAGGATAGAGGCTTGGATGGCTCTGTAACCTCAGAAAAATGCTTTCTCTCTTTTGGTCCCATGGGAACCGTGCGTTTCTGAGGTAAATGGAGGTAATTCACAGTAGGTAGAAACCCTCAGTTCTGCCTCAGAGCCTTTCAGTTAGTGGAAGTCAGACTGTGGTGGGAGTGCAATGCCAGTAACTAATCACTGCACAGAGCTTATTGTACTGTGAATCTCTTCTACCTTCTCAGCCTTTCATCAGTATTTCCATGGGAAGATGAGGGTAGGTGAAATAGAACAGTTATTCCTCAAGTTGAGTTATTAGTTTTTGTTTTAAAATAAGATTATTTTCTAAATACAAAAGTAATATATTTTTATTATATAGCATTTGGATGTACTATATATACTGTACTACTATTTTCTTTTTTTTAATATTTTATTTATTTATTTGACAGAGACACAGGGAAAACAAACAGGGGGAGCTCCTATAGTTAACATGGTGTGTACTTAAAAATAAGTGAAGGTAGATCTCTTGTTAATTTTTCTTAACACACACATACAAAAGCAAGGAGACACATGAAATATTTAGGAGGTGATGGATATGTTTATTACCTTGAGTGTGCTCATCATATCACAGGTACATGCATATGTGCAAACTCATCAAAATGTATACATTGAATAATTGCAATTTTTAAATATTAAATATACTTCAATAAATTTAAACCAACAAAAAACAAAATTAAAAAAATAAAAGAATGCCCGTTTTCTACCTTGTGTATTTTGGAGATCTGTTTAATTCAGTTTTGACTTGAATTTTGAAGCTTTCCAAGAAACTTTGTTGTGATTTACACAGCATTTTTTCCCCTTTAACCATGATAATTTATTACAAGACTGTTAGAGTGTTAGTATTAATTAATATTAATGAAAAAAAGACCCTCAAAATCTAGCCACACAAAGAAAAGTATAGTGAACATTTTATTTATATTCTTTAATATTTTTCTATACCTAATTTGTTCATAGCTATTGTCATATTATAGAAACAGTTTCTTATAGGGGTGCCTGGGTGGCTCAGTTGGTTATGCATCCAACTCTTGATTTCTGTTCAGGTCATGTTCTCAGGGCTGTGAGATTGAGTCCCAAGTTGGGCTCCATGATGGGCATGGAGCCTGCTTAAGATTATCCCTCCCTCTCTTAAAAAAGAAAGAAAAGAAGGAAGGAAGGAAGGAAGGAGGGAAGGAAAGAAAAAGAAGGAAAGAAGGAAAGAAGGAGGGAAGGAGGGAAGGAAGGGAAAGAAAAAGAGAAAGAATTTCTTATATAATTTTTTTTCTAACTGTTCTATACATGTTTCACTTTGGTACAAATGATTTATAAACATCATTTTGAATAAAGTAAGCTAAGAGTAAGCTAGTAAGGTAGAAAGATTAGGAAAATTTCTTGCCATGTTCAAAGCTATAGCCCCAGGGTCAAGCATGATACTAGATAAGAGGGAATAAGTTAAGTATTTGTTGGGGAAAATTAATTGCACATTGTTCCTTAATTTATTCAGCCATTTACCAGTTTTTGGACCTTTAGGTCATTTCATTTTTTTCTATTAATAATTTTCTACTGAACTAATCTGACTAAAGGAATTTCCTTCTGAATTTTGATTATATTCCTTGGTATAAATCCCCAGAAGTGTAAATGTTTATGGAATGGTACAAAACATCTTGATAAAGGAATATATTGAAAACATTTAATTTGGCACCAGTAAAGTTTTTTTCCCTCAGTGTTTTTCTTCATGATCAGTCATTGTGATTTTTTGGGTAAATGTTGTAGATTATCATATTATCAGATACTTCTAGTTATTGCAAATGTTAAGATGAATTATAAAGCTAGGTTTTAAAACTTTGCTAATTTACATAAACTTCTTTTACTCTTCCTAATTATAGTAATCAAAATTTGATTCTACTAGTTGAAATTAGATAAATGACACTTTATTCTTGGCTAAGAGAAGATAATTTTCAAATATTATTACATGAATTCCCAAGAGATATTGCTTCCTTGACATATTCTGAGTAAAACATGGAGTTGTGATAAAATCTAACTGGGAATGTAGTTAATATCATTTTCAATATTTTTAATATGATAAATGGGAGAAAATGGAAATATCTGTAAAATGTTATAAATGAAAATGAAAATAATTTTTTTCCAGCTTGAAGTTATACTTTTGCTGTATGTTGGTCAATGTATAACTATATAATTCATATAAAGCCAGAGTATTATTTTCATTTATGTGAGCTACAATCTCTGAGCTGTTAGAGAAAGGAGGTTTGTCAACATGAAGCCAAAGTAAGTAATAATTTCAATTTGTAAACCAGTCAGTACTGTGAAAAATAATACCAAGCCCATCAATAGATCTATAGACAAATTTTCTTTTCCTTTTTTTTAAAAAAGATTTTATTTATTTATTTGACACAGAGAGAGAGACAGCAAGAGAGGGAACACAAGCAGGGGGAGTGGGAGAGGGAGAAGCAGGCTTCCCGCCTGAGCAGGGAGCCCGATGGTGGGCTCGACCCCAGGATCCTGGGACCATGACCTGAGCCGAAGGCAGATGCTTAATGACTGAGCCACCCAGGCACCCTGACAAATTTTCTTTTTACATTTGAAGATGATATTTATGAACTAGCATTAGCATATCAGACACTGGGATTATTTTTGTAGTATTATTGATAGATTTGTAGTCCTGCTTATTGATAAAACATCTGGAGTTAGGGATTCTGTTTTTGGCCACAGAACAGAATCCATGAACCTTTAGAAGTATTAAATCCAGCATTTTGCTGTCATTTAGTGTAATACTGTAACTTAGAATATCTAAAAAAATGAACAACAGACTTTTACATTTTTCAGACAGAAGCTTTTGTGTAACAGTAGCATTGTAAGTCTTGGTAGATATGTTCCTTTGAAGTTTCTCTCTTGGTGTATTTTCTAGAGGAAAACAATTCCTCATGACTTGATTCTGACTCTGAAGTATTCTTGCTCTTGTTAAGTGGCAGTTAGTTCTCTGAAAAGATACCCTAGTGAAAAAAATCTTAAGTATTTGTACATAGAGATATAAATTTAGATGTATAATTAAAAATGTATATTTACTTAAATATATATAGCAAGAGTACCAGAAACTATAGTGCAAGCTTAAAAAAGTTTGAAAGATCGTCTGAAGCCTAATGATGTAAGTGAGGGCTGCTCTGCTCTGGCTGAGCCAGGGACCAGCCAAGGCAGACTGGGCGCCCCACAGGGTGATGAATCTTCTCTGAGATGTTGACTCTAAAGCTCTTCTAGGGAAGATGGCATCTACTCAGACTTTGTGGTTTGCAAGGCAGGAAGCCGACTGCATCATTGGGAGCAGAGAGTACTGCCAGTGCCAACGAGTCAAAGAGAAGGGCCTGCCAATTTTGTTGTAATGTACAACATTCAGCAATCTGATTGGCTTTAGTTTTTTACACTATAAATTAGTAAGACTCTATACTGGGGGAAAGTGGATTATGACAAATCTCTTAAAACAGTTTTTGACAATTCTTAGGTTGATAATTTCAACATTAGATTTACTTCTATTTGTCTTTTATGAGATATTTGAACTATATAAAGAAGGTGAACTTTTCCCTAATTAAAGTTTAACTGCCTATCTTGATGGCATCTTATGCCTTTGGACTTGATTGTAGCACAGCTGGTACTGATGATACAGGTACTATATGGGGTTTGAATGCTCTTCAGTTGGTGACTTGTCTTTATTGGCCTCCCATTTCCAGCTTAGATATTTAGGAATTACCAAATCAAGTAAGCCTTTTGGGAACAAATATTGTTAAAGTGAAGGCTCAAAAAAAAAAAATCAGGCAAAAACACTAAAATAGCTGTGATGGTCTAAATAATTTCATGGCAGTGAAAATGATTTATGTTTGGTTGATATTTGAAAACAAAACACATAGTTCTCTTTTTCAGTTTTAATCTATGAATTTCATCATAATTTTAGTCATCTTGCCCTATTCATCTGCATTATAGATTGCTACATAGCAAATTATCCCCAAATTTAGTGGTTTATTAAAGCAAGCTCATTTATTATTTCACAGTTTCTGTGAGTCAGGAATCCAGGCAGCTTAGGCTGGACCCTCTGGCTCACAAGCCTATGGAGAATGAGATGGGGGTGAGAGGAGTGGTGGGGGATGGAAGTCCTCATCTTTTATAACCTAATCTCAGAAATGATATCCATCTCTTTTGCCATATTTTGTCAGAAGTGAGTTATTAGTTCAATCAAGGGGGAGTTCAGATAAGACAGGAATACCTGGAGGCAGGCTCACAGTCCTAAGAATTGATTATACTAGGTGATAAATTTTTTTTAATTTAATGTATTTATTTGAGAGGGAGAGCATGAGCGTGAGGATGGGGCAGAGGGAGAGGAGAAGCTGGCTCCCTGCTGAGCAGGGAACCCGATGCAAGGCTCTGTACCGGGATCATGACCTGAGGTGAAGGCAGATGCCCAACTGACTGAGCCACCCAGGTGCCCCCCAGGTGATAAATTCTTGATGCTCTAAACCTGATTTCATTCACTTTTCTGAAGGAAGCTCTCAGGGTCCTCTGGAATATAGCACTGGGTCTTTTGAGGTGTTGATATTTTAAATTTACATTTTAACTTTAGAAGACTTGTTAAAATTTTAGGGGTAAAAGACTTGAAAAATATAAAACTTCAAAACCAGAAGAGAGATACTGGGTGACAGTATGGGATTTGAACTCAGGTCTATTTGACACCAGAGCTTATTCCTTATTTTAGAGCTATGTGCAGAAAGCCCCAAACCAACATGATAATTATATTAAAGATCCCTCAGGTCAGTGGATAGAATAACGAAATGAAGAGTTATAAATGACCTCCGACAACTTTTGTGTGTATGTAATACTTATTTTAGTTGATCTTATAGTTCTTATTTCAGGACTAAGCTATGAGAGGAGATTAATGATAACCTGCTTTGTCTCAGGTACTGTGTTAGGCACTACTGTCTTGTATAATCCTCATATATATCCTATGAGGATAAAGAAACATATCCTAGGAAGATGAGGAAATATATTTTACACATGAGGCATCTGAATCTTTAAGAAGTTAAAAACTTGGCCAAATTTATGAGTTTTTAAGTGTTGGAATGGACATGCAATCCAGAGTATCATTAATCTTCTCAATGCCCCAACCTCCACACCTACAAAGCTTATGCTGTTTCCTGTATAATATGCTGTCTCCTCAGAAAGCAGAAAGGAATCAATACTTTCTGAACACCTACCATATACCAGGTATTCTTTTAAGTTCTTTATATATGTTAACACATCTCCAAAAGTCCTCATGAGGTAAATATTATTATTCTCATGGTAAACATCAGAAAATATCAGTTTAGATCTTGCTTATGTATATCTAAAAGTTTAGAGTTAACTCAAAATTTTAATAATCTAGCCCCGTTTTATGTTCATTCCCATATATATAGTACATCTGTTAAAAACTGTCAACATTACCCCATGCCCTAAAGTACTGAAATGTCTTTGGAGCCATTAAGAAAATGCTTTTTCTTTAAATAGTATTCAGATATTCTTTACAAATGGAAATACATGAATGCTATATATGGTGACTCCTTGTTATGCAAAGTGTAGAAATGGAGCAAGCTAGTGTGGTTACTATGGCTGGCCTGTGGGAAATGCTGGATAACCTGAACATCCAAGCCTCATAATATTTGCAAAAAAGTGAATCATCTTGAGGCAAAATTATTAGTTAAACAAAAGTAAGGGACTTTTGTCAGTTTCTTGAAAGATTCTCCTCTACTCATTGTGGAAGGCACAGAAGAAGGCCAACCGATTACACATCCTACATCACTTTTTCTCAGACAGTAGATGTAACCATCCCTAAGAATACTCATCTGTTTGATGAGCTCTGGTGTGTTTTGTGCATCAGATAAACATTCTTATTTTCACCTAGCCAGTGCCTGATTATCTCAGCCAGTGTGAATCTGTAGAATCCACTTTTTTTTTTTAAGATTTTATTTATTTATTTGAGAGAAAGAGAGCACACAAGCAGGGGGAATGGCAGGTGAGGGAGAGGGAGAAGCAGGTTCCCTGCTGAGCAGGGAGCCTGATGCAGGGCTCAATCCCAGTACCCTGGGATCATGACCTGAGCAGAAGGCAGACACTTAACCGACTGAGCCACCCAGGCGCCCCTAGAATCCACTATTTTGTTCACAGTCAAGTTATGGTCTCTGTGACTCATACTTTTTAGAATTACAAATAAGTTTGCTAATTTATTCATAATGAATTTCTTTTTTTCTAAAGATTTTATTTATTTATTTGAGAAAGAGAGAATGAGAGATAGAGAGCACGAGAGGGAAGAGGGTCAGAGGGAGAAGCAGACCCCCACTGAGCAGGGAGCCCGATGTGGGACTCGATCCCGGGACTCCAGGATCATGACCTGAGCCGAAGGCAGTTGCTTAACCAACTGAGCCACCCAGGCACCCTTCATAATGAATTTCTAATAAAAATATTAAGATTATACAATTTATTATATCAGCATACTAAAATAGACTCATTACATAAATAAAAGTTGAAATAAGGTACAAAATTAACAAATATATAACATAAGGTACAAAGGTAGTATTTATATACTACATGTGAAGATATTGTATTAATTTGTTAAGGGTTAGTTTGGGTTGTTTTTCCACATTAGGAAGAACTGACTATTTCTTTTCCTTAAAATATTGAACTTTTTTTTGAGTGGCATTTGTCTTTGTTAGGGTTTCATGCATTTTACTGAGGGGTGTGTTTTCTTTTTAAAATTAATTCACTATTATTTTCCCCTTCCTGCTCTAGTTAACTGAGTCATTTATAATTTTGTCAGATTTATTTATCTATCCAAGGCACCAAATTTATCCTCAAGTCATTCTTTTAAACAGCAAAAGAGACCAAAAAAGAAAACATTAAAGGACTGAAGTGCTCTCACAAAGAAACTGCCAGTTCAGTCAACAAAATTTAAACTTCCAGTAAAAACAGAAAATTCTCTGAGGTGTAGACCCCAATGGCTAAGAAAAGCCACAAGTTCAAGTTGACCTCGCCAAAAGCATTTATACTTTTAGCCAAGCTTATTAAAAACAAAATTCATTTGAAAGGGAGAAAAAAACATGCTACTGGGTTTCATAACATCAAGATGACAGGCTACAAAAGGATTTTATTTTTAATAATATTGCCTAGTGAATAGGACTTTAAATCTGTTTTTCTTTCAAGTTCCTCTGCTTCCCACTTTCCAGCTACTCCTAGAATAGGCAGTCCACCCTTGTGACTAGAAAACAAAACATAAAATTTGACAGGATTTCATTTTCAGGAAGCATTCTTTTTTTCTTATTAGTATTATAACATGAAGATTTTTCCACCCAATCCTAGGATGAAAGATAAACCAATATTAGGTCACTTTAAAAAGACAATGGCTAATGAATATTCTCTCTCTCTCTCTTTTTTTCCATGAAAGTCTAAAATGGTTCAAAGGCAGAGCCCAAACTAAGGCTGTATGCTTCTCTCAGAAACCCAGCTTGTGTTGTTTTGTGTCAGGGGAAAAATTTTACTTTAAAGTTGTTTGCATTTAATAGGCTGTGGCTGGCAGCTGGGGGAAGCAAAGTCAGTGATAGCCAAAAGGCAAAGGATTGGGCAGAACTTGTGAAATTCGCAGTCAGCACTGATGGTCTCAAAATAGAATTTTCTACAAGAAAAGCTGTGACCTTCATCACTCCAGTGGCACTACACATCAGGTGGAAATGTACCCAAGTTTAACATTTTCTGTCTTGATCAACAGTTTCCAGTCGGTAGCTAGTATTGAGATGTCATTGCCAAAGGGAAATGGGGAAAGGTTAGAATTTGGTGGCTCTGGATGGGGGGGGTGAGCATGCAGAAGTTATACAGAGAAGGGGCTGAGGTGCGATCTGAGCGGTTGGCTTAAGCTAGGTTATGAAGTCTTTGTATACAGACTAGTATTTATCTCATCATATAGACAATTAGATGGCATGTTAAGCTATATGTCTTACCATGAGAAGCTGAGATCAGCCTTCTTGGGAAACATAGTTAGAAAACAAGGGTGTAAGGGGATGGGTGAACTTCTCCTTATCTCCTATCATCGGTGACATTTCAGATCTTCTGTCTTAATAACCTAAGAACAGAAGAAGAATTAAGAAAATAATCCTGACCTATGTTGAGAGAGACCTAGAAAAGTGAGAGATTAACTTTGGATAACTGTAAGAACATCTTGAGTATAAGGGCAGCTAAACAGAAGAATTGCTCAGGGATACTGAATTTCTTTGTTCATTTATTATTAAAAATAAAACCTATGACCAGCAAACCATAGTAGGAGCACCTACTATGTAAACAAAGTTCTGGGCTAGTCACTGTTAAAGGTTTGTGTTGAAGTTTGAGTATTTCTGATGACAGTAAATCTATTTCTAAGACCTTGAAGATGGTAGCTTTTCTGAAAATGTTAAATAACACTTGTGTCGCAGATTCTATATGGTCAATGAGAAAGGAGTTTGGGGTTTATTTATTTATTTATTTATTTTTTAGAAGAGAGGTGTCACAATTCAAGTTTGCTGTGTAGAACCTTTAGAGATTTCTCTGAATATCTGAATAAATGTGGAGGAAAGATACATTTAATAAGACCATGGTGGTTCCAAAAAATCACTACATGATCTCAGCGCAAGTAGAGCAATTCCTTTAATTGGCATAAAGTTACAGAGATGGCTTTTAAATGGCTTAAGCTGAAGTTGAGTTTATAAACTACTATTCTGTGTAGAAAGATACATATATTACTATTTATTTAAAGGAAACATATTGGTCAAACATTATTCAAAAATCAAGCCTCTATTTCCCTCCTTCTTTTATTCACACTAAATTATCCTTACATTTTATGAAGCAATAGATGCTAAAAGAGGAAAGTTCTATGGATTTTATGATATGGCTGTTGGGTGTGAATTATTTTAGTAGCAGAATTCATAGACCTTTGAATCACATATAATACTTCTCTAATTCTACTTAGAGATTCAGGAAGAAGTAGAGGGAAATACATCTGAGAGCGGGCAGGAAAAATGGATGGACCTATAGATATGGTTCCAGAATCTCCCTACATCTTTAAATGCACCTACTGCCATAAGTGTCAATACAGGTATATCATATTGTACACCAGATCTATTCTTCATAAAACATTTGCAATTGATTTTTTTCTGTTGATATAAATCTTCTATAAAAAGAATCATATTCTCTGAGGCCAGGGATATTGTCTTTCTTATTTCCTGGGGTATTTCAAGTACCTAGAACAATTTCTGATAACACATTCAATATTCAATAAATATTTACTGAGTGAGGCATTTAGAATGAGCAGAGTCCCACAATAATTTTCAATAAATTAAATAATTGCTATTATTAAAAAAATAGATCTAGGCTTTCCATACTCTGGTTTACTTAAAAAAGGTTATAACCAGAGTGAAGGATATTTTAAGTTTCAGCCTTTCTTATTTTCTGATTTTGATCAAATGTCTTCAAAATTAAGGAATGAAAAGCATTTGGGAAGAAAATTCTTTTAAAGGTTTTGTGCCAGTTCTTAAGCTACTGCCTTTTATATTTAAGCCTACTCTTCTGTACTCTGTTTTGTGATACAGGGACTGGGACTCAGCAAACCACATTTCTGCTTCACTGGCAGGGTTTCTGTTAGGCTCAGCTGATAGGGGGTGCTAGACAGAGAAGGGAAGCTGCTCCCTTTTTAAACCCTATTATGCCAGGGCACATCCACTTCTTTTCTGGTCCCTGTTTTTTGTGAGCATCACTCCAGGATCGCTTCCGCATCTCGGCAGTGGCAGTGCATTCCCATAGCAGCACATGAGTATAATTTACAGTTTATCCAACACCTGTACAACCACCTTTATACATTTGGACATTTAGAGGCACAGCATCACCCTTGCAGTCCCCTTCATCCGAAGTCTGAAGTTCAGCTCCGAGGGCCTCTGCCAGTCTTCTAAATTTTAATCCTTCTCACCCCTTGTCTTTAGAATTCTTTCAGCCCGAGGCAGGGTAGCTTCCTCCTGCAGATGGTACCTCCATAACACCTCAGTGTCCCTTTTTTACTCTTTTACTTATTTAGTTAGCAGCTTTGTAACTAGTTAACACTTCCTTCCTTATATTAAATTCTCTCTGTCCAGATAACTGGTGCCATTCCTGTCTCCTAACTGACTCCTGGGAAGTTGGTTTTACTGTCTCTCTCCCATCTTTTCTTCTACTGTTGAAGAGACAGTGAGCTCCATTCTCCCTCCTAAATGAATCAGACACATGTTAGGCCCCTTACCCCATGGGAGACAGAGAGAGAACCTAGTCCCTACATGTTGCAACAAGAGAAAAATGGGAAATTCAACATCAGTCTCCCAACGGTGGAGAAGGTATTATTTTTGTTAGGGTGCTTTGCCATACATTTCAGTGACACTGTGTGGTGACCATCTGGTTAGTTTGTACCTAAGGATATACGCCCTTTCTATTTTGTCCTACCTTTGGTGGCAGATAGAAGATGGCAAATTATACCCTATTGAAGAACTGGAAGAAACTGTGGCTAGATGAGCCCCTAATATGTATCAGTCTCACAGATAGATCCATATTTGCTCGCCACACTGCCAGAATCACACTGATCTTAGTTTCTTGGTTCCCACAGAGCCTTTTTACTGCTTAATGAGTGTCTAGGTGCCTATTCCTTTCCACCACCTCAAAATGAGAATTTTTCTTTTATATCCCAACTCTTAAGCGTTTTATTCTCAGCCAGCTTATGCATAGGAATAATGTGCTTTTTCTAATCTGTGCTAAGGAGTCAACAGTTTTATATATGAACTTTTCCAAGGATATTTGTATTTGAAAAGAGTAGGCCCAGAGCCTCCTGTTGTAATGTGATTGTTAAGAAATTGTAAGAGGTGAATTGGGACCATAGAACAGGGACTGGTTTGGTATAGTTTTCAGAGAAGATGTTTCTTCATCCTCAAATCAATCAACCTAAGAGGGAAGCCAGGCAAGACCAGACTTCTACTTCTGGAATGCATTTTTATGGGTCAGAAAGTTTAAACATCCTATAGCTATACAAATAAAGATAAAATAACATGCTTTCGCATCTTAACCAGATACATTTCAAAAGAGAATAACAATATAAGAAAAATAGTCTGTAGCCTTATTATGGTAGAGTGTAAATCAGTGTAAGGTGAATTTATTTTTGTTATGCTAATTGCCAAGAATTCATGGTCTCAGCCAAGAACAGTTTGTTTTTCATTTACTTTCTGACAAAATTTGAAAAATAAAAGTTTGGTGGTGGATCAGAAGAGGGCCAGAAATAAAATAGCAATGAGAGAAAAAATAGGATGCTTTTTTTGGGGGGGGGATGTTTGCCATGAGTATTACTTAATAATATGGGCTCTTTTTTAATTAAAAAAAAGCCTATTTCTGAACTTGAGGTTATAAGTTTATTATTAAAACAGTCCTTACATACATTTCCTAATACAGTCATGTAGACTCACAAGGGCCTCACAAAATGCTGTAATACTGAGTCTTAGAATTCTTACTTGAATCATGTCATGGTTTTATTTCTGAGAAATGTTCTCTTTCTCCTGATACTGTGGTATCAGGTAGACTAAAGTAGTTGTAGAGAACAGACATCTGCAGGTCATGAAAGGAAAAGACAGGGATTGACTTTGCCACTAATTTCATACTTTTATCTAACTGGCAGAATTCTTTGACATCTAGACTACAAATGTAGAAAAATTAGTTATCTCAAAACTCTTTTGAGGTTTCATGGGTGGTTTCCTCATCTTAGCATTTCCTCGGCACTCATTCGAAGCTCTGGGGGGAGAAAGATAGTTCTCTTTCTTTCAGAATGCCTTCTGAAATCTGGGCAGCCTGTATAAAAAAGAACACATAAAAATGCAAGGTGTTGAAATGTAAGCACTATGGATAATAAATGAAGGCTGATGACAGTGTAAGAAGACACGCATTTTCTGTTGAGAAATCTCTGCTCTTCAGAGGAATGGTTTCTGTTGTGTGCATGCACACACATATACATTTGAAATTCCAGAAGGGAAGCTGAACATCTGGTCACTTCAGTCTAGTATTTCTTAATTTATAAGAATATGAAAATTTTAACATCTCATATCAGAAAGTCGTCAATCTGTGATAAGCTTCTCATTCTCTTTGACTGAACAGTTTTCTTTTGACTATGGCATGAAACTATTATTATAACAGTTGCATTTGTGACTCCTTAGAAAAAAACATCTCTGAACTGAAAATGTAGTCCATTTATGACATTAAGACTAGCATTCAGGTCACAAAACCCATGGCTGTTGTTTTTATTTATTTATTTATTTATATGTAAATAAAAGAAGCTTTCCTAAAGATAACAAATATAAATTTTGAAGAGTTTTCAGAATCTTTGATAGCTTCTGTGGTTTCAGTATTCCAACATATCTTCCTTGAGTTAACTTTGGCCTACTCTTTCTTTTTCAAATAGAGAGAAGTTAGTATGTTAAACTGTATTAGAAGTACAATATAAATGAAGACTCTCCTTCCCAACCTCCAGATGTCTCAGTGAGTTGTTTTGCTGTGCATATTTTACTCTTTTTCAGTTGATATGGTAGAGAAGTCAAAGAATATGAGAAAGTTAGGAAACTAACATAGATACTGGCTAAAACATTTCATGTCTCTTGACCTGTTTTATCAGCTATAATTGAAAATGATGGAACTGAAGATACATCTATTTCCTTCCAGGAAATAGATCTAAACATTGAGATTCTATATGAAGTGTTTGTTGTTTAACTTTTTTATTATAAAGATAATAAATACTCAAAAATTTAAGCAATAGGGAAAGCATATAGAAAATATTAAAAGACACACTTTAAATTCCACCATCTTTAAGAAAGCACAGTTAACATTCTGTAAATGTCCTTCCAGATTTCTCTTTAAGAGCGAACATGGAACTATTCGCTCATACCTTTGCTCACTTACCTTTGCTCTCATACCTTTTTACACTTAAAAATAAGTCAAAAAAACTTTCCATATCAATGAATATACATTATCCTTTTAAAAGGACAAAAATGGTTCCATCTTGTATGGATGCACTAAAATTACTGAGTTTCTCCTGATTATTAGGTTCTTCTGAGATTTTCATATCCTGAACCCTACTCTGATAAATTTTCTTGTGCCTATGCTTTTCCGCGATGTTTGTGGGTGACTGATTTCTTCCCATGGAATACTTAAAAGAGAAATCATTGGGTAAAAGATATGCACACGAAGTTGCCTACCTGCTAATGGGGTTGAATAACATTCCCATTAGCAACATATGAAAGTGTGATTTTCCTCATCTTTACCAACATTGAATAAGTCATTAGTATTTTATTGAGAACTGAGAATCCCCCAAAGTGATAATTCATTGCTTTTTTACTTGCATTTATTATTAGTGAAGATGACGACATCATGTTTTTTGATCTCTTATATTTCTCATTTTTAATTGCCTTTTCATGTGTTAAATTAATTTTTTTTCTGTTGGGATTTATATCTTTACTCATAGTGACTTTTAAAGAGTCACTGTATTTATTAGTTTTTAATAAATCTATTGCAGGGATTTTCCCCCAAGACGTTAATTTGTCTTTCAACATTGTTTTTGGTGTGAATTTCTTGTTGCTTTTTATTATTATTATTATTATATTATTGGTTTGGATAAGAAACAAAACCCAAGTCTAGGACATTCCATGTGAATAATCAGTTGTGAAAAGGATTTGGTGCCCCAAACCAAAATGATAGTGAAGTGTGATTTCCTTGGAGCATCCTCCTTGCAATCTATACTCTTTGGGAACATGGGGGTGATATGTAGATGGACAATGGTTTGAGAATTTGAGAACTGAATTGAGTTCCTGGCCATTTGAGATGCACAAGAGCATGAGAAGAGAATCTCCAAAAATAAACTTGGCTCACTTTACATGTTTGCCTGGTCGTTGTTTACTGTTTGGTTTTTATCATCTATGAATAGTTCTCAGCCAAAAAAGTTCAGATTGAATAGCATTCAGTGGTTTAAAAATATGAATCCCAAGTCTGAAGGGATAAGAGGTCAGTAGTTCTCTTTTTTTATATTTTCAAATAACCTGGTAAAATTTTTGATGAGTGGATGAGTAGAAAAAAAATTATTTACTTCCTAAAACAAAATAAAGGATCTAGTCAAGCTTCTGTAAACCAGGTATGCTTCTCACCATATAGTTTCTTACAGTGTAGTTTTTCAAACCAGTGCTTTTTTTTAAATCATATATATAAATACCTATGTTATATGAGAAACATTGGAGTGTAGCAGAAATAGAATTGAATTGAGATCTGGCTCATACTTCCAATTTTTGCCAATGACATGCTGTAATTTTGGAGAGGGGCCAGAATTTCTATATTGGTCAATCTGTCCACTTTGTTTTTTTCTTTCTTTCTCCCCCCCACCCCCCCACCGACTGGAGACCATGCCATTTCATGCCATCCAGATTGTCCTGAAGTCCTTTGGGAATTTATAAGAGCCAAATCATCATTTTTATTTGATCAGGAAGGAAGATACCTTATAAGCAGTTAGGTTTATGTAGATGATCCTATCAAAGGGGGATTTTCATCATTCCCATTTCAGCTGCAACAGACTTTGTTTCTCCTCTAGCCTTCAACACTTCCCTCACTGCTCCTTTTCTCAGCTAGTGAGCTTACCTTGTTCTTAAAATAAAAAGATCAAGGCTATCCTTCATTGCTTGTCATCTTCATCTCATTCTGTTTTCTTCTGTCACTACAGATCTCTCTTCAGATTTCCCCAGTCTCTGAAGAAGAGTCTTCAAAGTACTAACCCCCTCCCCTGGTACAAACTTGACTGAGGTATCTTGCCCCACACTTGTCCCTTTCTTCTCCATTCCACTTCTCCTTCCTCTAGTTTCATAATTCGCATCTCTCCCTCTTAAGGAAAGCCTTTACTTGACCTTACTGCCACCCTTACTTCCAGTCAATTTCTTTCTGCTTTATTTTTGTCACAGACATCTACCTATGCTGCTTCCCCATTATTACTTTGGTCTTTACCTCTGAAACATGGTTTTAATCTCACTCACTGAAGAAACTCTTTCAAAAATCACCATCTTTGTTGTCAAACACAATGAAAAATGCAGTCTCCTTGACCTGTTTGCCGTTTTTGACACAATTCACTGTATTTGTTTCTCGAAATGCACTACTTCTTTGTCTTTAGTGAAATGACACTCTACTAGTCCTTTTTCATTTACTTCTGCCCTTTTATTGGATGATTTTTTAAAAAAAATTTATTATGTTAGTAGCCATACAATACATCATTAGTTTTTGATGTAGTGATCCACGATTCATTCTTTTCATGTAACACCCAGTGCTCCATGCAGTACGTGCCCTCCTTAATACCCATCACCAATCTAACCCACCCCTCACCCCCCTCCCCTCTAAAACCCTCAGTTTGTTTCTCAGAGTCCAATAGTCTCTCATGATTCATCTCTCCCTCCGATTCCCCCCCTTCGTTTTTCTCTTCCTTCTCCTAATGTCCTCCATGCTCTTTCTTATGTTCCACAAATAAGTGAAACCATATGATAATAGACTTTCTCTGCTTGACTTATTTTACTTACTATAATCTCCTTCAGTCCCATCCATGTTGATGTAAAAGTTGGGTATTCATCCTTTCTGATGGCTGAGGAATATTCCATTGTATGTATGGACCGCGTCTTCTTTATCCATTCATCTGTTGAAGGGCATCTCGGCTCTTTCCACAGTTTGGCTGTGGCGGACATTGCTGCTGTGGACATTGGGGTGCATATGGCCCTTGTTCTCACTACATCTGTGTCTTTGGGGTAAATACCCAATAGTGCAATTGCTGGGTTATAGGGTGGCTCTATTTTTAATTTTCTGAGGCACATCCACACTGTTTTCCAAGGTGGCTGTACCAACTTGCATTCCCACCAACAGTGTAAGAGGGTTCCCCTTTCTCCACAACCTCTCCAACATTTGTTGTTTTTTCCCTTGTCAGTTTTTGCCATTCTAACTGGTATAAGGTGGTATCTCAGTGTGGGTTTGATTTGAATTTCCCTGATGGCTAATGATGATGAACATTTTTAATTCATTTCTCTTTTCCTTTCTGTAATATTCTGTCAGTCACCATGTAGCAGGGCTCAAAACCAGCTATACCATTGAATCTGGGCTCAAAACCAGCTATACCATTGATTGGTGGTATTGCTTTGGAAAGGTTGCTGGATTTATTTGTCTGTTATTTTCTTCTTTGTAGCACGAAGATAAAATGCCCTACTTGAAGAGACCAGATTAAATGAGAATCTGTGTAAAGGCATCTAGCACAGTACCTGGCCAGGGTTAATACTAACCCAGGCAAGTGACTCATGTTCAATCTTCTTTGATAATTCTGTCCCTAAAACTTTTCTTCTTTTCTGGCCACCTATAGTTTAGGAAAGCATATGCTACATGATTTAATATTTAGTTATACATCATCTTTTATCAGTAACTGTTGTTTCATGTAATTTATCTTTTAAATTACAAATAGAGATCCTCCCCAACAATCCCACTTTGCACCTCTCAGCACTCATATATGGATTGTTCAATAGATAATAGATATTTGTGAATTAATTAACCAGAGACTTTCACCTTGACCCTGCTCTGGACTTAAAGCAAGTAGTCCAGAAAACTATGAATATGCAATGCAGTTAAGTCATTCTTTGGGGGGAGGGTAGTCTGAAAAGGCTTCCAAAGAAAATGATTTCTAAGGTAAAATCTAAGAATTCATTTCAGACAATAAAAATAGCATTAACATTATTTATGTAATTGCTTTAAAAAAGAATGCACATCATTTGCTTTTAAATAGAATTTTAAATGTCTTCACTCCCTCCCCGTCCTTTTTTCCCCCAGATTACTGCCAGATTCTGGACCTATGATACCCTAAACTAGGTTTCTAGTTAAGAGATGTTAAAAAGAATAATTAAATTTTAACCATCGAATAAAAGAAAATATGAAAAAAGTGAATGATCAATTAAAATAGAGTTTTACTCTTTAAATCATAGAAAGGTGACAGAAAGTTTCAAACTTACTACTCTATATTAGAAGCTAAGAAACCCAATTTGTAAAATAGCATACAATGAAGAGGAAAATATCAAAATGAAAATTTGGACAGCTCAGTATCAAAACCGGATAGTCAAAGATTGTCAAAGACTGAAAGTTACACATATGCTCGCGTGACCTGTGTGAAGCAAAGGAGATGTTTTATGAGTGGAAAACGTCACACCAAAAGGCAGTTATCTTGCCTGGCTTGATTTTGTGTGGAAAAGGCTTATGGGTACTTTCTTTCTTCATGAATGAGTTTATTCAAAGTGAAGACAGCATCTATACCTCTGAGGGGTATGGAGAAAAAAACAAAGATGAGATACACAAAGTGCCCTGACCTTCTTGGAAAAAAGTCATTGTATATTTCTTATGAATAACACAGTGCCCCCAAAAGGATAAATATTCAAATCAATGAATTTTGTGTTGTCTCCAATTTCCTGTTTAGAGAGAAGGGAAAATGTTTCCCTTCCATTTCCCTACTGTACAATAAAATTAAAGCAAATAGAAAAGAGAATTCAGCTTATCAAAATTCCCCATTGGGAAACCAATGGCTCCCATTTTACACACTATTTGTAATTAGCTTTAGGGTCTCTCACCTAATTCTTTCCTTTGAATTAATTAAAGTATGTTTCAATGTCACAGACATTTCAAAATTCCCTGTAATCTAACAGGAAGAGCTTTTTTCTTTTTCATTCTTTTTTTTTTCTTCCATAACTATAGAAGCTCCAAGCTCCAAAGATATTACCACAATGCTGCAAGGTTGTTTACCTTCGCTCCTTCACAAAAGATAATCCAACAAATTACATTAATTATAAACCAATATGTTCCGTTCAATTCCCATATGAGCCAGACCTGGGGATGAGCATCTGCTCTTATTTTCTGAGCTCAGTTTTGAGGACAAGATTCACAACAATGCTCAATCCATAATTAACAGAAAAATTAAAGATGCAACATCCCAACATCCTGCTTTTTGAAGCAGTATGCTTGAAAATATACATCCTACTCCTGGCAAGCTTTTTTTCTTCCCAACTCAAAAATAGTCTATTGTTATCCCTGGCATGTTTTTGTTTGTTTAAAATATTTACATTTATATTGGACTTAAAATAAATACGCAAATATTTTCTACAAAGAGAATGAGCAACAATTTCTCACTGACAATTTTTTAAAAACTTGGGGTGCCTCCTTTTCTTGCATAATTTTCTGTCCTTTTTCCTTAAAAGTGAAATTTATTGTGCTTATTAAGGATGTCGTTTCATGGTGGGGGAAATAGAAATGGGCAAAATTTATTTAAGATACTTGTTTTCTTTTTTTCCCTTTTGGTCCATAAAAAGAAATACTAGTAAGTTGTGCCAGATACTCATACATCTACACATATATTTAGTGCATACATCTTTTATTCTATTCATGGAAATCCCAGTTAAGCAGTTGGTGGTAAACAAATATTTAAAATATCTGCATTATAGATACCTAATTCATATATAGCATCCATATGTGATTGAATATAAATAGGCATGCTGTTTAAGTACACCCACATACCACACACAAAATGAATGGAGAGCAGGACAGCAAATGAGCTTCTCTTCCTCATGCTCACACATGTGTAATACCTGAGTCCGAATTAAAGATCAACATTCTTTACATAATCATTCTGAGATCCTGAGAAGAAAGGAGTCACAAAATGAGCATAATCTCTATGCACCTCTGAAGTGCTTTATTGTTGTTTATGTCTATTGCATATTCAGTCAGTAAGGAAAAGTCGTTCTGCTTTATTGAACTTCCTCTGCTGATCTTCAGGTTATTCTCAACACCACATATTTGCATCTAGAAATTCTTGTCATAATGAGGTTGACTTTTATCATTGAATTCATGTTGTTTTGGGGGAGAGGCAGATACTCTACAAGATTATTGGTTGAGTGATAGGAAGACCAGATAACCCTTGTGGTGGTTCCACAGGATACTGTGTGACAAGAACACGCTGGCCTGGAGTCTAGATGCTAAGGACTCTAGTCTGATCTCTCACATTCTTTATGCAGAGAAAGTTTATCAGTAGTTCAGGGAGGGCCTCTGACTCCAGCTTCACATTCATAAAGAGCCTGTGATTTCTTTCTTTTTTTTAAATGTATTCATTTATCATAGAGTGCACATGCATGCATGCGCAAGTGTGTGGGGGAGGGGCACAGGAGAGGGAGAGAGAGAATCTTCAAGCAGATTCCTGCTGAGTGCAGAGCTTGATCCCAGGACCCTGAGATCATGACCTGAGCTGAAATCAAGAGCTGGCTACTCAACCGACTGAGCCACCCAGGGCCTATGATTTCTACATTGAGTTTCTGCCAAAAGAAGTTTTACGTATAACAATGAACAAGATTAAAAGAAGGAAGTAGTAGTTAAGATGCTTTCAAATACAGATAAGAGAAAACCCAACTAAGTTATATTTAGTAAGATTTTAGAAAAAAGTTGTTAGATTAATAAAATAGTCACAAAGCTGGCAGTTCTAGTGGGTCAGTGAAGTCATTGAGGACAGATACAGACTTTCCTGTCTTTTAAAACTTCCATCATTAACACTTGGTTTTGTTCTTAGTATTGCCACCTCATTATTTCAAAAAGGCTGTCACAGATCCACACATTATATCCCTACGTAACATGATCCAAAGTGGATAGAGACTGAAGGGGAGAAAAACCTTCACCTCCTATGAGGCTTTCCGATTTTAGGAAGGAAATACTTCTTATGAACCCTCAGTTAATTTTCCTTAAGCTCTCTTTGGCTAGAATTGGGTCCCATGACCACCTCTAAACCAATAATAAGGGAGAATAATACTATGAAGCTACTAGCCCAATGACAGTTCATTCCCATTATTTTCTTATAGTGGGAACATTGCTGTCAATGGGGAAATTGCTACTGCATAGTAAACAAGAGTTTGCTTGCCACCAAAATCTGTCACACAACTTTACACACATAAGCATACTATCTGGAGTGTACTATATATATGTGCACACATTCTCTCTCAGGCACACACACACTCCTTCACTTATAACACCACAATTATTTTGCATTGTATGTTTTGTGTTAATAATGCTTACAAAATCATTTAAAAATATTACATAACTTTCAACACATTTTGACATTTCTTCTTATACTTCTTTTAAAAATATGGAGTGGTATAGACCTCTCTCAGTCTCAGAGAGATACTGATGGTAGAGTTTACCAGCTGTGTGACCATAATCATTGTTACTTAACTTCTCTGTACCTCAATTTTTATACAAATGAAATTGGGATAAAATTTCCGGGCTGTCTAATCAAATCCTACTTCATGGGAAGGATCCAATTCGTGAATTACATGAAACTTTTTTGGGAATAACAACACTTTATAATCTGTATTTCATACTCTTGGTATTAGATGCTGAACTAAAGCTCAAAGATGTGTAAGAATGTTGCTGAGAATCCTAGGCTCCAGTGCTGGTCACCATGAGGACTTTTTGGTAAAGGAGCAGAAGGTCCACTGATTCCACTTACCATTCTTCCTTGCCTAGTTAACCACAATATGCCTCAAAAGGCAAAACATCCAAGTGATGGCCCAGTCTGTTTCAGAGGGTACTCTAACCTTGTGAAGAGACACTTCTCAAACATCATATTATTCAATATATTATTGTCTTGTAGGGACTGAGTTGACCCTGTAGAGATTGAAATTAAGGCTTTGTGAATCCCAGGTTCCTGAGGTTTTATTTACTCTGCCAACTCTTCAATGAGGTTTACTGGCACAGGCCATGATTTTGAATGGGGTCACACCCAATTCCACAGATGCTGGGAACACTCAGTTTGGAATTCTTACCATCCCATCAGTAAATAAACTTCTTGTACCTTGTTTGGTCCGGATGCTATCACACATGGGATATGATTGGCTTAAACCTCTGATGTGGTTGTGGGCATACTACATTTATGTGAGGACTCCGTATCGTTCTTCTTTAGTTTATGGTATTTATTGAGTGTTGTCACTCTCCTGACTTCTTGATGGGTTTATAAGAACATAGACATGTAACCATCCATTTAAGGAGTTCAAAATGGAGATTAGGAAAAAAAAATATACAAGTATAAAATTATTTTTATAGCACTTGTTATACTGTGTTATAATTGTGTCCTTGTCTCCCCTAAGTATCAGTAAGCTTGTTTGTTTTTTAAAGACTATTTTTTTTGAGCAGTTTTAGGTTCACAGCAAAATTAGTAGGAAAGTACAGAGATTTCCATATACCGTCTGCCCTGACACATGCATAACCCTCCCCATTATCAACAATTCCCACCAGAGTGGTACATTTATTACAATCCCATGTATTTACATTGACACAACATTATCACCCAAAGCCCATAGTTTACATTAGAAATCACTCTTGGAGTTGGATAGTCTGTGGGTTTGGACAAATCTGTAATGGCATGTATAATAATATATCTGTCATTATAGTATCATATAGTATCATAGTATTTTCACTGCCCTAAAAATCCTGTTTTCTGCCTCTTCATCCCCCGGCCCCAACTCCTGGCACAACTGCTCTTTGTATTGTCCCCATAATTTTGCTTTCTCCAGAATGTCCTATAGTTAGAATTATATAGAAGTATGTAGGCTTCTCAGATAGACTTCTTTTACTTAATAATACATATTTAGGTTTCTTCCATGTCTTTTCATAGCTTGATAGTACATTTCTTTTGGCTCTGAAAATATTCCATTGTCTGGATATACCACAGTTTATCCATTCACCTACTGAAGGACATCTTGGTTGCTTCCAAGTTTTGGCACTTATGAATAAAGCTACTATAAACATCTATGTGCAGGTTTTTGTGTAGACATGAGTTTTTAGCTCCTTTGGGTAAATACCAAGGAGTACATTTGTTGGATTGTATAGGAAGAGTATGCTTGGTTTTGGAAGAAACTGCCAAACTGTCTTCCATAGTGACTGTGCCATTTTGCATTTCCACCAGCAATGAATGAGGATTCCTATTGCTCTGCATCATCACCAGCATTTGGTGTTGTCAGTCTCCCAGATATGGGTCATTCTAATAATAGGTGTGCACTGGTATCTCATTTTAATTTCCATTTTACTGATGGCATATGATGTGGAGCATCCTTTCATATGCTTATTTGCCATGTGTATCTTTGGTGAAGTATCTTTTAAGATCTTTGGCCATTTTTTTAAATCTAGTTGTTTGTTTTCTTAATGCTGATTTTTAAGAGTTCTTTACATATTTTGGTAGCAGTCCTTTATCAGATGTGTCTTTTGAAAATATTTTCACCTTTTCTATGGCTTGTCTTCTCATTCTCTTGACATTGCTTCTCACAGAATAGAAGTTTTTAATTTTAATGAAGTTCACCTTATCAATTATTTCTTTAATGGAGTGTGTCTTTGTTGTATCTAAAAAGTCATCACCCTATGCAGTCATATAGAGTTTTCCATATGTTATCTTTTAGGAGTTTTATATTTTATATTTAGGTCTGTAACCCATTTTGAGTTAATTTTTGTGGATGTAAGGTGTGTGTCTAGATTCATTTTTGCATGTGGATGTCCAGTTATTCCAGCACTATTTGTTGAAAACACTTTGCTTCATTGTATTGCCATTGATCCTTTGTCAAAGACCAGTTGATTATATTTATGTGGGTCTGTTTTTGGGTTCTCTGTTCTGTTCTGCGATCTCTTTGTTCTTTCACTATACTGCACTTTCTTGATTACTGTAGCTTTATGATAAAATATGATGTTGAGTAGTGTTAGTCCTCCAACTTTGTTCTTCTCTTTCAATATTGTGTTGGCTATCCCCCCCGTATCCACAAAATAACTTGCTGGGATTTTGATTGGGATATCTAAGTTTTTTAAGAATGGGCGTATGTCTTCTATTCCTGTCCGGATCCCTAGTGTGTTGGTACCTGATATATAGCAGTTGCTCAATACATACTTAATGAATAAATGAAATTATTATGATATAATGAGAAAATTAAGTAAGTCAAATATGTAAGATGTTGGACAAGTTCAGATGAGTAGTTCATAAAAGACTCCTTGGAAGAATGAGAGAGGTTAGGAGGGAAGTTGGAGTCAGCTTTGGATGGATGTAGGTAAATATAAGTGAGGTAGAAATGAGGGAGTGGAGAAAGTGATGGGGTAGCATTTTAAGAATCAGAAATGTCATTTAGAAATACCCAAAAGTGAGAAGTATTATCTGAGAAGCACCATCAAGAGTATATTGAAGGGAAGTTCCCCTCCTCCCAAAGCTATAGCCTTATTTCTGTTACTTACTTTTACTGTACCAGGAGAGAAGCAGGTGACCACTTGTAGCTTATTTACAGGTTTGTGGTATAAAAAGTAATTTCCTTTAAGATCTCTAAGGTTGGGGTATGCAAGAGCATGCAAAGTAAAAAATTAGAAGCCTCAAGAGTTTTCCCTTCATCAATATGCAACATGATGTTTTGGTTAGGGTTATTTGGCAGAGAACAGATTGTGAGAGGTCTTAGAAGCTGAAGAATTCTTTTCTCCTCTAAAATTTGTTTCTAGAAAAATGAATATCTTTTGTGCCTTGTGGATGTTCTGACATTTTATTAGGAATCTCAGTTCTCCCTGCCTTATTTGCAGACACTTCTGCTAAAATTCCTACTTAGATAATTGTGTTTTTCTGGCACTCTAAAACGTCCTTGTTTTTAAAATCTCATGGAAACCAGTGGATGATGCAATGAGTCAAAGGTTCTTAGCACTCCAGATCCTTTTCTAGTTCACTTGATTTTAGGGTTATAATCAGAAAAACAAACTGTAAGTTTGTAAGGAAGTAGTAAGGAAAAAGTTCCCTCCCTCTCTGTTTTTACCTTGTGATAATTATGTCCTGAGCAGCAGTAGGCCCAGGGTAGCAGAGGAAAACAAGATGGGAGTATCCTAAAGGACGTCTGATTGGTTCTCAGTGCATCGGTACATCCCTATTGCTCATGTGGTGACTAAAAGCCTCCTTTTCCTGTCAGGAAATATTTTTTCTCTCTTCTTCTTCCATTTTATCTTTACTTTCTTTCAGAAGGAAACCCATCTAAACAGTAAAACAGGATAAAAGTTTATTTTGTAGTCAAATGTTTTAATATGGTTTTGGAAAGTGTTCACTGAATCTTAGATTCACCAAGCTGAATATTTCTATGGATACCATATCTGTAACTTATGAAAGTCTCTTTAAAATGGCTATTTGTCTGCATGCCGCTCAATTCTTATTCTAATTAATAAATAATCAAAATTTTTATGAAACAGTGAACCAATTGCAAAAAGATGTGTGTTAGGGAGGGGAATATGAAAATGACTCATATATGAAAATGTTCACTGGAAAGATGGGTGCATGTTTTCTATATAAAAACTATTTTATCTCAGAGCATCAAAAATACAATTCGATTTATTAAAAATCTAATTTTCATCTGTATTTTCAGAATTTTGCTGAGGGCATAAGATAAGGAAGCATGCATACCTTTAATTATATAACTCCTTTTTTTTCTTTGTCACCTACTTTCAAGAGAGAAGGTTCTTCCCACACAGAGACCTGATTCTAGGAACCTGAGACTAGCATAGCAGAAACCTATATTTCACTTCATGTAGTTGTGGGCTTTCTATGAGAATAAGGATTCTCAAGTTGAGGACCATTCCTTTAGGAGCTTTATGGTTCTCAGGTTAAGGACCTGACCCTTAAACATGCTCAAAAATGCTTGAAGACTCAAAGAGCTTTTGTTTATCTGGGTTAGAGCCATGAATATTTACTGTATTCATTTTTTAAACTCAGAACATTCTAAAACTATTTATTAATTCATTTAAAATAAAGTAATAAATCCATTAGATATTCATATAAATAACATTTTCATGAAAAATAGCTGTGTTTTTCAAACATAAAAATAGAAGAATGGCATTGTTTCACATTTTTGCCTCTATATTGTCCAGCTTAATAGAAGTGACCTGGATTTTTATATCTGCTTCTGCATTCAGACTGTTGCAACGCATGGTTATGATTGAAAAAAATGGACTTATGCAGACATATAGTTGTATAGCTTTTTCAAATAATTGTGAATATTCTGCTCTGATAAAATAGCAACACTGAACAAGTGGTAGTTTAGTAAAGGTAGCTGCACTGTGTGATTTAATCCATTACTGATGAGCTTTTAGAGTTCTGTTCTTTTAGAGTTACATTAGAATGGATTAGTTTATCTTACTTTGAATGCATCTTTTACCCATGCAGAATTTTATGTTATTATGAATTGGTCCCTTGAAAGTTACTGGTTTACTGAGTTACGTAGATCTTCCAAATGTCGACACATTTCATTATATAATCTTTTTAAAAATAATATTTGTTAGTATCATCTTTATCTCATCAGTAAAGTCTTTAGGTATTGGGAATTTATTTGAGTTCACAGTGGCATATATGTTTTCTAAAATTCTTATTTTTCTCAAAAGTTTAAATTTTACCTTTGGCAACACATATTTTCAGTTTTTATTCCTTGAGGCAATAGGCTCACTTTGTTCATTTGCAAGAAAATGTCTGCTAAATAACCAAACTATGGTCTGAATAAAATTAGTTTGTTGGTTAGTCATTGTTTCAAGTAAAAATAGTGTTGTAATAAAAGTGATTAGTTCAGCTCACAGCTCAAACAAACTTGCCTTTCCTCAAGACAACCATTGTGCTTCAGTATGCAGCAGAACTGTTATATGTGTATTTGCTGTTTCACACACAGAATGTGAGTCAGGTTTGAGCTCTAATAAAATTAATAATTTTTATTGCTTCATTGAGGACTTTTTTTTTAAGATTTTTTAATTTTTTTGAGAGAGTGAGGTGGGGGGCGTGCCAAGGGAGAGGAAGAGAGAAACTTTAGTGGACTCTGTTCTCAGCATAGAGCCCCACGCAGGGGTCAGTCTCACAACCCTGAGATCACAACCTGAGTGGAAACCAAGAGGAGGATGCTTAACTGACGGCACCACCCTGGCACCTGTCATCAAGGATTTTATTAAGTGAAACTGACTTTTCCTCTAAGCTGTAAGTACATAGCAGTGAAGAATACAATGACTAGTAAAGAATACAAGGAGTACAATAACAGTTTGGTGCTACCACCTTGATTCATGCTAAGGGTCAATGGTTTTCTTTGTTACTTTTGTGTCATCAGTGCAAATGTCAACATGGAGAAAATAGTAAATAATATATGAGTATGAAAGTAGGTTGACCTCTTATATATCATAAAAAGTCTTGGGGGCCCCCAAGCATACACAGGCCACAATTTCATATCCTCTGCTCTTAGAACACCAGTGGATAGATGCAAGGTTTGTAACACTGCAGGTGCATATAGGTTTGCATATTTCTGTTAAAGTGATGTCCAGAGCCCTCATAAGATTGTTAGAGAATGTCATATGACCCAAAACAAGTTAAGAAACATTGGATATCTGTGGCCATCCAGTATATTGAAGTGTAACCAAGCAGTAATCTTGGTACCTAGCTATTTTGTCAAATAAAGAAATACAGCTTTAAAAAGTTAATGTATTTGATCAAAGTCTCACAGCTTGTACATAGCAGATTGATGGTACCATTCCATTTCAATCTGACCCTAAGGTCCATATTCTCAACCTCTGTGCTAAACCTTAGCATAAGGCATTATGAAAAATGGTACAGGAATACAAGAATGGTAAATGCTTCAGGTATCCCCAAGAATTTTGCAATTCAGAAAGGAAGATGAGACCAATTTAAAACATGAATGGCATAATAATGATAGGTAACATTTACCTAGAGTATTTGGGGAAGTCCCGTGAAATTTCAGAGACCAAGAAAGACTTGGTGATCTTGAAAGGAGGATGGTATTGAGATGGATCTGATAGATGGTAGGGTTTTACAGCATAGAAAAGATTGTTACAGATGGAAACAATGGCATAAACAAAGGCAGGAAGCCAAGAAATTGAGGGTTCTGTGTGGGAAACCATGAGTAATCTAGGTCAGCTGGAGTGTCTGGGAATCCTATACAAATGAACTTAGTAAACTGTGTTGGAATCAGAGGGCCATATGCCAAGCTAGAGAGTTATAGAAGACTCAGGGTTCCACAGAGCCACTGAAAGATTATTGAGTAGAATTTGGATATAATTGAGCTCTTTTGCTTTGGTGCATTCTTGGGACATTGTTATTCACTAAGCAGCATTTATTTAATGCCAGAACACTAGTTTAGGATGGACTTTTTATTATCATTATTAAGAAGGAATGATCAAAAGAATAATTTCCTTTCTCTGGTAAAAAGATGAATGAACAGCGGCACTTGGATGGCTCAGTCGGTTAAGCGTCTGCTTTCTGCTCAGGTCATCATCCCAGGGTCCTGGGATGGAGCCCTGCCTCCAACTCCCTGCTCAGCAGGGAGTCTGCTTCTTCCTCTCCCTCTGCCCTCCTCCTTGTGCATGCTCTCTCCTTCTCACTCGCATGCGCTCTGAAATTAAAAAAAAAAAAATGAATGAACAGTCTTTGGAGTGTGAGTTTCCACTGATGCTTGAGAAACATTCATTTGCAGAGACATTTCCTGCTTATCATTGGATCAATACAATGGAACAGTTACTAGTATTTCTCAAAATAATTTCTATTCATGCTCTTTGGTCAATATGAGGGATTTGACCTGACAATTGAAAAAAGAGCACCAATCAAGTGTTCTCTTCAGTCTGCTTGAACTCCAGTTTGAACTATTAAAATATGTTTAGATTCTCTTGGAAAGAATAAAAGAAGACTCAATGTAAACCATAATACAGAAGATAATGAGTTGATGAAAGCAGGAATCCCACATTCCTGCTACGAAGAAAGACTGTGTACAACTACAGGACTTCCTTGGCTTCTACTGCCTAGTTTCAGTTGCCAACACCCTTAAGGGTGCTTGTATTCTGAGGTTGTTTGCCTGCCTCTGCTATACCTACTATGTACCAGTCACTTTTCTAAGTGGCCACAGAGCCATTGGATGCCCATCAGATGGCTTCTACTTCAGATGAGAAAGGCTTATGAATACGCGGCTCTCCCATAAATTCCAGCCTGTAAAGATTCACGTAAATCATTATTCCATTGGCTGAATATTATTGCCACCCCTACCATTGCTGGTGGTTACATATTGAGTACTAAGTACCGGGCCTGTGCTAAATGCTTTATATGCAATCAACTGAGGTTTGTTTATTTCCTGGTTTTTTTACACATGAAAACTGAGACTTAGAAGAGTTAACAGTTTCTCCCAAAGGTACACAGCTAGTAAAGAGGTAGTCTGTCTACAAAGACTCATGTCCTGGTCCTCCTCCCTCACCTAGCTAATGCCTACTTAACCACAAACCTCAATTTAAATGTCATTGCTTCAGAAGACTTGCCTGACTCACTAGACTTGGTTAAATTATCTTGTTATAAATTCCTGTATCTCCCTTACTTACCCTTTTCAATGCTAATCTTATATTGTACTTACTGTTTAATGTCTGTGTTTACTGCCAGACTCAAAGCTCCATTAAGGTAGGGATGGTAACTTTTTTGCCCATTTCAGTATCCCTTTGATTGAAATGATGAACTGATGTAGCCTAAATTATTTACAGTACTTATGCTCTTAGGATGTTCCTGTCAAAAGGATGATGCTCTCTGGGAAGATATATTCAGATACTGTGACCATTACTGCCTCATCAGTCTTTTATCTCATTTTTGAGACCAAGAAAAATGGCATTACAGGGCAGGTAAATTTTGATGAAGCAGAAGAGGCAGTAACTGCTCAAGTGCACTGGCATTGTTTGGTCACCATATCTGGGGACCCCAAATATTGGAGATTCATAATGAAAGTACTGGGAATCCAGGGTCAGAGACCCCAAAACAGAATAAGAAAAGTAGAGATAAGACAGCAACACATGTGTTTTTCCAGCTGTGTCTACCTTCCCCCCAAATTTTGCTTATCCTTTTCCCTCAACACTGGCACAAGGTATGGTTCTTGGTGTAGATAAGGCTAAGGTTGGCATAACCAGTGGGCAGGGGAGAAATTTGAAGATTGCATATTTAGAACTGTTCAAGTATAGGGAGCTACCTTCTTTCCTTTTGATTAGTAATGTGCCTAGAGCATGGTGTGTTCAGTGTACATTTGTTGACTGAGTTGTTGAAACTTCCTGTGATTCACTGGTTGTCAGAGACTTATTCTGTCTTCTTCACGGGCATTGTTCCTTAATTTGGTTTCTTTAGATTTAGTAAACTCTTGTGAGTTTATGTCTTTTAGAAATTAGTACATGCAACTGAAGTCATAAAACAATACTTACTTTTAATGTGTAAAATGCAAACTGATATTTTCTATTTTTTTAAATGTTCATTGACACATGCAAAATTGGTTTCATGAATCACTAATGGATTGTAAAATTTTTCCTTGTGAATTTATTTTCAAATATACACCCACACCCATACCCACACATTTCTGCATATATTGAGTCAGGATGTAAAATATATGTCTTACCATCCCACGCAAACCAAACACTGTTCTAAATCAATGCTGAATTCTCTTTCCTGATTGTGGCTGGGAAACATCTGGTACCCTGTATTACAAACCATTTCAGTCAGGTCCCAAGCCCATATATAGCCTGGAGGCAGATCTTCCTTTTGCAAAATTTGCAGGATTCTGCACATATTATTGATGGAGAGGTCTGTCTTGCTCAGAGGCATCCAGAACGTCAGCAGATACTTCTTTTTTTCTGGAAGAATGCTCAAGGGCAAGGAGGGACAGAGATTAGTTCTTTAACTGATTTGGATGGTAAGCCTTTTTTTTTTTTTTACCCATTTTTGAGCATTGGCTCATAAATGTCATTATCCTAGTATTTCTCAAGTACCCATGTAGCAGAACTTACTAAAGTTCTATTTTATTAACCAATTTCCCCTCTCCTTGTTCTTTTTTAAAACATGTACATGTTTTAAAATGACTATGTGTAAGAGCATCTTTCCCAGCTGGGCCAAAAGGGGAAAAGAGATTGTTTCATCATTTAGTTCAGCACTGTCAGTACCCTCTAAGATCAGTTACATCAGAGAAATGAAAGATGCAAAAAAGGGGAGATTATGCAAGTTGTTACAAACACACAATTTAGGCAGTGCCAAGATTAGAAGGTTAGTGGGACTAGTTCACTGGAGAATTGAATGGGACAGCATCCCGCAAACTGTTTCTACCAGAACTTAAAAACTGTTTATTTTTCTAGGGCCACATTTTAAACCTCAGACTGTGAACAAACATTTTCTTTGTTGTTGTTTTTTAAAGCTCAGTCATCTGAATTTTGGTATTAACCTTGTTTCTCATGAACATGTTTTGGATTTGGCCTGATTATTGTTCTGCATATAACATGGAATGGAACCATTTTATATTTTTTAATTCACAAGTTTTTGCATGCTATGTCCCAGTATGAAGAAATATAGTTGGGAATTTGAAGATGAACCTGACATCAAAGAACACTCAAAGAAGATGTATATGTGCCTATTGAAAACCATTGTTGTTGGACAATAAAATCGCCTGAGAAACTTTTACAAAATGCAGGAGCCTGATCCTCTGTCAAACCAATTAAATGTGAATTTCTGTGGGTGGAATTTAGGCATCATTATTTCTTAAAAACTTCCCAGGTTATTCTTTTTTTAATTAATTAATTTTATTTTATTATGTTATGTTAGTCACCATACAGTACCTCATTAGATTTTGATGTTGTGTTCCATAATTCATTGTTTGCATATAATGCCCAGTGCTCCATGCAATATGTGCCCTTCTTAATACCCATCACCAGGCTAACCCATTCCCCCCCACCCTCCCTTTGAAACCCTCCCTTTGTTCCCAGAGTCCATAGTTTCTCATGGTTCATCTCCCCCTCTTATTCCCAGGTGATTCTGATATCTTACTGTGGTGGTAACACGTGGAGATAGATTAAGAAGTGCCATATGAAACGTGTCGAAAGAGCATAGCATCCAAAAACAAAATATAGGTCTTCAAGATCCAGTTCTAGCCCTCACTAGCTTAGTGATCCTTGGTGGTTTACTTGAAATCATGTAGCTGTAATTTTCTCATCTACAAAATCTATTTGTAAGTACACTTCCCAGAGTATAAGAAAGATTAAGCAGTGAGTGTGAAAATGGTTTTAAAATCTGTATTTGAAGGAGAAGGGTAAGCAAAGGACTGAGGGAAGGTAGAACTGGTAAAACACATTTGTTGATGTCTTTTCACTGTTTTCCTAGTTCTGTTTTGGGGTCTCAGATCCTAGATACTCAGTTACTTCAGTGAGAACTTCCATGAATGTGGGATGCGGAGTCAAACAGGTTGGGTTTTATCTTGGAGGCAATGAGGACTCATGTAAATAATTCTAACATACATAGTTAGATCTGTATTTTAGAAACATTCTGGAAACATCAGGTAGATTAAAGTATAAATATTTGAGACAAGACTGGAAGCAAAGAATAGTTAGGAAGTCGCAATAGTAATCCAGGCAAGTTTGAGTTAACAGGTTACTAAGGTGATGGAATGTACAGAATGAGAAGAATAATTGGATGTTTCTGGCTTGGATGACTATGTGGATGGTTGTTCATGGTAGCCAGGTAGGGACTAAGGATGAACATGTTTGGTTCAGTGGTGGTTGGGGAGCAAGGGAATGAACAAATAAAATGAGTTTTAATGAGGTTGTGTTGGAGATGCCAAATAGTAATTACCACGGGGTGGGTGGATTTTTAGTTTTGGTATGCAGGCAGAATTGTAGACTTAAGAATAGATTTGGGAGTCATTGGCAAAAGGATTGAAATTGAAGCTGTGGGCATGGATGAAATCATTTATGAGTGTGAAGAGGAGCAGACAGAGAACATAACCATTCAGAGGAGAGATGGAAAAATGGTAGCCTTAAAGGGAGACTAAGTAGAAATGATCTGAGGATTAGGAGAAAGACCCTAATAGAGCAGTGTCACCTAAAACAAGGAACGTGAGAGTTTTAATAAGTACTTTAATAAGAACAGTTTCAAATGCTGCAAAGATGGTAATTGAAATAAGGACTGAAATCTCCCAGGGATTTAACAACTGTAAGATTATCAAAAACCATGACATTAATAACACTTTAATGTAGTGATGGGAGTACAACCATATTGCAATGAGTTGGAAAGTGAATACAAGACAAGGAGGTAGAGTCAATGAATGCAAACTGCTTTTCCCAGAATATCAACTTGGTTAGTAAGGAGAAGCTAAAATGATTGCTAAAGAGAGCTTATGGTCAGGAGAGGGTTCACTTTTTAGAAAAGAGATGCACTTGATTAGAAGATCGGATGAAGAATAGACAGTGAGAAGTTGAAGATACAGGGTACAGATGGCATAGAAAGGACAGTTGAGATATTAGAAGATATGGGATGCAGAAGAAGATAGAGGGATAGATGCCACACAGAAAGGAGTCACTCCTCTTATTGAAGCTATTAAAGGAAAGAATAGATAAGAAGTAGGGATGAGGATAAATTTATGTTGGAAGTAGGGACTATTTGAGAATCACTGTTCAATGCCTCCATTTTCTTTATGATGCAGGACAGTCTTCTGCTATGAGTAAGGCAGGAATTATAAGGGATGGGTAGGAAGAATGGAGAATGAGTCAAAATAATAACAGTTGTGAATAAAGGTTAGTAGAGATTGGGGTCATGTAGGATTTCTGGGCAGAGTTGAAAGTCCAGAGATGTTTGAGACTGTTTTGGCTGGGCCTTAAATTGAATAACACTAATGGGAGATTAAACTTTGAAAAGTAGGTGGGTTAGGCTCCCTTATGGGATATTCTAAATGTTAGGCTAGAGTTAAATAATTAGATGGTTATTAATGAATGTTTGATAAATGTTTTCATTAGGAAGGGATATGATCAGAGTCATGCAGCTTTCAGGAGGTATATTGGGCATGTGCTGGATTAGGGCAAAGAAGGGACAAATTTTAAGGGATGTTTATGTAATTGAGCAAGAAATAATTTCACCAGTATGAGAACAGTGGGGATGATTAAAGAGCAGGAACAGAAACAAGCCATTTTTAAATAGTGAAGCTTTGATCACTGACTTAATGTGGGTAAGAAAAAAGAAAAAGTTGATGGTGAATTCAGGGTTTCATGTCTAGATGATTGGAAGAACGGTACTGGCCTTCAAAAAAAAGTCAGGAAACATAGTGAGGTTGGGGAGAGGTATGATGGGTTTGGGTATTGAACAATTCCAATCTGAAATGGAACCATGACATTCAAAGGGAAATAAACAGAAGCCCTGAAAACATAGAAAAACTATGATGTGACCATCACAACTTGAGACTCATTGACCTAAAGTGATTGTTGAAGCTATGAGAATGGCAGTTGTCAAGTATGAGATTTAGATAAAGAATGTACATTATATGTTAAAAAAAAGAAGATAGTAGGAAGGGTAAAATGAAGGGGGGGGGGAATCGGAGGGGGAGATGAACCATGAGAGACTATGGACTCTGAGAAACAAACTGAGGGTTTTAGAGGGGAGGGGGGATGGGTTAGCCTGGTGATGGGTATTAAAGAGGGCACGTACTGAATGTAGCACTGGGTATTATACACAAATAATGAATCATGGAACACTACGTCAAAAACTAATGATGTAATGTATGGTGATTAACATAATAAAATTAAAAAAAAGAATGTATATAGAAATGGCTACTTTTTATGGGGGGAGGGGCAGTTGGACAGAGGAGGAATAAGTAAAAGATTAAGGGAAGAGATGTTAGAAGAGAAAAGGAAAACCAGGAGAATATAGACCTGGAAGCCAAGAAGGAAAGGGAATCAGGTTATCAGTAATGAAGAAAGAAACCAAATGCTTGATGTTTCTAAAATACAGATCTGACTATGTAGAAACCATCAGTAGGTTTTGGCAATTAGGAATTCAGTAGGACCTAAACAACAGTAATTTCATTAGCATGATGAGGCACAAAACCAGGTTGCAAGAATTTGACTAGCTCACGGATAGTAAGGAAGTAGGGGTGTGGAGTACCATTGTGAAAAGTTTATCAGTGAAAAGATGGAAAGCTATTGTGAATAGTTTAAAGGATGGTGAAGAGCTGGAAAGTTGGAGAGATACCTATGGTGAATAGATTAAATATCTGAACACTTTTAAGGGGGAAAAAAAAAGTATTAAAACAAAAGTGATTGGACATGAAGGGCTCCTGAAGGGCAGGTGAGCAAACTTGTAGAGATACATTGGGTGTACTGGAGTGTGGGAGCAATTGGGAGCAGTTGAGACTGAGGACATGCCAGATTAAAGGATAATAAAAGTGTCAAAACTATAGGAGTAATTTAACTATGTAAAAGTGAAGGAGAGGGGGTTACCTATTTTATATTTCATTGAAACTAACATGCACAGTGTTCATATCTTAATGTTTCTGAAATTGGAATATAGTTTACAATCAATGTTAAAAGAAATTTGCTAATCCTGAAGAGGAAAAGTTAACTTAGATGCTGTGGCTATTTTTCTATTATATGGAAATTAAGCTATTTGTAGAAATTATCTGTCTCTTCAATTGTCCTATTAATTATTTGCCTTGGTAGCTCCACATGAAGCTGAATTAAATTTGAATACCCAGAAATGACTCAAAGGTTTTTTCTTAGAAGATTATACTTTTTTTGTGGCATCTAAATGAATAGCATAGTAGAAGATTCTCTGACCCACGTCGTGCAGAATTGACAAATCACTCAGAACAGATCAAGGTAATTTGAAATCTGGGAGAAATTAATGTGAATAATTTATAAATTTGAAGGAATGTTACTTAGTACCTAACATCAGTTGGTCAATGACATCTAGTTGATGCTTGAGAGAATATTTTAAACTTCTAGAGATATATAACTCAACTAAGAAAATAAAACTATACGTTTGATGAGATAGAAAATACATATATAACACCAGTATGATTTAATGTTTTGAAATCATGTTTTCATTCTTAAAGATCCTACTGAGGTTAAGATCATGAATACCATTTTGACAGCGAAGTCTGTCACCATGGTGGAGTACGTACCTGCAGAAACCAAAATTAATTTACAAAAATCTTTACTATTTTTTAAATTTTTATTTAAATTCCAGTTAGTTAATGTACAGTGATTCAACACTTCCATAAAATACCCGGTGCTCATCATAGCAAGTGCACCTCTTAATCCCCATCACCTCTTTTACCCATTCCCCCACGCACCTCCTCTCTGGTAACCATCGGTTTGTTTTCTATAATTAAGAGTATATTTCTTGGTTTACCTCTCTCTCTCTTTTTTCTCTTTGCTCATTTGTTTTGTTTCTTAAATTCCATGTTTGAATGAAATCATATGCTATTTGCCTTTTTCTGACTTACTTTGCTTAGCATAATACTGTCTAGCTCCATCCACATTGTTGCAAATGGCAAGATTTAATTCTCTTTTATGGCTGAGTAATATTTCATTTTATATATATACTACTTCTTCTTTATCCATTCATTAGTTGGACACTTGGGCTGTTTCCATAATTTAGCTATTGTAGATAGTGCTGCTATAAACATATGTATTCCTTTGAATTAGAATTTTGTATTCTTTGGATAAATACCTAGTAGTACAATTGCTGGATCATAGGGTTGTTTTTGAGGAACCTCCATACTGTTTTTTTTTAATTATGTTATGTTAATCACTGTACATTACATCATTAGTTTTTGATTATTAGTTAAACAATCATTATTGTTTGCGTATAATACCCAGTGCTCCATTCAGTACGTGCCCTCTTTAATATCCATCACCAGGCTAACCCATCCCCCCACCCCCCTCCCCTCTAGAACCCTCAATTTGTTTCTCAGAGTCCATAGTCTCTCATGGTTCATCTCCCTTCCATACTGTTCTGCACAGTGGCTGTACTAGATTCTATTCCTACCAATAGTGCAAGAGGGTTCCCTTTTCTCCACATCCTTGCCAATACTTGTTGTTTCTTGTGCTGTTGATTTTAGCCATTCTAACAGGTCTGAGGTGATATCTCATTGCAGTTTTGATTTGTATTTGCCTTATCATGAGTGATGTTGAGCATCTTTTCATGTGTCTGTTCGCTTTGGAAAAATGTCTATCCATGTCTTCTGCCCATTTTTAACTAGATTATTTGTTTTTTGGGTGTTGAGTTTTAGAAGTTCTTTATATATTTTGGATACTAATCCTTTATCAGATATGTCATTTGCAAATATCTTCTCCCATTTAGTAGGTTGCCTTTTAGTTTTGTTGATTGTTTCCTTCACTGTGCAGAAGTTTTTTATTTAGATGAAATCCCAATAATTTATTTTTGCTTTTGTTCTTCTTGCCTCTGGAGACATATCTAGAAGGAAATTACTACAGCTGAAGTCAAAGAGATTAATGCCTATGTTCTCCTCTAGGATTTTAATGGTTTCCTGTCTCACATTTAGGTCTTTAATCCATTTTGAACTTAGTTTTTTGTTTGGTATAAGAAAATGGTCCAGTTTCATTCTTCTACATGTCGCTGTCCAGTTTTCCTAACACCATTTGTTGAAGAGACTATCTTTTTCACATTGGATATTCTTTCTTGCTTTGTTGAAGATTAATTGATCCTCTAGTTGTGGATTTATTTCTGGTCTTTTTATTCTGTTCCCTTGATCACTGTGTCAATTTTTTGGTGCCAGTACCATACTGTTTTGATCACTACAGCTTTGTAATATAACTTGAAGTTTTAGACGTCTTCCAAGGAGGAAATGAAATGCTTAAACTAGAGGCATCTGTGATCATTAAACCAGCCCTGTAAGAAATATTAAAGGGGACTCTTTGAGAGCAAAGGCAAGACCAAAAGTGATAAAGACAAGAAAGGATAACAGAAAATCTCCAGAAACAATGACAAAACAAGTAATAAAATGGCAGTAGATACATATCTATTAATAATTACTTTGAATGTAAATGGACTAAATGCTCCAATAAAAAAACATAGAGTGTTGGAATGGATTAAAAAAAAAAAAAAACAAGATCCATCTATATACTGCCTACAAGAGACTCATTTTAGACCTAGAGACTCCTGCAGATTGAAGGTGAGGAGGTAGAGAAACATCACACAAATGAATGTCAAAAGAAAGCTGAATTAGCAATACAAAGATCTTTAGATTCAGGAGAGATGGCCTAGATCTACTCAAACTTTGTTTAACTTGAGGGAGTCAGGGCTATTAACTATCTAGGTGCAATGAATGCTGTTGTTAGTGTATGTTTTATACAGCCAGTTACTTAACCTGTCCGCTAAAGCTATTAAGGATACACCTTTCAGAAATTACATTTAAGCCGAAATCAAGAAAAATGATGAAATGA
The DNA here is from genome assembly GCF_009762305.2 of Zalophus californianus. Lineage (NCBI taxonomy): Eukaryota > Metazoa > Chordata > Mammalia > Carnivora > Otariidae > Zalophus > Zalophus californianus. The sequence continues at coordinate 158,993,110 of NC_045597.1, read as the reverse complement.
TTGAGTTTTGATTGGACATATAACTGCCAACTCCTTGAGAAAAAGTTACATAGTAAATGAATCTGATTGGACAAACTTCTGCCACTGTCCCACTTTTAGAAATTTCTCCTTCTCCCAGACTCATCCAAGCCCAGTGTTAACTTACAGCCTAGCTTCTCAGTTGTCTCTTACCTTTCTACCAATGCTCCATCTCCAAGACTTACTAAAACTTTCTTGTCCTGTGTTCTGTTCTTCTAGACCCTGCTGTCTGTAGAATGAATGGATAATACATTTTTAAACTTTTATTCCACTCCCTTTGTTCTTAAAAAGCACTCAGAGCAGTTGTGGTGGAAATTTGAGGAGCCAAGGTACAAGAGCTGAATATTAAAGGCCATTGGTTCTTTGTCTAGTATAAACAGATGGAAGTAGAACTAAGCTTATAAGGATTAAACTAGACAGGTGTGTGTGTGTGTGTGTGTGTGAGAGAGAGAGAGAGAGAGAGAGATTTGGGGAGGAGAGGTTTATATATAAGTGGATATAATAATCTTGAAATCTAATAGTAGATAGTGAATACTGCTTTTGTGAATATCTAGAATGTGTATTAGTTGTTATTTTCTTGTAAGAGTTAAGATCTGTTTTTATTTTCATACTTAGGGGCATGAAAATATAGGCAAGAAAAAAAACCCAGTATCTAAAAAATTTATTTCACTCAGACACACATATATACATGTATGTGTGTATACATACATGCAAACGAATATGCACATTATATATTCCTATGAGAATCCAGAAATACTCCGTTGGCCTAAAGACAGATACTAGCAGTCTAGAGAAAGAATCATCTCTCTGTAGATGGTGTTCTAGAAGCAGTCTCCTTACCAAGGAGTAGCAGAAGCTGTCTTCCAGTCCCTTATGCTCTTGCTGTCCTGACCACTGTGTCAGGACAAGGAACATCTTCCTGAGAGTCCCAGAGAAGCTGCTCCAAGGGAGTGGAGATATTTCCAATGGACTCTTCCCTGAGCTTTGAGAATCCTGTCTTTCTCAACTCTTTCAGAATGTGTCAAAAATACAGTTTGTACTTTAAGAATTAATATTAGTTTGAAAAACCTAGAAGGCAACAGGGACAAATAGAAGTTCAATATATAAAACAATCAAGAAAAAGAGCAAGAAACATTGACTGGACTAATTTGTTCTTGAAATGAAAAGGCAAATTTGTGAAATGTTAGAGATGACACTAAACAAAAGTCTGCTGTTAACCGGCTAGTTAATGTTCCTGAGCCTGGATTTTCTTCCAAAATAAAGAGATTTGACAGTGTAAGTGTTGAAATCTCTTTCTTGTAGCATAATTTTTGATGACAGAATGTCGAATCAGGTGATTTGAAACTTACAAAACCATTTATCTCACCACTCTCCTTTATTTTCTCTGGTATATCCTGGCTTATCCTTATTTCAGCATTTTCTTATATCATAAGAAATTTATAACAAGTTCTGGTTTGGCTTCCATCTGCCCAGGTTCTCTCTAAATATTTTTCCCCCCAAAGTTGAATATATTAGAGCCTTCTAGTACACTTAAAATAAATGGCATGGTTAGAAAAAAAAAGTATTAATTGCATCTGGAATGCTTGTCTTAGAATTGTTTTCATAACTAAAACCTTACTGGAATTTGTACGTATGTAAAGGAGCATAATAAAGCATTTGGAATTTACTGATGATTTTACTTTATTTAGTTTGCAAAATGCATCTTTAAGTGAGCCTGGAGCCTCATTTAATGTGGGATCTTATTCTAAATGAATGGAAAATGCAAGGGAAAAATTAAATAAAAGAACAATATAATCAGCTGAAACCAAAATAGATGGGAATTGGGATTGAGACTGTGAGTATAAAGAGGGGTGAGCAAAAGATTGAGGGTAAATAAGCACCAAAAGCATTTACTAGCCCACATTATTTATTTATTTTTCCTGGCCAATCTGCCTTTCTGTGGGGTCATGGGTAATAAAAGAAATAAAATCAGTAGGTCCTGTTTCCCAGGCAGTAATTCAAAAGTGGCACAATCAGTTAATATTAGGCAACTGTGGTTGGCATGGAATGTAGTAAGCTGGAAGGGGCCTTAGGAAGGGAGTTGTGCCCAAGATAAACCCGGACAAGCAACCAGTGACCAACAAAGCTTCCAACCAGGGTTTCTCATTAAATCCAGTGTCATTTTCACCATGCTGTTCAATTGAGAAAAAATAAATAAAATTAATTTGCAAGATAAAGAAAACAGTAAAACTTATAATAAATAATGGAAATAGCTCAAAAGTAGAAGTCTGAAATAAAATGGGCTAATTGACAGAATAAATTTTTTTCTAAGCTCAGCTCTATTATTAATGGGATTAGATCTGGTCCTTAACCACCTCTCCCCAAACATTCTCAAAAAAGCAAATTATGTTGAACCTCCTTACTTTTGCCCCAGAACAGTCTTAGTCTTTCTTCTGGCAGTCTGTTCTATCCTGTCTTCTCTCTTATATTCCATGTTTTTTTTTTTTTTAAAGATTTTATTTATTGAGAGAGAGAGAATGAGAGATAGAGAGCATGAGAGGGAAGAGGGTCAGAGGGAGAAGCAGACTCCCCGCTGAGCAGGGAGCCCGACGTGGGACTCGATCCCGGGACTCCAGGATCATGACCTGAGCCGAAGGCAGTCGCCCAACCAACTGAGCCACCCAGGCGCCCCTCTTATATTCCATGTTATAGCCCCACTATTACTAGAGGACCCAGATCATCCTGCTCTTGAACTGTGGCTCGGTCACCTTTTAGTTGTGTTCTCGGGCAAGTTGCTTAGTTTCTTACGCTTTTATATTCTCATCTCTAAAATGGGTAGTAATATCCACTTCATAGAGTTTTTATAAAAAGTAAATGATGCAGTGCTTGTGGTATTTGTAATATACTAGTCTTGCATATAATAAGTATTGAATACATGGCAGCTACTGTGAATTTGTCATTAGCTGCTTGACTTTTATCCCATTAATTGCATATATTGAATTCACTTCACTTAGACTGTTCTCTCTGATCTGTTTTTGTGTTTGTCCAAGTTGCTCCCTAACATTGAACATTTGTTCAACAAATAAAACTCTTGCTATGGACCAGAACTGGCCTCAAACCAAAAGCTTTCTGAATTTTTTTCTTCCCTGCTATAGCCCAGCTAACATTAAAGTCCCATTTCAGTTTTACTTTATACATGAAGTTTTCCCAAACGTCCTAAGGAAGACCACAATTTCTTTCCAAACTCATTGTCTGTGTTATAAAAGTAAAACTTTACTGCTTTATTTACCAATTTTTTTATCTTTACCAATTTTTTCCCTCCCATATCTGTATCATAAACTTCTGGGACAGAAACTTTCCTATCACCCAGCACAATGGTGGCCCAGGATGGGAAAACATTAATACTTGAGTGAATAATCAATTCATTTCCAAACTGACTAGACTGGATAATCTGGACCATAATTGTACATACCTGATTTCTTAGACTCCTGGCTTCTCCATACAAAGCTCTTCCAAATGTCAGATTGCATTTTGGCAGAAAGTAGCTGTACTTAGCTGAATTATTGTCCTTATTAAAAAACACTATGAGATACAAAGATTTAACTCCCATTTTGAAATGTGCTAGTCAGTTTTCTATAAGAAAAAATAACGGAAGTGTTGAAAAACAGTATATAACACATCATACATGTTTTATGTATCTTGTTAGCCTTCTACATCTTAGATATCTGTATCAATCTACCTACCTACCGATCTAACTTTGCATGAGGGAAAACCACAGGAAGATGTAGCACTGTTTTTAAAGATCTGTAGCTAAGGGAAACATCCAGCTCTTACGTGTGTTGACTAGTTTCTGATGGACCAAATCATTCTTAAAGTAGTTCCTTCAGAGCTCATTGAAGTGCTAGAAGCTGCTAAAAATGATTTCCAGTTTTCTAAAAAATATATATATATATATATTTGTTGCATTCAGATTTAGATAGAAGCATCATGAGTGGGAATTTCTTCTCCTTGGACCAGACCCAAGGCTAAGAAAATAATTCTGCTCCTTTCCTTCCTTTCTTCTTTCTTTCTTTCTTTCTTTCTTTCTTTCTTTCTTTCTTTCTTTCTTTCTTTCTTTCTTTCTTTCTTTCTTTCTTTCTTTCTTTCTTCTTTCTTCTTTCTTTCTTTCTTCCTTCTTCTTCTTTCCTTCCTTCCTTCCTTCCTTCCTTCCTTCCTTCCTTCCTTCCTTCCTTCCTTCCTTCCTTCTTTCTTTCTTTCTTTCTTTCTTTCTTTCTTTCTTTCTTTCTTTCGTTCTTTCTTTCTTTCTTTTGACAATTCTGAAGTTAATGGTATACTTCTTGCAGTTGTGGGCAAGTCAGGTTTCATGTTAGAATACTTCAAATATTATAATAGGGTCCACTAACTATCCTTTTTTTCCATGGAACTAAACTGTTATGTTCCACAGAATTTTATTGAAACCGGAATTTATGAGTCACATTTGAATTCATAGCTTTAAAATACATTGCAACCCTCTATTATTTTTTTTTAACCCATCTTCTCATAAAACAACCCTGGTTAGCCACTTTAATGAGCAATTTTGTCCCTACTTTTATTTCTTAATGAACTTTTCCCCTCTGGCTGAATCCTAGTCTCATAGTTTATTTTCATTGCTATAGTGACATCGGTCAGGGACAGCTCTGTAAAATTAATCATCACATTAGACCAGTCTTCAGCAAGAATTCTTTTTTGAAGCAAAAGGAAGTTCCATATTCCCACTAGTATATCCTCCTCTGGTGTTATATTTCTTTTCTTCTTTTTTTTTTTTTTTACCCTAAAGATTAGGTTCCATGAATCAATCCAATACAGCAAGTTTGGGACAGAGTAGAAAATAGAATGACTTTCTAACAACCCAAAGGTATGAGAGAATTACGTCCCTTCTTGTTTATATTATGGTTAGTTAAAAATGTATCATAAATTATTGCTGAATTAGGTTACTAAGTATTTTAAATGAAAGCATTCAAGTTATTTATGATTTGTCTAACTTCTCAAGCAAATTTATATAATAAATCAAGATGCTGGTTCAAAGACTTAATGAGGGTAAGCATGTTGGTTGACCACTCAAGCTTTCCTTAACCATAGCTGAATCACAAATTCCAGCAGACATGACTCAAATAAATGATCACTCTTTAGAGACTTGGGCTTGAGATAGTTGCCTTTGTGGAACACTTACCGACTCTGTCCCCAAGGGGTAAGGCTGTGATTCCTAAAGAAACATTTATGCAATTCAGATGAATTTGAGGTGAGCTTTTGAAGTAAGAAGTTAAGAGGATCTATAAGCTAATAATCAAGCCTGACTGTTCAAAAGTAAGTTATTAAGTTAGGTGTCTAGTATCCAGTGGATTAAACAAATCCATTTTGTTTGGGGTGGAGGAATTTGGGCAGTGAAAAAATTGTTCTTATACTCTCTGCTTTCATATGGCTCCCATTTATTTCATTGCTTGATTGGTCATACTGTTAATATACCATAGTACATTATAGCATTGTTGTTATTCTAAAGAGACCATTGGTTTAGTTATTTCCTACTTCTGTGCAACAATTCGAGTTTCTAGTAGGAACATCTTCTCTGTAATAAACTCTGACCTTTGGTCCCCACCCTCCTGGGCATTAACCCTAGATTCTGTGTGCCAAAAATGTTCAAGGCCTCAGAAAATCAGAGACTCCAAGGAATTCAATGATTTGCAGAAGATCTCTGGCTAACTGGTTCTAGAACTTCATTCTCTTCATTCTCAGGGCAACTTTTTATGAACTTTCATTATAATATCTCCTGTGTTTATTGCTCAGTGATGGGGAAAATATATATATATATATATATATATATATATATATATATTATAATTTGGGGGATGTGCAACAATGGCAAATTTGAAATTTCCTCACATCTCTCTGAACCCTAGCCTGATCCACAAACTGAATAGGTCACCAGATATGTATAATTTAATTGTAAAACCACAAACAAAAATCTTGTCTATTCAGACCTAAGTTTCTCTCTCTCTCTTTTTTTTCCTCCTATAGCCTTTGAATTATGTTGAATAGTTCAGGCAAGGTAGATATATCAGCACTAGCAACAGTAATTTACAAAATCCTGGGAATAAACTTTTAATCAGGAAAGTAAGTTTTATTAGCAGGGTGGACAGTGAGTAAATGTCAGGAAGGAAGGGTAAACTGACTGTCAAAGAGAAATTCTCCCTTCCCTGTCACTCTGGATCATTTAAGTCTGGGGAAACCATCATAACCTACTTTTTTAACATATTTTTAATGATCGCACATGCTGACAAAAGATGCTGGCATCAGGATCCACTTCCCCTTCTCCCCCAAATACTCTGGTCCTAGCAAATAAATCAACATTCCCATCCTGACTTGTTTCTTTGGCCTGAAAGGGGTCGTCTACTTGCAAATGTAAATAGAAAGTGAAGGAAGAGGAGGGAGAAGGGGAAGAGAGAGGCATTTGCCAGCACCTCACTTTGAACTGTGTCTTGATATTCCTTATCTAGATAATGATCATTGCTGTTCATTGATGGGACCTTTCAGTAGCCTCTCGGAACCTCTGCTTAATATGCTCCCCCTCGGTCAGAATGTTTTTGTAAAGTACACTGAGTTACAATATTAGAGTGTACTTTTGAGTCACCAGTTACTGAAACTACCCAACTATAGGACAGTTAATTCTTTTAAATTCCCAAATTTTTAAAGAATAATTTTAAAGACGCAGCAGTGTTGAAAAGAACTTTATGGTAAACACCCGTATATTCACCTCCTAGATACAACTAATGACAGATTGTTATATTTGCTTTATTGCATACTCATCTTTCTATTCATTACCCATTCCATAATCTTATCTCAAATTATGCATTTCAAGTTAAATTACAGACCTCAGATCAGTTTTTTGTAAATATTTCATTGGGTATATTATTAACAAGGGTTCAATAATGGGAGTTTTTCTCATGATGTAAAATTTACGTACAACAAAATATATAAATCTTATGTAAATATACTACAAATTTTGGCAAATGCATACATCTGTGTAATCTAAACCACTAGTAAAACATAATACTGGGGATGCCTTGTCTGGCTCAATCAGAAGAGCATGTGACTCTTGATCTCAGGGTTGTGAGTTCAAGCCACGTTGGGTGTAGAGTTTACTAAAAAACAAACAAACAAACAATAGCATATTTCCATCTCCCTAGAAAGGTCTCTCATATGTCTTCCCAATCCCTGCTGTTAAACTCCCAGTGGGAACCACTGTTGGAATTTTTCCTCTGAGTAGCCTTTTGCAGTTTTAGAATTTCATATAGTTGGACTTATGTGACATAATGCTCATTGATACACATTTTCCTTAACTCAGAATAGTATTTTTGAGATTTATCAGTGTTTTGTATGTACCACACTTTTCCTTTTTTTTTTCTCCCCTGCTGAGTAATATTCTACTATATGAATATACCATAGTAGCTTACTCATTCTCCTATTGGTGGTCACCTGGGCACTCTCCAGTTTTTGACAATTATGAATAAAGCTGCTATAAATATTCTTATACAAGTTTTTTGTTAATGTTTTCATTTCTCTAGAGTAAATGCCTGGGAATTGAATTGCTTGTCATCAGCTATGGGTAGGTTTAATTTATAAGAAACTGCCAGATTTTTTCCTCCAAAATGGTTGTTGGCATTGTCATCTGTAATATATGAGTTTCAATTTCTCCACATCCTTACTATATTTGGAGTTTTCACTCTTTAATTTTAGCCATCCTGGGGGTGGTTTGTATTGGTATTTTATTGTAGTGTAGAAAGAAACTCTCTGGTAACAAATAACGTACAACATTTTTTCAAGTGCTGATTGACTAATTTGTATAACTGTTCAAGTGTATTGCCCATTTATCATTGAGTTGTCTCTTGTTTTGTAGAACTTCTATTTACTCGGTACTATTTTTTGTCAGGTGCATATTTTGTGAATTTTTTCTCACAGTCTGTACACTGATTATTTCATATAATGAGAAGGTTTTTTAAGTTTGGTAAACACTAAATTAGCAATTATTTCTTTTTATGTTTATTGATTTTTGCTATCTAAGAAATCTTTGCCTGTCTCCAAGTCATGAAGCTTTCTTCTTATGTTTTCCTTGAAAACCTTTATGGTTTTAGGTTTTAGGTTTCAGTCTTTGTCCATCTCAAATTTGTTTTTGTGTATAATATAAGTTAGGGGTTTGAGGTTCTTTTTTTATGTATTAGTAACCAGTTATTTCAGCACTATTCGCTAAAAATACTTGTTTCTCTTTTGGATTGTTTTGTTACCTTGTCAAAAGACAAATAAGTGTATAAATGTGAATTTACTTCTGGGCTCTCTTCTCCATTCATCTATTTGCCCATCCTTATGTCAGTGCCATTCTGTATTGATTCCTGTAGTTTTACAGCAAGCCTTGAGATCAGGTGGTATAAATTCTCAACTCTGTTCCTTTTTTCAGGATTGCTTAGACATTGTAAGTCCTTTGCACTTCATGTAGATTTTCAAATCAGCTGTTAATTCCTACAGAAATCTGTAATGGGATTATAATTAGAAAATATTGAATCTATAGATCAATTTTGAGATAATAGACATTTAATTTTTTTTTATTTTTAAATGCTTTTAACATTACAGGCAATTCACAGAAACATGGGAGAGTTCTCATACATATTTCAACCCAGCTTCTCCTAATGCTAACATCTTACATCACCCTAGTACCAATGATCAAAACCAGGAAATTAACATTGGCACAATGCTATTCAGTGATCTACATCTGAACACTATTGATCTGCCAGTCCAGGAACATGGTACATATCTTCATTTTTTTTTTTTTTTGAGTTGTCTTTAAATTCCATCAGTGATATTTTAGTAGTTTTTAGTGTAGAAGGTCTTGAATATCTTTTGTTAAATGCATTCTTATTTCATATTTTTGACATTATTATAAATGGATTTTATGTCATATTTCAATTGTTTGCTGCTGTTTTATAGAATTACAATTGATTTTCTACATAAACAACAATACCATCTTAGAATAAAAACAGTTCTACCCATTTCTTTCCCATTCTTGACTTATTCCCGATTTTAGGAGAAAGTGTAAAATATTTCACCATGAAGTGTGATGCTAGCCATAGATTTCATTGAAGATGACCTTTACCAGGTCGAGGAAATTCTTTTTTATTCCTAGTTAATAATTAGTTTTGCTTGTTTATTTGTTCTTAATGGACAGGTGGTGAATTTTGTCAAATGCTCTTCTCTTCTACTGACATGATCATAGGGCTTTTCTCCTTTATTTCCTTAATATGACTTTCATGTGTTAAACCTCCCTGACATTTGTAGGATAAACCCTACTCAATCATGCTATATTATCCTTTTTGTATATTGCTGGATTTAATTTGCCATTATTTTGTTAAGTACTTTTTGGATCTATGTTTATGAGGGATATTGACCTATAAATTCACTTTTTTTGCAACGCCTTCATCAAATCTTTATATTATGCTGGCCTCATAAAACAATTTAGGAGGTTTGTTCTTCACCTCTGTTGTCTGAAAGAATTTATGTAAGACTGGTATTGTTTCTTCCTTAAACACCTGATAGAATTTATTGTTGACATCATCTAATTTTAGAGTTTTCTTTGTAAGATTCAGAAAAATATATAGTGCATTCAGTTTCTTCAGAATATATAGGGCTAATTTCTTATTTGTCTCTGGGTTAGTGTTTTTCAAGGATTTTTTTCCCCTTTTGTGTGAGTTATGAAATTTATTGCCATAAAATTGTTCTAATTCTGGGTGGATTTATTGCCTTCTAGTAATCAGATCTGGAGGGTTGGGAAGAGGTAGTGGTAAAAGTAGACAAAATGCCTCTCCTCCAGCCCCCCATGAGGCTAGTTCCATGTGCCTGACATTATTGCTACTTAATATCTTGCTGGAACAAATTCTCATAGGCTATTTTTCCATCCTGTAATACTAGTTTCTGCCCAGAACACTCTCTCAATCCTCTTCCATAAAGGGCAGAAATGGTAGGCAAATCTTACAGAATTTAACCAGGGAGCTTCCTGCTCTGTGGCTATTATGTCATCTATGGTACCTTATCTGCTTTTTCTCTCTAGGCCACTATCTTTAGCAATTCTTGTAATAATATGTATTTTCTTATTTGTTTTTTCTGATAGTTCTGGATCAGGATTATTCCTCATTTCCTCATCTGCCTTTTAGCTGGGGAAGACACAGCGTGAGATCTTATCATTTTTCCTCATTTATTACCTCAGCATGGGGGAAGGTGAGGCATGCATTCAAGAACTAATATTGTGGGAATGTTATTGAGCATTTGCTGAGCTCAGTATTTTCCCTTCTCCTTTCCCCCCCCAAATGCTTCCTTCCCCTTCCTGAATGTTTTCGGAGCAGCAGAAGTAGAATTTTGCTTTCTTCCCTGGAAATTTATTGTGGCACATATCACTACTGTTTACTGTATAACTCTTCTCTACTTCTGAGCACATGGATACATTGTATTTCCCATTTCTTTGTAGGTGGATAGGGCCAAATGCCTTAATTTGACCAGTAAAATATTAGCAGAAATAATGTGTGCTGCTTCTGGGTGGAAGTGTTTAGTTGCTGGTTCTTAATTATCCAGTCCTTCCCTCCCCTGCTGCAACAAATAAGAGCGCATGTGTTGATACATAGGTTTATAGGATGGAAGCAGTGGGAATGCTGACCTGACTTGTAGAGAAGAGCTGCCCTGGGGCGTCAGCTAATTTGGAACAGACTATATGAGTGAGTAATGAACATTTTTTAAATTTAGGGGCTACTCTGACAAAACCTGGTTTGTCTTGACAGACACAGTCCTCCTCTTTTACACGGAGGTGCCAATTTTTAAAGATAGGTTTCTCACATGTGCCATTTCTGTTGTTTTGGTGCTGCCAATAGATTTTTGCTATTACATTTACTTCCTTTCACTATGTTTGTCTTTGGAAGTGAGATCCTGTGCGTCACTCTGCCACTTACCCCAGATATCACAATATTAGCACATAAAATAGTCCAAAATTTTCAATTTTAGAGATTAAAGGAAAAGCTAACTTTATTCACTGGGAAAGATTTTTTTCCTTGACACCACAGTGGACATCAATGCACCCCTTTCTGTCAGCTATCCCAACACACCAAAAAAGTTTTCACTCAACACTCAACTCATTTACAAAAAATTAAAATAAGGAACAAAGGAGTGAGAACATGTTTGGGGAGAAAGAGAATGAGTTTATTTTGAACTTAAAGTTTGAGGTGCATGCAGAACATTAGCATAAAAGTATCAGTTTGTAAATTAAGAAAAAAATGACTTGAAGTATAGATTAAAGAATCAGGAATATAGAGATGGCACTTGAAAATATGAGACTTAATAAGATGCTTTAGATAAAGCTTATAATGAGAGAGAAGAATAAATAAAAGAATAAATATCTAGAAATTACCCCTATGAGGACCTACAGAGAAGGAGTCAGCCAAGAATTTGCAAAAGCAGGAGGAGAACCAGAGAGAATTAAAAAAAAAAATGGTGGAGAGAGTTTTAAGATGGAGGGGATGATGTAGACTATCAGTAGGTGAAATGAATTTGATTAAAATGAGGACTGAAGGGGCGCCTGGGTGGCTCAGTAGGTTAAGCGTATGCCTTTGGCTCAAGTCATGATCCCAGTCCTGGGATTGAGTCCCACATCAGCAGGGAGCCCACTTCTCCCTCTCCTGCTTCCCCTGCTTGTGCCCTCCAGCCCCATCAAATAAATACATAAAATCTGTATTTAAAAAAAATAAGAATGAGGACCAGAGCTATATGTATTTGGCTATTAATGGCAAGAGCTATTTCAGAAGAATGATGAAAATAGAACCTAGAGTCTAACTCCTGATATTACTTTAAAAGCATGTGCAAACTCTAATGACCATGGTTTTCATAGTCATTTATAAAGGATCTTGCAGTATGGCCAGGAACAAACATATTAAAGGCTCTACATCTATACTGATCATATAGTCCCAAATCAACTATGAATTCAATCGAATGCCTTCCATGTTCCAGGCATTGTTTTAGGTCCTGGGGTTGCAGCAGGTAATGGAACGAAGTCCCTGTGCTCATGGAGCTCTCATCCTAGTCATAGACCGAAAGATGAAGATTAACCTAAATGACATCATTTTGAAATATTGAAAAGGGAAACATTATTCCTAAAAGCATAGAATATAAAGCAGCATTATTTTAAAGGCTGTCAAAGCATGGTTATACATACACTAAAACAATCATTTGGATGATTTTCCGGACATAAATACTTATTTTGGGAGATGAAATATACATTGACTATCTTATTGAGTCATCAGGTGAAATCAGTATTTTTCTAATGATGTTAGATTCATGCACAAAACAAATCTGTTAGCTGGCATTTGAAGTCCTTCTAACTATCTGTCCCAACTATCCAAACAAACAAAACCATAGAGGAAAAAGCAACAAAAATAAAATCCAGTGATAATTGCCAAGGTGGTACAACTATGTTACCATTGCAAGGTTATACAACCGATGTAATGCCCATTATGTTTCTGAGCAATGTCTCATCAACTAATAGAGCTATCAAGAACATGTCAAAGAAGTTATCTTCCAGAGATCAACTTTTGAAAATATGTCATTTTATCTGCCCTTACCATGTTTCAATTATCCCCTATTCATTTATAATTATTCCAGTAGCCTTCAACTATTCACTTGTATATTCTACATCATCACAAAGAATGACATCTTAACATGTTACTATGGAAACAAATTTTTCATTAAAATGTATTTATTGCTAGGTCACTTGTGACACTTAGGAAGAATTTTTTAAAAAATTAAGTCAATGTATTTACTACTATGTAGACACTTTATGGTAAATCACACTGAGGCAGTGAAATCATTTAGGAAGAATTTTAAAAAAAATTAAGTCAATGTATTTACTACTATGTAGACACTTTATGGTAAATCACACTGAGGCGGTGAAATCATTTAGGAAGAATTTTTAAAAAAATTAAATCAATGTATTTACTATGTAGACACTTTATGGTAAATCACACGGAGGCAGTGAAATAAATCAGATCATTGTTAGCTAACAAAGAAGATGCAACTTTTTGAAAATATGTATGAAAAACATTTAATCAGGGTTCTCAAGATATATATCCCATTCCATATGATATCTTTTTTTTTTTTTTTAAAGATTTTATTTATTTATTTGAGAGACAGAGAGAACGAGAGATAGAAAGCACGAGAGGGAAGAGGATCAGAGAGAGAAGCAGACTCCCTGCCGAGCAGGAAGCCCGATGTGGGACTCGATCCTGGGACTCCAGGATCATGACCTGAGCCGAAGGCATGTCGCTTAACCAACTGAGCCACCCAGGCGCCCCCATATGATATCTTTTATTAATATGAAACACTGGCAACACAATTTATGGAGTAAATGTTCATTATACTGTTGAATCTCTAGATCTCATACCCTAAGACTTCATTTCAACCTGACTCTTTCTTATGCCATTACATTCTAGTAATTAATAACAATTTGGGTAGAGATCAGGGAGGAAATTGTGGCCACCTTAAATAACTCTGTGCACTCATTAGGAAATAAAGATTAGGTAACTTTTACTTATTTTTTCTTATTTTTTATTTTATTTATTTATTTTAGCATTTTTAAATTTTTTTTATTATGTTAGTCACTATACAGTACATCATTAGTTTTTGATGTAGTGTTCCATGATTCATTGTTTGCATATAACACCCAGTGCTCATCACAACACGTGCCCTCCTCAATACCCATTGCACTGTTACTATCACCCTCCCAACCCCCTCCCCTCTGAAACCCTCAGTTTGTTTCCCGTGGTCCATAGACTCTCATGGTTTGTCTCCCTCTCTGATTTCTCCCCCTTCAGATTTCCCTCCCTTCCCCTATGGTCGTCTGTGCTATTGCTTATGTTCCACATATGAGTGAAACCATATGATAATTGTCTTTCTCTGAATGACTTATTTCACTTAGCATAATCCCCTCCAGTTCTATACATGTTGATGCAAATGGTGAGTGTTCATCCTTTCTGATGGCTGAATAATATTCCATTGTATATATGGACCACATCTTCTTTATCCATTCATCTGTTAAAGGGCATCTCGGCTCCTTCCACAGTTTGGCTATTGTGGACATTGCTGCTATGAACATTGGGGTGCATGTGCCCCTTCTTTTCACTACATCTGTATCTTAGGGGTAAATACCTAGTAGTGCAATTGTTGGGTCGTAGGGTAGCTCTACTTTTAACATCTTGAGGAACCTCCATACTGTTTTCCAGAGTGGCTGTACCAGCTTGCATTCCCACCAACAGTATAAGAGGGTTCCCCTTGCTCCACATCCTTGCCAACATTTGTTGTTCCCTGTTTTGTTAATTTTTGCCATTCTAACTGGTGTAAGGTGGTATCTCATTGTGGTTTTGATTTGTATTATCCTGATGCCTAGTGATATTGAGCATTTTTTCATCTGTCTGTTAGCCATTTGGATGTCTTCTTTGGAGAAGTGTTCGTTCATGTCTTCTGCCCATTTTTTGACTGGGTTATTTGTTTTTTGGGTGTTGAGTTTGAGAAGTTCTTTACAGATCTTGGATATCAGCCCTTTGTCTGTAATGTCATTTGCAAATATCTTCTCCCATTCCATGGGTTGCCTCTTAGTTTTGTTGACTGTTTCCTTTGCTGTGCAGAAGCTTTTTATCTTGATGAAGTCCCAAAAGTTCATTTTCACTTTTGTTTCCCTTGCCTTTGGAGATGTGTCTTGAAAGAAGCTGTGGCCGATGTTGAAGAGGTTACTGCCTATGTTCTCCTCTAGGATTTTGATGGATTCCTGTCTCACATTTAGGTCTTTCATCCATTTTGAGTTTATGTTTGTGTATGGTGTAAGGGAATGGTCCAGTTTCAGTCTTCTATATATAGCTGTCCAGTTTTCCCAGCACCATTTATTGAAGAGACTGTCTTTTTTCCATTGGATATTTTTTTCTGCTTTGCCAAAGATTAGTTGAACATAGAGTTCAATTATCCCCTATTCATTTAGGGTCTATTTCTGGATTCTCTATTCTGTTCCATTGGTCTATGTGTCTGTTTTTGTGCCAATACCATGCTGTCTTGGTGATCACAGCTTTGTAATATACCTTGAAGTCAGGCAACGTGATTCCCCCAGCATTGTTTTTCTTTTTCATCATTCCCTTGGTGATGCAGAGTCTTTTCTGGTTCCATACCAATTTTAGGATTGTTTGATCCAGCTTCTTGAAAAATGCCAATGGTATTTTAATAGGGATGGCATTGAAAGTGTAAATTGCTCTGGGTGGGATAGACATTTTAACAATTTAAATTTAAATTTAAAATAAACATTTAACAATGTTTATTCTTCCAATCCATGTTTTTCCATCTTTTTGTGTCTTCTTCAGTTTCTTTCATGAGTGTTCTGTAGTTTCTAGAGTATAGATCCTTGACCTCTTTGGTTAGGTTTATTCCAAGGTATCTTACAATTTTGTTGCTATTGTAAATGGAATCGATTCCTTAATTTCTCTTTCTACAGTTACATTGTTAGTGTATAGAAAAGAAACTATCTTACCACATTGCTGAATTGCTGTATGAGTTCTAGTAATTTGGGGGTGGAGTCTTTTGGGTTTTCCATATAAAGTATTATGTTATCTGCAAAGAGAGTTTGACTTCTTTGCTAATTCGGACGCCTTTTATTTCTTTTTGTTGTCTGATTGCTGAGGCTAGGACTTCTAGCACTATGTTGAACAAAAAAGGGAAGTGGTGAGTGGCATCTTTGTCTTGTTCCTGGCCTTAAGGGAAAAGCTCTCAGCTTTTCCCCATTGAGAATGATATACGCTGTGGGCTTTTCATAGATGGTTTTTATGATATTGAGGAATGTTCCCTCTATCCCTCTATCCCTATATTCTGGAGAGTTTTAATCAGGAACGGATATTGTATTTTGTCAAATGCTTTTTCTGCATCAATTGAGAGGATCATATGGTTCTTGTCTTTTCTTTTATTAATGTGCTCTATCACATTGATTGATTTGTGAATGTTGAACCACCCTTGTATCCCAGGAATAAATCCCACTTGGTCATGGTGAATAATCCTTTTAATGTACTGTTGGATCCTATTGCTAGGATCTTGTTGAGTATTTTGACATCCATGTTCATTAGGGATATTGGTCTGTAATTCTCCTTTTTGATGGGGTCTTTACCTGGTTTTGTGATCAGGGTAATGCTGGCCTCATAGAAGGAGTTTGGAAGTTTTCCTTCTGTTTCTATTTTTTTGAAACAGCTTCAGTAGAATAGGTATTGTTTCTTTTTTAAATGTTTGGTAGAATTCCCCTGGGAAGCCATCTGGCCCTGGGCTTTTGTTTTTTGGAAGGTTTTTGATTACTATTTCAATTTCGTTATTGGTTATTGGTCTATTCAGATTGTCTGTGTCTTCATGTTTCAGTCTTGGTAGTTTGTAAGTTTCCAGGAAGGCAACCATTTCTTCCAGGTTGCTTAATTTGTTGGCATATAGTTGCTGGTAATAATTTCTAATAATTTTTTCTATTTCCTTGGTCTTAGTCATGATCTTTCCCCTTTCATTCATGATTTTATTAATTTGGGTCCCTTCTCTTCTCTTTTGGATAAGTCTGGCCAGTGGTTTATCAATCTTATTAATTCTTTCAAAGAACCAGCTTCTAGTTTCATTGATCTGTTCTTCTATTTTTCTGGTTTCTATTTCATTAATCTCTGCTCTAATCTTTATTGTTTCTCTTCTCCTGCTTGGTTTAGGTTTTATTTGTTCTTTCTCCAGCTCCTTTAGGTGTAAGGTTAGCTTGTGCATTTGGGATTTTTCTAATTTTCTGAGAGAGGCTTGGATGGCTATGTATTCCCCTCTTAGGACCGGCTTTGCAGTATTCCATAGGTTTTGAACTGAAGTGTTTTTGTTCTCATTAGTTTCCATGAATTGTTTAAGTTCTTCTTTAATTTCCTGGTTGACCCAATCATTCTTTAGCAGGATGCTCTTTAACTTCCAAATGTTTGAATTCCTTCTAAATATTTTCTTGTGGTTGAGTCCCAGTTTCAAGGCCTTGTGGTCTGATAACATGCAGGGAATAATCTAAATCTTTTGGTATTGGCTGAGACCTGATTTGTGACCCAGCATGGGATCTATTTTGGAGAAAGTTCCGTGTGCATTCGAGAAGAATGAGTATTCTGTGTTTTAGGGTGGAATGTTCTGTATATAACCACGAAGTCCATCTGGTCCAATGTGTCATTCAAAGCTCTTGTTTCTTTGTTGATTTTCTGTTTAGATGATCTGTCCAATGCTGAGTGTGGAGTGTTAAAATCTCCTACTATTGATGTATTATTGTTGATCTGATTCTTTATTTTGGTTAACAGCTGGCTTATGTAATTGGCTGCTTCCATGTTGGAGGCATAGATATTTACAATTATGAAATTTTCTGGTTGGATAGACCCTTTAAGAATGATATAGTGTCTCTCTGGATCTCTTAATACAGTCTTTGGTTTAAATTCTAATTTGTCTGATATAAGAATTGCTACCCCAGCTTTCTTTTGAGGTCTGTTGGCATGAAAAATGTTTCTCCACCCCCTCACTTTCAGTCTGGAGGTGTCTTTAGGTTCAAAATGAGTCTCTTGTAGACAGCATGTGGATGGGTCCTGTCTTTGTATCCAATCTGCAACCCTGTGCTGTTTCATGGGAGCATTTAGGCCGTTCATGTTGAGAGTAATTACTGAAAGACACATATTTATTGCTATCCTATTGTCTGTATAGTCCTTGTTTCCGTGGATTGTCTCTGTAAATTTCTGGTTTATGTTACTCTTGGGGTCTTTCTTCTTTTATAGAATCCCTCTTAGTATTTCTTGTGGGACTGGCTTGGTGGTCACATATTCTTTCAGTTTTTGCCAGTCCTGGAAGTTCTTTATCTCTCTATCCATTCTGAATGACAGCCTTGCTGGATAAAATATTCTTGGCTGCATGTTCTTCTCATTTAGTACCCTGAATATGTCTTGCCAGGCCTTTCTGGCTTGCCAGGTCTCTGTGGACAGGTCTGATGTTATTCTGATGTTCCTCCCTCCATATGTAAGAAATCTCTTCCCCCTGGCTGCTCTCAAGGTGGCTTCCTTGGTTCTGAGATTTGCAACTTTTACTGTTATATGCCGGGACATTGGTCTGTTCTCCTTGATCTTGGGAGGAGGGGTCTTCTCTGCCTCTTGGACGTGAATGCTTGTTTCCTTCCCCAGATTAAGGAAGTTCTCAGCTATGATTTGCTCAAATATACCTCCTAGTCCTCTCTCTCTCTCCACACCCTCAAGGATCCCAATAATTCTGACATTGGAATGTTTCATGGCATCATTAATCTCTCTCAGTCTCTTCTCATGGATTTTAAGCTGTCTTTTCCAGGCCACCTCCTGTTCCTTCCTTTCTATCAGCTTATCTTCTAAATCACTAATTTGTTCTTCTGCCTCATTTACCCTAGCTGTGAGAGTATCTGGTTTAGACTGCATCTCATTTATAGCATTTTTAAGTTCGACCTGATTAGCTCTCATTTCTGCCCTTAGAGATTCTATATTGCTGCTAATGGTTTTCTCAAGCCTAGCTATTGACTTCATAACTGCTACCCTGAAGTCTATCTCTGACATCTTGCTTATATCCATATCCATTAGGTCTGTGGGAGAGGCCATTTTCTCTGGTTCTTTTCTTCGTTGGGAGTTCCTCCTATTCATTCTGTTGAGGGGTGGTTGAGGGAATGTACAGAGTCCAAAATATCAACCACAGTCCAGGCAAGATGCACCCTGGGAAAATCCAGTGGTCGGAAGTCACCACCGAAAAAACAAAGGCAAAATGAAACCCAAGAATAAAATTTATAAAATTAAAAAATTAAAAAGAAATTAATAAAAGAAAAGAAAGAAAAAAAAGGGGGAGGTCTGATGGGAAGGGGGGCTATAATCTCTCAGTGTGGACAAGGTAGGGTGTTTCAGTTCTTCCAGGGTGTATTTCATTCTGTTAGAGGACACTACTTCCCAGGGTTACAGGGAAAATAAAACTGGGATATATATAAAGGTAATACTGAACAGGGAAAAAAGGACTACACTGAAGCTTGTATCTGTATAAAAAAATGTTTATAGGTGTGAAAAAGTACCCAGCGGTCCCGGGCTGGCTTGTGTGCGCCCCAGCAGCTCCTGGATCCTGTTTGAGTGCTGGTATCAAGCCCTTCCCGGCCCACTGCTAGGGTTCTGCAAGTTATGGCGTCCCTGGTGCAGGATGCTTTTGTGCTCTGGTGCTATATCACTTTCCAGGGACCAGCTTATGGTGGCTCCCTCCCCCTTCTGTTTATCTTCTGATATCTGCCCGCGGAATCACAACTCCACTCTTCATACCTCGCAAACGGTGGAGAATTTCTGCTTGTAGAAATCCAGATTCTTACATCTCAGACTGATTTCATGGGTGTTCAGACTGCTTTGGTAAATATCCAGCTAAATTCAGGGAACTGGTTGAAACAGAGTCCCCTACTCCTCTGCCATCTTGCCCCTCTCTGAGATTAGATAACTTTCAAAACATATTCCTGAAAATACATGTTTACCTACTGCCACTGACTTAGATCATGGAATATGAGAGCATTGCACTTATAAATGAGATTTCAGTTTGACCTGAAGTTAATGAGTATCTACTTCAGAGAACTATGCTTAATATAGCTGTTCGAATTGGAGTAACAAATAGGCTTACCTAAGTATATTTCTACCTTAAGAATGAAATCAATTAAATGTAAGCAATGTATCATCTGAAAACAACCCTAAGTTTTTCTTTTACTCTATGACAAATATATTTCAAGGTAAATACAGTAGACCCTTTACATTTGCAAAGGCTATCAGCTGAGACTTTGAAACATTGCAAATGTATGAATATGACTAAAGCACCAACATTACTAGAAACGATGCAGCTGGTCTTGCCCTGCTCCTGGATTTTTATTTGATTAAATTTATATTGCACAAAACAATGCTTTCTTGCACCTTGGTGTCCTGAGATTTTATGGTAGAGTATATATAACTTAATCTTAAAGCTAGCTGGGTTGCCATCAAATATACATTGGTCTGCCCATGGCTAACTGATACCTTACCCTTACTTTTCATTCTTGGATATGAATCTTCTTGAAGGCATTTTTTTGCATTGTAGGCCAGTTTTGTCTGCTTTCAAGGCATTTTCCTTATTCTAATCTTCCTCCTCTGTGACTTTTCAGTTCTTGAGAAAATCCCTCTGTAGCAGTGTGGTCAGCTGATGCTGCTTCTCCTATTAATTCACATTTATGAAAACAAACAAACTCCTCAAAATTTATCAACCAATTTTTATTTGTGGCAAAGATTAATTTTGTAGACCATTGACTTCATCTCTTATTGCTTCACTTACAGCTGCTTGACTTTTTTTCTTAATCACATACCCATATAGAATGCTTCATCCTGTGCACATGTACTCAAGCCACAATCAACTGAAATTTCACCTCGACTAAGTTGTTATCCCTTATTTGATAAGGCATTTGTATGGATTAAAGCAGATTCCTGATTTAATCTTTCTTCTTGTGTATGTTTTTTGAACATGGTAACTTGGAGAATTGTCATGGAGTTCAGCATTCTGTTCTTCATGGTTAGTTTATGAGTTCAGCGTTCATCTCTTTAAAACACAAACAACCCCCCTCCCCATTTTGTTTTCTATATACTTCTGACTGTAGCACTAAAACTTGACTTGGGGAATCGAGTAACTTTAAAACAACAACAACAACAACAACAACAACAACAACTTATTTGTATCAGTTCATGATGGTTTATGCCGTACTTGATGCCAGAACAGAGAAACAAGGCCACGTTAAGATATGGAGGATAGATAACTGGCTAGGTTTACTCATTAGTCAAGTGAGTCTTTCATACCAATCAGTGAAGCATATATTATTTAAGGCAAAGCAAATCATCACTCGAGAGTTGGAGTAGTTGTATGACTGCTAAACAAATATTTTAACTGAGGTGTTCATTTTAACTGGTCATGTATTCATTTCCCTGCACATTTTTTATATGACCAAGAATTTTTTCTACCAGCCACCCAATTCATCTGAAATTAAAATGTGAATATATATGAGGACAATTGCCACAATATAATAATATAAAAGAAAAATACCATCTTTGAGGTAGGTAATAGTATATACTACTTAATGAAGTTTTTCTTAGAAAACACCATTTATGTAAAGCAATTATCCAGAACAAGCAAGGTAAGGCTAGTGTTGTAAAAATTTCCTTTCAGGCATGCACAATTCTTTCTCCATCTATATTTATGGAGATACTGTGTTTTATGAAGCACGGCTCCTTAAGCTTGTAAATAGACCACTGAATATAGCAGCACATTGGGAAGGTTGTCTCAGAGAAATACGTAAGTCAGATGTTTCTGACAGTGTCACATTTGCAAGGCTTTCTAGTAAGGGTGAAGATGGGAGATCTCAAGTCTAGCGATTCTGGTGAGTTCAGAGGCACCCCTTAGATAGGGACCCACTGAGGACCTTCTAGTTTTGTATCCTAATAACAGCTTCTGTAACATGCTCTTTAAGTGCCCATCAAAGTCCATGAACCACAGTAATAATGGACTTAATGTTATCATTTCTCCTAAGCCAATACTTGAGCAGGTTGGTCAGAAGGGGATGGGGAGTAATTATTATGGTGTTACTCTTGATTTCCATTTCTCTCTTCCATCTTCTTTATACCCTAAGATGGAATCACCAAAGGATAAAACTTAAGATGGGAGGTAATAATTACATTAAAAACAGTAGTTATCACTTATTCAGTACTTAATATTCTTACAATGGCAAGTATACATGACACATATAAACTTACCAACAACCCTTTGAATTCAGGGTAGATACTATCATTATGGTATATGAGGGATCTGAGGCTTGAAGTGGTTAAGGAACTTGTCCAAATCACACAATTTGGAATTCAATTCTTGTCTCTGGAGTTCAAGTTCTAAACTACTGTGCTTACTTTTATCACTAGAATGGCCAATTATTAATAGCCAATTAATTAATGGCCAGTTATTTAGAAAAATAAAACCCTTCCAAGCAGAACTGAACCAAATATTCTTTTTTCTCTTCTTGTTATTCCTCCAATCCTAAACATTGTGATACATATAAAATCCTACTATAAATATTAACTTTTTATTTTATTTGTTCATTTCCTAATATAATTTAGCTTGATGTCCAGCCTACTCTTTTTTAAAAAAGTAACTACAGCATACACATTCAAATCCCTTTGTTAATAGAACAACTTATTTGGATGTTTAAAAGAGTAATTTAAAATATTATTTTGAATAATAATACAATATAACATTACCATTTTATATTATTTATGATGGCATTTAAAATATGGTACTGCTATGTGACTATTGCCTATTGTGTCCGTTGAACATAATTATTATAATGTAATTAGGCTTTTCTTTTAATGGTTGTTTATATCCTTAATTTTCCACATACTGTACAAATCTTATTTTTATAAGGTTAATTAGAATTACTCCGTCTAGAAGACCAGCATTCTTGCTATTTAGGATTTTTAACCAGATTATGATGAGTACTTCTCATTTGCCTTTGAAATAACAGACAATCTTGTATGTCTTACATTGCCATATTTGAGCCTTAAGATTATAAGTAATACGTTAAGAAATAATCAAATAATCAGATGCCATACTCCAGCTTAATTCACCAACTAGTGCATGACTCAGTTAGTTTCTTGGGTTGTTGGTTGCATGGAAAAGACATTTAAAAATTATAGCTGGGTGTACTGAAAAAGAGTGGGCCAAAACTTCCGTGGTGAGATATACTTTAATGTTTTTTTATAGAAAGAAATAATTCTAAGTGATTTTTAAACAGCTTCACATTCAGAAACACACAGACACCTTTCCTTGATTTTCGGAACTGTAGAAATTATTTCAAGGGTACATTTATATCTTGGAATTTACATCTTCACACGAAATTCATGGCCTTTTTTATGGGTTTCTGAAATAATCTTAAAAATGGTTTCCTTACCTGTTAGCAATACCCTCTACATTAATTCCATATTGCATGGCCAGATTAATCTCCTAAAATAGATCCTGTTTATGCTACTTCCCACCCCTGCTCAAAATCCTCAGTAGTTCCTGACTTACTGCCAGATGAATGGCAGATTTCCTCTACCTGGCGTTCTAATGATGGCATGATATGGCCACAACCTATCTCTTTCTTGCTCTGTTTCTCATCATTTTCCGACCCAGATCACAGAACATCCAGTTGATTATTTGCCCTATTTGCATTTTTTTACCTCTGTTCATGCTGCCACTTTTACCCCTTTCACTCATAGAATTAGAAATTCTGTGAGTTCATAATGTTGAGTGAAATAAAGTAGATAGTCTCTACCAGATATCAGCAAACTTTTCCTGTAAAGGGCCAGAGAGTCAATAGTTTAGGCTTTGCAGGCTCGATAGTCTCTGTCACAACTGTTTAACTCTGCTGTAGTGCAAAAGCAGTCACAGACAGCACGTAAGATGAATGAGCCTGGCTGTGTTCCAGTGGAACTTGTTTACAGACGCTGGAATTTGCATTTCACGTAACTTTCCTGTGTCACAGAAATGGTATTCTTTTTACTTTCTTTAATTATTTAAAAATGTAAAAAAAAAATTCAGTTCGTGGACTATACAAAACCAAGTGGGGGTCAGATGTGGCTTGCAGGCCATAGTTTCCTGAAATTTTGTCAATACCATGGGATACCATGTAGTCATTAAAGAGGATGGAGTAGGTCTATGTAAAGTAGTACGGAAGACATTCTTATTTATTAAACAAGGGCAGAATACTATTCTGACATGATAACTTTGGTAATTGTTTTATACTTTCCATATGCTATTAACTTTATCCTAGGAGAATAACTAAAACCCTATGACATGTGAGACAGAATAGGGAAGAAGAATTTTACTTTCATAGTATCCCTTTATAACCTCTTGGATTTTCTATCCTTGCTCATGTATTATTTTTTATTATTAGCTGTATTTAAAACGTTCCGAGAACTTCTCTGTGGGATAGAGTTATGAATCATTTTGGCTTTTTTGCTCTTTATCCTTTTCTGTAATACAAATCCATTACTAGTACTTTTAAACTGCCTATTCTTCAACGTCAGGCAGAAAAGTCATTTTTTCCCTTTTCCAGTCCAAACTATTTTTCTCTTTCCCTCCTTTAATCCTCCCCCCAACCCCCACCATACGCACAATATAGAATTAATGAAAGCTCCTCATCAATTCCTTATGGAGATGGTTTTTTTTCCAGATTAGCATACATATTTATATATGTTACAGCCTTGTGGGCACATTCAGATGATAGGCTGTCATATTGCTTCCAGGGTATTCAGTATTCCATGCGTTTTCTCCTACTCCTAAAACCATATTGGAATACAAGTGGAACTAAAGCTACTAGAGTGATACCTGAATGCATTCTAATCCTAAAAACATATGTACTTTGGACAAAGTGCTTAGAGTTTTCAACACAGGAAAAACAAATTATGTGTAAAGGATCAGGAATCAGAATGCCATTGGGCTTCTCAATGCCCACATTGAAAGCTAAAACAAAATGAATCAGAGCCTTCAACATTCTGGAAAAAATTACTTTCCATCTGGAGTCATATAGTCACTCCTATTATCAATCAAGTGTGAAGGTAGAATAAAGACATTTCTAGATATGCAAAGTCTCAGAAACTTTCTTAAGAAGTTACTAGAGAAGTGCTCCACCAAAATGAGGCAGTAAACCAAGAAAGAAGACATGGTGTCTTAATTCAGGCTACTATAACAAAGTACCATTGACTAGGTGACTTAAACAAGAAGCATTTCTCACAGTTCTAGAGGCCAGAAAGTCCAAGATCAAAGTGCTGGCAGATTCAGTTCTGGTTGAGGGTCCACATGGCTGTCTTTTCATTGTAAAAGACCTCACATGGTGGAAGGGGTGAGGGAGTTCTCTCTGGTCTCCTTTATAACATCACTAATCTCATTTATAAGGACTCTACCCTTGTGACTTAATCACCTCCCAATCCTCATATCATAATCCTGAGGATTGGGATTTCAACACATGGATTTTGGGGAAACACAAGCATTCAGTCCATAACACATGGGATCCAAGAACAAGGGATCCAAGATGGGAAAGAGAATCCTCAGGACATTAGTGAAAGGAGATCCCAGGGTACTGGTGTACCAAACATTTAAGGCAACCAAAACAGAAGGTGCCAGAATACTTTTTCAAAAACAAAAAATTAATATAATATCTGATAAATCTATACATTCTAAGAAGGGAGTTACCTGGGGAGTTTGCTGTTTTGTAATTTATAAATACATAGAAAATGTAGCAAACAAATACAAACATGACAATTATTAACCCAAAGGGAAAGAGCTTGTTGAGAACTGAATATGCCCATCTGTTTCAAATTTTAAGACCTTAAGTCAGTAATTTGAAATTAGCCGAGGCGGGACTATTTATACCATTGAAATCAGCAAACTGAACAAATCGGGACTTTTTTCTTTTCAGAGAATCAGTTTACCACATCCCAGTAGAATATGATTCAAATCTGAGTTGAGTTTATACAGTCACTACTCCCATGTTGTAGATACTGAATGTTAATCTAATTAAAATTATCACTTTATTGGGAGGATAGGGCAGGGGGAGTGCTGAGGAGTACATGTGTGGCGGGAGCAAAGGAGTAAAGGAGGCTGAACCTGTAACTTCTCACATGATGGGATTCAATAGATCCTGTCTGAAATGGAGAACTAGAGATTTTGAGTTATTTAGAAAAAAGAACCAGCTGAAAGAAACAAAAGTGGCTCCCTCTGGGGAACAGTAAATGGCAGGGAAACTTGGAGAACTATAAATTTTCATAACAAACTTTATAGAATTATCTGATTCTTTAAATTATTGAAATTTCTGTCTTAGAAAATAAGTGTAAAACTTGAAAATGAAAAAGTAAATAGATGATGAATTTTGAGAATTTTTTAATTTATAAATTGCTTGAAACCTCACACTGAGCAAACATACTAACATATCAAAATAGGAATAGCGTGCCTTGTAATGTGTGTGAGGTTCTGCTTACAGGCCTTTCCTCAAGCCAGCTCTTTCTCTCCACTATCCCTGTTGCCTCCTGGGCAGTCTTTTGTCATTTACTGGACCTTCCCAGGGTGCCATTATTAGCTCCAAAATAGTCCCACTCAAGTCTGGATGCTCCACTGCCTTACATGGCACAACCACACATGTACAATACACACGTACACATTTGTAACACCGGGTGTGTATGTGTATGTGCGTGCACACACACAGGAGTGGCATTTTTCATGGTTTATTTGAGGCTGAAATTCTGGAATTATATAAAACAGGAGAAAAAAAGATTAAAATTGAGTCTACAATGTTTAATGATTCTAAGAATTATCAGTTTGAATTTAGTTAGGATTCTGTCATATATGTAAAATAGGAAACCCAGTTAAGAGTGGCATATAAGAAACCATTAGCACATGTTAACAGGAAGTGCAGATTGTGGGTAGGCTCTAGATTGACTCATTCAGTGGTCCGGTGTTACCATCAAGGCACATTTCCATCTGCTTATTCTGCTTTGGCTTCATCCTAAGGCTGGTTAACTTGCTGGAGATTAGATGGCTGCCAAGAGCAGTCAGAACCACTTGATGTGTTGTTCACCTTTGACACGAGAAAAGAAAGAGAGATCCCATTACTCTGCCAGAACGATGAAAAACTTTCTCTGAAGTTTCCAGCAAATCTTTCCTGTGTTTCGTTGATGAAAAATGAATCATGTACCCATTTATAAACTAATTACTTGCAAAGTGATTGCCATTGAAACAACTGGCCATACCTCTGGAGTGGAGGGTGGGGCAGCCTCCCATGAGCCACTTGGGCTATGTGAGGAAGAGGTGATTACCTGAACAAATTTTAAGTTTTACTTAGGGAGACTTTGGCAATGGAAACTGGATAAGCAAGGGAGGTCTCTATTACAGATGGAAAACAAGAATGCCGTACCAGG
Organism: Zalophus californianus; assembly: GCF_009762305.2. Taxonomy (NCBI): domain Eukaryota; kingdom Metazoa; phylum Chordata; class Mammalia; order Carnivora; family Otariidae; genus Zalophus; species Zalophus californianus. Next base: position 158,966,003 of record NC_045597.1, on the reverse strand, counting down.
ATGTTTTCAGATATTGCAGTCTTGTTTCCAGGTCAACTCTGTATTTTTATTATTGGTTGTGACTTTTGGAAACAGATCTGCGATAATTCATTAGGTTGTTAATATATTACTACGTGCCTTCCGTGATTATTGGCTGATTCACTGCCATCTGGTCAAGCAAGAGATACCATTATACGAAGCAAAAAATAAAAATTAGATGGAATTAAGAATATTATATAAAATAAGATATAGGAATTAGAAATGGGCTCCAAAGAGTGACACCAATTTTTTCTGGGGGTTGGGGGATATACTAAAAAATCTTTTGTTTTATTTGTTTGTAATGTGGTAAATAATATTTTCCAAAAAGAGCTGAGTTCTTTAATAACTTGTCACATCATTTGTCTTTCCCAGCATCTTCTGTCCTTCCGTAATGATCATGTGGGTTTTATGGTTAGCTTGGCCAAGGTGGTATCTTATACACAATGGCCTGTTTTCAGTTACTTTTCAGATTTTCATTATTTAGTGTATGGATTAATATCAGTTTATTTTGTCAGAATTAAAAACACGGATAACTTATTTTTGCTTAAAACTACTCTTAAAATTCTGAATCCTTAAAAACAATAGATTAAAAATATATTCTCTCTGCTTGAACAACCCCAGAGTTATCATAGTAAATTGTTATTGTGCTGTTTCTTTCCTCTAAATGATAAAAATTCTTGATTTTTCTATTGTAGACATTATCTATTGATCTCTCACTATGGGAAAAGTATACTGTTCAGGATTTAGTATCCCCACTCTCCTATGCCTACTACTCATGCACCCCCATCATCTCCCCACCCATTCTCCCAGTAGAGTTATATTGTAATTTCAATTAGATAAATATTCAGTATTTACACTATTGTGACATATCAACTCAATTTAGAACTGAGTGATGTGTCAGTGATATATTTAGTAAAGTGTAGGGGAGAACTACAGATATTTTTGTGTTAGTGTATGAGTAGAACTGACATTCTATTCCAGTCTCTTCTCTCAATGCTTGAAGAGTTTTTACCCTTCTTGGTTTTAATAATTTGTATTTGATCATTTGAAACTTCTCTTTTAGCAAATTAAAGCTTTGCATGCTACCTCGCTTTCCTAAGTTCCTGGGATGGCCTCCCATATTTCCACTTGCTTCCGTGTTTGCAGATACCTTGCTTTTCATTTGTTATTTGATGGATAATATCGAGAAGTTTTCTCTTGGATTTCCCTTTTACTCATTGGATACAATCCTGTATTAGGTTTCTCTGTGTTCCAAGTGGCCAATTTTTCTTTGAGCTTGACAGAATGCATGCAAAATATGCTCAGGCCTCGTTCTTTTGTTGTCTTCCTGTGTAGATTTTGCAATCACTTTAAAAGCACTTGAGAAATGTTGCCTTATTTGAAGAAGAAATTAAATATAATTAAGTTAGAATCTCATGTAGCGCTGAGTCCAGTATGACATTGGCCACATAGGTGGACATTGTTGCGTTGGGTGGAAAAAACAAACCATATGATTCAGGTTTTATGAAGACAGTCCATCAGGGCTGTGGAAATCACACCAGCATAACTCTAGCCCAAATAATAATAAATGCATATCCAGGGAATACAAAAGGGACAGAACCACTTAGTATTTGTTACACAAGTAATTGTTAAACTACAGATACAAATATGCTGCAAAGAGTCCATGTTCTCCAACATGAAAGGTAACAGAACAAAATCTTTCTTCCTCTACCTGTATAAATCCAAGATTGGTTAAAACTCTCTAAATTACCTACCGTATCTGCCTTTTGCTACGTATAATGACTTCTAATCTCCTAAAACTGTTGTAAAATAATATGTGGGAATGCTTTGAGGGACTACTCAACAAATGTTACATGTTATTAGTAATTTAACAAGTTTTTCTAATAAAAAGAGCATGTATACCATGGAACTGGCAAGTAGAAGGATTTTTCTTTTTCATGTAGAACTGCATCTAAGTCTGCATAAACAAAAACAAATTACCACTTCCTTTGTCTCCATACCATTTGAACCACAAAAACTCACCTACCCATGTACTTCATCTGCTAATATTTTGGTTTTATATCCTGAGTTAAAATGTGAGATCATTCTCCCCCAATTTAATTTTTTTGACAGTGAATATTTATACTAAATTTAAATTAAGTGTAAAAGAGCAGATTGATAAGAACACCAAAAACCTTGTAGATCAACCAATAACACCAGCTGTCCAAATTATTCTACAGCATTGCAAAGGTTCCTCTAAACTGCATATTTATTGCTGGATACATTCCATCCATATGACGTACAAATTTGAGATTTATACTTTTAAACATAATAAGATGGAGTTCTGCCATGCCTACTGGGTGATAAGTAAATGCATACACAACCAATTTGGTTTAAATCTCAGTCCATAATATTTTTGCATTAATCTTAGGCCATACGACTTTTTTTTTTTTTAGATCAAGTACTTATAATTGTAAAATGTACAATCTCTTTCCTATATACTTTCTTCTTAAGGTTTCATAAAAACCTGAAGGAGAAATATGAGAAATATAACAATATCACTTCTATTTCATGCACTTGTAGAATCTGATAAAACAAAGGCATTCATTTAAACAGTGGGTCTAAGTAATGCTTGATTGCCAATAATTGAGTCAATATGTAAAATGTGTCTTCTAGGGCCTTTACTATTCCTCCTATAGCCACATAGCTTAAAAGTAAATAAGTTATTAGTGGCTGAAATATGCAGAGTAATATCACAATGCATGCATTCATCACACTTTGATTAAGAGAAACCTCACTGATTTTTACAAAATGGAAAATGCTAGGCAAAATTGGTGGGCAAAAATCAAAGAATATTTTAAACAAATGCAGTTTTATTTATTTCAGATGCATTAGGATAGAGTTTCAGACTCGTCAATGGACAAGTCTGTTTAATTAGTAAATATGTTTCATTATGTAAATGAGGGCTTCTCAAGTGCTGAGAGGTAATCTGTTCACTTAATCCTCTACATAATCTATATAATCTGTATGATCTCTATTTATACCACCTAAGAAGAAAGAGTAAGGAAGGTAAATGTTAGTCTCAGTGCTGAATGATCCCTAGTTCAGAATTTAAGAGTTTACATTGAGGTTTTACTATCCTGACAGATAATCAAGTGACACACCAGGTGTTGAGAGTGTTGAGAATTCTAACTTCAAATTTTCTGCATTAGTATTGTTGCTTGAGAACATACATATCATGTTCTTCATCTTGCTCGAGGCTAGGCTTGTTTGATGGTCAGTGACTCCTAGGAATTCAACTAGGAAGTTAATATAGTTTTAGTAATACACCAGAATCTTTCTATTCATAGATTTACAATGCTGTTCTATATTTATTACCTTAAAACATACCCTTTTACAGAATGTTCTCATGAGTAATATATGCTAAATTGCTATTTCCTCTGACTTTGTCTTCAGCCAGTTTTTATTTCTACAAAGTGGTCACCAAAGTGGAATGGCCAGAGGCCAGGCTGTGAGCAATACAATCTTGTTTAAAAAAAAAAAAAAAAAAGAAAGAAAGAGAAAGAAAGAAAGAAAGAGAAAGAAAATTAGATATGCTACTTGTATACAGTTTTATTTAGTCCTTTAAGCTTTTCTCTTTTGTGGGTAGGTTTAATGTATATAAGATATTTGTATAGTACTGTATGTTTATTATTTATAAATATGTAAGTTGAAGTCCATTGAGGGTACCTGCTTAAATATTTATTTTATGTAAAGAAGTTTAAGGATGACTAATCTAAGGATTTTCAGATGTTGCATTCGTATTTCCATATTTTTTCACTTATATGTTATTTCCTTCCCTAAAAGACAATAAGATGTTTGCTCGTCAGGCATTCAGACATGTCTTTTGCCTTTGCTGGCCTAATACATTGCCTACTTTAGCAAAAGTTGGATTTTTTCCTTTGTTTGCAAATAATAAAAAATAATAAAGTGTCATGAACTCTTGATGGCCTAAGCAGGTTTTTAAGGTCTTTTTTTTCAACATGATGTTGACTGATCTTTTCACTATGACTTGAAGTTCATTTTTCAAGTTGTAAACCGGATTTTAATTTCTACTCTGAGAGCCTTGTGACCTGATGGAAGTGGAAAGGCTACCATGATTTGTTCCTTATTGGCCTTTTATTGAGTCAGCTAGTTCCCAAGACTTTCCACCCACCCTCATGCAATGAATATGCATTGTTAATCTAGCTGTAGACAATATTTGGTGCATATTATTGTTATTGTTGTTCCTGTTGATGTGATTTTTATTGCTATAGACTTTTGACTTATAATAATAATCACAAAATGAACAGAAGCCAGAGCTGTGTAACTAGAGACTTTTTCTTTTTAACAGCTATTGTTAGCTCTGGGGTGTAACGTGTAAGGTTCAAACCTTTTCCCAAAATAACATAATATAACTTGCTAGAGGCATGATTAGGCTCAAGAAAAGTTTTCCTTTATTTGTGATTTGTAATATAATAGCATTGTATTTGTTTAAGGTGGGTAGGAAGTAGATGTGTTTATGAGCCTGCTCTGTATCAGGACTTCCTCTTTTTACTACTGTATAAGACAAAGCCTGGCACAGAGTAGGCATTCAGTAAATAATGAATGAATGAACAAAAAATAAAATCATTTTATTTAACAGACTTTCATAATAAAAACTAAAGCTCTTTTGAATCATTTAATACTATAGGCTTTGGTTATCATTGAATGGTAAGAGTGCTGAATTTGGTACTGGGAATGGAAAATGTATCTATAAGATAATATGTAAGACAAAGTAATTTGCATTTAGTGTTATACTTTCTGGATATCATTTACTAAAATAATTGATATAAAGGAGGTTATTTAAAAACAAATTATAACAAATTGAAATAAGAGCTAGATAAAGTAAACAATACAATAATGTATTTTAAATTCACATTCGTAGTTGCTCAATTCTAAATTATCTAAATATGTATTGAAGAGTGCCAAAGATGATACCATTGACCCATTCCCATGAAGGCATGGGAATTATTTTTCTGTAAGTAGTGATAGATAATGATGACCCATATATGTTGCTTTGACCTTCTTCCCTTTGGGGCCAATGGCATACCTTTTTAGATGCCTTAATAGAATTAGCTCTACTCTGTGCTATACCAAAGCACAGAATACAGCTAACTTTTATCTCCAAAGACCAAAATGATCCTCTGGCCTCACTGGCACCACTCCCTAATCAATTGAGCAAATCTTCTATAGGTTGTATAAACTTGAACCAATAATAAGTGGAAAATGAAAGAATCACGAGATTTATAAGTTTATGACTTGTGTAACTTTTTCCTACTTTAAATACTGACATGATCATAATATTGCTTATCTTGATAGAGGTAATTGAGGGTCAAGACTGTTACTGGAAGTTTTAAGGAGTGAGGTCATCACAGTTTACTCACACCTTTATTCTTTTTTTTTTTTTTAAAGATTTGATTGATTTATTTGAGAGGGGGAAGGGAGGTGTACAGGCTGGGTGGGGGAGGGCCAGAGGGAGAGGGATAAACAGACACCCCGCTGAGCAGAGAGCCCAGCACAGGGCTATACCCCAGGACCCTGAGATCGTGACCTGAGCCGAAGGCAGAGATTAACCGACTGAGCCACCCAGGCGCCCCTCACACCTTTATTCTTATTTCTGACTTTAGTCATTATAAGTGAAGTTCATTAGGCTTATTTGGATTCTTTAAGTTGGTGTTTCAAATATCTGGGCTTTTATTATTCTTCACTGCTATCAGGACCCTGACGATAAAAGCCTGATGAGTTCCTGGGTTTATCTCTTGAGAAATTATATTGAGATGAAAAACCAAACTAAACACAACTGCTCTTAGAAGTTGGATATTTATGGGGTGCCTGGGTGCCTGGGTGCCTGGGTGCCTGGGTGGCTCAGTCGTTAAGCGTTTGCCTTCGGCTCAGGTCATGATCCCAGAGTCCTGAGATCGAGCCCCGTGCCGGGCTCTCTGCTCCGGAGGAAGCCTGCTTCTCCCTCCCCCACTCCCCCTGCTTGTGTTCCTTCTCTCGCTGTCTCTCTTTCTCAAATAAATAAATATAATCTTAAAAAAAAAAAAGAAGAAGTTGGATATTTATGGTACTTTTATTCTTTTTTTTTTCTTTTTTGAAGCTCTGTGAGGTTTTATTATTACTGTTATCATAAAATTTAGCACCTTTAGGTCCAGAAGTAGGGGCCATCTCAAGCTTGGTCTAAATAAAATGGAGTCTGCTCAAAGAGTCACATCTTTTACCATAAAGTAGGTATGTATTACCTTTAAAAATTATAGCATCTCACATTTGGGGATTTATAATAGGTTTTGGCAAGGTTAACTACTTTTTTCTAGTACAAACCTTATGTGAAAAAATATATATACAGGGTGGAGAGCAGAAATGCAGTATCTTGAGAGTGACTTTGCTCAGTGAACCTGTACCATATCTGAGCATTCAAAAATTGGTGTTACAATGAAGGCTTTAAAAAACGTTTTTCTGAATATGAAATCCAATTATTAATTTGATATCTTCAGTCATATGTGCCAGTTAAGTTTTATTTTATTAGGTTGCATATTACAGAGCTCAGATACTGTTTTAAAATCTGTATACCAAGATAATATACACTAACTTATGAAATTAGAGGTGATTTTTATAAAAACTGAATTTCCTTCCCTTCTAAAGATTATTTTCTAAAACATTTTTTTTTACTTAACTGTTTATAAAATAAAACAAAAATTTAAAAAATTCCTTCTATATTGAAGTAAGACATGTTTAGAATATAAATGGTATTGAACTACATACATTAAAATATGGTGTTGATATTTTTAGTAAACAAAAATATAGATAAGCTAAATGGGTAGTAGGGTCAAAGATTAATTATGTTTATTTGAAAACTGCTTATAATATTACTTTGGTTGTATGAAGCAACAAACAAACAAAAATAAAATTAGATTCTTTGTGCGGATCTATTCTTAGAGGAAATGTGTATTTTTCCAGGATTCTTAAATGTTTATAACTTGGATGTCTCCCAGGATTCACCCTTTTTCCATCCCTGGAACATCAATCACTTTCCACATGGCACCTGGACCTGAAATGGTGCTTCAAATTAATACATGTTAAAAATAAAAATTTTAAATTTAAAAAAGTTACCCAAATGCTTCTTACTTTGTAATAAGAGAGATAGAAGGAGAAAGATCCTTATATGTCTGTATGATTTTTCTCTCTAATCTGACTCAGCCCTGCCAGAACTACATTAAAACCTTAACGTTCATTGTAACTAATGAGTTGCTCTTTTTGGTGATGTAGCTACATGGTTTCTTACCTTTCTCTGATAAAACAATTGGGGTTTAATTTTTCCAGAGATGTTACTCTTTAATAGTAAGCCTAAATGATTTCTAAAAATAAATTATATATTTTTACTTCACAATTTTAATGAAACATTTGGGCAAGCAGAATTACTCAGACCCACTAGCTGTGCTCCATTTTTTTGAAGATCATAAATAATTTTTTTTCACGTGGACCTGCTTCTTTTTCTTTACTGGTTTAAAGGATAAGCCTATGCAGTAAGATTTTTCTGCTCTCTTACGTAGAATTGATCTGTTTATTTTTCATGTTCCTATGAGAAACAAAAGAGGAGAATCACACTAAAACTGGCTCACATTTCTTATCACTGAATCTCAGGTCTTCTTCTGAGTTGATCCTCAGGAAAATAATCAGTGCTACGGTCCTACAGATTAACTGCTTAGTAAAAGCATTGTTTCATAAAGCTACTTTTGATCATATAGATGTTTAGTATATTGAATGATTTCTCTTTGGAGTTAGTAAAGCTAGAGTGCCTTTATAGATAATGATAAAACTGCTATTAAAAATAATAAAATGCCTTGAGAATATGACAAGTGTTAACACTAAATGGAATAATTGATATTTATTGAATGCTTGCCATTTGGCAAATTCTTTTACATATATTATTGTACTTGTTTTTCATAAGATTGTTTCAAAGTTAATGTTAGCATCTGTGGCTTTACATATGAGGAAACTAATAACCAGAAAGGTTATAATTTTTTCCAAATCATACAGCCAGGAAGGAGGAAGCAGGACCAAAATTCAAATCTTGTATTGTTATGATATGTGCTCCATGCTGTGCTCTTCCCATTGCATCATGCTATCCATGGATTTGATTTGGAAATCATCTAGTTCAAACCCTTCGTGTTTACATATGAAGAAACTGAGGCACAGATTTTTATTATGACTTATACATGTGAAGAAACCGAGGCACAGATTGTCACTATGACTTATCCAGAAGCTGGGGCTCTGAGAGCATTTTCTACTTTGCTACCATGGGGTAAACTTGCAGCGAACTGCAGGGACTGAGTGACTGAATGAATGGATGGACAGAGTATGATGATGGGAGGCATACAGTTGATAGAGCACTAAACCGGGAGCCAGGAAATGAGGCTCTCCACCTGTTCTTTTATGACCCATGTGACCTTAAGCATGTCGTGTAACTTCTTTGTGGCTCTGATTCTCCATTTCTATAACGGGAGTCATAGTGAGCTTCCTGCCTTAGAGAGCTATTACAAAACTCAAATAAGGTAACATATTTGAAAATTACTTTGCAAATTATGGAACATTTTATAATGTAAACCATTTAAGATGTCCAGTAGTGTGCATTTAAGAGTACATAGTTCCAAACACACATAAAATGCAGTAAACTTTGTGGTGTAAGCCATTCAGGGAAATATGTGACATACTAATTAGTCTTCACTGGGCCAAAAAACCGTGGCTGGCTGCTGCCCAAGTCAGTCCAGTTTGGTTACCCGACAACAGAAGGTGATGAAGGTACTGTCTCTGGTGGTTCAGAGCATCCCCAGAAGTTAAGATACCTAGCCCCTGTTGGACAACTTCCATTTTTGGCTAATACCATGAGGCTGAGATTCTAGTTTGAGGGGAGCAATCTGCATTCTCCTATACCAGTTCTGGTGCATTTGTGCAAACGAAGAATAAAAAGTCTTCTCATCAGTGCATCTAATTGTTCTTAATGTAGATCTTTAAAGAGCAGTTAATTTAGCTAATTTATCTGCTTTTGCCAGGTAGAATCTTTACAATTCTGCAAACAGGAAACAGTGGAGCAGCAAATGTCGAGGATATAAAGTTAAGTGATTTGACCAAGGATGGAACATGGGGCAATTAAAGACTAGTGTCTAGAGAAGATTGGACAATTAAGGACCAAAGAATAATTTATTCACTTTCAGTTTAATGAATAATGCATTGTTTCTTTAAAAGAACATACAGGTCTAGGAAGATGATGTTTTTTGAAGTCCCCAGAACACTAAACTTGAGCTTTGAAGATAATATCCTGCCTTAGAATAACTCTTATTTCAAAGGTTTACCATGTATTTACTCTCATTTTTCCTTCTGGAGTAATCCTTGGGGAGCGGGCCAGGCAGGTGGCACCACTATACCACCAAGATATTGGGATTCAGAGAGGCTGTGCATTCTAATATTGGAGAGACAGCAGGTGTCAAAGCTTGGTAATTTTGACCCCTAACAACTATTCTGTGCCGCTTCTTGCAGAGAAGCAGAATTTAAAACTCGCCTTTACGTCTTCCACATGGAGGTCATATTGGTAAATCTGGTAACGACTTTGTGGGTTGCAAGCTGAAGATAGAATATTTTTTAAAGTCCAAACCATATCAGAATGGTTTACCGGTTATTTTTATCTCAGATTCAAGCCACAACCCCCTTTGAAGCCAAAGGAAAATTTAGTTTAAAGGGGGGATGGAGGGGGCACCTGGCTGGCTCAGTCAGTAGAGCATGAGACTCTTGGGGTTGTGAGTTTGAGCCCCATGTTGGGTGCAGAAATTACTTAGCAATAAAATCTTAAAAGGGGAAATAGGAAGTAAAAAGCTAACTCTTCCCAGTTCAGACTGCAAATAGTCCCTCTTCTAACCTAGAGTATCTTCATGTCCCCTCTTGTCTAGCAGGATTGTAGAGAGTGTTGTTTTTGAAGTTCCATCAATCTATTAAACATTAGACAGAAGGTTTTAGGAAACAGGCCATGTGTATTGTGACGTACAGTCCTGGAAAGAAAAATGATCAATCTGTGTATTTGCCTTTTAACTAGTTGTAGACAAGTTGGCCACGTCCTTGGCACATTAATGAATTCTGTCATATCTCATCTCTACTGCTCTCTTATTATATGAATTCAGATCTGTGTTTGGCAATAAAAATAAAGTCACTGATTTAAGTGTCTACTTCCAAGCTAGGGCTCATGGTCCCTAATAATCCACACAATGACTACCATAAGGAAAAGAATAAGTTTTCTGATGTGATTTGTAATATGTAACTTGAACTAGATTTTAAAAGGAATTTTCTGTCTCTTCACAGAGATTTATTTCTGTAAATGTTTTCTTCCAGCTAGTATGTGATCCTACACCTCTATTGAACTACTTTTCCTTCTTGTAAAAAAAGTTACAGATATATGAAAGAAATATAGGGGCTTTCTCATCTATTCATGGATAGATTTAAATACTTACCAGTACCAGAACTAGTATGTGGTAGATTTGATTTTTTTTTTTCCAGTTTGTGAGGAAGTGATTGAAAATATGGCCCACAAGGCACAACTATATTTTCTCCCACAGTATCTCTCCTTTGAAGGACCTTTCTAGAAAATAGGTCTACTTTTCTTAGCATCTGGTCTCTTTTATCTGGCACATTGGTTCCTGGCTCCTTTTTATCTAGGACAGCCTATTTATAAATCAAGTTTAACCACTCAGATCTCTCAATTAGTAGCCCCAATCCCATATTTAAATTAGTCTTTAGGATATGTACAAATCCTCCCTAATCACATGTGTTAAGAATTTAAAGGCCTTTTTCATTCATGTCAAAAGAACAAAGAATAAACAGGGCATTTAAAGAATAAGATCTATACACTATTATTTTGAAGTGGCAAATATGTCTACACTCTGAAATATATGTGTTCATTCGAGCAAGATATTTCCCAGTGTTACAACAGTATTCTGTGTTGCTTTTGCTTTTTAATTTGGATTCTGATTTTTCATTCTCTCACTATGAACCAACAGTAAGAGGTTCACATCAATAGTCAATCTGACTGACATTCAGTTTTATTTTCCTGTACTGTGAGTTGCAAAATATTTTGTGTTCTTAAATGACTACATTTCTGTTGTCATTTTTCGGTCTGAAGGCTTGTTTGCCCTGGGACGATTTTCATTAGTTCATGGCTTTAAGAGCTATTTACTAGAATGCTACCATGTGTTATATATACTTGCCCTAGTTATGGTGGGTAGAAGTTCTTACCCTCCCAAACAAGACACTTTTGGTCAGGGAGCAACAATGTATTGTGTTTCATTGTACACATGTTCCCATTTGAATGTATCTGAAAGTAGGATGCATCTTAGAATTCACGTCTGACAGGCACCACGGGCCAGGGGGCAACAGTGAAATGGATGGCACTGCCCGCAGATGCATGAATAGCAAAAGCACCAGAATCAAAACTTGCTGAATTGGTGTTCAATGGCTACAGAGAAATTGCATGCGATGGTGGAATGGTCTTCTAATTCCCAGAAACAGGAGGTTTTGAGCAGAGGCTGGATAGGGTGGGGTATCATGTGGTTTAGCAGTGTTCCCAAAGGGGAGGTTTTAGTCTGTGCTTCTCCTAACATCTTGGGTGAGAATGCTCTGATCTGATGGAGGAAGGAAAAAAAAAATCTTTTCCTTCTCTAAGCCTATTTTAAAGCACTGAAAAAATAAAGATAAATTAATATTTCAATACACTGTCTTATCATTCTTTCAGGCTAAAAATGCAAAGCAAGAGTCCATAGTTCCTCACACTTCAGAATTACTCCATGATGTAGATATTCTCCAAAGGGCAATTAAACTTTTCACAACATATACACTGAGTATTTCCACTGAGAGCATATGAGTATTTTCACTGGGTATATATTTTCACTGAGACCATACCAGAGCATTCAGATAAGGAGGGCACGTTCTGCATGGAGCACTGGGTGTTACGCAAACAATGAATCATGAAACACTACATCAAAGGCTAATGATGTAATGTATGGTGATTAACATAACATAGAAAAAAACAAAAAGAATCCCAAGTAAGAAATACACAAACAAGACCTTGTTGTTAGAAGAAAGTTCACCAAAAAATTCAATTTCTTTTGGCTGGCAGATTATTCTAAAACTTTGCAAGTTGAGTTGTTATCAAATGTCAGAGGGTAAGTCTACTTCCTTGTGCCAATCTGCAGTCTATACAGTGAGTTATATATCTCTACAATTCTTGTGGATGCTCAAAAGTAATCTAAACTGAAAGCATATTTTCACATATACTGGCTTAATACAATATATAGACTTGATTTTTAAGTGAAGCCCAAAGTTATTTTATTTCCCTAAAGTCTTTATGTTTTTATAATGGGAAGCTTAACATATTACCTTTTTTTTCCTTCAAATTCTCTTTTAAACTGTGTTTGGAGGAGTGCAGCAGCAAGCAGACTTTCTCCCCAGAGAAAACAAACTTTGCTACTCAAGTCAATGCTGATGGCTTATTTATTTCAGCCCTGGTGTGTAATCTCATTGGCACTTAAATAATGATCCTGTCTTTGAATGTATGGCTTTCAAGTCTTTATTTTATGCATTAAACTCACAGTTTTGTTTTATCCTTGATATTGCCATTGATCTGGTAAGAACTTTCAGTATTTTTTTTAATAAAACAAACAAAATCTCACTTTTAGTAAATCCTGCGAGGTGTTTCAACTGCCTACAGTGACATTATCAAATGATAAAACCCAGGACCTTCTAGAAGGCAGAATACCTTATAAAACTAAAAAACAAAACAGCACATATGAAGCCTTTAGCAATCACTTCATTGAACATAGTATAACACCCAGGGTCATTCTGTAAAATTCTTCTTTTAAAGCTTTTATTTATTATGTGATTAGGCAAGCCTCTCTCTCTCTCTCTCTCTCTCTCTTATTTTTCTTAGATTTTTGAGACAGCTACATGATGTATTGAAAAAAAATGTGGATTTTGAAATCAGGAAAACCTGGGTTCAAGCTCTGGCTACAATATTTACCATTACTTACATTTAAAAAAATTACTTATTCTTTGGTATATATACTATAAAATGGGTTCAATGGTACAAGTTAAATAACAGTAGACAGCACATAGCAGATACTAAATAAATGTTTTCATTTACCTTCTCCTCTCAATTTTTTTATAACTAAATAAAATGTTTGAGCATTATAATCCCCATGAAAAATTAATTTTCTTCCCATTAATTGAAATAATTTAAGTAATGGAAACTGGTGGGATATGGTAATTTAATAGAAAATTATATTAAGTGACAAAAAAACACAAACACATTTCAATTAAAGGGTAAAGAATTTGGAATGATTATCCAAATTGTAGCTTAATATCAGTACCCAATCATCTGGTAGCTAGCAACTCCTTAATCAGTTTCTCTTCAAATCCTATTTAAATGCTTCTGAAGACGCAGAAAAAGTGACATCAGCACCAAAAATGAAGACTTACAGCTAAGCTAGGGAAATAATTTTGAAGAGATTTTCATCAACCTAAAGCCAGTGATGCCGCACTGGGGGTAAGCCAGGGATTTACAAGAGCTTTTTATTATGGAGCATCCCCATCTAGCTTGAAAAATGGAAGGAAAACATTTTTTCCTTCTTATGCCCTCTGCCTCCTGGGTGAGTCATGGGATATACTGGCATATAATTAGAAACAGTGTTATTGGCCAAAAATCTGAAACCAATGAAGGGACCTATGGTGCATCCACATGATGGAGCATTACATGACTATTGATGTCATATTGCTAGTGAGATAGTTGCATTTGATTATTAGGAGCCCAGTTTCTGCAGTTATCCCTGGGATCGAATCCTCTCCCCATTACTCACCAAACCAGGTATCCTTTGTACACTGTCCTCATCTCTGAAATAGAGATTAAAGGCAAATGATGTCATAGGGTTTTTTAGAACTAAGTGATACGATATGTAAAAAGTGCTTCTCTCAGCATCTGACACAGATTAAGGCCTCTGTAAATTTTTAAAGTAGTTATTATCCTTGAAAATGTAAGAAATATTCATGACATAAAATTAAATAAAATAGAGTACACTGATGTGTCGGTGTGTGTGTATAAAATAACCTCACACATGCATGCGCATATGCACGCATCAGAATCTTAACAGTGTTTATTTTAGGCAGTAGAATTATGAGTCATTCTTCTTTGTAATTCTGCATACTTCTAAAATTGTCGATAAGAAATGTATATTACTTTTAGCATCAAAAAACCCAAATTAATGTATAAAAGTTTCAAAATATAGTTGATTTTATACAAGGCCTACCTGACTCATAGTAGACACTGAACAAATATTTGTACAATGAGTGGGTAAACGAGTGAATGAGAGCTAGTTAATTCTGTGTCCTAAAGTAACCCTGATAATCCTCCTAAAGCATGACTTTCATCCAGAAAATCTGCTCACAGACTTTCAAAGACTCACTTGAAACCAAGAAAATGAGTCCAGACTCTTCCAAGAATAGCATGCAAGGTTCTACATAACCCGATTGAAAATCACCTTTGCTTTTTTCCTCCAACCATTTCACCTCGTTTTCCATGTGCTACAGTTCAGCTAAACAGTTTACCTCTTCCAATCACCTTTGTCACCTTGGTTTCATTCTTCCTGTCACCCAGACTCCCCTACCAATATCTTTCCAAATTTTGAGGCCCAGGTCAAGGAGCTATGCCCAAATCCAGAGCAGAATTAACTTTATTCTTTGTTGTGTTCCCATAGAAATGTATTTGTACATTTTAAATACCATTTGTTCAAGTTTAGCTACATTATTTCCCCCCTTTTTACCGAAAAGTAGAAAATGTGTCTCCTCTTAACCCACTGGGACAAAAGTTGAAAGGGTTCCTCACTTTGCATATGTAATCTCCTGTTGAAAACAATTTTATTTTGTGAAAACACGTAATGGTGAAAATTACAAAGGTACAAATGAGTATGGAGTAAGTAGGTATATAAGTAAAATTATGGCACCCACACACCCTTGTTCCCTAGCACCCAGGATTTTGTGTATTTTTCCAGAGATACTCCATGCCTCTGAAAGAATATACATATTTCTTTATTTTCAACATATAGGTAACATACGTCACTCATTCTTCTTGCACTTTGATTTTTAGATTTAACAGTATATTTGGGAGATTGTTCTATATCAGTATGCTTCCTTTTTTATGGTTGCATAGCATTTAATTATATAAATATACCAAAAAACAGTTAACCAATTCTTTTGATAGTTATTTAGACTATATTCACTTCTTTGCAATTATGATGTGACAATAAATAACCCAGCATATATGCCATTTCACACATATGAAATATAACTGTAGGATAAATTCCTAAATGTGAAATATTCATATGCACTTTGAATTTGCATGAACTGCAGAATCAGCTTCCTTAGTTTCAAAACAACCCTATTTCCATTTTATTAGGATCCATTAAATTATGGATTAACTTAAGGATAATTGATATATGTCTGATGTTACATTGTTCGAAGTAAAAATTATACGTGTTGTCCATTTAAGTCTACATATTCTTTTTCTTATAAACCTTGCATATTCCTACATGTATCATTGTTTTTGTTGCAGTTGTGTGATTTTACTTCCACTATATTTTCTAACTGATTAGTGTTTGTATAGATTAAAGTTACTGATTTTCATGTATTAATTTTAGGCCCAGTGACTTGGTGAGTTCTTGTTGCTGATTTTTTCTTACATTTATTTGGTAAACAATTATATCATCTACAGGTTTATTTTACTTTTTTTTTAATCTAATTTTTTGGCTTGTACTTCTAGAATGTGGTTAAGTAATAATGGTATAGCAAGTTGAAAAAACTGCTTTTTTTTTTTCTGACGTTAATGGAAATGCTTCTAATATTTCCCACTAATGACCATCTTAATGCTGGTATGAGTAACATATATTTATATTTTATTATTTTTTTTTACTGTTGTATCTTTCCAAAGCCTTATTGAGCTATATTTAATGTACTGTAAATGATAGTTGACCCTGGAACAACATGGGTTTGAACTGTGCAGGTCCAGTTACATGCGGATATTTTGTAGTACAATACTCTTCCTTTTGAATTTTCAAATAATGTTTTCTTTTCTCTGGCTTACTTTATTGGAAGAATACAGTGTATAATACATATAACATATAAAATATGTGTTAATCAACCGTTTATGTTATAGGTAAGGCTTCTGGTCAACAGTAGGCTATTAGTAAAGTTTTGGGGAATTAAAAGCTATAATGGACTTTTGACTGTTCAGGGGATCAGCATCCCTAATCTCCACATTGTTCAAGGGTCAACTGTACCTGTATTTAAAGTGTACAATTCAATGATTTTTAGTATATATTCATGGAACTGTTACATCTGTCACAATCAGTTTTAGAACATGACCCCAAAAAGCAAGTCCACACCTTTTAGCAGTCACTGACTCCCCCCACCCCATCCCACTTAGCCTTTAGCAACCATTAATCTACTCTCTCCGTAGATGCCTATTCTGGCATTTCATATAAATGGAACCATACAATATGTGGTCCTTTGTGATTGGCTTATTTCATGTAGCATTATGTTTTCAAGGTTTATGTGTTACAGCATCTCTCAGTATTTTAGTCCTTTTTGTGACTGATTTATATTCCATTATAGGGATATAGTACATTTCTCTTATCCAATCATTAGTTGATGGACACATGCATTTCCATCTTTTGGCTGTTATGACTAATGTTGCTATAAACATTGGTGTATAAGTTTTTGTATGGAGTATATACGTGGGAATGGAATTGCTAAGTCATAAGATCACCCTTTGTCTTACCAACTGAAGAACTACCAGACTGCTTTCCAAAGTGTCTGCACCCTTTCTCATTCCCATTAGCAGAATACAGAGTTCTGATTTCTCCACATCCTTACCAGCAATTGTTATCTGAACTTTTTCTTTCTTGTCATCCTAATAGATATGATCTCTCACTCTGATTTTGATTTTCATTCCCTGATGGCTGATGATGGTGAACATCTTTCCATGTGCTTACTGACCATCTGTATATCATTTGGAGAAAAGCCTATTTAGATGCTTTCCACATTTTGTAATTGAGAAATTTGTCCTTATATTATTGAGTTGTAAGAGTTCTTTATTCTAGATACAAGTCTCTTATCAAAGACATTATTTGCATATATAATATTATAAGTTACTATATATATTGTATATATACAATATATATACAAAATATATTTAAAAATATATTTTCAGCCATTCCGTGGCTTGAATTTTCACTTTCTCAGTGCTGTGTTTTGAAACACAAAAGTTTTAAATTTTGCTGTAGTCCAATTTATCTGTTTTATTTTGTTACTAAGGGCTAAGAAACCATCAACTCAACAGCAAAAAACCCCAAACAATCCAGTTTTAAAAAGCCAAGTTCTCAATAGACATTTCTCCAAAGAAGACAAAGAGCCGCATAGTGTAAGTGCCTGACATTAAGCTTTTGATTGCCAATGCATCCATTTCAAAGACAGCCATCTCAAATAAATGCATTTCCGGGTGTATGACTCAGCTACTAGTAAAACAACTAGATAAGAAACCAGGCCACCCCACCCATGAAATTTCTTTTTTTAAGAAAACGGTGAGGGGCGCCTGGGTGGCTCAGATGGTTAAGCGTCTGCCTTCAGCTCGGGTCATGATCCCAGGGTCCTGGGATCGAGTCCCACATCGGGCTCCCTGCTCAGCGGGGAGCCTGCTTCTCCCTCTGCCTCTCTCTCTCTCTCTCTCTCTCTCTGTCTCTCATGAATAAATAAATTAAAAAAAAAAATCTTTAAAAAAATAAAAAAAGAAAACGGTGAGTAACCTAGATAACTTCCTCTGTGATTGACCCCACATTTCCTTTCCCACACCCTAATTCCATGTCTTATACTTTATTTTTTTTAAGATTTATTTACTTATTTTAGAGAGAGAGAGAGAGAGAGAGAGAGAGCATGAGACGAGTAGGAGGGGCAGAGGGAGAAGGAGTGAGAATTTCAAGCAGATTCCCTGATGAATGCAGAGCCCAACTTGGGGGTTGATCTCATGACCCTGAGATCATGACCTGAGCCAAAACCAAGAGTTGGATGATTAACTGTGCCACCCAGCTGCCCCTATTCACATCTTATATTTTAAATATGCCAATAAAGAGTGGATCTGCAAAATCCTAAGCCACACTTCCCTCAGATTCCAATAAAAGCAAAGCCCCAGGACTCTTCTCTTTCTCTGCCTCTCTCTTTCTCTCTGTCTCTGTCTCTGTCTGTCTGTCTCTCTTTCCATGACCTCATTGTGTGGCCTTGGGTATACCATGTACCCTCCAGGATTTGTGAGTAATCTTTTTTTCCCCCCCAAATTCTCTGATGGTGGTTGTTGAGGTGCCTTCTTGCAGTCTTAATAAGAACTGCAAGGGCCAGTCCAACCACAACATTGCGCCGGTTAGGGAGATCTCTATGAGGGGGCTCACCACAAGTAGTACAGGCCCAGGTGAGTGCCTGAGGCATTCCTAGCTGATAGCATTACTATCAAAAGGCTTAGAGCAACCCAAAACAGACCAAAAAAACACATGAAAAGATGGTCAACATCATTAATCATTGGGCAAATGTAAATCAAAACTACAATGAGGTGCTGTTTCACACCTACTAGGATGGCTACAATTACAAAAAATCATGATAATAAAACCAAAATAGAAAATAAGAGGCTTTGGCGAGAAAGTGGAAAAAACTGGAACCTTGTGCACTGCTGATGGGAATGTAAAATGTGTAGCCACTGTGGAAGACATTTTGGTGATTTCTCAAAAAATTAATCATAGAATTTCCATAGTCTGCTAGTCTGCTTAGTCTACTTCTAGGTACATATACAAAAGGATTGAAAGCAAGGACTCCAACAGATATTTGGACACCATTATTCAGAGCAGCACTATTGATAATAGCTCAAAGGTGTAAACAACCCAAATGTCCATCAATAGATGGATGGATAAATAAAATGTAGTAAATATATTGCAGTGGACTATCATTCAGCCACAAAAAGGAATGAAATTTTCATATATGCTACAACATAAATAAACTTTTAAAACACTATGCTCAGTGAAATAATCCAGACACAGAAAGCCAAATATTACATGGTTCCACTCTTATTAGGTCCCTAGAACAGACAAATTTATAAACAGAAAGAATAGATACTAGGGGCTGAGAGTAGGGAATTGTTATTATTTAATGGGTAAAAAGTTTTTGTTGAGGATAATGAAAAAGTTTCAATCTAATCTGGATGCCTTTTATTTTATTTTCTTGCCTAATTATCCTGGTTAGAACCTGCAGAAATATGTTATAGAAGTGGTAATAGTGGACATCCTTGTCTTATTCCTGATCTAAGGGGGAAAGTGTCCAATCTTTTACTATTAAGTAAGCTGTTAGCTATGGGTCTTTCTTAGATGCCTTTAAAAAAAAACAAAAAACAAAAAACAGATTCAGGATGTTCCCTTCTATTCCTAGCTTATTGAGTGTTTGTACCATAAAGTGTTGGATTTTGTCAAATGCTCTTGCTGCACTTCATAAGATGATTACATGCTGTTGTTTTTCCTTTCTGTCATTCTGGTGGCATGGTGGATTATATTAATTGCTTTTCAGATATTAAACCAACCTTGTATTCTTGGAATAAATACTTGGTCAAGATGTATAATCCTTTTTTACATGTTGCTGGATTCATTTTTGTTAGTATTTGTTGAAGATTTGGCCACTGAATTTTAGAAGTTGCTTTTTTAAAGTATCTATGTAGATCATTATGGATTTCTTCTTTGAGCTCTTAATATGGTGAATTATATTAATAATTTTCTTAGCATACAAACATCCATTTGATAGTGATGTATTATTTTAATATTCAGTTGGGGTCACTTTGCTAATATTTTACTTAGTATTTTTGAATATCAAAATTCATAAGCAAAATCAGTAACTTTTTGCATTGAATTTTTCAGTATTCATACCTTTATATTAACTTTATTTAAAAATGTGCAACCTTCTGTTTTTTTTTTTTTTTCTTCTTTTCCTAGACTCTAGAGCAACTTTAGTATTGAAGATTTTTGTTTCTTAATATGTTTGGGTAGATTCACCTATGAAAATTGCTTGTGTGGTCCTTTTGGTGTAGGTACTTGTAGTTGTGGGCAACAGGAGTTCATAGCTTAATAACCTAGGTTTTTATGAGTATTTCCTTCTCATCAACTAAGTTTAAATATAATACTGTATAATCTGTTTTGTATAGCTATAGACCCTTTGCAAATATCTAACATAATTTCTTTATAATAAAAATTTCAAAATGCATTTATTTTTATTTAGAGTCGATACTATTTAGGTAGCAAATGCTATAATTTTTGTCTCATTATTTGTTAATAGTGACAGCTGCATGCAGTTTGTTAGTTTCAAGCTGGAGTTTAGCATATATTAGTAATAGAGGCCATATGAACAACTCCCACGAATCCAGGATATTGCCTTTCTCCAATTCACACGCCCCCAACTTAAGCAAAGATTATCTCCACAAGCCATTCAGGAAAAGCCACATGGTTCTGAAAAGTACTCAACATTGGTGAAGAAGCCCTGTGTTGTTGTTCATGTATAAATTAAATTCTTAAATCAGGCTTCAGATTGAGAACAAAGAATTAAAATTATAATGCCAATGAAAAAATTTTAAATGAGAAATAAAGATGTAAACATTTCTTGCATTGATAATTAAGAGGCGCTATCGAGGCGGAGCAAGATATACCACCCCTTTTTGGCATATTGATTATTTTAAGCTGGTTATTTTAAGCTGGTAGATATAGATGAAGTTCTGAGAACAGAGTGGAAGTTACTTTTGTAAGAGACGTTTACATGCGTAAGGGAAATCTGCATTTGTAAGTCTTTCTGACTCTACCAGGGTGAAGAGGATGACCAAATTTTTTAGAAACACTTATCATTGCAGTTTATGTGATAGACTCTTGGGGCACCTCGGGGGGCTCAGTCGGTCAAGCGTCTGCCTGCCTTGGGCTCAGATCATGATCCCAGCGTCCCGGGATTGAGCCCCTCATGGGGCTCACTGCTCGGTGGGGAGTCTGCTTCTCCCCTGACCCTCCCCCCTCTCATGCTCTTTCTCTCTCAAATAAATATAAAAACTTAAAAAAGGAGTGATAGACTCTTATCAGTGAAAATATATATATATATGCACACCACTTCTGTAACATTTTTCTGGAGGTTCTAACTAGGTAATTAGGCAATAAAACAAAAAGCATCCAGATTGGATTAAAACTGTTTCATTATCTCCAACAGTGGAGTCAATCAGCCATGACTTAAACCTTACCCACGTTTGGTCCTTTTCCTGGTAACCCCCATAACTGATATCCCATTGCCAACACCAACATGTTTATTCTTTAGCTGAAGATGGTATTTAAGGTGATGGCTTTGGCCAGTTTGGAGACTACTCAGTTTTCCTGGGTCTCTCCCATGTCTACAGGAGGTATACCTATTTTTAAACTTTGTTTTTCTCCTATGAATCTGTCTTATGTCAATTTAATTATTAGACTAGGCAAAAGAACCTAGAGAGGTAGAGGAAGAATTTTTCCTGTCCTACACTATATTGGAAGATCAAAGTGATTTCCTTCCTAAAAAGTAATTTAAGACCAATCTCTGAAAGAACCTGTTCATATTTCTGTCAGGCTGTAAAATATTGAGCTTAAAATTCTGTAATTTTCTAATTAATTTTTTCAAGCATATAACCCAACATTTAGAAATCAGATTCTCAGTAAAGACATGCATGGTGGTTTCCAAAAAGAGCATTATCAAATATCTAAGAAGAGTGTTCCGTGAACCTAGGCATTCAACAAAACTTGAAAGAACAGAAGCAAAACATTTCTTAAGCAGACTGGGCTTCCTGGCTTCTGACAAGTTTGACAGAAGCACAGAAAGGAAACTGGGATTTCACTCGAAGACTGGGGATAAGAGTTGGTGAAGTAGGCTGGACAATCCTTTTGGGATTTGAAAGAAGCTGGAAAAGTAAACTAGGAAAAGTCCAGAAGAAAATAACTGGATGTGAGTATTCTGGTCTGGGTGGTACCTTGAGATACCTGAGGTGTAGATGTGGAAATTCTTGACAGGTTGAGTCAAATTCTGAACGAGCAGGAGAGGTGAAAATATGTATGTAAGGAACCAATGATAAAAAGTTGAAATGACATTTGGTGTCCACTCTCCCCCACCATTTTCAACATTTTCCAAGATTTTTTATTAGAGAGCACGAGCAGGATGGGGGGGAGGGGGAGAGGGAGAGGTAGACTCCCCACTGAGCAGGAAGCCCGTTGTCAAGGGGTGCAATCCCAGGACCTGAGCCGAAGGCAGACACTTAACCAACTGAGCCACCCAGGTGCCCCTTCAGCATTTTCTTTTATTGAATTTTCTCAGTCATATGATTGAGAATCATATCCTAGTGGTTGCTCTTAACACTTTAAAATATTTAGGGGGCGCCTGGGTGGCTCAGTCGTTGGGTGTCTGCCTTCGGCTCAGGTCATGATCCCAGCGTCCTGGGATCAAGCCCCGCATTAGGCTCCCTGCTCAGCGGGAAGCCAGCTTCTCTCTCTCCTACTCCCGCTGCTTCTGTTCCCTCTCTCGCTGTGTCTCTCTCTGTCAAATAAATAAATAAAATCTTTAAATAAGAAAAAAGTATTTAGTTGAATTTTATTTCCTTAATTAATGTGACTTCAAATCATTTTCCTAAACAAAACAAGGCACTTAACATGTGTTTACTTCTCTACTTCCTTGTCACAACTTACCCTACCCCACCCATGCTGTTCCTCTTGAACTGATATAGTCTAGATTTTAATTATGCATAACTGTTTCAGTTTTATTATTGAAATGAATTTAAATTGTATACAACTGTGTCCTTTGTTTCTATAATCCAAAGTTTCCTCCTGGGTTCATTTTTTATTGTGCTCTAGTGTATTCTGAAGTAATTCTTTTAAGATGGTTTCTTGGGTGACCCATGCCCTGAACTCCTGCAGTATTAAAAAATTATATATTTTTTTCATATTGGAATGATTGCTTGACTATGTATTGAATTGCAAGTTCAAAGCCATTTTTTGTCAGAACTTTGATTCTAATATGCTTTACTACGTTCTTTTTTCTTTTGGGAATTCTGTTTCCAACATTATTCTTACTTTTTCTGCAGATAATTTTTTATTTCTTCCAAGATGCTTTCAGTGCTTTGTCTTTTTCTTGCTGTTTTGAAATTTCATTATGTATATAGCTAGGAGTGAATCTTTTCCATTCATTGAGCTTAGCACTTAGTAGATCCATATAATCTGAAGATTTATATATTTAGGTCAAACATGTGGCTTTCTAAATGTTTTTGGTACATCCTTCATCCATTTTTCTCTATTCTTACCTTCTGGAGCTCCCGATCAAAGGACATGAGCACTTCTGCGGTTTTTTCTCTCAGTTTAAAATTTGTCTTTCATACTAGCAGTTTCTTTGTGCATATATTGCTATATTCTTGGAGAATTCATCAGATTAATCTTTCAGCTTCACAAATTACTTTTTGATAGTATCAGGGCTGCCAGGAATCTTTTTTTGTAATTTCACTATTTTTAATTTCCAAAATTTGTAGCTGAGTTTTTCATTGTTGTTACATCATCTTATATTTTTATAATTATATTTATTATAATAATTTAAACTCCTTCTGCCCTTTATTAACTGTTTCATCAAGTATTAGCCCTTTGAGTTTTTTAATTAGATACTAATTTTAAGAGTGTTCTTTTTCCTCAAATATATTTGATAATCTTTGGTTGTATAGTTGAGATTCCCTATGGGCTCTGTGTTTGAATGCTGTAAATGTTGTCAAGATTGCTTTTAATCTTCCCTTTAGGGAAAGGGTGGATATACTAATGATAGGATTTACCAGTTACTTGTCTCTAGGATATGACAGATCTGAATAATTTTGGGGTGTTTCCAGCCACCCAGAGTACAACACTTCTTTAGCCCAAATTGCAATTTCTGTTCCAAATTTCTACTTGTTGCTCTGTAAAAATGGAAGAAAACAGGCTGATTCCTTTGGCTGCTCTTACTGTGGCACCCCAGTAAATCATCCTGATATTATCCTAGGAGTCACATTTGCTCATCCTATGTCACCTCTAACTCTGTAGTGCCCTTGCATATGCTATTTCCTATCACAAAAGCCTTTTTGTGTGTGTGTGTGTGTTCCATCTTTTTTTTCTTTTTAAATTTTTTTATTGTTATGTTAATCACCATACATTACATCATTAGCTTTTGATGTAGTGTTCCACGATTCATTGTTTGTGCATAACACCCAGTACTCCACGCAGAATGTGCCCTCTTTAATACCTATCACCAGGCCAACCCATCCCCCCACCCCCCTCCCCTCTAGAACCCTCAGTTTGTTTTTCAGAGTCCATCGTCTATCATGGTTCGTCTCCCCCTCCAACTTACTCCCCTTCATTCTTCCCCTCCTGCTATCTTCTTCTCCTTTTTTTTTCTTAACATATATTGCATTATTTGTTTCAGAGGTACAGATCTGTGATTCAACAGTCTTGCACAATTCACAGCGCTCACCATAGCACATACCCTCCCCAATGTCTATCACCCAGCCACCCCCTCCCTCCCACCTCAGTTTGTTTCCTGAGATTAAGAATTCCTCATATCAGTGAGGTCATATGATACATGTCTTTCTCTGATTGACTTATTTCACTCAGCATAACACCCTCCAGTTCCATCCACGTAGTTGCAAATGGCAAGAGCTCATTCCTTTTGGTGGCTGCATAATATTCCATGGTGTATATATACCACTTCTTCTTTATCCATTCATCTGTCGATGGACATCCTGGCTCTTTCCACAGTTTGGCTATTGTGGACATTGCTGCTATAAACATTGGGATGCACGTACCCCTTCGGATCCCTACATTTGTATCTTTGTGGTAAATACCCGGTAGTGCAATTGCTGGATTGTATGGTAGTTCTATTTTCAACTGTTTGAGGAACCTCCATACTGTTTTCCAGAGTGGCTGCACCACCTTGCATTCCCACCAACAGTGTAGGAGGGTTCTCCTTTCTCCGCATCCCCACCAACATCTGTCGTTTCCTGACTTGTTAATTTTAGCCATTTTGACTGGTGTGAGGTGGTATCTCATTGAGGTTTTGATTTGGATTTCACTGATGCCGAGCAATGTTGAGCACTTTTTCATGTGTCTGTTGGCCATTTGGATGTCTTCTTTGGAAAAATGTCTGTTCATGTCTTCTGCCCATTTCTTGATTGGATCATTTGTTCTTTGGGTGTTGAGTTTGATAAGTTCTTTATAGATTTTGGATACTAGCCCTTTATCTGATAGGTCATTTGCAAATATTTTCTCCCATTCTCTCGGTTGTCTTTTGGTTTTGTGGACTGTTTCTTTTGCTGTGCAAAAGCTTTTTATCTTGATGAAATCCCAATAGTTCATTTTGGCCCTTGCTTCCCTTGCCTTTGGCGATGTTTCTAGGAAGAAGTTGCTGCGGCTGAGGTCAAAGAGGTTGCTGCCTGTGTTCTCCTTTAGGATTTTGATGGACTCCTGTCTCACGTTTAGGTCTTTCAACCATTTGGAGTCTATTATTGTGTGTGGTGTAAGGAAATGGTCCAGTTTCATTCTTCTGCATGTGGCTGTCCAATTTTCCCAACACCGTTTGTTGAAGAGACTGTCTTTTTGCCATTGGACATTCTTTCCTGCTTTGTCAAAGATGAGTTGACCATAGCGTTGAGGGTCCATTTCTGGGCTCTCTATTCTGTTCCATTGATCTATGTGTCTGTTTTTGTGCCAGTACCATACTGTCTTGATGATGACAGCTTTGTAATAGAGCTGGAAGTCCGGAATTGTGATGCCGCCAGCTTTGCTTTTCTTTTTCAAGATTCCTCTGGCTATTCGGGGTCTCTTCTGGTTCCATACAAATTTTAGGATAATTTGTTCCATTTCTTTGAAAAAAGTGGATGGTATTTTGATGGGGATTGCATTGAATGTGTAGATTGCTCTAGGTAGCATTGACATCTTCACAATATTTGTTCTTCCAATCCATGAGCATGGAACGTTTTTCCATTTCTTTGTGTCTTCCGCAATTTCTTTCATTTTATAGTTTTCTGAGTACAGATCCCTTGCCTCCTTGGTTAAATTTATTCCTAGGTATCTTATGGTTTTGGGTGCAATTGTAAATGGGATCGACTCCTTAATTTGTCTCTCTTCTGTCTTGTTGTTGGTGTATAGGAATGCCACTGATTTCTGTGCACTGATTTTATATCCTGCTACTTGACTGAATTCCTGTATGAGTTCTAGCAGTTTTGGGGTGGAGTCTTTTGGGTTTTCCACATACAGTATCATATCATCTGCAAAAAGTGAGAGTTTGACTTCCTCTCTGCCGATTTGGATGCCTTTGATTGCTTTTTGTTGTCTGATTGCTGTGGCTAGGACTTCTAACACTATGTTGAATAGCAGTGGTGATAGTGGACATCCCTGCCGCATTCCTGACCTTAGGGGAAAAGCTCTCAGTTCTTCCCCATTGAGAATGATATTCGCTGTAGGTTTTTCATAGATGGCTTTTATGATATTGAGGTATGTACCCTCTATCCCTATACTCTGAAGAGTTTTGATCAAGAAAGGATGCTGTACTTTGTCAAATGCTTTCTCTGCATCTATTGAGAGGATCATATGATTCTTGTTCTTTCTTTTGTTAATGTATTATATCACGTTGATTGATTTGCGGATGTTGAACCAGCCTTGCAGCCCAGGGATAAATCCCACTTGGTCATGGTGAATAATCCTTTTAATGTACTGTTGGATCCTATTGGCTAGTATTTTGGTGAGAATTTTTGCATCCATGTTCATCAAGGATATTGGTCTGTAATTCTCCTTTTTGATGGGGTCTTTGTCTGGTTTTGGTATCAAGGTAATGGTGGCCTCATAAAATGAGTTTGGAAGTTTTCCTTCCATTTCTATTTTTTGGAAAAGTTTCAGGAGAATAGGTATTAATTCTTCTTTAAAAGTTTGGTAGAATTCCCCTGGGAAGCCATCGGGCCCCGGGCTTTTGTTTCTTGGGAGATTTTTGATGACTGCTTCAATTTCCTTAGGGGTTATAGGTCTGTTCAGGTTTTCTATTTCTTCCTGGTTCAATTCTGGTAGTTGATACATTTCTAGGAATGCATCCATTTCTTCCAGGTTATCTAATTTGCTTGCATAGGGTTGCTCATAATATGTTCTTATAATTGTTTGTATTTCTTTGCTGTTGGTTGTGATCTCTCCTCTTTCATTCATGATTTTGTTGATTTGGGTCATTTCTCTTTTCTTTTTGATCAGTCTGGCCAGGGGTTTATCAATCTTGTTAATTCTTTCAAAGAACCAGCTCCTAGTTTTGTTGATCTGTTCTACTGTTCTTTTGGTTTCTAGTTCATTGATTTCTGCTCTGATCTTTATTATTTCTCTTCTCCTGCTGGGTTTAGGCTTTATTTGCTGTTCTTTCTCCAGCTCCTTTAGGTGTAGGCTTAGGTTGAGTATTTGAGACCTTTCTTGTTTCTTGAGAAAGGCTTGTATTGCTATATACTTTCCTCTCAGGACTGCCTTTGCTGTATCCCAAAGATTTTGAACAGTTGTGTTTTCATTTTCATTGGTTTCCATGAATTTTTTAAATTCTTCTTTAATTTCCTGGTTGACCCATTCATTCTTTAGTAGGATGCTCTTTAGCCTCCATGTATTTGAGTTCTTTCTGACTTTCCTCTTGTGATTGAGTTCTAGTTTCAAAGCATTGTGGTCTGAAAATATGCAGGGAATAATCCCAATCTTTTGGTACTGGTTGAGACCTGATTTGTGACCTAGGATGTGATCAATTCTGGAGAATGTTCCATGGGCACTAGAGAAGAATGTGTATTCCGTTGCTTTGGGATGGAATGTTCTGAATATGTCTGTGAAGTCCATTTGGTCCAGTGTGTCATTTAAAGTCTTTATTTCCTTGTTGTTCTTTTGCTTTGATGATCTGTCCATTTCAGTCAGGGGGGTGTTAAAGTCCCCCACTATTATTGTATTGTTGTCAATGTGTTTCTTTGATTTTGTTATTAATTTCCTTATATAATTGGCTGCTCCCATGTTAGGGGCATAGATATTTACAATTGTTAGATCTTCTTGTTGGATAGACCCTTTAAGTAGGATATAGTGTCCTTCCTCATCTCTTATTACAGTCTTTGTTTTAAAATCTAATTTGTCTGATATAAGGATTGCCACCCCAGTTTTCTTTGGTGTCCATTAGCATGGTAAATGGTTTTCCACACCCTCACTTTCAATGTGGGGGTGTCTTTGGGTCTAAAATGAGTCTCTTGCAGACAGCATATTGATGGGTCTTGTTTTTTAATCCAATCTGATAGCCTGTGTCTTTTGATTGGGGCTTTTAGCCCATTTACTTTCAGAATAACTATTGAAAGATATGAATTTAGTGCCATTGTATTGCCCCTAAGGTGACTGTGACTGTATATTGTCTATGTTCCTTTCTGATCTATGTTACTTTTAGGCTCTCTCTTTGCTTAGAGGACCCCTTTCAATATTTCTTGTAGGGCTGATTTCGTGTTTGCAAATTCCTTTAGTTTTTGTTTGTCCTGGAAGCTTTTTATCTCTCCTTCTATTTTCAATGACAGCCTAGCTGGATATAGTATTCTTGGCTGCATATTTTTCTCGTTTAGTGCTCTGAAGATATCATGCCAGTCCTTTCTGGCCTGCCAGGTCTCTGTGGATAGGTCTGTTGCCAATGTAATGTTTCTACCATTGTAGGTTACCTATCTCTTCTCCCGAGCTGCTTTCAGGATTTTCTCTTTGTCTCTGAGACTCGTAAGTTTTACTATTAGATGTTGGGGTGTTGATCTATTTTTATTGATTTTGAGAGGGGTTCTCTGTGCCTCCTGGATTTTGATGCCTGTTTCCTTCCCCACATTAGGGAAGTTCTCTGCTATTATTTGCTCCAATATACCTTCTGCCCCTCTCTCTCTTTCTTCTTCTTCTGGGTTCCCAAGTATTCTAATGTTGTTTCGTCTTATTGTATCACTTATCTCTCGAATTCTGCCCTCGTGATCCTGTAGTTGTTTCTCTCTCTTTTTCTCAGCCTCTTTATTTTCCATCATTTGGTCTTCTATATCGCTGATTCTCTCTTCTGCCTCATTTATCCTAGCAGTTAGTGCCCCCATTTTTTATTGCACCTCATTAATAGCTTTTTTGATTTCGACTTGGTTAGATTTTTGTTCTTTTATTTCTCCAGAAAGGGTTTCTCTAATAACTTCCACGCTTTTTTCAAGCCCAGTTAGTATCTTTAAAGTCATGATTCTGAACTCTTAGGTCCGACATCGTACTAATATCCGTATTGAGTAGGTCCCTGGCAGACGGTACTACCTCTTGTTCTTTTTGCTGAGGTGATTTTTTTCATCTTGTCATTTTGTCCAGAGGAGAACAGATGAATGAGAGAACAAAATGTTAACAGGCTAACAACGTCCCCAGCAAATATACTGTATACAAATCAGAAAAGACCTGAAACCAGGGGAAAAGAAAGAAAAAAGAAAGAGGAGAAAAAAAAAAAAGAAAAAGATAAAACAAACAAAAACAGAACAAAACAAAAAAACCAGAATATGATCAAATATGATCAGGCTAGTGCATAGATCAGTGCCACACACTGGATTTTGGGCCTATTTTGGTCTGTTAGAAGAAAGTGCCTCCTAAAATTTTAAAGGAAAAAAGACTTATATATGTACAAAATAAGGGTTGATACAATGAAGGGATGGAAGATGACTGTAAAGATGAAAATTATAAAAGATTTTATAAAAGGAATTGATAAGATAAGAAGTTGTTTGAAAAAAGAAAGAAGATTAAAAAAAAAAGGGAGAGAATGTGATCAGGCAGGAGACTAGAATAAAGCCATACACTAGTGATTTAGGGTATATTTTGATCTGTTAGAAGAAACTGTATCTCAAAATTTTAAAGAGAGAACAACTTATATATATATATATGCCAAAAATAAGGGTAAGTACTATGAAGGGATAAAATATGACTCTAAAAAAGAAAAATAAAAAATGTTTTTTTTTTTAAAAGGGATTGATAAGATGTTGGTTGAAAAGGGAAAAAGAAAAATAAAAAAAAAACAGTTAAAAAATTAACTTTGAAAAACTAATGAATCATGGTAAAAAAGCCACGAATTCTATGTGCAGTATTCCCCTAGCGCTGGTGTTCTCCCGTTCTCCTTGATCGGTAAACTTGGTCTTGGCTTGCTGGCTGTTCGTGCTGGTCTTCTGGGGGAGGGGCCTGTTGCCGTGGTTCCCAAATGTCTTTTCCGGAGGCGGAATTGCCCCGCCCTTGTCGGTCCGGGCTAAGCAAGCTGCTCGGGTTTGCTCTCCGGGGCTTTTGTTCCCTGCAAGCTCTCAGTACAGCTTTGGAGGACCACAGTGAAAATGGTGGCCTCCCAATCTCTGCCCCGAGGAGCTGAGAACTCGGGGTCCCGCTCCTCAGTGTGCCCCCAGAGAAAAGCAGTCACTCCCGGGTCTCCGGCCACACTCCGTGCTCACCCGGCCTGTGACCGAGCGTTTCTATCTCTGGCACCCGACCCCGTGTGGAGTCTCCAAACCCAGCAGATCCCTGCGGTGCATTCCCGCGCTGCTCCTCCCGGGGGAGGAAGGGGAGTCTCCCCAGCTCTGCCACTTGTTGGGTCCCTGCTGGAGGAGCAGTGGCCCGACTGGGCCGCGGATCACAGTTTATGGCAACCCCGAGCTGAGAGCCCGTGCCTTGGCTCCGTCTCTGCAGCCGGCTTCCCCGCTCCGATACCTGGGAGCTCTGCCACACTCAGGCACCCCCGGTCTTTCTGTGACCCCGAGGGTCCTGAGACCACACTGTCCCGCGAGGGTTCCACCCCCGCTTAGCCACTGGAGTGACGTCCCTCAGCGGAGCCGACTTCTAAAATTTCTGATTTTATGCTCCGCGGCTCTATCACTTGCCAGAAGCGGCCGACGGAGGCCGCCTCCCCCGCCGTCTGTCCTCCCAAATATCGCCTCGTTTTCACTTCTCCGCACGTCCTACCTTCCAGTAAGTGGTCGCTTCTCTGTTCAGAGAGTTGTTGCTACTCTCTTCTTCGGTCTCCTGTTGAGTTCGTAGGTGTTGAGAATGGTTTGATCCCTATTCAGCTGAATTCCTGAGACCAGACGGAATCCAGGTCTCCTACTCCTCTGCCATCTTGCTCCGCCCCCTACAAAAGCCTTTTATTACACAGAGGTGGGCCTGTGGGTGGATTTTCAGTCTGACACTAATTACCTTTTCTTATTCCAGAATTGCTTATGTTTCCTGGTTCAAGGAAGGCACTTTTCTTGTTTTTCAACACTTAAACGTGTGTGTGTACTTACATATATATATATATTTGTGTGTGTGTGTATATATATATATATATATATATATATATATATATATATGTTGGGTAGTATTTGCATATATAATCTTAATAGGATTTAAGGCTGTCAACATTCTTTCATATTTATGTTTGTATATGTGTGTGTATATATATGTATACATATAAAGTAAAAATATAAATAAATATTTTTTCTCTAAGGGTTTAAGACTATAAA
Organism: Zalophus californianus; assembly: GCF_009762305.2. NCBI lineage: Eukaryota > Metazoa > Chordata > Mammalia > Carnivora > Otariidae > Zalophus > Zalophus californianus. Next base: position 158,934,268 of record NC_045597.1, on the reverse strand, counting down.
GAAAGATGGGCTATATACTAAAATACATACATACATAACCTAAACTAAATCCTAATTTTTATTTAATTTATCTTTTGATTTTTGTGTAGTTAACACACAATGATATATTAGTTTTAGGTGTACAGCTTAGTGATTTCACAAATTTATACATTATGCTATGTTTACAAGTATGGCTACCATTTGTCCCATTGCATCACTCTTACAGTACCATTGACTGTAGTCCTTATGCTGTGCCTTTTATTCCCATGCCTTAGTCACTCCGTAACCAGAAGTCTGTATCTCCCTCTCCCCTTCACCTGTTTTACCTGTCCCCCATGCTTCCTCCCTTCTGGCAAACATCAGTTTGTTCTCTGTATTTATAGGTCTGATTCTGCTTTTTCTTTCTTTATTCTTTTTTTTAAATTCCACTTATGATTGTAATCATATGATATTCTCTTTCTCAGTCTGATTTATTTCACTTAGCACAGTACCTGCTGGGTCCATCCATGTTGTCTCAGATGGCATAATATCATGCTTTTATGGCTGCATAATATTCCTATGTGTGTGTGTGTATCATTTTCCTTATCCATTGGTCTATTTTTGGATACTTAGGTTGCTTCCATAGCTTGGCTATTGTAAATGATGCTACAGTAAACATAGGGGGGCATATATGTTTTTGAATTAGTGTTTTCATTTTCCCTGGGTAATACCCAGTAGTGGAGTTATTGGGTCATATGGTAATTCCATTGGGGTTTTGATTTGCATTTCCCTAATGATGAGGGATACTGAGCATCTTTCCATGTGTCTGTTGGCCATCTGTATGTTTTTTTGGAAAAATGTCTTTTTAGATCCTCTGCCCATTTCTTATGTGGATTGTTTGGGTTTTTGTTTTGTTTTCTTTTATTTATTTATTTATTTATTTTGGTACTGAGTTGTAGGAGTTCTCTAAATATTTTGGATATTAACCCATTGTCAGAAATATCTTTTGCAAATATCTTCTCCCATTCAGTAGGTTTTCTTTTTGTTTTATTGATGGTTTTCTTTGCTGCATAAAAGCTTTTTATTTTGATGTAGTCCCAGTAGTTTATTTTTGCTTTTGTTTCCCTTGCCTTAGGCTACATATCTAGAAAAATGTTGCTTTGGTTGATGTCAGAGAAATTATTGCCTTTTCTCTTTTCTAGAATTTTTAAAAATTATTTATTTTTATTCATGTGACAGAGAGATAGAGAGGGAATATGAACAGGGGAGAGAGTCAGAGGGAGAGGGAGAAGCAGACTCCTCACTGAGCCAGGAGCCCGATATGGGGCTCGATCCCAGAACCCTGAGATCATGCCCTGAGCTGAAGGCAGATGCTCAACCATCTGAGCCACCCAGGCGCCCCCTTTTCTAGAATTTTTATGGTTTCAGGTCTCACAGTCAGGTGTTTAATCCATTTTGAGTTTATTTTTGTGTAAGGTGTTAGAAAGTGGTCCAGTTTCATTCTCTTAAACCTAGCTGTCCAGTTTTCCCAGCACCATTTATTGGAGAGAGTGTCTTTTCCCCATTGTATATTCTTGCTTCCTTTAGGTTGTAGATTAATTAACCATATAATTGTGGGCTTATTTCTGGGGTCTCTGGTTCTGTTCCACTAATCTGTTGGCCTGTTTTTGTGCCAATACTATGCTGTTTTGCTTACTACATCTTTTTCATATAACTTGAAGTCCAGAATTGTGATGCCTCCAGGTTTGCTTTTCTTTTTCAAGATTTCTTTGGCTATTTGGTGTCATTTGTGGTTGCATAGAAATTTTAGGATTGTTTGTTCTAGCTCTGTAAAAAATGCTGTTGGTGTTTTGATAGAGATTGCATTAAATGTGTAGATTACTGTGGTTAGTACAGACATTTTAACAATATTCTTCTAATCCATGAGTATGGAATGACTTTCATTTGTTTGTGTCATCTTCAGTTTCTTTCATTAGTGCTTTATAGTTTTCAGAGTACAAGCCTTTCACCTCTTTGGCTAAGTTTATTCCTAAGTATTTTATTCTTTTTGTTGCAATTGTAAATGGTGTTGTTTTTTGAATTTCTCTTTCTTCTATTTCATTACTAGTATATAGTAACACTACAGATTTCTGGGTATTAATTTTGTATCCTGCCACTCTACTGGATTTTCTTATTACTTCTAGCAGTTTGTTGGTGGAGTCTCTAGGGTTTTCTATGTATATTATCATATTATCTGTGAATAGTGACAGTTGAACTTCTTCTTTACAGCTATGGATGCCCCCCCCCCTTTTTTTTCTTTTTCTTGTCTGATTGCTGTGGCTAGGACTTCTGGTACTATGTTGAATAAAAGTGGTGTTAGTGGACATCCTTATTCCTGACCTTTGAGGGAAAGCTCTCAGTTTTTCATCATTGAGGCTGTTAATGTGAGTTTTTCATATATGGCCTTTATGTTCCCTCTAGCCCCACTTTGTTCAGATTTTTTTTATCTAGAATGGATGTTGAATCTTGTCAAATGCTTTTTCTGCATCTACTGAGATGGACATATGATTTTTTTTAATCCATCATTTGTTGATGTGATATATGAAGGTTGATTGATTTGTGAATATTGAACCATCGTTGAATTCTTGGAATAAATCCCACCTGATTGCGGTGAATAATCTTTTTAATGTATGTTGAATGTGGTTTGCTTATATTTTCTTGAGGATTTTTGCATCTATGTTCATCAGGGATGTTGGCCTTTAGTTTTCTTTTTCTTTTTTTCTTTCTTTTTTTTTTTTTGTGGGTGTCTCTGGTTGTGGTATCAGGGTAATATTGGCCTGGTAGGATGTATTTGGAAGTTTCCTTTCCTCTGCTATTTTTTAGAATAGTTTGAGGACAGTAGGTATTAACTATTCTTTAAATGAGTGGTAGAATTCACTTGTGGATCCACTTGGTCCTGGACTTTTTAATTTTTGGTAGTTTTTTGATTATCTGTTTAATTTCATTACTTATAATCTGTCTGTTTAGATATTCTATTTCTTCCTGGTTCAGTTTTGGAAGATTGTATGTTTCTAAGAACTTGTCCATTTCTTCTAGATTGTCCAGTTTGTTCACATAAAATTTTTTGTAGTATTACCTTAGTCTTCTGTATTTCTGTGTTGTCAGTTGTTACGTTTCTTCTCTCATTTCTGATTTTATTTATTTGGGTCCTTTCACTTTTTTTCTTGATGAGTGTGGCTGGATTCTCCGTTCTGTTCAATTTTGGTTTGTTAATTTGGTTTATCTTTTCAAAGAACTAGCTCTTTCTGCTCTGATCCCTATCATTTTTTTTTTCTTTTACTCACCTTGGGTTTTATTTGTTCTTTTTCTAGTTTCCTCAGGTATAAGTTTACATTGTATATTTGAGCTTTTTCTTCTTTCTTGAGGCTTCTGTATTGCTATATACTTCCCTCTTAAACTGCATTTGCTGTGTGCCAGAGATTTTGGACTGTTGTGTTTTCATTTTTATTTGTCTCAGGTATTTTTTTTCTTTTTTGATTCCTTCTTTGACCCATTGGTTGTTTAGTATCATATTGTTTAGCCTCCATGTGTTTGTGTTTTTTCCAATTTTTTTCTTGTGATTTCTAGTTTCTTAATCTTTCCTGTTGTGGTCAGAAAAGATGCATAGTATGATTTCAATCTTCTTATATTTAGTGAGGCTTGTTTTAGGGCCTAATATTTGACCTATTCTGGAGAATGTCCCATGTGCACTTGAGAAGAATGTGTATTCTGTTGTTTTGGGATGGGCTGTTCTGTATTTATCTGTTACGTCCATCTGGGGCAATGTGTCATTCAAAGATTCCTTACTGATTTTCAGTCTCAATGATCTATCCACTAATGTAAGTGGAGTATTAAAGTCCACTATTATTGTATTACCATCAGTTTCTCTATTAATATCCATTAGTATTTGTTTTATGTATTTAGGTGCTCCAGTGTTGGATGTGTAGGTATTTATAATTGTTATATCCTCTTATTGGATTGATCCCTTTATCAATATGCCCTTCTTTGTCTCTTATTATAGTCTTTGTTTTAAAGTTTGTTTTTCTAATAAAAGTATTACTACCTCAGCCGGGTTTTTTGCTTCCATTTGCATGGTCAGTATTTTTCTATCTCTTCCCTTTCAATCTGTATGTGTCTTTAGGTCTGAGATGCACCTCTTGTAGGCAGCATATAGATGGGGCTTGTTTCTTTACCCATTCTACCACCCTCTGTCTTGTGATTGGAGCATTTAGGCCATTACATTTAAAGTAATTATTGATAGTGTATTCTTATTTCCATATTTTAATTTGTTTTCTGGGGTTTTTTGTTGTTTTTGTTGTTCTCCTTTGTTCCTTTCCTCTCTCTTTCTTTGTGATTGATGAGTTTTTATAGTGTAATGTCTGTCTGGCTTTCTGCTTTTTTGTGTATCTATCATAGGTTTAGGGTTTGCGATTATCGTGAAGTTCATATATAACATGCTAAGTAAATAGCAGTCCATATTAATTTGATGGTGATTTAAGTTCAAATACATTATTTAAAAAAACAAAACAATAACAACAAAAAAACCTTATTTCTTTTTCCTTTCTCCTTCCTCCCTTTACTCCCTTCTCCATGTCTTATGTATATGTTGTCATATTTTGCATCTTTTTATTCATAATTTTCTTATGTCTAATTATGACCATTTCTTTTCTACTTAAATCCCAAACATTTCTTGTAAGGTTGGTTTAGGAGTGACAAACTCCTTTATCTTTTATTTGTTTGGGAAACTGTCACACCTTTAAATGTGAATGATGACTTTGCCAAGTGGAGTATTCTTGGTTGTAGGTTTTTTCATTTCAGCACTTTGAATATATCATGCCTCTCTCTTCTGGCTTGCAAAGTTTCTGCTGAAAAATTAGCTGATAGCCTTATAAGTTTTTTTCTTTTAGGTAATGTTTTGTTTCTCTCTTGCTACTTTTAGATTCTCTCTTTATTTTAACCATTGACATTTTAATTATTATGTGCCATGGTGTGGACCTACTTGGGTTCATATTGTTTTGAACTCTCTGTTCTTCTTGGACTTTGATGTCAATTTGCTTCCTTAGGTTAGGGAGGTTTTTCTTCAAATAAGTTTTCTACACCTTTCTTTCTCTTCTTTTTCCAGAACTTCTACAATGTGAATGTTTGTTCACTTGATGTTATCTAAGAGATCTCATAATCTAGTCTTATTTTAAAATTTTCTTTTCTCTTTTTGCTGTTCACTTTTGTGCTTTCTACTATCCTGTCTTCCAGATCACTGATGTATTCTTCGGCATCCTCTAATTCACTTTTGACTCCCTCTAGTGAGGTTTTTTTGTTTGTTTGTTTGTTTGTTTGTTTGTTTTTTAATTTCAGTTATATTCCTAAACTCTGGTCATTTTTTAAATATTTTCTCTCTCTCTATTGAAGGCTCACTGAGTTTGTTCTTTGTTTTCTCCAGCCTGATGAGTAGCTTTATGATCATACTTTAAATTCTTTATCAGTCATATTGCTTAATTATATTTAATTTAGTTTTTTGTCTGTGTTTTTTTCTTGTTCTTTCTTTTGGAACATGTTCTTCCATCTCCCCATTTTGCTTGACTTTCTGTGTTTGCTTCTATGGACTAGGCAAAATGGCTACTACTCCTTAAGTTGAAGGATGCATCTTGTATATGGTGTCCCCTATGCAGATTATGTGTGGTTGGTGATTTAGGATAGCTGGCTAGAGCTGTGGCTGTATATGCTAGTTACTCTCAAATCATGGCTTTTTACAGATAGAAGAAAATAATAACAATAATAATAATAGAAAAAAATAAAATTATGAAGGAAGAAAAAAGAATAAATAATAGAAAAGATTATAAAAGAAGAAAAAAGAATAAAAAGATAATAATAATAGAAAAAATAAAATTATAAAAGAAGATAAAAGAATAAAAAGAGAAGAAAGAACAAGTAAGAAGAGGGGCACCTGGGTGGCTCAGTCAGTTAAGTGGCTGCCTTCAGCTTAGGTCATGATCCCAGGGTCCTGGGATCAAGCCCCACATCAAGCTCCTTGCTCAGCGGGGAGCCTGCTTCTCCCTCTGCTTGTCGCTCCCCCTGCTTGTGCTTGCTCTCCCCTATCCTCTTTGTCAAATAAATAAATAAAATCTTTAAAAAAAAAGTAAGAAGAGGAAAAAAAAAAGAACAAAAATTAAAAGAAAACAAGACAAGATGAATTAGGGAAATAAAATAAATGACAAAAATTAAAAACTAATTTTAAAAAACCCAAAACAAAAATACCAAAAAACAAAAGCCATAAAACCTTGTGGCTTATTTTCTGTGTTCCAGTATCATAGAGGCTGTGATAGCTGGACCTGCCAGTTATGGCATCCCAACTGTGCTTTCATCTGGGCTTTTAAGGGAGAGGGAGAGAGAGCATCTCCACAGCTCCTTGACGCTTTTAAACTCCAGCTTTTTGCTTTTTTTCTTCCTATATCCCAGCACAGCCAAAGCTGGTGTGGGCTTGCAGATTCTTGGCTTGGTAAGGTGGCACACTCCCTGTGATGACCACACCTCCCCATTATGGTGTCCAGACCTTGCTCCAGTGGGACGGGAATGTAAACCATGCATTCCCCAGTCCCTCTGACCTAGAGCATATTCCTGCATCTCCCCTACCACTGGGCAGAATTTTAGTGTTAATCTCTTCTATATACTAGTTGTTCATTTAAATCATGGCTTTTTTTCCTGTGCCCAAGGACAGAGGCATCTGTTCCTGGTCCCTCAGTACTATGCCTCCCTACTGCCATATGCAGCATCAGGTGTGGGGGTTCCCTTTGTTACTATGTCTCCATCTCTCTTGCTTTTCTTTTGCCAGTCTCTCTCTCTTGGGTTGTTCAGGAGCTGTTCAGTCATCCCTTAGTTCTTCTTCAGGAGGAATCATTCTACTAATAGGTGTAATTTGGTGACTTCTGTGGAGGAGGTGAGTTCAGAGTCTTCCTATGTTGCCATCTTGTTCTGGAACTCCATCCTAATTTATTTTAATAGACTTAAATTTTTTAGAGCAGTTTTAGGTTCATAACAAAATTGGGTGGAAAGTACAGAGAGTTCCCATATACCTCCTGCCCCAACATAGGCACAGCCTCCCCCAAGTTGGTACATTTGTTACTCTTGATGAACCTGCATTGACATATCATTACCACCCAAAGTCTATAGTTTACATTAGGGTCCACTCTTGTACATTCTGTGGGTTTTTGACAAATGCATAATGATATATATCCACCATTATAGTATCGTACAGAATAGTTTCACTGCCCTAAAAGTCGTTGTGCTCTGTCTATTCATTCCTCCCTCCCCCCAACTCCTGACAACCCCTGATTCTTTTACTTTCTTTATAATTTTGCTTTTTCCAGAATGTCAAATATTTGGAATCATGTAGTATATGGCCTTTTCAGATTGGCTTCTTTTACTTAGTAATAATCCTAAAATTTTTAGCCTTTAGAAATATCAAGTAATGTACAAAATAAGCTTTTCTACTCAAGCTGCACTAGCACTTTATTTTGGCTTCCACTCCCACTAAACCTTGCTATGTTTGTATTCTTGCCGAGACTGAGATCAGGGTTGGAGCAAGGGTTGGTGACCCAGTGGGAGACAGGACAGACAAAAATGTCTATTATATAAGATAAGCTGGTTATGCAGCAGTAACAGTCCCCCTCAAAACTTCAATGAACTAAAACAGAAATGGTTTATTTGCTATTCAAACTGCATGTCCACTGAAGCTCCTTGTTGTAACTCAGAGGCCATGATGGCAGAGCAGTTACCATGTAGAACATAGCTATTCCTTGTGTTTAAGGGAAAGAATTTTGCAGGGCCTTGCACTGGCAATGGCAGTCGGGCTCAGAGTGGAATGCATTGTTCCTTCTCACAGCCCATGGCCACTACTCATGTAACACATCCCCCTACATAGGGACTAACTAGTGTCATCCTACTCAGAGTGGAGAACTGGGAATCTTTGTGAACAGCAATAGTGAATAAGTTCGTATCTCAAAAATTTACATAGGGCATCAAAATAACTGCTAAATCCAGGGTCAGTGTGTATTTTTAAATATATGCTACTATCACTTCCTGGATATTCTCATAGAAACTCATATCTTCTATTAAGGGTCATTATAAATAATGCAAAATGATATAAGTGTTTTCACAATTCTGTAGAGGCAGAAAAAAATTTGAAAACCAATATCATAGAAAAGTACAATTTTGTAGAATCTCAGAAATGGAAGGAATTATAGCCTCTGTGCAATTCAGTCCAGCTTACTTTTAGCTATTGTATACATTTACATATAGGTGCATTTATCTGTGTGTGTGTGCATATAAAATCTGATATGGATATATATATATGTGCATATATATTATTAGTAGTATTCCTTTGGAATCACATAGACATATATGTATTCAATAAATATTAAATATCATATAAGATGTTCTGCTGAGTTCTATGGATGGAGATGCTTTTTATTTTTATACAGTATCTGCCTATATTAGAAAAAAACATAATTCTTCACTCAAATACAGTATGTTTTATTTATGCCCAACCTGGCCTGTATAACTAGCCATGGTAAAGGGAAAACTTTGCTTCATCTCCTCTGGCTAGATCACCAGCTCTTGAGTTGATTCAGATCAGTGTCTTAACTAAGTAATTTTTTTATTCTCTTCTCATTGTCTGCATATTAGTTTCTTTGCACAGAGGTCTAGAACCTAGATGGGACTGAATAAAAAGTTTTGAGCCCAAGTAGCATAAGTAATAAAGTGTTGTAATAAAATATTAAAGAATTAAACATTAAACTTGAAGATAAAGGTAAAATATAATTCAAATATTATAAGGCCTACCATTTTATTTGAGAAAACTAAAACTTTGGGAGATTGCACAGTTAGTAAATGTCAAAGGATATAAAACCAAGTTGATTCAACTACAAAATCTGTATTTTTTTTTTTTTTTTTACTGTGCCAGTGTAGCAGAGACAACACTGGGTGGCCATACACCTCCTCTCTTGCGCACAGGGGTAGACCACATTTCCTAAGCTCCCCCGAAGTTGAGAATATGACTGAGTATGGCTAGTGGGTTGTGGGTGGAATTCATGCATGCCACTTCCAAGAACTGGCCATAAAAGTCACTTGGGGACCCTCTGATTCTCTTTTCTGTCACAACAACCTCTGAGCTCATGTGTTCTGGGTGGTCTGGCTACAGAATGGCAAAGCTTGGGTCAGCCTGGGCCCCTCCACTTCACACCACTGCTTATTGGGCATCTAATGACAACAATAACAAAAATATTGTTGTTGCTACTGAGATCCTGGGATTATTTTGTAACTGTAACATAATCTAGTCCATCCTGACTAAAACATCTAGTTTAATATAGTAGAGTTTGCCCTTAATTCAATTATAATCATATGATTTGGGGACAATATATCTAAATGGCTGACATGAATGAGAAATCTGGACTTTGGGTTTAAAAAATGTAAGTACATTAAATATTAGTTTCTCAAAATATGCTGATTCTTTTAAGCAGTTACTTTGGGATTTGGGAATATTTTTTAAATATGACAAAATCAAGTCAATATTTTTAAATTTATAAGTATGTAATACTTTATATTCTAGGCTTTATTAGTTTTTTCAAAGAGTTAAAACCACAGAGTATTGCAATTGGATATTTGCTATCTACAAACTGAGTCTGTAAGTACTTTCAAATGTGAAACATCTATAGAATTTCTGGAGAAACTGGCAAAATTCTTTGACATTTATTTTATCTCCAAGCATTAAATACATTGCTCAGATAGATTGCCAGACCTAATCTGATCCAACATGCTTTGTTTGACCTAGTGATCTTTCCATCTTCTAAAGTTATGTCAATTTTATGACATATCAAGGGAAAGAACTTCAAGACTTTCCTGCTGGGAAACTGACAGTCTTTTTGCATAAAAATACTTCCCTACATCAGAGCTCGTATTTACTTATTTTATTAACAGAAAACAGAAGAAAAATTTGCATTTTGAGTGCTATGGAGAAAGATCCCAAAGTCATCAGTTGCTCTGAGCAACATATTGTACATGTTACCACATGACAATTGAGACACATACTCATTTGTTAATCTCTGCAGTGGCAGCTCTCACCATTCTGGATGGAGCAAACCTTATTCCAAGAGGTTCATTTGAAACAGGTTAAGGGGATAGCCTTATTATGGCACAGATCAGAACCATTTTCTGCTTCATTTGGAATTATGTGAGTGAACATGAAGAGCTGCCACTAGTTTGTAAAATGTCTTTATGCAGATTAGAAAAGGCACTCCTGGGCAAATTAGAAAGAGGGGCTGCCTGGCAGTGCACTTTGTGTGTTGTGCAAACTCTACAATAGTATGCAGGGGTCCTGTGAACATAAGTAAATATGGTCTTGATGACTGGCAGTGTATGATATTTACTTAGAGACTATTATTAGTGTTAGTCATTTCTCAGAAGGTCAGAATATAATAATAAAAACGAGTTTTCTGTGTCCTTTCAAGGGATTCATGGTTGACATTCATCTTAAGTCCGTTAGGATCCTGTGCACCTCCTTAGAAACTAGCTCACTGTAGTTTGCTCTTTAACTGCTCAGAAGTTAAGAATCAAAATTTTGATCCACTCTAGTTGTTAGGACTCTTGGTTGCAAGTGATGGAGACCCAGCTCAGACTGACTTGAGGAAAAAGGCAGGTTGATTGGCTCAGAGAGGCTTCTCAACCTCAGCACTGCTGGCATTTTGGGCTAGATGATTCTTTGTTTTGGTGGAGTGGGGACTGTCCCATCCATACATTTTAGGATGTTTAGAAGCATCCCTCGACTCTACCCAGTGGATTCCAGTAGCACCACTTCCGCAGTGTGACAACCAAAAGTGTCTCCAGCCACTGGTAAATGTCCTTTAGTGGGCAAAACTGTCTCCAGTGAAAATCACTGGGTCTGATAACTAAAAAGTCCAGGTATCAAAATAGCTTCAGACAGCATCATACTCACATCCAAACAGAAGGCACCCATGGCAGGCTGATTTTCCACCAGATCAACAACTGTGAGGGTTGTGGGGTATGGGAGGGGTACCTCATTCTGCATATCTCCAGTGAAAGTCCCAGGTAGGGGCCTCAATGTCAGCGGTTACAACCAGAGCTTCCCGGTAACCAGTGGTAGTCAGCACTACCCGAACTACAAAAGATAAAATGCGTGTTCTAAGAAAAGAGGAGATATAAAGAAGTTGGACAGGCAAAACCAACAAATGTCTGCTCACAATATTCATATTTTTAAGCAAATATTTATTGAGGATCATTTAGGTTTTGGAAATACAGTGGTGAATAAAACAGACCTTAGCTCATGTTAGGCATTTTGCATATTTTTTAATCTGACTTTATTTTCTAATGTCCTCATTTATTGTATATTTTTTGTCTTGTGCATATGTAAGTTGCTAAAATTATTTTCTAGAAATAGGAGACATAGAAAAATTACAAATAAGGAAATGTTGGAGTAGAATAGCAGTTTTACAAGATCAAGTTATGGCCATTCTTATTCCGCTCTATGTATTTCAAGATCACTTTAGCTTGCTTATTTAAGCATAACCAGTTGTTAAGGTACCTTCTTGTCTTTAACTGGGTAAGATTCAGCTGGTGAAAGGCTCACTTACCCCCTCTCTCACTCCTGTCCTAATGGTTGTAGGCTCATTCCCTGGAAGGTCCATTGAGTTTTTTCTCCCTTCCTCCAACCTCACTGTCTAAAAAATATCTGGTAAGGTTGATGTACCAGCAATACTAGTTATGACTGCAAGTGACAGCAGTATCAAAATATCAGTGACTTAAATAGAAATTTCATTTGCTTATATATAAATGTCTAGTTCTGGAAGGCTTAATATATTAGGGGCCCAGTCTTCTTTTAGCTTTTTTGTTCTCTTGTGTGACTCTTCAATAACCCAAATTCTATGATGGTCCAAAATGGCTGCTGGAACAACTGTTATTTTCCAGCCAGCAGAAAGGAGAAAGTACAAGGAAGGGAATAGTCTTTTCCTTTATAGTCGTTTTCTGAAATTATACATACCAATCCTACTTATGTACTGTTGACTTAAAAATCATTCATGTGGGACTTCTTAGCTGTAAGGAGCTTGTCTTACCAATGAAGAAAGTAGACCTAACATTGGAGAACAGCCAGTAGGCTACCCCAGTGGGCTTGTTCCCTGGTGGCACCAGGTTTTACAGAGTTGACCTTGACTCTTGTGTTCTGGAGTGCTCAAAGGTCATGGGCAGGGATGATAGGTCAGTTAGGATTCACACAGGAAAACAACCATTCTAAGTCTTATGGGAATGAATGAGTTAATATAGGAATTAGGGATTGCAGGAATGTGGGAAGAGCTTCATAAGTGAAGGTCAGGAAGGCTGTAGCTAAAGATTGGAGAAACAGTCACTGAAGACCTCATTTGAAGATACAGTTGAGTGGTTCTCAAAAGTTTCATGGGGAAAATGCTGAAATTCTCAAGAGGCTCTGGAAAAGCTCCCAATAAACATCTCAGTCTGTATAGCCACATGAGCACCTCCAAAAGCCCTGCATTATGATATCATGTCCACCCATGTGACATGCTAAAAACTCCTAAAAGTAATGACTTCTCCACACTTCTGTCTTCCACACTTACTTGCATGTCTTTCATTGACAAATTCTGACCTAAAAAAATATGGGAAGGGGATTCTGGGAAGTGTGTCCTTTGGGGATAGAAATGATGCTGAATTGACAATAGACAGTCATACATAAAAGGTCTCAATAGTATTTATTGCCAAATTTGCCTCACTAGGGTCTATCAGAATCCTGGAAACAGGCTGGCAATTAAGATCAATCACTGTAAAGAATGGATCATATTATGTCTTTTAATGTCCAACACTCCAGTACTCTTTCCTCTGTCAAAATGAAAAGGTTATGGTATAGTGTGGGAATACTCAGTGACAAGCCCCAGTTCAGCTACTTAAACCATTCGAAATTACTTATCAGCTCTGAGACTGTGCCACACTCTGTGCTAGTTGGGTGACCTTGGGCAAATTCCTTAATGTCTTTGCATTTCAGTTCAACTTCTTCCATAAAAATAGGTTAAACAGTTAACTGTAGAATAGTGGTAAAGAAAAAATAGCATATGAAAAGAAAAGCACTCAGGACAGTGCTTAATACACAGAAGTTCATTTCACATCCATAACTTGTTTTCATTAAAAAGTTCTGCAATCAGTGTATTATGATACTCAACCCAATACCAGAGAGGCACCTTATTCTGGGCTCACACCAAATTCATTTTTTACACTGAATAATATACTTTGTTTAAGAAACATTATTGTAATATAAAGATTTTAAATACTAGAACCAATTCTTTTCTGTGAGTCAAAGCTCTTTGGCACTAGGAAGAGGCTGACTAACCATCTATCAGAGATGTGATTGTTAGAATTCTTGTGCTGGTTTGTTGGCAAGAACAGGTGAATTAAAAAGTCACCCTAAACTCGGAGATCCAAGTAATATACCTTCATAGTTTATCTATTTTCATTATGTCTTACATTTCTCCAAGGATGATTTCAGGCTACTACTTCCCTTTTAGTTTAAAGCAGTTTTTTGTTGTTGTTGTTGTTTGTTTGTTTGTTTGTTTTTTTAAGAGGTGGGAAGCAGGAGAGGAGATGTGCTGGCAGAAGTTGCAATTAAGATTTTGAACCTATGGGGTAGGGAAAAATATTAGCCAATAGAAAGATTTTCTTCTGTGGGCCATCTGTTTTACTCAGAAGTAAAAAACTCACGTGCTTCCAGCTAGGGAATGTAGATGAGAGAAGTGAACCAAGAAGGCACTTCGGTGAACTGGTAGCTCCCACGTGCTCAATAGTGGCAGCCTAGCCAGTCCTCAGCTCTAATGGATTGTTGTCACATTAGAATTGCATACTTAGAGCTTTTGTTGAACCTGAAACAATTTTATTTTTAAATACTATGTTAGATTATAGGTCACCAGCTTTCAAAATGCGATTTTTCACTTAATCCAGCAAATGGAAATTCATTTCTAAGTGCTAAAGCGTGCAGGAATGTTCTTTTAAACTACTTCAGTCTAAAAATGTTACTTCAAAAAAAAAAAGTTAATCAAATTTTTGCCCAAACATGTAGGAAGATAAACTAGTCTCTTCGATCCTATCAAATATTTTCCTTTTTGGGATTTGTAAAACAGTGATTTTCTATATGTAGTCAAATAGGGGAAATTGGATTGCTGCCAGCGACTATGCCCCATAACTGGTTAGAGAGTTCTACTGGGTGAAACAAGAGTGACCCTACAGTATTTCCCTAGCACTGTCTGCAAGGCTGCTTCAGGTTCCTGTACCCATGGTTCTCCCTACTTGCACATGGAGAACCTGCTGATCCCACTGCATATTTATAGGTGTGGCTCCTGCCGCTAAACCTAACAAGCATGGCTCTTTACCATTACTGGGTAATGAAAATGTGTTTGTAATTTAATCATAGTTTATAACTTATTAAATTTAATGTCTCATGCCTCATAAACCTTATGGTATTCTTTTGTTGGTGGTTGTTGCTGTTGGTCTAAATGCATATTTGCCATGTTGTTTGTGCTGATTTCTCTAGCTAAGATGTTCCATGCACCACCGAACTTTATTGTTAGGCTACATTTGAATTGTATGGGTAAGCCTGTCACTAAACCTTGTATTTAATCCAAGGGGGTTTGTCTTTGGCCTCAAGTGCACAGCTATTCAAAATCCAGAGACCCACAATCTTCATACGCCTGATGGGATCCACTGAATAAAAATTTTTACTATGGTCCCTTCTGAGACTACTGTTTCTAGAATGAAAACCTTGGGATCAGTGATAGAAACACCAGCCGAGATGCTGATCCACTCTGTTTTAGAATGTACCATTGACACAAACAAGCATTTCATAGCTCCAACTATGAGAAAAATACTTAGAAATGCAAAATGCACTTAACTCTTGAATCCATCTATTATTTCTTTCTTATGTCTCTAATTGCCACAGGGACAAATGTTTTCTTGATTCATGCAATTAGAAACTGACTTTATAGAACATTAGCTCCCGAGGATTCTTAAAATTGTTACATGATGGTTAGTTCCAGTGGATTTTACTTTAAACAAAATAACTATTCTCTCAATGAAAAAATTTATAGTTGATATGTTTATTTTAATAGCCATCGAAAGAATAGCATAAGAACACTTGGATTAAGAGAAAAGTTAAACCATCTTTTGATAAGTCAAAATTAAATGTTTATTATGAGATTTTCTTCTAATTTTACTTTCCTTATGGGCGAGTATATAGTTCAAGTTTTCTTTTGCCTATTTTCTCAGTTAAAAAAAAATTACACTTCTTGAAGCACCTGGGTGGCACAGTCAGTTGAGACTCCAGGTCTTGATCTCCACTCAGATCCTGGTCTTCGGGTCATGGGATCGAGCCCCACATTGGGCTCTATGCTCGGTGGGGAGTCTGCTTCACGTTCTCTCTCATTCTCCCTCTACCTCTCCCTGCTGTGTGATCGCTCTCCCTCACTCTCATTCTCTCTCTCTATGCTCTCCCCAAAATAAATAAATAAATCTTTAAAAAATTATACTTCTATCCGTGATTACTTATTTGAAATGACTAGTAAAAGTAGGAATGCCTCTTGGAAAACTTGGATAAAGATTGTCTTTAAGGAGATTTTTAGATTAATCCAAAACATAACAAATTTTCACAATCTTAGTTTTGCTACTTGGTAATACACTTCAAGTTTCAGCCTACTGCTCTTTCACAGGCAAAACAGCAACTGGAAGCAAGATGCAGGAAATACATGCACACAAGAGGAATAGCATGGCTTTGGAGGCAAAAAAGCAGGGATAAAAGTCCTGAGTCTGCCTCTAGTTATACTTTTGGGTGACATATGTAAGCTACTCTGTGTCAGTTTCCTCATCTGTAAAATGAAAATGACAGTAGCTACTTTTCAGTATTGTTTTGAAGTTTAAATCACAGAATCTATGTAAGATTCTAGTGCAGTCCTGGGCACATCACAGATGCTCAGTAAATTTTTTTTATTGTTATTACTCATATTTAGGATATTAGGGTAATTAGTGTACTCATCATCATCTCTGGGCAATGAGATTTTGATGAAACAAAAATATCTGTCTTGAGCATTATTTGAAACTCATTTAGAAAAAGAAATACCCCGAGAAGCACCTGATTGTTTTGGAAAATAAATCTCAGACACTGGTTTGTATTAGGATAATGCTGTGGGGGGTGTGGGAGCAGGGAAAGATAAGTTCTGGGGTTCATTTTAATCTTGCTTCTCTATTGAGACAACAGGCAACTGTGGTGGTATTTGGTGTGCATATGATGTGGCTACTCTTCCTTCAGTGATCACGCTGAGGCTAGCAAATGACACTCAGATGTTAGCAATTTGGGGTCACATTTGAACTGGTGACTCAGGGGGCAAGTGTTCTATATCCTACCAGTTCTTTTAGTCAGCTTTTGAGTCATATCTTTCTTTATTTTCTCAAATAGAGGGAGCTTGCCTTATGGGAATCATGTGAAATGAATAAAATATAGTGCTCCATAAAGCAAATTCTAAATTAGCTACCATGGTCAGGTAGTTTTCTGGTTGGTCTAATCATTGTGACAATTACCAATTTTCAGAAAAATAAGATAGAGTCAAAATATCACTTTAGAGACAGGATAGAATTCAGTTATTCTTAGATTTCAAAGGCCTCTGAGGCAGGATCTTGCAGGAGCAAACTGATTACTATGAATTACCTTGTAGATATGTAGACAGATCAAGCAGTAAGAATATCCAGTTGATGCACTAGAAGATAATCAGCCTTTACAAAATTTTGGAATTGACATAGGAGTAAAAAGCCCTAACTAGTAAATAACAACAGCAACAATAACAGTTATAGACAACCAAAAAAGGTTAGGTTGAAGAAATGGGTTTGTTTTTTCCTACCAGAAATCTGGCTCCTAGTATATAACAGGTATTGAGCTAGGTGCTCCATCATTTAATCTTTAGGACAACCATCAAAGTGGACATTATTTTTTTGCCTTGATTGGTAGGCTTTTTTAAAGTTTTTATGTTAATTCCAGTTAGTTATTGTTATATATATATATATATATATATATATATATATATATATGTAGTTATATAGTTATATAGTTGTATATAGTTATAGTTATTAACATACTAACATACAGTGTTATATTAGTCTTATGTGTTCACTATAATGATTTAACACTCCCATACAACACCCTGTGCTCATCACCTATCTCACCCATCTCCCCACCCACCCGCACTCTGGCAACCATCAGTTCTCTCTAATTTTTTTTCTTAATAGGGAGGAGGGTGTGTGTGGGGACGGGTATAGGGAGTGGCAGAGGGAGAGAGAGAGAGAGAGGATCCTAAGCAGGCTCCATGCTCGGGGCAGAGCTGGATGTGGGGCTCAGTCTCACAACCCTGAGATCATGACCTGAGCCAAAAGCAAGAGTCGGATGCTTAACTAACTGAACCACCCAAGGCACTCCCCTTCTCTCAGTCTTTTTTTCTGTTTTGTTTTCCCCCTTTGCTCATTTGTTTTGTTTCTTAAACTACACATATGAGTAAAATCATATGGTATTTGTCTTTCTCTGACTGACTTCTTTTGCTTAGAATTATACACTCTAGCTCCATCCATGTCTTTGCAAACAACAAGATTTCATTCTTCCATAGGGCCAAATAATATTCGTGTGTGTGTGTGTGTGTGTGTGTGTGTGTGTGTGTTTATACATACCATACATACCACATCTTCCTTATTCATTCATCAATCAATGGACACTTGGGCTGCTTCCATAATTTGGCTATTGTAAATAATGCTGCTAATAACAAAGGAGTATATGTATCACTTTGAATTTGTGTTTTTGTATTCTTTGGGTAAGTACTCAGTAGTGCAATTGCTAGATCATAAGGTAGTTCTATATTTAACTTTTTCAGGAACTCCACACTGTTTTCCACAGTGGCTGCACAAGTTTGCATTCCCACCAACAGTACACAAGTGTTCTTTCTTCACATCCTCACCAACACCTGTTGTTTCTTCTGTTGTTGATTTTAGCCATTCTGACAGGTGTGAGGTAATATCTCATTGTAGTTTTGATTTGCATTTCCCTGATGGTAAGTGATGTTGAGCATCTTTTCATGTGTCTGTTGGCCATCTGTATGTCGTCTTTGGAAAAATGTCTATTCATGTCTTCTGTCCATTTTTTAATTGGATTATTCATTTTTTGGATGTTGAGTTTTGTAAGTTCTTTATATATCTTGGATAGTAACCCTTCATTAAATATGTCATTTGCAAATATCTTCTCCTATTCTGTAGGTTGCCTTTTATTTTTGTTGATTGTGTCCTTCACTGTGCAGAAACTTTATTTTGATGAATTCCCAATAGTTTAGTTTTGTTTTTGTTTCCCTTGCCTCAGGAGACATATCTAGAAAAAAGTTGCTATGACTGATGTCAGAGAAATTACTGCCTGTTCTCTCTCCTAGGATTTTTATGGTTTCAGGTCTCACATTTAGGTCATCAATCCATTTTGAATTTATTTTAGTGTACAGTGTAAGAAAGTGGGCCAGTTTCATTCTTCTACATGTGGCTGTCCAGTTTTCCCAACACCATTTGTTGAAGAAACTTTCTTTTTCCCATTGGATATTCTTTCCTGCTTTGTCGAAGATTAATTGACCATATAGTTGAGGATTTATTTCTGGGCTCTTTATTCTGTTCTATTGATTTATGTGTCTATTTTTGTGCCAGTACTACAGTGTTTTGATCACTATAAGTTTGTAATAGAACTTGAAGTCTGGGATGGTGATGTCCTCACATTTGCTTTTCTTTTTCAAGATTGCTTTGGCTATTCTGGATCTTTTGTGATTCCCTGCAAATTTTAGAATTGTTTGTTCTAGTTCAATGAAAAATGGTGTTGATATTTTGATAGGGATTTCATTAAATGTGTACATTGCTTTGGGTAGTATAGACATTTTAACAATATTTGTTCTTCCAATCCATGAGCATGGAATACCTTTCCATTTCTTTGCAACGTCTTGAACCTCTCTCATCAGGGTTTTATAGTTTTCAGAGTACAGGTCTTTCACCTCTTTGGTTAGATTTATTCCTAAGCACCTTATTATTTTGTGCAATTCTAAATGGGACTGTTTATTTTTCTTTCTTCTGCTTCCTTATTGGTATATAGAAATGCAACAGATTTCTGTACATTGATTTTGTATCCTGTGACTTAATTGAGTTCGTTTATCAGTTCTAGCAGGCTTTTGGTAGTGTCTTTTGAGTTTTCAATATATAATATCATGTCATCTGCAAATAGTGAAAGTTTTACTTCTTCCTTACTGATTTAGATGCTTTGTATTTCTTTTCATTGTCTGATTGCTGTGGCTAGGACTTCCAATACCATGTTTAATAAAAGTGGTGAGTGGACATCCCTGTCTTATTCCTGACTATAGAGGAAAAGCTCTCAGTTTCCTAGTATTTTGTTGAGGATTTTTGCATATGTGTTCATCAGGGATATTGGCCTGTAGTTGTCTTTTTTAGCGGGGACTTTATCTGGTTGTGGTATCAGGGTAATGCTAGCCTCATAGAATGAGTCTGGAAGTTTTCCTTCCTTTTCTATTTTTTGGAATAGTTTGAGAAGAATAGGTAGTAACTCTTCTTTAAATGTTTGGTAGAATTGGCCCTTGAAGCCATCTAGTCCTGTACTTCTGTTTGTTGGGAGTTTTTTGATTATTGATTCAGTTTCTTTGTTGGTTATCAAGCTGTTCAAATTTTGTTTCTTTTTTTTGTTTTGGTAGTTTATTTCTTTCTAGTAATTTATGCATTTCTTCTAGGTTGTCCAATTTGCTGGCCTATAGTTTTTCATAATGTTCTCTTATAATTATTTGTGTTTCTGTGGTATTGGTTGTTATTTATCCTCTCTCATTTGTGATTTTATTTGAGTCCTTTCTCTTTTTTCCTTTATAAGTATGGCTAGAGGTTTATCAATTTTTTTTTATTGTTTTGAAAGAACCAGCTCCTTGTTTCATTGATCTGTTCTATTGGGGTTTTGTTTTGTTTTGATTTTGTTTTTTTAACTGAAGCTTCCTTTATTCTATATTATCCTGTTAAAGTTTTACTATTTTTACACCAGAACTGTGAAATGCTTAAGATACAGATTACTAAATTAAAAAAAAAAAAAAGGATCTCGGTACAGAAAATACATTTAATAAAGCAAAAGCCAAAGACCTGGGGAGATCCAAGGGAGCAAGGTAAGCCTTAATCAAAAACCTCTGTAAATACCCAAGGAGCTAGTCTTTTGAGCCATATTCTCTCAGCTTCCGGTGACCATATTTAATAAGCACATCAGCCCAAAAAGGCCAGCAAAAAGTCTAATGGTTTAAAAGATAAGCAAATGTAGGCTTATTTTGTACTGCACAAAGTGCTAATTTCAATAGGTCCATTAAAATAAAGAATATTTGAGAAACATTAATGAAAATGATGGTCACTCAATCCAAATTAATGTTGGATACATTGTTTACAACATTTTATTACTGCTAGTGTTTTAAATCTGTATAAACAAATTCAAATTCTTGAGTCGCTAGTTTCTTAAACTTTATAGAAAACCTTCTATAATCTCAAATGCTTATCATAAGCACGTTAAGAAATATTACAAATAATTGTTCAAATGTTAACTAGGTGCTATGGTCCTAAAGCAGGCCACTTCCAAAAAGCCTAATAATTAAAGCTTATCATAGTATCTATATAATATATTACCATAAACAGAACAGTTATATACACGAGCCACACATAAAGCTCAGTAGTCATGAATATGAGGTGATCACCGGACAGCTATTTCCAAAACTTCCGCATGTGTGCAGCAGAAAGACAATCTTTAGGATCTTCATTAGTGCATACAGAGAAGAGCTCAATTACTTTCTGGTACATTTCATCCAGTTTTTCCATATTAACAAATGGCCTAGTCCCCAAAGCTGCACAGTGTGCTTCATCATCAAAGTCACTTTCAACAAAAAGTTTTATCTTCATCATCTGTTCTATTGTCTTTTTTAGTTTCTATATCATTTATTTCTATTCTAATCCTTATTATTTCCTTCCTTTGCGGGTTTTAGGTTTTGTTTATTCTTTTTCTAACTCCTGTAGGTGTAAGGTTAGGTTGTTTATTTGAGATTGTTCTTGCTTTTGAGGTAGGCCTGTACTGCTATATACTTCCCTCTTAGAACCACCCTTGCTGCATACCAGATGTTTTGTACCATTGTATTTTCATTTGTTTCCATGTACTTTATTTCTTTTTTTATTTCCTGGTTGACCCATATTCATTGTTTAGTGGCATCTTATTTAATCTCCATGTATTTTTGGTGTTTCCAGATTTTTTCTTGTGATTCACTTGTAGTTTCATAGCATTGTGGTCAGAAAATATGTATGGTATGACTTTGATCGTCTTGAATTTGTTTGTGAGCTAATATGTGATCTATGTTGGAGAGTGTTCCATGTGCACTTGAATAAAATGTGTATTCTGTTTTAGGATAGAATGTTCTGAATATATCTGTTAAATCCATCTGTTCCTGTGTGTCATTCAACACTACTATTTCCTTGTTGATTTTCTGTTTAGATGATCTGTTCATTGATATAGGTGGGATGTTAAAGTCCCTTACTATTATTTCAGTCAATATTAATTAGATCCATTATGTTTGTTATGAAGTGTTTTATGTAGTTGGGTGCTCCTATGTTGAGTGTATAAATATTTGCAATTGTTAGATCTTCTTGTCTCTTGTTACAGTCTTTGTTTTAAAAGTTTATTTTTCCCAATATAAGTATTGCTACCCTGGGGCCTGAGGCAGCCAAGAGTATCTCCAGTGTATACTGTGTACGCTCTGCTGTTTTGTTCTCACTGCTTTATCCTTCAGGGAAGTTGTCTACAGAGGCTCTCTTTGCCTCTTGTAGGCAGTGTTTGGTTGCTGGCCTGAATGTGATACACTGTAACTGGGTGTGCTCTGGTTGGCTTATGAAATGAAAGCTGTTGCCAGCACTGCCAGAACTGAGAGGCTCTGCAAAACTGGTTTGGGAGACGTAGTGTGGGCAGAGGTTTGGGCCAGTCTTCTGGGAGAAGGGGCCCACTGCGCTGGGACTGAGGCAAGCATGACTTTGGAAGGGCAGTTCCACTGGAGCACAGTGTGGTGTGGCTTGATATAAGCAAAGTAGATAGTGAGTGTTGGCCCTGGGTTGTTTCCTGAAAGTGGCTCTGTGTTTATGCTGGGTGGGGTGGAGGAGAGAAACAGTGCCAGCCAGTTACTTTGTTCCTGGAGGGGGTCCATCCGTGAATGCTCTCTCTGGTATGCACTCTGAAATGAGCAAATAACTCCCACTGTGTGCCCCAGGTGTTCTTCAGATCACTGTTTCTACACTGTTAAGTCCTTGGGCTGTTTGCCATGCCTTCTCTTTAGGAGCAGCCCCAATGCGCTCTGGGCTGTCCCCAGTCTAAGCCTGCTGACTTTCAGAGCTCCAGGTTTTAAGCCCTGCTTGTAGCCAGAACTCAGGAAATTCAGCCCCTCTCGCTTTCCAAGCCAATGGCTATGGAGAATCCTCTTTCCGAGCACACAGTAGGCACCTAATGAGTAACAACACGTGTGGCAGAGCCAAAAGAAAGCACTCCCTTCCCCTGAAATTCCCTCCCTCCCATAAAAGTGATAAGTGGTGCTTTTTTAGCATAGCCATGTTTGCAATAAGAGCAGTAGTTTGGAATTTTTTTATGTGTTTTCTCTTTCTTCTTTCCCAACCAAGTACATTACTTTCACCTTTATTGGCCTGAGACCTCCACCTGCCTAGGAAGGTTGGAGGAGGAGAGGAAAATAGGTTTGTTTCAGATAATGCAAAAGAAAAACTACCTAGTTTCTAACATTTAAAGATATCACATAGCAAGACAGTAGCTTTGAAAGCAGGTTGTCATAGAATTTTGTAAGTTCATTTATCTCATCTTTTTGCAACTCAGTGAAGAAGATGTATGTTCTCTATCAGAGAAAAAATATCTATTATTGCTCTTTTACAGAGGGGCAATATAAGGCAGAGAAGGAAGCACTGGATAAGTTTGTAAAAGAGGAGAAAGCAGCCAGATATTTGTTTTAATTTGCTTATCCTCTCCTTTGGTTCTAAGGGACTAGTGTGGTGTTGGGTAGCCAGCACGTGAAGGGGAAAGGACTCATAACACTCTCTCCCACATGGCACACTGGAAGGAGGAGGGCCAGGCCAACATAGGAAGGGGTCCACCTGGGAAAAAGGAAAAATAGGCTGGTCAGATGAACTAGTTGTGACTAAGGGAAGGAACCACTACGGGGATCTAGAGGAGAGACAGGGTAACTTAAGACCTGCACCCAGGTGAGCTGATCAGAAGCTGTTTCAGTCAAGAGAGGATGGCCCATGACTTAAAGAATGGATCCCAAGTTCACCAGAGATGTGAGCACTGGAGGCCAGTGGGACAGACAGACACCATTCCACCATCCTCCTGATCTTCAATTTAAGGAAAGCATCAAAAGATAGAGGAGACAATCTGAAAGACTGAACCTCTTCATCTAACCTAAGGGACTGTTTACATGTTTGCAAATTCCCAAGTATTAAACTTGAGAGTAACATTTTTTTCTTCAATCCAGCAGATGTGGGCTCCGGAGATACCCTAGTTTTCTTCCAAATTAAAGAGAGGTTCTACATTTTCTTAGCATTTCATATACTAAAGTTTGATGCTGTGACACTTATAACCCCTCTGAAAAATCATGTTTAAAAATGCTTTGGGGCGCTTGGTTATGCGTCAGTCGGTTATGCGTCCAACTCTTAATTTCTGCTCAGGTCATGATCTCAGGGTTGTGAGATAGAGCCCCATGTTGCGCTCCCTCCTCTGCTGAGGGAGCCTGCTTCTTTTCTTCTCCCTCTGCCCCTGCCCCCCTCAAATAAATCTTTTTTTTTTTTTTTCTTAGTAATGCTCCATATTCTAGTAACTTGCTATTGCAGGGTCTGCAGCCCCTTGGCCATCTCCATCCTCCCAGGGCGTACTGTCTCACTCTCTGTTCCTAGGTATCTTGGAGAACCTTCTCACGTGTGCTCAAAAGGAGTCCCATTGGAAACAGACCCAGTGCCATTTCTCTTCTGCTCTGTCATCCTTAGGTGTCTGGTTCCTGACCCTAGGGGACAATTACAATTCCAGGGTACTTGAAAAACAGTATCTGTGCTAGGAGATATTTTGAGTTAATTGGTCTGGGGTAAGGCCACAGGCATGAATATTTCTTAAGAGCTCCCTGGGTGATATTTATGTGCAGCCCAAATTGACAACCAGTGCTTTAGTGTACTATCAGAGGAATCTGGCCCCGGGGAAACTGTGTGAAGGTGTGTTACCTCTGCTCACCTACCAGTGTCTTTCCTGGGCATTGGTGATTTCTTCTGCCAAATACTACCTCTTCCCTTGGCCTGACCATGTCAGCTTGGCTCTTCTCTGTCCCGCAGTGGTGCTGCCGATGTGCAAGACTTCACCCATCCAGTAAGAGGTCGATCCAGGATTCAAACTCTTGACACTAACTTTATCACCAGTGTTCTCTATGAAAGGAAAAGCAAGTACAATTTAAGAGAAAGGAAATCATGAATCAGATTATGTTTTCAATCAGTACAAAGATGAGAAATTTGCCAAATAGGATGGGAAATAACCACTTAACTACAGTGATAATTCTCCTATCCTGGATCTGTATCTGAAGGGGACACAATACCCGCAAGGACTCAACTAGGAGAAGACTACTTACACCCTTGGTCTCCAGCGGGAGAACATTCATTCAACACGCTGCATTGTAAGGATGACTCCTATCCAGGAGTGATGCTCTGAGCTAGGAGCTGAAAATAAAATAAGACACAAGCCTTCTGCCTTCAGGAAACTCATGTTTGTTTGCAGTATTATCGACAACATTTAAATTGTTTACTCAACACTGTACAACCGAAATATTTGTATTTATGCAGGGGCATGTAATAGTATACAGTTTCACTTATTTCCAATTAGATTCAATTGTTATCTTACTGACAAATATTCTTTAAAATAAGGACAAGATGATATACCCTGGTGAATTAAAGTGAATAGGGTAAGAAGGAAATGGAAAGAAAATTTCATAAAAATAAATGAGTACTGCCAGTAGTATATTACTTGGTCCTATCCTCCTGGAAGTGCTGGGAGCTAATTACCTGATTTAGCTCAGACTTTAAATAACCTCATGAAAAAGTCCAATCCACAGACCATTTACACCTTTACTGAAGTAACAAACCTTTTCTTTACATAAAATGGGTAAGGATTTTGAGGGGAAAAAATGTTGAAGTGTGTAGCAACTGGGAAAAGACAACACATTTAAAGTATTATAATAAATTTTGCTTTCAAATGAAAGAGTCTGAGATAAGTTCATGAGCTATTCATGAAAATGAGGCAGAGGTTCGTGGCCTATTACACCCTAGAGATCACTTCTGTGTTATCTTGCTTTATGCCATAAACACCATCCAAATTTGGCATGTGAGAGAGCCTGTAATGGGAACACCAGTCCACCCTACAGCTGATCTTGCCTCCATAACAGTTGCTGGACTGATTTGGAACCAGAAAAAAGCCATGGGTGGGGCACTGTGATAGGTTTTATAAGATGCCATATATATTGGAAACTTGGTAATAAAAATATATAAAATTTTAATCTTCAACTTTTCCTTTAAAAAAGGTGACAAAGCAAATAGGGAAGTGATGTGAAAATGTATTTTTAACAGTGTCAGCAGAGGAATGGATTTTAAGTAAGTTCATGTTAGTTCTGTTAAAGATATTTTAAAACTGAAAACAAATAAGAAAAAGCTTGACAAAGATTGTTGATTATCTGTCCTTTTCAGTACACAGTCTATTGCTAAGACTGATAATGCATTATGGACAATAAGGAGATTCTTTTGATGCCCTATTTTGCAACTTGTGTTTCTAAAGATTTCTATGATTCCTAATAATTGGGTATCCTTAGTTCTTAGTGTTAGTTGGCTAATTTTATTTAATAGTTTCATCTGGAGTGGGTCATTATTCATCAGATGCTGAAAGGATTGAGACAGAATTTTTAAGAATGTTTTAATACTGTTATCATAGTATGAGTTATTATCATTAAAATGTTAATAGCCAATAAAGCCCTTAATTAGGCTTATAGATGCTTAGTGATTATTCTTGATGAGGAGGCTGATGGGGAGAAATCTAGTTTCAAACCAGCTGAGTGAAGTATGTCAACATGCTATTTGCAGAAAGAACTAGAGTCAAATTCCTATTATGAGTTACCTGTGAGTAATCATCATAATGTATTTGCATACCACAGTTCTCATGAGAGTAATACAATTCGTATTCCTTGTAGGCATCATTTAATGTATAAGTTGAATTGTTTAAAGGGATCTGGATGAAGCGTGCCTTTTGGCTCTGTTTAATCACAGCAGATTCCATAGTGACACTGAGTAATTTGCGGGCATGCTGAATCTGCCCCTGGAAGCATTCAGGCTGGCCCTTCAGAGCCAACTTGTGAAGCTTCGGATACCTGTGCAGTTTGGCAACATGGGAGGACCATAGGTCAAGCTCTGAAGACTACTGAGGAAATAGTACTTTATGGATCAAGCAAGTGAAGACAGTATCTCTGCTACTAGCCTGCTTGCTTTTGTTGGGCAGTCCAGAGTAACAGCTAGGAAAAGCAAAGGCAGAAAGAACTTGGTGCCATCATCCTATGAATTCTCTTTGATACCCAGAAAGGTGGAGATTGGGTATCTGATCATGGCTTAACCCACAGATCACATACATCCTGTTGTTATGACACCAAGCAGAAAAATCCCAACACAGAAAAAGTGCTTAGAAATTATCTCAGCTGAAGTGACTGTTTTCCTCTCTCTCTCTTCTGGATCTCTTTAATCCCCCTTCTCGTAAATGATTGGCTAATCTCAGAATAATAACATATTTCGTGTTATTCTGAACCACCCAATTCTAAGAGTAGGATGAAATACCTCTTTTTTTGCCCCATTCGTGGCTATTGTGCATCAAATTGCATGTCCAGCATAAAAAATACTACGTGTAGTTTCCCTTTGTAAGAATATCCTTGTTTTCAGTGAGAAGTATGGCAAAGAGTGAGCTATCTTTTCATGACGTGTTAGACACTTTCACTTTTTCTCTCCGTCCACAGCATGCTTTCTGGAGCCAGGGCAATGAAGGTGGAATGTTTATTGAGAATAGTTTTTGTCTTGAGAATAATGTGTGTACCTATATTGTAAAATTAATTAAAAACTCATTGATCGAATGAGTAAAAAACTTGAGGCATTGTATAGAAGTAGTCTAGTTCAGAACCAGGGGAGAGGAGATTAAAAGTGCACACCTCTGGGTTAGACAGGGAAGTGAGACGTTCACTCCACCAATCACAAGTCTGTTCTGATTGGGGCCGAGCTTCTTCGTTGCCTTTGTTGCACGGATCCTCTCCCTGTGCTTACTGGGGTGTGTTTCTTTGTTCCTGTGTTTGTTTAAGCATATAAGCTTAAGTCACATCCTGTTGTCCATCATTGTTATAGCTCACGATAGTCACAGTGAGAAATTCGGCTTATGAAACAGAAGACCTTGACCCTAATTAGACATCAGGTGAGTGAAGCTACTTTTGAGCTTAGAAATGCTGCATATCAATGCATCATCAACCAAATTCTACTCAGTATCTGGAGGCTAAGACTAGCATACGATCGAATAATTTTACAACTTTTGGCAAAAGCACTGGAATTTTGGGTCTATTTGCCAATAGATCTAAATGCCGGAAAGGCATCCCCAGTGTTTGAATGGTTTAAGAGCTGTGATCAATTTACTTTAATAGGTGCTGCCAAGCCTTTAAATGGAGATAGAGTTTGCACAGGTTGGTTAACCCAAACCAGAGATTTTTAGAAACAAGCGAATAAAAATTATTGCATGTCATAGCTGGAGATAGTAAGATGTTTGTAAGATTGTCAAACAACTTACACTACAGATGCATACCAGGATTTGATTCTTTAGATCAGCAGTCTCTACCCTGAGTTCATAAATTTATGATCAGAGAACATCATGCATTTATTCATGTATTCATTCATTCAGCAGCCACCTTTTGGAAACCCTGTGGTATGTAAGGCATTGTGCTGAGGGTGGAGAATTCAGAGAAAAAGGAGATGACATCTTCCCATTCAAGAAACGCACAGTTTTTCACATTGACCCATGATGTGCATACCATAAACTAACACCACACATTTGAAGTATGCCTGTTTGATAAGCACTGGCCCAGGGGGCAGACGCTGGCTACAGTGAATTAGAAAGATGCCAGCCGGAGGGGAAGCGCTTCCCCCAGAGGGCTTCATTCATCTCATTTAATAACTATCCCTTTGTCTATCAACTCCCCGCCCACCCCCCCAGCTTTGGGAAAGCACCCAGGAGGAATACTGTTCTCTCAGATCTGCATTCTGGGTTCCCCTAGTCCCACCTTTTTATCACTTTTCAAGTACGTTCTCTTTTGCTTTGAAAACAGTAGTGGCACTGAAGGACTAAGAGAAACGAAGTAAAAGGCTTTTAAGGAATGAAATTTCAAAAATGCGTCGGTGGCAAGGACTCTTATCTACTTTACCTTGACAAGACAAAGCAAAACAAAACCCCCAAACACAAAATCATAGCAACATTCCTCAGAGCAGTGGGCTTTCAGACCAGCACCCTGGGATTGGTGGAGGCCCTGGGAGCAGAGGGGAGTGCTTGTGCTCGGAAATAACAGGCCTGTGCCAGGTGGCCCCAGACCCTTACCAGACGTGCTGCAGCAACCTCAGCATGAAACAGAGGTTCTTCCCCGGGCTTTGCAAACTGAGATGGGCCATCATCCTAACTGCTGCACTTGGCTTTCTTAGTCACAGAGCTGGGTCTGTCTTCTCCTTAACAGTCTGAATTATTTAGATGGCAAAGGAAGTATTCTTCAGAAGTGTAAATCAGTGTCTTCTGTCTCATGGATAGCAGCGGATCAGAACTCAGGAGAACATCAGCTTTCTAAGGTTGTTGTTCCAGTAAAGCAGTAAAGTTCCTGGGCTTTCCAAAATTAAGGCATCAAGGGCAGGCAATAGAAGAAACAGATGAGGTTGGGTAGTCTATGACATTTGATGGGCAAATAATTTTTTTAAATTATTTTTTCATTTGTGAGTAAGAAACAGATTATTCAGGGTAACATATTTTTTTTCCTCTTCACGTATAATCAGAAGTCAGTCTGACATTGAATTAATACCACTATCTAGCAAAATGTTAGTAGACCTAGGAACAATGGGATTCTCTTGCTTTCTAATGATTATTTGCTAGAGTACAAATAGTAAGTCCTTGCACTGTATTTAGACGGAAAAGACAGTAAAGGAAGATAATATATTTAGAATTTTTCTTTTGTAATAAATTCTAAAGTATCGCTTAGTGCCCACACCGAATAGATATAATTGTACTTTCTTTTCAAATACTAAATATTGAACTATATATTTATAATAGAAATAAAATATCATTTTCATATAAGATTAACTCTGATGCACAAGCTTCTACATAATGCAAAATATAATTAATGATCAATATGCTGTGAATATGCAATAAAGAAAAAAGATCCAATTTAAAATAGTGAGGAGATCTTCATTTCTGGATTGTTGAGCCCACATTCCTGAAAGAGTAGTACCAGTTTTCATAAACTTAAAATTATCAGAATGAAATTAAGTTTGATTCACTGTAATTAAAAATCCAAATGTTTGAATATATACATAGGTATCTCCCTAAGATGATTTTTGGGAAGAGTGAGGCTGTAAAAGGAAGGACACAGATTTCTACTGAACGTCCAGTATAATTTTTATCCTTACGGCAATCCTGTAGTGGTGGTTTTATTATCCCTGCTTTTACAGAGGGAGGACTTCAGTCTCTGAGAGCTGAAGCAAGTTGCCCAGGATTGTAAGGTATGGGGCAAAACCAAGAATCCCTCTCTAGAGAGTCTACCAGAGTTTTCCATCGTATCTACCACGGAAACTCTGATTCTGATAGGGTATCACAACATAAAAGGAAAGGGTTTTGCTTTTGTTAGTTTCTTTGATGGGAGGATACAAGATCAGAGAGGTGATGATACTTTGGGTTTGATATCCAGTTTCCTTTCTTAAAAACCTAGCATGTGAGTACTCAGAGATGGTGGGGGGTGGGGCGGGGATTCTTTCTTGTCATTCCTAATCTGATTATAGGAATAGCTCCAACCTGTCTCACTGATTTGATATTAGGAATAAATTGTTTAACTTCAACATAAAGATTCTGAATTTCTCCACCTAGTGTACTCTTTAATAATCAGTGTTGGAAAAGCTGTATCTTAACTCAAAAGCAGTTTTCCCTTCTCTTAAAAATGTGATTTCCACAATGGTTTTTATTGGCTTAGTGGGAAGACTGCCATCTACTGAATCAACAATACCTTTTCATGTACTACCTGAATAATTCTTAAAAACCAATACTGTATTGAAGTCAAAGACATATATACATATATACTATATATATATATATATAGAAAGACCTATGTGTATATGTTCATATATATACCTTATATGTACATAACAAAATGATAGTCATTTTACTTTCTTTTTGCTCACCTGACCTGTGATTTCCTCTTAGACCCCAGATATGTAGAAAATGCATTCTTTAGAAATTCAGATATTCAGGTAAAAAATTTAATTGGTATAGAATGAAATTTGCTACAAAGTAATTCTAAATGTGAACGGGATTCTCTGTTATACTGCTTCTCGTCAGTTTTTGCAGTCATGATAGGTCTGATGAATTAAAATGTTTTCTTTGCTCTCTTCCTTACATCTCTGCTCCTACCTCACATTTCTTTCATAAATCCAGATGTGGAAAGTAGAATTTTTGTTAAAGTGGATTTTATAATTTTTGTAATTATTTCACTTTCATTGTGAACATAGGCCTTATTGTTTAAAAGTCTGTGTTACTAAATTAATAATATGAAAGGACCATCATTCAGGACAGCCTTTGTCCTTCAGACACAAGATCCTCCAGTCAAAAGGAAACTGTTTATTTTTCAGTTTAATTGTAGTTAGTAACAAAGTCTCTAATCATGTGGCTTGTTTGTTGACTGTGTGCGCCCCTTTCTTGCACTTGAGCTGCCCATTTTTCCCTCTTTTGCTCAGTGACCGCCTAGCTCCAAGTCAGCAGAAAAATAGCATGTCCACTCCTTCTACTGAACCTTTTTGTTTGTTTATTTGTTTTTGGTTTCTGGAATATGTCACTCTTTGTGGGGATGAAAGATTGCCCTGGGTTCCCTCATACGAAGGAGGGAACTTTTTTTCCTTAGCCCAGGGACCCTGATGAGCAGGCAAGTAGGTTTGGTATGAAAAATCTTTCCGTCTATTTGGTTAA
Source organism: Zalophus californianus (assembly GCF_009762305.2). Lineage (NCBI taxonomy): Eukaryota > Metazoa > Chordata > Mammalia > Carnivora > Otariidae > Zalophus > Zalophus californianus. The sequence continues at coordinate 158,902,851 of NC_045597.1, read as the reverse complement.
ATAGGTATTACTTTTCTTCCCATTGGTATCACTAGAAAAATGCCATAAAGTTAAAAAAAAAAAAACTACTGAGGGGCCATTAAAAAATTCCTGGGTTTTCAAAGTCTGCATTTTAATACAGGAGTCCCTTATAATGAAACATAGTTTTAAAGCTTAAAAAAGATCATAAAAAGATAAAATCTACACTCTTTATTCTAGTTAGTTTCAATGTATGTTTATAATATATAATTTATATTATAGTATAATCATCATCTTCATCACCTTCATCCTGCTGCTTTTTTTCGATACATCCACCTGTGATGGTAATAGGGCTCCTTCTTCCCCCTAGCCTCTTGGTTCTCCAGGGTCAGTCCTCTGTTAGGTAGAAAGCCCCTGAGTGTCAAAGTGTGAATTTTGACCTATGAGAAATGATTAGGATGTCCCGAGGGGGGTGGAAAAGTATGGAAGTTGACAAGTACTAATACGAGATCAGAAAAGAAACTTCTCTCTTTTAAAGAACGTTCTCTCGTTATCCCAAGCTTTCACCTAACATTTGATGATTCTTTAGGGGTTTTATTTTCTTTGTTCTTTTCCACATGCCTTTGTTCTCTCTTTACTGCCGTTTATGCCACAAGGGCTGGGCTTGTAGTTATTTTAGCTCCTTCGATATATATTTGACTTTTACCACCAACCTTCTCATCAGCTCTGTGTCAGCTTGATCTTCCTGCACCCATGCGCTGGTTCTGTCTGTGGTACTTGTGGTCCAGGGGTCATAGGACCCGACATGTGGGAGGCGAGGGGGTACACCTTTCTTGTGGTTGGAGTGTAACAGGAGAGATTAGGAAACTCACGGTTTTAAACCCAATTCTGCCAGATAGGTCATTTGTCAGATATATTTTAGAGATTATTCTTTTCCTTTGCTGACCGTAACAGATAAAATGCTCTGCTAGTGTAGCTCAGTAGGGGGAATACTACTACTGTACTGAATTGACTGGGTTTCTTTAATGCCTGAATTCCATCTAAGGACAAAGGTTGCTCTGAAGAGAGAGTGATTGGGAGAAAAAAAGTGCTGATCAGTTATAGTTAATTTCAATTATTCTATTTAAGATTATGTAAATGTAACTCTTGGGTATTGCATTTCCAATAGGATTTGTGCTATAACAATAAGTTATTCAACTTTGATTAAATCTAGTCCTGGTAACCGTATTCGCTAAGACATATTTAAACAAATTGTTTAAGTCCTAACAAGGTTTTGTAATAACGCTATGCTTCAAATAAAAGGAAAACATACTCCCTTTGTTTCTTTGACCTATGACTAGGAAAAAAGTTTGATGGAAATATTGATGACTTTAGCTTTCTGAACCTAATTCACAGGCAGTCTTTGGAGGAGAAATTAAAATGTCCATTGTCTAAGTGGTGAACAAAAATAGGGACTTTTAAATTATGAATTGGGTTAACATCTGTTGGGCAAACTGCTTAGCCTTATTTTAACATTTCACTTCCCTCACTACCCTCTGTCTCTCTGGCACATCTGGGAATGTGGTGAGAGCACCACAGAGGCAATTATAAAGCCAGAGTCCAGTTAAGGACCCTGAACTTTCCATTTTTAGCCTCTGCTGCAACGTAAGAAAGTCCCAAGAGTGGCCTGTGTGGATTCCACAGGAAGAAAGATCTTGATTTAAAATACAAATAAAACCAAAGTTGCAGCAAAACAAAAGAGAACCAATGGACACAAATAAAACAGAACTATAAAGAGTTCATTTAAAAAATGCTACTGAAGATGCTAAAATATTTCCATTTGAAGGGAAGTATATCAGCTGCTAAAGAGAAATACTTTAGAAATAGGAGTAAAAAGTTAAAACATCATAGTGAAAACTGATGCCAGCAGCAGGACATAGAAATTATCCAGGGTACAGGCTTTGGTATAAAACAGCTCTGGGTTCCTATCCGGGCCCTGCCATTTCCTAGTGTTGCCTGGGAGCAAATCATATAACTTCTTCAAGCCTCCATTTCTTCATATGCAAAATGAGGATATGATGATGATGATGGCATCTACCTCATAGGGTTGTTGGAGGATTTAATATGGGAATGCATGTACATGCTTATCACAGTGCATGGCATGTGATAAACAAAATGAGTATTACTGAGAGCTGCTGGTCATAATGAGCTTGCGGAAGAGGGGCCATGATGACTGCCAATCTGTTAACGTCAAATAAAGACTTAATAAATCCCAAGAGTGAAACTGTGGCAATGATTTTTATGGTGAAATGGGAAGCAAAGTGACTTGCCCAATAGCATCTGATGGGGCCATTCTCTGAGGAAGAAAACACGATCCGCTTTGCTTTGACTTTCTGGAATAGTTAAGTTTCCCTTGCCTTCCCTCTAAGCCCATTGGCTGAGTGAGGAAGCATTCTAATAAGGCATGGCAGTGGTCCATATTTTGTCAAAGACCTCAAACAGTGCTACTCTGTTTAGGAATTCGACCTGGAGGGAGAAACCACAATGATATCTCAAAATCAGATAAAACACCAGTCACTCCTCCCCAGTTATTCCAAAAATCCTCTACAGGGTGCCAGTAAAAAAAAATATTTTTAATGTAAAACTGATCATGGCACTCACCTACTTTGAAGTGTCCAAAAGGCCCCCGGGGATATTAGTGTAAATCCTGAAGCCTTCTACGAAATCCTCTGGAATTGTCCTCATTGCTGCAGCCTCACCTAGGACCATCCCCCGCCTGCCCAGCCTCCCGCACTTTTGGCAAGTTGCCCTGATGTCTCCTTCGTTTCTATTAACTTGACTTCTGTGTCATTCCCCCCTCTTTGAACACTCTACCTCCAGTCCTTGGACAGGCTAATTTTCATTAGTCTTGCAAGACTCGGCTCAACCACATTCCTCCTTGAGCAAGAATTTCCTCTCCTTAATCTCACTCCACTCTGCCCGTTAGGGGTACCCACATGTGCAGTCCCCCGCCCAGTGACAGTGCAGCACAGCTTCTCTCTCACATATTTGTACCCCAGTATCTCCCCCCACCGTGCCACTAGATTGTGTTTGAGTCCAAGAACCATGTCTTGTCACTTATGTATAATCTCAATAAATGTCACATGAAACAATGAACGCTTCCTCTGACGCTCTTCTAGACCTGCCTTTTGTATATCAAAGTGAATATTGATGGTTTCTGATTTTTAATTCTTTTGGATGAATACCAACCTATTCCCCAAAGGTATGATTCCTTGAGTCTTAGGTCTTAAAAACACATAAGAACAAGCCTAAGGAAGTTATGGTACCCACAGCACACACCATAAGGTTTGGCAGGAGTGCGGTTTGGTTTACTGAATCCCAGATTCAGGGAGAACTATGGACAAGGACCTCATGCATTACATTTGAAGAAGAATATCAGCTTGGTTCTTACCGCAGTGTTAGAGGTCTGAGGTTTGCCCTTTACATAAAAACATGTAGGATTCATCAAGACCAGTTGATGTTTCATTCATGATAAAGTGCATCATTGGCATTTGATAAAAGTTAAATAGTAACAATAATGAGGGAGGTTAGCCACAGCCTGGTGTTAGATAAATCTGTGCTAACTTGAAAATTAACCCCCCGTGTCTACACTGGCATCTGTTTGGGTGTCCTCACTGCTCTTGGTTTGAGGTTTACTACACGTGATTAAGGGACAGACCCTTCACGGCAGGTTTACACGTTTGTTCCCTCCCCTTTCAGGTTTCCTCCAAAACCTCAGCATTCACTAATGTAACAAATTTGGCTGCCATTTCATTGTTATCAACTTCTTAATTTTTTAATTAATTTTTTGCTCAACTTTGAGTTGTTATTCACATCTTTAGAACTGGTGTTATCAGTATGTATATTGCCATATTCCTCAAGCTCTTTAATGAAAAGTAAGCTGCCCTTACATACAAATACATGGCTATTTAAACTATAAAGGGGCAAAGGAGGTGATTCTAAGAAAAGATAACCCAAGATAGTCTTTATTCTGTTGAGAGGGCAATGAATACTTAGCAAGAATGGATTATTGCCACTGACCTGATTCTAACATGCCTCTCATTTTGTCTACCATACAATACCCCTCTTCATATAGTAAGTTCCATGTGCAGAAGAAATGTGTTCAGTTCACAGGCATATAAAACTATATCCAACTGTATTCTGTAATGGGAAAATAGCCATAAATATGAAGTGAGTCAAGGCATTCAATTATCGCTCCCTTTCCTTTGAAGTAAAATGATATTTTGATTGTCCAGTTGAAAATACAGTAGCTTATCTGTTCAGAATAAATTTGTAACCTATCAGAAAGCCATTCATTGCCTGGGAAATCTCATTTTCCCCCAATTTATGCTACTCAATGTGTTTAATCATTAACTTGAAAAGAAGAAATTCAGTTAAAGAAAAAAGGAATCATAAGTCTTCATTGTTACTGCTAAATTATCTCTCGATTAGTGTGATGGTAAGCATTGAATGGCAAAGAAAACTAAAAATAGCTTTCTTTTTTCCGAAAAGTAGGAGCTTAAGATCTCTGCGAATTGATGTCAAATACAAAATATTATTTAAAATAATAAAAAAGGCTCTTTCCACCACAAATTAAGGGCAGACTGAAATAGAGAATTTAGAATAAAACCTCAGCTGATTTCTTATACAATCCTTTGATTTCTTGTTTCTTTCAAAGAGGTAACAGGTAATACAGTTTTGAGACTGTATTGAGAAAAATGTTCTTTTACTGAGTTTCTTGGGATTCAAATATAAATGAAAATAATATAGTCATCACAATATATAGTCCAGATAAATGAATCAGACTTATTTATTGATGTTTTACCTTTCGACTACACCTGGTTTCAAGCTGGGGTGAAAAAAAAAAGCGTTTGTTTCATTAGTTTCTAAATGCATGCCACAAACTCATTACTGGCAAGTGCCATGAGTAATTAAAACCAAAATCATACCTCAAATGCATCTTGTCTTAAACAGATGATATTAACAGTAAGAAAACAATCATGAATGATATGGTAAATGTGATTATCAGCCTCTCAATTTTGATTCCACAATATTCGCTTAAATTTTTGGTTGCATTCTGTGGAAGTATGTACCTGATTAACTAGTGGAGCTTAGACATAGCTCTGTCATATTTTTGCTCACAACAGCCCTGGACACAATGGAGGATTTCAGAGAGGATAAATTTCTTTTGTCACTATGGACAAAAGAGGAAGACTGTGCGTGTGTGTGCACGCACACACACACACACACGTACAAAAAAATTTGTAAACATTTGTTGGGCACCTCCTGTAAGTTCCAGGTCAATGGTGGACCGTGAAAATATCAAAATGAGTAAGACACACCCTTTCACTTGAGTTCAGCTAGTGGAGGAGACAGATACCTCTATGGGGCTTGGAGAAGGACCTTGCAAAAAAAACACAATCGAAATAAAAATTCAAGGCTGACTTCTTATGTGCTCTTTTGATTACTTCGTTTCCACAAGCAAAACTTCCTTTGGTCTTTCTTGTATAAATAGTGAAACAAATACTAAATTCTGCTTGTCCTTGTAGGCAGCTGGTGAGAGCACTTTAAGAGCTTACGTATCAGTGTCTTTAGGCTTCCTTTTGAAGCCGGGTTTAAAGAAAAAATACGACACCATAGATAGTACACACGTTTGAGGGTAACTGAATACTTTTCATATTTTCTCTTTCCCATTGTTCCTGTCTTCTTTTCTTCTGAGAGGTTGCTTATTATATATATTTTTATATATCTATATATGGAGAAGATAGGCCTGAAAGCATTTTATGAAACATAATTATAAGATACCACAAAAACCACAAGAGAAGGAGGGCTTAAAAGAAAGAACAAAGCTAAAACGAAATTTTCCTATTTCACATGCAGTAATTCAAGGGCGTCGGTGTGATGGAACGGTAAGAGAAACAGGTGAAAGGGCAGAGAAATTGTGGCTTTCACAATACAGGGACCTGTTGGGAAGTGGAAAACCTAATTGTGGAGAGATCAGGGTCTTAGGGTAAAAGTGCAAACCTGTAGCGATGTTTAACGTGGGGACATGGCGACGTACGTTTTCTAAGCAGTTATTTTCTAACATGATTTATTGTGAACTGAGAACACTTCTTAGCATTACTTTAATACGTCTTAGTGTGTTCAAAAAGCCTGATTCCGAGACACTATCTCAAGGAGGCAATCAAGTGTGGGTTTATAAACCCTCCCTTTCCAGAGCTACCCCTTTTGAACTTTATTTGGAGAGGATTGCGAGTGAGTGTATGCGGAAGGAGAGTGGATATAAATATGTTTTTCTAAGCAATTTCCCTTTAATTAAAAATGTGTTTTGGATTTATATTTATTTACACTTGAATTATCAAAATGTTCCTTTGGAAGAATTTTTTCCCTTTGAGGCATCTTAACTCACCCTCCCGGAAGCCACATTTTGCCATAAGTAGAAAAACTCCACACCAAGAAGTTGGAGTTTTGTTCCAGACTCTAACCCTACAATTTTGTGTGGGTTTTAAACTTGGCAAAACACATGATCCCATCCCTAATCACAATCCATAATAGTACAGTGTGTGACAGTGGGGACAGAAGGACACTCCTGAAATATACCAATAAATCCAGCTGGGACAGTTTGTGTTTTACTGTTCCCTCTGTCCCTGATCCCTGGGAGAATACCGCCCCCCCCGCCCCCCCCCCCGCCACCCCAGACAGACCTTTCTTTGTTCCCAAGGTATTAGAAAACCAGAGATCCTGAAGCCTGCTAACAGTGTATCTCATACTTAAGAATTACAGGTCTGACCCCAGAGACGCTCATCTCACTCACTGCTCACCATTTGTTTTAAATGTGCAGCTCACATGTTCTGCTTTGATTCTTGGGACGTGAGTGTGTCCCAAGCCTGTTGCATTGAGGATATTCCCATACAGCTGTCTGTATGATTTACTGGGTTCTTTATCCAAGGGATAGTTCTACTTGTAAATATTCTTTTCTCAAAGGCAGGGTGTAAAAGAGACAAAATAGGACTTACATCCAAACGCACTCACTTTGAGGAACTTTAGCTATCTTATCTCTTTATTGAAAAAAAAGAAAGGTTTCCTCTGGGTCAGCCCAATGGAGCCAAACCTGATTTTCTCCCTTGAGGAGCTTTGGCAAAGACCTGGTTAATCCCAACAGTCTCTCGTAATTTTGCTGGGTTTGCTTCTTGTAAATGTGGCACAGCCCAGTCTTCTAGATAACAGTGCACTCCACCCAGGAGGATGGGCCCCGGGCTGAGGTTGTCTGTTGCTTGTCAACCACAGCCTCTAAGCCTCTGTGGGTCAAAGCCCCAGATCTTTCGCTGCTTCTAATGGCATATGTGGAGAGTGCACAGGCATCAAGACAATGAAAGTAATAAGAGCATCTTTAAAAGGTATTTGTTAGCACTCACCCCATGGACTTCACTATTATTTAAGGGAAACATTATAATTGTGGCAAAATTATAGATTACCATTTTTCTCAGACTTCCTACAGTTAACCTCTACCCATTATGCTCCTATATTTGGAATAATCCACTGAGCTACTTGGAGGAAGGCCATTAGCTCAGCGCTAGCAACTGGAGTTATAGGAGAAAAAAAAAAAAGAGAAACTTTTATGATAATTCTTATTTCATAAAGTGTCATGTTATTTATAGAAAAATGAGACAGTAAAGTATGCTTTCTTTCAAATCTGGCCTTTACTGCACCCTGTAATTTAGGGTAATATAATAAGTGATTTGAAAATAAAGATTTGAGACAACATTTCAGCATTAGTGTTTTTAAGACAAAACAAACATTCAAAATAAAACCTAAACCACTGAAGTGAACTCTATCATTAAATGCCTACTTTTTTGCTAAATTTGTAGTTATGGCAGCTCAAAATCTCAAACTCTTCAATTGTGACCTCTTGCAAAGTAAAAATAATTGTAGTATTTTCTGTGGCACAAAGGCATTATGGCCCATTATTTTTTTTCCTCCCCAAAGTCCAAGTGGATTTGCATCAGCTGCTATTAAATGGGATTAATGAACTTAGAGGAATTTAAATAACAGGATGAGATTTCAGAGATGAACAAACTGCCTACAATATTTCAGGCTCCTGATTCTGAATTATTTCAGCTTTGTCTCATCAAGGCTCATTGAATCTTATTCCGTTGTTCATTTATAAATCAGTGTGAACTTTCTAGCTTGAATGAAATAAATTCAAAAATCTCCTTTCCTGCCCACAATATGCAATCGACTAACACGCTATTGTGCCAAAAATTAATGTGAGAAATACTGTAAATAATAAATGCCAGACAGTTCAGTTGAGATCATTAATGCTGTGAAACAGCCCTCTCACCTTTAGTATTTTTTCTGCCGTTTAAGAAAAGAACACTGTGTGGCTCGAGGCCCACAGAATGGGGTAACGTGATAAGGAGGAGAAATCCCTCAAGTTAAGGACGTAATAGCAGACTTCCCTTCCCCTCCCACCCGCACACCCCCATTCCCTTGTCTGGGTGGGCTGCTTGAAAATGTTTTTATAACATTCTATGCTCATTTTACCTTTGCACTCTCAAGTTCTTTTCTTACCAGCTTTCCGGATAACTGATCCTATTCCAGAACCTCGTTCCGGGGACAAAAATGACTCTGCTTCTTATCCCATCTTTCAGCCTAAAGTTGTTTCCTCTTGTTTGTATGTAGTGAAAAAGTGAAAGGAGACCTCTGTTTATAAATTCATTAGAAATTGTAATTTCTGTATGGCATGTAGAGCAATTCTAGCATCATCTTAAGCTTCTATACTCATGATAAAAAATTTCTCCACTAAAATCTCTTCTGGGCTAGAGATTCTGCTTCCTCCTCTTGAGGTGTACAAGAAATAGCTTTTGAATTAATTTAATTGGAAGGAACTGGTGTAGATTCGTGGCTTTCAAATTGGAGCATGTGCCAGAATCATTGGAAGGCTTATTAAAATCCAGACTTTGTGGGGGAACCTATTTGTTCAGGGATGTAGCCTAAGAATTTGCATTTCTAACAAAATCCCAAATTTTGCTGAGCTGCTGTCCCGATGACCACCCTCTGATAATGCTGGGCTAAGATGACCTTGAAGGGCTCTCAGTTTGTTTCCACGTGCTGAAACATGCAAAAGATCTATGATCTATATTAGAGCGTGTCTTGCCTTTTGTTGTTGAATGGTAAAGATATTTCAGATTTTTTCAAGGAGTATCCTTAGGAATCAAGTATATTTTATTGGCTCATCATTCTCTGATATCAATAAATTAATATTCTCACTAATGAAGAAGTGGACATGACTGCTTTATGGATTATTGAAGAGGACAAAAAAACTTTTAAGTGCTCCACCAGCTTAAAGAATTTGCTTAGTTATGGTATAGAGTTCTCATGCAATTTTTTGCCCTCATTTTTTTTTAATGTTTAATGAATCTTTTGTGTGTGTGCCAATACTTAAAAGCAGGCAGATGTAAGGAGAGGTTAAAATTTGCAACACTATTAAAGGTGGTGCATGATCTTGTAGTAGATGTCTCTCAAACTAAGCGTGGGCTAACAAATTTTTAAAAAGCTAGCTCCATGTGAAGGACTCTACCCCCATTATTTCCCAGGAGCATGTTGAAGGCACTCTGTCCCTGAGCGCCTTGGGCCTCAGGAAAACAGCATCCCTGGCTTCTCAGAAAGTCAAGTGCTACCTTGTTAACAAGCCCTGTATTACCTTACTTCACCTTCCTGGGCTGCCCTGTGGACAACTGCCTGTCACTTATTTGATCACAACTACTGGAACTAGCTCTGTGAATAGGCATAGACTCCTTTGACCACAGATCATGATTTATGCTGTGGATTCTCCAAAGAAACCCCAGCAACTGGGTTATCCCTCTCTCCATCCCCAATTTATGAGATTCATAACCTTTCACAACATACATGAGCACTCATGGCATTCAGTATGACTCTGTGGGCTCCTAAAATGGGAACTCCATGTCCTCGGTGAAGTGTCCCTTTTGGTCCAAGTGCCTGAAATGTCTAGAGTCTATTCAAGCTGTTGGATAACCCACAGATGCTTCTTGGAAACATCAACAAACAGTATCAGCTCAGTTGTTACTCAAGGATATAAGATGGGCCGAACCTTAGCAGAAGCATGGGAAAGGGATGAAGGGGCCACTTTGAATGTGCCACATTGGCAAGCGGATTATTTTGAGCCGAAGACAGTCAAGACCCTGTGGGCTCAAGAGAAACTTTTGCCCCTCCCTTACCTACACAGAAGAATCTAAAGTGGGGGTCTTTCCCAGAATAAGGGTTATTAGCAGAGATCAGTTTTATCTGAGTGACCCACCTAGATGGCAAGGCGAACATCTAATTACCAAATATCTGCTCCTCTTATCACCCCGTGAATTACATTCCTTTCCTCTGAAGTTCCAGACTCCTACCCACTCCTCCTTCGTTCAGGATGACATATATACCTCGTTTGCTTCCCCATATGCATGCTATTGAATTTGATTTTCTCCTGTTAATTTGTCTCATGTCACTTTGATTCTTTGTCTAGGTAGAAGGACCCTTGAAGGAGACAGGAGTTCTTTGCTCTCAAACACTTGGCATAGTTGGCAGGATGCTTTAACTCTCTGGACACCGCTCGCCCAGACACTGCGCTAGCTGAGAGATCCTGGGACATCATACATACCACCGGCAGAAGGTGAGATTTCTTACCATGTCAGCCTCTCTATCTGCAGAGTCGGACGGAGCGAGAATGGTGAGAGTCCTTTTTCTCTCTTTCTAAATCTAGATTAGCAGGGAAAAATATTCATGGAACTAGTTCCTTAGGCTAAGCGACTCTTTGGTTACTAATCCGTTCCTCCCAGAGAGGGTCTTTGTTTTCCTCTGTCTGTGTCTTTTCTATTGTTTGTCTTCTGTTGCTAAGGGACGTCTTGGAAGCCGAAGCCACAAAATTGGTGGGCATGGGTGGAGCCCTTAAAAGCTGTTAGAGCCTTCACCACCTCAAAAAGACTCCCATCATAGGATCAGTTGGCCACAGAATGGGATAGACAAACAGTAGGTCACCCTCCATCCTGAAGAAAGCTTTCATTCAATGAGGTACACCATAAAATATCACACAGTCGATAATCCTGTGGCACTTCCCACCTAGGTATTACTGTGGTTTCAAGAGACTCAAGACTTAGATAAAACTGTGAGGACATTGAACAAGAAGAAAGGAAATATTTAAGAGCTTTGCTTTGTGACCAATAAGAATATTCTCTTTGGTCTCCACCATCCAGAGAGTGCACTTAGCGGGGTACCAGTTGCATAGACGGGGAACTGAGCCTCTCTCTCTTTGTCGGGTTGTTCCAGCTCTCAGGGGTGTTTGTCATGAGAGGTTCCAGCCCATAGGAGCTTTTGTCGTCTCAACCTTCATGGCTTGATTAGTGCTGGAAAGTCCCATTTCAAAAGCGCCTATTTGGTGTCACGGATTAGTGGGTCTATGGCTGGAGGCATCTTAAGTTTTTGCGAGAAAATGGAGATCATCCTTACCACAGGCCTTTGCTTTCTTACACTAATTTGGGGAGTAAACTTTTGGATCATGGGGGCTGCATCATCTGTGCCCTCTCTGGACAACGCTTGTGTCTTTGGTTAAGCCATTAAAGGCTATGAGTTTAAATAATCCAGTTAAGAAATGGGCAGAAGACATGAATAGACACTTTTCCAAAGAAGACATACAAATGGCCAACAGACACATGGAAAGATGCTCAACATCACTCATCATCAGCGAAATACAAATCAAAACCACGGTGAGATACCAATTCGCACCTGTCAGAATGGCTAAAATTAACAACACAGGAAACAACAAATGTTGGGGAGGTTGCAGAGAAAGGTGAACCCGAGCCCTCTTACACTGTTGGTGGGAATGCAAACTGGTGCAGCCACTGTGGAAAGCAGTATGCAGCTTCCTAAGAAAGTTAAAAATAGAATTTCCCTATGACCCAGCAATTGCACTACTAGGTATGTATCCAAAGGATACAAAAATACTGATCCAAAGGGGCACATGCACCCTGATGTTTATAGCACCATTATAAACAATAGCCTAATTATGGAAAGAGCCCAAATGTCCATTGATTGATGAAGATAAAGAAGATGTGGTGTATATATACACACAATGGAAAATTACTGAGCCATCAAAAAGAATGAAATCTTGCCATTTGCAACAACGTGGGTGGAGCTAGAGTATATTATGCTAAGTGAAATAAGTCAGCAGAGAAAGACAAATACCATATGATTACACTCATATGTGGAATTTAAGAAACAAAACAGATGAACATAGGGGAAAGGAAGAAAAAAAGAGAGAGGCAAACCATGAGAGATTCTTAACTATAGAGAACAAACTAAGGGTTGCTGGAGGGGGGAGTTGGGTAGGGGGATGGGCTAAACGGGTGATGGGTATTAAGGAGGGTACTTGTTGTGGTGAGTACTGGGTGTTGTATGTAAGTGATGAATCACTAAATTCTACTCCTGAAACCAACATTACACCATACTAACTAGAACTTAAATAAAAACCTAAAACAAACAAAAGAAGGTTATTGGCTTGAGTCACTGTGAATAGATCCTAATCATCAATGGCCAGATGCTGGATTCTTTATTTTGTTTGGTTTGGTTTTATAGATGATGGATCCTTTAAATTGTCTGTATTTTAAAAATATGTGTATTATAAAGAGCTCTCAGTTGTCTTATTAGTGCAACAGATAACCTTACGGACTCCCCTTGACAAGGTAAACGAAGTTAGACTTAAGACAAAAAGAGATGTCCCAGACCACCCAATGTAAGTTCCCCTTCTGAAAATCTGACCCTATCTGCCTGTTTTAACTCCCCTCTCCTTACAAGATTGACAGAGATCACTCTGGCCTAATCTCTAGGCTCAGAGTATATGGGTTGTTCATGTAAATGCTGAATGCCAGAAAATAAATTTAACCAAAGTACCCAAGACTGGCAAGAAGGCGTGCTTTGCTCCCACCTGCCAGGGCTCTGTAATCAGGCTCTGCCAAGCCTCAGGCGTTCATATATAGTGTTGTTTGCAGGAGTATCCAGACACCCCACAGCAAAAATTTGTGTTTCCTGGACAACAGCAGAGCTCCCAGGTTATAAAGCCCTTTTACCTCTACTTTCAAAAGATTCTACTGAATTTAGAGAATCATTTGGGAGGTTATTTGATTATATTCACAACCTTTCCTTCTGAGGGAATAGATAACCAAAATTTCTCCTAGGCCTACAAATTTCTTCCTCTCCTACAAATGATCTGCAAAAGGCCAGTATTCAGGGGCTAATAGAAACCAACGTTAAATTGTGTACCCAGAAAAAAGAATTTTGTTAAAATATTTTATACAGACTTTATAAGGGCATACATTTTTTTGGTTCCCATTCTAGTTAAAAATTCTCCCCAGTATAAAGAAGCAAATGTAGTTTAAAAGATATGGGCCAGTCCCTTGATATTCAAGCTGAAATCCAGTTCTTTGGGGAATTAGGAACAACTGTCTTTAGATAAATCTCTGCAAAACCAGTACTATTAACTCTAGAAACAAGTTAAAGCCCACATATCTTTACCAATCACCAAACCTTACCTATTCTCAAAATGTTTATAGATATGATTTAAAAAATCAGGATACTGGAACAAAATTTTTCTGTACTTAAGTTTTTTCTTTACATTCTTTCTGTCCCTTGAATTATAAATCTTATCATGTCTCTGATATGTAAACAGCCCACAGTCTCCTGAGACTGGAGGAAAAAAAAGAGGGAGGTTTGTATTTTAAAATACAAACCTCTACAAAGGGGCTTTTATGCCCACACACTAGCACCTCTGATAATGGGCAGGTATGCTCCAAATACCCACCTTGGAGAAAACGGGTACTCTCCCTGTGCCTTTGATATAAATTTTCTACCCCCATCTTCTCCAAGGCCTAAGAGCCATTCCTTGACATGCAACCTTAAGGGAAAAGTTTTTCATAAAAATACATACATGCATACATCTACACATAGAGGGAAGAATTTAAAAATTGGGCCTATACATGTCCTTTCCACAAATATTAGTAGAAACAAAACTAAGATTTTGTTTACATCTTGTCTGTGTTTTGCGTGTGTGTGTGTGTGTGTGTGTGTGTGTGTGTGTGTGTGTGTCCATGTAAGTTATAAATGTGAAATATTTTCTCTATCTTTGGATGGCACTGCTAAAATGAATTTGTAAAAGAGGTCTATTTAGTTGGTTTGAAGGCAAGCACTTGTAAGGATTGGGCATTCTAAAACTCAGAAAGATAGAAACTAACCCAAATGTTTTTTCAAGTTCATGTGATCTGGAAAATATTTGGTATTAAAGCTAATTTAAGCTTATTGGTTTAATTAAAATAGACATGTCTTTAGAGTTATCAGCATTAAATATAAACTTTTATTCTGTTTGTGTTTACTAAAAGTCAAATGAATTTATGGCACCTCTGTTGCAAAATTTGTCAGGAAAAAAAACCAGAATAATGGTTGACTTTGTCTATAATGCCTCATGAACTTTTTGTACATAGTCTAAGCATAATTAAGAACAAGTAAGTAAAATAAAAAGATTTGTAGGTAAGCTTTTAGCTTCCAAAATGTTTGGTAACCTAAAATTTTAAAGTTTTGCTAAGTGAAATGATGAGTAAATCATTTCATTTTCAAATCAGATCATTTTCAAATCAGATAAAATAATGAAACTGAGCATGGTTATATGTCTATATGTCTTATATATTATAGAGAAACTAAAGATAAATTGGGGTCTGTTGATAAACATGTTTTATGTTTTATTGAAAGACTATTATGAAAAAAAAAGTTTCTAAAAATAATGTAATATGGGGGCGCGTGGGTGGCTGAGTCCACTGAGCATCAGACACTTGATTTTGGCTCAGGTCATGATCTCACGTTGTGAGATTGAGGGGGCCCTTGCACCGGGCTCCATGCTCAGGGGGAATCTGCTTCTCTCCCTCTCCTTCTCCCCCAACCCCCACTCGCATGTACTCTCTCTAAAATAAGTAAATCTTAAAGAAAATAATGTAATATACTCATAAATTTGCCAATCTAAAGAGTTCTGGTGTAACAGACAGTTCACAGTTGCTTACCACTTAGTTTTCACTAGAAATTAAGGTTTCTGAGCATTAAGAATCCTAATAAATGTAATTAAGACTACAGGAAATAAGGGAAACAGCTCTAGAGGCAAGGAAAGTAACATGGTTTTGGTATGAAAAAGTATGAGGAATAAAAATAAATATTTGTTGAGGGAGAAGAAAATAATTTTGTCCTAAAGTAAGACTGGTTATTTAAAGAGGGAAAATTTAAGACAAAATCAATGTAAAATAAAGTTATAGAAAGTTTATGGAGAAACAATCTTTGGAAAGAAATTTTATGTGTGGTCAGTACTGGCTAAGAGTAAGATACATTTAACACTGGTGCAAAGTTTTCTTAAACTTTTATTCACCATTTCTTATGAAGAGCAAATAGTTTATCTTTTATGTTACCTGCCCCCCCCAAAAAAACAATGATTCTATGTTTGTTTGCCAAAATAATTTCATATTATCAGGTCTTTGGTTACTTAAGAAAATTGAGTCTTAATAGTAAAACAGCTACATTTTGCTCATAACTCTGTAACTTTATGTATTTGCCCTTTTTGTTTGTTTTTTAAAGATTTTATTTGAGAGAGAGAAGGAGGAGGGAGAAGCAGACTCCTGCCCGAGCCGGGAGCCCAGTGAGGGGCTGGATCCCAAGACCCTGTGATCATGACCTGAGCTGAAGGCACTTAACCAACTGAGCCAACCGTCCCTAAGTATTTGCCTTTGAAATCTTTTATTGTTACTTCGGTTAAATATATAATTAAACATCGTTTCATAATAATTTGTGATCCTGTTTAATCAAGTATTCAAACCTTTTGATATTTTTTGACCTACTTCCCCAAGTCAAATTCTAAAATGAAGAATTTGACCACAATCTATGTGAAATTTTTCAACAGGCACCAGTAACATTTCAAGAAAAAAAAGTGAGAAATTAAATTAATTAGGCTTATTTGGTATGTTAAATTATATGAGGAGTACTGTCAAACAAAGTGATATTAAACCCTGTTAGAGTTTATCTATTTAGATATATTATTTAAAATAAGTGTTCTAAAATTATAGGAAGCTCCTAGAAATCCAATGTCCTGGTATGTTATTATCGTGAAGTGTTGTATGTCACAAAAAATAGCCTAATTTCCTTTATCAATTACATTGTAATTAACTCTATTTAGATCTTTAATCATGGTCATGTTTGTCTTCTGTCATTTACAGTTATACTTTTCCTCAGATACTTATAAAAGTTTCCTGCAAATGTGCTTCATCTTCAATGAGAATCATGGGAAAAACTCTTTTGAGTCCAGGTTTCTGATAACTTTAAGATCATAAAACTGAACTAGGTAAAAATGTCCAGAACTAATGAAAAAATTGGATTCAAGCAGAACAAAAATTAATAACATGGGACTGAATGAATTGAGGAAGATAATTATATTTTTTATGATGGTTTGTTTGTTTGAAAGAGTACTGCCTTAAAAAAAAATCCCGATTTAAGAAAACCCTTTCTCTTAAGCTAACTGACTTAAAGTGATTTGATAAAATATACCTTTGTGAACAAATTGAAACATTAGTCTTTTCTCTGTACTGGAACCGTCCAGAATTCAGAAACTCTCAGTGAGTGAATATTCTTATGTTTTTAAGGCAATACATTTATTTGCATAAGTTCAATAAGAATCTGTTCTCTTTATGACAGGATACAATCAGAAACATTGGTTGTATTACCAAGGCTTTGACTGGAATGTTGTATCTGAGAAAACCTGCATAGACTCAGGTATGACCAGACAACTTCTAAGGATCTAAGGTTGACTTTATGGAGCCAATAAATCCCTCTTGGAAATAGCAGCCTGATACCTTGCTTACAGAATCCTCAGCAGCCTTCCCAGGCAAGTAAAGAAGGTCACTTTCTGGCAGGTGCAGGATATTTGGGGACCCTGAGAAGAAAGGAATTCAACCAAATCTGTAAGTATTGCAGGTGAAGTCTGGCCTGACTTCTGGCCTCGAGAGGCTATTAAAAGAGTTTATATGGTCAACCAGTAGTCCTATTGCATTTATGTAAATAATCAAGCCAAGTTTTTTGAAATCAGACTTATTTTGCAAGCACATTAGTATGAATTTGGCTATCTTTGGCAAAAATGAGGGTGATTATAGATAGAAAATGTTTCAGTAACATCTTTGAGGATATTAATTTTAATACTATTCATTATAACATGGACCAGATCCTGATTTCTTCTCGTGTCCGCCAATGCCTGACTACAATTCTTCAAATTAACATTTTGATTTTTTGCCTACCTTCCTGACTTGGAATCATTTGAAAACTAAAACTGCCTACATATAAGTGACTTGATGTAAAGAAATTGCCATAAAAGCTCATGCATAGACCATCTTTGTACCTGTTGCTTAGTGGGCCAGAGATCATCAGAGACATTTGAGCTACTACCTAGGAATATCTGTCAGGTCACCCCTACCTGCCCTCACTCTATCTGAAGATGCTTTGAGTCTGATACCTAGCAGTATTCTCAAGTAACTACCCTCAGAACTCAGAAACTGGCTTTAACCTTTGATCCAATTATTAACCATTATTTTTCTTCTGTTTCCACAGCAATGCTTCTTATTTAATACCTGATGACTTGAACCATAGGTCTCACTTTGAGAATATACCTGCATCACTGCCTCCTGAAATGAGTTTGACTAAACGTCCTCTAAGAGATGGGATCACTGAGATGAAACAATCTACCAGCTCAACTTTGAACACGTGAAACTCCCAAGGAAGTTTCAGACAGGGGAACTGAAAGGGTACAGGACAGCCAGACCCTCGCCTCCAGTGTACCACTTTGGCACGGGGATTATTTTGAACTGAAGGCAGTCGAGACTCTACCGACTCAGGAAAAACTTTTGCCCCCCTTACCTCCACAGAAGAATCTCAAGTAGGGTCTTTCCCAGAACAAGGGTTATTAGCAGAGATTAATTTTATCTGAGTGACCCATAAGGCAAACATCTAATCACCAAACATCTGCTCCTCTTATCACTCTGTGAATTACATTCCTTTCCTCTGAAGACCCAGACCCCTACCCCCTTCTCCTTAGTTCAGGATGACATATATACCTCATTTTGCCTGACTGTCTATGCAGATCCCCCATACCTATGCTATTAAATTTGATTTTCTCCTGTTAATCTGTCTCCTGTCAGTTTGATTCTTAGTCCAGCTAGAAGGACCCTTGAAGGGAACAGGAATCCTTGCTTCCAAAGGGGACTACAAGCAAACCTGGGATCATACAAAGGGTCTGAAGATTATTTGTATGAAACTTGTGACGCAAAGGATTGAGGATGTTGTCCAAGACATTATACTCCAAGTCATCTTCTCACTCTTTACCACACAGTTAAATACATTGTATTCAAAATGGCCAAAGGCTGAAGGCCCTGAGATGGCCTCCTGAGGTCTTGCTACTCGGAGTGTAGTTGGCAGGTCTGTAGTGTAGGCATCACCTGATGCCTTTCAGAAATGCAGCCGCTAACTCAGAATCTGCATTTTAACAAGATCCCCAGGAATTCATATGCACAGTAAAGTTTGAGAAGCATGTTCTAAAGCATTTGTTCTTAAAATGTGGGCTACAGACCACCTTACTAGCACCACCTGGGTTGCTTCTTAAAAATTCCTGTTTTGCTCACCATCTGGATCCCATTTAGATCTCGTTAATCAGAATTTCAGAGGGTGATGCCTGCGAATTTGCATTTAAACAAGTACTGCGGATCCTTGACGCTCAGAATGTGGCCCAAAGACCAACAGGATCAGCATCACCTGGGAGCTTGTTAGAAATTCAGACTCTCAGGCCCTATCTGCACCCTGCTGAATTAGTACCTCTATTTTAACAAATCCCCAGGTGATTTTCAGGCACATTAAACTATAAAAATTATTGCTCAGGGTGATTCTTATACATAATCAACTTAAAAATACTGCTTTAAAATATATATAATATTGTGGTGTTTTTAAACAAAACAACAACAATTTGTGATGTTCAGCCTCCTGTACCTTTACATGGCAAAAAAAAACACAAAAAAACAAAACTGGACATCCAGGCCCATTCCTAACAATTGCAAGGCCGGGACAGACAATTGAAGCCCATATGTCATGTGTCTAAATATTTAAGAGTTTTCAATCAAGCTTAAACAACTGTAAAATAAAATATTCTCTGTTCTACTTAGAAAAAAATTATCTTTGTATTACCTGAAAGGCCAGGTTTTAGGATCTTTAGACTCCTTGGATTTCTGTGCTAGAATGTGGTAGAACAGAGAGAGACCAGCCCAGCCCCTGATTTGCAGTCTGTTCCCTTTCTTCTGACCTCGCTCTACCCACACCCTGAGGCCTCAAGTATACTTTTGTGGACACCCCAGCTTTCACCTTGGCATAACTAGACATGTGTACTCTGCCATCATGGTCTTTGCTCAGGAGAACAGACCAAGGAAAGAGGCATGTGCATACCCTGGAAGTGGGCACAAGGCAGAGGAGAGGACATGTGATTTGGGTGGCATGTGCCCTCTGCAAAGCTAACTTTTTACCCTGTGGGGAAGAGTTAGAACAGAGCCTGCTATGGGACCCAGGTGAGGGCTCTTCTTCCTTTGGTCTAAGGGTGGTACTACTGGCAATACTAGATGCTGGCGATATTCTGAACATACCCTATCATAAGGCCATGCAGAATCTGGCTAAGAGCATGGAATCTAAAGTTATGCCTATCTAGTTTCATATCTTAGATCCATCACTTATCTTCTATGTGACCTCTAGCAAGTTATTACCCTTCATTTCTGTTGTCAGTAAATGAAGGTAACGAATGATAACACCTCATAAGATTATTGTGAGGAATAAAAATGTGCATTTAAAGCAATTATCACAATGCCTAAAACTTAGAAACTCTCAATAAATGCCAGGTGTTATCATTATAGATTATTACTTTCCCAACATAGTTACTTAGGCAGGACCTAAACACTGACAAAAGCATTTTAATATATATAAATCACCATTTGTGATAATTCATATTTTAAATAAAGGAGGCAGTTTTGTTCATAAGTAATGGGGCATCAGGAAACTTAGGTGGAAAAGAAACCTCATTTCCTTTATAAGGACCATAATTCTAGTGGTTGGTGAAAATGGTCAATTGAGGCAACAGGCTAGTGCCAAGAAAAGCAATAGAAGGGGGAGAAAGACATACTGAGTTAACCAGTGGGACAGAAAAGAGGGGAGGAGCCCAATTATGGAGATGAGGCTAAGACGGAAGCTAAAAGGAACTGGGAAGAAGCACTGGGAAGAAGGTCCAGGGAATCCAAGGAAGAAGGAACTGGAGAATTTCAAGAAGGTGGTAGAAGACTGCACTGTGCTGCAGAGAGGTTAAGCACAATGAGGAATGAAAAACTCTTCAACTTTGCAGGAAGGCAATAACTGGTCATTTTGCCACCAACCGCTGCAGTTGAGTTGTGGGGATTGGTTCTGGAGCAAAGAGGAGTTACACAGTGTTAATTTCTCTTTCAAGAAGCCTAACTAAAAGAAGAGGGAAAGACAAAGATAAATGGCATCTTCAAGGGAGTAGAGGGTCAGGGGAAGATAATTGGGTGTGTTTTACCTGTTTTTACATGTTGGAGAATAAAGCCCTCATCTTACACATTCACTGAAAGCCCACTACTTATATCAAATATGATGCTAGTAAATACTGGAACAAATTTGAAAGATGAAAGATTCAGAAGGAAGGGACAAGAAAAAGAAGGTATAAATGGTACAGCAGTATCCCAGAGAAACAGATTCTGACCCTTCTATTGGTAAAAATTATGGGACTTAGATTACTTGTATTTTCTTTGTAAAGGATAAAGAAGGTCATCTGCTGAGGGTGAGGAGGGTGGGAATGGAGCAAGGGTCAAGCGATCATCTATAGAACATAGGCATAAAAAAGTGAAATAAACCTAACAGGTAAATACGCATTTTGGACTTGGTTATCTAGGTACGGTTGGGTAGGCAGGCTTTTTTATGGCATAGATTGTGTAGATAATTACCTCATTTTTCCACTGTCTGGGTAGATACTACTTATGGATTTTAGATGTTTCCCTAGAGCTATGAACTGTCACCATAGTTCATGCCTTACAATAGAAACTAAACAAGGCTTTTTGGAAAGAGAGAAGAAATGTTTTGCATCAAACTTCATGACGTGCTGTGCTGCTAATGCGTTTTGAATTCCACACTCCAAAACATCTGGCAAGGCTCCCATGATTCATACATCCATTGAGAGCTTGGAGTTCCAAATTTAGTTAAATAAATTGTTAAGAATGTGTTTTTATTATATAAACTTGAACTCCAAAGAAGTCCAAATACTCTTGGAAATTTCAAACATGAATCCCATAAATAGCTCTAGATTTTGACCGTAAGGATCTTAAGGGCTAAATAATCATTTAGCAATGACTTTAGTGCAAATAACATATCACTGAATTGTTGCTTTGCCTTTAACCACTGTGTACATTTTGCTTACTAGAAATTTCAGTGATCGATAATTGATATTTAGCATGGCTATTTCTGCCCTACAAGGAAATATGCATACACTCAAAATATTTTGCTGTGTTTTGAGTAAATTTTAAACCTTGAAACTGTTGGCATCATGCCTAGAGTAATTGTTTCCTGGTGAAACATTTTCCATAACAATAATTAAATTTGAATTTATGAAAGTGTTAAGGACATTTTACATTAAAATGATAATTAACTACAAGGAAGCTAATTTTAAATTTATTCTCGATGCTCTAATTTATACATTATTTTGAATTCATTTCTTCTGGTACCTAAAGCAGCTCTTAAACTTTAATATGCCCCAAATCCCCTTGAAAATCTTAATAAAAATGCAGATTCAGATTCAGTGGGCCTAGGGTGGGACCCGAGACTCTGCATTTCTAACTCTTTCCCCGTGATCCTGCTGGTCTGCAGACCACACTTTGAGTAGAAAGGATCTAGTGTCTTTCAGAAGATGCAAACTCCAGATAGTTCAGGGAATGTTTTTGAGTCTACCCTCTAGCCAAATAAAATAATAAGGGAAAAGCGATTCTATAGTTTAGAATTGTTCTGATCAGAAAACTTGGTTGATTTGAATACTTTTCTTCTGGAAATGGTAAATTCAGGTAAGTTTTATTGAGCCTCAAACTCTCATGTTTTACTATTACTTATTGCCTTCATAGTAATCAGAAACCTGAGCTATATATGCTGATAAGAAAGTGGCTCTTTGATTAGGGCACTCAGAGTGAAATGAATCCAACACAATGTCTAAGACAATGCGCATTATTTCTTTCTATCACAGAAGTGGAAAGGCGTTCTATGAATCACTAGGAATTTTTCTTAGAACAATTTCTCAGCAACTTATCAAAATGATATTTATAGTCTAGCCTCATGCCCTCGCATGATGTGGCCCCTACCTGACCCTCCAACTTCAGCCATTCTTCTTCCCCCAAGGGAGTGACACCAGACTTCTTTCTGTTTCTACAGGGTGCTTGGATCCTTTGCAAACTTACTGTTTCCTTTGCCTTGCACACTTTGGCACTCTCTCTTCACCCCAAATCCCAACACCCAATTAACTTCTGCTTATACTACTCATACATATACATACCATACAAACATATACTTCCTACATATCCTCTATTATACATCTCAGCTCAAAAGACTCATACAAGTCAGTAGTAAAAAAGCAAACAATCTGATTGAAAAATGGGCAGAGGATCTGGATAGACACTTTTCCAAAGAAGACATAGGTGGCCAAGTGGTATATGAGAAGACGCTCAAAATCATTGTCAGGAAAATGCAAGTCACAATGAGAGCACCTCACCCCTGTTAGAATGGCTGTTATCAAAAAGACAATAGACAATTGATGCAGAAAAAGCATTTGATAAAGTACAGCATCCTTTCTTGATTAAAACTCTTCAGAGTGTAGGGATAGAGGGTACAAACCTCAATATCATAAAAGCCATCTATGAAAAACCCACAGCAAATATCATTCGCAATGGGGAAAAACTGAGAGCTTTCCCCCTAAGGTCAGGAACACGGCAGGGATGTCCATCATCACCACTGCTATTCAACATAGTACTAGAAGTCCTAGCCACAGCAATCAGACAACAAAAAGAAATAAAAGGCATCCGAATCAGCAGAGAAGTCAAACTCTCACTCTTTGCACATAATATGATACTTTATGTGGAAAACCCAAAAGACTCCACCCAAAAGCTGCTAGAACTCATACAGGAATTCAGTCAAGTGGCAGGATATAAAATCAATGCACAGAAATCAGTTGCATTTGTATACACCAACAACAAGACAGAAGAGAGAGAAATTAAGGAGTTGATCCCATTTACAATTGCACCCAAAACCATAAGATACCTAGGAGTAAATCTAAGCAAAGAGGCAAAGAATCTGTACTCAGAAAACTATAAAATACTCATGAAAGAAATTGAGGAAGACACAAAGAAATGGAAAAACGTTCCATGCTCATGGATTGGGAGAACCAACAGTGTGAAGATATCAATGCTACCTAGAGCAACCTACACATTTAATGCAATCCCTATCAAAATACCATCCACTTTTTTCAAAGAAATGGAACAAATAATCCTAAAATTTGTATGGAACCAGAAAAGACCGTGAATAGCCAGAGGAATGTTGAAAAAGAAAAGCAAAGCTGATGGCATCACAATTCTGGACTTCAAGCTCTACTACAAAGCTGTCATCATCAAGACAGTATGGTACTGGCACAAAAACGGACACATAGATCAATGGAACAGAATAGAGAGCCCAGAAATGGATCCTCAACTCTATGGTCACCTAATCTTTGACAAAGCAGGAAAGAATGTCCAGTGGAAAAAAGACAGTCTCTTCAACAAATGGTGTTGGGAAAATTGGACAGCCACATGCAGAAGAATGAAACTGGACCATTTCCTTACACCACACACAAAAATAGACTCAAAATGGATGAAAGACCTAAATGTGAGACAGGAATCCATCAAAATCCTTGAGGAGAACACAGGCAGCAACTTCTTTGACCTCAGCCACAGCAACTTCTTCCTAGACACATCGCTAAAGGCAAGGGAAGCAACGGGAAAAATGAACTATTGGGACTTCATCAAGATAAAAAGCTTTTGCACAGCAAAGGAAACAGTCAACAAAACCAAAAGACAACTGACAATGGAGAAGATATTTGCAAATGACATATCAGATAAAGGGCCAGTATTCAAAATCTATAAAGAACTTATCAAACTCAACACCCAAAGAACAACTAATCCAATCAAGAAATGGGCAGAAGACATGAACATTTTTCCAAAGAAGACATCCAAATGGTCAACAGACACATGAAAAAGTGCTCAACATCGCTTGGCATCAGGGAAATCCAAATTAAAACCTCAATGAGATACCACCTCACACCACTCAGAATGGCTAAAATTAACAAGTCAGGAAACGACAGATGTTGGCGAGGATGCAGAGTAAGGGGAATGCTCCTACACTGTTGGTGGGAATTCAAGCTGGTGCAGCCACTCTGGAAAACAGTATGGAGGTTCCTCAAACAGTTGAAAATAGAGCTACCCTATGACCCAGCAATTGCACTCCTGGGTATTTACCCCAAAGATACAAATGTAGTGATCCAAAGGGGTACGTGCACCCCAATGTTTATAGCAGCAGTGTCCACAATAGCCAAACTATGGAAAGAGCCAAGATGTCCATCAACAGATGAATGGATAAAGAAGAAGTGGTATATATATACAATGGAATATTATGCAGCCATCAAAAAAATGAAATCTTGCCATTTGCAATGATGTGGATGGAACTAGAGGGTATTACGCTAAGCGAAGTAAGTTAATCAGAGAAAGACAAGTATCATATGATCTCACTGATATGAGGAATTCTTAATCTCAGGAAACAAACTGCGTTGCTGGAGTGGTGGGGGTTGGAAGCGATGGGTGGCTGGATGATAGACATTGGGGAGGGTATGTGAGCGCTGTGAATTGTGTAAGTCTGATGAATCATAGACCTGTACCTCTGAAACAAATAATACATTATATGTTGAAAAAAAAAAAAAGAAGATAGCAGGAAGGGAAGAATGAAGGGGAGAGGAATCAGAGGGGGAGACGAACCAGGAGAGACAATGGACTCTGAGAAACAAACTGAGGGTTTTAGGCGGGGGGTGGGGGGGTGGGGGGATGGGTTAGCCCACTGATGGGTATTAAGGAGGGTACGTATTCAATGGAGCACTGGATGTTATATGCAAACAATGAATCATGGAGCACTACATCAAAAACTAATGATGTAATGAATGGTGACTAACATAAAATATAAAATTAGACAATAGATAATAAATGCTGGCAAGGATGTGGAGAAAAGGAAACCCTTTGCACTGTTGATGGGAATGTAAAATGGTGCAGCTACCATGGAAACCAGTGTGAAAATTCCTCAAAAAATAAAAAATAGAACTACCATATGATCCACCCCAGGTATTTATCCAAAGAAAATGAAAACACTAACTTGCAAAGATATATGTACCCTCATGGTAATTGCAGTATTATTTAAAATAGACAAGATATGGAAACAACCTAAGTGTCCATTGATGGATGAACAGATAAAGAAAAAGTAGTATGTGTGTGTGTATATATATAATGAAATATTGAGCCATAAAAAGGAATAAAATCTTGCCATTTTTGACAACATGGATTGACCTTGAGGACATTATACTAAGTGAAATAAGTCAGACAGAGAAAGGCAAATATCTTATGATCTCACCTATATGTTGAATCTAAAAACAAACCAAAACAAAAACTGAGGTCCTAGGTACAAAGAACAAATTAATAGTTGCCAGAGGCAGCAGGTAAGGGTAGAAGAAATAGGTGAAAAGGGCAAAAGGTACAAATTTGCAAGTACAAAATGAATTAGGCATTGGGGTGTCATGTACAGCATGGTGATTACAGTTAGTAATACTGTACTGTGTACTTGAAAGTTGTTAGGAGAGTAGATCTTAAAAGTTCTTGTCATGACTTCCAGGGAAGATGGTGGAGTAGGGGGATCCTAAGCTCACCATATCCCCCAGATCTACCTAGATAACACCCACATCAGTGTACATAATCCAGAAAATGACCTGAAGACTGACAGAACAGATTCTCCACAGCTAAACATAGAGAAGTCACAATTTAAAATGGTAGGAGCGCAGAGATGTGGTCGGGAACCAAACTGACACATGAGACTGTCTGTGAAGAGGAAGGATGGTGCCAGCATGGAGGGGAGAGGAGCAGATCCCACCGTAGGCATGGGTCACCCACAGTGGAGAGACAAATCTCCATAATATGTGGCTTTGAAAACTAAAGCAGCTTAACTTTGATAGGAAACTGAGTCCCCATGCATAAAGAGATAGCATAACAAACAACCCCTCTGAGATACAGCATAGAAGCATCAGTTTGAAAACTGCCTGGAGTATACAGGAGGGAGATTTATTTACTAATCTCAAAATGTATGCTGGAGGGGCAGGGATCTTTAGGATACTTCTCCAAGAACAAAAGAGCTGGAAGGTACCATTTCCCTCCCCCACCTCCCAGCCTAGATACATAGATACCTGTGTAAACCAGCATGCATAGTCTCCACCTAGCTTGCTAACAGCATGCTCTGCTCCCCCCGCCACACACACACTCTCCTGCCATTGGCTCCCTCCAACCCACCCTCAGCAGCTCTCCAAAGCTGCTCAGGGCTCCTCCCACAACAGACCTCAAACCTTGCTTAACATCCTGTTCCCCCACCCGATCTTCTCCTGCAGACCCATTCCATACAACATGCTTTCAGCAGGAGTCCATTCAGTGGTGCCACAAGCCTGGCATTGTGCAAGCAGCCCCAACAGGGGCCAGCACCACTCCAAAGTTACTCCTGCCCTGGGAAGAGGGGGAGAAACCACACACACTAGTTTAACTGCTGCCCTAGTAGTGGGCTAGGAGCAGACATCTGATCTGACTGTGGGCCCCATCCACCAACAAAAACCTCTCAGAATGACAGAGGAAGAGGACCCTGCAGTTCAGTGCTACTGCAGCTCTGGCAAACACTGGTCTGACCCAATTCAGGCCCAAAGCGGCCCGAGACTGGCCCATTAACATAGGGACCAACCTTGCCCAAAATAGGCAAAGAGAGCCATTGCAGATGACTGGATTGAAGGCAAATATGGTTCAGCCACAACAGTAGGATGCACACACACATAGGACGCATCCTTGAAGTGCTAGGTTCTGTTGAACAGGGGATACTGCACTACAGGACACTATAAGACCTCTTCTTCATAAGGCCTCTACTTTCAAGAACAGGAGACATAGGTGATCTTCCTAACACAGAAACAGACACATAGAGTTAGACAAAATGAGGAGACAGAGGAATATGCCTCAGATGAAAGAATAGGAAAAATCACAACAAAAGACCTAAACAAAACAGAGGTAAGTAATATGCCTGATAGAGAATTCAAAGTAACGGTCATAAATACACTTCCTGGGTATGAGAAAAGAGTGGAGGATCTCAGTGAAACCCCCAACAAAAAGACAAAAAACAAAAAAGAACCAATCAGAGATGAAGAATTCAATAACTGAAGTTAAATATACACTAGAAGGAATAAGTAGTAGACTAAAGGAAGCAGAAGAGTGAATCAGAGACCTGGAGGACAGAGTAATGGAAAGCAACTAAGCTGAATAGGAGAAAGAAAAAAGAATAAAAAGATGAGAGTAGATTATGGGAATTCAGCAACACCAATTGAGCATAGCAACATTCGCATTATATAAATACCAGAAGAACAGAGAGAAAAGGGGGCAGAAGATTAATTTGAAAAAATAATAACTGAAAATTTCTCAAATCTGGGGAAGGAAAGAGAAATCCAGATCCAGGAGGCACAGAAGGGCCCCAACAAAATCAACCGAAGAAGATCCACAACAAGACACACATTAATTAAAATGGCAAAAAGTAGTGATAAAGAGGATTTTAAAAGCAGCAGGAGAGAAGAAAACAGTAATATACAAGAGATACCCCACAAGACTATCAGTTGATTTTTCAGCAGAAATTTTGCAGGCCAGAAGAGAGTGGCAGGATATATTCAAAATTCTGAAAGGAAAAACCTGCATCCAAAAATACTGTATCTAGCAAGGCTATTAGAAAAGAATGAGAGATAAAGAGTTTCCTAGACAAACAAAAGTTAAAGGAATTCATCACCACTAAACCAGCCCTAAAAGAAATGTTTAAGGGGATTCTTTGAATGGAAAGACCAGAAGTAGGAGTAAGAAAAGTAGGAGCCACAAAAGCGGTAAAATTAAGTACATCTATAAAAATCAGTGAAGGGATTCACAAAATAAAAGGATGTAATGTGTGATACCGTATTCCTAAAACCATGGTGGGGACAGGAGTAAAGAATGTGTACAAACTTAAATGACCATCAACTTATTATAGACTGCCATATGTATAAGACATTATATATAAACCTAATGGTAGCTACAAATCAAAAACTAGTAATAGATATGCCAAAAATAAAGAGAAAGAAATCCAAGTGTATCACTAATAAAGCCAGCAAACTACAAGAGGAACAGAGAAGAACTACAAAAACAATTATAAAACAAGTAACAAAATGGCATTGAGCACACACCTATCAATAATTACTTTGAATGAAAATGGACTAAATAATCAAAAGACATAGGGTGACAGAACAGATAAAAAAGCAACATTCACCTGTAGGCTGCCTACAGGAGACTCATTTCAGACCTAAAGACACATGCAGATTTAAAGTGAAGGGATAGAAAAACATGTATCATGCAAATGGAAGTGAAGAGAGCGCTGGGGTAGCAATACTTCTATCAGACAAAATAGACTTTAAAAAAAAGACTCTAACAAGAGACAATGAAGGATACTACATAATCACAAAGGGAACAATCCATCAAGAAGACATAACAATTGTAAATATTTATGAACCCAACATGGGAGCAGCCAAATACATAAAGCATCTATTAACAAATATAAAGGAAGTAATCAATAGTAATACAATAATAGTAGGGGATTTTAACACCCCACTTACAGCAGTGGATAGATCATCCAGAAAGAAAATCAACAAGAAAATATTGGTTTTGAATGACACACTGGACCAGATGGATCTAACAGATATATTCAGAACACTCCATCCTGAAAGAGCAGAATACACATTCTTTTTAAGTGCACCTGGAACATTATCCAGAATAGATCACATATTAGGCCATAAAACAAATCTCAACAAAATAAAAAAGATTGAAGACATATCATGTATCCTGACCACAACACTATGAAACTAGAAATCAACCACAAGAAAAAAATCTGAAAGAACACAAATACATTAAGGTTAAAAAACATGCTACTAAACAATGAATGGGTCAACCAAAGAATCAGAGGAAATCAAAAAATACATGGAGACAAATGAAAATGAAAACACTATGGTCCAAAACCTTTGGGATGCAGCAAAAGCTGTTCTAAGGCAGTTTAAAGCAATACAGGCCTACTTGAAGAAGCAAGAAAAATCTCAAGTAACCTAACCTTATTTTTTTAAATAAGTTTTCACTTTATTAGGTTTTATTTATTTATTTGTCAGAGATAGAGAGCACAAGCAGGGAGAATAGCAGGTAAGAGGGAGAAGCAGGCTCCTCACTGAGCAAGGAGCCCAATGCAGGACTTGATCCCAGGACCCTGGGATCTCGAACTGAGCTGAAGGCAGAGGCTTGACTAACTGAGCCATCTAGGTGTCCCAAACAACCTAACCTTATACCTAAAGGAGCTAGGAAAAGAGCAAGAAACAAAACCTAAAACAAGTAGAAGGACGGAAATAATAAAGATTACAGCAGAAATAAACAAAATAGAAACTAAAACAACAACAAACAATAGAACATATCAATGAAACCAGGAGTTGGTTCTTTGAAAAGATCAACAAAATTGATAAACCTTTAGTCAGACTCAACAAAGAGAGAGAGAGAGCTCAAACAAAATAACTAATGAAAGAGGAGATATAACAATGAACATCACAGAAATACAAAGGATTATAAAAGAATATTATGAAAAATTGTATGCCAACAAATTGGACAACATAGAACAAATGGATAAATTCCTAGAAACATACAACCTCCCAAAACTGAATCAGAAAGAAATAGAAAATTTGAACAGACCAATTTAGTAAAGTGGCAGGATACAAAGTCAATGTACAGAATTCTGTTGCATTTCTATACACTAATAATGAACTAGCAGAAAGAGAAACTAAGAAAACAATACCAGTTATAGTTGCACTAAAAATAATAAAATACCTAAGAGTAAACTTAACCAAGGAGGTGAAAGACTTGTACTCTGAAAACTATAAAACACTGATGGAGGAAACTGAAGATAAAACAAACAAATGGAAAGATATTCCATGCTCATGGACTGGGAGGAAAAATATTGTTGAAATATCCATACTATCCAAGGCAGTCTGCAGAATTAATGCAATCCCTATCGAAATACCAACAGCATTTTTCAGAACTAGAACAAACAATCCTAACATTTGTATGGAACCACAAAAGACTCCGAATAGCCAAAGCAGTCTTGAAAAAGAAAAGCAAACCTGGAGGCATCACCATCCCAGACTTCAAGTTATATCACAAATCCATAGTAATCAAAACAGTATGGTACTGGCACAAAAATAGACCCATAGATCAACGGAACAGAATAGCCCAGAAATAAATCCACAACTATATTGTCAATTAATCTTCAACAAAGCAGGAAAGAATATCCAATGGGAAAAAATCTCTTCAACAAATGGTGTTGGGAAAACTGGACAGCAACATGCAAAAGAATGAAACTGGGCCATTTTCTCACACAAAACACAAAACTAAATTCAGAATGGATTAAAGACCTAAATGTGAGACCTGAAACCATAGAAATCCTATAAGAAAGCTCAGTCAGTAATTTCTCTGACATTGGTCGTAGCAACATTTTTCTAGATATGTCTCCTGAGGCAAGGGAAATAAAAGCAAAACTAAACTACCAGGACTATATCAAAATAAAAAGCTTTTACAGAGAAAAGGAAACAAGCAACAAAACTAAAAGATAGTGGGAAATGTTTGCAAATGATATATGTGATAAGTGGTTAGTATCTGAAATATATAAAGAACTTATGCAACTCAACACCAAAAAAAGCCAAATAATCCAATTAAAAAAATGGGCAGAAGATATGAACAGACATTTCTCCAAAGAAGACATGCAGATGGCCAACAGACACATGAAAAGATGCTCAACAGCACTAATCATCAGGGAAACACAAACCAAAACCACAGTGAGATATTTCCTCACACCTCTCAGAATTGTTAAAATGAAAAACACAAGAAACAAGACTTGGTGAGAATCTGGAGAAAAAGGAAACATTATGCACTGTTGGTGGGAATGTAAACTGGTGCAGCTACTGTGGAAAACAGTATGGAGGTTCCTCAAAAAATTAAAAACAATTACCATATTATTCAGTAATTGCTCTACTGGATATTTACCCAGAGAATATAGAAACACTAATTCAAATTGATAGGTGCGCCCCTATATTTATTACAGCAATATTTACAGTAGCTGAGATATGGAAGAAATCCAAATGTCCACGGATAGATGAATGGAAAAAGAAGTGGTACACACACACACACACACACACACACACACACACACACACACACACACACACACACTGGAATATTAGTCAGCTATAAAAAAGAATGAAATCTTGCCATTTGTGTAAGATAGATGGATCTAGAGGGTATAAAGCTAAGTGAAATAAATCAATCTGAGAACAACAAATGCCATATGATTTCACTCATATTTAGAATTTATGAAACAAGACAAATGAACAAAGGAAAAAAGAGTCAACAAAAAACAGACTTAGATATAGGGAAGAAACTGGTGATTCTCAGAGGGGAGGGAGGTGGGTGATGGGTGAAATAGGTGAAGGGGATTAAGAGCACACTTATCATGATGAGCACTGAGTAATGTATTGAATTGTTGAATCACTATATCATACACCTGAAACGAATATAACACTGTACGTTAATTATACTGGAATTTAAAAAGTAAATTACAAAAATATACACAAAAAAGTTCTCATCACAAGAAGAACAATTTTATAACTATGTATGATGGATGTTAACTAGACTCACTGTGATGATCATTTCACAATAGGTACAAATACCACATCATTATGTTGTACACCTGAAAGTAATATAATGTTGTATGTCAATTGTACCTCAAAAAAAAAAAAATAGATTCTCTCCAAAGGGTTCCCTGAGACCCCAGCCGATGGTAGATTCTTTCCAGCACCTTGTGCCTTTGTCCAAATCAGTTAACATAATTAGCAATTATACATTTATTTCTTCCCTCGATTATGTAATGTTGTCCATTATACTAAAAGCTCCATACATACAGGGACTGGGTTTGTTTTGTTCCTTCCTGGCACATAATCCCGTTCTGTCAGACTAAACAGTTGAGGAAGGAAAGTCTGATTATTTTCTTTTACTGATACTTGTGTTTTGCACTTGTATGGAATCTACACACAGGCATTTATAAAGCTCTAAGGATGGTCAAGGAAGGGTTTTAACCCAGTTGGTATTCTCAGGACTGTAAGATGGTTAATAACGTAATAGGATTCTAGAATGCAAGGGCTAAAATGGATCTAAGTTTATAGAAGGAAAATCCGATGAAGAGGGTGGCTGACTTGCTCACCATAGCTCAACTAGTTAGTGTCCAAGGGAGACTGGCACTTAGACCCCTTGACCCACAAACCTGTGATCATTCCCAGAGCGCATGTATGTTTATATAACAGAGGAAAGGTTTGTACATGTAAGCAGAAAGGACATTTTATCCAGCGTCGGGTCTCACTGAATGTTGAAATATACAACCATGAACTACACAATATGAGTAATATCCATAGTATAAGGTGGGTTTAGACTATCAAAATAAGACATCAGCATTTTCCCAAATTTAGGTCTTTTAAAAAAAATCTTCCCAGATTAATGACACTTAAATATATTGAATCCCATCAGTCTAGGACACCTATAAATGTATATGTATTGTGACCAGCCAAAATTATTTATGAACTTCTTTATATATTTTTGATGCCTGGATTATATATCTTATGGGTTAAGAGTTCCTTTTAAATTGTCAGTTCCTAAGGGCAAAGGGGATCATATCTACAATTCCTTCTGTAACTTCACACATTATATAAATTCTTCACTGACTTTGGCACCAGCAAAATGAGGATCAAAATGTATAACTTTACCCAAGAGTAAAATTCATTCATTTGTCCCATCTTTTCTTCTCAAAGAGATCTCTAAATTTGAAATTTATATTTCATACCAATTATTTAATTCATGACTCGCTTTAGTGTTCTCACAAACTCTATCTCTCCAATATAAACTAAACTAAGAAATCATGCAGGAAAGCCTATGAGTATCAGTGGTTAATCCTGATAATAAATATTCAGAAGGCTCAGAGATGCAGATAACACATGAGTTTCATGTATGAAAAGCCTTTAAGGAATTTGCCAACGTTTCATATGTCACTCCATGACAACCTAATATTAATGAATACATGTCTTGAAGGGGAATTCTGAATTAAGTGATTTTTTTTTTATTAATTTCTCAAACTGCTTTGGCCTAGTGAACCATGGGCTTTGACTACAGAAGGTAGGGAGCATGGGCTCTGGCCCAAATGCTGTCAAAAGTAAGAAATGGCTCCGACAGACATCAATCTGTTCCTGTTCACAGGGCTGCCTCTTCCCCGCCTTCTCCCTCCAGTTATTAAGCCACAGTGTCAGTCATGGACCCGTTCCTCTTTCTCTTTTTATTAATGATTTAACATGGATATGTCATTACTGCTCTATACATCTTTATGCAGATGGCACGACTGTGCATTTTAATGGCAAATCTGTTTCTCACTTAACTACTGAACTGCAAAAAGACTTTGGCAGACTGGTTCCAGGAAAACAAACTGGTTTTAAAAGCAGCAAAAACTAAAACAATGGTTTTTGGCTCTACTGCTCATCGGAGCTTGAATAGTGATTACTTTAACAGCCAGAATGATTTGAGAAAATGGCTTATTAGCGGAAATTTTAAACTATTAGGTCGAATTTGAGTATAATGTATTGTTTTTTGAAAAGTTATGGGACTGGACTGTGGAAAGAAAGAATTTCCTTGGCTTTAAGTTAGAGCGTTTTTTAAACGATATGTAGTATTTCTCATTTACTAATTAATACCAGTGATGGTTTTCTGTTATTCCATTTTCTAAAGACCAACCATAAAAATTAAGTTGGTCTTAAAAATCTTAGTGTTTAATGTATATATTCAATAAATATAAACTCTATCTGCTAAAATAATTTCTAAGACTGGAAAGCCCCGGGAACAAATATAAGTTAGGGCCAATTTTGGTTATATAAGTCATAATTCATGTTCTAATTTATAGAAAATGATTTTTAAATGCTGTATTTTGAAAAAAAAAAAAAACTCCCATCACTGTGTACCTTTTTCTCTGTCTCTGTCTCTCTTTCTCTCCCACCCTCACTCTATATTCTATGTATATTACACATATACATATTTCAATAAAAAGTTTTAAACCCATGGGTTTATCTTAACTGTACACTGTATGTGTTTGTTTTAGTTCTTTTTAAAAAGAGTATTCAGGGCACCTGGGTGGCTCAGTTGGTTGAGCGACTGCCTTTGGCTCAGGTCATGATCCTGGAGTCCCTGGATCGAGTCCCACATCGGGCTCCCTGCTCAGCGGGGAGTCTGCTTCTCCCTCTGACCCTCCCCCCTCTCATGTGCTTTCTCTCTCTCATTCTCTCTCTCTCAAATAAATAAATAAAATTAAAAAAAATAAAAAGAGTGTTCACTTTTTAACAATAATGACAATATATGCTCACTTTAGAAAATACAAGGAAAAAAGTTAAAAACCTTGTCTAATCTCACCACCCAAAGTGCTTTCATTTTTCTTTACTGTTTGTATAGTCAACAGGTCAAAACGCTGCCCTAAAATAATATCATAAAAATAAGTTAATACTAGAAAGAGCCTTGATGATCATCTAGCCCAGAGAATTCCAAACTTGTATTAGTTTTGAGATTCTTTCATTATCTAAAACTTCAACATGCAAAATAAATCAAAGAGGACCTGTCCTGGTGAGAATAGGAAACCAGAGCTATATCTGCTTGTTCTATTCCATTTTCCAGAACAGCAGTGTTCAGTCAGCTTTTTAGCTCAATTCCCATATTTTAAAGATAAGAAAAACTATCTCCAGAGTGGTTAGTGACTTGTCCAAGGTCACACAGTTAATAAAAGAAACACATAATTCTGCCAGCTGTGTGTCACGTATTAATCACAGCCTTGAATTAAGAAAGGATCCTCACTGTCAAAGCACCCACAATGGTATGGAGGACCAATTATTTGCCAGAGGATGGAACATGTACTATGACTTACAAAAGAATTGGAGGGTATTGGGTGCAGCCATGTGCATTGTGGCATCTATAATCGTAAATCAAGAAGGAGTTGTTTCAAGAACAGTATATATATTTTTAAAAGCATCACTTGAAACATTCTTTCATGACAAAGTGTAATGTCATTTTTATCATAAATAAAGGGAATGCAGGATAAATTCTTGGCACAAAGTTACCTGCCAAAAGTAAATGTTTGAATTTATCATAAGTGATTGATTACCATTATTATGATTCTCTGATACACTGAGTTAGTTAGTCACATCTTTTTATAGGCCACATTGACTTTTTTTCCTTCATTCTCCTCAACTTGTGCCATGAAAGCTCTGTAAACAGCAGGATAAATCTCAAGGAGGGACAGTGTGATGAAGTGGTTTTGTAAGATGCGTAAGTTTTATTTCCACATATATGTCATTCCTCTCTGATACGGAAGAAAATAATTGGCAGGATCAGTGTTCTAGATATGGAACTTTTCTTTAACAGTTCAGTAATTCATCAAAAGCATTCAAAGCCTATATATGTAGCACCTACTATGTGCCAGGCACTGTGGGCACTGGGGACCCAACAACAAACAGAACAGATTAAATCCTTGTCCTCACCAAGCTCACCTTTGAGTGGAGGCAGTGACAAGCCAACAAACAAATATTACAGATATACCTGTAAGATGCCAGATGGTGAGTGCTCTAAAAAAAAATCAAGTGAAAAAAGAGCAGAGCATGAGTCACAGTGGGGCAACTACTACTTTATGTACTGGTCGCATGGGTTGGATTTCTGAAATAGATGGAGCCAAGGCTAGTTTTGGGAAAACAAACCACTAATGAAAGAAAAGATACACAGTCTTATTAATATCTTGAGAAATGGAAAATAAAACAGTAAGGGGAACAATGTAATCAGAAATGCTTTCTAAAGAAATATGCTTCTGTCACAATGGAAATTTTAATTCGAGTTCTAACTCCAGGTTCCCATAAGGAATTCAGATTTCAGATTTTTAAAAAATGCTTAAGTAACTGACATTTTGGAATAAGAAATAACAGATTATTAGAAATGCATTTCAAAGGACAGTGCTCATATGCTCCATCCATCTAAAGGGTTTCTTGTTCCATAATTTTAAAAATCATCTCAGGTGGCAATCATGCCTTCAGAAACCAAAGTGGGAAAGCTGCCATTCTGAAAAGGTCTCTCTGAACATTCAACCTCTTGACTCTTCCTGTCCATTAAGGAAGGGCTATACATTTATGACTATTAATGTTCGTCTTGTATGGTATTTAAACCCTCAGTTTCTTAAAGTGAGGATTGGTTTTAAAAATGAGTGGGACAGGGGCACCTCGGTGGCTCAGTCAGGTAAGCATCTGACCCTTGATTTCGGCTCAGGTTGTGATCTCAGGGTCCTGGGATCGAGCCCCACATTGGGCTCCATGCTCAGTGTGGAGTCTGTTTGAGAATCTCACTCTCCCTCTCCCTCTGCCCAACCCACCCTTCAGCGTGTGCTCTCTCTCTCCAAAAAAGAAAAAAGAAATGAGCTAGACAACTCACTTTGAGGATAATTTCAGAAAGATAACCAAGTATATCATTGAATGCAGTTATGTGATAGTTTCTTCTAGAACTTTGTTGTTAATAGTAAGCTATTTCTTTCTGGACTCTGAAAAACAAACTGAGGGTTCTAGAGGGGAAGGGGTGGAGGGATGGGTTAGCTTGGTGATGGGTATTAAGGAGGGCACGTTCTGCATGGAGCAATGGGTGTTATACACAAACAATGAATCATGGAACACTACATCAAAAACTAATGATGTAATGTATGGTGATTAACATAATAATTAAAAAATAAAAAAATAAAATATAAAAAAATAGTAAGCTGTTTCATGTTATAATTATATTGTATATTTAAAAAATATTTGTATTATTCTCACTCTACATATTTTCTCCTTTCACTGAGAAGCTATATAGATGTTAAATACAGGATTTATCCTAGCAGACAGAAAATGATTAATTTTAAGTTTAATTTTGTTAATTTATTATATATACATAAAAGTCTAGACTCATATATAGATTAAGTCATATAAATTACATACGCATTTGGTTTTACTTTTAGAAAAATCATCATGAACTGGTACTTTATTTTAGCTGGGGTTTGTTAGCATAGATACCTAAAACATCTACTGAAATCATCCTTAAAAGATCTGGATTTATGGTATCTTTGGAGTGAGAGTCACACTGGCCAACATCCAATCAAGGCATTAAAATTTAGAAGCGGATCTTCCAAAATGAGAGAATAAATTCGTCTTTGTATATAAATTGCTTTATTAGATAATGTGTTGATAGTGTAATATTTCAATTCAGGTGGAAGGCATTTTAATTAATATGTGGGTGAAAATACCTATAAATTTTAATGAAGATAAAATCTACTCTGAACTGATGCATCTTAGCCAGACTACAAATGGAACAGGTCCTTGAACAAGACCTTGTATGGGGACCTGTACTGCTTAACCTGAGACATGCTTAGAAGTATGGGCTTATGAAATTTTCTGCTTCAGGCCTCTGATAATCTCAGCAAAGTAAATAAATTCAGTATACCCGAAGTTAAGACTTCCTACCACCACATCTGAAAGAGCAATGTGTTAGAGACATCTAGCCCTAAGAAAGCCTTGATGATCTTGGCACCAGACAACCCCTTAGATGTCTCATAAACATGTCCTCCACTATTACCCTGGAGATGGATTTTCTCTGACTTCTAACACAAAGCAGCAGGAGAGGTACAAAATCTCAGCAATTCTCGACTGACTGAAAAGTACATGTATGAGCTTGCAGAGAATCAGACTAGGTCTTGCATAGGAGCTAATTTACCCAAACTCCTGACACTGGAAGGAAGAAGCTTCTGTATTGCTAAAAAGTAGCCATTTTTATTGGTTCATTCCATCACTTGCATTAAGGGATTAATCACTAAAGTCTTTTACAATTCCAAATACTTAAGATTTTATTTTCCTGAGTCCCATCTTAATATCCATTATCCCTTAAAGAAGAGTTACATTTTAAAAATTATCACCCATTACAATATAAATTAGTTACTCAGGGACCCAGACACATAATTTTTGATGTTGGGGAGAGCTATGATAGAGGTCAAGGGCATGGAGAAATAATTTCCCTCAAAAATAGTTTAGTTGAATGAAGATTAATGAAATGCAAAGAAATAAAAATAGATTTCTTCTCAGGATAAAGTACTAATTAATTTAGGAAATAAATATTTTAAAGTATTTAAACTAATCAGTATTTAAACTAATATTTTAAAGTCAGGATAACCATTTACCTATGAACATATCGGTAATGGGAAATTATTCAAGGCCAGTTGCTTTGTCATTCAAAATATCTCATCTATAATCTTTCCCATTGCTATAAACCTTCATGTGGGAGTTCCTTCTTATTTCACACCTAATTACTGCACTGCTACCCACCTGGTCCCTCTGCGGCCAGACTCCTACCATATTCCTCTACCTACTGTTTTCCATAAAATACCACTTTCAGTGCATCATATTACCTCCCTCCTAAAATTTCTTTACTAGATTCTCATTTCTGACCAAATGAGACTAAACACAAATACTTTTTTATTCCCTTCATGTGGAATGTTAGTCTTATCTGTCTACTCAAATCCTTGAAGTCCAGGCTACCATGATCACTTGTACCTTGATGCCATACTCATTCTATTTTCCTTCACTAAGAACTTTCCTTTCCCCCTTTGGCTATCCCAAGTTCTTTTAAATTCACCCACGTCAAATCCCTTTATTCACGAAACAATCTTGGAATACTTTATTCTTCATTACCCTTCATTCCTTTCTACTCTAATGCTTGAGGCGGCTTTGAGTGTCTAAAACTGAGGTAAAAAACTCAAATACGTGATAAGGCCAGGCAGGTTATGCAAATGAGTGAAGTGGGCTAGAACAGAGAAGTGTGGAAAGAAGATCACGGCAATCCTAAGCGTGAGTACTGCCATTCAACGGGACAGCCCCTCCTCAGATCACACCACCTGCTGCTGTGTGGGATGCCCACTCTTGCCTGATTTTCCAAAATGAAATCGGAAATCCAGATTTTTGTGTGGGAAATGTCCCTCTGCTCAAAACAAAGCATGTCTTCATGTCTGCAGGCTGAATTTGCCCGCAGGACCACCAGCTGTGGTCCCTGGATCCAGACTATCAATATTCCACATTATACAATAGACTATGGACATACACACTCACTCACTTATGTTTGATATTGTTTCATGAGAATTAAAGAGGCCTTCTCAAGTTCCCTATGAACTCTGTGAATATTTTCGGTATTTTAAAAATGAATAGGTTGTCCACTAAGTGTGTGGACAAACCACTTAACTATGTAAATGAGCCATCACATACGTTTGAAGATACCACCACTCTCTGATGACAGGTAAGCCTCATTATGAAGTAGTTATCACACTATCTGAAGCAATAGAAATTTATCTCTTTTGAGGGTAGCAAGATCATAGATTTTTATTGATAGGAAAGTCACATTAGACCACATATTTAAATCCTGCCTCGATTTATTACTATTAATAGTTAATTAAGTCAATTTGTATCTGTCAGCAAATGTCAGATCTGTCGCATCTAGTAGTATGGTTCAGATTATATTATTAGTAGCATGTACTTTACAGGTAAAGTTTCCAACAGAATTTTCTTTCCCTGAGACAGACCTCTTTAGTAAGGTAAAGTGTCAAGGCAACTTGTTAGAATTTGGCATGTACAAAGTCTTGGAGATTTCAGCTAATTTAACCAATCAGGTATTTGTTATATAAAGTAATATAGTAATGTTTACTAATTTTAGAAATTCAGTAATATGGTAAATCTTTGATACATGCACATTTCTTTCTAATAAGCAGCTCACGTATCTATCCCCAGACCCCTACTTGTTGTATAAAGTTAAATGAATCAGGGTCTCATCAAGCACGTTCATCTAGAAGAAAGATGAGGCTGGGCCACTTTCTGGGGAAGAAGATCACAAATATGGATTTCTAAGAGGAAAAAACAATGGATTCTTTAGGAAAGATGTCTGGCCATGATATATTGATATACAAAGACAGCAAGACAGAACTGATGGGATCAAGAAGTCCCAGGAAGCCTGGTGCTGGGAAGGGAACAGAGCAGACGGCAGGTGTCAAACACAGAAATGGAGACCGTGGGGCAGGGAAATGCAAGCTCTACATTGAGGCACCAGGTATCCAGGCAAGAATCTGGAGGCTTTGTGACCATGAAAGAACGGAAGGAGGGACACTGGGGCTGGCTGGGGCTGCACAGTACTCTCCTGGGTTGCAGTCCTAACCACAGTGCTGGGGCATACTATGCGACTTGGCCTTCCATACCTCCATGCCACTTGTTGTGGAACAGATCAGGCTTTGTCCCTGGGAAATGACAATTCCCTTCGCCTTGCAAAATAGTTGGACCACGTGGGATAACTCAGAGGGGCCACATTTTAGGACACAGGTGAGTACTAACTGTGGAAGACAATCTATAAGCATTTCGGCAGGCCCTGTTCAAATTGCAACCAGTCCAGCTGGCTGAGCTCCCCAATGTAAGCCCAAGCCGTGGTGTCCCACCACACACCGAATAGTACTGAGTGTGGCTCAGTGCTGGCCCAGCTCCCATGCTGGTAATGGACAGTGCTGGTGCAGAGACCTTGGGAAATCTCTCCTGCTCAGTCTGCTCCTCCCTACCAGGTCAGCGCAGGTACTGAAGGCCTTGATGACCTCTCTTGTCACACCTTCAGATTCCCCACTCCTCCTCGGATAAGGCTGGCTTCTGTATGACCATTTGCAGATGTTCTTTATGCCCTCTTCCTTTACTACTCGGCCTTTTGAGTCTCAACATCTTCTGCTCTCAAAAAGCCCACTTCCTGCAGACAAAAGCTTTGGCTTCCTAATACAGGCTTAAATAGACCATTTTGGAAGCCAAAAGCTGACCCCTGACTGTTTCTCTTTGTCACAAAAACCTAAAGCCGACCAAAGGAATAGATTCCTCCAACTAACCAGGGGGAGAATCACCTATCAGAATGTGTGGAAAGTCAGAGCACACTAATCAGGACTTTTAAAGTATTACTAGCATTCTTATTTGCTCTCCTGCCTCCTTTTTTAGATGGTAAGATCCTCCAGGACAAGTCATGTCTTATTTATCTTTACAGCATCAACCCTGGTACGGTGTCAGACGTCTACAGCTCCCCCCCCCTTTTTTTAGTGAATTATTAGAATGAGAAATCGAAATTACAAAGATGTCTTGATCTGAGCTGGATTTTAAAAATTGTTGTATACTTATTCAGAGCAGGCTGATATTGACTTGCCTGTAGCCTTCCATCCCATGGGTTCGGTTGGTGCACTTACCCTCTTTAATTCTTCTCAGACGAATAGTCCTATCTGCAAATGAGTATGAGACTGGGAACCTATAGTCCACTCACCAAACCATTCAGGAAAAAGTGAATATTCACATCCCAGTTATTTCCTACTATTTTTTGGGAAATACTTGCTGGGTGTGCGACGTTAATGCAGCATGAAGCAGCCCCCGACCTGCACGCCTCCACAAACTCTCTGGATCTCTCCCCTGTCCCACCTGCCAGTCATCTCTCGTGAGCAGGGCTTGGTTTAATTAGCAAAAGGGAATATTTCCTTTTGCAATGTAATTCAAGGCTGAGAAAGAGAAAGTCTTTGGATATAAGGCACAGGAGATAAGGTAGCATAAGACTAATCATAAAAGATCTGATTTAATTTCAGGGATTCCTCCACAGACTAGACCTCCGAGACAGTCCCTTCATCCCCCATTTCTCACCTGGAGGACTCGCATGAAGCAGAGAGTGACCACAGACCTGGCAAGAGCAGAACCTGGGGACAGAGGGTGGGCGGTAAAGGGACGGAGGGAACATGTGTGAGTGGGGGGCCGGGAGTGCCAGCCTGACCATCATTTTTCCCTGAATAAGAGCCCTTAGTGCCTTTCTGAGTTGCATTTGTTCTCTACCCAGGAAGCAAATTGAGAGAATCTGAGATGTATACATTTCCAGTAGTTTCTAACTGAATTAATTTCATTATGATCTGGGAATGGTATGAATTGTGTATTAGATGACTACACTTACGTTCCCAGGCTCGCAGGCTTTTCACTGGGGAGAGCTTGAGCCATACGGTAGGTGGGATCAAGGCAGGTCCACTCAGGCAAGCCAGTCTTTCTGAATCCAGACCAATTTTGTGTGGGAAAGCTGTAGGCATGGCTGAACGTACCCAAGTTCTAGAGTTCCACAGACCTCCACAACTAACTTGTTATGTGATACGGGGCAAAATTCTGAAGATTTCCAAGTCTC
Organism: Zalophus californianus; assembly: GCF_009762305.2. Taxonomy (NCBI): domain Eukaryota; kingdom Metazoa; phylum Chordata; class Mammalia; order Carnivora; family Otariidae; genus Zalophus; species Zalophus californianus. The sequence continues at coordinate 158,859,967 of NC_045597.1, read as the reverse complement.
AGTTTGCCCACAACTAATAATGACCTCCTTCACAAAGTTGTTAGAAGAACTAATTAATATATATTAAGTGCCCGGTACACAGCAGAATTCTCCCCCTATCAGTGAGGCAATTTGTAGCCATACAGAAAAGCTCAGTGTTCTTCCAATTCAGAATTCTTGGCTGGGTGTTTCTTTGTCTAGCTTTTATTTTTTTTCTCACATAGTTTACTTTTAAGGTAAGGAAAAGTTGACAGCTTTATGAAAAAAAAAATCTGGGCATGAATTTTAATATTTAATTTACTTCCAAAATGCTTTAGGAAAAAAAATGCCTTCTTTTTGTAGAAAAGTTACATTCACATTGTGGTATGACTACCAATTCATATAGCAGATAAGTTTGTCTCTGTAGCAGTGGATAGGAATGTAAATGTGTTGAAATATCTGGCTTTGTCACTATGACAAAGAGATCACTTGACATTCTCTTTATTAACATGATTTCAATATTTGTGATTTGAATTTGATATTCACCATCTTGAAGGAGTGACATCTTTTGATAAGGGAAAATGAGGGGGTTCTTTAGAGGAAAAAAACTTTTCTCAAGTTTGTTAAAGTTGGTTTAATTATCAGTGTCAAATGCTGATGTGAAAATAAATTTTGGTATCATAGGTAAGATATGAATGGGATAATACAACTGAGCACTGAATCAGTAAAAATCTTTCTTTTCTCCTTCTTACTATGTATGCTTTTTAAAATATTCCTCTCACTGAGGAAATGGTGACTTTTTAAAATAGAGCAAATAAAAAAAAGAACTGACCTTAAGATTATGGTTTGTGAACTACAGAAACTTGCTAAAATGAAAAAAAAAGCTATAAAAATCCTAACTGGTAAATTATTGGAGATTTACAAAAAGGTACATCTATAAAGATATATCTATAAATATATTTGTGGTGGCACCATTTAAATTTGAAAGAGAATAGAAAGAATCTTAAATTTCCAAATCTGGAAGATTAGTTAAACGGATTATGTTGTATGTCCATATGATAAGATACCATGCTGCAGCCAAAAATCATTTCATAAAATACTTGTAAAGAATGGTAAACATTTACATTAAGTTATAATTCATTCAGCAAAAAGTTTGTATGTGGTACCACAATATCCCAGACTTTCCCAACCGGCACGGCCACGAAATGGTCAGAGTTGTTCAACTTCAGACCCTCATGGCAAATCAGTCATCTAGTCACTTTCCTTGGTTCCCACTTGCTATATGATGCGGTCCTGCGAGGTTCAGTATATTTGTCCGTGCCGTTCACCTGCTGCCACCCACAGACTTCCCTAGAGGTCAGGTCTGGAATGTTAGGCTCCCGGATGTCAGTTCCTCCCCTCACAGACCCGAGGATCTGCAGTTCTTACCCCCACACTGCCTCCTCAGTGCTGGGGGCTGCCGGAGGTAGATTACTAGAGACCTGGATCAGTTGGCAGTCGCACCCAATCTCTGAAGACCTTTTAGGAACAGCAACTGCCTGAATCACTCTTCCTAAAGACAGAAATTGTGTTATGTTGCCCTCTTGCTAAAGACCTGGGCAGGCTACGAACTCCACTTCTTTCTATGCTTGTCCTTGGTGAGGGCCTCTGCCATTTGCCAAATTTGGGTGGATTCTAAAGTACGAAGGAAGATCCTCCTTGCACGGGGAATGTTCAGTCAGAGGCTCTATGGCAAAGCTGCCTGGGACCCGTGATGACTAATTTTGGAGTTCTTGTTTTCTAATGTACAAGCAGCCCATCTCCCTAGTGTACCAGAATGACAAAGTCCTTGGCTTCAGTTTGGGGTCTAAATCATCCGAAGAAATTCTCCCATTTGTTGCCCTCATTGTCATTTTTCCTTTCAGATGCTCCTCTGGGACTTTTCTGTCACCTGGCTTCACTCAGTGCCTTTGCATATATTAGATATGTTTTATTAACCTTGAACCACAAGGTGAAAGGTCTCATGGACTCAGTCCCTCTTCTCTCAAACTTGCTGGAAATGGGCAATCAAGAGTATCATAGGGGATCTGAATGCAACAGTGTTCTGAAGAGTTTACTTTAGTTCATCTTTTCAATTTTATTCTTTGCAGAAAGGTCCCTGTGTGCATGTGTGCCCCTCAGATAAATCTTCTTGTGTAAAATGCACAAGAACCATTGCTATCTTACTTTTTTCCCCTCTTCCTTATATCTTTTTAGGTGTGGAAGCATATAAGGATATAATTTAGCTTACATTCTTTCAGCTATGAGTAGGCTTCATCCTGAACTCATTCTAGTTCAGAAACACCTAGCCGTTTTAGGCAGGGACATAAACAGAGACTACCTGTCTCTCCATCTACCCTCTATAGCCCCCAGACCTACAATTAAAATTTTTCTCTTATGATCCCATAAAAAATCAAGTAGCCTATTTTTGTTCTAGATCAACATATCACAGGCTCTCCTCCATTCAAAGATCAGAAGATGAACCCAGTACATGCTTAAATCGTATTGGACCCTTGTGGTCCCAGATCTCTAAAACGTGGAACCATAACACCAAGGATGCTCATAATTAGCTCTCATGACTCTTGATGTTATCGAACATCCAAGAAGAAAAATTTCAATCCTGTAGTTGCTCGTGTCTGTCGGAGGCTGAGACTTACAAAAGACACGTTCTTAATTTCTTCCATCAGAGATCAGCAGAGGTAGAAAAGCTGAATTAAGGACTCCAGGGGGAAAGGAAGAGGAGGGAAGGAGGGAGGGAGGGTGGGCAGGAAAGGAAGGAAAGGAGATAAAAGGTAAGGCAAAATGAGGCAAGGAAGAAGAAAGGAAAATCAAGGAGAGGCCTTTCTCGATCCCTGTAAATAGCCAACATAAGAGCAGAAAACTTCTCACAGAGAATCTTACCCTGAGGTACTAACACCCAGGTTTTTGATCCTGGAGGGGGCATACTTTCCAAATGATAGACTTAGAAAATCTACCATACCTCCCCAGAAGAAGTCTATTTTTATTGAATTTATAACTCCACCAGCTGAACCTTAAATTCTGAATAATTAGGAATAACTTAGAATAACTCTTCAGAATAAGTCTAGATCACAAAAGGACAAAGGTGGAAGAATGGCTTACATCAAACAGGATCCTATTCCATAAGAAAGACTGAATATATCTTGAAATTGAAATACTTCTTATGGGAAGCAACCGTCTCTGAAAATCAAATCGCTTGGAGTGCTAAATTTGATACAAACATACATTTATTGAATTAAAAAGGCTATCTTTAGATTTCAGGGTCTCAAGAATGAAACTGTTAAAAAATACTCTGTTGAAATCATGGACGTTTCAACTGGTAACATTACGAAATGTAAAGAGCTTGTGTTTGACTATTTTTGCTAGCAAGTATTAATGTGTTTCTAGCCAGGAAAACAGGATGACATTGTAAATATCTGTATAAGGCTAAAAACTACAGACGGTTCCAGACTAACGACGGCTAGACTTAGAATTTTTCGACTTTACCATGGTGCGAAAGCAATACGGGTTCAGTAGAAACTGTACTTCAGATTTGGAATTTTGATCTTTTCCCAGGCTGGCCGTAGGTGGTATGCCATGCGCTGGGGATGCTGGGCGGCGGCCACGGCTCCCGGTCACTCCGCAACCACAAGGGTCAACAACCCACACACTGACAACCGTCCTGTCCCCGTACGGCCGTTCCGTTTCTCATTTTCAGTACCAGAGTCAATAAATGACACAAAATATTCAACACATTATTATAAAACCGGCTTTGTGTTGGATGACTTTGCCCAACTGTAGGCTAACATGTGTTCTGAGCACATTTAAGGTAGGAGGTTCGGTAGGGTAGGTGTATAAACGCATTTTTGACATGACATTTTCGACTTATGATGGATTTATTGGGACATAACCCCCAAGTGAGTTGAGAAAGGTTTGTATATTTAGATCAGTAATTCTTTCACCTGGCCCTGCTAGATTTGAAGTCAAAAAGAGAAATTGAACTTTGGGGTGAAAAAGAAAGAAAAAAAAAAACAAATAATCCCCAGACTAAAGAATATATAAAAGATTGAGGCAGAGAGGAAAAAAGTGGCAGCTTTATATTTTTATCATTAGCAAAAGCCATGATTCTAGAAAAGTCAGAGTCGAATCAACTCTTCCTCCCTTCTTGGTTAACGAATTATCTGTGCCTTTTAAATATCCCATGTTGATTAAAATATATTGTACACAAAAACTGCAAAAATTAATGCTTTGCCCTAAATTTAAGCTCTATTGTTTTGTGTTTTGTTTTGGTTTTTTTCTCTGTAGAGTTTAATGCAATTACTACAAAAAGATGTGGGAATGTTGAGCATGATATATTTTGACTGCATGAAGAAATTGGATTTCTACCTTAAGTATCTAACGTTTTCTGCTAATGTTTTATAAAATGTAGACATAACTGAAATCTATTACAATAAAGTATACTACAAGTAGAAAAACTGATTTTTTATGAATTAGTTCTGGCAGGAATCTCTAAGTATATGATCCCTATTAAATTTTACTGATACACCCCCCTAATAGCTAGCTAGCTAGCTAGCTACATATTTATATTCTATCTCAATAGACTCTAGGTTTTCTTTTTTTTTAATTAGATTTTAGAAGTATGAATTATAGGAAGTCTGCTGAAAATTTTGAGTTCTTTGGTAGGGCTATCTTTAATTAAAATAAAGATTCATATATATACATATATACACACATATATTTATGTATTTTTTATATATTGTAAGTTATAGAAATTAAAATTATATCCTCTCATAATAAGAGTCCAAAGAGGATTTGGGATAAAAACTCAAGAGCCTGTATTTACACTTAGTTCTTTGGTAATCTAACTTTGACTATGGAATCATTTAGCTCTCTATTCCACAAACTTCATTATTACAATACATAGCACGAATATTGTGTTGATAAGGAATGTCGCATGGTGTAAAAAAGAAGAATTTGTCATTTCGAAAAAGGAGCAAGATAAATTTAAAATCTTTAATATCAGAACCGGATTTAGAAAAGTTGCTATGTATTTGAATATATGAAAATATGATGGTTCTAATATCACTAGAAATTAAATAGTAGGAAGCAGATTTTCTTTTTTTGTGTGCCAGCCAGCACTGAAATATATAAATCTTGCACTTATAAATATACATTATCTCATTGTAGATGAACCAGATGGTGGTGAAATGAAACTCGTGTACAAAATTTTGGATACTGAGCTGCTCAAGTTTTCCTAGCATCTCAAGGTAGAATGGGAGTGTGGACTTCACCCGCTTCCACGAGGTGAGCTCTGCCACCAAGAAAGGACGAGGGGCTTAAAACAGTCACCTTGTGAGAACTCTAAACTGTCAGCTTTACAAATGCAAATGTCTTTAAATTGAAAATGAACTGAAATTCTTGAAAGAACTATCCAGGGAAGCTCTTTCATGGCAAAACTGAGTGAGAATTTGTGAATGAGTCAAGAATAGAGAAATAGGACTGTGTGCACCTGGTAGCAGTGACATACGGGCTCTAGGGGTGGAGGTTTTGGAAGTGGGATAACCTGGGTTCAGGCAAGAAGGGTGCGTAGCCTGAAAAAATTTAGAAACAATAATACGAGTGACTAAAAGTTGGTCTGCTTTTTTTTTTTTTTTAAGATTTTATTTATTTGACAGAGAGAAAGCACAAGCAGGGGGAGCGGCAGAGAGAGAGGGAGAAGCAGGCTCCCCACTGCACAGGGAGCCCAATGCAGGGCTTGATCCCAGGACCCTGGATCATGACCTGAGCTGAAGGTAGATGCTTAACCGACTGAGCCACCCAGGCATCCCAGCTGGTCTGCTTTTTATTGTAACTGTGTACAAGCGGTTTTAACCATGTTAACGATGAGATGTTTCTCCCATGGGGCAGACGGCTCCCACTGTCCTCCCCTACCTTGGTATACCACTCCCCAATGGGGTGCATTTTAAGAACAGAGAAGACTACATAGAAAACCTTGAGCTTGATTCAAGAGGGTCATTATTGGCATTGTTATTTTGAAAAAAAATTTAAAGATCATCCGCTAGGTACTTTTGCTTATTCTCTCACAGAACTAAGATTTTGATATAAAAAGGAATGGAGATATAATTTTAGAATCAAAAAAGTATAGAAACGCTGTTCTTAGAACGGAGTAGTAAACATCAATATGCCTATGTTTCCTGAGCTCTGTCCAGTGATAAGATCCAGAAGCAATGTTTTACCATTATTCATCTTAGTGTCTAGCTAGTTAAATTATTACCTCTGATGCTTTTTCTTTTTCCTACTGAAACCTAGGCTTCTAAATCTGGAGCAGGGACACTGTGAGTCTAGAACAACTAGCACAAGAAATCAAAACATTTTTCAAAGATTCATGGGGCCACATCAGAAGGGCACAAGTGCTAACCCAGGGGCTCCAAGGCTGAAATTGCTACAACGTGAGCATCCAGGAGAATATTAATTATGGTCGACTGAAAACCATGACACTTATGAAAAGCCATACTCTACAACATTACACAAAAAGAGAAAAGTTAATCTGAAATATTCTAAAGAAAGAGAATAAAACACACTTACTAAATCTTGTCACTGGATCATGTTGGTATTTTTAATTCATTTGTTGTATCAGTGAATAATACAGAAATTAATGAATGTCAAATAAGTCTGTAAGAAGGCATTTCTGACTAAAGGGGACATGTCATTAAAGTGACCCCGTAAGTTGTGACAACCAGCAAGGCAAAGCCATTAAATTAAAATTTAATCAAATATCTTTTCAAATATCCATATGAATTATATTTTCCTAAGAATATAAAAAGTGGGAAAATCTACTAAGTTCTAAGTTTAAATAATTTAAAAGTTACTTACAGTTAAAAGGAAAATTCATTTGTATGAGTTAGGAATCAAAATGCTATATTGATTCAAATGATCCTACAGGGCAGGCAGGCACTGTAGGGTTCTGTGAGCAGACAGAATGAGGTAATGCGTTTAAGCAGAGCCCAGGGAAATGAGCAAAAGATACACTTCTTTTGTGAGTTATAGAACCGCCGATACAACAGTTATAGAGTTCAGGGATGCTCAGAAGGGTCATGAGTAAAGGTCTTCTTGACATCTTAGTCCAAATATCAGGTTAATTACCTCAGTTACCTGCAATGGTAAATCTTTTCCTTATGTCAAACAGCTCCCGACTCTTAGAGGATTTGAATGTAACATAAAACAAAACAAAACAAAACAAAAACAAAAAACTTTAAACAACTCAAAGCTCTAACATTAATACACTTTAATTAAGAAGTAATCTGTGTATATTTTCTATTTTGTGTAATTATGAACTAAAATGAGTTATCATCTTAGGGTAAACCTAATGTGAAATAAGTCGTTGAATAATTGATTTAGACTCATGATTTTAAATTAGAATCCTACGAAATTTGTGTTCAGTATTAAAGCTTTTGAAAGAACTTAAGCTCTGCCCTATTTACAAATTTATTAAAGTTATAATAATTACTCTTAAGGAAGTGCTTATGTGAATTACTTAACAATTTAATTGAAGGACTTAAAAAGGAAATCAGCTTAATAATACAACTTAAAATATTCTAATATATGTGATAAATTAAGTTTGTACATGGGACCAACTAACTATTGCTTAAAATTTCCTGAAAGGAAATTAGTCACATATTAGAATAAGCAGACTTTATAAGATAAAAGTAAAAGCAAAAGCATAGGAAAGAACCCCTATTTTTTTTTTTTTACTTCCCTCTCTGAGTTCTAGCTTAAAGGAGAAAGAAAAAAACCCCATGGCATCCCAGGAGACAGAGAGAATGCCACAGAGAAGCCTAGGAGAACGGCCGGTGTGCCCCAAACCCCTCACCACCCACGCCCCCCCTCTTTGTCCCTGGAGCCCTAGCCCTGGCTGCCATAACAAACAGAACCTCATGCTGTGAAAAATCCAGTTACAAAACATGTTAAAGTCTTAGGAAAAAAACCTGAGGTTTTACTGAGCAAACGCTGTGCATGCCTTCTTATGTAGGTTATTCCCTCCCCACCCCCCTCCACCTGTCCCTTATAAGTTGCTTTTTGCAGTTTGCTAACTCGAGACTCCATGATCTCCCCTGCCTCCAGCCATCAGTTGATTTGGACAGGTATCATTATTAAGGGGAAATGTGTTTAAAAGGAAGCCTGAAAGTTGATGGGTTAAGGAACTGCACGCACTATGGTGGTCACACAGCCTCGGAGGTAAACACTCCTCCTTCCTTCCTATAAAATAATTATTCATAAATTTGTTATTCTAGCTTTACAGAGGAATCTGTGGTATTTTTTTCCCCACAATAATGTCTGTGTGAATATATGTATCAATACCCACTTTCCATCTGCAAAGCAATTAAGGCCATTGTGAGCTTGTGGCATAAACTTTAAGAAAACAATACAAACAGGATATTCACAGGTAAGAGTTGATTATATATCTAAGCACGTGCTTCTTCATTTCTTGTATTTCTCAGTCTGTTAGATGAAACCATTACAAAACTCTCATGATCCATCTTGTTCCACTCAATGATATGGTGTGACCTTGTATAGGTCACTTAACCTCCATGAGCCTCATCAAATTGATCAGTAAAGTGGAGTGAATAAATCCTAACTCAGAGTGGTCGTGAACATGTAAAGACAAGGTAACAAACATTAACATCTACAACAGGGGATTGTTGGCGTGTTGATGGTGCCCAAAAACCATTAGCTCGTTTTATTAGTAGAAGTTGAATACAGAATCTTAGAGAGAAATAACTGACTGAGCATCTATGGTTGAAGTCCCAGACTAGGTGCTTTACGTACAGGCTCTCATTTAGTCCTGATAACAACTGTGGGAAGTACTATTATTATCATCCCCCTTTGCAAATGAGAAGCCTGAGGCTCAGAGAAGTATGTGAATTTCCAAAGGCCATATAGCTCCTCGAGGACAGGGTTAGGATGGGATTCTAGTTCCGTCAAATTCCAGAGATGGCTCTTCCAGCCTCTCTGTCTGGAAACTGAATCGGAGAAAGAAAGAGGTCAAGTGGGGAGGACAGCTGGCAGGAACAGACTGCACAGAGTACACAGATTACAGTCCTATTGGGGGAGCCAGTGGGATTTGAGTCAGAGGGTGCCATGCAGTCCAAGTCACAGGACCAAGGAAGGGGACAGATGTTTTGTCTTCTCCTGGGGTTCTTAGCCTGAAGTCATCATGGCCATGATGGCCAGTAATAAGACTATATTATTATACTCAAGCCATTTTGAAAACATGTAGAGACATTTTTGAGTCCCCATTCTATACCATATCAAACATGTTAAAATGCTTCTAATTCTATGACAAATGAAACACTTAGCAAACTTTTGCAAGATATTTTTGTTTTTGAGATTTAGGCTCTGAGTCATGTTTAATTTATAGTAGGCTATGATTCCTCCAAAATCATCAAGGATACACTCAGGATTCTTGTGACCTGAGTCATAAGACATGGGCCTACAGATTTATTCCAAATGTAATGATATTTTAATAAAGAGTCAACTTAAATATTAACAACTTTGGCAGGTTTTGTATTTTTGACATTTAATGAATGTTTATTAAGTTAAAATTTCCTATTATTTTAATATTGTGGAACCAGTTTTTTCAGGGTTTTGGAGCCATACTTTCCAGTATAGTAGCCACTAGCTACGTATGTCTATTGAGACCTGAAATATGGCTAGTGTGAATTGAGGTATGCTGCAAGCATGCAATATACACTGGATTTCAATGACTTAGTACAAAAAAAAGATGTAAAATTTCTCATTAATTTTTATACTTATTACCTCGTGAAATATTTTTGACATATTGTCATAATATATATCATTATAATTAATTTCATCTTTTTAAAAACCTTTTTAGAGGTGCCCACTAGAAAATTTAACCTTCCATACGTGGCTTGCATTATATTTCTACAGGATACCAGTGCTCTATTCATGGATCATAATGTCCAATGGTTAAAATGGTCCTGACCCTATACATGAAAGTTTACTGGTACATTTGACCTCACCTTCACCTTGAGAATATGTATACATTTTGGCATGTAGTAGATTTCTCTCACTACCAATATTAAAAACACTAAGAAATATATGTATTATTTTATTATCTCTATAAAGAAGTTTTAATTTATAGCTTGACAATTTCCACAGCATCTATATTTTAGAGAGAAAAACAAGTATTTCACACACACGCACCCATACACACACACACACACGAATTTCATACTTACTCCTCTCTGCACAGTTTGAGAGTAGATTTACTTATTCGGAATGTATGTAAACATAATGGATTTTTACTTAGTTTTCAACATTTAATGAATGTCTGCTGTTTGTTATAAGCACTTACTTGCACAAGCATACCTCATTTTTTGCACTTCACTTTATTGTGCTTTGCAAATATTGCATTTTTTACAAATGGAAGCTTTGTAGCAACTGTGCTTCTAGCAAGTCTATCTGTGCCATTTTCCCAATAGCATTTGCTCGCTATGTGTCTCTGTGTCACATTTCAGTAATTCTTGCAATAGTTCAAACTTTTTCATTATTATTGTATTTATTCTCATGATCTGTGATCAGTGATCTTTGATGCTGCTATTGTCATTGTTTTGGGGCACCATGAAGCATACTCATGCAAGACACAAACTTAATCAATAAATGTGTGGCTACTGACTGGTTCACTGACCAGCAGTTCTGCCATCTTTCTCCTTCTCCTCGGGCCTCCCTATTCCCTGAGACACAACAATGTTGAAATTAGACCCATTAATAAAACACTACAACGGACTCTAAGTGTTCACGTGAAAGGAAGAGTCACACGTCTCTCATTTTAAATCCAAACCTAGACATGATTAAGCTTAGTGAAGAAGGCATGTCAAAAGCCAAGAAAGGCCAAAAGCCAGGCCTCTTGTGTCAAACAGTTAGCCAAGTTGTGAATTCAAAGGAAAGTTTCTCGAAGGAAATTAAAAGTGCAACTCCAGTGAACACATGAATGATGAAGTGAAACAGCCTTATTGCCGATATGGAGGAAGTTTTAGTGGTCTGGATGGAAGATCAAACCAGCCACAACATTCCCTTAAACCAAAGCCTAATCCAGAGCAAGGGCCTAACTCTCTTTAGTTCTATGAAGGCTGAGAGAGGTGAGGAAGCTGGTTCATGAGGTTTGAGGAAAGAAGCCATCTCTAGTATGTAAAAGCAAGTGCTAACATCGAAGCTGCAGCAAGTTCTCCAGAAGATCCAGCAAAGATCATTAATGAAGTTGACTATGCTAAGCAACAGATTTGCAGTGTATATGAAATAGCCTTCTGTTGGAAAAAGGTGCCATCTAGGACTTTCATAGCTAGACAGAAGTCAATGCCTGGTTTCAAAACTTCAAAGCACAGGCCAATTCTTTTGTTAGGGGCTAATGCTCCTACCTTTAAGTGGGTTTTTAAGTGGAAACCAATGCTTGTTGACCATTCTGAAAATCCCTAGGGCCCTTAAGAATTATGTTAAGGCTGTGCTCTATATATGGGACAAAAAAGCCTAAATGACAGCTCATCTGTTTATAACATGGTGTGCTGAATATTTTAAGCCCACTGTTGAGACCTACTGTTCAGAAAAAAAGATTCTTTTCAAAATATTACTGCTCACTGATAATGTACATAGTCTCCCAAGAGCTCTGATGGAATGTATCATGAGATTAATGTTATTTTTATGCTGACTAACACAACATCGATTCTGCAGCCCATGGATCAAGAAGCCATTTCAACTTATAAGTCTTATTATTTAAGAAATATGTTTCATAAGGCTATAGTTGCCATAGACAGTGATTCATCTGATGGATCTGGGCAAAGTAAATTGAAAACTTTTTGGAAAGAATTCACCATTCTAGATGCCATTAAGAATATTTGTGAGCCATGGGAAGGAGTCAAAATATCAACACTAAGAGGAGTTTGGAGGAAGTTGATTCCAGCCTTCATTGATGAATTTGAGGGGTTCAAGCCTTTAGTGCTTGCTGATGTGGTAGAAATAGCAAGAGAACTCGAATTAGAAGTGGAGTCTGAAGATGGGACTGAATTGCTGCAATCTCGTAAAATTCAAACAGATGATGAATTGCTTCTTATAGATGAACAAAGAAAGTGGTTTCTTGAGATGGGATTGAGATAGAATAGGAAGAGGACCCAGGGGCCCTCCCCAAACCCTAATGTGATGCAACTATTACATAAAAAGAAAATGCCTTAAAAGAAAACTCGTAAATCTGAGTCTCTTGAGCAATACACCTTATAGGTAATGCAGAAAACACTACGTCAGCTTAAAGGAGGGAGTCAGCTGACCAAAAGAACTAGTGAAATCTAGACCAAACCAGTCTGCCCCAGGACACACTCCCAACGCTGGTATTAGAATATGCTCAGTGACTATTGGGAGTACACTGGCGTTATATTTCCCTCATTAAAACACTAAAAAATCACACCCAGCGGTGGAGATTTAACATGCTAATGAGTCATGCAATGTATGGCAAAGCATGAAAATATGCAAGTGCCAAGAGATAGCCCACCTCTCCATGCTTAAATGTCACCCTCCCCCCACTCCCACCCCAAGCCTTTTTAAAAACTCACTCTGACCTCTCCAGGGAACCAGCCCGAGGATTCTTTCCTCTGTGCTGTCTCCCTCATGCTCAAGCATAAGCCCCAATAAAGCCTTGTCTGAAAACTCCCCTCTTGTCAATTTTTATTGATTAGGGACCCCCCCCCCCGCAAGGGGCCCAGGTTGGTAACATAATCTATTCTTGGTGAAGATGCTATGAAGATTGTTGAAATGACAACACAATTTAGAATATTGCTTAAACCTAGTTGATAAAGCAGCTGCGGGCTTTGGGAGGATTGACTCCAATTTTGAAAGAAGTTCTACTGGGGGTAAAATGCTATCAAACAGCATCATATCCTACAGAGAAATTGCTCATGAAAGGAAGAATCAATCGATGTGGCAAACTTCATTGCCTTATTTTAAGAAATTGCCAAAGCCACCCCAACCTTCAGCAACCACCACCCTGATCGGTCAGCAGCCACCAACATCGAGGCAAGACCTTCCACCAGCAAAAACATTGTGATTCAATGAAAGCTCAAATGATAGTTAGCAACTTTTAGCCATATTTTTAAATTGAGGTATGAACGTTTTTTAGACCTAATGCTGTGAACACACTTAAGAGATGCTGGTATCATGTAAACATAACTTTTATATGCACTGGAAAACAAAACAAAAAAATCATCTGACTTGCTTTATTGAGATGTTTTCCTTATTATGGTGGTCTGGAACTGAAGCCGACATATCTCCAAGGTATGCCTGTATTAAGTCATTAAGCCCCCAAACTATAAGCTAAGCACTGTTCCTAGTCTCATAATGTAGAGAGGGAGATGGAAGCAGAAAGAGGTTCGGTGACTTGCCCATGATCACGTGGCTAAGAGTTAAATGGACCTGGGATTCAAAACCAGGCAATCTGGCTCCAGAACCTCCACTTCTACCATTATGCAACTCTCCCTCTTATTGATGACAGCTCTTCACTTTCTAAAATGAAAAGCAGAGTGATTTAAATTAAGATATGGTGATTATTTATGACATAAGAAGTTTCTGTAATCATCTGAAGAATTTGGATACTGCACCTTTTTCACTACCCTGTAAATAAAAATCTCTCCTCTGGCATTATCCCCTGGATCTGCTTCAGGGTCACCAGGACGAGTACAGACGTTCCACTGACATTGTTAAGATCAAATGGTTTACCAGAATCTGCATGCTGCATGCCTTCTAAACAAAGCCAGCTGACAATATTTAGGTCTCTTTCTTAAAACCTTTTTTTTTTTTAATTTAACAAAACACATCTTGCTGAGAACCTAGATGCCAATTTCATGTGTATTAAAATCTCAGCATTCCTTTGAAGGATTATAATGGGAATGCTGGCAAACCCTTCCCTGCATCAGGTTTGGGTGGGTGGTACTACTGTATATATCTGTTGTCATGGCATATTTGTGCAATAAAATTAAAATCTTGGTCAGGAATCAGATAGAAACTTGATATTTTTGATTCACTCTTCTCTGTTATTGCTTATCATCCTAGAAGATGTATATTCTTTTTTGGCATCTTGAAAACAAGGAGTCTGGTTCCTATTTCTTTAGGCTATATAAATATACCCTGTTTATAATAAAATGATAGGCAAATATACTTAAAGTTGGAAAACATGACCACAGAAAACATTTTTTTCTCTCTTTACTAAACACTCCGATACACTTTTATTATTGCTAAACTTTTGCCCATGGCCAAAAGAACATTCTTCACATTTTAGCAGACTCAGAGATTTCTTTCATGTGGTCTGAATATATTCTATCGTAGATATTATTGTGGTTATAAAAATATCAAAGCTCATATTTTACAAACATACAATACTGTAATATATGTTCTAGTACTTGTGGTAATATAACCATATTTTCCTTTTTTTACAATTATAAGTATTTCAATGTTCTACCTTGCAAAACAATGAACTTTTAAGACAACAAAGTGGAAAGGAGAGTCAGGAAGATATGGATTTGAGTCTAGGTCTTACCATTTACTAGCTATGTAAGTTTGAACAAGCCTTTTAACCTCCCTGATTCTCAGATTCCTTACATTTATAGGGGGACAATAATATCTACTTCCCAGGGGGTTTGTGAAATATATAGAATTGACAAAAATGAGAAACCTCACATACTGGAGACTGAATAAATAATACCTTCCATGCCTCATCTCTTCTCTCTTTCACCAATTCAGCAAGTTCAGTTTAAGGCAATTTATATGTGAATGAATAGTTATTTTCAATTTTGAAAACTACATATAAATCACACTAAGAAACATATTATTCTTCCTCTTTTTAAAAAACAAACCTGTTTTTCACAGAGATTTAAAATTTTCCTGTTTCCTCTCTACATCTTCTGACTAGTTTCATATTTTTGGCAGGCATTAGTAGTACCATGACTTTTAGGTAACAGGTTCCTAGAGGACAGAAAGACTAATTTTAAATATTAAATCATAACATTCATGCATCAATTACTATTTTCTTCTACTCTTGGGTTTCTTGTGAATGATTCTCTCTTAATTGCTATGATTAGATTATAATTTAGCAAATTATATTTACGATGTAAATTGTAGATGGATCTCTGATTGTAGCAGACACTCTTGGTGCCTGGCATCTTATCCCCTGGGCTACTTCTAATTTTAGCCATAATTTTAGATTTCTGCACAGTGTCCCACCTAAAACAAGTGCGCCATCTCTGCTTTCTGCCTGCCAAGGCAGGAAAGCCACTGGAACCTACTTGACTTGTGCATCTGCTAGACCTAGAAGTCTACAAGAGTTATCAACACCCATTCCCAGGCAACCCTCAATGAGTGGGGGATGGAAACCATTTGGTACACGCCCTAGGCTTCTATTTTTCCCAATACATTTTGTACCCTCTGCAGCAATACTGATGGAATCAAGCCCTTGTGTCTACAGCAGCCATGCACCCAATCTGCTCTTTGATTGGTGTTTCCTCCTTCCCTACCTAGCTCTCTTGGCTCCCTCACTCCTACTTCTTTGGATGGCTTCCCAAATAAACTACCTTACCTTGGGCTCTGCTTTCAAAGGAACCTAGTCTAAGACTCTGACTTTGCAGCTAGCCTCTTAAAATTCTTAATGGTTCCTTTCTCCCTCCAGGATGGCCCAAACTCTTCAAAATAATCAAGGAAAATGCTTCAGGATCTAACCTATACTTAATGTCCTACTGGCTGTCCCACATGCTTCCTAAACTAGCAGCATTCAGCAACTTGTCATTCTACACTATTCTGTGTTCTTACATGCTGTTGCATCTTTACAGATGCTTTCTTGGCTGAGAAAATTCTTTCCTCCCTTATTTGTCCTTCATCCTCATCTCACGAGTACCACCCCCACCAATGGCCCGTCAAGTATTTCTATGCGCACACATACTTCCATCATATTCACCATTCTGTTATACCCTAACTGTAGCTTATGATCTAGGAAATGGCAAAAATTGGTTGGCAAATATCACTCCTCAATTCCTGAGCACTATCAATGAGAAAGGAATTCACTTTGAGGGGAAACAGCATTAGGTGGAACAAACTTGCCATTGGTGATAAACCATGTTGGAAATGAGAAAGCATCTATTAGTTGCCCTGTGGCTCTGGATGGGATGGAATCCAATTGGTGGATTTGTGGAAAAGTGGTTGTCATCTGACCTAGTTTTTTAAATTAATGATGAAATTCTGGGAAAAGGAAAGTTGTAATAGAGATTGAGTTAAATAAAATTATATCACTGGATATTTTGGAAAAAAAACTGGGGGTACACAGCAGTAGGGTGGGATGGGGTAGGAGATACCCAGGAAATATATATATATATAAATCAGCTAGTTTTATACATTGGGAGGGGTTTGTCAGGGTCCTTTATCACGATGATCTGTAGTAGACTGCCAGATTTATCAAATAAAAATGGAATTTGAATTTCAGACAAACATCAATTTTTAAAGTGTAAACTGCAAGGGACATACTTATACTAAAAAAGTATCCATTCATCTGAAATGTACAATTAACTGGACATTTTGTATTTTATCTGGTAACCCTATCTGGGAGCCTGGGAATCATGGGAATATTCATGTAGGAAAGAGACTCACAGCTCTAAGTGTCCAGTCTCTTATTTGGAGCCTTTGACATAAAGGGCCTCAAGGAGGCCACAATTACAGCAATCTAGCTGGTGGACTAGAACAAAGAGCAACCACTTCTGGGTGTTTTGTTTTGTTTTGTTTTTTAGACCATATAATAATACCCAAACGGGACTGGGAAATAACTTTGTGCTTATCCCTCCCTCTTACTAGACTATGAACCCTTAAGAGCAGGTACTATGTGGTTTTCATTTCATATCACCACCATCAGGTAGAGTGTTTGGCATGTAGTAGGTATTATTATATGCATATACAAATAAAGAAGTTGCATATTTAGTATACAATATATGTTAATATTTATGTAAATATGTTAATATATATTGTGTAATAATTACTATCTCAATGAAGGGAATTTCTGGTAAGTTATCTACTTAATAAGAATTATTTATTAGCACTTAGTGTCAGGATTCAGATTTTACTAGTTATCCGTCTCCATTGTAGCTCCTATATCAAAACATTTATTCTAAGAATTGAAAGGTACCTATTTTAAAACAAATTCTTTATTTTTCCTAAAAAAATATTGATTTGGCTTCATCTGGATCCTTACTCTGTAATGGGAAAAATCACCTGCATGCCTTACTCTTTTCCTGCCATGGATGCATGGTACTGACTTGGGGAATCTTCTTTTTTAACATTCCATGTGGTTATCTTAAAAAACCCACAAAAGCTATTTTCCAAACAATTGGCCAATATTAAAATAATAAAGTCATAAGTGAAAGGCAAAAGACCAGAACAACCAACAAAATATTGAAAGAGAAGAACAAAATTGGAGGACTGATACTACCTGACCTCAAACTCTAAAGCTACAGTAATCAAGACTGTGGGGCTGGTGGAAAAAAAAAAAAAGACAAATAGATCAATGGAAGAGAATGAAGAGCCTGGAAATAGACCCACATATAGGCAATTGGTTTTTGACAAAGGAGCAAAGACAACACAATGGAGCAAAGACAGCCTCTTCAATAAATGGCTCTGGAACAACTAGATACCTACATGTAAAAAATTGAATCTTGACCCAGACCTTACACTCTTCACAAAAATTAACTCAGAACAGATCACAGACCTAAGTGTAAAATGCAAAACTATAAAATTCCTAGAATATATTAGGAAAAAACCCAGATGCCCTTGGGTATGGTGATCACTTTTTAGATAAGACACCAAAGGCATGATCCATGAAGGAAATAATTGATAAGCTGGATTCATTTAAATTAAAAGCTTATGCTCTGTCATAGACAATGCCAAGAGAATGAGAAGACAAACCACAGACTGGGAGAAAATATTTGCAAAAGGAACATCTGATAAAGGACTCTTATCCAAAATATATGACAAACTCTTAAAACTCAATAATAAGAAAACAAACCAATTTTTAAAATGGGCCAAAGACCTTAACAGACACTTCACCAAAGAATATATACAAATGGAAAATCAGCATATGAGAAAATGCTCTACATCAGATGTCATCAGGGAAATGCAAATTAAAACAATGGGATGCCATTAACACCTATTAGAATGGCCAAAATCTGGAACACTGACAACACCAAATGCTAATGAGGATATGGAGCAACAGAAACTCATTCACTGTTGGTGGGAATGCAAAATGGTATAGCCTCTTTGGATTACAGTTTGGCAGTTTCTTACAAATCTAAACATACTCTTACTATATGATCCAGCAATTGCATTCCTTGGCATTTACCCACAGGAGCTGAAGACTTAGGTCCACATAAAAACATGCACATGGCTATTTATAGCACCTTTATTCATAATCACCCAAACTTGGAGGGAGCAAAGATATCCTTCAGCAAGTTAATGAATAAAAACTGTGATACATGATGTAGTGGAATACTATTCAACACTAAAAAGAAATGAGTTATCAAGCAATGAAAAGACATGGAGAAACCTTAAATGTATAGTATGAAGTGAAAGCAGCCAATCTGAAAGCCTACATACTGCATGATTCCAACAATATGACATTCTGGAAAAGGCATGACTGTGGAGACAGTAAAAAGATCAGGGGTTGGTTGGGGGGAGGGATGAATAGGTAGAACACAGGGGATTTTTAGGGCAAAGAAAATACTCTGTATGATACCATAATGATGGATTATACATTCGTCATTATACATTTGTCAAAACCCATAGAAGGTACAACAAGAATGAACTCTAAAGTAAGCTACAGACTTTGAGTGATAATGATATGTCACCATGGGTTCATCAATTGTAACAAATGTACCAATCTGGTGGCGGATGTTGAAATCTCTGTACCTTCCTCTCAGTTTTGCTGTGAACCTGAAACTTCTCTAAAAAAAAAAAAATGAAGTCTTAATAAAAAGAAAGGTACAAACATGACAGATGGAAATGTGTTACAACCAATCTAATGAGTAATTCATGTAAGAATAGAGGTTATTATTTCATAACTTTTAAACTATCTTGCATAAAGACATACAAATGTACCAGTCCTTTTAATTGTTTTTTTGGGGGAATGATCCCAGATTTTGCAAGGTTTCCAAGAACAACTCTGGTATTTTCAAAACTGAGCTGTGGTTTTGGAGAATAGGCTTTTGTTTTGAGATCAGTCACAGATACCACTTCACCTCTCAGTTCAGTTTTTCTTTGTTCTAGAAATGAGTAAGTCATAATTTAACAAGGCACGATGAACACACAGATGAGTTAAAACCAGAGTTCAGACAAACAGACGGATGAACTGAAGAAAGATAGGGCATTATAACTATTTTTTTACTTTCTTTGTAACACCTTCTCATAAAGATAGTTCTTACTTGTTGAAAAGTAAGAATAATCTCAAATAATAATTTGGTCTTATAACTTTTAAATTTTATTTAAATGGTTAATCATCAAATATTTGATTGATTGTGATCACTTCAATTGAGTAAAATTTAACTCACAAAAGAAAAAAAAAAGGATATTCCTTAGCAATGGGATTGCATCCCTTGTTCCTCAAGAAATTCAACATGTTTGAGGCAGACATGACTTTTAAAATTTGATTAGAATCTGAAAAAAAAACTTTCAAAATAATTTCCCTCAGTTTGATCTATTTAGATTTCAGCATTCTCCCTATTAAAATCCGATTCTTCTGGTAACAGAACTTGGGATATTACATCAGTTAAATCTTAATAGTGAATCATGATATCAAAGTCAGAATAATATTTCAAATCCATCATTAGTGCTTCAAATAACAAAAGCTGACATTTTGTGCTCATTTGCAGTCAGCAGGCATTTGGCAGGAAGATATCAAGTAGAGGATTTCAGAAACTCTTCACAGAACTGATGGGATGTCTATATGGTACTGTCTCTGGTGAAGAGCAAACTTTTGTAATCAGTGTGAATAGCAAGATTAAAGCCAACATGTGCCCCATCAAACCACTTTTTTTCCACCTAGAAAAATGGCAGTTATCCGGGATCATCTGTCATACAACTAAGTGGGCAAAATAACGACAGTATCCATGTAGGTTTTATTACTTTATCTTTTGCACCTGATTTTCCGTGTTGGATACCTTAGCAAGTGGGCAGATCACTTCTCACTACACAAAACTTCCTTCCTATACTTGATATCCTCTTTATAAAATGGACAGAAGAGACCTAATGAGAGCATGGCATTAAACATCTTTTTCTTGTAATTATTTTTACATGTGAAAATATAAAACAAAATGTTATTTAAAAATTTTTTATTTAAAAATAAAATAAAAATGCCTACTACACATATACTCTATTTTAAAAAATAAAATAAAAAAATAAATAAAATAAAATAAAAATAAAAAATAAAAAAAAATAAAATATAGTCCCTACTATACAGCAAGCTTTTTTCTAGGTTATTGGGATATAGCAGTCAGAAAACAGGGCCTCTGCTCTTACCTAGCCCAGGTGCTACTAGGGAGATATATAATAGAAACAAAAAGCACACAAACAATGAGCTAAGTTGCGAGAAGCGCCCTGAAGAAAAATAATAAAGAGTAACGTGGGGGAGGAGATAGTAGAGGATGATGAAATAATGGTCACCATGGCCTCTTTGATAAAATGTCCCGTGAGGGAGCGAGGCTTGAGGCTCTGGGAAGAAAGAGCACTTCAGAAAGAGAGAACAGCTGCAGGTAAAGGTCCTGTGGCACAAATGGACTTGGATTGTTGGAAAAATTGCATACATGGCCGGAGTGGGGCAAGGTCCCAGGTAGAAAGGTAAAGAGCAGGTTGAAGAGGTAGTGGATGGTCAGACTATAGAGAGATTTGAAGACTGTGATGAGGACTTTAGATTGTACCAGCGTCAGATGGAAACAACTGAAATGTTCAGCCGAGAAATGAAATAATCTGACTTGTGATTTCAAGAGATTATTCTGTCTATTGTAGGTATTGTATTCTGTATCGTATGGAGCACAGACCAGAGAGGGACAAGTGTGGAAGCTAGGAGACAGTAATCCAGAGGCATAAGACTGTGGCTTGGACCAAGGTGGGGAATGAGAGAAAAAAGGAGTCAAGAATGACTTGAAGGTTTTTGGCACAAGTAACTGATGGAATACAATTGTATTACACTGAGATGGGGACAACTGGAGAACAAATTTAGAAAGAGCAATCAAAAGTTGGGTTTCATACATATTAAATTTGATTTACCTGTTAGGCCTTCATAAGGTGATGCCAAACTGGCAGCTGACATATGAGTCTGTTAATTGGAGGAACTGTTAGGCCTGGAAATGCTCATTTGAGGATAGTCAGTCTACAGAGGGTATTTAAAGACATGGGCATGGGTGAGCACACCTAGGGAATGAGAACAGATGGAAAAGAGAATACTGAGGATTGAGCCTTGAAGTATCGAGTACTTAGAGGTTGGAGAGATAAAAAGAAAATGGGTCTGGGGACCAAGAAAGAGTGGTCAGGAAAGTAACTGGAGAACCAAGGAAGAAAAGAGGCTTGGAGTCCAGCTGAAGAAAGCATTCAAGAAGAAAGAAGTGATGAACTGTATCAGATATGACTGAGGCCAAAAACAAGTAATGCCTATTGGATTTGGCAGCTTTATGATCATTGGTAACCAAGGGTGACTTCTCAGGAATGGAAGGTGGGCAGTGGTGTGGTCGTAAATTTAAAAACCTGACCATCTGAGCAAAAAGAGCTCTGAATTGAAGCATTTTCCAATTTCCATGGTGTAAACACTCTCACCATTGCTGATCTCAAGTCGCCAACATGACATTACTGAATATGGAATTGGAAAATGATGTGCGCAATTAGCTCTTGCAAGCAGGAGAAAACCAGCTTGGCATACCACTTTAGGTGTGGCTAAAAAATATTAAAAATAGAATTATGTTAAAAATATGCATGCAACAAAGTAAAAATAACTTATTAATTTTAAGGCATAAGAAAAGGTGTATAATATCTGATAATAAAATATATGTCCCTGGGGCTGATTACAAGACCTTGCCACTTAGGGATACCATAAATGGGATTAATATTTGGTAGAGCCCCTTTCCAGCTAGCATTATTATTAATATGTCTTTACATATTTTCAAGGTTTCAAAAGAGGGGAAAAAAAAGAAGCTAATCTCTAGATTTAGCCTTAAATATATAACTTGATATATATTTATTTACTGGTATCTGTGCAAAACACTCAGATGGTTAGTCCCTTTTCTTGTCCTGGGTATGTCAGTGCTGAGAACCAGAGTGTGCAACTAATGTACTTACATATGAAAATTTCCAACTTGTACCATCATTTGTAAACTTTTTTTAAGTTTACAGGTAGCATGTGTTCTTTATGGAAAAAATCCATAATAAAAATAAGCAAAATAGAATATAATTGTACATATAATACAAACAAGGTGTTACAAACCACAGTATATAAAGAACTTCTAGGAATCAATAAAAGAAAGACAAACAACCAATGGAAAGACTGGAACATTAAACAGGAATTTCATAGGAAAAGCAGCTCAAGTGGCCTATAAGCATATGAAAAATGCTTAATTTAATTAGTAATTAGACAAATACAAATTAGAACAATCATGTGACAGCTTTACATTTATCAGATTGGCAAAAAAATTTTTTTAATTGGACAATATAAATGGTCAAGAATATAGAACAAGAAAAACTTTGATGGGGGCATAAATTGATACACCTAAATTAAAGAACTGATTGGCATTAATCACTCAAGTTGAACACACACAAGTCACAAACTAGCATTTTCTATTCCCCAAAGAAATGCCTGTACACGTACACCACAAAACTTGTATGAGGATATCTAAATATGAATATATAATATAATAAAATGAATAAGCAGTTTATGATGTATATATAAAATATATAATTAACAGTGAAGATAAACAAGCTATTGCTACACACGTGCATCAACTTAGATAAATCTCAAAAATATAATATTAAGCGAAAGAAATAAGTCCTTGATGAACAGATATAGTTTTTTTTTTTTAAATGAACCAACAATGTATTAAATGTTGTGGTCAAAAATATAAAGAAATGGAAAGGGCTGATAGACCTAAAATTCAGGATAATGTTTACTTCTGGGTGGTGGAGGGAGGAGACGAGATTGAAGAGGGGTACACAGGTTTCTAATTTATTAATGTTCCAAGCCTTAACCTTGGTGGTAGAAATATGAATGCCTGTTTTATGGTTTCTACACTATAAAATGCTTTATACGTTGTTGTGTGTGCATGCTATTTTTCATGGTACAGTATTCATATATATGTCCCCAAAATGAACAATTGAGGAAGGAAGAAGAGTCTTGATCAATAATCTAGATAAACAAACAAATAGATCTGGGCTATACTGGTAAAAGTGGGAATAGAGAGGAAAGAAAAAAAATGCAGAAGACAATGGAATATGCAGAGAGTAATCAAACCTTTTGGCTTCAGGTCAGTGGAATGCGAGAAGGGAGGCCATCCAAGATGTGTCCCCGCTGGGAAGCCCGGTTCCTGCAAAGTCCGGAAGACAGCAGCATTGGAGAGGAAATTACTTAAAGCACACAGAAGTAGAATGGACCTTAGTAAGGAGTGAGGTCACAGACAGAAAATAATATTTAATAGGCTTGTGGATATTATAATTGGCAACACAGAAGTGGACACGTTCTTCCAGGAAAAGAATGTGAAATAACAGCAGAGGCCTTGAGGAATTTCTTTAGCAGGGGAGAGGGAGGAAGCTAAATGAAGGAGGTCTTGCCCTCCTCCAATTTATTCTTCACATCGATGCCAGAACAGTATTTCTAAACCACAAATTGATCATGTCACCTCCAGTGGCCAAAACTCTTTATAGCTTCAGGATGATTTGTAAACTCGCTAGCCTGCTCTTTTTGTTGTCATCATATATCCAGACTGTTCCATCTACTGTGACTATCCCCCAGCCAGGCTCTAGGTCAGCCTCATGGAGAGACTTAGCCACCTTCTCCCACTGCTGCACAACCTCGTAATTACTTTCTCTACTGACTGGGTAAATCCTGACCATCAACGCACACCCAGCATCTCCTCCTCTTAGAAGCCTTTCCTTACTTTTCTAAGTGGATCAGAGACCCCTCTCACTCTCTTTGCTGGAAACTCTCATGGCTCTATGATGCATTTATCAAACTCTTTTGTAATTATTTCGCTTTTCGTCTCCTACTTACTGACTGGGCTAACTTTCACGTCTGTATCTGCATTTCTTAGCTATAATTGCACCACATAGGACTTTAATAAGTATTTGCTAAATAAGTCAGTGGATGATCAGATAGGTAAGTAATAAATAAATTAGTCAAAGAAGGAGTCAGAAAAATATATCAGAAGAGATTTATGAAGAGGAGAGAATGGTTAATAGCATCATCTTACACCTATGTTACAGGCTATGGGGAATGGGAAAGGGGAAAACGCTTGCTCTAACAATAAGGCTGTCAATGGAGAGCTCTCAGAGTTAAGGTTCAGCAAGTGGTTTGACCAGAAGCCACAGGAAAGCTCAGACAGCATGTTCTGGGACCTGAGGGTTAAGTGAAACATAGAAGCTTTGGATGTGATTAATCTGAGAAGTCCAGTGACTATGAGGAGCAACCATGACATCAAGGTCAAGCAGAGACTTCTAAAAGAGTGTGTGCGCATGTGCGCGCACACACGCACATGCACATGCGCGCGCACACACACACACACACACACACACACACACACACACACACACACACACACACACCCCTGGGGAAAAGCAGTGATGGAAGATTCACTAAGGAGTCACTACAGAATCCAAGGGTTCCTAGGGACTGGAAAGTGGTCTTGGGTCAATGGCACCAGTAGGCAAGTATTCTACAGAAAGGATGGG
The DNA here is from genome assembly GCF_009762305.2 of Zalophus californianus. Taxonomy (NCBI): domain Eukaryota; kingdom Metazoa; phylum Chordata; class Mammalia; order Carnivora; family Otariidae; genus Zalophus; species Zalophus californianus. The sequence continues at coordinate 158,834,989 of NC_045597.1, read as the reverse complement.
ATTCTGATTATAAAAATAAATTTAAGGTTGAGCAGAGAAGAGGAAGATGAAGCCCTGCAAAAGCAGGAGATGGTACTGTCCCCAGCATGGCGAGGATCTGGCTGGAAACATCTGCCTTAGGAAATGTGCATGGGTGAACGGGGTAGGAAGCAGAGAATGAACTGAAGAGTGAGTATCCGGGAAGTGCAGTGTGGATTTACCGTCATCTGAGTTCTTCCACCTTATTACCACAGCTCTAGGGCTGAAAGCAAGCAAAAACTAGTGCTCAGCGCTAACAAGGATAAACCTCCCAACCTCCCATTTGCTTTCCCTTTTGAAGCATCCAAAGCACCTGTGTAGCTCCTGTGTCTCCCAAACCTGGCTCATAGAAGGTATCGGCACTTAACCCAGACACCTGCCTTTGCTTCAGTGTTTGGAGTCTTCTCGGTTCACATCCCTTGACATAAACAGTAACATGTCTGCCCCTTCCCTGCCAATACACACCAAGTGTCATACACTCTTATTCCGTTCCTCTAACACTGAAATGACATACATTCATGCTTCTTACATTTTGTGTCTGTCTGTTAAACTAGGTTGGGCTCTAACTTGTAATTTTGAGGGCAGCCATAAAATATTGTCTATGAATATTTTAAAACAGCCTGTCCTCAATTTTCTACCTGTGCCTTCCCAGTTTTATAATATCTTCCTGAGATCTCAATAACTTCTTCTGAAGCTGGAATGGGTAGTTGTATCTCACAGGATTCAAAGCAAACTCTTCTCCCCTGATGTCTATATAACCTGCACTCTATAGCAGAGTAGTTAATTCCTGACATCAGACTGGCTATGTTAAAATGCTGATCTATCATTTTGCAGTTGTAGGAGTTTAAGCATGGGACTTCCTCTCTCAGCCTCAGTTTCCCTATCTGTAAGATGAAGACTAGAGTAGTACTAGCTCATGAAGTTACTGCAAACAGTGAGTGAGCATGGTGCTGGCACATAAGAGTATTCAACATGTATCGATGAGCTGTAGAACAATTATAATGCTGTCATGATTTAAAAGGCCAGCTTGTCTTTGTTTAGCATCACTTTTGTAATGGTTTTAAAATAATAATATATATCCCTCTTCCTCATCTCTTAACCTGGTGGAATAACTGGTCATGTGGTGTGAGGCCAAGACAACAATCAGACAATGTCTGATACATTAAAAAATCTGGAAGATGATGTTGGATATTTCTTTGATAGTGAAAATCATGTGAACCATCACATTCAAGGTATTCAGGATTTAGCACTACAAAATTGAGGATGCAGAGCCTTCGTTTCAAATACAGTTAGTAAGAACACACTGAAGGTATGAGCTGAATGACCACTGCCTGGTTTGATGTCATTTTCTTAGCGGTTGCCAAAGAAATGAAAGCTCTGTAATTTAGGGTGAGTGGGCTGGGAAAGAATAAGCAAACGAAAAATTGTTAGTTGATTTCAGGGAATGAAGTTGGTCCCCTGGAACCAGTTCTCTCTAATACTAAGTGACTTTCAGTTGCTGCTCCAGAAATCGTGACAATGTCTTTGAATTTGGTTTCTGTAGAAAGGCTGGGACTTATTAAACCCACCACAGCCCCGCTTTCAGGACCATATTAGGCATTCATGAGCGTCTTGTCCCACAGAACGTGATCTAAAGGCTGCCAAAGTGAATGGCCAAGCTGCTGCATCTCAGGATATCATTACTGGATTACTTCTATCTATAGATTATTTTAAAAGGTTATTTAAGCAAACTGTAATTTTAAGCCTATTTATGTGCCTGGCATGGAAAAGCAGTAAAAACTTGAGTCACCATCAAACTTTCTAGAGAGAGCACAACATTTACAAAAGTATCAACAGAAAGTAGCCCATTAAAGTGCAAATACATACAGAGATTAGAGAGATAGATCCTGAAATTTAGAGATATGTACAGGCTTTATAATTAAATTAGTTTTAGTACAAAAACATGAACACATCATGATATATGAATATTCTCAAAACCACTGGCCAGATGATTTTAAAAAAATAAGAAAATGTCCATTATCCAGTGTCATGGAACAGTTTTCTGACTGAAATTTCATTTACCTACTCATTATTTTAATTATTTTTTTGATATAGTGTTCCATGATTCATTGTTTGCGTGTAACACCCAGTGTTCCATTCAATACGTGCCCTCTTTAATACCCATCACTGGGCTAACCCATCCTCCTACCCACCTCCCCTCTAGAACCCTCAGTTTGTTTCTCAGAGTCCATTGTCTCTCATGGTTCATCTCCCCCTCCGATTTCCCCCCCTTCATTTCTCCTTCCTACTATCTTCTTCTTTTTTTTAACATATAATGTATTATTTGTTTCAGAGGTACAGGTCTTTGATTCATCAGACTCACACAATTCACAGCATTCACCATAGCACATCCCCTCCCCAATGTCTATCACCCAGCCACCCCATCCCTCCCACCCCACCCCCGCTCCAGCAATCCTGTTTGTTCCCTGAGATTAAGAATTCCTCATATCAGTGAGATCATATGATACATGTCTTTCTCTGATAGACTTATTTCACTTAGCAGAATACCCTCTAGTTCCAACCACATTGTTGCAAATGGCAAGATTTCGGGTTTTTTTGATGGCTGCATAATATTCCATTGTGTGTGTGTGTGTGTGTGTGTGTGTGTGTGTGTGTATATATATATATATATATATATATATATATATATATATATACCACATCTTCTTTATCCATTCATCTGTCGATGGACATCTTGGCTCTTTCCACAGTTTGGCTGTTGTGGACATTGCTGCTATAAACATTGGGGTGCACGTACCCTTTTGGATCACTACATTTGTATCTTTGGGGTAAATACCCAGGAGTGCAATTGCTGGGTCATAGGGTAGCTCTATTTTCAACTTTTTGAGGAACCTCCATACCGTTTTCCAGAGTGGCTGCACCAGCTTGAATTCCCACCAACAGTGTAGGAGCATTCCCCTTACTCTGCATCCTCGCCAACATCTGTCGTTTCCTGTATTGTTAATTTTAGCCATTCTGACTGGTGTGAGGTGTTATCTTATTGAGGTTTTAATCTGGATTTCCCTGATGCCGAGCAATGTTGAGCACTTTTTCGTGTGTCTGTTGGCCATTTGGATGTCTTCTTTGGAAAAATGTTCATGTCTTCTGCCCATTTCTTGATTGGATTAGTTGTTCTTTGGGTGTTGAGTTTGATAAGTTCTTTATAGATTTTGGATACTAGCTCTTTATCTAATATGTCATTTGCAAATATCTTCTCCCATTCTGTTGGTTGTCTTTTGGTTTTGTTGACTGTTTCCTTTGCTGTGCAAAAGCTTTTTATCTTGATGAAGTCCCAATCGTTCATTTTTGCCCTTGCTTCCCTTGCCTTTGGCGATCGTTCTAGGAAGAAGTTGCTGTAGCTGAGGTTGAAGAGGTTTCTGCCTGTGTTCTCCTCTAGGATTTTGATGGATTCATGTGTCACATTTAGGTCTTTCATCCATTTTGAGTTTATTTTTGTGTGTGGTATAAGGAAATGGTCCAGTTTCATTCTTCTGCATGTTGCTGTCCAATTTTCCCAACACCATTTGTTGAAAAGACTGTCTTTTTTCCACTGGACATTCTTTCCTGCTTTGTCAAAGATTAGGTGACCATAGAGTTGATGACCCATTTCTGGGCTCTCTATTCTATTCCATTCATCTATGTGTCTGTTTTTGTGCCAGTACCATACTGTCTTGATGATTACAGCTTTGTAATAGAGATTGAAGTCCAGAATTGTGATGCCACCAGCTTTGTTTTTCTTTTTCAACATTCCTCTGGCTATTCGGGGTCTTTTCTGGTTCCATACAAATTTTAGGATTATTTGTTCCATTTCTTTGAAAAAAGTGGATGGTATTTTGATAGAGATTGCATTAAATGTGTAGATTGCTCTAGGTAGCATTGACATCTGCACAATATTTGTTCTTGCAATCCATGAGCATGGAATGTTTTTCCATTTCTTTGTGTCTTCCTCAATTTCTTTCATGAGTATTTGTAGTTTTCTGAGTACAGATCCTTTGCCTCTTTGCTTAGATTTATTCCTGGGTATCATATGGTTTTGGGTGCAATTGTAAATGGGATCAACTCCTTAATTTCTCTTTCTTCTGTCTTGTTGTTGGTGTATAGAAATGCAACTGATTTCTGTGCATTGATTTTATATCCTGCCACTTGACTGAATTCCTGTATGAGTTCTAGCAATTTTTGGGTGGAGTCTTTTGGATTTTCCACATAAAGTATCATATCATCTGCAAAGAGTGAGAGTTTGACTTCTTGTTTGCTGATTCGGATGCCTTTTATTTCTTTTTGTTGTCTGATTGCTGTGGCTAGGACTTCTAGTACTGTGTTGAATAGCAGTTGTGATAGTGGACATCCCTGCCATGTTCCTGACCTTAGGGGAAAAGCTCTGTTTTTTCCCCATTGAGAATGATATTTGCTGTGGGTTTTTCATAGATGGCTTTTATGATATTGAGGTATGTACCCTCTATCCCTACACTCTGAAGAGTTTTAATCAAGAAAGGATGCTGTACTTTATCAAATGCTTTTTCTTCATCTGTTCAGAGGATCATATGGTTCTTGTTCTTTCTTTTATTAATGTATTGTATCACACTGATTGATTTGCGGATGTTGAATGAAACTTGCAGCCCAGGAATAAATCCCACTTGGTCATGGTGAATAATCCTTTTAATGTACTGTTGGATCCTATTGGCTAGTATTTTGGTGAGAATTTTTGCATCCATGTTCATCAGGGATATTGGTCTGTAATTCTCCTTTTTGATGGGGTTTTTGTCTGATTTTGGGATCAAGGTAATGCTGGCCTCATAAAATGAGTTTGGAAGTTTTCCTTCCATTTCTATTTTTTGGAACAGTTTCAGAAGAATAGGTATTAATTCTTCTTTAAATGTTTGGTAGAATTCCCTGGGGTAGCCATCTGGCCCTAGGCTCTTGTTTGTTGGGAGATTTTTGATGACTGCTTCAATTTCCTTTTTGGTTATGTGTCTGTTCAGGTTTTCTATTTCTTCCTGGTTCAGTTTTGGTATTTGATACATCTCTAGGAATGCATCCATTTCTTCCAGATTATCTAATTTGCTGCCATAGAGTTGCTCATAATATGTTCTTATAATGGTCTGTATTTCTTTGGTGTTGGTTGTGATCTCTCCTCTTTCATTCATGATTTTATTTATTTGGGTCATTTCTCTTTTCTTTTTGATAAGTCTGGCCAGGGGTTTATCAATCTTATTAATTCTTTCAAAGAACCAACTCCTAGTTTCGTTGATCTGTTTTACTGTTCTTTAGTTTCTATTTCATTGATTTCTGCTCTGATCTTTATTATTTCTCTTCTCCTGCTGGGTTTAGGCTTTATTTGCTGTTCTTTCTCTAGCTCCTTTAGGTGTAGGGTTAGGTTGTGTATTTGAGACCCTTCTTGTTTCTTGAGAAAGCCTTGTAGTTATATACTTTCCTCTTAGGGACTGCCTTTGCTGCGTCCCAAAGATTTTGAAGAGCTGTGTTTTCATTTTCATTGGTTTCCATGAATTTTTTAAATTCTTCTTTAATTTCCTGTTTGACCCATTCATTCTTTAGTAGGATGCTCTTTAGCCTCCATGTATTTGAGTTCTTTCCAACTTTCCTCTTGTGACTGAATTCTAGTTTCAAAGCATTGTGGTCCAAAAATATGCAGGGAAGGATCCCAATCTTTTGGTACCGGTTGAGACCTGATTTGTGACCTAGGATGTGATCTATTTTGGAGAATGTTCCTTGGGCACTAGAGAAGAATGTGTATTCTCTTGCTTTGGGATGGAATGTTCTGAATATATCTGTGAAGTCCATTTGGTCCAGTGTGTCATTTAAAGTCTTTATTTCCTTGTTGATCTTTTGCCTAGATGATCTGTCCATTGCAGTGAGGGGGCTGTTAAAGTCCCCCACTATTATTTTATTGTTGTCAATGTGTTTCTTTGCTTTTGTTATTAACTGCCTTATATAATTGGCTGCTCCCATGTTAGGGGCATAGATATTTACAATTGTTAGATCTTCTTGTTGGATAGGCCCTTTAAGTAGGATATAGTGTCCTTCCTCATCTCTTATTATAGTCTTTGGTTTAAAATCTAATTTGTCTGATATAAGGATTGCCACCCCAGCTTTCTTTTGGTGTCCATTAGCATCGTAAATGGTTTTCTACCCCCTCACTTTCAATCTGGAGGTGTCTTTGGCTCTAAAATGAGTCTTTTGCAGACAGCATATCGATGGGTCTTGTTTTTTAAATCCAATCTGATACCCTGTGTCTTTTGATTGGGGCATTTAGCCCATTTACATTCAGGGTAACTACTGAAAGATATGAATTTAGTGCCATTGTATTGCCTGTAAGGTGACTCTTACTGTATATTGTCTCTGTTCCTTTCTGGTCTATGTTACTTTTAGGCTCTCTCTTTGCTTAGAGGACCCCTTTCAATATTTCTGGTAGGGCTGGTTTTGTGTTTGCAAATTCTTTTAGTTTTTGTTTGTCCTGGAAGCTTTTTAACTCTCCTTCTATTTTCAATGACAGCCTAGCTGGATATAGTATTCTTGGCTGTATATTTTTCTCATTTAGTGCTCTGAATATATCATTCCAGTCCTTTCTGGCCTGACAAGTCTCTGAGGATAGGTCTGTTGCCAATCTAATGTTTCTACCATTGTAGGTTACAGACCTCTTGTCCCAAGATGTTTTCAGGATTTTCTCTTGGTCTCTGAGAGTTGTAAGTTTTACTATTAGTTGTCGGGGTGTTGACTTATTTTTACTGATTTTGAGGGGGGTTCTCTGTGCCTCCTGGATTTTGATGCCTGTTTCCTTCCCCAAATTAGGGAAGTTCTCTGCTATAATTTGCACCAATATACCTTCTGCCCCTCTCTCTCTTTCTTCTTCTTCTGGGATCCCAATTATTCTAATATTGTTTCATCTTATGGTATCACTTATCTCTCAAATTCTGCCCTTGTGATCCAGTAGTTGTTTATCTCTCTTTTCCTATCCATTATTTTTAACACCAAGCTCATCATTACAGAAAAATTTAGAGTTCTCAGAGCATTCTTTTCTCTGAAGAAATGGAACAATTTTTTTTCATCCACTGACTTGGCTTTGATTTCGTATTAGTATTGCTGCACTAAAAAAGAATTTAACTACTTTCGACTTTTGGAAGATGCTGAGGCAGATTTTACTGACGGCACATGGTAAATATCAACTAGTGGCCTGTTTATCTTGGAAAAGTCCAACTATCAGTGAATCATCAAATATTTATGGACTCCTACTCTGTCAAGCCCAGTGTGTGGCTTTGGCAGTTACAGACATAACAAGACAGTCCTGGTTCCTGCTGCCATCGAGTTTATAGTCTCTTGAGGAGGATGTGTAAAGTGAGCTGGGAATCTTACCCGAGTTGAGTCCAGAGCACTATGGGAGCTCGGAAAAGGGGAATTAACCCATTTCCGGCAAATACCTTAAATGAGGAACACTTTAAAACCCTTTTAAGGGGATTAGCGAATCGTTCTCTCCTGTACATTGCACATAAATATTTCAAAGCTGTAAAATTTTTACACACTGCCTCCTCCCCAAAATGATTTGACACAGCTACTATTTCAGTTAGCCAATTAGTCTGACGGATCTATAAAACAAACACCGATACTTTCTTTTCCCAATAAACTTTAAACAAGATAAGCAACCCCGAGCTTGGTTACTAATGTCAGTGTTATAGGGCTTTCAGCTGACAAGAAAGAGCAGCACATCATTCTCGAGGGTGTGGATCCCGGGCCTGCTCCTGTGGACTCATGCTTGATGTCCTGCTACAGCAATAAATATTGTTCCTTTACCTTGTGACAAGCATTTAATTGACAATCTGATAAATGCCACCAACAAAAAAGCTATTGGTTCTTTCTTCCAGTGTTCTATCATCAATTATCTTACCATTCAGAATAGCCATAAAATATTCAGATCACTGTGCAATAAGAAGCTGGGGATGTATGCCATTGTGAAGTAGCATATGCTCAGCGGCAAATGCTCGGTGACCTAGGAAGTGCATCTTCCTCTCATAACACATGCCTTGGACAATCTTAACAGAAGTTCTGAAGTGGTAACTAAAACACACTTCCTTCTTGACAGATGATGCATCCTGTCATTTTTTTTTTTTTTAGAAAAGTGATTTAATCATTTCAATGAAATGTTCTTTGAAACAAAATTAAACCTTAGCCATTTGTGTACTTTCTACCTGCTTCTAGGCTTCTTTCACTCATGAGTTTTGGTGATGACAGGATACAGGGAAAGTATGTCAAAAGCTACACTCTAGTTCTCTGTGAGAAAATATAGTTCTAAAGGTAAAGATAGTCATTTCTCCTTCCTGGCCTTCAGTTTCTTTGTCTTTCAAATGGTTCGGAAAGGAGTCAGGGACTTCGGGAGCTGAACTTCTAGTCTTCTTCAGGTGTATTTTTATGTGGACTAGATAATTTAAGAAAAAAATTTACTTAAAATTCTTGCAGAGAGAAGACTGGACTTTGTCCTGTGAGTTTGAAAAGTTAAAACTGAGGGGAACTTTAGGAATCATGTGACTACTAAAGTTGGTACTCACAAACCTGTCTCCTATTTGCAAAGAAGATTGGTGGAAATTACCAGGTGATAAGGATAACTAAAATTAAAGAGACAATGTGACAAAACTGGAACACAGACGAGTCTCAGGATCTCATACCTTGGGTTCAAATCTGGCCTCAGCTGCCACCTGTGGCCTCGGATGGCTCCTGCCCTTTCAACTGCCCTGTCAGAGAAATGAGACCTCTCTCAAGGCTATAGATAATTACGTAGAAAGTGAAATGAAATCTTTCATGAGAAAAAGGACAAGGAGGTTCAAATACATTATTAGTAACAAAACCAACGAGCAGGACTCGGAACGCACTGCTGTAGTTCAGGCAGTGACAAATCTGAGTTCACAGTTAAACTTTGCCACTTTGCACTGTTTATTCTGTTTACCTCTCTGTACCTCGCTTTCCTAAACTGTCAAAGGGATTTAATAATATTTACTGCATAAGGCTGCTGTTAAGACTAACCAAGGTTGTGCATATAAAACCATTCTGGGGGGCGCCTGGGTGGCTCAGTCAGTTACGCGTCTGCCTTGGGCTCAGGTCACGATCTCAGGGTCCTGGGATTGAGCCTCACATGAGGGTCCCTGCTCAGTGGGGAGTCTGCTTCTCCTCTCCCTCTGCCCCTCTCTCCCACTTACGCTCTCTCTCTCAAATAAGTTAAAAAAATAAAAAGAAAAGAAAAGAAAAAAAACCATTCTGGTAAAAAAAAAAAACACAAACCATTCTGGTATATCAGAATAGTATCCATTTCAGCATATAAAACTCATTCCTGGTGATCTTAAAACTTCAATCTCATAATCTCATATTCAATTCAGATTCGGGCCTGGGGTGGACCTTGTGTAAGCAGGAACAAAGCACGATGCGCCTTTATGCATTTTGTATACTTACTTCTCCTGCTTTCCATTCCCAAACCCAGACTCTAGAGCCCACTCACTTCACTTCCAGAGCATTTCTCTTCCCAGCTCCATTAGGGAGACAGGGCCCATTCTGCTCAGGTGATGTGCCATCTTCATACAGCTTCTTCCCGGCTCCGCCAGATGCTGGAGCACCACACCCACCCCTCTCTTTAGCCATGCTGCTGCTTGTAAAGCCTGGGCACCTCAAGCTCCCGGGGCTACCTGAGAGTGGTAGAGAACTGAGATGCAGAATCACCTGCCTTCTCTGGGGCATACTGCACCCTGATCTCTCTCTTTTTTTAAGATTTTATTTATGAAAGAGAGCGTGCTTACATGAGCATGGTGGGGGAGGGAGGGTGGGGAGGAGCAGAGAGATAGGGAGAAACAGACTCCCACTGAAGCAGGAAGCCCGCCACAGGGCTCAATCCCAGGACCCCAGGATCATGACCTGACTTGAAGGCAGACGCTTAACCGACTGAGCCACCCAGGTGCCCCATGCACCCTGGTCTCTGGAAGCACCTTTGGTTTTGGCAATTCCTATGGAATCTCACCTTCAGAAATCTCTAAACCAGGAGTAGACACCTCCACTCCTCAGGATATGTTAACCTGTTTCTAGCTTCTGTAAACTTGATGCCAGACATGTCTTGTTCTGTACAACCAGATAATATGCCTGAGTCACCTTACCTTGGCCTCCCTTACTCCCACCCTGCCATCACCTCCCCTCCTTTAAGAAGCATGTTGTTCAAGCACAAACCAACTGATCCTGAGTCCATATCTCCCAATTCTCTCCTTTATTGGGTTCCCACATTCTGGGCAACTAGACACCTGTCTTTAGTACCCCTGAGCCAGGTGCCAGACAATTAGGAACAGCCCCTATGTACCAGAGCCTGTAGAATTATTCAAACTAGCCCACCTAGGCAGAATTGTGCCACCTCTTCTGTTCCTTCCTGTGGAGACCATCATAAAGGCTCTTTCCTACACTTCCGCCCACTCCCTGGGCCCTGAGATTGACCCTGGTGCTTCCGCATGTGTCCCTCGAGGTGGAGCATGTCCCCTCCTCTTGGGAACTGTAACAGACTGTCATTTCGATGACAACTGTCTCTTGATCTCTTAATCTCACTATACCTCCAATTTTCTATTAAAGCATTATATATTAAAGCATAGAAAATGTGTATTGAACACCCTTCTTCTCCATGCTGGAGGTGCTAGGTCCACAAGTCTCTCCTGCCCTCAGTGCACGTGGCTCTGAAGTGGCCCAGGAGGTCTGAAAGTTAGAAAGCATTTCACCAGGGAATGTGGTTCCGGGCTCTCCTTCCTGGGGTACCCCCAGTCTTTAACGGTGGCCCCTTTCATTTAGCTCTGGGTGGGAGGAACATGTCCCACTCCTTCTCATGGAAAGGTGATATAAATATAAATAGTATACTCCCCACAAGGTCAACAAATCTTTCAGACTCCACTGCAAGAGACGTGGGTGGTAGATAGTGGCTGGAGAAAGTGTTCTCACCAGGTCCTTCTGAAAATTAGGCTGAGGCAAGCTGTCTGCTGAAAGCTGCTTAAACTGAATCTTACTCATATTTGTTGAAAACCTATTATATGACAGGCATGCACTTTCCCAGTCATAGGTGATACAGCAGCGTGGCAGGTATTTGGGGCTGATTACCAAGAAAACATCCTTAGCACCCTATCCTTTGTGTTCTCCCTCTGAGATTAAAAAATTAAAATACTAGCTATCTCCAGCCTGGCACCTAAGCTCAGACAAGTGGCTTATCTGTCCCAGGCGGTGTGGCTGTGCTCACTTCGTGTGTTCAGTCAGCTGGTGGCTTGCCTAGAGCTAGAGGGTCACAGAGCTCACTCTCATAGCTGGTTCTCCACCAGAATGGCAGGGGGAAGTCACCTGGCTGAGCTGCTCCTTCAGTCCTTGAGTTTGTTCATTCTCCAGGGCTCCCCTTGTCACCAGGCCTCTCATCCTCATGCTGACTCATCTGGACTTCATTAGCTGGCATTTCAGAGAAGCGAGAGAGTGAAAGTGGCGGCTGCCGATTCTCCTGAGCTCTGGGTCTGGAAATGGCTCTTCCGCCATATTCTTTGGTCTAAGTGGCCCAGATGCAAGGAGTAGGGGGAAGGGCTGCCCGTGGGTTCAGGAAGGTTTGACTCATTTGTGGCCACTTATAACAATCTACCAAAGTTGTCCTCTGGCCTCAGTGATGCGTGTCCTCCCTATGCAGATATACTCACCCATCTTCCGACTTCCAGTGTCTCATCCGGTCTATGGTCTGTAGCAAATCTGAAATTCAGCCATGCACATGTTCTCAGTTACCATGACTCCAGAAGCAGGGAATGTACCTTAATTAAGGCCCAGATTTTGTTTTTGGTTTTGTTTGTTTACTTAGGAATGAATGGTTCCATAATCCAGGATATCATTTATCCGTTGCTTCATAACAGGCCACCCCAAAACTCACTGACCTATGCCAACAATAATTTATTATTTATTATTTTTCATAGTTCTGTTCCTTGACAACGTGGGCAGTTCTCCTTCTGGTCTTTCCTGAGCTCACTACACAGCTGAAGTCATCTGAGAGCAAGGCTGGCCTGGAGCGTCCAAGCTGGTTTCACTCACACGTCTTGCAGTTGGTGCTGGCTGTTGGCTGAGGCCCTGAGATCTCCATGAGGACTCTTATCCTTAAGCAAGCTTTACTGGATTTTTTACAGCATCATTTTCTAAGGGTCTCAAGGATTAGAGCAAGAGGCTGAAAGGTCTCTCAAGGCCTTTGCTCTAGAACTCATATAATGTCACTTCTTCCATATTCTCTTGGCGAAAGCAAATCACAAGTCCAGCCCAGATTCAAGGGAGTGGAGAAAGGGACTCTCACCTCCTTATGGGAAGAGTGATGTCACACTTGAAAGGGCATGGGGAAAAGCACAGTGCAGCTCATTGAGGACCATTATTATAATGATCTCAGAGGTCTTCCCTCTTTCCCTTTCTTGTTTGGAGAGCAAACTCAGTACTAGAAGAGAAGAACCGCCTTGCAAATATGAAAATAAATGTTATATACTACAGATGACCTGAGTCCTTCATGACATTCTGTAGTAGCTTCACCAATCTTGACTTATTACTATTGAACTTCTTGTTTTATTTAAAAATAAGCCCATGTCTAGTTAAGTCACTACAGTGAGGTATTCTTTTTTTGCCATATGCATAGATTCAGTTAGGAATGATCTGGTAGCAAGAAAAGTCCCTCTCCTCAAGGAGTATATATGGATGTGAAGGTATTTAACCCCATTTGTTCTCACATTTCTGGTATAAGAGGAAAACTTTCACTTATGTTCTGTTACATATATACCGCAATTCTCCTTGTGCCTAGCCCACAATAATTACTGAATAAATTATAGCTGTTGTTATCACATCTTTTACACAGTATTAGTTATATGACTTGAAAATCCATCAATAGTTATATAAAATTCAGTCCATTATAAAGAAAACCTCATTTTTCCTGCTGTGTGTCTCTCTTCTACCGCTCACAGAGAACACCACTTCTGATACTTCTGATCACCAGATGTGTTGGGGTATTCACACACCAAGCAATTCTGGAACACCAGCTGGATGTCCTAGAACTTAACTCCCTGACACTGGAGACGGTATCAGATCCCATAAATGAAGGGATCAGTCCTACAAGCCTGCCCTCTGATGCCGGTCACAAGTCCAAGGTTATTACCTACACTTCTGACCCACCAGTTATGAATCAGAGGTTGTCACAATCTCCTCTTTGGGTTTGATTAATTTGCCAGAGTGGCTCCGAGAAGTCAGGAGAAGTTTACCTTCTGTTTACTGATTTATTATAAAAGAATGTGATAAAGATACGGATGAACATCCAGATGGAAGAGACGCATAGGGTAAGGTATATGGGAAGGGACCTGAAGCTTCCATATCCTCTCCCAGAGCACCACTCTTCTAGAGTTTCCAGGTGTTCACCAGTTCAAAAGCTCCCTGGACACCATACCTTTGGGATTTCTACGGAGCCCTCATCATGTAGCTATGATCAATCTTTAATGCCATTTCCAGACCCTCTCCACTCTCCAGAGAATGGGGGTGGGGCTGAAAATCCCAATGTTTTAATCATGGCTTGGTCTTTCTGGTGACCAGCCCCCATCCAGGAGCTCACCCAGAGTCACCTTGAACAAAAGATGCTCCCATCACTCAGGACATTCCAAGGGATACAGGAACTCTGTGTCAGGAGCCCAGGTCAAAGACCAAATGTTATAACAAAAGATGCTCATAGGACTCTTATCACTTATGAAATTCCAAAGGTTTTATAGGCTCTGTGCCAGGAACCAAGACAGAGACCAATATATATTTTCTCTATTATCTCACATCCACCATTTACCTCACTATAAAAGAGTGCTTAGAGTATTATTAAGTAAAATAATTCTATAAAACGCTAGAAACACTTTTAATTTTAGAATACCGACACATATACAGTTTTGGTGTATTGATTTTCTTTCTTACCCCATTCGAGGGCATACTTTATAATTTCATCTGAAGACGAAGTATATGCAGTTAAAAGTTCCAAACCCTAAGCTAGTCTATGAGAGCACCATTAAACATTTCTGACTTTTTACATTAGTTTTAAAGAGCAAAGAACCACATATAATTCAAAGTGTTGGACGGGGCCTTACAAAAGTCAAATCAGTATGAAAAAACCACAGAATGAGTTTCCTATAGGGCTTGACTTGAACTAGTACTTTTCAAACTTTCCCTAATTCCTGCTTGCCTCTCCCCATCTCTCTAAAAGCACATACTTTTCCTTGTGCCTAATTTTTTCTAGATGATGTCTTTAGGTCTTGAAGAATTTTTTTAACCTCTGGACTGAAAATAACAAAAGCCTATTTTAGTATAATTTAAGCAAAATAAACTGGTCTGGGGCACCAGATCCAGGAATTCAATTCCCATTCATTCATTCATTCATTTCCTCTCTCCCCCTCTCCCTTCCTCCCTCTCTCTCTCTCCCTTTCTCCTCCCTCTCCCTTTCTCCCTGTTTTTCTCTCCCCCTCTCCCTCTCTCTCTCTCCCTCCCCCTCTCTTTCTCCCTCTCCTTCCCTCTCTCTTCTCTCCCTCTTTCTCTCTCCCTCTGTCTCTAGGATTAGCTCTGTCCTTTCCTATCACAGAGGGGCTTTCCTATGTACCAGAGAAGATGGTCACTTAGAAGCACTGAGCTTATATCCTTTCAGGTCAATAACCTGAGAGGAAAAAGTTTTGTTCTTGTTTTTTGCTTTTTGCTCTTTTTCCTCTATCTCAGTTTCAGTTTGGTTGTCTAGGGAGCTACTTTGGCCTAATTCATGTCAGGTGTACCCCTGGGTAGGATGACCAGGGCAGCCAACCATCTAGAGTAAGATACTGTGGCAGATTGTTTACAAACATGGCTGCCATCATGCTCTTCCATCTCTGCATGCATGGCACTCCCCTCATCTGGAGAGATACCTATTTACCATCCACTTGAATCTACACTGACACTGTGTCTTTTGCAAAAATGATGCTGTGCCAGCAGCTTGTCTAGGTCTGAAGACCCTTGGCACTTCCTGCTTTCGCCTTCTTGGAAGCCCGCTACCATGTAAAGAAGCTTGGGAGAGTAGCGAATAATGACAAATCTAGTACTTAGAGGAAAACCAAGGCACACTGGCCTCTCCAGCCATCCCGGCTGAGGCACCAGGTATGTGACTAAAGCCATTTTGTGACATTTCATCCCCCATTAAACTCCCAGCTTCATGCTGCTGCATGGATGACCCAGTCAACTCCACCTACACCACTTGGAGCAGAGACAAGCTATCCCTGGACCAAACTGCAGAGCTTGGAGTTGTGTTTTAAGTTAGTAAGTTATAGAGTGGTTTGATATGGAGGAGTAGATAACTGAAGCAGACAGTGTGGCCAGCCCGAGTCATGTGCCTCCCTCTCTAGGGTCAGGGAGCAGTATCTGTTACCAGCAGAAGGGTGAGGGGTAGAAGAGATACGGCCACTCCAAGACATAGCCAGGTGAGGCTCTCCCTACCACAACCTGACAGAAGACAAGAGGAAAGTCTGTGTTAGGGACTGGCATCTGAATGTGGCAGGAGTATTAGAACTGTCTGAAACGGAGATGAAATGCGGTAGCTGTTTTGTCTGAGGCTGGCCCTGGATATGATGCTACCTTGTTAGTCATGTTGCCACAGACACTACTATGTGTCAGAAAACTTACCGGGAAGGCAGAGACTGGAAAGGAAGAATATGTGACCTTCAGAAAAGTCTTTAAAGATAAAAATCAGGATTAAAACAATTTTTATCTTAAAAATATCTTTTCTTTCACAAGTGTTTTAAATAATTATTAGGAATTACATTTATTTGTTTGAAAGAGGTTAAGATTACTGCCTCCCATGAGTACCCACCTAACTTGGACAATAAAAAACTTAATAGTACTATAGATCACAATACTTTCCTTTGTTCCATTTTTAATTTGCTATAAAAAATATAAAAAAAGTAAAGAGACCTTTACTTTTATGCTGATATTTGCAAATAAGTATCTTTAAAAAAAGTTATAATTAATCTCACAATATAGCCACATATGTAGTCTGCTAGATTTAAAATCACACCAAAATAAAACAACGAAACACCTGCTTAGTTTTTTATTTGTTGAAATTTTTTGGATTTTTTTTTTTCTCCTATTCAAAGCAAGACACATGAGTTGCCCAAGAAATAAATATAACTGATAGGGACACAGGCACCAGCAACAGCAGATAAATTTGGTTCACTGTATATAATAGTTCATAATTTTTTTCCATGGTTGGAGAAAATTAGTAGTGTGTGTGTGTGATGGTTATAGGGCTCACATAAAGTAGGTGGTAGAGAGGTCTATGTACATCACAGAGAATAGAGTCTTCTCTGCTACCATAAGTAGAGCTTGCCCTCTAAAAAACAATTTGGGGATACCAAACCCTCCAAACTTCTTGAGTTGGGTAGTGGAGAAATCAGAATACTTCATCCCCTATAATACAGTAACCAGAATTCAGATTATTGGTCCAGGAGCAGAATCGCTTTAGGTTTATGAGTCTTCTATTTTGAGAAAGACAGGACAGTATAAAGTGACAAAGAAAATATATTAAAAAAAATAAGGAAACATAAGAGAAGGGAAAAAACTTTTTTAAGAAAGTAGGAAAAGAATTTGTCATTGGATATATTTTTCACATTATCCCAAAGGAAGACCTTTTGACAAAGCAACTTAGATTTGGCTCTTTTGATGTAATCACTTTAATGCATCTGTGTCACAAAGGTACCTTAATAGAGTACCATTGTTTAGTAACAACTACTATGAACAGCAAGCATCCCTAGCCTGTGCTCTATCTCTACTTCTCTCCTGGCCCCATAATTAGAGGGGACATTCTTTTGGGGTTTGTTTTGCTTATTTATTTATGTGATGTGTGAATACTTAATAAATATGTAGTCCTTTTATAATTAGATAAAGCAATAAAAACATTACACACTCCCACATACACACACTGTTGTAGAACCAAAGTTGCCTTTAAAGGTTAATTTCCTGCCCCCCCAAATCATAATCAAAAGAGGTTTAGTAATATTTTTAGTCATAAAATATATGCATATTGCTTAGTGCCAATGGAATTCATCAAAATGTAAGCGAGGCTTTTCTATGTGGTTCAGACTGATGGAAAAGAGATTATATTATTGCTCAATGATCTTTGTCTCCTTCTTAATCTAACACCCCCAACACACATACACACACACACAGGGTAGTGTTTAATATATACCCAATTAAATAAGGATGACATATTCAGGAAACCTACAAAATACTCTAGACTGGGGATCCAGTCTCTTGTTCAAGACCATTACTAAACAGAAAAGCTGTTGGTTGAAATAAAACCTGTATGACCATTATAACTTGAAGAGAAATAACCGCATGATGTGAGGTACACACCATTCAATACACAAATACATTCTCAGAGAATTTGTAAATGCTTTCCTTGCTCAGGGATGCTGAATGGCAGTTTTTGAGTAATTAATAGTAATGAGCATAGAACTTCAGCTAGACATAGTTTATCTGCAAAAATGTTGCCTAACACCTAAAACCAAAATGTGTGTGGATGGAGTTAGTTTTAAAAGTAGAAAGGATACATTTGTCTTCTCAAGATACACACATACACCTTTAAAACATCTCATGGCTTAGTAGTCCACTTAGGATAAAGACGAGTTCCCTGCAGAGGGCCCCACTCCAGCCTCACCTCCCCCCCACCAGCCCTTCACCTGCCCCTGACCTCCCTCCCACCTCTCTTCTGTGGCTGCTCTCCTTCAGCCACAGACCCCTTATGCACAGGCCCCTTCTGCCCAGGCCACGCCCCTTGCACGCAAGGCTTCCTCTGCCCTGACTGGACTCATCACCCCCAGCCTTGCCTTAAAGGCTCTCCTTCCGAGTTTAGCCCCGTCATCTTTCCAGGTCATTCCCTTCCCTAGGCAGTTCCTTCATTGTGCATTCTCATAGCTCATTATTGGTGAGTTCACTATTGTCCTTTGAAGCACTTTATCACTGTGGTAATCTTACATTCATTTGTGTGACGGTTGGCTAATATCTGCCTCTCCCACAAAACTCTAATTTCCATGAAGGCAGGGACCATGCCTTTTTGCTCATTATTGCATCCCCAGGGCCTAACATAGTGCCTGACACATGGTAGCCATTAAAAACTACATTAACTAAATGAATGAATTAATTTAAATAATAATTGCTGTTATTCTAGATTTTAGGACTCAGCCTACACTAAAATTAATGGTGTATTTTCACATTTCCACCCACCAAAGTTCTGTCTTCCTTCTCTTTTTTTCCTGACATCTGAGAATGTTTCATGAGATCTGTATACTAGGATTATCTTTCCTTTCCCCATTTATTTTTTAATGGAGTCACAAAATTTAACTCACTCTACAATTTGGATTGTTAGAAAAAGGAGACTACTTTTAATTCTGTCTAAATTTAATCTAGCTGTCCTCTGCCAATTACCACCACCCCCATCCCAAACTCCCACACATTGGTTAGCAGAAAAAAAAAAAGTCAAATATGGTTTAAAGTCTGATCAGATCCAATTATTTAAATAGTCAATTTAGACATCAGGCTTTCACATAAACATGTGCAATCTCTCAGGTAGCCCCTGTTTTCTGTTTCCTTCCTAAAGTCTGAGTCTATGTGTAGCTTATCCAATTTTATAACAACGGATATGAAGGACTTCACTCATGATGTCCTGTGCCTCCACTGGTCAGCAGGGCAATGCCCTTTGTCCACTAGTGTTTGCCTTGCTGACATTTGGGCCTGGGGTCTGATGCATGGCATAACTCATCATTTAGCTCATTGGCTGTGGCTGGGCCCAGCAGTGTTCTCTGGCTGGTAAACAAAACACCTCCTCCCTTATGTGTATCTAACCGGGTAATGGGTATTAAGGAGGGAACGTGTGGTGATGAGCACTGGGTGTTATACGCAACTAATGAATCGTTGAACACTATATCAAAAACTAATGATGTACTATATGCCGACTAACTGAACATAATTTAAAAAATAAAATAAATAAAAAATAAAGACTATTTTTCATTGTCTGCCAAGATAGTTATCAAATAACTTGCTACCTTATTGACCGCCTTGAGTCAAATCTAAAAAAAAAAAATTCTTCTCTGATAAAGGGTTAATATCCAAAACATAAAGAACTCATACAGCTGAATAGCAAAAACCCTAAACAATCCAGTTTAAAAATGGGCAGAGGAACTAGACATTTTCCAAAGAAGATCTACAAATGTCCAGCAGGCACGTGAAAGGCTGATCAACATCACTAATCACCAAGGAAATGGAAATCAAAGCCATCATGAAATATCACCGCACACCTGTTAGATGTCTATCATCAAAAAGACAAGAGATAACAAGTGCTGGCGAGGACGTGGAGGGAAGGGAACCCTCGTGCACTTTTGGTGGGAGTGTAAACTGATGCAGTCACGAAGGAAAACAGTGTGGAAGTTCTTCAAAAAAATAAAAATAGAACTACCATATGATCCACCAATCCTACTTCTGGGTATATATCCAAAGGAAACGAAAACGGGATCTCAGGGAGATATCTGCACTCCCATGTTCACTGCAGCATTATTTATAATAGCCAAGATATGGAAACAACCTAAGTGTCTATCAACAGATGAAAGCATAAAGAAGACGTATAGAGATAACAGATATATAGCTATAAAAATGGAATATTATTCAACCATAAGAAAAGAGATCCTGTTATTTGTAACAACATTTATAAACCTAGAGTACATTATGCTAAGTAAAATAAGCCAGACAGAGAAAAGACAGATACTGCATGGTATCACACGTGGAATCTAAAAAAGCCTAACTCATAAAAGCAAAGACTAAAATGGTGCTTATCAGGGACGGGGGTTGGGAGGAGGGAAGGTGAGACGTTGTCAGAGTACAAACCTTCAGCCGTAAGATGTGTGAGTTTGGGGAACTAATGTAAAGCATAGTGATCATAATTAAGAATATTGTATTATATAATTGAAAGTTGCTAAGAGAGTAGATCTTAAATATTCTCACCACAAAAAAGAAATGGTAATTATATGGCCTGATGCAAGTATCAGCTAAGGCAATACATAAGTGTATGAAATCATATTTTGCAATACATAAGGATATCAAATAATCACACTGTATCCCTTAAACTTACACAATTTTATATGTCAATTATATCTCAATAAAGGTGGAAAAAACCCAAAGTGTACTATAATTTTTTTATACCACGATTTAATATTGTGGAGAGGTTGACAGCCCTCTATAGATCCTCTAAGCTGGTCCACATTCTCATTTATACAGCCCAAGTGGAACTTTGCAGGTTGCCTACTTATGCACATAGTGATACATAAGTGGAAAAGCTTTCAATTCTTTCCTGGTTGTGGGATACATATATTGTGTGTGGGTTTTTTTAAGATTTTATTTATTTATTTGATACAGAGGGAGAGAAGGAGAGAGAGTGAGCACAAGCAGAGGACGCGGCAAGCAGAGGGAGAGGGAGAAGCAGGCTCCCCACTGAGCAAGGAGCCCGATATGGGGCCCGATCCCAGGACCCTGGGATCATGACCTGAGCTGAAGGCAGACACTTAACCGACTGAGCCACCAAGGCACCCCACATATATTGTTAAGTTTCAGATTTTATTTGCAGTAAAGCCAAACCATGGTTAATTTGGGAGAGGCATATTTTATAAAAGCCACGCAATCTGAGAAAAAGTGAGGTTAGTTTTAAGCTTTGAAAATTCACTGGAAGAACTTTAGAAGTCATGCTACTCGAATCTTTTACAGCTGATAAAACTAATGCTCAGGGTAGTTAAATGATTCATCCAGATGACACAGGGTGTAGGTGTCAGAGCCTAGATACAAACACTAGTTCCACTGGCCCCTTTGGCCGTTCCTATATACCACACTGCCTCTCAGAGAGGGGGGAAAAAAAAGGAAGGAAGGGAGGAAGAAATGGAGGAAGGGAGGGAGGAAGGGAGGGAGAGAAGGAGGAAAGACAGGAAAGGGAAGGAAAGGAAAGCAAAGCAAAGGAAAGAAAAGCAAAGGAAAGGAAAAAAGAAAAGAAAAAGAGAGGATATGCAGGTGAAGTAGAAAATTGCGGAAACCCACAGTATCTCTGGCCAGCCACACCATTCTGTGCCAAATTCTTCCCTCTGCCCAAGTCAGGCGAAGAATCAGAAGCTCACAGGACACTGTGCATCTAAGGACCTGTTCTCGTGGGAAGGTTGGGGTTGGAAATGGCCACAACGGGGGCAATCTGTGCACCACTCCCACTGCAAAAGACCTGTAAGTACCCAGAGAGTCATCAGGAAGCCTGAAGGAGCAGACATCTGTACATTTAATTTTGTTAATCAGTTTGCATAGCATTTCAGGATTAATGGATGGAATGCAGTTTATAAATGTCAGTCATGACTATAATGTTTGCCCTGTGCCATAACTTAATTCAGTGAAGCTAAAGGCTAGTAAATTTAGAACCAATAAAAGGAAATACTTCCTTCCATTGAACGCTTCACCCCTCAGAGACCATTGCCAGGAGGTCGTTGGCATGGTGCCAGCTTTGAGAAGGAATTTGACAGGCTTCAATTAGATATATATCTGAGCTGTCGAAGAGAAGGTGATTTAAGAGTTACAAAATCCTATGCTTTAGCGTATTATCAAAAGTGTGCAACGGTTGAGGAAGTACTTCACTTTACTCTTTGCTCAGCTTAACGTGGATTAATCACAACCGCTTTTTACAGTGAAGGAAAAACAGTGCAGTTCAGAGTGGGGTTCATGGTAAGGCTCTTGTACAGATGCCCCTTTGCACTACGTGGATGCTGAATTTCCCCCTGAATCCAGGTATGTTGCTTTCAGCTGCGAAGGAAGCCAAGAGACCCCATGGAGAGCTCCTCCTCCAGCCTTCTGAGAAAAATCTCACAGGTTTCCCTGAAGATGAGGGGTGGGGCAACTTTGAGCCAATTAGCCACTCTCCCTTTAACTTCTGAACTGTGTGCCTTTTTCCCATTGGAGAAATCCACCTTGGAAACAGTTTCCACCGATTTCCACCTGAACCCTATGTCCGCATCAGTAACTTCCTTGGAAACAAAGGGACAGGGCAGAAAGCCCAAAACACCGTCCCCTCCCATTTTAGCTCAGACCAAGATCTAATGAAAGTCCATGCTAATATACCTGGACCCATCTAACATTGAGGATGTAGGGGGCTTACCCACAGGGGCAGTTTGGAAATGTAGAGATTTGTCTTCTGGATATTTACATATTGAAATAGACTCTTTAATTCTATATTGTTCTTTATTTTGTCCTCTTATTACAGCTAGGGCATTATACTGATTTTTTCAAGTTCTCAGATTGTCTCTGATTTCCATTTTTTTGGTGGTATGGGAGCTTTCACAAAATACTTGTCGTAAAGGGGGAACGTTAAATCCAAGGGTCTGAGAACCACAGATACAGAGCGTGAGTTTCAACATTCGCATACACTCAAGTAAAATTTTCCAACTGAGTATATAGTTTCCTGCTCTGTTTCAATGTTGATTTCTTCAACCTCACTCGTTGCTCACTGATGCTTCTACTTCTGTTAAATAGTGACCTTATTGCCTTTGATTGCTTGCTATTGCTACCTTCATTCCACCAAATTCTGGATTTCCCATTACTCTGAGAACCCCATTCTGTCGTCTTTGTCCTGAAGATCAAGGCCCTTCCTTGTGACCACTGGTAGGTCTTTTGGTATTTTAGAGCAAACTCTTCCTGTGTAGGTTTTCTGGGCAACAGTAAAAATCATTTATGTAGGGGTTAAGGAATCAGAATTGGAGAAATATTTTTTCAACTCTCCAGAAATTACCAAACTTCCCTAAATCTCTTTTCTCATCTAGAAAATGCTGATAATGCTATCGACTTTCACTGGGATGTTTTAAGGATTAAGGGAGATGCCACACGTAAAGGATTTAGCACCGTATAAACTGCAGACATGTGGAACTCTTTATTCTCTGCTTTTAATTTACGTATGTGATTCTTTTGAATATCAATTATATATTAGGTTTTTAATGACACCCGTTCTTTGCAGGATTTTGTCATTAAGAACTGTGAAATTAACCAAGTTCAGATTTGAAATATACCTACCAGTTATGGGAGATACATGAGTGCAAGTGTTTACTATTTCAATTTGATCTTAATTAGCAGGGTGAGAGATGCTTTTGATACAGCATGAAAGTGTTTAGTTAATTCTCCTATTCAGTACTCTCAAGGGTGAGAGCTTCTGCTTTAGTGCTTGGTCAAGCCTTAAACTTTATGTGTTTTGGCACTGCTCTGTAACAGAAGTGTTCATGGCTGAGGCTGCCAAGTGCACAGAGTAAATATAAATTTTTATCAGTACAGTAAGTGTTCATAATACTGACTGTCAGTGTAAGGCTATGGCATACTTTTATGATTCCAAATATTGGAAGAACAGCAAGGCTTAGGAGTGGCTGTGGATCCCTCAGATGTAATCTGCTGATGCCCACAAATCACTACTGTACATATAATAGTTCCCATGATACTTAGCATGGAACGAGCGAGGAACCGAGAGGTCAGGGGTCAGGATCTAACTCAAGCTTCATGATGACTCTGTGAGCCATGCAAAGTCCCCAGAAGTCTTATCTGTAACATGAGACCATCACTGGTAGAGATCAACCTTGCTACAGGCTTGCTAGGAGAAAAAAATGAGGGAGTACACACAAGAATGATATGGAAGTTCTGAGGCATGACTGTACAATTGTGATGGCCTTCCTCCAAGTCGACTCCATTGTTAAAGAATCCAGGGACTTTTCCAAGTTAGAGTTGCATTAACACAGGCTATGTATGTGATGATACAGAATAAACTGTTTTACACTCAGATCCATCAACTTCAGAGGGATCTTCAGAAATCGTGTCGCCTATCTCAATCTACTTCCTGTCATTTTTAACAAATGCCAATAACAAACAGAAATCCTCCATATGCTTTACTTAGGGTTGATGACCTAGATTTCTCTCATCTATCGACTAGCAAATCCTGGTTGAGCAAAGATCTGTGCTGAGCTATGGACTGTCTTCTAAAGGATGGTGGTACCACCATGCTTATTGTGGGAGAGGTTCCAGTGTTGTACGAAGAAACTAAGCAAGATATTACAGAGGGGAATGAATGGCTTATGAAGCAATGCCTCCTAAAGCAATTTCAATCTATTCCTCTTTTCTTGACCTGTCCTGTTCAAAACTGGGCCTACGTTATCAAGAGAGCATTGGAGTGATCTGTGCCACCCTGGCACTTTTATATAAATATTAAATCTACTTGCTGTCCAAAAAAAAAAAAAAAAAAAAAAATGAATCCTACTCTGTCCCCTTTGAATGTTATTAAATTAAGTCTCAAAGTGTCAACATTTTGTTGGAACTCCAAAAGATAGCTTGCTTAATCTAGGAACATTCTTGGCCACAGAAAAGATCTGAGGTGAAATCAGAATGATATTTTCTACACTAGAAGGTCTTTTGAGATGTTATGTCTGGTCTGTGATTCCTGAAGCCCTGGTGAATCACTCAGTTTCAAAAGTGATGATCTATACTACCCTTGGATTGTTCTCTTACGGTTTTACGATTCTTCATTTTATATTCTCAAGTAAAAAAGGGCAAGGACAGCATCTTTTACTTCTGCCATATCCCCTGTACTACCCAACACAGAGCTAGCATTCAGTGCAATTTTAATACATATTTTGTAAGTTCTCCTAGGTAACATGAATAATTCAGGAACTCTTTTGTTAGAATGATCCTTTCATTCATTCAATAGCACATGCTGTTTATCCTTTTATTTAGCAACAGAAATGCTCCAAATCTTTAAACTGGTAGAACCCAAAGGACGTTTTATGTCTGGTTCATCTGGTTCACTCTTGTGCTGAGTGGGGATCTCTCATTCTCCTTCTCACTTTTCTCTTCTCACCATGTCCAACTGGTCATGTAGCTTTCTGCCTCCCTAATTCAGACCCTCCAGTCTTCCATGCGGACTGTTTTATGACCCTCCAAGTTGATTTTGCCACATTTACTTTTAATTTAATCCATACGTGTTTCTGGAGTACCGACGACGATGAACCAGGTGCTTCCTAGGCACTGAGGATAAAGACCAAATCTTTGCTGTCAAGGGGCTTTCGTTCTAATGCTCAGAGATGAACAGTAACCAAGAAAACAAACTAGATCATTTCAGATGGTTTTTAAGTACTACAAAGGAAATGATTTTATTACTGACTGGAGGGTACTAAGGGAGGATACTTTTTTGAGGAAAGGCATTTTGAGTTTGTAGCATTTAGCTGAGTTTTGAAAGATGAAAAGGAGCCAGCCAGCTGAAACTGGGTAGAGAGTCTCCCAGAAATAGACAGAGGCACAAAATTGGAATAGAGAATAAGCCAGCATGAACGGAGAATAGAAAAGGTGAAAGTGTCACAGCAGCTGAGATGGGGAGGTGGGCTGGCAGCAGATCATGTGGCTTCATCAGATATTGGAAGGAGTCTGGATTTCCCTCTAGGAGCAGTAAGACGGTACTGGAGAATTTTAAGCGGGGAAGAATATTATTAAATATAATCTAATTTTTGATTAGTTCACTCTTGCTGTCCTGGGAGATTGGATTGCAATACGAGCAGAGCCTGAATCAGAAAGGTGAATTAGGAGACTATGACAACAATCCAGGTAAGGGAAGATGGTGATGGAAAATGAAACAATGAAACCAGATTTAGTATGTATTTTGGATGTGGGGAGTGAGCCTAGATAGGAAGTAAAGAATGACACTTAAGATTGGAGTTTGAACATTTGGGTGGCCAATTTTCCCATTTATTAAGATGGGCAAGAATGGACAAGGAGGACATTTCTCTCCATTCTCCACAAATAGAAAGAGCAGTTTTTTTCTAAAATTTGTGTCTCATTATGTTTTTGCTCACTTAATATTTTTCAGCCATCTCCTTGCCCAGACCGGCCCTAAGCTTTCTATCATATGCATGACAACGCCTGGACTCATCCCTCCTATCCGGCCTCCTCTGCCATCGCTTCTCCACGAGGCACCTGCAGCCATGGCCATGATGAGCTGCCCACTTCTTTGCTGCAGACTGTGCTTTCTCCCTTCTGCATGTCTCAGCACTCACTATTTCCTCTGCCTAAGATTTCTTTGACCTTCATCCTCTATGTTGCAATTTCCAACTTACCTTTCAAAAGCAGCCCGAGTGTTACCTTTTCTCCAAGGTAAGTTAGGCACTCCCCAGCATTCTCAAGCTCTCCTGAACAGCTTCAGGGATCGGGCCAATTGCATTGTCTTGACTGGATATGTTCCGACTTTGAGCTTTGTCATCACTAAGGAGTCTCACTCCACTTTGTACCCCTAGAATACAACACATGACCAGAAAACACATGACCAGTGCGGAATAACTGTATCTAAAGGACATAAAAGCTCAAGACACCTTTAACATACTACACTCTAAAACTATCAGTCTACGCAATTCTTCCATTTATATAGACAGACAAATCACCAAACAGAGGGTATTTAGAGGTCCACAGTCTGCAATCTGTCATCCCCCCGATAGCCCCAGGACCTAGGCTGAGATGAACCTCACTACAAAGTCACCTTTGGAGAGTTATAAACCCTTTGGCAATTGCTCTGCAACTATTCTGGATCTGATTTATTTTGGGCTTATTTTGGTCCCTTAGGGGCATGGGCTTGGGTAGAACTGGAAAGGAAACTTCAATATAGGTATATACCTGGATTTTAGCCGTGTTCAGGTTAGCATCTCAGATAGTACCCCGAGCCCGTGAATGCACTTTAGGAATCACCAGTGACACAGCACTCCTTCGTAAGCCACATCACACAGTTCACTTCAGGGGCCACGTAACCTGTACCTCACCCCAGTGATCACAGTACTTTTCCTCCTTCTGGTGAGCAGGGTGGAGGTCTCTGCAAATTGCTTGTCTGCGTCTTATATGCTTGGCACACAGCCCACAGCCCACCACATACTACTCTTACACAGTTGTGTTGGCAAAGCTTCTTTTTTCTTCCCCCTCTAGCTTAGCCATGGACATTCAGAAACATGGAAGATATTTTAGAACCAAAAAAAAAAAAAATAATAAAACATGCCATCAGGATAATTACTTGATGGGTCCCGAGACCCCTGAGATTAGCCACTGCACTTTGAGGCAAGATGTTTTCTTAATGAGGAAGTCATTTTCAGCATGTCAAAGTCATAAAACTTAACACCGACCCCTCCCTAGATTTTATACTGCGTCTGTGCTGTGCTTGCCTAAATCTGCTGCCAGTAGATTTATATTCTAATAACTTGATTTTTAATTAGTGAGAAACCAAGGCAGTACCAGTTAAATGTCTCACAAAGCATTGCAGATGACTCTAAATGCCTTATGATATAAATACCTTTAGCAAAATGAAAACACAAGTAGCTTTGCATATATTTATATGTTTTGCCCTTTAAGTTTTGAGTTTAAAGGCTGAAAGCAGAGACAGTGGTAAAAGGAAAGCAGCTTCCTCTGAAGATCCATGCATTAAATTAGTCTGACTCAACTCAACGCATATTTACCAGGCACTTACTGTGTGCCAAGGCTTGTGCAGGGACTTGTAGAGACAGTGACACAGAGGGCCTGCCACCAAGTTGCTATTCAAAGAAACATATTTCCCAAGGGGAAATCTTTTCTCTCCTATTGAGTGGTCTCAAAAGACAGGTTAGACCAGGAGTATGCATCGATCTGGGCTCCTAAAGCATTTTGTTGGAAATTGGTAAAT
Organism: Zalophus californianus; assembly: GCF_009762305.2. Taxonomy (NCBI): domain Eukaryota; kingdom Metazoa; phylum Chordata; class Mammalia; order Carnivora; family Otariidae; genus Zalophus; species Zalophus californianus. The sequence continues at coordinate 158,807,145 of NC_045597.1, read as the reverse complement.
CAAACAAAGGGAAGTGATGAGCTCTCTTCATTATAAATAATTTTTGAAAAGTCAATATTCATTTCTCCTAAGAACTTAAGGTCCTTTTTCAAGTAAAAATTTTGAAGTAAAATAAACAACTAAAACAGTTTGAAGGTTAAATTGCTTGGATGAATAAAAGAATGTATTCTGTGACATTTTAGCTCTGGACTAGAATAAAATTTCTGGTTCCTTTTAACTCTAGACTAGAATAAAATTCCTAACCAAGCATGATCAAGAGTCTCTCTTTTATTAGGGAAACAGAATCAGGTGAATTCTTTTTACAAAGCACGCTGTCACAGAATCAGTGTTCAAGACTGGGAAAGAGCAGAGTTTTGGTAAGCCCTTCCTTCCTTCCTTCCTTCATTCACTCAGCCAGCCAGCCAGCCGTGAAGGCACCGAGCACACACTTGTGTGTCAGGCAACCTCCCTGCTTCAGGCTCTGCGTCCCGTGCTTCTGTTTTCTCTTCATATTTCAAATACAATTCTTCCATCAGGCAGCATCATTTTGGTATGTTCTCCCTTTGCTTATGGAACAGCATGTTTTGTTTATTTTGTTTGTTTGTTTTACCAGCACTAGCATACCATCTGCATTCTGGAGCACTTCTTTCCTTTCCTTGAAGAAGTAGGAGCACCCTCCAGACTGATTTCCTACCCCCTCGCTCCAGCCACTGCCCAGCCAGGTGAACGGTCAGAGCACAGCAACCTGGAGGAAGCCGGAGGTCCTGAGTTGCCCTGGGTTGAATGGTCAGCATTTCTGAGAGTCTGTAGAAGAGAGACAGATGGCTCAAGGAACACTGAAGAAGACTCCAGCCAACACTGTCTATTTCTCATTGTCACCACTCCTCTGCCATCTGGACGGATTCTGTTTGTCCTCTATTCTGTCTTTGGGTATCTATCTTCGTTTGTTCAGGTTGCCGTAACGAAGTACCACACACTGGGTGTCTTAAGGCAACAGAACTTATTCTTTTACAGTTCTGGAGTCTAAAAACAAAAAGTCACGGTGTTGGCACGGTCACTCCCTCTCGACTCTCGGCAGATTCCTTCCTTGCCTCTTCCAGCTTCTGATGGTCGCCAGCATTCCTTGGTCTGTAGATGCATCCCTACCATCTCTGCCTCTGTCCTCACGTTGCCTTCATGTTGTCTGTGTCTGAATTTCCCTCTTCTTCTGAAGACACCAGTCATTGAAGTAGGGCCCATCCTAATCCTAATGAGATGACCTCATCTTAACTGGATTACATCTGCAAAGGCCTTATTTCCAATAATGTCAGGATTTAAAGGGTGTGTCAGGTGGACAATGAATTCCAGGGCGACACTATTCAACCCAATACAGTATCCAACCCCCTTTCCTTAGCCCTTCCAGTACAGGGGCCAATTACTACCAGGAGTATTAACATAGGGGCCTGCCACCTTGCTCATTTCCTTGAACTTGTTCATGCAGTTGTAACTTGTTTACATCATGTGTACACTGTTCTTAAAGCCTCCTCAAATTAGCCAGTGTGAATGAGTCATTTGTATGCTGCTGGGACCCTGACGGACACACCTGTCCCCCCAGGTACTTCCTTCATTGCTTCCAATGTTTCAGCTTGCTTTTGCTTACCACTTACTGTAGGAACATTAAGGATAGAAAATACTGAGCCAGGAATGGTTTGCTTTGGGACCCCATAGCCTTTGCAGAGAAGGACCATCCTGCTTGAATAAGCTGCTCCTCTTAATCTGAGCTGGGCTGAAAAATTTTCAGGTATGTGACACTGATAAAAAAGAACTCCAGAATAAACAAAGCCAAAAGGACGAGAAAGGAGATGGCATTAGAATACACTGGGGCAAGAGCACGAATGTTCCCATACAGCCAAGGGAAATATTTTAATAACCATGGAAAAGCAGGAAAGGGACAGAAATACCGACAAATCAGATATGCCTTTGCTAACCTGGCTACAGAAGTGGTTTTTTTTTTTTTTTCCTTTTTATCTGTCTGTGATTTCTAATAACACATCCTTTAAATCCTAGAATAACTCCTTTTAGTATTCTCATATTGTACTTTAACTTAGGAATTCTACATCTATTATAAATGAAATTGGTTCATGTTTTCATTTTTATGATATCAGTCTCTGATTTGAGATTAGAGTTATGTTAAATTTAAAAATGACTTGGGAAGCCTTTTATTCTTTACATTCTGAAACAGCTCAACTAGAACAGGATTTCATTGTTCCGTGAGAGTTTATCTCTTGAAGATTTAAAAAAGTTTTGCTGATGAAGTCATTTTGGCTTGACAAATATTTTGATAATCATTGGCCAATTTAGACATGTCATCTATAATAACTAATATAGTTAAGTTTTACGTTGCTTTGGTGATTTTGATTTTATTGGAAATATCCATTTTGCCGAGAATTTAATATCATCAATTTAGAGCTATATATGGCAGGTAGGTATGATGTTTAAATCTTCCTATCTCTTATTATATCCTCTTCTTTCTTCCCCATAATAATAATAAAGATATTAGCAACTGTCATAGTTATTACTATGACAAATAATACCATTTGCCAGGTGCCATGCTAACCACTGTACACACCTTACGTCCTTTAACCCTTACAACAGTTCTTAGATGTAGATGTTGTCATTTTCCCTTTTTTGGATGAGAACACTAAGACTTATATTATGATGGCTACATTTTTCTCCTCTGATGTATTAATATATAAAAGATAATAGCAGATCCCCTAACACTGAGACAATTTTGCTCAAAGTCCCGCGGATCAGTATGGCAAGCATGCAATTCCATCCCGGCTGCCTAACATCTGAAACCACCCTCCTAACTCTCAACCTACATGTATCTGTGGTTATATTTCTTTACTTCTTTCCTATATTGGTCTTGCAAGAGGTTTGTCTATATTATAGACAGAGAGCTGATTCTTGACTTCATTAACAAATTCTACCTCTTCTCTTTTTAACAAATTCACTACTTATGGTTTTTCTCATCATACTTAGGTTTATCTTTGCCATCTTTTTTGTTTCTTGAATTTAACGGTAGGCATTTTAATTCTTCCTTGTTTAATGATAAAAGCATTTAAAACTATGAAATTTTCTCTGAGTATAACTAGTAAGAAATCTTAGTTTGAACCATCTGAAACTGACATCAGTCGTTGACAGTTTTTGACATAACAAAAACGATCATTTCATATGGTTCAACTTAATGCATAGTGTTACTGTCATAATTATTTTTCAATATTCTATCAGTACAGTTGATATGCTTTCTTGTTTCAAAGGTTATTTTAGATTGAAGATTTAAAATTTGTAATGGCTTGATTTTTTCCTCATTTTTCAAATAAAGAACATTTGAAATTATTTTCTAAAACATAACCCCATTGTTCTCCCTTTACTCAAAAATTTGCCCGGGTGATTCTATGGTGACATTCATTGCCCACCATTCTGCTTCTCAACATGGTGTGCCGCCTGTCTCTCCGCCCCTCGCACCGGGGGTGTCAGGCTGAACCCCCTTCCTCCACCACCTCTGGCTTTCCTCACATTCTTGCTTCCCTGTGAAGCATCCTCTCCCCTCATCTGCACTTGCTGAAAATCCTAATCTTTGAGAAAAAAAGCAAAGTCACTTCCTCCACAGACTCCCCTCATTCCCAACTTTTCCAACCAAATGATCTTGGTTAAATTATTTAATGCAGTCAATGAATTTCAGTGTACTCATTTGTAAAGTGGAGTTAATAATACTCCTTTTATAGGTTGCCATGGGGATTAAGTGATATAAAATGTCTCAGTCAGTAGGAGGATTCTTGGCATATAAGGTCAATTAACTTTTCCTGTGCAATACTCAGTGACTCCCTCAAACCACTATCACATTTCCTCCCTCTCCTCCTGCCGAACCTCATGTCAGAGTTGTCTACACTCATAGACTTCATTTCCTCAACTTTTCCCCATCCTCTGTCTACTGTAATTGAGCCTCCTGACCCTTTGCTCTACAGATGAACCACTTGCTAAACTTGCCAGTTTTCTTTTCCTTCTCATGTGTTCCCGTGAGCCACCTCTCCCACCTCCTTGCCTTTGTCTTCCCAACACCAGTGCCTGGCTCTTCTCCTGACCATTCTTTCTCTCTCATTCAGTTGGCAACTATGGTTTTTCTCACCTGCTGAATACCAGAGTTCCTCCGGCTTCTGTTCCTAGTTCTTTTTCTCTTTTTACCACAAGTCGTGGGTCATTTTACACATTTATGTAGGCATTTATGTTGCTATTTCTAACTCTTTCCTTGAGCTTCAGACTCATTTTTCCAACTGCCTCAGTTTATTGTGGAACAACAGAACATCATGGCGAAGGCCACAGCTTGGAGTCATAGACAGCTTGGATCTTATCGTCTGAAAATGGGAGACGTACAGGATTACTGAGAGGTTAAATGAGATAATTCATGTAAAGAATTCTCACCTAATACTTCGGGTCTGTCTGTCTCTCTCTTCCTCACTCCTGTCTTCTATCTCTTTCACAGACATTGAACATCTACCCCTAAGTACAAACTGAAATTCATATTTTGCCCTTATATCTGTGCTGCTTCTGTATCAGTGAAGAGCAATATCATATAACCAAAAATCCAAGAAACTGTCTCTAAATTACTCCTCAGACTCAGTTGGTCACCTCTCTTCTGTCCTATTCTCTAACGTCTTCCATGTGTACCAGACCCCCACCCTCTCTTAGATGGTTCTAATAGGTTTCTAACACCCAACTGGCCTCTTCTTTCTTTCCCATTCAGTACCTCCTCTACACTGCTGCCTGAATTATAATTCTAAAATAGAAATGCAGTATGCTTTAAAGCCTTTTATAGCTCACCTTTGCTTAGGGTTTGTCATGCTCACAGGCCCTCAAAACATACCTTCCTTCAGTACTCTCTAGTTATTCATTCTTTAGCAACTGTTTTATCAGTTGGCCCATGATTGCAACAGAACTTACACGTCTTTGAGTTGTTTGAAAGTAAAAGCTCTAACTTTTCCTTATAGCTTCCAGCGAACCTGTTATAATGCTCTACAGATGATCACCTCACGAACATTGTTCTCAACCTGAATCCTGATGATAAACGCTACTATTATTATTTACTATGTGTCTCGTACTGTCTTATGTGCTTTGCATATATTATCTCATTTCATTCCTATGGAATAAATACTAGTTCTATGAAAATGAAGCACAAAGAGATTAAATAAGTTGTCCAAGGACCCGCAACTAGTAAGCAGAAGAGCTAGGATTTGAACCCAGGCAACTACAGAACCTGCCTTTTTAAATACTACATTATTCACATAATGCATATCAATACATGTTTGCTGAGTAAATGTTCAAAGGCTCAAAATGAAAGTAATCGTATTTCTTAAAAAATACATAAAACAAACTAAATGATGGGAATGAAAATGCTATTATTCAGCAATATATTAAAAAAGAGTTGGTTACATACTTATCACGTGCAAAACGATGCTGTAAGACGAAATGACAATGAATTTCCGGTGCTTTTCTTCCTGAGATGGACCTATTTTCCATGTTTCTCATTCTAAAAAACATGGAAAATTGAACCATTAGATAAATTTCTTCTGTGGTAATTTCTCAAAGTAAATAAGCCAACTAATTACATGTTTTCTGATTCCTTGTCAGTTTTAATGCTGATAGCCTAAAAAGTAGTGTTTGAGATTAACAGTTCCCCAAACTTCTTCATGTTTTCTACCCCATCTTTTACCATGGGTGCGTTCTGTTCTTTCTCAAGGAGAAAAGCCAGTAAAGAAGATACCAGGGTAAAAATTAAAATTTCATAGAGATGTCTTGCAAATAAAAAGAGATATAATCCATTCCCATATAACGTCTGAAAGACTTGTAAGAAGAATAATTGGAGATATGAACTCAATGGCAAAATCCCCGGGTGCTGGCTTGAATTAACTAACTTTGTCTGAGTTGGCTAAGTTTAAATGTGCGTTTGTCAGCAAGTCCTTCCCGCCTTCCCCTTCTCCTATGACCCAGACTTCTTACTGGTCACACACATGCCTTAGTATTCTCAATATTGAAACCTATAGAATGAACATCTTACTCTTCTCTTTCTAAAATAATCCACTGTCACATATACTATCATTGAACTTTTATTGATGGCAGTACTATAGAACAAAAAAGTAACTTTAATAGCCTACGTAATTTATAGTATTGCATGCTCAAAGATCAAGGGACCTCATATAAAATAAGAACTTTATCAAGTGGGCTTGTTTTATGGAAAGCACTGTACCTTGAGAAGAGTACAAAGATCAGTCATGACCGTGGTCTGACTTGCACCGTAAAATTGTTGCTTCAATCATCATTGACCAATTACTGGTTTATTGTATTTTCTTTTTGTTTTTTTTTTTTTATGGTAGAGAATGCAATTTTCCCACAATCAGTCCTTCAGCACAAATACAATAACAATTTGGAGAAAGAGAGAGGAAAAAGGAATCTTAGTTTTATCTGTACAAAGGGACCAATTAGAGTTCAGTTGTGCATACAGTTGTATTTCAATAGAGTATTCTAAAGATATCCTCCTATTGTAAATAGTTCTTATTAAAAAAAAACAATCAAGAGAAAACTTGTTTTGACTGTGTGGTTTGGAAATATTACAATTCCTAGAGATTTTCTTTTTTTTATGCACAATAGATTTGCAGAGATGTAAGTATGATAAAGTAGCACATGGCACTGCTTATATTCCAGATAACTTTATTGTGGTCATTAGGAGCCCAGCCAGAGTTCTTATTTAAAAGAAAAAAAAAGTTATCTCCATTAAAAAAAATTTCCCTTAAAAATTATTAGAGGTTTAATTTTAAAATCTAAGGGCTTACTTACTCACCATTTGAATAAAGAAACACGTATATTTTAATCAGAGACGCTCTTTAATTTTTAATATAACACCTGTATTTTTTCCCATGCCTTATTTTAACTCCATACTGGAGAAGGGAGGCCCTTCCTGTATTCATAACTCACCCTATTTTGTAGGGAAAATGTGGTGAAGATGTAGCCCAGCAATGGTTTTATGTTTGCTTTACTAGTCCCTTCAGCACAGGTGTGATGCAGTGGGGATGTGGGTAACAGTATAATAGAGTTACTATTTAGCTAATCAAAACCTCAATGAGATACCACCTCACACCAGTCAGAATAACAAGTCAGGAAATGACAGATGTTGACAAGGATGTGGAGAAAGGGGAACCCTCTTACACTGTTGGTGGGAATGCAAGCTGGTGCAGCCGCTCTGGATAACTGTATGGAGGTTCCTCAAAAAGTTGCAAATAGAGCTACCCTACGATCCAGCAATTGCACTATTGGGTATTTACCCCAAAGATACAAATGTAGGGATGCGAAGGGGTACATGCACCCCGATGTTTATAGCAGCAATGTCCACAATAGCCAAACTATGGAAAGAGCCTAGATGTCCATCAACAGATGAATGGATAAAGAAAATGTGGTGTGTATACACACACACACACACACACACACACACACACACACAATGGAATATTATACAGCCATCGAAAAATGAAATCTTGCCATTTGCAATGACATGGATGGAACTAGAGGGTATTATACCAAGTGAAATAAGTCAATCAGAGAAAGACAAGTATCATATGATCTCACTGATATGTGGAATTTGAGAAACAAGATAGGATCATAGGGGAAGGGAGGAAAAAATGAAATGGGATGAAAGCAGAGAGGGAGACAAACCACAAGAGACTCTTAATCTCTGGAAAGAAACTGAGGGTTGCTGGAGTGGTGGGGGGTGGGAGGGATGGGGTGGCTGGGTGATGGACACTGGGGAGGGTATGTGCTATGGTGAGCACTGTGAATTGTGTAAGACTGATGAATCACAGACCTGTACCCCTAAGACAAGTAATACATTATATGTTAATAAAAAAAGAAGAAGCTAAATAAAGCAATAAATGCCAAATTAGATGCTTTCTCCTTTCCATCCCTTCTCCTGGTACTTCTTCAGGGGTGTCAACAGCAACCCCAAGAAAAGTGGAAGGTTGTAATATAAAGGCTTAATAATACCTCTGGCTGAAAAGAAAGGAAAACAGACAAAAACAGAAAGAAAACTGGAAGACATATAATATTTATCTCTTCCTTGTAAACATTAAGATATGTCTAAACAAGTACACTTAATTATTTAGAGAATCTAATTTTATTTGCACATGTGTTTCCTTACACCAATGCTCACAGTTATATATAAAAAAATGCACCCACATAATGCTTTTCTATGTATTTCAGAGGACATTCTAATGTGGTATGTTGTGCACTCCCCCACAAAAATTGTCCTCACATAACTACTTTGTGGAAATGTAATTTTATCCTGATAGAAGATTATTCCATAGATATGATATGTGGGTGGATTGAAGCAGGCCGTATAATTATTTTTTAATAATAACTATAAATATAGGATAACTTAGGCTACAAGTTGAGACTAAAAATAGTGGGGGTAGGTAACTGAGAGTTTACTATTTTTAAAGTAACACTCTAAATATAATACAGAGTATCAAAATTTCAACTTGTTAGATTGCCATCTGTTAAAAGATACTGTCATTTTCTTTCTTTCTTTTTTAAATATGTAGGATTTTTATGTGGTATTGTCTATGAAGCCTGAAGCAGACTTTGAAAGGTTACATATGTATTGTAGAACGTTCCCATTTTTTCTAAGATAGAGCCCAAATGAGATAATAAGATTTGGCTTTCATAACAAAATGATAGAAAAGCAATACTCACACGCTAAAAAATCCAAGGAACTTAAAACATGTTTTCGTATGGTATATTTATTTTCTTCCTATATTTGCCTACATGTTTGTTAACTGATAAACTCTAATGATTCAAAATACAGCTCTATTTACATCTCTATCCACTTCCTTTCTTAAGCATTTTAGATAATTATTAAAGCAAGGCCACAAACTTCTCTTTGGCATCAGAAAATAGAATATTTTTAACCAAATAAAATACGCCCTATTAAATTATTATTTCTTCCATATAGATAAGTGAGAAATTTAGTTTTAAGGAATTCTGCCTAGTGAATTAAGCCAAGTTGTGAAACTTCAAGCAAAACATAACAAAACAAAACAAAACAAAACGAGACAGGAAGTGGCTTCATCCTTTTGAATTTTATTTCTTCTAGAGAAGAGTATAAAATGTCCAAGTATAAAATGTCTCTGTACAAGAACACATCAGGGATATAGATTGTTATTGAATACATTTTGTTACAATTACCATTGAATAATTCATGCCACGCAGTGAAGTAGGAGGTTGTGGGTTATTTGTCACTGGTGGGCTACATTTCTCACAACTCACAAAGGACTTAAACAAGAAGGTTGACTCCATCGATACTTGGATTTCCGTTGCATAGAAAGAACCCACCGCAGCTTCAGAAGGAATCACGACTGGACTTCTGTCATGATTGAGACCTACAAGTTGTTAAAGGTTGTGGGGAGGTCTCCTCTGAGTTCTGTTTCATTTCATAAGCCTTTGGGTCTGACTTTAATTTTCTTCAGCTTGCCTTTGAGAGGCTGGAAACTACAAGATCTCCTTCACAAGCGTGTTCAGAATCTCTTTTAAACCCGCCCCAGCTTTATTTTCTTAAGTGACTTAATCAAAGGTAATTCGAGTTCACATTTTTCTATCAATGGTTGCATTTCAAGAGGTCTTATCTGATTTCCATCACCAATTACTGGCTTGCATTTCTTGTTTATATCCATCTTGAAGCTGACAAGGGCCCGGTTTGGTTTTGATGGGAAGTCAAGCCTCCATCTCATGTCAAATAGTCCCTAAAGCACATTTGTTCTGGTAAAATTATATCTTGGCAATGATGGGTTCTAATATGAAATGAGGATGTGGTGGCATGGGGTGGTCCCTGCCACTTTGTTTGAAAAATAAATTGTGAAACCTCAGTAGTAAATATTTGCCTGAGAGAACACGGTGGGAGGGAAATTACAGTGCTGGGGAATATTGCCATTAAGGGGACTGAAGTCAGAGGTTAACGTAACAGGAGTTGGTCTAGTCAGAAAGGTCAGAGCGGTTTGGCCCACTCAGTGGAGAGCTCCTAGATGACTTTTAACTATTTTTGGCAAGATAAACATCATATGTCGCTGCCTTTGGGAGCAAAGAACAAAGGTCAAAGACCCAGGGGGATTAACTTCTTAAAAAGAGATACAATATTTAACTTGGCTGCCCTCAAATGCCTTGGGTTTTCTGGCCAGCTTTCCTTAGCAGTGGAATTCCAGGTTTTGTTTAAGACAAATAGAGTGTCTTTCAGAAGTCAAGATCCTAACGCTGCAAACATAATACCGCACGAAAACGGACACGTAGGTTCTAAGTTAAATTTTAGATTCATAGTTACTTAAGAGACACAGCGGTCCTATCTGTTGTGGGGTCGTGGGCCACGCCCCAGCACCCCTGCAGGTCATCTGCACCTTCCTGTGGTTCCTAGCACCCTGCTCTTCCCTCTGCTCCTTGTATCTGTCAAACTGCAGGGCTGTCTCTTCCCACGGACTTGGAGTTTCTTGAGCTTCTCTTAATCTATTTTACTGCTGAAATCATTTGCTTCAGAGAGTGATTCTGGAGCCCTATTCCCTTGGTTTGCTTCATTCTAGCTGTGTGACACTGGATAAGGTATTAAACCTCATCACACTTCAGTTTCCTTGAGCCAGCAGTGGCAATAAACAATAACAGTACCAACCTCATAGCTTAAAGTGGGACATGATCCCTGATTCCCAATTCTGAAATTCAAAATAAACCCATCTGATGGCCTGAACTAATGTGGCCTGAACTAACATGAAAGGATTTATAGACTTTATCTCATTTAGCATACCTAGTCACACATTTCAGTACAGAAAAGTTGATGTGTTAGATCAGGGATGGTGCCCCAGACCCTCTGGGGATGTTATATACTCTATAGGTATTACATTGTTGTTTTAGAATCTTAAAAATTTTGAATTCTGAACCATATCTGACTCTAGAAGTTTCAGATTAGGAATTTCACTAACTGCCAAAATTGAGAGAAATCAATCAAAATTGAGAGACATCAATCAAAATCGGTTCGCTATAGTCCTTGTTATTTGGATCCTAACACCTGGGTCAATATCTGACACAAAGAAGGTGCTCAATAAATCCTAGTGCTGTTTATTTTAGAAACGAATGCTTATTGGTCACTTACAGAACACACGAGCCTCTTCACACCAAGGCTTGTAGAGGTCCAGGTACTTGTCCAAGGTCACACACTTAGGAGGTGACAGAGTTAGAATTCCAAAATGGGCCAGCTAATTCCAAAGTATACGCACTGGACTAGTTCACACACTGCTGGCCCTAAAACCCTGACCATCCACATCTCCTAGAATAAAGCTTTGGTTCTGCCATGAACGGAATCCGAATGCCCTGCGTCCAATGGCATTTTCAAGGTTGTGCTTTCCACTGAATTCTTTGCTATCACTAATAAAACCATGGACAAAACAATTAAATAGTGAGTATCCAAAAGAAAGATCAATGACATATTGTGTGTATGTGTGTGTCTAGATACTTAGCCACTGCTCAATTAAGATGCACTGAAATAAATAAAAGCATGTACTGCACAAGTTCTCTGTTGGTTCACCTTCTGTAAATCACTTCTCCAACCTAGGCCGGCAAATATATGAATATTAAGGTTATTTAGTCTTCATCTTTTGTTATTAAGCCTTGAATATGTATAACACAAAAATAGCCTCAACATTATATCAGATTTGAGCCTTCACGGAAAAGACAGACTTGCTCATCGATTAATGGTATTCTTTATTATATAAGCATCGCACGAATTCTTTTTTTTTTTTTTTAAAGATTTCATTTATTTGAGAGAGAGAGCATGCAAGAGCATGAGCTGAGGGGAGGGGCAGGGAGAAGCAGACTCCCCTCTGAGCAGGGAGCCCAGGGCTCGATGCAGGGCTCGATCCCAGGACCCGAGATCATGACCTGAGCCGAAGGCAGATGCTTAACCAACTGAGCCACCTGGGCATCATACCAATTCTTTCAGGACAAAATTCCAGTGTATATATATGTAAACAATTATTTCCTCTTTTTAGTGCAATTAAAACACCTATCTGAAGCTTAAAAGAATGAGTTCACTTTTAAAATATATTACCTTTTATATTTTTTGAAATAGTACAGTGGTGATAAGGGGGAAGTAGCGAAAGACTTGCAAAAAAAAAAAAAAAAACCAGATCCACCCTGAGTTAACCACAGCCACACTCAGGCTCTTGTCCACCACATATCTGTTGGAAGCATGCTGTGTGTGATTATGATCATTAAACTTAAACTCGGTTTACTATTTTACATCTAAAACAGATTGTTTCCACTTAACTTATGTAATAGAGACCACCAGTAATAATTAGTCGGTGTGACAGACAGAGCTTAGGAGAGGGATGACAGCTGCTGAAAGACCCTGGTGTAGCCCACGTTATCAGTGTCACTGATCATACTAGGGCTCCCACTTTTTCATAATTCCCAGTACCCATACTCCTTGTGGTCACCCGTACAGACTCTGGCCTTGGTCATAGGACTGACTTTGATCAGTGAACGCTAGCGAGTTGATAAAAACAAAGGCTTGAAAAAGTACATTTCCAGGGCACCTGGGTGGCTCAGTCAGTTGGGCGTCTGCCTCCGGCTCAGGTCATGATCCCAGGGTCCTGGGATCGAGCCCCGTGTCCAGCTCCCTGCTCAGCGGGGAGCCTGCTTCTCCCTCTCCCCGCTGCTCAAGTTCTCACTTTCTCTCTCAAATAACTAAATAAAATCTTATAAAAAAAGCACATTTCCATTGTCTCATGAACCTCTGGACCTCCCATCACCATGAAAGTATGTCCAAGCCACCCCACTGAAAGAATAGGAGAGGCATTTGGAAGAGAGCTAAGTCACTAAACTGAGGCCATCCCAGACCAGCCAGCTGCTGGAGCCAAGTCACCAGCTCAGTGTAAATGCTTGAGCAAGGCTAGTTGGTATCACCCGAGCCCAGCCAGAGAGCAGACCTGCTAAGTCAACCCATAGACTCAAGAACTAACAAGCAGTTGCTGTTTTAAGCCACTATGTTTTGGAGTGGTTTGTATTACAGTAATAACTATCAGAATTTGCTCTGCTGTGTCTCATTTCCTCGGTCCATTGGAACAGATGAGACAGAATTTCAGTCCAGTTTTGAAATTCTATACTAATTCTTCATATTAATTTTACATGTCCAAAGAATTATAGAGTTTATATTTCCATATTATTATCATGAGTAGCAATGTATCGTCATGACCCACAAGCATTTATTGAACATACACATGTTTGGCTTTAAATGGGACTAAGTAAGATTCGTCAAAGTAAAGAAATCCTCCACCATCTAGAGCAGAAGTTGGCAAACTTTTCCTGTAAAAGGCCAGATAGCAAATAGTTTAGGTTTTGTGGGCCATAGGGTCTCAGTCACACCTACACAGCTCTGTCACTGCAGCACAAATGTGACCATAGACAATGTGTAAATAATTGGGCATGGCCGTGTTCCAATAAAAAATCATTTACAAAAATAGATGGCAGACTAAATTTGGCCCATGGTAGTAGTTTGCCAATCACTTGTCAAGAAACCCCGAAACCAGACAACTCTACTATTGTTATATATACAGAGCAGCAAATCAGCATAAGCATTTCATTTTTTTTTATTGTGGTAAAAAAACACACAACATGAGATATACCCTCTTAATAAATGTTTAAGTATATAGTATAGTATTATTAACTATATGCACATTTTTCTACAGCAGATTTCTAGAACTTTTTCATCTTGCATGACTGAAACTCTATACTTATTGGACAGGAACTCCTCATTGCCCTCTTCCCCAGTCCCTGGAAACCACCATTCTGCTTTCTGCTTCTAGGAGTTTCACTACTTTCGATATCTCTTATCGGTGGAGTCATACAGTATTTTTCCTTCTATGAATAGCTTCATTTAGCGTAATGTCCTTAAAGTTCATTCATGGGGTAGCCTGTGACAGAATTTTCTTCTTTTTAAAGGATGGATATTCTATTGTACGTATATACAAAGTTTTCTTTATCCATTCATCTGTCAATGGACATTTAGGCTGCTTCTACCTCTTGCATATTGCACATGAGACTGTAATGAACATAGGAGCTCAAGTATTTCTTTAAGAACCTGTTTTCAATTCCTTCGGATAAATACCCAGAAGTAGGATTGTTGCAGCATCATAAGGCAGTTCTTTTTTTTTTTTTTTTAGGGAATCTCCATACTGCTTTCCATTGCGGCTACACCATGTTACAACTGCACGTTTTTTTTTTTTTTTTTAAGATTTTATTCATTTATTTGACAGAGAGAGACACAGCGAGAGGGGGAACACCAGCAGGGGGAGTGGGAGAGGGAGAAGCAGGCTTCCCGCGGAGCAGGGAGCCCGACGCGGGGCTCGATCCCAGGACCCTGGGATCATGACCTGAGCCGAAGGCAGATGCTTAAAGACTGAGCCACCCAGGCACCCCTCATTCTCACTTTTGTTTTTTTTGTTTTATAATGGCTATCCTAGCAAGATGATATCTTCTTGTGGTTTTGATTTGCATTTCCCTGATGATTAGTGATGTCGTCCATCTTCTCAAACTTCTGTCGGCCATTTGAATATCTTCTTCTTCTTCTTCTTTTTTTTTTTTTTTCAAAAACATGAAGCTCAAACTCACAACTGGGAGAGCAAGACCTGAGCTGAGATCAAGAGTCAGACACTTAACCCATTGAGTCACCCAGGCACCCCAGGCCATTTGTATATCTTCTTTGGGAAAAAAATGTCTACTTAAGTCCTTTGCCCATTTTTTAAATTGAGTTATTTGTATTTTTGGTATTGAGTCATTTGAGTTTCTTATATATTTTAGATATGAATCTCTAATCAGATAGATGGTTTGCAAATATTTTCTCCTGATTCACGGGTTGTATTTTCATTTTGTTGATTGTTTCCTTTACTGTGCAGAAGACTTTTAGTTTGATGTAATCTCACTTGTTTATTGTGCTTTTGTTGCCTGAGCTTCTGGTAACACATCTAAAAAATTAATGCTGGGCCACCTGGGTGGCTCAGTCAGTTAAGCATCTGCCTTCAGTTCAGGTCATGATCTTGGGGTCCTAGGATCAAGCCCCATGTTGGACTCCCTGCTCAGTGGGGAGCCTGCTTCTCCCTCTGCCCCTCCCCCCGCTCGTGTTTGCTCTCCCCCTCTCTCTCTCTCAAATAAATAAATCTTTAAAATAAATAAATAATCAATGCAAAGCCAGGCCAATGTCAAGATTTTTCTTCTAGGAGTTTTATATTGTCAGTCCTACATTTAAATCTTTAATTCATTTTTGGTTGATTTTGTGTATGGCATAAGGGTCCAATTTCATTCTTTTGCGTGTGGATATGCAGTTTTCCCAACACCATTTATTGAAGAGACTATTCTTTCCCCATTGTATATTCTTGGCTCCTTTGTCATAAATTAATGGACCATATATACGTTGGTTTATTTCTAGGCTTTCAATTGTGTTCTCTTGGTTTATGTGTATGTTTTTATACCAGTACCATACTGTTTTGATTACTGTGGTTTTGTAATATAATTGAAATCAGGAAATGTGCTTCTTCCCTCTCTTTTCTTCTTTCTTAAGATTACTTTGGCTATTCAGGGTCTTTTGTGGTTCCATATGAATTTTAGGATTTTTTTTCTATTTCTGTGAAAAATGTCATTGGAATTCAGATAGGGATTTCATTTAAAGTACATATCCTTGGTAACTCAACACCCCCAAAAAACAAAAAAATCCAGTCAAGAAATGGACAGAAGACATGAACAGACATTTCTCTAAAGAAGACATACAAATGGCCAACAGACACATGAAAAGATGCTCAACATCACTCATCATCAGCAAAATACAAATCAAAACCAGTGAGATACCACCTCACACCTGTCAGAATGGCTAAAATTAACAACACAGGAAACAACAGATGTTGGCGGGGATGCGGAGAAAGGGGAACACTCATGTACTATTGGTGGGAATGCAGACTGCGGCAGCCACTCTGGAAAACAGTACAGAAGTTCCTCAAAAAGTTGAAAACAGAGCCACCCTATGACCCAGCAACTGCACTATTAGGTATTTATCCAAAGGATACAAAAATGCTGATTCGCTGGGGCACATACTCCCCAATGTTTATAGGAGAAATATCCACAATATTCAAAATATGTCTATCGACAGATGAATGGATAAAGAAGATGTGGGGTGTGTGTGTGTGTGTGTGTGTGTGTGTGTATCCCCATATATATCATGGACTATTACTCAGCCACCAAAAATAATGAAATCTTGCCATTTTCAATGACATGGATAGAACTAGAGGGTATTCAGCTAAGCTAAATAAGTCAGTCAGAGAAAAACCAATACCATATGATTTCATTTATACGGGGAATTTAAGAAGCAAAACAGATGGACATAGGGAAAGGGAAGGAAAAGTAAAATAAGATAACAACCGAGAGGGAGGTAAACCATAAGAGACTCTTAACTATAGGGAACAAACTGAGGGTTGTTGGAGGGGAGGTGGGTGGGGGGATGCGGTAACTGAGTGATGGGCATTAAGGAGGGCATTTGATATAAGGAGCACTGGGTGTTATATGCAACTGATAAATCACTAAATTCTACCCTGAAACTAATAATATACTATATGTTAACTAAATTGAATTTAAATTAAAAAAAAAACCTGAAAAGAAAAGAAAAAAGGAAAAAAAAAGTATATATCCCTGGGGTGCCTGGGTGGCTCAGTTGGTTAATCGCCTGACTCTTGATTTCAGCTCAGGTCATGATCTCCCAGTTGTGAGTGTCATGAGATTGAGCCCTGTGTCAGGCTCCACATGGCTATGGAGCCTGCTTAAGATTCTCTCACTCCTCTCCCTCACCCCACCCATCCCTCCCTCGCTAAAAAAAAAAAAAAAAAAAAAGTAACAACAAATTTAAAAAAATAAAGTATATATCCCTTGGGGAAGTATGAACAATATTAATTCTTCTAACCCATGAACTCAGAATATCTTTCCATTTATTTGTACACTCTCAATTTCCTTCATCAATGTTTTATAGTTTTCAGCGTATAGATCTGTTCATGGGATTGAAGTTCTTATGTTGAACTATCCTTGCATCTTAGTAATAAATCCCCCTGGTGATGATTTCTGATCCTTTTCATGTGCTATTGGATTCTGTTTGCTGGTATTTTCTTGAAATTTTTGCACCTGTGTTTATCAGAGAAATGACGTGAAGTTGGGGGTATTTCTCCCACTTGTTCCATGCTGACCCCGGAGGAACCATGCTGAGTAATACAACCAGCACAAATCTTTGCCTTTAGTCTCAGCAGCCTCCTACCTGGGGCCCTTTCTTGTCAGTGCTTAGATTTAGGCAAGATAGAAATTGGTTCCTTGGGCAGCCCCCAGAAAAGTCTGCACGTTATATTTGGGTTTTAGTTTTCTCCTTCCCTCCCTATGGAGAAGTCAGGAATGGGGCGTTTTGTCATAATTGTGCCACACTGAGCTAAGGGAGGGATGGTGGTGAGTGAGGGACACAAACTGTCCTGTTAGCTTCACCCTGGATGCATGCTCATGTGGGGTGCAGGAACCTCTTGTTTCCTGGATTTCTCATGAAGGGAGTTGATCGATGTATTGTTAAATGGGTGTTTTCATGTGAGGATGGAGAGTCCAAGGCTTCCTGTTCTATTATTTCAACATCACCACTCTGTTTTATGTGTTTTTAACAGAAGTCACATTGCTTGTTTGAGGTTTTCACTGAGCAGAAATGTGTTGTAAGTAAAATGAAAGCGTAGGAACAGGGACAGTCATAGGGATAAGAAAAAGAGAATAATAGATACAGATAGGACAGTACAAATCACGGATGATCCTTCCCCACGTGATGTCATGCAGTTGCAAACCACCTAATTTTATTCATAATAATGTTTTAAAAATCTTTAATTTAAATAGAAGATCAACAAATATTCATGTAAATAGCATAATGATTTTCAATACTGACTTTTAAAAAACCCTCATTAGTGACAAACTATCAATTTGCAATCATATTTCACATTCATCTTGTCCATATGCTACAATGAGCATAGCTTCCATTTGTGTTCAATAAAGGTTTGATAAATGAGAAAAGAATTCCACTATTTTTTGGAAGACACAATAAGGAAGAAGACTCCGCTCTCATTTTTTTGATGAACTCCAAAAGAGACCAGTCATTCCACTGGCAAGTTCGAAGTAAAACTAAGTATCCACTGAGACTTTGCTTAATTTTGGACAGAAAGCAGCATCATATTTGATATTTAAAACTGTCTCTAATAGATATAACACAAGACCTCGCCAAAAAAAAGCTTTTCTATATATGTTATCAATAAGCAATTAGAAATTTTAATAGGAAAAAAAATCACAGTCTCAGTTGCCACACAAAGTATCATGATACAAGAGATATAATCATAAAATATCTACATAGTCCTTAAGGACAAAGATGCTGGAGCCAGCATGCCTGGGTGTGAATCCACTGCTTACTAGCCGTGTGACCCTCCACAACTTTTCAAATGCTTCTCCCTTTCCTCATGTGTTAGAAGTGCACACGATAATACGAACTACTGCAGAGCAGCTGAATGGACTAAATGAGCAAATATGTGTAAAGCTGGTGGAAAAGTGCCTGGCAAAAAGTAAGTGCTATCTTTGGGTTAGTTTATCATTCATTATTGCTATTATTTCATAAAGAATTACAAAATGGTAATGAGGGACATACTATACAATAGATGGAAATAGAAATAAATACCATGTTCCAGGACAGATAAAGTTAAATTCAAATTAGCTTAGATAATAAGTTAGAAATAGAATAGGGCATCTGGGCAGCTCAGTCAGTTAAGCCTCTGACTCTTGATTTCAGCTCAGGTCCTGATCTCAGGGTCGTGAGATCGAGCCCTGTCGGGCTTCACACTCAGTGTGGAGCCTGCTTGGGATTCTCTTTCTCTCTGTTGCCCCTTCCCCCCACTTGCACACTCTCTCTCAAAAAAAGAAAGAAAGAAAGAAAGAAAGAAAGAAAGAAAGAAAGAAAGAAAGAAAGAAAGAAAGGAAGGAAGGAAGGAAGGAAGAGATTAGAAAGAACAACAGAAGAAAATGAATAATGTGTACTTGAATGAAATAATTCAAATGAATCTAAGATTTAAAAAATTAATCTATAAATTTAATGCAGTTCCAATCATAATTCCAATTTGGTTTTACAGAACTTGATAAGTGGATTACTAAGTTAACTTGGAAGAGAATTTTGGAAAAACCTTTGGAAAAATCCCCAGTTATAATGATAATGCCCTGACAGGTATTAAAATATACTATAAAACTATTTCAATTAAAAACATGTGGTATTCGTACAAGACTAGATAAGCATTAATAGAACAGAATAGAGAGCAAAGAATTACACTCATCATATGTGGGATTTTAGCATGTGATATGCTGGCATTTTAAATAATTAAGGAAAAGATACACTACTTAATAACTGGTATTAGACATGGCTCTTTATATGGGGGAAGTAAGACAGATTTCTCTCTCACACCAAAAAACCTCACACTTTATCTTACAGAAACATAACTTTCAGATGGATTCAAGAGTTACACATTTAAAATTTACCAAAAATAGAAAAGTATTAATATATATTATTCAACATAAAGGAAAAACCCAGTTCTTCCCACTGTTTCTCTCCTGTGTGTCTCCTTTACTACTCACAGAGAACACTTCATCTGTGACACTGGCGGTCACCAAATGTGTTGGGGTTTTTCCCCACATCAAGCAATTCTCTATACCACCAGCTTGGTGTCCTATAATTGAATTCCATTCTCACACTACCTGAAGACAGTGTCAGATTTCCCGGGTAAGGGCTTGGTCCTACAAGACTGACTCCCCCTGCTCCCAGTCCCCACTACAGAACCCCATGTTTCTGACCAATTGGCTATAGATTGGAGGCTCCAATGCCACCCCCCACCCTTGCTCCTTCTATTCAATTAATTTGCTAGAATGGCTCACAGAACTCAGGGAAACACATTTAGCAGTTTACTGAAGAATTTGATCAAGAATACAGATGAACAGCCATATGAAGAGATACATAGAGAAAGAAGGTCTGGGAGAGTCCCCAATACAGGAGCTTCTGTCTCTGTGGAGTTGGGGTACATCATCCTTCCAGTGTGGATTTACCAACTTAGCAGCTCTCTGAACCCCATCTTATTGGGATTTTATGGAGGCTTCCCCACTGCATTATCAATTATTAACTCAATTACCAGTTCCTCCCGTTAGGAGGATGAGGCTGAAAATCTCTCACTTCTAAACATGACTTCGTCTTTCTGGTCACCAGCCCCCATCCAGGAACGCACCCCCACTGTCACCTCATTAGAACAAAAGATGCTCCTAGAATTCTTATCACTTAGGAATTCACAGAGTTTTAGGAGCCCTGTGTCAGGGATGGGGTCAAAGTAAATATTAGAACAATAGATGCTCCTAGTTCTCTTATCACTTAGGAATTTACAAGGGTTTTAAGAGCTCTGTGCCAGGAACCAGGGGCAGAAGCCAATATTTGTATTTTCTGTTATCTCACAACAGAACACAAAATGCAGAAGCCATTAAAAATAATGTTATCTTTTTAAAAACATTAAAATGTAAAGCTTTTATAATAAAAAACAAATTAAACAGGTAAAAGAATAGGATAAATTGTTTCACATATGATTCAAATGATTAATATCTAGAATATTAGATCATAAAAATCAATTTAAAGAGAAAAAACAAATATAAACATGATCCATGAAAAGATGCCCAACCTCATTCTTAATCAGAGAAATGCAAAATTGAAAAAAAGTGATTATTTTTTGCCTATCAGAGTACATGAAATTCAAAAGTTGTAACATTCTACCTAGCTGGTAATGCCCAATTGCACCCCCGAGAGAAATGTAATTTTAAAAAAAATTGTAACTTTTAAGAAGTTGTAAGAACTGGTTTGGTTACAGTGCAGGATATAGGGGAGGTTGTGAAGACACTTATACTCATTTTTGGTGAAAATGCAAATTTCTAAAGCATTTTGGAGAGCATTTCAGGGGTTTCTAAAAAATAATGTTGGTACCATTTGATCTAGCAATTCCATTTCTAAGAATCTATGTTATAGGCAGGCATATAAAAGCAGATAGACAGACAGACAGACAGACACACACACACACACACACACACACACACACACACACACAGATGCTCATTACATTACACTCATTGCAAAAAAAAAAAAAAAAAGGAAAGGAAAGGAAAAGAGCTAAAGTTCCATCTATAGGAAAAGAGGCAAATAAATTACTTCCAGGGTCTAGAATACTATGCAGCATTTGAAATGAATATGATAGATCTTTATGGAGTGATCTGGAAAGATATAAGATATATTATTACATGAAAAGAGGACATTGGAGTAAAAAATAATAATAACACTAATGCAATATTTATGATATGCTGGGAATAATGCAAAGTATTTCATCTATACAGTTAATATGAGAAATAGAACCGTGGAACACACACAAACATTTCTCATAAAAATTCTTTGAGGTAAGTGCTGTTATTTACATATTGGAAATGTGAGGAAGCTGAGGCACAGCTGGTCAAGTGACTTGTGGAAGGTTAAAGATTTTGAATTCAGGCCGTCTTACTCCTAAGTCTTAGGTATATATGAGATGATGCCTCCCTAAAAACGAAATAAAGGAAATAAAACTGCACAATGTCTCAAACTCCACAGGGATAGTTGGGTATATATATATATATATATGTAGAGAAAGAGAAAGACAGATACACTATGAACACACGGTAGAAGACCTTAAAGGATACATATTAAATTATTGACTGCATTTGGGTTTTGAGTAAATGTGGAGAGGGAGAGAATATCTTTTTACTGAGTATATTTCTGTATTGTTTGAAGTTTTAGAACAAGCATGCATTCATTGAATACTTGTGTAATTTAAAATATTCTTTAATTTAAAAATAATCATCTAACCATTATACACACCCACGTATTCAGTTTACTTTCTAGGAGATGGTGGTGGTTATTTGTGAAAAATGATACACTGATGACAACAATGGCTAGATTTTAAGAACTGTTGAGAGCATATGCTTCAAATTATTTACTGATCAGTAAATTAAACCATATTCAAATTTCAATCCATCAAGGCACTGTTGGATAACTGTACAATACAAAATATATTGGAGCATAATCACATATGCATCTTGATCCATTGTCATGTTCACTGCTGTGGTATCTTTGTTATTAAATAGTTCATCTTCCTTTCCACCATTTGTGGTTTCCTTTTCCTTTTCTGTAAATCGTGACTTCTTTTCTGTAAATGGGTGATCTTTAAATGGGCAACTAGCTTATGTGACACAAAAGCAGTTTATAACAGTGACAAATCTTGGCAGGCCAAGCTCCCTGGTTTTTAAATAATTCTTTTATTCAAATGGACTTCTAATCCAAGCCTCCAAGAGCAATCTCAGGAGTCTTGAGGCCTGGGACCTGGAGCAGACCCACTTCTAACTAGAGTGCCACCTTATTATGCCCAAAGCAATTCAGAAAAGCAACCTGAGAAAACAGTTGTTTACCAAGCACATGTTTGCTGTTTCGGAGACCCTTTGAAAAGCATCTCATGGCAAAGGGGGCCCCTGCTGGAATAGAAGGGGATGTTCTGATCTGAGTTTTCCTGGATAATTACAATGGTCTGATTTAATGCAGGAAAGATTTTTCCATACAAACATTAGACTACAACCGAGATTCTTTATGATACAACGTGATATGAAATGATTTTATGCAGACAAAAATTTAAGGCTAGCAAAATTCTAAAGCTTGATTGCTCTTGGGATAATATTTCAAGCCTCCAATCATTCCATTTTAAAATACCTCAAGTTTACAATGATGAATCTAAAAAGCACTAACAAACCCTACTCATTCAACTCTAGTTCTTGAAATGGCATCTGCCTTTGAGCTATAAAAATAACAGATGATTTTTTGATAGCTTATCAGTTAACAGACTGCTTAGTTAGGGTAGCACATTTTTATGCTAATGTCAGCAGAGAGGGAGAGGGAAAGAGGAAAGTAAAAACACAGAGCACTAGGGTGGGGTAGAGAGAGATTTAAGGACACATTTTGATAAAAAAAATTAGAGATTTTCTTTTCCAGGATTCTTCCTTCATAAGGTAAGGCAAGAACACTGACTTAGAATTGTTCAAACCTAAAATAGACCCTAGGGCTAGGTGAGGGAAGTAATAAAATGTGATTAATGTTTAAATGCTATAAAATATGCCTTATACTGGGCACAAAATAAATGAGGAACCTTCATGGATAAAGAATTCCATTGAAGTGCCAGTGAGCTAAAAGATGTATTTTTTGAAATGTCAATATGACATTATAGTCTTAGAGTTAGGATTGCAATATTAATTCCAGGAATTCAAGCCTAGTCAATTGAGAAATATTGTTGAGGTCTTAATGTGTTTTTGTCATATTAATTGAAGGAAAATAGAAATGGAATTAATATTAGATTTTTCTAAACAGTTTAAAATAAATCATAGCACTGTAGAATCTTAGAAGGCACCTAGAATTATGTTGCTACAACCTGATATCAAGAGCCTGCATCCCATCTTCAATAGCATAATCATAATGTAACGCATATTACTAATAAAATATTTAACTAGGTTTATTGTGGTAATCACTTCACAATACAGATGACCCTTGAACAACACGGATTCAAACTGGGCATGTCCACTTATACAAAGATTTTTTTCTGTAAGTACAGTACACTGTTATCAATGTATTTTCTCTTCCTTATGTTTTCTTTAAGTTTAAAGTAATTCTTACTTTATTGTAAGAATACAATATACAGTATACAGTATAAAATACCTATAACATACAAAATATACATTGACTAAGTTATTGGTAAGGCTTCTGGTCAATAGTAGGCTACTAGTATTTCAGTTTATGGGGAGTCAAAACTTATACACAGAGTTTTATCAGCGCCCCTAACCCCTGCACTGTTCAAGCTTCAACCGTGTATTTGTTGTATACCTGAAACTAATACATTATAGTCCAATTATACCCCAATTTAAAAATAATATATTTCAAATTTAAAACATTAAGAATTTTTTATGTTCCAGACACTCTACTCAATACTAATCAACTGGGGGATCAATGTATTTTAATGAGAACGGTGAATTTAAATTAAATATTGAAGGAAGGGTAAAGTTCACCAGATAGATAAAGAGGTGAATGGCATTTAGGAAAGGTAATAGCAAACATAAAAGCTAAGGAAAAAAAATGTTGTGCATTCAAAGGACTTCAAGTAGTCTAGCAGGAGGAGAAGACAGACTGTCCCAGACGGTTGGGAAAGTTAACTTGGGCTGGCCGATAGAAAACTTTGTGTGCCATGCCAATGGATGTGGCAAGACTGAACCAAATGAACATAGATTTTATTTATGTTCAGAAGAGATCATGTTGACAGTTTTGAATGTTGACACATCAGGTGATATTTCACACAGCAAGAAATGTAGGTATAGAGCTACTTCCCACTGATAATAGTCCAAATAAAATGTAATAAAGAGCTAAACATAGCCAGCAGACAGAGCAGAAGGCAACCAATCTGAGACATATTTAGTAGCTAATCTCTTCAAGTTTTAGGGAGAAAAGAGTCCAGGATTCCTCCTGAACTTTCTGGAGCAAGTGATTGGACAGTTGTATATTCTTAGGCATGAGGATGAAAAGAGAGTTTTCAGGAGAAAATGCCAGGTTTGAAGGGCTCTGTTTTGTCCAGGTAATGGCTAGTAAGATGTTGGAAATGTGTCTTCAGTGGTCTGGGCCAGAGAGATTTTGGAGAGTTACCTTTTTCAGTCTGAAGTCCATGCAGGAATTAAATCTTAAAGAAAATGACTTGAGTGACCACTTTCTCAATTCTCCCAAGGATGGTACATAGCTGGCATTATTCCAAATGCACAGGAGAAAACTTAAGTTATGACACAGAATTGACAACTAGGGCATTAAAGTTTCCTTCTCACTCTGCACCCTTGTTGAGATGGGATAAGTTTACCCAGGGAAAAGAGAAAAGAGTCAAGAGCTGTGCCCACCTATATTTCAGGGTCAAGGAAAGAAAACCGCCCCCCGAAAGAACCTAAGAATAGCCAAAGAAAAAAAGACTGGATGAGATATTTGAAATGTTGATTTCACAAATGAATTTGTAGAAACCAGAGAAAGTTTCGAGAAAAATCAAGGTCAATTATGCCAAAAATCTCAGATTTAGAGAATAAGATAGGGTTATAACAATAACATTTATTGAGTAAGCACTGAAAACCAGATGTAACATATTTAAGAACTGGAAGTTTGCTTATTAGATTCAGAAATTAGAAAGTCATTAATGGCATCACATAGAACAGTCCGTTGATTGAATCGTTAATTTAAAACATAGATGTGAAAAATTTGAAATGAAAAAGAAAATATAGAAAGACAGATTTTGGTTCAACTATAGGAAAAAATTTTTATTCAACAGCAAATTTTTTTGATGAGTCATGTCAATTTTGAAATCTCTCACCACTGAACAACAGTGCACCCCTGGGTAATCTGATGTTTTCATTTTTGGGTGAGTTCTGACATTAAAAGTGATGTTACTTACAGAGAGACAAATTCTGTTTTCATGTAACCTCCACTCACCTTGTCACACACCTACCCCTGAGCATCATGGGAATATGTGCTGAGACTTCCATAAAGCCTTCTTTTAAATAGTCTATGACCACCTCGTGTTTGCTTTGAGCCACTGCCTCATCAAGTTGAACATCCCCGGACCCACTGACCAGTCATTTGGCCTGTAACATGGTTCCCCTCACTCATTGCTCTCCCTACACATCCATGCCCCTGCTCCATCGTTATTTAACAAGTGTCCTTTTGGGGTTTGCACATGGTCAAAGCAAAACCAAGGTGTAGAAGAAAAGGACATAATATCACGTACTACAAGTGAGCGATATTCTTTACTTCTTTACTTTTTTTCAGCTTATGAGAAAAAGAAAATGATGGGATAACTATAAGTCAGGAAAACAAAACTTTAATTCTTAAGAACTATCACTAAATCAGCCTTTCTGGATAACAACTGCAATGCTTATCACATGTCAGGTCTCATGCTAACCCCTTATCTGTCTTACCTCATCTAATTATTGAAATAATTCCATGACGTGCATATTTTCCAACAAATAGGGAGACTGAGGGAGCAAGAAAATAAATGTGTAGACCTTGCCCCAGTCTACACAACAGTAAGTGACAGGCCAGGAATTTGAATCCGGGTCCATTTGACTCCATCCATTGTCTCCCGCCTAATACATCTGAGGAAAATAAGGTCCTGAAGGTGACTTGTTCAGAGTCATCAGCTACCAGCAGGAGAATCCTGCTGGCATCCAGGCTCTCTGATTAATGGTCCAGTACTCCGTTATACCTACTGAGAGGGGTTCCCGTGAGGACACAAGGCAACTATGAAATAAGAGATCACGGTTCTTTGAGTTTGCTCAACTCGCATTTAGGAGTGGATAAGTTTAACAGTATTTATGAGAACAAGAAAAAATTAAAATACACCTGAATATCTGATGGAGCATTTGCAGATCTCCGAGACAGGTACCCCTTTGAACAAAAGGCTCTGCTGAGGACCGGAAGTCCTATGTCATGCTGGGCTCATCTTCCCTGTAAGGAAACTGTTTGCATGTACAAAGTTGGATGAAAATGGAAACCGTGTCCCCATCGTCACATAATCTGTTGGTTTTCATTTCTCTGGACACCTTCTACCATGGTCTGAATTATGTAAGTGTATGGGTTCGTACAGTAGATTGTCACAGATTCCCGTGTAAATGGATGGACGTTATGGGCTCTCTCCCCAAAAAGCATATGTGGAACCCACCTTGAAGAGGCCCCCTGTGCCCCAGGTGATGCTCAACAGGCAGAGAAAATGAGAAAGGAGCCGAATCTAAGCTAAAAGTGGAGAAGGAAAAAGATCCTAAGAACTGACGGTTTCAAATCTGACAGGAATACTAATTGATTTTAATACAGATTTTTAAACAGATACCAAAAGCATTAATGTCAAGGATGTTTACTGTCGCTACCTCATTGGAAAAATAAAAGCTACGTTTTTACCTCAATAGTTTGCTTTTCATTAAACATGTGATAAATAACCAATGAGATGACAATAGAAATACAACTTTGCTTCATGATTTGGACTAAATCAAACCTCCTCCATGAAATTACAAAAGTTAAATTTTGCCTAACTGCAGGGGTTAATCAGAAATATAATAAAATAAAATAAAAAAAGAAACTCCTCTAATGCATAAGGTTTTAAAGATGGGCCATTTGGACTTATGCATCAAATTTTTAAAAATTTTATAACAAGATTTGTGGCTCTCTTGTAAACCAGTTGAGGAATTCAAGTACACTGAGCCTCATGCATTTTCTAGTCAGAGCACATCACATGCAATCACATACATTCAACGTATTCCAGAATGACTCTAAATGTGCTTGCTTCCTGTGAAAACACATATATTTTAAATGGATTATTTTACTGACAGAGGAGGAATAACCTAGTCATCACGTCTAGCATTATGTCCAGCCAGATTTCTGAATTTCATTTTGAAATATGTCTGTACATTGGAGGTAAATATACATAAAGAAAATAATTCAGCATGAAAAGGTAGACGAATATTATGCCCACACACCTAAAGCCTTTGAAAATAATCATGCCACTTACATATTGATAACTGTAAGATAATACATTTTTACTTTGTATGGATGTATAGTTTAAGCTCTGTATTTGCAAATCAGGGGACAAAAAGGGGACTTTAGCATAATATTATCTACCATAATAAATCTGTGACTCCTTTAGTTTGAAGAGGTCATCAAGCATACACAAATTTTTGGATGTGTGGTAAACAAATATTTCCTGCATAGCTGATAGGTACCTTTAAATGTTGGGGGCTTTCTTCCATGATCTTATCAGTAGCAGCCACGTATGAAAAAAAGTAACCAGATATACAGTGAAGTGAATGTGGTTCTTAAGTGGAGTGTGTTACTCCTTCCCACTCTACTGAATGAACTGTTAAAAGACCAAGAAGGCTGTCATAGAGATATCACAGGAAATAAAGAACTCCAAGCCAAGGGTGTGTCCAATGGGGTTGGCATGGAATGACAGACCGCCCTCCCCACATGGAAAATCTCGTCACCCATCTGAGATATCACATAACGGTGGCAGCGCTCCAGAGACAGAATGAGCTCCACCTGTTTGCAATGTGTTTAGCTATTAATATTTATGTAGTAATTCAAGGGAGTAAAAAATGACAAAATGAACCAAGTTGTATCACTGTTGGTGCTTTCAACCAAGATTGCTTAAAAAAAAAAAAAAAAGTAACAGCATGAATCTGTCCTTCGCTGTGGGAAGAAATCGTGTGACATCCTTAGAATGCCAAGGATTGTTGAAGAGAAGGCAGTAGCCCTGTCCTTGGCATGTCCAGAACATTTACTCACCATTGACTTAACAGACAATTTTACTATTTGTAGTGGTGCTTCTGAATCATGTAAAAGCCATATAAATCAGAAAAATATGTTTTCAGAGCTCTGCTAATATTAGTGAGCCTTATCATTAAACTTAGAGAAGGCAAAAATGGCACACATTTCTCATGGCTCATCTGAAACAAAAGAAATTGGGAAGATGGTCATCCTTATCGATGTCCCTAAGGATATTTGTCTAAGGTCATGGCCATTCTTTACAACAGCGACCTCAAAAGGTGAGCAATATTCCATGAAGATATTTTTTTTTTTTTTTGATGTTTATGGCCCTGTGATCTACTGGTTTAGCTAAACTTATTTGCTGTTTTGGACTCTACTGCATCTTAAGGAAATGAACTTCTTAAATGTAGTGGTAAAATGATGCATTCTCCTATTTATCCTGAAATGGCCTCTTTCAGGAATTGATCTTGTGGTGCATGGCATAACGGCAAACCTGAAATTGAATCTAAGGACATCTAACCTCCAATTCTGTTTCTGGGCAATAAGGTTGTTATGAGGAAATAATCACGAGCATTGGGGTCAGACTAATTTGAATTCTAATCACAGATCCACTCCAAATTAGCTATATGACTTCATAAATTTACTGAAATTTCGAGCCATGATTATTTGTTCAAAGGTGATGATAATATTATCTCACCGAGTCAAGTGCCCACAACACTTCTGAGTTTCCCTGCCACCGTGTTCTGAGCTAGGACTGATATGTTGCAGGACCAGAGAACACCTAGAACTTATTTATTCCTATTGTAGAACTTCCTCCATGAGATCTAGTAATTTTGAGCTAGAACCTAGGACAGTGCCTGGCATACAGAAGGTATTTATCTTGGTTGGTTTTTGTTTGTTCTGAGTAAAAGAACCATTCCCAGCATTGAGAGTGTGGTTCAAACAAAGACCCTACTTTGGATGTTTTAACCCGTCCTAGTCAAACTGTGAGGAGATGCTTTAAGACAGGGCCCTCCAGAGACCACAGAGAAAACTCCTTTGGATTTAATCTCTGTGGGAGGCACAAAATGGCGTTGGCTCTGCTCTCACATTTCTTACGACCCACTTTACTACAAGTAAGCACTAAATTACTCCAAGCATCTTTGTGATAACTTATTCCCAAGGACCCTCCCAAACCCTACATGGTGTGTTACAGCACAAACCCGCCAGGGTGTTAGAGTCATATTTAGAGGAAGTTTGAATGGTTGCTTCCACATTAGAGTTTAAGACTTAAATCTTCAAATAGTTCCATGGAAGGCTATTTTACCCTTTCCTTCAACACTGAAGATGTTAAGGACTGTGAGTAAGTACTGTAGTAGGCTGCAAACTGACCCTCCAAAGATACCAGATCCTAATCCCTGGAATGGTTAAACGTTACGATATATGTTAAAGTCTTTGCTGGTGTGATTAAATTAAGAGTCCTGAGATGGGAAGGTTATCCTGGATAATGAGGGTGGGCCCTAAAGGCTCTTATGAGTGTCCATATAAGAGAAAGACAGACACACAGAGGAGATGGCAAAGTGAAGACAGAGATGGAGAGAGGAGTGATACAGTCGCAAACCAAGGAATGCTAGCAGACTCCAGAAGCTCAAAGAAGCCAGGAGTAAATTCTCAACGAGAGCCTCAGGAGGCAGGCCAGCCCTGCCAATACCCTCATTTCGGGCTAATCTTGGAGGTCTGGCCTCCAGAACTGTGACAGAATAAATTTCTGTTGTTTTAAGCCTACCAAGTCTGTGGTAATTTGGTAGAGCAGTCACAAGTACTAATACATCCTCTGGATTGTGTTTCCTAACATTTTATTGAGCAGCTACTATCTGCCAGTCTCTGTGCTGGAACGGAGAAAGTGTTAATGCGTATGCGAAGGTGAATATGGCTTTAACCAGTTCTGCAGGAATGTGTGAGGCTCATGAACACTCTTTAGCTACTGAAAGTAAACATTTACCATCTAAATTTCGGCTGCCAACATGCCAAGCATTACATGGTCTTTCCTGATCCTTTCAGCCAGTCCTGGTGATTAGTTCTCCATCCCTTCTTCTCTGATTGTCATGCTGTAGAATCCTTCAGTGGCCTCTCTTCTCAAGACCCACTACTGCTTGGACCCTACTTTTTAATTTCCATCTTCACTGCTTATCATTCTCTCTCTTCCATTATACCCATTTGAGCCTTCCAGAACTTTTGTTTCCTCCAATCTATCTATCTCATCACTGAGCCTGCACACTTATCAGTCCCTCTTCTAGGAACAATCTTTTCTTTTCTCTCATTCCTGACTTCTGGGCTAGATTAGATCTCCATCCTCTGTGCTCCCATAAACACCCTATGTATCCTCTATGATTATCTTTGTTATTATTTATTATAATTGCTGGTCTAATATATTTTCCCCAGTGGACTACAGGCTCTGTGAAGACAGAGAGCGTGCCCATCTTATTACTGGACCCCTAACACCCTGTTCTTATGTGTCCGTGGCTTTGCAAAACAAGAGTTCAGTAAATAATTGTTGCTCAATGGATGATCGAACGAGTGACTAGATGAGCAACCTTCCTCAGAGATTGAAGCCCCAGCCTGCATGTTTATTTTCTTTTCAAAATATGATTCGATTATTTCAAGTCAATATGATTTTATTTTCACCCTGGGCCCATAGGCCTGAGGCTAAAAAATATTTAATTGCTGCAATAAAGGCCCTGTTACCCAGATTTAAATTCCCTCACTCCATCAGCTCTATTTATTAAACTGGGTGTGAGATCTATGGCAATTATCTAGATAACCTTTGCGGACATGGCCCTGCCTACCAGCAAAGGGAGTCACTTGTGGTTCCACATGAAATGAGATCTGTAAAAAGATCTATAAAAAACACCTAAGACGTATCTCCACTTGTTTCAGAGAACATTCCTGAGGTGGTGTTGCCCTTGTTCTATCTCCACAGGCTCTTTGGGGAGCTGTACAGAGCCTCTGAGGTTACTTACATGACACTGTTGTGCCCTGCATTGCATACGTCGGCCCATTATTGGAGTTGATGCCAATTTGATAGTGATCAAAATTCGCTGTCATCAAATGCCAACTCTTTGGACCTTCTGGAATTAGTTAGTGACCATAGCTCCTTTCTAGTGGAAAAAGCTGTATGCAACAGCCAGCTGTCTTATCAGGAAGGGAAATGATTTGCTTTTTCAAATTGGCTTTAAAAAGTGTATATGTTGCCAGACGGCCTCTGGGCATGTGTATGAAACATCAAAAACAGACACAAGACACACGAAAAAGAAATGAATTCCCAAAGCAGGCTCCCCAGGAAGTAGCCAACTAGGTTCTACTGATGGAATGAAATAAGCCTTAGAAACATCACTCTTTCCTTCTATAAATGACTTTTCTCTGTGAAAGTGGAAATATATGGGGGTGGGTGGGTACACACTGGAATCATTCTATGAATTAAGTTTAAAAAAAATCAGTGCCACACCTCAACTGTTTTACTATTACTACCTAAACTACTGTACTATTTTTAAGTCTGTTTTCTGTTTCAGAAAAATATTATATCTGAGAAATACTATCAGTTTTTTTTTAAGGATCCACAAAGATCCTGCAAGCTCTCTTAAAATTTAGAGATGCTTATTAACTTAACATTTAATTGTGGTAACTCTTTTTTAAAAAGTCTTTAACTTGCTGGATTCTTTATACAAATAGATGCTTATTTACCTTCTTACTCGTAGGGGAATCTAGAACTCATACTTAATGTTCTGATTAATGATCATAAACAATGTTTTTAAGATTTCTTTTTCTTTTTACCTGTGTATAATCAAGCCATCTAGTTACCAGTAACTGCAAATGTCACAGATTTAAATGGTCTCTTTGGGACTTTTAATCTGTTTGCTTTTATAAAGAAGGTGATTTTATTTTTACATTAAGGAAGCATTAACATCATTAAATGGGCTCCCACTTTATGATAACTGCAAATGTCACATTGATCCAGAAAGATAAGAAAATGTGCTCATCTTTGGAACAAATATCCAAGGCATGAGCAGGCAACCCACACTATTTGCATTAAAAAACAAATTGTATAAATGCAGAAGATTGATGTACCATCTGTTCATGTCCTTCACTTTTCTGGCTCTTCTGTGTTGAGATATTTTTATGGAATAGTTACGTTTATTATTTTGAAAATGAGCCACAGGTTAAAGAAGTTTATGATGGGTAATATAACTCAAAGCTACTGGTTTACTGTATTCCAGGTATTAAAGCTTGCTTTATGTTACATTCCATGCTATTAAATGGATCACTCTATCACTTATGTAGTCTGATGTTCAGACCAAGATAAAATGTATACAAAATTATAAAGGATATTTAGGACGAAATCCAAAATATCTCACTAAGATGCCTCTTGGCAAGGAGAAGAAAAAAAAAAGAAACCTTTAAAAATTAATGACTTTTAAAACCACTGGCAATAGGCATCAACTTATTCTGTCACTCCTAATGAAAACAAAGGAGTAAAACAGAGTAAATAAATATCTCTTTAGAGGAAGTACATTGGAGTTCCAATCTTCCACTCAGGCACTGTTTTCTTCTTTCAACTTGTCATCTAAAAATCTCCTAGCAAATCTAACAAGAAATTTCATTTCCCTTTGCCCTTCCCTACTTACTAACACCAACAATATTTACTTCTTTTCTGAAGTTGAAAATGAACTTGCAGAGTTATCCTGTAAAAACTTTAAAGTTCCATTGTGAGAATGTTACATTTTTTGTTAACTGGACAACCAGGGCCAAAAAAAAAAAAAAAAAAAAAAAGCAATTGTGTGGAATGAAGTTTGCTATAGTAATCGCCCTCTGGTGGCAACTGCCTTAGACACCGGAGGCCAAATTTTTTTCTACAGTAGCTTTCCAAATCACACAAGCCTCCTTTTTTGCTGTGAAAATTCTACACTGTGTGATGTACATGGTTCAGTAACCATTTTGTGCACAAACAATATATTTGTGCGTATGAATGTAAAGGATTTATTAAGGTCGATGCCCCCTCAGAATCTAACTTTATGCTTTTGTCATCCTTGGTTTCTGATTAGAAAAAGAATGGAAAAAAATTTCCTTATTTCTGGCCAATTTTGAAGCAATAAAATAAAAAACCTCAAACAATTTTGCAACATGTACTTTTCTCTTGTATTCCAAAGGATACTACCTGATTTCCTATAACCCCCAACCAAAAGGAGGTTGCTAGAGTTGAAAAAAGATATATGATGGAAATCATACAGGTTCTTAGTTTATTCTTGTCTCAATGAACCTGTGAAAGATCCAAATTGCA
The DNA here is from genome assembly GCF_009762305.2 of Zalophus californianus. NCBI lineage: Eukaryota > Metazoa > Chordata > Mammalia > Carnivora > Otariidae > Zalophus > Zalophus californianus. The sequence goes on along the minus strand of NC_045597.1, from coordinate 158,773,273 downwards.
ATAACTTATCACACCATCAATAATAAACCTTGCTTATGAAATTTAATTTTTAGCATGTGTCATTTTATTACCCTTTTCAAAAAAATCACTTTTGTGGTTTTTTGTTTGTTTTGTAAATGAAACAATGGACTCTAGAAAAAAAAAAAGCAGAATATTATCTGCTGAGAAACTAGTCATATCACTTAGCATGGCTGGGCTTGGGAGGACCATGGAGGGCCTCTTTGATTCATCCAGAGTCTGAAGAATCAAAGAAAGCTCCTAAGTGAGGGAAGAGGGATCAAAGGCAACAACTAAAAAGAGTCAAGAAAATCCACGGAATGGAAGAAGAGAAAAGAGCATGAACATAGAAAAAGGCACAGCAGAAGACTTTAAAATACCTAAAACAGCAAAAGCATAAGCTTTCTTGGTAATTAACTTGGAAAATAATTTATGAGAGGTTCACAGAGTCAAATATACATTAAAGAAGAAAGAAACAAAACACCTGATTTCTTTAAATGTTAAAATTAAATGATTTTCTTAATTTTCATTTTCTTCAACTGCAGCTTTTCCTCAGAATTGTTCTCATTTAACCCTAGACAATAAATCAGTCCGCCCGAGGACTTCCAGACTACAAGCATAAAGCTGGAGATCAGGTTGGAAATGTGATATGGAAAACATTAGTAAAATAGAGTCTTCGCTCCTTACAGAACGTAAGTGACCTTCATATTGTATACAGAAGAATAAAATGCTGTAGTATAATCTGCCATAGCATTTTATAAACATCTGAGAAAATTCCTATAAGTCCATATTTAGTCATGAAAAAAGGAGAATCCATTCTTAGAAGAAGCAACGTTTAAAACAATTTTGTAATTGCTAATATTGGAAACATGCAGAAAATATATAGACTCATATATACATATTTTTCCCATTTTGAAAATCTAGAAGAATATTTTTATTTGAAACCATAAATTGATCAATGAAAAAGGCTGGAACTGACTATTTTGACTCAGTCTCTCATTTCTATTTGCAAAATTCTAAAACCAAAATTCACATTTCTTTTTCTGACTTAAATTTTGTTTATAAAATAATTCCAAATGCATTCTATCTGGGTGCATCCACAGTGTCTAGTTCAGAATTCTTCATATTCACATGAGAAGACACACACAGGACTTCAGGGACCCATAACATAAAACGAATCTGGACACAGTTTTCTGAGTATACAGGAGCACATAATAATCTTTTGCCTAACCATTCTCCAAATCACAGTTGTGCATTTTTATTTTATGTCAAACACACTAAAATCTCAGCTTATTGAACTTGCATTCTGTTCCTCTTTTTCTTTCAGAAAGGAATATTTGGCTCTTTTCTCTCATGTTTTATTTAAAAATAATAGTATACAGCTGCAAAATATAGGTAGTATCCAGTATACAATTGAATGTTTTACTTCCTTAGTTCACTGCTCTGTTCTTGATATTTAGTCTCTTAAATCATGTACATCTCTTTAAAAGCAAGATTAGAGATCTACCTATATGTTTTAAAAGACATAAAAGAAGACTCCTTTGGTTACTGCAATTTCTGAATAGTACATTTGACTGTATATTATGCTTTTCCACACTATTTTCAAAGAGTGAGTTACTGGGGATTTTTACAAACTATGATTTTCCCGGTTGGAAGGAAGTAATCAGAGTGTAGTCTGAGTTTGCATTGTGAATCCTAAGGTTACTTTGACCCACATGACTACTGAAAGTTAAAATAAAATGCAGTTAAACTGGTGGAACTGCTGTCTTGAGTCTCTTCCCAAAGCAAGGGAGAATGCCCTTGAGTCCATTAGAAAACTCTTCTGTTAAGACAATGTTGTACATCTTCTTTTTCAGACAACTGTCCAGTTAAGTAGCTAGATACTATCAGCATAAAGTTCCAAAGAAGATGCTACACTGTGTGTCTTCAAAAAAAAAAAAAGAGTCATCAACTCTTGCTGTTTTCTGTATTCTTTCCTCAATGTTAACTTAAGCTCTGCTGAGATAATGCCAGGATCTGGTTTTCATTCATTCTTTCTTTTTTTTTTTTTAAGAAATTATTTTAATCAAGATATAGATCATGATAACTACTTTAAATATTAAAATCAGAAAAAGTTTTTTTCTGAGTATAAATCTTACATATTAAAGGTATTTTTAAGTTTTCTCTTTGTTGTTTATGCCATGGAGAATGTTCACGTATTTGATTTTTCAAAACAAGGAGGTGTGGGGAAGAAAATCAATCGATATAACTGTAAGAATATATATTATATTCTTATATATATATATTATATATTATATTACTAAAAATAAATAATCAGAAGATTGGAAAATCTTTTTGAATATATGTGCCAGATTGTGATAGGTTTGGCATTTTTCTTACCAGGAAGTTTTAATACATGGGAGCTCCGGGCAGTATGGTAAGTGACAAACAGCAAGCTAGGTCTTTCCACACTCCAACTTGGGCTTTCCACTCACCATCAAAGACAGAGCATTCTGATGTGAAACGCCTTAAAAAAAAAAAAAAAAAAAAAGTAGAGCCGTGCACTCTCCAAGATAGAGCACTGTGGCTTGGGGCAAGAATGATATCACATCACTAAATGCTAAGCAATCGGCTTCTCAGTAATAGCATAAACCCCTCCTACAGCAAGGGACTGTGTATCAGGTCCTCTCCGCGCTGGTCAAATAATCTTCTCCAACAACTAAGTGAAATAAGTCATTTTAACTGGCAACTGAAACAGAGACTTTAGGAAGAAATTCACACACTGGCCACAAAATTAAGAGTGTGTAGAGATGGTAGGGCACAAGTCAGCCTGCCTGCTTCAGTTATAGGGCTAGAAGTAACGCCGTGGGATACACATTTTTTTTAGCTGAATTGACTGATTGGTGTAGTAGAATCATGTACAATGGAGCAAGTAACAATAGGGCTCAAGCATATATTTTCCTTTGCCCAGGGCAATAAGCTGTGATGCAAAAATATTTTAAAGTATTGTTTCCCTTTCAGTCTTCCCACATTTTAACTATAAACAAATTTACGCAAAATTAAGCCTTAAGACATGTGTGTTTTTCTGTACAGTGTGGTAGAGGAAAGAAAACAGATAGGTGGAGAGAAAAGCATGGATAGTAAAATAGGAAATTTTCAAGTACACATACAGATCCCATTTATATAATTAAAGAGGCATAATTTTTCTTTTGTATGCATATGATAAATGGGGCCATATTACTGTAAATACTAGCACTATAAAAGCTAATACTTTACAACATCTATGGTTAATTGTATTTACAGCATTCATGAAGTAAAATAAATTCTTCGAAAGAACAAGATGAATTCTTTGGGGGGAAATAATGCTCAAGCTGGCATGAAATTGTTTCCTAAATGCTTTCCAATGAGATCTAGTTAAAATTTGTTTTCAATTTCTTACTGAACTTTTGTACCTTTAGACTAACACCTTGCAATAACTTTCCTTGAGTTTGAGACAAAATAGAAATTGTGACTTTTAATCATCAAAAGAACTTTCAGAATGCAATCTTGTCATGTGGCTCGTAAGACACGATTTTGTACGTGGCTTTGCTCTCCTTGCACTGTTACCCCTCGCAGCCCCTGCGTACAACCCCAGGTTGTGCTCTTTTTCGTGCATTTCTCCTTTTGTAAGCACGGGGGTACCTCCTCCTCCTAGTGATTAAGCACCAAAGTTATGCTCAGAATTATATAGAATATAAAATTAGATATTGTCCCTTCCCAGTGGGCTCACAGTATCTCCAAATTTGCTGTAAAATATGTCTACATATTGTATAACAGATGCACTTCAAGTGCTAAATGTCTGGAGATAAATCTATTATTGACTTCATCCTCTCAACCTTTCCAATTTCCTTTATCATTTGTCAGCTCTCTTTATGTACATGCCCAGGCAGATTGGTAATTGCAGAGTATGTCCTTTATTTTGTAAGGAGTGCCACGGTTCGAATGCACCATGACAGATTTGGGTCCTATGCACAGGGGCACTAATAACATTCTTGACCCCAGTCCATGGGCATGTGCCTCCCTACACTCACAGCAATAGTAAATACTCAAAGTACATTCTAAAATACCCTTTACATACTAACAGCATTTCTTCTACCTTGCTGAAAACTCAGGATTCTGTCCATTTTTAGGTATTTTATAACTTTTCTTGAAAAACATTCCCTTTTCTTCTGGGCTGGAGGAACAGCTATGGAATTGACAGTGAAAATCCTGGAAAAGGCACAGGTGACTTTTTAGCTATGTGTTTTAGCACATACCTAGAGTGGTCTACGTGTGTGTGTGTGTGTGTGTGTGTGTGTGTGTGTGTGTATGAATGCATCTTTACACTGGCCTGTTTATATTCCGTATTCCAATACAGATGCCTATTTGATGCATACAACTTATACATTTAAACATATAAAAGCATTGCTTTCTTGATACTTCAGTGCTATTGCACTTTATTTGCACACTTTAATTACACAACTATTGCTTTCGCAGACATATAGGTAGAAATCTTAATCTGTAAGAAAGCAGTTTTAGAATACTAGAAATGTTAAAATCATATCATTCATTCTCCTGACTTAAAATCTGTGGATCAATAACTACAGTTTAGTTACAGTTACAGATTCCTAAGACTTTAGGGATGCCTGGGTGGCTCAGTCAGTAAACATCTGCCTTTGGCTCAGGTCATGATCCTGAGGTCCTGGGATCCAGCCCCGCATCAGGCTCCTCGCTCAGCAGGGAGCCTGCTTCTCCCTCTGCCTGACGCTCCCCCAGCCTGTAGTCTTTCTCTCTCTGACAAATAAATAAAATCTTTTTAAAAAAGATTCCTTCAGACTTTAGAGTTGAAATGTGAGTTTTCAGCCTACCTCAGTACAACTTTTGCCATTTTTATTAAAAGAACATTTTTACTTCTCATCTTAAAAATAAAGCAAGAAAAAATGTGAAATTAAAATATCCTCTTTCTCCCTCCCCTTTTTGTTTATTTCTGAGTCTTTTCTTCATTTCAAATGAGTTTTTAAACACATTTGGCAGTCAGTACCCCTAATCATTCAAAGAGTTGTGTGACAAGGGGGAGCTGGCCAGATACCATCAGTTCTTTTAAAATGTATTAGTCTTTAACCACCTGTCTTCTCCCTTAAAATTTAAATAGAAAAAAGTATATATTTTGATGGAGGAAATCAGCTTAATGATTCTATAATGGCTCTTTGGGGTACATACTTTAGCATATCTCATGCCTTAAGACTTGTCAACCTGATGGAAATGAGCTCATTTGTTCAAAGTTCGACTTTTGGTAAAAATCATCCCTTTTACCACAATGGGCCTACATGGGGTAAATGAAATTGATCATCAAGAATGAATGTTTTTTATTGCTGGCTTGGTCTTTATGGCCCAATGTAAAGGTGTATTTTGGTTTCCACGTTAGTAGTCTGCTTCTGTCCCCAGGCTAAGGAGAGCACAATCTCAGTGTTGTCACACTGTTGCCAATAATCTCCTCTGTGTTCATTGACATTCCACCTTATAAAATACAGTTTGACCATTAAGACACTAGTACCTGGTGATCTATATATCCTCAGTCTGGCTACATTCTGTCATGTAAATACATGCCACATCCACTGACCTAATAGTTTTTTTTTTTTTTAAGATTTTATTTATTTGTTTTTGTTAGAGGGAGAGAGAAAGAAAGCGCAAGCAAGCATGAGCGGGGTTGGGGGTGGGGGCAAGCAGAGGGAGAAACAGGCTCCCTGCTGAGCAGGGAGCCCCATGCAGGACTTGATCCCAGGACCCTGGGATCATGACCTGAGCCAAAGGCAGATGCTCAACCGACTGAGCCACCCAGGCTCCCGTGACCTAACAGTTTCAACTGAAAGGAGGTCAGGAGAGTTCTGAGACCAGTTCTTTAAAGTCCAGAGACCATCATATTCTGAAAGTAATGTGTAGCTTGCATGGACATAGTAAATCTTGCCCAGAGTGATCTGAGGTGATTTCATTTTAAAAGTACAGAGTTTCTCAAGAAACAAAACCATTTTTATATAATGTTTTCTCAGCATTTCATTAGGATTCCAAAATCTCAAAATTGTTCTGGAGAAGACAAGCTGTGTTTTCTCCCCCAGAGATTTTGACACTTTCACTAGAGGTAAGAGAGAGGGTTCAGATCATGGAGTCGGGGTGGAAATAGCGTCGTGCTATGTGACAGGGGAGGAAGAGCCAATACTCTCAGGCTGTCCTTGCCCAGGCTAGCATTCGCAGGGAGGGGCAAGAGGATGGAAATCAGAGAAGGGAGAAACACCACCACCAGCCTGAGACACAAGATGCAATTTCTGGTTTGAGACACTGAAGGCGGATAAAAGTTGGAAAATACAGAAAGGAAAATCTAATGTTGATATTCCTTAATAAATTAACAGCTATATATTTTGAAAAATCATAACAATTACCCTGCGGCAGTCACATTTCATTCATTTAATAAAAGTGTAAGCGTCAACAAGGTACTGGGTATTAGTGGGGAACTGGGTATTACATCTGAGGGATGAAATGGTGAATAAAAGCTGCACGTGATCTCTTATGCAGCTTACAGACTTGTGAATAAGACAGGTATGAATCAAATACAGATAGAACCACAGGTTAAAATTCAGCTACTATAAAGCAGAGATATGTGTTGCTGTGAGGGCAGATTATAAGCACCTGGCCTTGAACTGACACTCCAAGTATAGGTAGAAGTTACATTATTATTCCATCAACATTAAAAGGGTTGAAATAAAATAATAAAGTGGACACATTAATAACCAAGCTAGTGTTAGGTGTTGCATATCTGAGATAATTGTTAATTCATAACCTCATATGCTATTCGGATTTTACAATGTAAGGCTCATAGGCAGTAGTTTTACTATATATCTATAAACTTCAGTTTTCAGTTGAAAATCTCAGATGTTTCCATTTGCATTTAGCTAAAAATTGGCAAGAAGATTATCATCTCTGATCCAATTTTTTTAATGGAAAACTAATTTTGATTTATGGAGTGGCAAAAATATAAACATTTTAGATAAATCTTTTGCCAATTTCTAGATAAAAAATGGTTTTAACTGTTAACTTTGGCCTTTTGAAGGATTATTTTTAACTGAACATGTCAATGTTTTTACCCTATAACGTTTTTCTATAAAAATCACACAGTATTACCTTGTTCTGTTTCACAATACATAACCCTTTTATGAGACCTTGGCACTTGTCTCCTCCTTAGTAAGAGTCACTATCTAATGAAGCCAGAGTCTTCATATCATTACCATCTTTTCAGGCAAGAGTGTGAGAGTTATTAGCACATTATGTTAAATATGGAAGCTCTTTTAAAATAAATTTAATATCTTCTGTGATTGCTTTTATAAAAAGAGAGATACCAGTGAAAACCACTCATGCTGATCAGTATTAGCATTAGTGGCCCATTTGTTGATGGTCTGGAGATACACAGTTTAAAAAGATGAAGTTAAAAGGAAGCTTATCGAGAAAAAAAAATCTGAGCAGTGTCTTTATGGGAAATTAATTATAAGCAACTTAAGAACATCCAAGCCTTCTGAAGTTTCCACAGGAGGACTAATTTGATTATTTCTAAATCCTTGCTTTTTAACTTTGGGTTTTTTTTTTTTTTCCTTTTCAGAACTTACTTTTACTAAGTAAATAGACATTAATACTGAAAATATTTCTCTATTTTTTAAAAAATAAATTATCCAATACCTTCGCCTGACTCTTTCATAGCACTCTGATCTTTCCCTTCCAAAGCATTTATCACAATTCATAATTATGGCCTTATTTCTTTATGTGCTTTTTTCTTAACTATGTGGGAATATTTTAATAAGTCATACGCTATGACAGCTGACCCTCGTCAGTTTTAGAAGTCAATCTAGTAAGTCTGTTTTAAATGATTTTAGTACTCTGCACAGAAAAGTGTTAGTAACTTTTGATTATTCTCAAGAATAATCCATTTCAGATTTATTGCTCACATTAAATATGAAGGAGGATTTTTTTAAGACCTCTGAAATTCTAGTTTTACATTTCACTTTTTCAAAATGTGATATACATATGTACACATACATACATATATACATACAATTATATATAATTTAAGAAATTAGAAATGTCTTAAAATATGTACATGCATTATATGTACATACACATATTTTCATCTGTTATATATAGTAGTTTAAGATTATATATATGTATGTCTGTATGTATATATAGCCATACATGTATATATAAATTTTAACAAATTAAAAATCTTAAATATTTTTTGATTTAAAATAGTCTTGAAATCACAAAGTTTGTGACAACTTTCTACAGCTTCATTACAATATAATTTATGTACAATAAAATTCAACAATTTTAATTGTACATTTGTATTTATTTTTTAAGAAATATTTTATTATTGAAGAATGGTGGCCATACAAAGTTATATTAGTTTCAGATACACAACACAGTGATTTGACAAATTAAGTGTACCTTTTTACACCTTTTGACAAATAATGTATTTGGTTTCTCATGACCGCCATGAAAATCAGGATATAGAATATTTCCATCACCCATTTCTTTTTGTTTTTTGGTTTTGTGTGTGTGGGGGGGGGGGGGGCTCATTTGGAGTCAACCCCCTCCCTCTGCTTTCCATCACTGTAGTTTTACCTTATATCTAGGATTTTAATTTTGTTTTCTTTTTTCTAGCCATCTATCTCCCCTCAAAGGCTGTAAACTCTCTGAGATCAGGGACTAGGTTAGTTCAGCAGGAGACTAGATTTGAGAATTGAGAAGAAAGTATATGCAGACATGTAGATTTCATGTAGATTACCCTTCACTGCCGCAAGCTTAAAAGGAGCAAGGACAGGAGATAACATGAAGTTGGATGAGCGTGATCCTCAGCTCTCTCTCTTAGTTCCATCATGAGACACATCCTGGTGGTTGTGATCACTAGGCTAAATGAGATGAAGGTGCTGCCCCATTATACAAAGATACTCCTCAGCCCTCCTGTATTCCCTGCCACATCACCCTGAAATCACCCCCATACGTTTGCATCTAGCTCTCATATTTCTGGTATAACTTCCTTCTATGTTACAGTATTCACAAGTCCATGAGCATCCACTAGCCTTCATGCATGCAGAGGTGCACTACAAATGACCCAAGACTGACTGGCTGCCTGTGCACCAATTATCTGCATCATGACTTGGCCCAGGAGGGACTGAGCAGGGCAGGGCTAAGATCTATCTCAGCCTCTTTGATTCATCGCTATGAATTCAGTGCCCAGCACAGGTCCTATAACAGAATAGTTATTCAAACAGATGTGCTGAATGAATAAATGTGAAGCCTCTGTTCACTCATCTATAAAATAGACCTAAACACAGAGTCTACTTCTCAGGTAAAAATATCTGTAGAATACTTATCCTAATGCATGGCACCTATTGGATAAACACAGACAAAATGTTTATTGCTATGATTACTAGAATAGTTCTACAAATTAAAAGTCTAGATTAATTATCCAGAAGCTCCAAGAAGGATTTCTGTAACTTGTCTTGTTCTAAATTTTTCTTGCACTCAGAGAACTCAGCTAATTGAACGGCCGCAAACATAACGTCCCACAAGCACAGTGTCAGGTACTGTGTCATGAAAGCCAAAGAGCCCCTGGATGATTTTCTTATGGACTTGACAATGAGAAAGAACACTGAGATTATCTAGTTCAACCCCTTAATCATTCAGAGGAGAGATAGTAGATTGACCCGGGGAAGTTAATGGTAGGGCTGGAGCCTCCAGTTTCCTTCCATTTCTGTCCCCACTCTGCCTCTGTTTCACTTTCTCCCGTCAAATGGAGAAGCATAAAAGTCCCCTAAAATTGCAATATGATTTGTCATTTATTTTTTTAACTAGGGGATTTATTTTAATAAGTTCCATTAAAAATAGTCAATGTGGAGTACATAATTTATATAACTCCTGCAATGTATCAGCACGCTGTTCTTATTAGTTGGATCTACACCGTTATCATGTTAAGGTCATCTGCTTCAGAAGAAAGGAGAAACTAAATTTTTATGCACAATTTCCTCACAGTATGAGATATTGAACTTCCTCAGTGTCTATTCCCTGGTTTCTTTTGGACAATTTTTATATGTGATTACAAATATTATAAACAAATAGAATAAAAGCACCAAACTTGCTATAAATCAGTTGAGGTTCATGCTCCTATTTCATCTTCAACTGATTTTTATTTTAGTTTATTTTAGTGACTTTATTACTTTATTTTAGTGACATGGTTGCAATGGATAATAGTTGTAGAGAAGAAACCTAACAAGAATTGGTTCCTGGGGAGAAATAACCAACTGAACCAAGCTTCTGTCCAGTAAGTTCTGTAAGGCATTCAGGTTGGAGTGTCTCCTGGAATATTATCCTGGGCAATTCAAATAACCCACAATTGCATGAATAATACACAGATAGCAAATTTTTACATCAAAAAGAAACAGTCCTGAGTTGAAGGAGGCCATAGGCATGGAAGATGGGATTTAAAAACATAATATCCACGTGAACACAGCAAAAAGGTTTAGAAACAAAATTGTCAAGTGAAAGCTCAGAAGGAGACACAGTGTGATACACTGAAAGTCAAGTTTATAGAACAGTGCTATGAAAATGTGAGTGCCAGAAAGAAGGTAATTTTAACAATGACAATAGCATTGGAAATATTACTTTCTCTTAATTAAACTTTTTCATTGTAAAAATGAGACCTGTGCCGGGTTAAAAAAAAAATGCCAACGGATGAACTGCATAATGAAGAGTGTTTATCCACCACAATCCTTAATTCCACTTCCCAGAAATAGCCACTAGTGTTTACTCAATCCTCTTTTATCTGCCTTCTGAATGTTCTCCAATGCCCACTGAGGGCATGTCACAGATGCTTGAGAAAATATTATAGTTTCAAAATGATGCCTACGGAAGCAGCCTGATTCCTGCAAGCCCTTTAAGGAAACCTATACATTTTTCACATTTCTAGGGCATCATTTCATAAACCTACACTAAAAATCATCCAAAATTGAACATATTGGAGGCAATCAGCCAAAAATCAAGACTACACCATGTTAAGCATTAAGAGCCAAGAAGAGTGACTGGATGTCATGTGCAGAGCTGTGAAAACCCAGCCCATCTTGACAAAAAATAGATTTACTGTATCCCGTGTACTGTAAATGGCAGCATGTGGAGCGAGCAATCACATAAGCTAAAAGAAACTCTGTGACAAGCCACATCGCAAGCTCTGCAGGGCTGAGAGGCAGATGAACTTTTTGGTTACTTCATCTCACAAACCGTCTTTTGGGTATACTACGCTGGAGCAACTAATGAAGGTCTACAGTTTCGACTCCTGTCAGCTGCTATGACTCAGAACAAACAGGTCTGGGTGAAGCGAACCTGTTTAGCTAATTCATTTTGGGTTCCCTCTGAGCAGGTGGTGTGGCACATCCTGGGATGGGTCAGACACAAAAGTACTTCGCAATCCCAAGAAATAGCAGCATCAAAATAGAGTAAAAACACTTTAACACTAGACGGTAGAGACTTCAAATACCAATACTTGTGGCACTTTTACTCTCTTTCATTTCTGAAAGTGAAGAGGATTATTAATAGAAAACCTGGCTTTAGATCTCATACATTCCTAATCATAGCAAAAGGTAGTTGAGAAAGGATCCTGAGAGGTTTGATGATTTTAGGCCATTTATTCTTTTCATAAAACACAAAAGAGTAACTATTAACTTAGTTGTTTGACTTTTGGCCATCATTGATGTTTAGCACAAAGCCAAGAGCTCCTGACCCTCCAAAATGTTAAGGGCTGCTAAAATTAGTTGGTGTATATTTCTTTCTCCCTTAATGAAAGATGCCCTTTTAAATTGTATTTTCCACTTGAGAATTAAACAACACATGGTAACTTTACATATAATTACTACTATGGTGTGCTGTTACCATGGGTTAGTGTTATCAATACACTTGGTAAATATTCTAAGCGTAATGTATTATATAATATTAATTAGATAATAACATAATTAATCATACGAGCTACCAAATATTTTCAATTAATTCTGTTATATATTTTAGTCTATATTATATATCATGCCATATGCATTAAACATACTATATTTTATGTTATGCCATATATACATATATTTTATAATGTTGTTATAACTGTTGATAATGAATCTATATAATTATAAAATAAAAACACTACATCTCCTTCTTAAACCTATGGATTTCATGTTCACGGATTCTTCCTGAAAATCAAGGGCACTTAAGCACTGTCAGAGAACTTGATAAGTTAATAACAGTGGCATTCCAATTTAAATATTTAACTTGAAAGCCTCAAAGTGTATGCATCGCCTATGCAGGGGCTGTTTTCATCAGTTACTGAATATCCTGTGCAGAATTACACTTTGTATTTATTTAATTTTTTTAAAGATTTTATTTATTTATTTGACAGAGAGAGACACAGTGAGAGAGGGAACACAAGCAGGGGAAGTGGGAGAGGGAGAAGCAGGCTCCCCATGGAGCAGGGAGCCCGATGCGGGGCTCAATCCCAGGACCCTGGGACCATGACTTGAGCAGAAGGCAGACGGGCCTAATGACTGAGCCACCCAGGCGCCCCTACACTTTTTATTTTAGTATAAACCAAGGTGATATTTTCAAGAAACTGTAAGATTGCTTTCTGGTATATTTGTGTAAATTACAAATAGAAAGTCTTTAGGTACTGTTTTAACTTTATTGTATAGAAGTCGTCAAGAAAAACAGTATTGTGAAAGATGATTGCAGTTTCAATATCTGTTTCCTCTTATTATTAAAAAAAAACCACACATATATTTAGCCAGATACCATATACACTAACTTTAGTGCACTTGGAAATGCTCTTTTTCTTTATGATCTTTGTATCTAAAATAAATTCCAAACAAGCTCTAATTCAGTGGACACGCTGAGCAATAATTACACATATCCTCTCTTAACAGAAAAGTATACAATTACAAGGATATGATCAATTGTTTTAAAAAATATGTAGTGTACTGAAATTGTATAGGAAAAAAACCACATTGGTCTTCATTTTATCTGAGAACAAAAAATGTTGGGAACAGGGGTAGTTGGGGGAAGAAACCCAACAAGAATTGGTTCCTGGGGAGAAATAGCTTCCCTAGTAGCTATATTATAATAAAATGAAAAAAAAAGTGACTAACACAGCATTTCTTAGTAACAAGGCAATGACACTTGAGGTCATTCCATATTTAAAGCCACAAATGTAGAATGGATGTGCTTTATTTCATTAAGAGGTTAAAATATGGAGGATGTACTGTCCAGCATGATGACTATAGTTAATAATACCATATTGCATATTTGAAAGTTGCTAAGAGAGTAGATCTTAAAAGTCCTCATTACAAGAAAAGGAAATTTTTGTAACTATGTAAGGTGACAGATGTTCACCACACTTATGTGCCATCATTTCATAATATATTCAAATAGCAAACTATGTTGCACACCTGAAACTAACATAGTGTTATATGTTAATTATACATCAGTTTAAAGAAAAAGATTGAAATTTAAGCCTTCCTTTCTTAGCTCCTTCAACAGAGGCACTTAGAGGTAAGAAGCAAAGGGCTACTTCTCCATCTCCTACTATACGAGAGTATTTTCAAAGTTCACCAGAACTGTATCTTGAAGGACCATGAATATGGCATGTGCTCTGCAGAACACAGACAACTTATCACCATCTCTTTCCTATTTTAATCCATTTGGATGGGAACAAGAAATCTTTCTGTCCCACTGCCTCAAATGCCTTCAAAACAATTTGTTTTTTCTGCTACCACTTTCTTTATAATTATGCTATGTAATGCGTATTGGACCAAATTAGCTATTTAGAGTTCAAATCTGTTACTATGCTAACACATTCTTTCATCCATTTCTTTCTTTCTTGAGTCAGGACTCAGAGCAGTTTCTTTGGGGCAAAAGAATGTATCTTTCTATTTCTGTTTCTGTTTATAAAGACAGCCCTCTTTGTAAGAACTGCATCTGTCTCCCAAACTGTCATTCAGAAAACAAAGAAGCAAGAGTCTAAGCTGAGTCCAATGCAGTTTGCAGTTTTAACACCTTCCTTGGAAGAAGTCGAACAGTAGATAAGCTACCATTTCATGATTGTTCCTGGTGTGATCCTGGACAGGGGGCAGGGGACCGCTTTGAGAGGTCAAATCTTTCCAGCTTCTTCAGGCAAGAGAAACTCCAGATCAGGCGGAGGGCTTTTGCCTCCCACTCCTTTCTCTCTTCTCCTCGGGGTTTCTAGCATCCATGCTAACAAGCATTTCCCAAAGCTGGTTTGGGCTCAGTCCACATTCCATCAATTTTTGTTTGTTTGTTTTGAATATGCCACCTAAGCACAAACAAAATTGCCACATTGTTTGCTTGAAAACTGGCAAATGATACAAGGGCATGATTTTTAATAGGCCCACATGCCCTCTGTGGTTCTTGAAAGCTTGGGACTATTACAGTCTTCTTGAAGTTTCTTATTAGAGATTATCTTGTTTCTTTACAAGTGTGGTTCGGCAATTCCTTTGCGGGTCCCTTCTAGTCCATGTTTTCTGGGCATCGTTCTCCAAATGGGATTCTTGAGTTAGCATGATGTGGTAAATCCAAACTTGGCCATTGCCACAGTCTGAACAGAGGTTTTATCCGGTGGAGGAGAAACTGCTTCCCAAGGAAGAGGCAAACAGGAAGGTTGGTTGTGTTCTCACTCTGTGCTAAACACGGAGCAGGTGACTAACAGATAACTGTATCTTTTAATGCACTCCACCCTGTAAGCCATGTTTTCTGTGTCATACAGGTAGAGACTGAGGTGCAGAAAGGTTAAGTAATTTGTCCAAGGCTAGAGCTGTATGTGAAATCAAAGTTGCCCTCTACCACGTTAGCTTCCTGGTTTTTAATAAATGGACAAGCTGTTCTTTCAGTTCCACCATCTTGGTGAGAAAACTATGTTGTAAACTGAAAGAAAAACAGTTGGTATTTATTTTGTGTCACCAGGATATTGTGATTTATAAGAAGAAATATATATTTGGTATTTGTCCCCCTATGTATCAGGCATAGAGTTCCCCAAACCTTTGGAATTTCCTCAGTGAAGTAAGCAAGAAAGGTGCCTTTTGTTATGTTAATGAGATGGCTTTTGCCAGGTACCTACGGGATGGGGGTAAGCATGTGATTAGATGATTGGCATTTTCAATCCCACACCTCTGACCTTCTGGGAGGGGAGAAGGAATGGAGGCTGAATCAATCACCAATGGCCAATTTAACCAATCATGCCTGTGTAATGATGTCTCCATAAAAACCCCAAGGGATGAGATTGGGAGAGTTTCCAGGTTGGTGAACATGTGCAGAGTGGTGCACTCAGAGAGAACAGAGAAGCTCCTCACCCTTTCCCCATATCTTGCCCTAGGCGTCTCTTCCATCCGGCTGCTCCTGAGATATCTTTTCATAATAAACCAGGAATCTAGTAAGCACAATGTTACTCTAAGTCCTGTGAGCCGCTCTAGCAAATTAATTGAACCCAAGAATGGGTGTCAAAACCTCCATTCTATGGCTGGTCCATACGGTCAGAAGCACAGGTGGCAGCCTAGACTTGATTGGCACCTGAAGTGGACGGCAGTCTTGTGGGACTGAGCCCCTAAGCTCTGGGATCTGAGGCTATCTCCAGATAGGTAACGTCAGAATTGAGTTGACTGCAGGATACCCAGTTGATGTCACAGAACTGGTGGTGTGGGGGAAAAAAACCTACACCTTGGAAATGGGTACAGGAGCGTAGTCACTCTCCACCAAAGACTTTCAAGTTGTTTACTCTTCTAAATTTTGTTAAACAGCAGCTATCCACAAGTTCTTAAACATCATTCAATGGTAAGTCATAGACGAAGCTACAAAGGAGCATAATGGGAAGGAACTCATCTTGCGGTCAAGATGATGTACACATTGTGAGGACGTCACATTCCTAGTCCTTCCCCAGCCATCTCTAGTGTGGGAGATTTTAAACGTACTCCCTACTACATGGCCATGTTTCAAACCTCTCTTTGTAGCCATTATTCCCTAGAGTTGAACCTCAATCCTTTCATAAGCATCCTGGCTAGTGTAGACTAATTAAATGTATGAAAAGTTCTTTACTCTGTTCTCAGGAGGATAATTTGCCCCTTAAAATAATTTTTGAGCGTGTGCCTTAGGATCCAGGCGAAGTTTTCTAAAATACAGACAACTATGGAGTAATCGTAAAGATAGTGTTTTATTATTTTAGTACAATTTTAAAAATGTTAATATAATTGGAAGTTTTGCTCCCATGAATTGTGATGAGAGCACTTCATTAGGTTTTAATTTTTTTTGTGTGTGTGAGGGACTATGAGAATAGAGGACAGAAACTTCCCAAGGTTAAGAAAAAGGGGTGAGGCACGCAAAGTGTAGGAAATGGGTACCATAGTGCTTGGCACACCACAGATTTTTATAATATGTAATAAATGGTTTTTAAAAAACTCTTTAAGAAAAATTTTAACACTGACAATTTTATTAAATGACTATGTGCCTGCATAGGATCTAGTATGGTTCTTGATCCACAGTAGACATTTGAATAAATGTTTATTGAATCAAAAAATGAAGCAAGAAAAAAAGGAAAGGAAGGAAGGAAGGAATTTAAAATTAAAAATTCAATGGCATCAATTACACTACACATTTTTAAATTAACAAATTAAAAAACCCACAATTTTTCCTACTTTTCCAAGCTAAATTCATTCTAAAGGAATTCCAGATAAGAGTTTTTGTTTCCCCTGAGAAATCTGCAAAAGAGTAAATGCAGAAAAATTTTTTGACATTAAAAATCATCCCTCCACTTTTTGCGAAGCAGTTAAAGACCAGAGTTTAAGGAGAAAAGCAGTGAATACTTTCAATAAAATCCACAAATGTGTATGGAATGTCTAAAACCGGCGCTCTGAAAGAGGCACAGATAAGGGGTACATAGTAGTATCCACAAGAAGGTTGAAATTTGGAAAGCAGGATTTAGTCAGAGACATAAAGGACAGTCACAAAAAAGATAATGAATCTTTCCCAACGAGGAGTGTAAATGTAGTGTGTAGGCTGATCTAGACAGAGAGTTCTGAGTGCCAGGAGAAACCAGGAGGTCAGGAAATTCACTGGATGACCTCAGACCTGCTGTTTCTCAGTCTCCGTTGTGACACTGGAATATTAATATGTACTATACACTACTTTTCGTGGGCACATAAAGATGAATAAATGTGCATCAAAGCAGTCTGATCTCTTACCACGTAAGCCATTACTCATCTAAAATATTAGCATAAATATGTAGCTCTTTTAAAGGCCTTCCAGGTGCTCACTGAATCTCAGTTCGGGTTGGAAAAGCTGTGTTTGTCAACAAATAACTGTAGGCAATGACATATAAAAGAAATCAAACTCTTTCAAAATGTATTCCAAATTGTTCAAGTGATGCTTCTGATTATAAAATGACATTTCTGCTGATAGACATTTCCTACTGTGTTTGTCAAATGGTAGGTTCATGGCTTAGTCAGGGACAAAGTTATTAAGGACATAAAACGCCATCTGGATGGAGCTAATAAACATAAAACATAACCTTCAGATACATTGCTGCAGTGGCCAGACTGTGCGAGGCCAGATTACCCTTTGTTTGTGTTTAAATCTGAGCCATGTTCTAAGCCTTCGACTGTGGTATCTTTAGGTGTTTCCCCTTGACTCAAATGCAAAGATCCCACGAGGTGAGCAGATTCCCTTTGTGCACCACAGCATGTGGAGATTCAATGCCTCTCTGCCTCGGGGGTCATTTCAAAACTGTTCTCCCATATTTTCTTCAGAAATTTCCTAAAGCAGTAGTTTTATTGATGTAGAAAGTTTGAACTCTAAAATTATAGGGTGAAATGGGTCTCACATTATACAAACTTCTTTTCAGTGAAGTCCAAGGAAGTTAAAACGTTATAACCAGGAAAATCTGACCATGAATGAATAAGTCCCTTGGAAAACATCATCTCCAATCCAAAATACGGTGGAAATGCTCAGCTTCAGTGCCTAAGTTTGGTTGAAACAGAAAAATCGATGTATTTCTACATAAACTTGCAGTAATATAATCATCTGATCTCTCTCATGGGTAAGACAAATGACTAAAATTTCCAAAGACCGTTTATATTATTTGTTTATATATAAACAATTTGTTATAATACAATTATATATATGGCTTATTTCAGTGATTCATGATATATTAAATTATTAGGCAACGGGGAACAGATTCTTGGATAATATTGAATAATATTCCACAGAAAGACTTCCTCACAAAAGTCAGCAGGAGATACCCTGGTGCTCAGGTGCTCAGTCCGATTGAGCCTTTGTTATTAGGAGAAATATGATGATTATGGCGAACACCGTGATTCGACACCCATGTCAGTTTCCCGTCAGGAATGAAGGACGCATTTCCCCAGCTGCTGGGAGTGTCCTCAGGAGACAGTCCTCAGGAGACAGTCCTCAGCTGTCGGCCATGCGCATGGATTGCCTCAGCTGACTGCGTCCCAGCCCCTTGTTGGGGCTTCCCACACTCAGTGACTGATCAGTCCGGGGGGTAGAAAAGCCCAGCCCTCTTGCCACTACTTGGGTCAACTCTGAGACACCGTGTCATCTTCAGGATCCTCCTGAGAGTCGGTCTAGGTTTCCATGAAGACGGTACTGCAGTCCAACTCCTCCCTCTGTCGAATCCCCCCCCCTTCCTCCTCTTCTACAAGTGTTCATCCCATGAGCACTCCCCGGGAAGTCTCCCAAACACTCATCCCTGCTGCAGGGTCTACTTCCTTGGCAGACCTACCTAGAACAACCATCTTCCCAGAGGCTGGAGAGACCGAACTGTACCAGCTGGGACGCCCTTCTCCAATTCCCTTGGCGCTCACCAAGGACGAGATATGTTCTCTCACTCTGCAGATGTGCCCCAGACGCTAGGCAGCACCGGAGGAGTTAAACAGATTCAGTGACTAACAAGTAGGATTATTTTTAAAAGAAAAATCATAAAACACTATGAGCCATGCTATGCAAATTACCCTGAAAGCAATGGCAGTAAAGGCTGACTACTCAGCAGCATCACTCCATACCCACAGGCCTCTGCAATTAGTCTAGCGTGGGGAAATTGCAGTGACAGACACATGTTTCATTCTTCATTTCTGTGGAGCCTCAACATTTGAAAATCTCCTCTCTTCCTAAGTAAGAGGCATTTCATTAGATCACAATGACAGCTATATAGTAAGAGTTTTAAAGCAAAAATGCAGATTACAAGTGGGAATGCTATGCAAAATGGTGATTAAATTAATTATGAGGTCTTTTTAAAATTTTCAAAGCCATATTATGTTAATATTCCCCAATAGATTAGGAATCTGAATGTTTTTCTTTCAAACACTAACAGCATTAGGTAGGATTATGGTGGCGTGTAATGCTATTTGGTTATTAATATTTTCCTTACACTCATTTATTTTAGTAATCCCATCTTTTGTTGATGGACTGAAGTTGATTTACTCATGAAGACATGCATTTATGCCAATGAAAAACAGAGGTCTTCAGACACGTATTTTGCCAGCCTGCTGGGACCTCACCCTCTTCTGAACACGGTTTACCTTTTGACACCGATCATGTGGGACTAGATGCCATTGCATCGACTGTTATCCTCTGCTGTGGATATTGGTTTTTCTCCTTGATTCCGCTTTGACTATCAGGATTCTCCCTTGAAAGACTGTTCTGAGCTGGAAGGTTTTTAAAGCTTTTTGGCAGGCCTTAAGGCACTTAGCAAAGTGGCTCCAATATGGGCAATGCTGGATATTATACCATTAATTTTTTTTCCTATTTTGATAAGAGACAATGTTATTTCTGGCTCGGAAATGAAGGAGTTGACTGCAAAATTTAATGGCAGTATCTCTGTCTTCCTTTAACAATGAACAGCTCTGCTATTCCTGATGAACCTTCTCCCTCAGGCTTTGGAAATGCCGAGCTAGTCCAGCTCATGTCCGCCAAGTACCTCACATTTCCAGCTTCCTTTCCAGCTCTTCTCTTCCCTCTGTTCTCTCACTACACACCCCAGGCATTCTGCCAGATGCTGGGGATTCAAAGCTTAATAGCCTTTAATCCCTATGTTCAACAAGAGGAGCGTCCTATCCTACGGGAAAGACTCTTGCATTGCGAACCTCTTACCTTTACATCGTATTCATTTAACAAAATGGTTTATTGAGCATCTACAATGTGCCACACTTTATTCCAAGAGCAAGGGTAAAATGGGGATAATGCTAGTATTTCCTTCTTAGTGTTAGTAGAGGATTAAACGAGTCAATACTTGAAAAGCATCTACAACAGTGACTGGCATGATGTCGTATTTATGAAATAAGGAAAAGATAGTAATAAGTGCTGTGAAGAAAACTAAAGCCAGGGTAGGACATAGAGAGGGCGAGTGGGGAGCGGCGACATCACACAGGTTCACCAGGGAAGACCTCGAAAGAAGCAGGGTGCAGGGCTTGCTGACATCTTTAGGAGGAGTGTTCCAGAATGAACAAGCGGGTGGTGCCGAGGCTTGTTAAACAGAAGCATGCTCGGTGTATTCAGCAACAAGCAAGAGCCTAGTGTGGTTTGCAAAAGTGAGAGGAGCACAGGGTGGTGGTAGAAGGATCACTACCCCGCCCCCCGGCCTGTCCTTCTGTTGTTACCCGACTTAATTTCCAAAACACATTTGAGTCGTAATTATTTAATTTTTTTAGGGATTGCTATCAGGCATATTGTCTATATTTTCTAAAGATTTCCCTTGGTTCTTTCTTTGAACACAGCAACATTACTGTCCATCTCCAACCTTTGGATTCTTCTCATTGCCTCAATTCCTCCAGGATTATCAGCAGTGCTCCTGTGATGAACATTTCTAAGCATCTGGGGATGTAATTTGTCTTGACTTCATGGCTTGAACTTGTTCAAAGTGAAGCTTAAGTGAAGAAACATCCCGTCTAAGCAGATGCACATCTCTCTTGTGTACTGTCTTTCTATCTTGTCTGTAGTGCTTTTTCCAGAGATTTCTCTCAGCGCTAACAACTCCCTCAGGCAGTTAAGATACCCTTTCTGTCTTCCTCTTGTTCTGAAAAAAAATCTCAGTTTAGGGGGTCTGAGGATCCTACTGGCATCATTAGAACAGTTGCATTTAACTTTTCCATCTTTCTTTCTGATTTTGTTTTTCCTTTTATCCTTGTAAGAATTATTTAAATTTTGAAGTTATCAGAAAACTTCCTGGGTAGCCTTTCTTCCTTTCTTTTTTCTTTTTTTTTTTTCTTTACACTCAGATACTTCTCACTTTGTTTGCTTTCAAAGATCACAAGACATCGTATTGTCACAGTATGTCTATTTAGGTTCTTCCAAATGTCCTGACCCATTTTCCTTTGATGTGGTATCAGACATCAAGCAGGCAACTTAAATTATTAAAATGGACTGGCTGGGGCTTTGGTGAACTGCAGAACTTCTCATGGAAAGGGGCAGCTATTACTCTGTTCTAGCTGATCAGCTGAGTGTTGTCACACCTGGCCACTCTTCAGAGAAGCTGAAAACCCAGAGTTTTTATATGCGACCTGCGTTAGTTTCCTGGGGCTGCTGGCTAAGTGGCTAAGCGACTTAAGCAAGAGCTATTTACTGTCTCACCGTTCTGGATCCTGCAAGTCCGAAATCAAGGTGTCATCAGTAACGGTTCCTTCTTAGGACCACGAGGAAGAATTTGTACTATGCCTCTCTCTTAGCTTCTGGTGGTTTCCTGGCAAATGTGACATTCCTTGATTTGTAGAAAGTATCACCCCACTCTCTGCCTTCATCTTCACGTGGTATTCTCCCTGTCTGCATGTCTGTGTCCAAATTTCCCTATTTTAATGGCACCAGTCCTACTGGATTAGGGGTCCACTCTATTCCAGTATGATGTCTCCTTAACTACTTGCATTTGCAATGACATCTGCACCTATTTCCAAATAAGATACCATTCTGAGGTACCAGAGGTTAGGCCTCAATCCCTGCATTTTTGGGAAACACAGTTCAACTCATAACACGAGTAACTAATTTTAAAATATTAGCAATCATTTCTTATGTTTTTGCAATTTTTGCAGCTTATGGTTTTTTTGGAGTTTTAGGTTCACTGCAAAATTAAGAGTAAAGTACAGAGATTTTCCATATACCTCCTGCCCCCACAGATGCACAACCTTTCCTATTATCAACATCCCCACCAGAGTGATACGGTCATTACAGGTGATGAACCTACTTAATCATAACCACCCAAGCCTGTAGATTATGTTAGGATTCACTCTTGGTGTCATACATTCTATGAGTTGGGACAAATGTATAATGACACATATCCATCATTATGGTATCATACATACAATACAGAGTCTTTTCACCATCTAACTTATTTTTAATCCTGAGGCAGTCCATGTAAAACATACCTACAAGCCAAACCCAGTCTGTGGGTCACAAGTTTGTAAATTCTGCTTCAGTTTTTACCTCTGGGATCTCAGTTGCTTCTGTCTTAGGTGGTTTCTGAAGCTTAGGCTACTTATTTCACCAGATCCAAGGTTATTCACTTTTACAAATGATAGATAACATGCTTATCTGCCACCAAGCTTCTATATCACCCGTTTCCCTGACCAGGTCTGTCCTGATACTTAATATATATTTATATTATGTACAGAGAAGCCCTCAAGGTTATTCACCACAGTGCAGGCTTTGGTGGGAGCTTCTGAGAACAGCAGTCATTGAATTGTAATGAACAGTTTCTTTTGTGCTTAAATTTTTTTGAAAAGTGTTAGCCAATGAACCCAAATATTCCCAAACTGTGAATATTTAGTCAAACTTCATTCATATACATCTTATTCTGCATATTGCATTATAAATAATTGAGATGAAGATAAAATTGTAAAATATTCAGGATGACTTTTTGTTTACAAAATATCAGTTTTTTAACCTCCCTCCGAATATAAAAACATGACTAGATAGTGTGTGTTTGTAAAAAGTGTAACCAAATAAAATTTCACTAGAAATTAGGGAAAATGTTGAACCAAACACTCTAAGCCAAGAGATTTAAAAAATATTTAGATGCCATTTTGAAAATCTGTCCCTTTAATGAATTGGGAGATGAAAGAAAGTTTTCAAAGTGGCTAATTATAACTATTAAAATTGCATGAGGAGCTTTTTGTATTATCCATAAAAATTCAGCTTGTAGATTTTCACAAATTTTTATCTCTAGAGCAAATAAAACTATGAATAGGAAATTTCCCTCACTCTTCCTTTCTTTCAGAAGTTTGTTGCATACTTCCAGGACAGATTATACTTTGTTTTTGATGAAAATTCAAATTATCTCCACAACACTACATCCCTGCATTGTTTCAGGTCTTATATTTATGGAAGATGAATTGCTTAGTTGTGTAGAATTTTTTACCAGTTTTTGCTTTTACAGAATCAATAAGTCAAGCCTGCTCTTGTTGAAGTTCATGATTATAACCAGCTCATAAGTACTTTTACCAAAGTGGGTCTTCTCATGCAATTCAAGTTTATATGCACAACTTCTTCACAAAGGTAAAACTAGTGTTAATTTTCACAAAGAAGAGTTAAGGAAAGGGAAGTCTTTGGAAAGAGATCATGATGAGAGAACTTTTCCAGTAACATATATGGACAGGGAGCTCCTGACATAACGTACCTTCTTGTCAGGTGTTCTGACTATGATCACAGAGCTGATGTCCATAGTTGGCTCCTATCAGCTAGCCTGCTGGAAACTGAGCCTTTTCTATTCCTTTCTAGGCCCGGTGCTTTGTATTTGTGCTAATCTGGATGCTCATCTGCAAACAGTAGACATCAACTCTGACTTACTTATGAAGAAGAAAAAAATCACTAGAGGAATGTCAGGGAGCTTTCTGAATGAATAAGAGAGGTGGAGAACCAGGCTAAGAAAACTGGAGACCCAAGGGAGACTGGGCAGCAAGAATTCACACCAGAGACCATTCACAGTGCACCCCATAGGCACTATCGTGTTCAGATAACACAACAGAAGTGCAGCCACAGAACCACTCACTAGTCATGGACATTAGAAGTAGGCCCCTCTGTCACACCACAGGTCCCTCAACCTCCCTCCCACAATAGCCAGCAGATTAGACAAGTTTAGGTCAAATCCATGTCCTCGCTTGCAAAAAGCAAGAAAAACAACTGCTTTACTTTGGTTTCCAAAATGGAATGTGGAGCTCTTCCTCCTCTGATTCTGGAATTTCCTCAAAAAGGAAATGTATTTAATTCTCAGGTTGCCAAAGTTGTTTAAATTCCACTAAGCTCCACCCCTTTGGTTCTCCAGTATTTATATACACCCTTCTTAAAATCAGAGTTCCAAAAAATATCATGCAACTTACTCCTTCATACAATTGAAAAACGCACATACCTCCTCTCTGAGGGAGGACAAACCAAAATCCCATCAGATGGTGCCTCAAGCTCAAGCACAAGACTTTGGAATGATGTCCATTTTTCCTCCACTTTGGTCACAATTCTGAGTGGATGTTCTGGTACCTGTAGGGTAAATTGTAGAGTTATCTATCACTAACACTCTTGAAACTCAATAGTGAGAGATCGGAAGAGGAATGAGAAGAAAAAATAGTTAAAACATACATATGACCCAGCAAGGATGGACAGGCAGGTGAAAATTATAATATTTATTTCAACAGCTTCTCATGGCAATATCTATAGTATTTATTACTTTCTTCCTGTATTAACCATTCCATATTCCTTTTACCTTCAACTGTACCTCAGCCAGTTGATGTTCATTATTCAATGGCATAACCTAAACCTTTATTCTTGAGGAATCTGTATCTTGATGGTTTTATTCACAGAGTTCTATCAAATTTAACCACTGAATCTAGGTGTACAAAGAAGTATCTCATACAAGATTACCTATTTTGTTATGGTTGTTTGTTTGTTGTTAGCATTTGTCTCCTATTGTTCCTGACATGAGGATCCCAAAAAGGCTGAGTATCCACTTCTAATTAAAAAACAAAAACAAAAACAAAAAAACACTTAAATATCTCCTGATTTCAGCATTGCTCCCTTAGACAATTAAACCTCTAAAAAGCAGAGCCCAGAATTACAGAGTAGAGAAGAAAATATTTTTTTAAAAATATTATTAGAAAGAGAGAGGGAGAGAGTGTGTATGTGGGGGGGAGGGGTAGAGGGTGGGAGAGAGAGAGAGAATCCCAAGCAGACTCCCCACTGAGCATGGAGCAGGATGCAAGGCTGGATCATGACCCTGAGATCATGGCCTGAGCCGAAATCAAGAGTCAGATGCTTAACTGACTGAGCTACCTAGGTATCCCGAGAAGCAAATATTTTTACCAATCTGGAGTTTGTTAGTATTATGAGAGGTGCTACCCCACTGCCACGCCTTTGGAGTTTGGGAAGAAACAGCAACATATATTGGTTGAGATTATACATTAGCTCAGAAGATACACAGATCTTACAGGGCAGCATTCCAATTTGGCAGAGTGATTGTTCATCGGACATTTTCACACAGAATCCTGAATGGCTATTTTACTATCATATGAAGATAATTCTCTTAGAAGAGGGGGGTACACAAATGCAGTGAAATCTCACAAAAATTGATAAATTGCTTTACTTTTTTTTAATCCCGGAGGAATTTACCCATAAAATATCTTAATAGTGTTTAAAACATTCAGTAAATCCATGCATGGTGGGTTGAGACAAACATGGCAGGCAAGAAAAGCAAAACTGACTCCATTTAGTGTCTATTCCATAAGAAAATAATATCTCAGTTTTCCAGATAGCAGTCTCCTCCTTAGGAGATTGAGAGTTAATTACTATTTCTGCTGGTAAGTTGGAAACTCAGCAAAGCAGTAACGTTAGTGCGCTGCTGAGCACTGTACCTGTGTAAAGTAGCCCTGAGCACTTAGACAAGAAACCCAGGAAAGATCAGACGTTGGAGGCTGGAGTGTGAAAGTAGAGCAGGACTGTCAGGATAATTTACTGGACTTCCAGAGATGAGGCATGGCAAAATTAATCATGCTTCCTTTATTAGCAAATTCAGGGTATTAGATACATCTACTGCCTTTCAGTGTTCTAAGGAGAAACACTGTTTTGACATTGCAGAGAAAAAAGGGCAGTCTTTTAAAGAGTTTACTATTTGAAAGCCACCTACTTCAAAGTTACATAATTAAGAAGGGACTGAAAAAAGGAATTCCCTTAATACCAACATTAAGATTGGTGAGCAACTGAGTGCCAGCATCCGTCACAGATTTCAACCAAATATGACATTAAAGCGGCTGGACTGAGGAGGAAAAATGATCCATATTTCGTTTTATAACATATCCAGCATTGCTTCATTAACAGTTTACCCGGGAAAAGGGCAGGGAACTTCTCACCCCCAACAAATACCATCAGCAGCATACTTTGACTCCTGATTCAGAGAACTACGCTCTAATTTTTTTTTTAATTCCACAGATGTTTTACTATCAAACGTGAAAATTGAGGCTATCAGTCTAATGTATCCTTCTCATAACTTTCCACTATTTTTGTCTACATTCTTCAAGAGACAAGAGCTCCTAGGCCACAGTGCAATGGGAAGCCTGGGACAGAAGAGTAGCAGGCTGTCTGATGAGAGCCACAGTCACAGGGAAGGTTCTAGATATCAAGGGAAGGAGTCTTGGCTGTTACACTTTCGGAACTGTGATTTTTGATGTACCCTACTGGTTCAAGGACTCAAGAGAACCAGATTGGGAGGGTAAGAGAGGATCCCACCTCAGTTATTCAGAATCAGGGAAGACATCCCAACAGAAACCTGAAGATATGCTAGGGTCAATGTACAGCAGCCTTCTCCCCAGACATAGAGCTGGTCATCTAAGTGGACAGTGACAAGCGCAAGGGACAGCTATGTGTTCTGCATTAAGATACATCTGGCAGGGACACATCCTATTTGTAGATTCATAAAGAGCAAACAATGTGTTATATGAAGAAGTACTGAGAATAGGGCAAAGAATACATCATTTGAAAAACTAAGAGGATGAGTAGGTGTTTGGAAAATAGCTTATAGTGAGGTTCATTGATTCAACAAATAGTTATTAGGTGCCTAGTACCTCCCGGCATTGGTGGTCTCTGGGGGATTCAGTAAAAAAAAAAGATACACATAATTCCTGCCTCCAAAAAGGTTCAGTCTAGGGAGAAATATGGCCCAATAAATACACTTGGTCAGAGATGAGGTCCTAGATAACGCAGCATGTAAAATGAAACCAAACATATTAGTAGGGGTTGATTTGGTAAATGGCAAAAGACGATAGATGTCCAAGAAGATAATGACTGGATGAAGGAAAGCAAGGAGCTCCAATAGTTCAGTCTTTCTGGACCATAGGCTATGTGGAGTGTGAGCGGACAGGGACAGGAGCTGGTGGCAGTGACTGGGCATGGCGAGGGTGGCATGGTAGAGGGAAACAGGGGCCAGAACATGAGGAGCCTCGTGAGGAACATTAAGTAGTGAAGACTTTACCTTGAGGTCCATATAAAGCCATGAATCCTTGCTTGGGAGTGTGGCATGATCATTTTGTGGCTCCGAAACCATCTGCTGCCGGGTGGAGAACTATTTAGAAGCAGCTAAGATGGAAACAAAGAGACGAACTAAGAGGAAATTGTCATAATTAGGAAAAATAATGGCCTGAAATGACGCTTAAAGAAAATGCTAAAATGGAGAGAAGTGGATGAAATTTACCGACAATTGGGAGGTGTAAGCAAGGATGTTTGGTGTTATTACATAACAAACATGATAAGGAAGATGGATGGGTCGTGGACAACCTGGGTTTTTCCGGCTTGGGTAACTTGATGGTGGTGATGCATCTATTCTGAGAGGAAACCTACATAGATTGGATGAGTGGGGAGGGATGATGAGTTACATTTACGATGGTTTTTAGAATTTGAATTTCCTGTGAAATATTCCAGTGAAAGTGTCCAACAGGTAGTTGGAGATAGGATGCTGAAGCTCTGGAAAGATACCTGGGCAGAAGCTCTAAATTCCATGATGGCCAACACATGGACAGTAAGTGAAGATACCGTGCTGTCGAGCATGAGACTGAAAGTGTGTAGAGAACGGATGAAAGGAACAGCCCCACCGGGGAGGAGATCTCCTTGTTTGCAAATGTGGGAAGAAGCAAAGATGGGGGAGCAGATGTAAGGCGGTTGGTCTTTCGTAAGTCAGAAATTTGATTGGCTGGTTTGCGTTGTCTGTGGGTTTTGTGAGGCCAGGTCATCAATGGGAATGCACATCGGGGGGAAACGCAGGAGAGAAGTGAGCAGAAAACAGAACTGCTAGACGTTTGTGTTTGGAGCCCAGGAATTTATAACCATTCCAGACTCTAGGGCAGCGGAAGACTTCCCTTTCTCTCCCAGCCAGCACTCTCAGCAGCCCTGGTGTAGACTCAGGGCAAGACAAGGGCAAGGATTGAGTGAGGAAATGGGACGCAAGAAATGATGACTGGTACAAGCCAATTTACAGAGTAAAGAACAAATGGAAATAAGAATATAGGTTTTAATAAATAAAAGGTGTCCTGCCCTCTCCATTCTTTTCAGAAGACTTCCTCACATGACAGATCACTTAGATTACAAGATAGATCGTGATGATGTGTTATTGTTATTGTCGTTGTTTTAAAAAAACTGAATTTAAAAAGATACAGGAAGAAAACAAAAGCAAAGCAAAGCAAAACAAACAAAAAAAAAAAGACGTTTATCTACAACACAAAGAAAGTAAGGTGAATTTCAGGCTCCTCTGTAACACTAAATGGAAGAAAACAGAGTTTTTTGGGGGGGAGTGGCAAAGGGAGTTATACTAAATATTTGTATTTATTTATTTGAAAAAACACAAACACTTAATTACTCACAATATCCAACTGAGGATACAAAAACCTTGAACAAATCGTCCCTAAATAAAGCAGCTTCCTGGACTCTCTCCATCTTGCAATTTGACAAGAATCATCCTACTTGGCTGCTCTTCTGCCCATGAATCTGGAGAGGTGACTAGATTTGACAGGCTGCTTGTGGGGGACACCATCTTTTCTTTATAAACATCTTTTATGTTCTGTTAGGTTAGCAAAGGTCAGGAAGACTTGCTCCAGTGTTATCTGACTGATGGAATAGTTTTCTAAATTGAATTGCTCTTTTGCTTCCTCCAAGTTACCAAGTACCTTCCCCCAGCTATCAGCCATGCTGAGAATGTAGTAGTGAAGGATCCTTTGATATTCTCCTGCTTTAAAACACTCCCAGCAGTTCTTATGCAGAAGCATCTCAAATCATTTCTTAGTAAATGTAAAATATTTCTGTCTATAGTCTTCAAGAAAAGCTATTGGGAACAACAGCCTCTGAATTCTTATGTGTTCATGACTCTAAATTTTATTGAAGGCGATTCGGGCTGAAAAACTTGGGCTTACATTTTTTTTTTTTAATATAAAATGTTTTGTCACAAAGTCTAAGGTCAAACTAACTTTCTTTCCCTTATAAAGTTTTTTGTTTCCCTCGTCTTATTATCCAGATATCCAAAGCTGACACCCCCCCCCTTTCTTATTAAGATACAATAGTTTGTTGGAATATTACCTGTTGTCGATGATACTGGGTCTAATTTTTCAGGTTGTCCTTCAGTAAGTAGGTTTGTTTTATCTCAAGAAAATTTCTTCATTGATAGTTTTTAGTATTGGTTCTATTCTATGGCTTTGCTTTTCTTCTTTGTGGATTATTTTCATAGTTGTGTTGGATTGCCCTTACCTTGCCTCTCATTTTCTCCCTCAAATACTTGTCTCTATTTCTGTTGGCTTTCTGTTTTTCTCTTTTTCAATCTCAATTTCTCTTGTACTTTCTATGTTGTTTATTTGTTCTTGACAGTTATTTCTGAAATATTTACTTAAAAAAAAATCCTCTCCAATACCGTCTAAAGGCAAATGCTAAAAAATACATTCATAAAGAATGCTATGTAATATTTTTGACAAAGTAGCACATATATAAATTGTACACCTAGTACATTCATTATCTGAGCACAAAGACAAAATATTGGTATGTCTAGTCATTAAAAAATGAGAGAAGGCACAATTACACAAAATTTGCCATAAGAGAGTTTACCACTGATATATATTTTTGGAAATTCAGTACAGATATGTATCTACTTAAAATTTTAATAGAAATTTTCAAAACTGATTTAAAGAAAGCAGACATTTAAGTAATTTAATAATTATAGAAATTTAGTTATCAAAAATTACTATTAAATACAATGCAACAATTCTAGGTATTTTTATAGGGAATTTATTCCAAATTTTTATACAAAGGATAATTTCTGTACTGTTTAAAAATTGCAAGAAGTTGCAAGTGTCTCAATTGACAAAGCCAGTGTGATCTTGATACTGAAACCAGACAAGGAAAGCATACACACAAAAACTACAGACCAATTTTATTTGTAGGTAAAGAAACAAATTATCCTATATATTCTATACTAGAGTCGAATAGTATTATTATGGAGAATATAGGTTATATATTCTCCATAATAATACTATTCTGGTATATTCTATACTAATTATCCTATACTAGCGCATCTTTCAAAAATTTTGTCTTAATGTTTTTTTCCAACTCTGAGTAATATGTAACAAATAATTAAAAAATGAAATTCTAGATGCTAGTATCCTAGACTGTCAAGAGAATAATATACCAAGAGCAAGTAAGGTTCATTCCAGTAATGTACAGATTCTTCAATATTAGAAAATTAATTAGTGTCCAGAAGTTCTTCATTATCCCAGGATAATAGACAATGATCTTTAGAAGTCAATTCGGTTAAAACAGAAACCATACTTTTATACTCAGTTTTTAAAAACCAAAAGCTTATTGGGAATTTATCTAAAAACAGAAATAAATTTGTAAAATGTCTTTACTTGTATCTAACAAAATATAGCTAATTGAAACTATGAGCTAATTTCTACAATAAAATAAAAATGAATCAAAAACTAAAAATTTTTTTTAGTATTTCTCCAATGAAATTATATGGTCACATTTTCATAATTATCCTAATAGATAAAATTTTTGGAGGGCTCCATGCATTTTCCAAGGGCCTTTTGATCCACTAAGAGTCAAAGCATTCTCTCTTAAATACATTTAATGTCATCAACATTTTTGATGTTTCCCTCTTCACACAGTGTACTGATTTAAATCTCTCAGAGATTTAAGGGATTGTGTATAATTGTATCAATGCATTTGTGTATGATTCGAGCAATTGTTCAACTTTTTTTAATTTTATGAAACCATATATATGTTACAACATTTGCTGTTTCACTTTACAATTGATTTGCATTGTCTGATGCTTACTGTCTGAAATCATTATAATATATAAAATTAATATTATAATGAGATATGCTTATGAGAAAGGGACTAAATTTGAAAGCGTTCACGTTGTTAGTGAATATTTTTGGATTC
The DNA here is from genome assembly GCF_009762305.2 of Zalophus californianus. Classification (NCBI taxonomy): domain Eukaryota; kingdom Metazoa; phylum Chordata; class Mammalia; order Carnivora; family Otariidae; genus Zalophus; species Zalophus californianus. Next base: position 158,741,749 of record NC_045597.1, on the reverse strand, counting down.
TGATGACATTTACATCCTTAAGTAATCGTATGAGCTCTGGGGGCTTACATAATAAATAGTCTCTCAATGAGACCACCTATTCCCCCCCCACACACACCATCATAAATCTTTATTTCACCATGTGAAAGGGGGGAAATGGAAACAAGCATCTCTAAAGTTACAGAAACAAGTATTTAGAAAACAAAACATACCTCATTAGAAAAAGAAAATCATGTAAACTAAAAACTGATAGATAATTCTTTAACGAGAGTTTTTAAGATCTCAAACTAACAATTTGTTGATGGGAGCACTAGAGGCATTTACATTAAAAAAAAAAATCATTCTAAGACAAAGTTGAGTTTCAGCACCACTTTACTGAACCTAGTTTCAGAATTTCTGATTAAATCACAAAAGACTAGAAAAGGGAGTGAGGCAATTTCCTTGAAAATAGATGAAATCATTGGTATTTAAAAATGATATAATTGTATAATTAGAACAGCTAATAAACTAAAATATTATTGAGATAATAAAGAAATTCCTCTCCTATACAGTGGCAAAAATCAGGCCCAAAAATACTGAGGAGTTACTCTATCTGGAACTAGCAGGAAAACATAAAATATTAGACTACTTAGCCAAATAATCAACAGATTTTTACATGAAGATAACTATCATTTTACTGAAGGAAATAGACTTAAATAAGTACAGAAATAAAAATTTTACTGGAGAGAAAAATTAGATACTGTGAAGGTGTTACTTGCCCTCAAATTAATTTATATAAGTAATGCAATCAATCATAATCCCTTTATGGGAAACCTCACAAAATAATTCTAATTTTCCCCTGGAAAAATATGTGGACAAAATTAACAAAGAAGAAATGAAAAAGACAAGTAATGAGGGGAACTTGAATTATCAGAATAAAAATATATTATAACATCACCATAATATGAAACAATGAGGTATTTATTTGCTCAGGAAATTATGAATCATGGGAACAGAGTGGAAATTCTAGAAATAAGATGTTTATATACATTCATAGTATCATGAGATACCATGTAAATGATAAATGTAACACACAAAATCACTGAGGAAGTACTGAATTAACAATAAATAATTCTAGGATGTTTTTGATTAGAAAACAATTTATTATTTTTGAATCAGAGCTATCCAACAAGTAAACAAAATTTGAATCTGATTCTGGACTTTGGAGAAAGAGAGAGAGATACCTAGAAGGACAAGTTTGGGAGTCTCTTATGGTTAAAATTGTAAGAAAGCAGGTATGAAATGGCAACAAAAATAAGGAAATGGACTGGATACGCAAATTTGAGGACTGAATATATTCATGGGCAGAAAAGGAAAAAGAGTCTGTTGAAGAGACCCTGCGTCCTCAAAGTCTACAAAGCAAAAGGTGTCAAGAAGGGGAGGCACCGTAAAAACAGTTTCAAGAATATCAAAGAGACTGAAGAAAACACTGGATTTAAGAGTAGAGTGGTCATTGGTGTTTTGCAAAAGAGCAAACGTCAGTCGACAAGAGGTAAAGGAGGAAATCAATAAAGAACTGCATTCAGAGGTAGACTCTATCGGTACAATACTTGGCTGGGAAATAAAGGGAAGCGACAAAAGTATGTTTACAGGCAATCATGCTAAGGCATCTCCAATTTCTTAACCTTCATTTTGTTTTTAACCTTTCTATGCATTACTTTCAGGGGGCGGTTAAGTTTATCGACGTACAATTTACCTAGTAAAATTTACCCACTTTAGTCCTACTGTTCTGAATTGGCAAACATATACATCCATGTGACCACCACCACAACCAAGATTACAGGATGCTTTTCATCACTCCAAACAGCTCTCTCCTTTCTTTCTGCGGGAAATCTCCATCCCCACCCTGAAACTTCGGATCCACTGATCTGTTTTCTGTCCCGACGGCTTTGCCTTTTCCAGAGTGTAGTACAAATGAAATCATATAGTAGACAGGCCTTTGAGTCTGGCTTCTTTCACTTAGCATAATACTTTGAGGATTCATCCATGCTTTGCATGTATCCTTCTTACTGCTGAGTAGCATTCAATTATACGAGTATGATACAATTTCAACGCCATCAAAGCAATCCTCACAACTATTGAGGCAGATGTATCCCCATTTCACTGAAGAAAGAACTAAGGATCCAAGGGGTTAACTAGCTTCCTGAAATCTAGGTGTCATGGGAGCTGGATCTGGGATCCACACCCAGGCTGATCTACCTCCAGAGCACCGGGATACCCTACACCTTAGACAATGAAAAAGACAAAGGAGGAGGAGGGATGAGTGCAGGGCTAGGAGATGGAGCAAATAATTTTTAGATTTCTATTAGCAATCTGTCTCGTTGAAAATCAAGATAAAATGTTTGTTTTTGATAAAACAAACTTGTGCTTTTTAAAGTTTCACATCTCCCCGACCCCTACCTTTTGTACATTTCAACGTTTTAAAAGATAATTTAAAAGATAAAGAACTCAGTCCACTTTGCACCCCTGGAACATTTTAAAGAGCTTGAAGCAAATTGAACTTCTGATTTGGATCTGTTCCTGGGGGACATTTGCCACAGCCACATGCTTCCATCAAATGTACAGTACATGATCAGAAGGATTCATACTATAGATAGAAAAAGGACAAACTGCATTTGAATCTGTTCATTTCTAAATTTAACGGTTCATTTTTGTGTTTATGTAGAGCAGCATCGAAGCTCTGCTTTGCCAATACTGTATTTTATTTAATTCTTAGATTTATACTAATTCATCCATTGCCTGACTTTCGAATATTTCATTTTCTTGCAGGAATGATTGTGTGTGTATTTAGAAAACAAGTTGATCAGAATTCCTGCTGCCTTTGGTCCCACAGCAAGTGCCCCCCCTTCTTTTTTAAGATAATAAAGGCACCCTGCGAGGGCCACGGCTAGGGAATGTGTTTCACATCACAACACAGATGGCTTGTTTACACCATTTCCCCTTCTTGTAGAAATTTTTAGGGAGGAATTCAAATTTTACTTCTCATTGCATTATGTGTCTTATAACTCCATTCTAGTCAAAACCTGGTATTGCCCTTGAAGTACAGTAAGAAACCATTCCGTTTTTGCTCCTCTTACATATGAAAATGCACAGGAATTGGAGCAGTTCCCCACCCCCAGAGCTTTGCCCAGCCGTTAAACGATTCTTCAAATACTGATCCTAAAACTCAGTGTTCACCTTGATGCTAATGAAGTGACAGCTAGAACATCTCTCTTGAATTGGGAGCATGTAACTCATTAATTTGTAAAGATTTGGGGTCAGCCTTTTTTTCTTTTTTCAAGCAAAACATTACTGATCAAGGCTAGAACAATGGTTCTCAGCCTTTATTCTCACTTACAATTAGCTGGGAAGATTTGAAAAAGCCTGTTGTGCCTGGGTCCCAGCATCACAATTTCTCACTTAGTTGTTTGGGGGTGGGAGGGCCTGAGCATCAGCATTTGTGAAGTTTCCTCAGGAGATCTTAATCAATAGCCTGGATTAAAAAACACTGGTCTAGAATTTCTAGTCAAACCTTCAATAGAATGCCAATAGAAGACTTCATCTGCTTCTTTTCCTCACCATCCTTATAGAATACGTACTTGCCATTTAAGGTTATAGGAGTGCACGGATGTGGGGAGGTTTCCATAGTGATGAATATTTATGGAGAGAGAGGCAGCTCTCCTATCGTGCATCCAACAGGTTGGTGAGAGTGTTTCATAACCTTCTGTGGGAATACAATATATATCTAGCTCCTGGAGCAATTTTTATTCTGGTGTCTTATCCTGAAGGACATTCAGGAAGCTTTGTTCCCAAAATTAACGAGAGGCCCAATCTCTGATGCTGAAGAACCCACCAAGAAAATTACACTTCCGCTAGAAACTCAAAGCCAGGGTATCTCGCTCGGCCTCAGCATCCTATACACCTGGGCAAGATGATTCCTTGTGGTCGGCTCCTATGCATGTACAATGTTTGCAGCATCCCTGGCCCCCTATTCCCTAGATGCTTGGATCAAAACAATATAAAGCCTCTTCCAGTTGTGAAGCCAAAAACGTCTCCAAACATTGCTAAATACTCCTGTATGGTCAAAATTGTCCCAACTTGTGAAACACTGTTCTAAGTATAGAAATGCAATTTTAAATCAGGATGGAAATATTTTAACAGGATCATGATCACTGGAGCATTGCTGTGCACCCACGTTGTTGGTACACTCACTTTTCCGCCAGATATATGTTCTTAAAACTGTGGCAAAATAGGGGTGCCTGGGTGGCTCCACTGGTTGAGTGTCTGACCCTTGGTTTTGGCTCAGGACCATGATCCTGGGGTCATGATATCAAGCCCTGAGTGCTCAGTGGGGAGTCTGCTTGAGATTCTCTCTGTCAGCCTCTCCCACCCCTGCTCTCTCTCTCTGCATAAACAAACAAACAAACAAACAAACAAATAAATAAATCTTTAAAAAAAACTGGCAAAATATTCTTGTCAAATCAGGCCATATACTATGACATAGGTATTATTATCAACTTTTTAAATATCTAACATGAAGGAATCTCTGCTCTTATCACTGTAATGCATAAAGTAGTATCCAAGACAGGACATGGAAGAAGAGAAATAGAAACACTAGGTGGTATTGTCAGTGCTAGGACCCCCTTTTCAAATGCCCTAGCCCTTTGGCATCCTGGAGCTATCTATACCTAGACAAAGAGTAAGCTTGGCAGATTCACAGGAGATTCAATCGATTCTATTCACTTTCTTCTCTTTCACTTCACCTCAGACTTTTACAATCATGTCCTGTCATGAGGGTATGGATAACATTATAAAAAAAGTTCAAGAAATTACCCCGTTGCTATAATTTTATCTTTAACTTGGAGATCATCTCTCTTGTGAACTCTTGACATTTTGCATTATTCTACCAAAAAGTAGTTATGAATAATGGCCTAACTAGAAAATTGGACCCTAGTGCCATTAGTTGGGTCTTTACTTCTTCTTGGAAGTACAAGTCAATCAATATGACAACTGTTGAAATTTTATTAATCTTATATCAACTAGGAAAATGGCAAATCAAAATAATCTATAGAGCAAATGGATTTAATAAAGAAATATTTCACAAATTTTAAGAACAATAGGAAACATATATGCATTTCCAGGGTTTTCTTACTTTAAATTTTTTATTGTTATGCTAATCACCATACATTACATCATCAGTTTTTGATGTAGTGTTCCACGATTCATTGTTCGTGCATAACACCCAGTGCTCCACGCAGGACGTTCCCTCCTTAATACCCATCACCAGGCTAACCCATCCCCCCACCCCCCTCCCCTCTAGAACCCTCAGTTTGTTTTTCCATCGTCTGAGTCCATCATCTCTCATGGTTCGTCTCCCCCTCCGACTTACTCCCCTTCATTCTTCCCCTCCTGCTATCTTCTTCTTCTTTTTTTTTTTTAACATACGTTGCATTATTTGTTTCAGAGGTACAGGTCCGTGATTCAACAGTCTTGCACAATTCACAGCGCTCACCATAGCACATACCCTCCCCAATGTCTATCACCCAGCCGCCCCCTCCCCTCCACCCCCCACCACTCCAGCCACCCTCAGTTTGTTTGCATTTCCAGTTTCAAACTGGACTCCCAGAAGTTAGGTAAGGAGTCCCAAATACTTCCCAATTCTAAATGAGGATCCCATTAACAAGTAAGTGTAATTGCTAAGTGAAGGATATATCCAGTAGTTTATACTGGCATTCAGTGAAGGAGACTATCATCAAGGACCTGCGAAACTTCGCAGAAGATATGGGATTTCATTCTGGTTTTTGCAGAAAAATTAAATCCGATACAAGTATAGCGAGACGAAGAAGACACGCGAATGGCAGCAGCGGGGGTGGATAATGTCAAAAGGAAGGGAGAGTGGGAGGGAGGGAGAGACAGGACTGGAGCAAATCAGGGTTTTAGAGTAATCTTTGAAAAGATTAAACATATATACATCATATTAAAATGGGATGGGAACGGTTATATTAAGCCAAGTTTAAAACTGCCGACTGGAGCCAAATACAAAATACTGGAAGAAAAGTGATACTGGAGGCACTTGTAGGTACCTGGGTCCAAAACAGCAACCAGTGTTCATGCATCATGGGATGAGGCTAGGGCGCGCGCGCGCGTGTGTGTGTGTGTGTGTGTAAAGGGGGTGGTTACATAAGACTACTGTTTTGATCTGAATGAGATAATTTCAGGATATGTTGTTATTCTCTTTCACAAAGTTAGCAAGAACACTGCTTGTGTTTCAGGATCCTACCAACAATGCAACAGTGAGGAGCAATTCACACGCACACGCACGCATGCGCACGCACACGCACACCTGAACTAATCTCATTTTTCAAGTCTAAACTATAAGGCATCTTTTATTGCCTAGTAGCACATAGAATTCTCTTCAAATCTTGGATCCAAACAAGATAATATAAAAATTACACATACAACTTACATATACTATTCATTTCCAAATATACATGGAAATAAATGTGGAAATAAATGTACACACACACATATATATTCTAGTTTAATATATATATGTATACACACACACACTAAATATATTACGAAGGAAATGAAGCATTGTTACTTCAGAATATACGAATTATGAGTGATGGTCATATGGTTATTTACATCTTGGTATATATCTGCATTCCCACCAACATTTATTATTTAATCAGAAAACATATATCAAAAAAAAGAAAACATATCAGTGTTGACATTTATTAAACACTTTGTGTGAGCCGTGCACTATGCTAAGCACTTTACACAGCTTATCTTACTAAATTCTTAAAACAGCCCTTGGTCGTCGATCTTACATTATCCTCATAGCGCAGACAAGGAAAACGGGATGAGAAAGGTTAAAAACATCCAGGTCCTGTTGTTTTTAAGTGGAAAAACTAAGGCTGAATCGCCACCATTGTAACTCAAGAGCCTTCACTTTTAACCACAGTGGTGCATTGATTTCCTTAATAAAAATAAAAGGATGGAAATTTGAGAATATATAAAACCTCACAAGAATATATAAATTCCTCTAAAAATTCTAATGTTCTCCTCATTTCTCTGTATTTATGCCTAATTTTATTTTCTTTAAATCCAGTGGGGATTTCATCTAGGGGTATGTGGTTTCATCTTTTTTTGTAAGAGGCTCTCCCACCATTCTTGAGACAGCTACCCCCTTAGACAGAGTTTACAAGATGCTGTCCCTTCCTAAAAGTCAAACCAATGTGTATTTTTAAAGAGTGGGTTTCTTTGATTCACAGCCTGCAAAGATAAGGTTAAGAAAGACTCTTCTATGTAGTGACTACATGCTCTTCAAGATATCAGTTATATATTAGTCTAAATCTCACTTTTCACGAATTTCAGGAATAGAATTTAGCATGTAACTAACTCAAAACTAATAATAAAGCTAAAACTATATATTTACTTGCAGACATATTTTAAGCAAAAGTACACTATTTTTTATTTTATAAAAATAACCTGAATGTTTTCTATTTCACTTCCAGTGTTTTCCCAAAGTGAAATCTGACTCACATTTTACATGTAGTAAGATTTCTGGGCAGTGTTTATTTAAACAATTAAAACACTATGGTGCAAGAAAGACTGGGTTCAGGGTAGTAGATAGCAAAGCAACCCATTTATAATTCCTATTTGAGTTATTTATTACAAATCACAGGGTATAACAAAAATCTTGAGGATCACGGGCCATCTACTAGACCATTTAATCAACCTCATTGAGGTTAAAATTAAATGCAATTTAAGATTATAGGACAGGCTCTATATCTATAATCCTTAACCACAGACTAAAGAAAAATTTTTGAATTTTTGTACACATGATACTGACTGAAAGATATAGTTTGACATCAAGCTGATCTAAAACCAATATATACATATGCACGTATACATATGTATGTAAACTTTGAGAAATAAAAAACTAAAAACTAAAATTGTTTACAATTTTGACATTTGTATCTACTTTGAAACAAAACATCTGATTGATATGTTTTCTTATTCCTTTTTCTGACATGATATGCCTCTTGATAGATTACACAGAAACAAATAGAATTCAGAACATGCGAGAAGTGAAAGGTTATGTAGGTTCTTAATATTCTCAGTATGATGAAAAGGTTAACTCTGTTAATTTTCAAATGTAGAATATATTATCTACTATGGCTTGTTTGATTTAAGCTGAAAAATAGAAAACAGATTCAACTCTTGGCTTAGAGTAGATTATATTAATGGACAAGAACGTCTGTTGTCATTTTCCATATTTAGATAAATGACATTCATTGTACCATTATGACTGAAGCATATTCTTCTTGATTGCTGTTTAGTTTCTCATAAAACTACTTGGAACAGTTTTGTCACTCAGTGAAAGTTTTTAACCTGCAATCACTGTCTGAAGTCACTTCCAACACTTGTATAGCTTTTAACTTTGAGGGACCAAGGCAAGGCTCATTAACTGCTTAATGCAGTGGCATTTAAACATTTTCACTATGGCTCACAATAAGATGTATATTTCACTTTGTGACTCAATATGAACCTATGTTTTGTGTGAGGATAACATATATCCTGAAACTAAAATTTTGTAAAACACCAATTACCCTTATTGACTGCAATTCACTCTCATTATTTCATTTCTACACTGTTCTGTATTGCTGTGTTATGTTTCATTAAAAATAAAAGAGTTGGTTATGACCAGTTTAATTGACTTTGAGACCCATAATGGGTTGCCATCATAATATTTAAAATACCAAACTTATTTCTTTAAAAATAACCAGTTTTACCAATCATCAGAGATAAGTTTTATTAGCTATAAAACTGCTTGGAACATTTGAACCTATATTGATCAAACACACCTTCATGATTGACTCAAACTTTACCTTTCATCTTTGTCCTGTCACCACTGATTGAGACAGCCACTGAGTATTTTTTTTTTTGCTACCTGATAAGAAAAATATAATCTTATCAATGAAAATGTACAGATATATTAATTAGGGTAGAGATGTATTTTACATATTTATTCAGACAAAAAGAAAAAAATGGACTTTGAAAATTTAACATCATTGTCTTCATTGTTAGTGACAAAATATCCATGTTTTAAATGTTTTACATACTTTATTAAAAAGTTGTTCTAGATGTCAGATCCTGAGTTGGAGATCAGTAGCTTTAGATGACTCAGTTTGCCTATTCTCTTATCCCTATATCTTTAATAGAGACCTCCCCTGATTTAATACAAACATCCATCAAGATGCTTTCATTGGCGATTTGTCTCTGTTGATGAAATTCACTTTAGTCTCTCAGTTGGAAGTTATTCATTCCTTAGGACTGTAATGCTATTATCAATTGTAATGGCATGCTAGATATTAACAGCAACATAACCCTAAATAAGTTGTCATCTAGTAATCCCTAAACCCAAATTCTTAAAAATGCATACCTGGGAGAATAATATTATTTAGTGGAAATGGGAAGGTTTGACAAGGGGGAGGCATGAGGAAGACGAGAGAATAAGAAAAGAGTAGAATATTGCTAGCGGCTTAGATTTAATTTAAAATCATACAAAATGGTTGGAGAGCTGGTTAAAGGAATTAATTGCTGGCTGTTGATCATCAGGGTCCTGCTCGTAGCAAGGAAAGCCTTTATTAAATAAATGTAAGCCTCTCAAAATGAAATGGGTTCAAAAGTAGTTCTGCACTCGTGATGCAAAGTCACACAGATGGGTAGCTGAGAAACAGCTTTTGTGGTTATAGATAACCCCACCTTAACCAGTAAACTTGAGGTAAAGATGGAATCAAATAGTCTCCCACCTGCTTCTGTGCTGATGTTTGCCCTATGTCAAGAGTTTCAAAATGTATGTGAGAACTCAAAAAATGATAAAAAATAAACCAAGTCCTTAAACAGACATTATACCTAGCAGGTATAATCTATTTAGACCTTATTTATAATTATTTTTTTAATTTTTATTGTTGTTAATCGCCATACACTACATCATTAGCTTTTTTTAATAATTTTTTATTGTTATGTTAATCACCATACATTACATCATTAGTTTTTGATGTAGTGTTCCATGATTCGTTGTTTGTGCATAACACCCAGTGCTCCACGCAGAATGTGCCAATCTTTAATACCCAACACCAGGCTAACCCATCCCCCCACCCCCCTCCCCTCTAGAACCCTCAGTTTGTTTTTTATTTATAATTATTTTAACAAAATGTATTCTTAATCCACTAGATGATGAAATTTCAGATGATCCCTGACTAGTTATGAATGTCAAGAATTAAGTATCAGTTTAATTTTATGCTTCTAGTTACCATAACTCACGTTCCCTACGTTAATTGTTAATTCTGTGTGGATCTAATTTCTTAAAAGAGTAGAGATAATAAGTCTTAAAATCAGAGATAAAAATCTATTTCACTGATAGAATTTTGAAGTGAAACACATTCTCAAAGCCAAATATTGTATGCTCTAATTGTAAAATCAAAACCAAATGAACTGAACTTTATTCTCAGAACACGTTCTTAGAGAACATTAGTTAGTGCTTGCTTTTATGCAATCAAAACTTAGCCCTTTGTCATTTGGCCATGAAGATCTCGCAACCATAAATCAAGAAATCCTTATGGTACAGGAACAAAGGCAGTCCCAAAAGCACCATGAATATTATCAGCAAGGAGTTTGGGGGGAAAACAAAGCCAGATCCAAAGCTACTGGTTTTCATTTAGAAGACAAGGCTATTCCATAGAACGTCATCTTTCCAGTAAAATCCCAGCAGGATACATCCATTTGTAGCTGTGACAATTAACAGTTTCTATTTCCCATTTGAAAGTTGTGAGGAAAATGTTTATGATCAGGGTGATTATTTATTCAGATTATTTCTGCCACGAGACTGCGCTTAGGTCTCTACATGGCCTCTATGGTATGCCATCTTCTTTGCAAAGAGAAAGCCAAAATTACTTTATTAAGTGACCCTTGAAAATTCCCCCAAATCCCCATTTGGTTTGGATTTCCCCTAATCTATTCTAGGATGATAATATAGAAGAAGAAAGCATATGGTCCTAATAGATATTCAGAACAGATGTTAGTTGTCTAATACATATCCTATTGCTGAATGGCTGAGCAGAGGAGTCTATAAGAGAAGATGGAGAAGTCGTTAAGTAGAGACTCTGTGCATTCCACTATTCTCACCAGTTTACAAAAGTTAAGAGTTCCAGATTGCAGTACCTCCGGTTCTGTCATTTTGAATTTCTGGTCAATGTTAACAGCATTAAACTTGTTGCATATACACATTGGGGGGTGGGGGTGGGGGTGGGGGAGACACACCTGAGATCAGATCCCAGGCACACATTGAAAACAGGAGGTCTGAGGACTGGGCTTACAGTTTATTCATGCCCCTGTTGTCTGCAGCGAGGACCATAAGAAACCTCCTCAAGGAGTTAAGTCTTTCCCCCATTCTGTACCCTAAATTAGGGCATATCCCAGGGACTATTGGTCTTAACCCCTGTCTCAGGAATTAATACAGAGCTTGGTATACATAAAGAGCACGATGTGTATTAACTGAATAAATTAAGAGAGATAAATTTATGTTGGCATTTTTGGAGACTAGTTGTCTGAGTGAAATTGGACAGCTTAAGTTTGAGCAAAGTAAGCATAATTAAAATGTCCTAGTATAGGTATTCATTTGAATAATTAAAATTGGTCAAAGATTGTTACTAAAGTGATTATATCTTCTTTGTTTCTTCAAGTGGTAATGCATACTTTTACTGCAGAGAATATTGTTTAATTTGAGACATAAGATAACATTACAAGAGAAATCTTTTTTCAGTGCCCATACTAAAACGCCTTTTAAAAACAAGTCACAGGAAGATGATGTCTATGTGGTACCTACCATAGATGTGAGACAGCAAGATTTGATAACCAAGTATTAGGTCTGTAGATTACGAGTGCACGTGATCTTTTCAGTTGTTGAGTACTACAAAAAAGCATGAGCATGAAATGAAACATTTTACACATGGGTAATTATGAAGAGAGACACAAATATGGTGCAAAATTGAAAGCCTTCTCTTTCCACATAGAGAAAAGACAACATTGCCCTTTATAGGCCAATTGGAAAGACTTTTTAATGAGAAGTATGGTTTGGAGGATAAATACTGTATGTTATTGTTTTAATCCTTAAAATCTGTTTTCACTAATTGATAATCGCTGGCAAGTAAGGGCTGTTAGTGATAAATATAGTTAACGATGCTTCCGTCTTCATTTGCAATGAAAATCTGCTTTAAAAAAAACAATTTTTAATCAACATGAGCTAGAGAGAGAGAATCGAGGTCATGCACTGCCTACAAATTGTGTACACAATTCTAAACCTGAAAACACTGGCATTTTCACAAGTGTTCACATAAGCCCTTCTTAAATGATGGCCTTTCCTCTAATCACAAAAGGATTTGGGCCTTGTGTTTCACACCAATGTAAAAAAAAAAAAGAATAAATCAAAGAAAAGTAGAACACACCAGTCCTCTGGGGTGTAATCAGCAGAAACTGACTGTGGTTTTATTGGAAGACTCTCCAGGGAGTCATAGCACTGATGGAAATGAGGAGGGCCCTGCAAGCAAGCAAGGATTCTGCATGTCCAAAAAGGGAAACTCCACCATTCAGGAGTTGTAAAGAGCTGGGATAAAGGACCGAGGGCTCCCCGTTGTCACATCTCTCCGGTAAGAGTTAAAGTCCTCACAGAGAACATAGAGTGCCTGAGTTTCGGTTATCTGCTGGCTCTGATATTATTATTTTCTGCCTTGGGAAGAAAAGGGATCCGGCTCCCTTGGCAGGATGCCAGAATCTGGAATTACTCTCTCACCAAAACTACATGTACTGGGTGACAGATAATTTTCTGAGCAGCTAGAGTGCCATAAGGAAGGGGAATGGATGCTGTTAAGCAAATACGGAACAGAGTCCAATACCAAATAAAGTATTTATAACCCAACATGGTGTACCCCAAGTATTAAAGAAACAGATATCCATGGCAGCACTCACACAGCCTGCACAGACCAAGAGAGCCTAGGATGATAAGGATGGGGGAGAAAAGAAATGGCATGCACCGATCGATTGTTCTAGAGAACAGAGTATGACAGATGCAGTACAGGTATTTACCCATTTAATGTTCATGGTTACCCAATTCTGTGGGTTCTATTAAAGCGCTCATTTTAGAAACAAGTAAACGGAAGCACAGGAAGATCAAATAATTTACCCAAGGGTCACAGAGATATTAAAAGGGAAAAGTGAGGGTGAATTTGGGTGTGCCCCACTTGACGGTCCACCCGCCACGCTAACACACCGAACTTATATCGTTGAGTCATGGCTCTGACCTGCAGGAATCGCTACTTTATGCCAAGCCTGGGAGACACCAACTCTGTAAGGAGGGAAGTCTGGAGAGGAGGGTCAACAGCTGAGAGGGAACTTGTCAGGAATGGAGGAAGGTGTCATTTTATTCTCCAGTTAGTCATGAAGGACTGCTTACTTTATGCTACAGAGTCTGGGCTCTGTCCAGGAAGAATTTTTTACAAAGGAAATGCACGATGAGACTAAAAAATAAATCCCTTGAGTCATGGCCTCGTAAAGGAGGAGTTAGATGATACTAGAAAGGTATTGCAACAATCTGTTGGAGCATTTATGGTGATGGTGAACATGGGAATGGAAAGTAGCTAAAATAAGAAATTTAAATCAGTTTGAGGAGACTTGATGACCAATGAATTTGGCTATATGTGGGAAAGAAAGATGATTTTCCAGAATTCTGGCTTAGCTGCTTGGATAAATGGTATGATCATTCCCTTGGATCAATGGTTCTCATCCTCTAGCATGCATCAGGATCCCCTGGATGTGGGTGCTTGTCAAAAACAGATTACAAGGCCCTACCCCAGAGTTTGTGATACAGTAGGTCTATACTAGGGCCCTCCTGCATTTAGAGCATGTTCTCTGATGCTGCTGCTATATCACAAAATAAAATGTATGAAGCAGGATCTACTTTAAATTCCATGTTATGGAAGAGAAAATAAGCATCTGAGAGATATTAAGTAATTTGCTTAACATCAAGCAACAGTTTGAATCCAATGCCCGTGGCATGTGAATACTATACATACCATCGCCCAATATAAGAGAGATAAAAGATGCAAGAAAGAGCAAGTGGATTTGGGTGAGTGGGTGGGAATAGGAAGATTGGAGAAATAATGAATTTAATTTTCATTCTGTTTAATTTGAAATACTATGTGAAATCTGTAGGTGTTTGGATATATGGGCATTCACAAAGGGTGAGCTCAAAGGGAGAGATTTAAAGTTATTTCCACATAAATAGGAAAGAGGACTTGATAGGAGAGAAAATCACTTTGCAGTGACATTGTAAGGACATGACTTGGAAACAAAGAAGACCTCATTTATGAAGGTACAGTGAGACAGAGAAACTCACGACGGACACAGAAACAGATGTGAAGCCTGGGAAGTAGGATGTTCATAACTCTGAGGGTCTGGAGCCGGAGAGAGTTTCAAGATGATGTGGTTAAGTCAACAGTGTCATATATGATGCCAAGGATTTATGCATTAACTGGACGACCCCACCCCTACCTGTCCCTCCTCCAAGGGCAAGGCTTGCAGCCACACCTGAATGCACTGGAGAGTTTATCTCCTCTTTATTCTCTGGACTAATCATGGTTAAGACCTCTGACGCTCTCATTTCCTGATCTAAGGAGAAAGACTCAGGAAAGCATCTTCTTTTGCCATGAAAGATGGTTAGAATTACTTACAGGATTAGAAAGAGGCATAGTTTTTTGTTTTGTTTTTTTTTTTCTTTTTTAAACCTTTCGGACTATTACGGAAAGTTTATGTAAGCACTAGAATATCTGGAACAGTGGATCTCAAGGAATGGTTCTAGGACCGGCAGTATCAGTATCACCCAGGAACTTGCTAGAAGGGAAAAATTCTCAATTTTCAGTCTTACTGAATGGTAAACTCTGAGGGTGGGCCCAGCAGTGTGTGTTAATTTAGCACATTTTCATTGAAAACCTACTAACTGTCAAACACCAAGGAACTGGCTAAACAAGTGAGTCACTGTATCCACTCAAAGACGTTATGATTGAGATAACACATCGTCTTCCCCGAGAACATCAGTGAACATCACACAATCATTCCACAGGAGAGAAGGGTCTAACTCTTTGCCATGTGTCCTCCCTAGAAACCCAAGACACAATGTTTGGTAACTGAAAAGCATTCTATTAAATTCAAAATTCTTTCCTGTTTATTTACCCTCCAGATGTTACCAACTTCTTCCAAATTTACATTTTAGTCTTTCAGTGTGTGTGTATATATACACACACATACACAGTTGCCCAAATGTATTTGCAAATAGTTGTCTTTTGTAGCATAATCTTGCCCAGTTCGAAACTGTATTTATTCACTTATTAGAGGCCCAGGAACTTCAGATGCAGATATTCAGATGCAGATATTCAGATGCAGATATCTACATATCTACGAGCTGTCCAGCCTTATACATGAAACATTATCAATACAGGTAAAGTCTTTATATACCATCTCAGATCTCAACTCCTGACACTTCTTGGATGTAACCATTATTTGTTGCTTATTAGTCCACAGATTGATACATTTGCATGTATCCTTAAGCAATACACACTTTTGTTTGTATGCTTTCAAATCTAAATAGATGACATCATAATGTTTTCTATAATTTGCTTTTTATTACTTCTTGATATTATTTGCTGAGACTGAGATTCATGATTTCTGAAATGTTTCCATGTTGGTATAGAGGGGTTTAACTCCTTCATTTTTTACTGTTCTATAAGCCTCTGCGTGATATCAAAATTCACTTACCTATTCTTTTGTTAACTGACATTTATTTCCAATGATCTGCTATTAAAAACCCTGAGGCTTTGTACATGATTGTGCATTTCTTCTTTTGCATGGGGAGAGTTTCTCTAGGTTATATGCTAAGAGCGGAGTTGCTTGGTTTAGGGTGTATTCATCTTTACAAGCTATTGCTCAATTTCTCTTCAAAGTGAATTTTTCAATTCCCACAAGCAGAATATAAGATTCTGTTGTTCCTCATCTTTACCCATATCTGGTATTGTCATGCATTTTAATATGGATGAATCTGATAAATGGGAAAGTTTCTTACTGTGGGATTAATTATATTTCTTTAATTCTAATGAGAGCAAGAATATTTTCATATTTTTGTTGGTTGTTTCCTCTTGCACAAGTTTATATCTTGTGATAATTTTTTACTGCCTTTCCTTTCCTTCTTTTTTTTTTATTTCTAGGAGAACTTTATCTGTGATATGTATTGTGAAGTATCTTCCTTCAGTTTGTAGTTCATCTTTTTCATATTTTATTATCTTTAAGTGTACAAAAATGTTTAAATATTAATGGATTCAAATTGATCAATCTGCTAATTTATGGTATGAGTTTTTTGAGTTTAAGAAATAGTACCCTGTGGATACAAATATATTTTTTTCATGTCTTAGTGTTTGCTTTTCACATTTAGGTCTTTAATCCAGCTGGAATTTATTTTTATATATGGTGTGAACAGGGAGCCAATTATTTTTTTCCTCACATATAACTAATTGTTCCAGAACCATTTAGCAAATAGTTCATATTTTCCCACTGATCTGCAATGCCATCTTTGCTTTACAGCAAGTTTCCATGTGTGTGTGTTTCTGGATTCTCTATTCTATTTGTCAGTCCTTGTGCAAATACCTTATTGTCTGAATTACTACAGCTTTGTAATAAATCTTGATATCCAATAAGTTGTTACCTTCCTCTTCTTTCTAGTAATATTTTTTACAATTCTTTTTACATTTCTTGCTTACTTTTCCATAGACAGTTTAGAATTACAACTTAAAACTGCACTGAATTTGTAGATTAACTTGAGAGAGAATTAAATCCCTGATTATGGTATAGCTCTCAATTTTTTGCTTACTAAAGTCTTTTAATTAAATTTCCTCTGAAACAAATAATACATTATATGTTTAAAAAAAAAGATAGTAGGAAGGGAAAAATGAAGGGGAGCAAATTGGAGGGGGAGACAAACCATGAGAGACTATGGACTCTGAGAAAGAAACTGAGGGTTTTAGAGGGGAGGGGGGTGGCAGGATGGGTTAGCCCGGTGATGGGTATTAAGGAGGGTGCGTACTGAATGGAGCACTGGGTGTTATATGCAAACAATGAATCATGGAACACTACACCAGAAACTAATGATGTAATGAATGGTGACTAACAGAACATAATAAAATAAAATAAAAAATAAATTAAAAATTTTATATTTTTTCCTAAAAAATTTCTAGATTTCTAGCATTTTATAGTTAAAAATTATTTATATATGTATATACATATATATACATATATGTATTATATATATTATATACACACACACATATATGTTTCAAATTTTTATCTAAATTCTAGTTAGTTAACATATAGTAATATTAGCTTCAGGAGCAGAATCTAGTGATTCATCACTTATATACAACACCCAGCGCTCATCACAAGTACCCTCCTTAACACCCATCATCCATTTAGCACCCCCCTACCTCCCCTCCAATAACCCTCAGTGTATTCTCTATAGTTAAGAGTCTCTTTTATGGTTTGCCTCCCTCTTTTTTTTTTATTTCCCCTATGTTCATCTGTTTCCTTTCCTAAATTCCACATATGAGTGAAATCATACGGTATTTGCTAGAACTGATACATGGATTCAGTAAAGTCACAGGCTACAAAATCGACATAGAGAAATCTGTTGCATTTCTATACACCAGTGATGAAGCAGCAGAAAGAGAAATCGAGGAATCATTCCCATTTACAGTTGCACCAAAAACCATAAGATATGTAGGAATAAAAAATTACATACATTAATATATATTAAAATATATACATTAAATATTATATATTTTAATTACATTAACTTTCGCTTCTGATGTAGAATGCAATTAACCTTATACATTAAAAGCATTTATAATAGTATTGCTGAACTCTCTTTTAATTCTAGCAATTTGTCAATAGAGCCTATTGGATTTTATCTAGCAACTTTAATTCCCAAAATCAATTCAAAACAAAATAGAACTTAAGGCCAAGCCCAGTGGAATTTTGCAAATTTTCTCTTTATCTGCCACTGTCATGTTTTTATTATTACTATTATTTTTGGAAAAGATGAGGTTTAAAATTTCTAAAGCTGATTGATCAACCAAAAATTTATCTTAATTCATTCCAGTTTTGATAAATGTTGTGTCAAATGCTTTACTGGAACTGTAATATATATCATGTCTCTCTTCCTTTTTTGTCTGCATCATATCAACAACAATTCTCAGACTTCAGTGACACAATTATCTCTGTGGAACTTTCTACTATTCTTTATTTTACAGATTATTTAAGAATTTTATTATTTTTTTCCATTTTTTATTGCTAGTGAGGCAGTGTAGTTGCAATGAGGGAGGTGGGTATAGTGTTAAGAGGAATGAAGAGTATGTTGAAGGTTTTTAAGATACTGTTTTGAGGTGGGAAAAGACCTAGTAAAACATCTCAATACTGAGGTCTCTAAAAGTTGACTTAGTGATACTTCCATTCTGCTCTTGGTGTGTCCAGAGCAGAATATCCACACCTCTACTACTGAGTTCATCCCACTACATTACAGTTAGTTGTATGTATTCCATTTTACTGCTAGACTAGAAGCTCTTCAACAACAGGACCGTGGTTTTTAAAGCTTTGATTCCACAAATCCAATAAAATGTCTCACACATAGCCTGGGCTCAAGAAATTTTTAATGGCCACATCTGAAACCATAAAAATCCTAGAAGAGAGCACAGGCAGTAATCACTCTGACATTGGTAGTAACAACATTTTTCTAGATATGTCTCCTGAGGCAAGGGAAACAAAAGCAACAATAAACTATTGGGACTATAGCAAAAGAAAAAAAGTTCTGCACAGCAAAGGAAACAACCAACAAAACTAAAGGATACCTTTCAGCCAGAACTGCCATCTTCCAGTAATTCACCAAAATGACCAACACAAAGGGAAAAAGAGGAGGTACCCTCTATATGTTCTCTAGGTCTTTTAGAAAACATGGAGTTGTTCCTTTGGCCACATACATGCAAATCTATAAGAAAAGTGATACTGTGGACATCAAGGGAATGGGCACTGTTCCAAAAGGAATGCCCCGCAAATGTTACCATGGCAAAACTGGAAGAGTCTACAATGTTACTCATCATGCTGTTGGCATTGTTGTAAACAAACAAGGGCAAGATTCTTGCCAAGAGAATTAATGTATGCATTGAGCATATTAAACACTCAAAGAGCCGAGACAGCTTCCTGAAGCGTGTGAAGGAAAATGATCAGAAAAAGAAGGAAGCCAAAGAGAAAGCTACTTGGGTTCAACTGAAGTGCCAGCCTGCTCCACCCAGAGAAGTGTACTTTGTGAGAACCAATGGAAAGGAGCCCGAACTGCTGGAATCCATTTCCTATGAATTCATGGCATAATAAATGTAAAGAAAATAAAAGACCTCAAGACTGTAAAAATGTTTCTCTTAATTGAGTAGAAGTGTGGTGTCCTTTCCCCCCCAAAAATATTTAAAGCAAACTGTGTCCTAAAAAAACAAAAAACACAAAACACAAAACTAAAGGATAACTTACTGAATGGGAGAAGACACTTGCAAATGATAAATGTGAGAAGGATATAGTACCCAAAATATATGAAGAACCCATACAACTCAACACCAAAAAACCCACAAATAATCCAATTAAAAATGGGAAGAAGACATGAGCAGACATTTCTCCAAAGACATGCAGATGGCCAACAGACACATGAAAAAATACTTAACATCACTCATCATCAGGGAAATGCAAATCAAAACCACAATAAGTTATCATGAGGTGGTAACCCTCACAGCTGTCAGAATGGCTAAAAATCAAAAACCTAAGAAACAATTGTTGATAAGGATGTGGAGGAAAAGGGACCCTCATGCACTGTTGGTGGGAATACAAACTGGTGCAGCCACTGTGGAAAACAGGATGGAGGTTCCTCAAAAAATTAAAAATAGAGGCGTGCCTGGGTGCCTCAGTCTGTTGAATGTCTGACCCTTGGCTTCAGCTTGGGGCGTGATCTCTGGGTCATGAGATTCAGCCCCACATTGGGCTCCATGCTCAGTGGGGAGTCTGTTTGAGATTCTCTCCCTCTCCCTCTACCCTTCCCACTTGTGTACATGCTCTCTTTCTCTCTAAAAATAAAGAAATCTTATTTAAAAATTAAAAATAGAATTACCATATGATTTACTAATTGCACTAATGGGTATTCACCCAAAGAATACAGAAACACTAACTCAAAAGGATATATGCACCCCTATGTTTATTGCAGCATCATTTACAGTAGCCAAACTATGGAAAGAGCCCAAGTATCCTTTGCTGGATGAATGAATAAAGAAGAAGTGGTGTGTGTGTGTGTGTGTATAATGATGTATAGACACATACAATGTGTGTGTCTTCTATTCTTTCCTGGAAATGTGCACACTTTTCTCCCTGTGCTTTAGTCCGTGTGTTTCTTACTGACCTATCTTCTCCTGCATTATTCTTTCCTTCAGCTTATCTGATCTACTATTAACATCTATGGGACTTCTAATTTTAGTTACTTAATGATTTGGGCCTAGACTATGTTTGTTTCCTTTTTATACTAAAAATTATTGGGTAAATTACTTATCTTGATATTAGTTTTTAAGATTTTAATTATGATTACTTTAATATTTGTGTCTAGTAACTCCAGTATCTAGATTCCTAGTTTGTTTTTATTGTCTATTTTTTTCTCTTAGTTTCTGGTGATTAAATCTTGTCTCTTGGTATGCTTTAATCTTTTTTGGACTACAGGATATTTTGTATCAAAAATTACACAGATTACTTAAGAGTCCGGGGGGATGTGATCAATTTCCAGAGAGAGCTGATTTTGTTTCTAACAGGAAGATCACTTTAATTCAATCTGGGGTTGAGCTTGGCTTTGAACTCATTTCAAAGTAAGTACTTGTCTATTTCAGTTTTTCTCTCACACCTAAGGTACGGCCCTTCAGGGGTCTCAACTAAAAACCTTGGTGGGTCTTCAGCTCTGGTGATTTTTGTCCCCCACCACACTGAAAATGGTGAAAGTTCAGTTCAGCTTTTCAGCCTATTTGTTATTACCTACTAATCAGCAAATGCCTCCAAACTAAAAGCAGAGCAGAATGTGAAGATAACCTCTCTATCCTTTCCTTTTCCGTACCATATTATCCCTTCAAGTTCTTGGTAGCCCATAATTTCTCCCTCAAATAGATTTTTCCAGCCGTCTTCAGTCTTCAGAGTTGTTCTGATACAATCTAGTAACTCACACCCGCAAACAAAAAACTAGGTTTCATTTTACACTTCTTTTTGAAAGAATAAACATTATAATGCAACAGTCAAATATGTTAGAGAAATCTCAAATGTTAACAATATGAGAATAATATCTTCATGCAGTGTAATATTTTCTGTTGCAAATGTATTGTATTTTCCAACCAAGAGTTTTAAGACTATGGCAATATTCTTCTCAAGAATTAGGATCAATTTTATGCTGACAAATCCTATGATGGTACTAATGTGACTATTACTATTACTTAAAATAAAATAGTTAATATCTCCTGAGAGCTTGCTCCATATCAGGAACTATGAAAGCTGCATGATCAATACTTAACTTAGTAAAACCAACTATAAAATAAAGAGGTTTCTATTGAAGTTCTATCAATGGTCAGTTAGCCAGAAGGAATTTCTCAGATTAATAGTTTCATGCTCCGTTTGACTATTTCAGAAGTAAAATGGGTGAGAAAAGATACAACGTTCCTTCCTGATTACTATTTCCAGCTATTTTTCCCAGTAATTCAATCTGTACATTGTTAAATTCAGTAGCCTAATTCAACCGCTTTACATGTGGTGAAGAGTAATTGACCTGCCTTATGTATTCACTGCCTTACACGTCCTGAAACTTCTGAGTTAGAATTCTAGAGAGCATTTGTGTTTGGTGCAGCCATGTACAACTTGGCATAGTCCCCTGGCATCCTGGGCAAAAGTTCCACACTGAGCTAGAACAGCTTGAAATGAACCCACTACCAGCTCGTAAAGCAACTGGCTATTCTACTTTAGGGAGTTTGCATTGTTGACAGTGCAAGAGAAGGATGACGTGCAAGTACTAGGCAGATTCTGATTCAGAGACCAAGGCCTCCTAGATATTAATCCACTGGAGAGTGCATCAATTATCGTACAGATGATTTCTCTTGGGTGAATGTGAGAGTGGAGGGGATGCCCATCACTATCACTTTTGCACTGTTCTTTCCTTCCGCTGAGTTTTTTGCTCCAAACACATAAACATACCCACACGTGCACACACACGGAACTGGGGTCAGTTTTTGGAGCTATGATAAAATAAAGAAAACTGACAATTAGACATTTTTTGTATTCACTGGTTTATCTCCCCTTCCTTAGGACAGGAAGTTATAAACTAAACCCTTCCCCACTTTCTGGCTCTTAAATACAACAAAAACAAAATTATCTTCAACTCAAATCATCTCTTTCACTTGTTTCAGATAAGGTCAAGGTATTTATGGCCGCCACTCAAAAAGGAGCTCCCTTGACTTCTGGAAGCCCAGCCCACGCTTCCTTTGAAAATACTTGAGCATTAAAAAGCAGGTCTAGGAAGCCTTTAAATGGCCAATCTAATTTCTTTGGGAGTTTCCCTAAACTCTTTGGGGTATTTTTGTGAATTATGTAATGTAATTAAGGTTTACTGGATTTCAGTAATCATTAGAAGGACTTCAAATATTTCCCAATATTTTACAGCAAAACTTCTAAAAGTTCTTTTGAACGGTGAATAAAACATTCTGGATGGCAGCAAGACTAAATTACTCTGGGCAAGAACTATTAGTATATTAAAAATAAGCATTAGAGTTTGGGGAGGAAAATGCATAGGGTGTAACATTTTTCATGTGGCTACAATGAAGTAAGGGATTTGAAGGCAAAAACAAATCTGGCAAATTATAAGTTAGGGTAGTAATTCAAGGAAGTCATAAAAGAGAAGACTTTTATTGCACCATGGAGACAGTTTGGTGCTATTAGTGGATTAAAAAGCATGTGGGACTGAGACTGGAAAAGATGGAAGCTTGAAAGAGTTGGTGGGTTAAATATTAACAAAGAAAAGATGTTTACTCACAGATTCTGCAAACACATTCTAATAAATAAGATCCTCCAAGCACTCAAAAATAGAACTGTGCAAAGCCACAAAAATCCTTGCTGTTGATCTTCCCACCAAACTCGGTCTCCTTCAGCAACGCATGGCTTCACTGTCACCAGAATTTTGTGTAAGTGTATGTCCTTTTGGAGAACATTGCCAGGATAGTCAAAAGCTAGTAAAAATAGTAAAAAAGAAAAAAAAAAGGAGACAACGATTTTGCACTTGTCTTTAAAAACTGGCTACAGTGCACTGAAAGCAGGGAAGTGTGGTGGAAATGTGTGAATGTAAGCTTCAAACAGACCTGAGCTTAAGTTCTCAACTTGTACAATTTCGCCTCTCTGAGCCTCAGATTCCTTCGCCGTAGAACTGAGACCATCACACACACTTCACAGGGCTGCCTCTCGGTGCTTCTTCAAGTTTAACATGCTTATCAATCACCGGGGGAATCTGACTGAAATGCAGATCCAATTCCATACGTCTGGGGTAGGGCTCCAATTCTGAGTTTGTAGCCAGCTCCCGGGTGATGCCCCTGTGGCTGGTCCCGGGAGCACACTTTGAGTGAGAGGCTTTCAAAATCGCAAAGCCATTAGCATACACTGAACTAAACTGCCACTTTATTATAATGACAATGCTTTGCTTCTTCCCTACATTATTTTATTTTCCAGAATATTTTACGTTACTCTGTTTGAGCTTACAAAAGAGCCCATGGAAAAAAAATGAGATTGGGTATTTCCATCCCCGGTAGAAGCCCGGACACGTTATGATGAATGGGTTTGTCCATGGTCTTAAACAGAGGAGAGAGCCGGCCCTGTGAGAGCTGATCGCTGGGCCTTCAATACACCTGACGAGCATTTCTTGATTTATTCAACTTTTCAGCTGATGATGCAGGCCTCAATTTAATGAAAGAAAAGGAACCGAAAGCCTTGACCATCAATGAATGCCCAAAAACTGAAACCTGCTTAAAATATTTGAAAAGCCTAATTTTGGAATAACCACATTTCTAGACATCAGAAAGAGCTTAGGGAAAAAAACATTTCAAGTCCTGCCCACCACATATAAATAAACTCTTTAGAAGAACCCATTCAAGAAACATGGTAAAGTTTAAAACTAACATCAAGTGATGCTGAGGTTAGCAAGAAAAACCATTTGGAATCATCTTTTAAGAAAACAGCAGCAGCCCGAATAATGAGTGGGCACTTCGCTGAGGTGCAGTGAGCTTCCGAAGGTCATAACTGCTACTGTAGGGGTTTTGCCAGAGAAAGGACGATCAGGTGTTGCTTTCACAACCATGGTCTAGCATCTTTTCGTGAACTCTTTTTACTTCATTGGTTTCATTAACACATTTTAGTTCTAAGATTAAACAGATGCTGCGTAAAATGTCCTTTCTGTTTCATTTTATCTTTTTTAGTGTACATTTTTAGAACTAGGGAAGGGAAATAAAAATAATTGAAAATTAATTCTGTTTGAATTTTGTATGGTTATTCAAATAAAATTTGCTAATGAATATATTTGGTTTTCTCTGAGATGAAAATAAAATTATCAAGTATCCAGTGGTTTGCTCTATGAGAATGAAGAGCTAAATAGCCAGGCTTACAACAGAGCTGGGAGGTGGATGGAAATGACTCTGTGCTGGCAGAGTTTGTGCACTTATACCTTATACCTGGAGCACCACGTTTTTTCTTTTTGCTGAGATCAAACAAGATATAAACCCCAAAAGGTTTTCTTTCATTGTAAGATTAAAAATAATAGCATTCTTTCCATCAAAAATTGTAACCATTCTTCCAGGGGAAAATTGTACCTTTGAAAGCATCATTTAAAAAAAAATTAAGACCCAGCCCCTCTATTTTTATTTGCTCTCAAAATGTTGGTGAGGTGCGGGAAGAAGGCAAACTATTTCTAGACACCATAGTCCTAACCATACCTGGGAGGAAAACAATGCTATTACTATAGTCATAGTATTTTGGTAAACCTGAAGAATCTGTAGGTCACATGGGCAGAAATAAGCTACCATCTGCTTCTACCAGCAGGTGGATGAGAAAACATACAGTCTTTTTCACTAATTACCTACAACAGCATCTAACTCTAAATATTTTGCATGTAGAGATTTCCGTTCTATGTTTATAAATACACATATATGACAAAGAAACACTTATTTTAAAGATCTTAATATCTTGTTTGTTAAGCAATTAGTATTTAGGAGAAGGGCTATGTTGACAGCTCTGCAAACAGAAGTTTCTCATTCATCTGCTAAAAAAGTACTCACATACCTTGGCAGCCTTCCTCACTCTGCTTTGTTTAACGGTTTACCTGTATCCACATAAAGCCACCTTGTTTTTCCCAAACCACTTTGGATATCCATCCCAATAATTAATCTGCTAAACATCAGAATGGAGAACATAATCTGTTCATCCCCTGAATCTTGGGAAATGTCAATGCAATGCCATAAATTTCGTTTTTCTCCTGGCGGCACCTGTGCTGTTTAATCACGTCAACAAATAATTATAAATAAAGGAAAAAATTCAATTGTTATGATTCCCAGGAAAATAAAATATTCTCCAACATTGTCCATGCAGTTTCTTCCATACATCTTTAGCATAATCATGCTTTGCTTTTTTTTTTTTTTAAAGATTCATTTTATTTATTTGAGAGAGAGAGAGCACATGAGAGGGGAGGAAGGTCAGAGGGAGAAGCAGACTCCCTGCTGAGCAGGGAGCCCGACGCGGGACTCGATCCTGGGACTCCAGGATCATGACCTGAGCCGAAGGCAGTCGCTTAACCAACTGAGCCACCCAGGCACCCCAATCATGCTTTGCTTTATGTGATGCCTGTGTAACAGCAAATTCTACCTACCCACTAAAATCTTCTGCTCTTCTTCCTGGGAAGAACTGGATTACATTTTATAGACTCCCTTACAGTTAGACGTGGCTATGTGGCTGAATTCCAGCTAATGGAATATGAGCAGATGTGATACGTATCACTTTCAGGCCTCACCCACTAGAAACTTCTATGCATGTTGTTCCACGCTTTGTTCTTTTCCTGACTGACCAGGAGGGTGGTAATCATGGTGTCTGTGAGCACATATAGGCATGGAAAAAAACAATGACTTGGCTGCTTAAAATACCAGACTTTTTACCCACTGAGAATTACCATGTTACTGAGAAATAAAATTCTATTGTTTTGGGGACATTATACATTTGGGGACCTGTTTGTCATAGCAGTTGGTGTTTTCCTATATAATTCAGATAGCATTCCTGAAAAGACTGAAAACCAGCCCACTATATTTCTGATTAGCATAATGCAAACAATTAAACCAAGATACTGGCCATTCCTTTTCAACACCTCATGAATCTCTGTGGGGTTTTCCATTAAAGCTCATATTAATGATTTATATCCATTCATTCTTTGACAAAAGAATATTACTGACACTAAGAAATGGATTTTCTAGAGATGAGTTTACTGAAATGGAAACAAAAAAGAAGAAACTGGTATTTAGGTGGTAGAAATAGAGGAAACAGATTTAGCAGGTAAAAATAGAGGATTCCCAGTTATATTTGAATTTCAGATAAATGAGGAAAAAATTTTTAATTAAGTATGTCCCACTTTACCACTTATAGCATTATGGACAATTTATACTAAAAAAAGTAGTCACGGTTTATCTGAAATTCAAATTTAACTGGGTGTTCTATATTTTATCTGGCAACTCTAATCAGGATGGATATAGCCAAAGCATGAATTATTGTCCTGAAAAACCAGGTCGAATTTGAAGGCACTAGAAAGGAAGAAGGAGAAATAAATTTTTAAAATAAACTTAAATGATATGGAGGATAGAAGTAAAACTGTCAACAGATAATAGAACACTGAGAAAAAAACAATCAAAAGGGAGAAAGATTTGAATAAATGATAATGGAAAAATCACATAAAACATAAAAGAAAGACTTCAGAAGACAAGGGATCACAGATTAGTAAAGACATATTGTAGTAAAATTGAAGACGATCAAAGAGAAAGGTATTCTAAGAGCTAAGACCTAATTTTGAGAGTAAGTTCTAAAAGAAATTCTAAAAAGTCCTAGACTGGAAAAAAAAGAAGTGTATCATACAAATGCAAATGAATCAGACAATTGAGACACGTTAAGATACAAAGTCACTGGATTCATCAGCAGATGACACTACCAGTGAGCATGCCAGGCACTCATTTATTAGCAAGATAGACTTCATGCAAAAATTCATTAATTTCTTCCACAAACGTTTAGTAAAGTTTTACAAAATACCCTATGCTAGGCATTGATGTCCCTAAATGCTCAGATTTTAGATGCAAAAGTTTTGCTTAAATCCCAGTATATTAAATGTATTACATGTCTCTAAACCAGTATATCCTGCACACAGTTATGCAGAGTGCTGGTTCCACAGGCACTAAGTTTGTTAAAGAAAAAAAAATTGAGAAATGACACATCTTCCTGGAGATTAACATTGCATGTTGCATTTAAAGACTAAAAAGCCTAAATAGAAATTTAACTTTAACTCAGCATTTCTAATTGAACACATTTGACCATAATACACTTTTGTCCCCCCAGGAATACCAAGTAACATCTTTAGGGATCCTAGTGATCTGGGGAACCCAGGGCAAGAAAGTTATTGTTTTCATACAACTTTTTTTTTTTTTTTTTTATCTCAAGTGTTTCCTAACAGTCACTTACTGAATGGAGTACATCACGTTTGTCAGCTATGATATTTAACCATAGGAAGAAAGAATAGGAATGTATCATCTCTCTTCTAATTGTCCATTGTGTAAGCATTGCTCTTATTTTCATACTCATTGACTCTGCTTTTGCAAGAACATCCACAAGGAAAAAAAAAAAAACAACACACAACAGTGAAGCAACTAAAAGTTGGTGCTGAAATTTATACCCACCAGTACTTAACTGCAGAAGTATTAAAATTACTATGGTACACATGGGGACTCATGGGCCCTGGATTTACTATCATTGAAATTACCCCGGAGTCGCTGAGGACATTACAAACACAACACTATAAAGGAGACTGCAATATGGGAACAGTGTGCTGGGAGAGCGTTTCTGTAAATAAAGACTCAGTAGACTTTATGGCTTTTGGTAGTACTTGTCACCTAATACAGTTTATAAAGATTTGCTTATTAAATTTTGTAGGGCAGAATAACACATCTTCTTGTCTCTAGCAGTAACGGCGACAGAGGTTTCAAAAAGCCGCAGCTGCAGTCTTCCTGCCCCTCCCCCCCCAAACTGATTACAATACGTGTTGTTCTGAAATTTTCAATTCAGCTATAAACAATCTACTTTATCAACAACATGCTTTTGCACTTTTTGAAATGGTGCTTTGAGGCAGATAAATGAAAATAAGTATGGCAGAGTGCCAATAAAAATTCTGCAAACCGTGTCTTCCGTGGAGTACAGACGAAGGCGCACATTTTATTTATTTATTTACTGTTGACACTCGATCCATTTCTAGCCTTACAATAGCTGCTTTATTTTGTTGGCTGTTTGTTCTAATCTCAGCTGACACTTTGAGATAGTAATGACTTACACACTTTTAATCATAACTTTAATCAAGACTGAAAGAGTTAGTTGTTTTTGTGTTTTTGTTTTTGGAAAATCTGGCATCTTTTCAATTGCTATATGTATCCATAGGGTAAACGCAGGGTGGATTCTGAAGTTAAGAACATATTAAAAATGCTACTTATTGGGGCACCTGGGGGGCTCAGTCGTTAAGCATCTGCCTTCGGCTCAGGTCATGATCCCGGGGTCCTGGGATCCAGTCCCACATCAGGCTCCCTGCTCAGCAGGAAGCTTGCTTCTCCCTCTCCTACTCCCCTCCCTGCTTATGTTCCCTCTCTCGCTCTCCCTGTCAAATAAATAAGTAAAATCTTCAAAAAAAAAAAAAAAAAAGCTTCTTATTGCCCCAAACTCGGCCCATTTGAATGTATAGGGCCCCAGATTCTAAACTGAGATCTCTCAGTCCTAAAACATTTTAATATAAAAATATTATTTATATATAAATAACTATAAATAAATAAATAAATACCTTTTCTCATTTATTTTTAAGTTGGTGGTTCTTTTAATAGTTTGCTTCATGTCCTTTCCTAATGCTTTTAGGATTCTTCCCAAACTTTCCTTTAAAATGATCTGCTAAATGGAATAATAATGAAAAAATCAAGGCATTATATATGTTGTGAAAGAAAAGAGACTGTGAAATTGAATTTCTCAGCTTCATATTGGTTTGGATTATGAGAACTTCAAATTCCAGTTTAATTCTCTGTAAGTAAATTTTGGTTTTATGCACACTAATTAAAGTTTTGCTATTTGCTATCAGTTTGGAAATA
Organism: Zalophus californianus; assembly: GCF_009762305.2. Lineage (NCBI taxonomy): Eukaryota > Metazoa > Chordata > Mammalia > Carnivora > Otariidae > Zalophus > Zalophus californianus. The sequence continues at coordinate 158,712,134 of NC_045597.1, read as the reverse complement.
CCCATTTACAAAGTACATTTGAACATCATGGGTTTTCAATTCTAAAAGGAAGCCCTTGGGGATCCCTTCTTAGTAATTAATAATTTTATTGAGTTTGGGGTCAAATCAAATATGTCCACAATCCAGAGTCCTCCACAAACCTAACAAAATTTTATTCATTCTTTTTTATTATGATTAATTTGACTTGTTTAGTAAGCTAAGGAGAAAAACTGAAATTGAAGCAGGTCATAAAGGTTTAACATTAAAAAACAGATTTTCAATGGGCTCAATATAAATGCTTGCATACAGTAACAAATAGCAGTGAATTCTGTTTTACCTGTGTTTGTCTTTAGTTTATATTACCTGAAATACGACGAATGTTCATCCCTCAAAACTTTATAATTTTAGCAATCTAAAATGTGCTGGTCGTCTACATTTTGTTACAAATCCATCTCCAAAATTATTTATTTTATGGCACAGCTAAATTTATTTGAAATAAAATATTATGAAAATCAAGTCTTTAACTTATTTTCCCTGTCCCTGTCAATGGGAAATGTTCTTCTCACCATGGGGAACTTCTGGGAATTAAAATATTCTCGAGTATTGATTTAAGGGCTGTGATAGTTTTACGTAGTCTCTTTTAATATTTATTTTAAATTACAAGTTTAGAAATTATTATAAATTAAAGTATATAGATCCAGGGAATTATGTATTAATAAAGTTGATCTATCAGCACATTTTACATTAGGACTCACAAATTAGGAAATAGAATCATAAAATACTCCTATGTGGAAAAACGAATACCAGTGATGAATAATTCTAAGCAGCATATTCACGACATTTCAAAAATAAAGCAAATTTGGACACATTGCTGTGACATCTACACTCCCATCATACTTGGCTTCCAAATCAAAATTGGATGAGAGCCATGCTTCTTTGTACTTGAATACAAAGAGCAAATAAGAGAATTCTGGGAAAGTGCAAACAGAGAGCTGAATTTCTCAACCACACTGAGAGTAGAATTAAGGTTCATTTTCACCCACACACAAACACAACAAAGGGATTATCTAAGGGAAATACAAATTTTTTTTTTTATGGGTAACAAATGACAAAGTTATCTCTGGGCTGTTCCACAGCCTTTCCTCATTACTTCTCACTCTTTAAATTCATCCCATTCTTACTCCTACTACCTCGTACCCACCTCTCTGAGGCATTCACCCAGAACTTTTGCATTTGGTTTGTGTTTTTCCCTCCTTCCTATCTCCTGCAACCACCATAGCTGACGATGTAACAAACAGCACCCCAGGCAAAGGATTCTGTAGATATTTTTTAGGATGTAGGTTATAGGAAGGAGCAGATAGAACGAGAGTGTGACATTGGCCACAAACCTCTGTGTACCAAAATCTAACTATATGGCACTTCTCAACATTTCCTAAAAGTGCTCTGTTTCAGGATCTATCTTTTTGCATATAAACTTTACTCTGGTAATCGTGAATGACCTTCCCTTAGATTCAATTTGGGTAAAACTCCCGCTTACTCAAAGCTCACGTACATGTTGCCTTCTCAGTAACGCCTTCCCATCTCCAGGAGGCAGGGCAACTATAGGCCACGCTGTTCTGTGATTATCTGTCTACATAGATAATTCCTCAGTCAACTTTGACTACTTTGAGGATAGGAACCATACTTCATTCATCTTTCAGCAGTACGGTTTACTGAATATTGTTGAAAGAGTAAAAGAACAAAAAATGAGGATTCAGTTACAATTTGGCAATGATCGATCGAGCACACATACCACGTAAGACATCGTGCTTGGTCTGCCAGAGACACAAGTTAAACAAGACAAGGAATTAGTCCTCCAGAAGTTCACAGGAAGGAGCTCCCTTCTGGAAGACAGAGGCAGGACAGATCATGATAAATTCTGGGACAGGTTCTTGGTCCCACTGTGCTCTATGTGCAGAATGATGTAAATGATTTCATGTCAGGCACCGAGAATGGTACAGGCCATATTGTCATTATTACTGCTCCTTTACTGAGAACTTACACAGGGCTAAGTATATTAAAATAATTTCTTTTAATCATCAGAAAAATGGTATGATGCAGGAAATATTATTCCAATTTTACAGATGAGGAAAATAGGACTCATAGGAGTTAAGCTACTTGCCTACCCACTGACCTTATAAATTATATACTCAAAATCTGAACACAGACTGTGAATCCCACACACTCTTAATTTTTCTGAGGTCAAAGCACTTCGTACAGAATACACTTTGCCTTAAATGTACCTTGTGATGTGCTTCTTAGGAGGAAACGTTTTGCACCGTTTTTAGCTGAATAACATTTAATCCTTAGGATTGACAACCCTGGGCAGAACAGGTTAATTAACAAATTCAATATGGCAACACCTTGGCAGAAATGTTCATAGAACCAATGCATCCCCTCTTCTGGGGTTTGACCACACTCTGTTTAAGTAACTTAACCATTTGAACAACCGGTGTGTTTATTTAATCTCTCGGCACTTTAACATCAGATTCAAAAGTGAGGAATTATCAGTTCCTACTTGCTCAATTTTCCGCCTTTTAACACTGAGACACTAATGTGATATCCCGACAAAGAGATCCTACAAATACCCAGAAGTGGCTGCTTTGCTAGAAGTAGCAGCAGTGGTACGAGAGTGTGACATTGGCCACAAACCTCTGCATGTACATTTTTTAAACTTTTAGAAAAGCTAACACACAGCCGCTTTAAAAGACAGATACCTTTTGAGAAAGAAAACACAGATGTGTACAATTTAAGATGGAACTGGGATTCCTATGTTATGTATCCATGACAAGTGTTATTTGAGGGATAAAAGACAGGTGAGCAGAACCATAAGTTGAACGGCGCCTAACAACTGACGGGCGAGCTCCATGGACAAAAAAGTTCAACTACGGGGATTGTGACTTTGGTAACATTGTCAAGGTCAGAGACACTGAAGGAACCCTTCTGAGGAAGGACTAGCTTTGAGGCAAGAATCACCTAGGGCCACTATGATCAACCCCTCGCCATGGGTTCATTCTGTATTCCAGTTTGGGTCTCTTGCCTCTTGCTCTATGTTCTGTGATGCACCATCCCTCGCCTAGACACAGAAAACATATTCTAGGAGAAAGCAGAAAGAAAGCATGAACTTCGCAGCTTACAAATGAGCTCACTGTGGAGGAGCTCTTTAATGCAAATGACACAACCAGCAAGGCCCAGGAAAGCTGAGCAGAATGGAGCCTGGGAGGCCCCCTCTCTCCGCCCGCACGTGGCACACCCTTCGGCACTAATAGGGCTTAAGCATTCATACCGAGGGGCTGCAAACCCCTGGGCAGAGACGTGCCGTATACACACTAGAAATGGAAAATGTATGAGGAAAAAAAGATTAACTGACAAAAAGTTAATTAAAACTGCTCTGATTATGAGGTAGAATTTAACAATTACTTTAAAAAATGCAGTGTGACACAGTGCAGCGCTGCAGCTGAATTAATCATGAATGAGGAGAGCGATGTTTAATTTTTGTGTTCATAAGGAAAACACTCACCAGATTTGACAATTAGAGCAGGGTAACAGCATTGCATGGCACAATGCGAGGCGGGTTTTCCCACTGGTTTTTTGGGAGAGAACTAAGCAGATGTGCTCAAATATTTACAAATGCACAATAGTCGCATGCTCTTCAGCTGCCCACCCTGCTGATTTCGCAAGACTTTGCCTTCAATCTGGAGGCGTCTGAGCCCCATGTGCTGTTTCTCCCAACTCAAGGAGCTGCTCAGCCCAGGGGCCCTGCTGCCTCCAATCCGTGCACTTGTTCAAGGAGCAAAGAGGCCAGCAGGGGACAAAAGCACGGAGCTCTTTCAAATACTCAGCTTCTAGGATTCACTTTGCCCGTAAAGTGGAGACACATAGGCGATCCTCATGGGTGGGGTAGGGGCCGTGCTGACATCACTCCCAGCCACCTGGCCTTTTAGCCACTGCACTCAGCGAGCACTTCCACAACCAAACACCGCCTCTGTTTTAGGAACGTCACACCTCTAGCTGTGAGGCAGCCTTCGAGGACCACAAAACACCTGCCGGCGAGGCCCTCTATGAATGCTCTGCTTCCCAAATTCCAGCTTGTCGGCCTGGATATTTATGAACCAAAAGTCTCTCCACTACTACTACTATGATTATTACTAGCATGGGCTTTTTGTCTTTTTGCAATTACATTGAGAGATAATCTCCATACCATACAATTCAGCCATTTAAAATGTATAACTCAAGAGTTCTTACTATATCCACAGCATTGTGCAACCATCATCACAATCAATTTTAGAACACTGTTTATAACTACCCCCCCAAAAAACCCATAACTACCCTTTAGCCATCATTGTCCAATTCTCTTACCATCCGCCCTCTCCCGCCCCACCCAGCCTGAGGCAATCACTCATCTACCTTCTGCATCTATAGATTCACCTGTTCTGGATAGTTCACATAAACGGAATCGTATAATATGTGGTCTTTTGTGTCCAGCCTCTTAGTATTATGTTTTCAAGGTTCATTGACTATCTTAGTCCATTCAGACTGCTGAAACAAACTATCATAGACTGGGTAGCTTATAAACTACAGAAATTTATTTCTCACAGTTCTGGAAACTAGAAGTCTGAGGCCAGGGTACCAGCATGGTGGGGCAAGGGACCCCTTCCAGATTACCAACTTCTCTTTGTAGTCTCATGTGGCAGAACGGGTTAGGGAACTCCATGGGATCTCTCTTATAGAGCACTGTTTCCATTCACGAGGCCTCCACCTTCATGATCTGATCACTTCCCCAAAGCCTCCCCTCGCCGTTAAGACCATCACCTTTGGGGGTTAGGATTTCTGCACAGGAATTTTAGGGGGACACATTCATTTAGACTATAGCATCCATGTGAGAGCATGGATCAGTACTTCATTCTTCTTTATGGCTGAACAATATTCCATTATGTGGATATAACATATTTTTATCCACTCATTCATAATGGACATTTGGGTTGTTTCCACCTTTGATCCTCATGAATAATGCTGCCATAAACATTCCTGCACAAGTTTTTGTGCGGATATATGTTTTCATTTCACTTGGGTATATACCTAGGAATAGAACTGCTGGGTCAAATGGTAACTCTGTCTAGCTTTTGAGGAACTGCCAGATCATTTGCCACAGCAGCTCTACAATTTTCCACTCCTACCCGCTGTGTGCAAGGGGTCTGATTACTCCACATCCTAACACTTGCCATTATGTCTTTTTTATTAAAGTCACCCTCGCAGGATAACGTGCCATCTCACTGTGGCTTGGATTTACATTTTGCTGATGACTAATGATGTTGAGCATCTTTTCCTATGCTTTTTAGATGTTTTTGTATCTTCTCTGGAGAAATATCCATTCAGATCTTTTTCAAATTTTGTAATTGTTATTTGTAATTCGTTACATGCTTTTTCATTATTGACTTGTAAGAGTTTTCTTTATATATTCTAGATACAAGTCTTTTATCAGGTATATGATATGCAAATATTTTCTCCCATTCTTTGGGTTGTCTCTTTTACTTGCTTGATAGTGTCCTTCAAAGCACAAAAGTTTTTAATTTTGATGAAGTCCAATTCATCTGTTTTTAATTTTATTGCTTGTGCTTTTGGTGTCACAGCTGAGAAACCATTGTTAAATTCCAGGTCACACAGATTTACTCCTATGTTTTATTCTAAGAGTTTTATAGTTTTAGTGCTTACATATAGTTCTTTGACCATTTTGAGTTGATTTTTATATATGGTGAGAAGTAGGGGATTCAGCTTCATTCTTTTGTATGTGGCTACCCAGTTGCCCCAGCAACACTTGTTGAAAGAGCATGGACAGTCAAAAGACTACAATTTCCTTAATTCTAATGCCTCCTCTAAATCGAGCCTTCATCACTTCATATCTGTCTTTTTGGGCTGGAGCAGGAAAGGCTCTCAGTGGTGTCCCACTCATCGGTATGTGCCCACTCCCATTTTATCCTGCCTATCTCTACCACATTCCACCAACCACATTCTTCCCACATGCCCCATATCTCTCCAAAGCTTTGGAGTCACAGACCTGGGCTTATTTTGGGCTGTCCCATTTATCAGTCACATCAACTAGGAAAGTTATTCCAACTTTCACTTCTTTAACTGTTAAGTGAAGGTAGTGATAATGAGGTGAAAACTTTTCTAGATTCCCTCAAATTCCTTCCAGGGGTACCTGTCCCCCAACTCCTATGTCTTTTGATTGCAAAACTTCAGAAGACTTAGAAGACTTCCTTTGAGCCACAGGAGATATTCTGCCTGCCCGGGCAGGGAGCTGAAAATACCTGGGAGTCTCCATCACCCCTAGGTGTAAGGTAACCTCTATACTAGGAGTATGAAAGCCTTTGTCCTAAAGGGGACAACCCCCAAGCTATAATTTGCCTCCCAAAATTATCCTGAAGAATTAGGTTTGAGCTGGATCTTCACCTGAAGTTGCACCTAACTTGGCTTCTTCCCTTGCCTTGTCCTGCTTCCCACACTCTCTTGGTGGCTCCTCATTAAGCAAGCAGTCCCTTAATGAAATGTTTGAACACAAATCCGCACCTCAAGGTCTGCTCTGGGGGATCCGGCAGAAGACAGACACCTACCTCATACAACTACTGCTTGGATAACTGAGATTTCATATTCCACCTGCAAAAGAATGGAGCCAGGCCCCCATCTTACATCATACACAAAAATTAACTCAACAGAGATCAAAGACCTGTTAGAGCTAAAAATATTAAACTCTTAGAAGGAAATAGGACACTATCACATATACTAATATATAGAAAATAGGAAGCACTCAATAAATGTCCATTATTGTTGGGGTTGTCACTACTGTTTGAAGGGTTGGCTACCCACCCAAAATGTCTAGGGTTGGCTAGCAGGCACATGATGGCCAATCCATGAGTGTTTTGTATTTAATTAAAAAAATTATATTGCTTCAGTGTGTATTTCCCGGTCTTAAAAGGCTTTTTGTGAAGACTTGAAGACTGAAGGCTCATTCTGCCTCCGTATAGTGCAATATTCTAAAATGAACCTAGTTTGAGTTGGTGCTTTGATCACCTACTAAATAAATAAATAAATAAATATCGACTGATGCTAATCAACTCATGGGCCTTATTATGGACTCATATTAAAATATATCTCAGAGGAGGATGATATATAATATCTCTCAATAAATGTATCTTCCCTTAATTCAGACCCAGTGTCCCATGGCCCTACAGGAAAATTTTCACTGAAGGGAATATATTTGGCTTTTAATTGTTGTTGTTTTATTTTCAATAAGGTAACAAAAAGATGTAATCCTATTAATTATCTTTAGGAAAGCATAACAATTATTTGTGCATCATGAACAACTTATGGATTTCTCAAAGTCAAAGATGAGTCTAATTCCTTGTTCAAAATCCCTTAGATAAATTCTACATGGTAGGTTACTTGTCTTCACTATGATGAGATTAGACTCTTGAGACTTTCTGTTCATCTTCTTTAAAAATATTCTTGCCAGCTTTATTGAGGTATAATTGACAAATAGAAATAGTATATATTTAGGGTGTACAATATGATGACTTAATATAAGTATGTGTTGTAATTACCACAATCATCATTAACATAGCCATCACCTCACATGGTTATTATTTGCCTGCGTGCGTGCGTGTGGTGAGAACACTTAAAACCTACTCTCTTAGCAAATTTCAAGTATACAATTCAAGTATTATCAACTATAGTAGCCATGCTGTACGTTAGATCCCCAGAACTTATTCATTTATACCTGAAGTTTGTACTCCTTAAGACTTCCTGTTCATCTTCTTTTTAAAAACAAGTACTTTTGCAAAAGAATCTGCATATTTTCATGCTGTGCTATGGCAAAATTATGCGTAGAAAGGGTACTTGTGTTACACTGGAAATGTATCACTAATAGCTAGTTATATTGTATGCACAAATTATTGTTTAATAAAGATATGCATAGGACTTATTTTGACATATCAGAAATAATGTGCAATTGTCTAGTGACATGAATATTACAAAGAGTTTCATGCACTGTATCATCTGATCACAGCTGTCATTCAAGGTATTTATTATTTATGCCATTTTACAGCTAAAAAGTTTAAGGCTCAGATAATTAAGTGGCTGCTGTGTTGGAGATGAACAAGCCACCAAATAGTTGGGCTCCACATTCCACAGTGTGTAGTTTTTGCTAAAAAATAATGGCTGCCCAGCTAAAGACTACATTTCCCAAGTTCCTATGTCTTCAGGTATGGATGTGAAACTAGGTCCTGCCAACAGACTGAGTAAAACTGACAAGAATCAGTTCCAGGCCAGGATTTTCAAGTAGTGGGTCTGCATTCCCCATTATCTCTCTCCCTATCTAGCATCAGAAAGTAGAGGACTCTTCTACCCCTGCAGGAAGGAAATCCACCCACCAAGTAGGACCATCCACACTGAGTCGACCTTGAAATTCATGCTCTTAATCATTAGAAATATCTGCTGTGGTTCTCAAACATCTCTGCCTATACAAGCACCCGTGGAGGATGTTACAAATGCAGATTGTGATTCCAACTCAGGACATTTCCATAGTTCACTCTGAGTCGGCACTTCGGGTACTTCTATAACACCATCATGGCAGAGAAGTACAGCTGAGGCGGACACGGCAGAGAAGTACAGCTGAGGCGGACACGGCAGAGAAGTACAGCTGAGGTGGACACGGCTCCTCTCAGTGCCTTCCACACCCCACTCCCATTAGACTGGAGAAATGAGCTGTCGCTCCTCTAGATCAATGTCTCACACAGAGTAAGTTTTCAATATTCTAAAGGTTTTTTTTCTTTATGAATATATTCATTTATTATTTATTATACGAGAAACAGAAACTAGGAGGAAAAAAAATCCCTCAGGATTCACTCTTCAGGCTCCTACAGATTCAAACACCGAAAAGGGAACATCTTATGCCTTTGATTTGGGTCATATGCCTAGGTTACTGGGGACTGCATTCTGAAGAGGAAAGGTAATTAAAGTGGAAGTCTGGATACTGCTCAAAGGGAACATGGTTACTACCATTACCATTCCTTACTAGGAAACCAAAACATGCCAAAAATCCACTTTGGTTCCTAATTAGCACAGGTAAAATATAAGGCAAGGAGATTCATTTATCAGGACTTAAATATATTATTAAAAGAATAGTCCATGGTGACTAACATAATAAAATAAAATAAAATAAAAATAATAGTCCAAAAGTTGAAACACATTTAACATTATGATGAAATTAATATCTAATAATCCATATTTAATATAGCTGGCTCAACGAAACACCGACAATACTGATGTAATTCTGATTAGAACTTCAGAGAAATATCCGGAGTTGGGAAGTGGTTGGTGATGCCAGAGATGCAGTGCACTGATAAAATGTTACATAGGAATCCCAAAATTCAATGGCTTGAAGGGTAAAACTTCAAATTGCCTCTTTTTCTGCCAAAGAACACAGAAATCTGGAAGAATATGCTGAAAATGTTGGTCATCATTAGTACAGCGAGACTGATTTGTCTGTGGCACTGACTGGAAAAGAAATTCAACTGCAGGTTGTCCCCATGGTGCCCCAACCTAACAGCTGTCACAATCAATGGAATACACAAAATGTCCTCTAATAAACTGTCACCATTTCAACACAGGGGATGCATCCTACAATTTCTTCCAGACTGCATGCACTTGAAACTTTACTGAGAGTGTGATGTTCTTAATTTACTGCATGACTACATATATTATTTTTTTATTTATATTTTCAATTCTTAAAATCTAAATCTAGCTACATTCAAATGAATTGTTCCCTTTTTCCCAAGCATGTTCATTCTATTTTAGAAATAAGATTAAGTAGCTTGCCATCGCCTTCAAAATGCTTTTATCTACTCTTGTCATTATTTCCTGTGATTTAATTTTGATTGATCCAAAGCATTATATGTATGAGTGCATGTGCAGTGATGTGCACATGTGACTATGCTGAGAATGTGTGTGCAGTGTCAGTATGTGTGTGTTTGTATGTGAATGCATGTGTGTTTGTGTACATGCATATGTGTGTTCTCTGGAACCAAAGAAAATCACATATAGTAGTAAAGGATATAAAATCAAATAGATGTTAAGACAAATACTTTAATATTGGGTGCTAAATTTATGCAAAAACAAAAAAGGTCCACGCTTTCATATGTAGAATTTATTTCTTTAAAAGTAGTTTAATTTTTTTATTTTAAGTTGATTACAAATTAACAAAGAAATTACATTAGTGATTTTTTTTTACCTTTATGATTGCAGTAAATACTCTCTTACATGAAAAGTTACGTCTTAAAATTAGTTGATTGGTAGAGCCAGAGAATACATCTCTTTCCTTTGTTAGCATTTGCAAACCTTTCCCTGTTTGCATGGTCATTATCATTGCAATGAGTGTGATGTTGCAGCGAAAGACGGAAATGTTCTAAAAAACTTAGCTAGCTGTTCTCACATTTGATTTATTCTTTTTTGTTATGATATTTAAGTTTTATAAATGCAACAGGTTGCTTCAGTAGTGTTGGATAACAAATTTCTTGAAGATTTCCAGAAAACAAAAGTTCTATCAAAATGAGAAAAAACAACTAAGCAAAACTCCAAAACACTTTACTTCAAGCACTAACATGAGCTGGCTTAGCAGTGTCTACAAAGTGCCAAACCAACCTGGTAGAAAGAAAAAAAAAATCATTAACTTGCCTGGTTGCTTTGGCTACATATTGCTAGTTTCAGTTTTTCACTGAAATGTTTTGGCATTAGGGTGAAAAATATATATTGTAGATCGAAGAGCTTAAGAGCTTGTTTTTATTCAATTACATAGATTTTCATAATATAATTTGAAGAGTTAGATTTTTCAAAACTTTTGGTTAAAGACTACATTAGTTCAAGAAAAGAATGGCATTTTCCTTTTAAATCAGATACCTCCCTGACATATTGAGACATCATCTTTCTCTTTAAAACATGCTTGCTTAATAGTAAGATTTTGTCCTTTTTCTTAAACATATGTTCCTTTTCAAAATGAAATGTCTTGAGGACATCAAAAGCAAAGAGGAAATAAAACAAAATTTAAGCAATTATTGAGGAACATAACTTTCCAAAAACTAGTAGGCCTTTTTTAAACTGACTTTAGGATCCTGAAAGGACCAATGGAAAAGAAGGTTTGAGTTACATCAGGCGTTTTGCCATGATTGTACCATTTTACTAAATATGTAATAACATTTCTAAATGGAAAAAAGCCCATAGTTTATGGTAATTTATTTCAAATAAAGAAAATGGTCCACTTAAAAATATTGGAAATTAGAAATTAAAATATTGGGTTTTAATATGCACTTGTAAAACATTGCTCAAAATAGCATTCAATTATCATCATGTTACTTGTTATGAGGGTACAATATAGAATTTGGTATTGGTGGCTTCAACTAAGAAGGTGGTGATAATTTTATAAATTACATAAAAATTGTTTTAAAAAGGCAATGAAATATGGCTATTTTTGCTTTATGTGACAAGACAAAGACATTATTACTTGTTTTTCCTTAATATGCACTAACCATTAATAATGAAATAATATCTATTCAAAAATTCCAATTCAATGTTCCCTTTTGAATCCATCTTGAATGCTTCCAAAGATTTATGAGTCAAGCAACATAATGTGATTATTTGCCATTTAGAATTTTAGTTCAACCCCTGGACAGATCATTTTCAATTCACCATCTTTTGTTTGTGTTGCAACATTCTGCATCTCTTGACACTTTTGCAGAATACCTGTTACAATGTTTGTCTCTTCACCTCTTCCATACCCTAGTGTTCACACCTCGAGGAATTATCATGTTACAAGTAAACAAATATGTTCTATCTACCAGTTTGCAAAAGTGGGCAAAACAAGTTTTTTTTACCACTATTCAACATACACTGTAAATACATCTCATGAATGCTTATTAAGTTTTAATTGAAACATTAAATTGGAGGCTAAACTACTATTGAATGATATGGCCTTTGTTAATTCTTTCATATTTTGTTTGGCAAACAAATCAACGATTGTTTTTTGTATATGAGAGGCATTAAAGGCTCAAAAATAAATGACCTAGAGATTTTACCTGCCCAGAAAAAAATATAGGTAGAAAGTAAACTGTTTTTCATCTGACTTTAAGAAGATACAAGATACAAGATAATAAAAATATGTTTTCCCAAAGAAATGCCATTGTTTGAAGTGTGATATGTATTTCTTTGGGAAAAGCTGAAGAATCTGCCCTGTAATCAGACTCCAGGTGTAGTATAACCAGTTGGGATTCTTCTGCCTTCGCTAGTATCTGATTCTGGAGAACTCACCGAGGCTGTCTGTTACTAACTTCCATAACTTCCACTTTAGTTTCTGAGTTCTCTATTTCCAGGAAAGAAGAAATGAATCATAGGAACCTGATTCGGGCAATGATGACAATCAGATCAACTGCCTGCAAAAATCTATTGGGTGAAATAGAGCAATGAGATAAGCTGGAACATATTTACCAGTCTAAAAAAAATATAACTCTAAAAATATGCTTCCAGGTTTATTTAGAGAGAATATTTATTTCCATAGAGCCATAATCATGAGGTGTTGTGGTATCTGCAGCAAGCAACTTAATGTTATATTTCAACTTCTCAAGGTAGTGAGGAGGCAGAAAATTGTGTGAATGGAAAACGTTACCATATAACGTCAGTGAATATCATAAATTACACCCCTGCCTCCTAAGTTGGTTAACTTTCTTAATCATTATGTTAATCAAAGAAAAAATACATGTGGATAGTTTTTTTAACTAATGAACTAATGAATGAAGTCATATGGCAGGCATTGTGGTAGGTTATAATTTGCTATATATAAGACATAAATTTATATTTGTAAAAATAGGCTATACCTGCTAGATATAAATATAGATACATAAATACAAGAAATCCTTAAGAATTATGTTACGTTAAAAGAGGTGCTCTTCATGAACATTGCAACATATCAATATCTCCATTTGGGAGTGTATCTTTTCCTAAAACTAAAGGGAGTATCAGGGTTAAGTTTTTAAGTTATCTTAATCTTTCTCTCAGGGACATGAAAACTTCAAAAAAAATTTTAATTTTCAAGTAATGATGTCCTTCTTTTTTCTGTTGCTCGTATGTATATGTCCTTAGAAATTGATGGGAAATTGTGAGTGTACATCTATTAAATATTTGGCAGGATTTGAAATGTATTAGGAGTATTTAGCATATCAGATGTGGTGTGTAAAACTTGCGTTAAGTGGTCTTATTAATTGCCACTTGTTTTCCCCAACACCATGTTTAGAAAGACTTCAGTTTCTACTCAAGGACTGTTTTCTTAGAATACCTGGTAAGAAGATGATGGTGTGAAGGTCTTCCTAGGCAGCTAACATCTCGTGTCTGCCAGCTAAAGAAAGAATTTAGAGAAGAAAGGGTTTCTATGTCAACTGGTGTTCTGCCAATTTAAAATTATAACCCTCATTCCCCCTAAAATAACCTGTCATGAAGAATAAATAACTTCCTATAGGTGGTTACATGTCTTTGAGAAAAATTTTTTCGTATTACCGAAAAAAATCTTAATTGATAATGTTATTTTAAACACGCTGATCACTCACTAGGATCCTGTGAGAACAAATTTCCCATGAGCACTAGCAATGAGTAGCACACAACCTACCCACCATGGAAAATACCAATCCCCTTTAAACTCCCAGCAACCGCGCCACCACTGAAGCCACAGTAGGCTCCCCCAGCCAATCAAAACATGCTTCAAGTGTGTGGTGAAGCATGACCAGACCCTCCCAACCACGACAGAGGGGTCCGCAGAACTGAGTGAAGTAGGAGGAAAGATAATTACCATCAATATGCTTCCCACATGGGAAACTGTTAAACTTACCATTCCTCTCAGTGGTATGTTTGATGTCATATGTTCATTTTAGCGCTTATTCTTATGTCTCAGGATGTTGTCTAGGAAAAGGTGTCTAGACAGAATGGAAAAGAGCCTTTTCAGTACACCTTGTAATAGTTGTAAAGTGAGCAACAAAATAATAGATCTGGTCATTCTATGGTGGAAACTTCTAGAAGGATTGTTTTCTGTAGCAGATATTTTGAATTTTCCTGAAATAGTTCCTGATACAGGGAACATTCCCTGTGAAATCTGAGTCTCCCAAATCTTTTGGCAAATCCATCCTGGTTGTGCAAGATATCTGAGAATTTTACTGAAAAAACAAAAACAAAGAAACAAATGAAACAATAACAAAACCAGCCCTGATTTTAGCGAAATTGCATGACTATTAGCTCTCTAAGATGTAAGATCATGACCACTGGGTACGGTGAGAAGTAATCCAAATTATGACTCCACTGACCAGAGCTACAATATTGTGCTTTGTATGCAATTATTCACCATACCCTTCTGGGTAACAGGGCACTGTTGTTACAAATAACAAGAATGATAACCCACATGGAAGGCTTAGTGGGCACTGTATGCAACATGTCATATAGATTATATAATTTAATCGTTCTTACAAACTTTGTGAATATGTTAGATCAGGAGATAGCAGTGCAAATAAACGTAATCTGTGATAATTATATGTCTACCATTTATTGGGTATCTACTAAATGTCAGGCATTTACATTTATTACTAGTGTCGCGTTTATATACTCATTAGAAAGGTATCATCGTCATGATTACACTTCAGGAAATTGAGGCTAAGAGATCATAAGTAATGCCTAAAGTCACACAGAAGATCTAGGATTCAAACTCATATTCAAACACCAAAATCGGTGTTCTTTCTAAAATACTATAGATATTAAGTCTGTTTTTTCAGGAGTCTCTGTTATGGGAGCAACATGTCTGAATATTTCAGGGCCAGGTGATCCTCCCAGGCAACTGATCTCCTCTCTCTGAATCTGCAAGCCTAGGTTTATTACATGGCATACATTACACAGTTTATAGTTCAAAGTAGTTTACTACCAAAAATTTTCTATAGCTTATAATAAGAACTCAGCTCAAATAAACTAAATACTGGGCATTATAGATGGCTTTCTTATGCCCCACTGGCAAATACAGATTCTTTTAAAGCAGGTTCTCAAGCTAGTAGGCCACAGACAGGGCCAGATTTGACCTACAGTAATGCTGCATTCAGCTAGCAGTGTTTCAAAATACTGAGGTGGGATTTAAAATCCAGGGGATTTCATATGAAAATCTGAATTTGAAACTTCTTTAAAACATTCAGAAGGCTCCAACAACATTGTGCCCACATTCTCACAGATAACACTTGGTGGGAACTAAGTAGCAGCTGCCCCCCCATTAGATGGGGTCTATGCTCTATTTGCAACAATTTCTAACATTTACTGATGCCTCCTCAGTCCTGAAGCTGCAGGTTGCTTTTAAAAACACAGAGTATTGTCCCCGCTACCCTGTCACCATCAAAAGTTATATAATAAGAAATGGAATTAGAGGGCTATGTTTTCTGTGAGCCTGGAAGAGTATATTTCTTCCTGAAAATGAAGAACATGCCCACATATTTAGTATAAAATGCTTGGTTCCCTTCCCTAAAATTGAGTCTTCTTTTCCTAGATAAGAGTTTGTCAATTTTTTTTTTCAAAAAACCATCTTAGTTTTTACATTGCTTTATTGTTTTTCTATTTTCTGCTGCTGCTCTGATCTTTATGATTTCCTTCACTCTGTTAACTTTGGGTTTACTTTGTTCTTTCCTTTCGAGTTTCTTGAGGTCTAAAGTTAGACTGCTTATTTGAGATCTTTCTTCTTTTTTAATGTAGGTGTTTGTCACTATAAACTCCCCTCTTAGTAGTGCTTTTGCTGTATCCCATAAATTTTGGTAAATTGTGTTTTCACTTCTATTTGCCTTGAAAATTTTTAAAATTCCCTTTGATTTCCTCTTTGACCCAGTGACTGTTCAGGAGTTACTTAGTTTCCGAATATTTGTGAAATTTCCCGCTTTTCTTAGTTATTCATTTCCAGTATCATCCCGTTGTAGTTGGAGAAGATACTTGGTATGATTTCAATCTTCTTAAATTTGTTAGCACTTGTTTTGTGATGTAACATATGATCTCTCCTGGAGAATGTTCTATGTGCACTTGAGAAGAATGTTTATTTTTTGCTGTTTGGTGAAATATTCTGTATATGTCTATTAGGTCCCTATGATCTACAGTGTGTTCCAGTCCCCTGTTTCTTTCTTGATTTTCCATCTGGATGTTCCATCCATTGTTGCAAGTGGGGCATTGAAGTCTCTCTTTTTTTTTAATTTTATGATGTTATGTTAGTCACCATACAGTACCTCATTAGTTTTTGATGTAGTGTTCCATGATTCATTGTTTGCATGCAACATGTAACATGTAACATTCAGTGCTCCATGCAATTGTGCCCTTCTTAATACCCATCTCTTACTACTATTTTATTGCTGTCAATTTTTTCCTTTCAGATCTGTCAATATTTGTTTTATATACTTAGGTTTTCTGGTGTTGGGTGCACATATATTTACAATTGTTATATCTTCTTGAATGGACTTTTTTTTAATCACATGTAATGATACTCTTTGTCTGTAGTGATTTTTTTTTTTTTTTTTTTACTTAAAATCTACTTTATCTGGTATTAGTATAGCCATTCCTGCTTTCTTTTGGTTTCTGTATCCATGGGATGTGTTTTTCATCTATTCACTTCCAGTCTGTATGTGTTCTTGAATCTAAAGTGAGTTTCTTGTAGACAATATATAGTAAGATCTTGTTTTTTTATCCATTCAGCTAATCTGTGTCTTTATCGGGAATTTAGCCCATTTCCATTTCAAATGCTTATTGACAGAGAAGGATTGACTCTTGCCATTTTGTTAACTCCTTTCTGTTTTTTTCTTGTGTTTATTTTGTTCTTTCTCTTTCTTGCTGTCTTCCTTTGTATTCTGTTATTTTTGTTTTGATAGGTTTTGATTCCTTCTCTTTTTCTTTTGTGTTTTTTTTTTTCTGGTTCCCAAGAGACTTATCTTTAAGTTTTAACAGTCTATTTTAAGCCAAAAACTACAGAACTTCACTTGCCTACAAGAACTCTACTTTTACCTCTCCTCCCCATCATTCGCTATTAACGTCACAATTGGAATAATTTATTTTATATATCCATGAATGTCATTCAGTTATAGTTGTTATTAATACTTTTATGGAATTGAAATCGACTTATGCCCCCCCACACACACCATTATGGTAACACAATATTGTTCTTTCCCTTCACTAACTATTTTACTAGACAGTCCCCTACAAATTTTTTAACTTATAGCCCTTGTTCAAAAGCTTTGTTTTTCCAACCATGCTTCCTGAAATCCTGAGAAGGGTTTCTGCAGCCAGGAGTATCAGCAGCTGAGAGGCAACAGCACTGAGGACTCTGCCAGCCCTGCATTCTCATCATCCCTTATCCATCCTAGAGGCACTTCCTTTTATTTTTCCTTCCTCATCTGTTTTGTGTGTATACTTGCAAACAACTTTTGTTTAAATATATGATGATGTGATTAAAATTAAGTTTGGAAACAACCTTGCAACAATGAATATTAGAACATCTGTATGTACTCCATTATGAAAAATACAACTAGGGTGAACCATGTCAGCACCCCAAATCCCAGGATACTTAATCCCTGGAAGCTCCATAAAGGAGGAGTTAAGATTAAAAAATAGAAATAGAATTTGAAACAGAGCAGGACGTAACACCTAGAGAGCCCTTCCTTCACCCTCTCCATGGGGCATTATACCCATTTAGCTTCACATTGTGTGAATGTCTACTTGCTGATGCCTCTCAAGTTTGGATCACAGCCTGCCTTTGTCATTAGAAATAGTAGCAGGTAGTTAGGATGATAAACTCTTGGACAAGACAACACAGGACTCCCAGATCCTCCATTTACTAGCTCTGTGACTTTGCATAAGTTTTGTTATCCTCTCTGAGCCTCAATACTCTCATGGGATAAGGGGAATAACAGTTATCTCTACCTCGTAGGGATATTTGAAAACTAATGAGTTATTACATACAAGATATTGAGAATAATTGATGGAGCAGTAACTTCCCAATAAATATTAGCTATTACTATTTTTATTTCTGCTGGAATGGAATGGAGGCTTGGAGATTCTCCCAAAGGTCACAAATTGTTCAAAATGGATTCTTTGACTGCAAGCCTGATCCCTCTTAGTCCATCACAGTAAATAGTACCAGTATCTAGAACAATGTTGGCCAGAATTCTGAGGACTAACCTACCATTTTCTCTAATCCTTCAATATGTAAATAATCAGTATAAATGTTTTCATTAATTTCAAAATCTTTCATAAGTACAACTTTTTCTCTCCTTTATCCTTTCATCTCTCCCAGTCCGCGACATATTATATCTCATTTGGTCTCCTGCTATAGCCTTCCTACTACTTCCTAACTTTATCTCCCATCACTCTCTCCTTCTCATCTTGACTCCAAGCAACATGGCCTCCCTTTAGTTTCATGAACAAAAAAAAAAGCCTTTCCTGCCAGTGATTTTCATATACACAATCCTCTCTGCTTCTGCTGCCCATTCCTATTTACATGGCTGGTTCCATCTCATGTTCTAGGTATTGGCATAATGTCAAGTCTTCAAAGATTGATTTCATTATTACTTGATCTAAGGAGATCTACCTGCCCATAATTTCCTACTGCTGTACCCTGACTGTATCCTTCATGGTTTATAATTTGTAATTATACACAGAAATTATAAGAATGGATGGATAGGAATAAATAAAGATACACACACACACACACACACACACACAAATATGCTTGTTTCCTCACTTATAATTTGCTTTTCTTACTAGACTATAAGCACCACAAATGAAGGTTTGTTTTATTTCCACCAAAATATCCACAGTGCCAACAGGAGACTACAATGAATATTTGTGGAATAGATGCATCAATAAAAGGTTTCCCAGACTGAAACCATGAAAATGTTCAAAAAGGATAAAATGAAGAAAAGTAAAAATTGTAGGTGATCAAAAATATTTCCAAAACAATATTTTGACTGCCTGTGGATCTAGCACTGTGCTACAGAGATGAAATTTATTGCCAAGAAAGCTGCATCACTATTCAGTATTGATGACATGAAGGGAACCTCTGCTCCCCTACAAAATTTCTCATCATACCCCCATGAGAGAATCATTGTGCTGAGGGTCACATTGGTCAGACCAATGTAACAATTATTGAATTATCCAAGAAAATAGTTAAATTGAGCAAAATCTTATCTCTAAGAGTATCAATATAAATCGTAAAGTAACTCTAGGCTTATTCTGGCTGTTTACCCAAAATGACTAGTTAACTTGAGGGGGAATATAACTTTCACTTAAAGGTGAAGATATGATTACTTTGTTTTGTTTTTACTGACTGCTAAGAAGCATAATACCATCTCCCACTGTCTAATACCCTCTAACACCAATACTAATACCTCTACCCCCTACTACAGTGGAGCATCAGTAAAGGATGTAAGGAAAGAGAAACAGATCATCTCTAGGGTGTGATGTCATAACTTGACAACATACCATAATCTGAGAAGTAGCTATAAAAATTACCTTCCTGGATACTTTTTACCTCCTGAAATAAGAATATTCGCTATTTAAAGGATCTGAGTATTGTACCATTTCAAATAAGACTTCATTAGCAGGTCACTAACTCCAACCACTGTGTTCACTTGGATTGTCTCACTGCTTATAAAAGTCCATGCTTCCAAGCAGGGCATGAGAAGGACTATACTTGAGAGCTGCCTTGAATGAAAACAGAGCAAGAGCATTCCTCTCATCAGTCTGCCTTCTGAGTTGTATATAATTACTTGAATGAAAATGATAGAATACTCTTCTGAGGAAAGCTATCACACACTTCCCCCACTCCCTCCCTGGGTTTTGTTCAGGCTACTTATAATTTTCCCTGGACACTAAGGCAACACTCCCAAGTGAGTTTTAACTGAGAACACAGAATCCAAGGCTTCTTCAACTCATACTTTCTAAGAAGATGCAATGTGATGTCAGTGTTTTAGGGCATAATATAAAGGAAGTTTTCTCCTGAATGATTAAGGCCTGACAAGTGCCTACTCTTAGCCCTGGCACCTTGTTCCTATATATGTTTGCTAGTTTAGCTGCACAAAGAAACACATTTTGGGGAGAAAAAAAAGATAAATAGATTTTGCCAGGTTGGCTTTGAACCTATCTTTCACACCACTGTGAAGTGCGCTGCCAGGATGTGCGATATGTAGTTAGAAGCAGCAGATGGAAAGGCATTTTTGAGGGGCTTTTTGATGGTTCTGAATCTATGCAGCATTTACACACCAAAGCATGCTTGTTCATCTGTTATATATTTAGGGATATTTAAACTGTGAACATTTGTCTTCCTTAAAGACTACAAAAGTATCTGGAGACTGACTGACTTACTAAATAGACATAGTAAATTGATCAATAACTAGCTTGACATCCCTTGTTCCCCTGCCCCCTCACTCCGAACCAGCTCCTGGCCCCCATTCTGTATTGCCTGGCAGTAGCCTCATGTGGGGCCGCAAGCATCCTATGTCATGGAAAAATGTCACAGCACCCAAAGAAAAATACCCTCCCCATATGTGTGTGTGTGTGTGTATGTGTGTGTTTTTGTGTATGTGTGTGTAGAGACTGAGAGAGAGAGACAGACAGAGGGCAGTTTTAAGAAGCCCTGTTGAAACTGTGGGGCAATGGGATGATATTTAATGTTGCCCCTACTTCAGCAAAAGATAGAAGTGTCCTCAGTCATGCGCTTCCTGCTTAGAACTTTCTCCTAATATTTCTAAATATTATCATGGAGATGAGTGCCACCAAAAAAATATTATTGAATGAGTTGTAGGCTATTAATTTTTTCTCCCCAGTTGCATGGGTCTTATCCAGTAGAGATCAATGAAAATAAAAACAAGTCCTTGAAATTTAACCCTGGTGCTATGAACTGAATGTTTGGGTCTCCCCAAAATTCTTATGTTGAAGACTTGATCTCCAAGTTTGATGGTATCTGGAGGGGAGGACTTTAAGAGGTAATTAGGTTCAGATGAAGTCATGGAGGTAGAGTCTCATGATGGAATTAACATCCCTGTAAGAGGAGAGCAGAGGGAGTTTGCTTTCCCTCTCCTTTATGTGAAGATACGAGGAGACAGCCATCTGCATATCAGAAACCAGGCCTTCATCAGACAACAAACCTGCTGGACCTTGATCTTGTACTTCCCAGCATCCAGAACTGTGATAAGCAAATGTCTATTTTTTAAGCCACCAGGGCTAAGGTATTTGTTATAGTAGCCTAAGCTAAGACACCTGGGATAAACTGATAGCTACACTTTACAGAGCGAGCACCCAAATGGGCCCTAAATCCATAGTATTTAAGTTAAATGCCTGATATTCTCTGGAATAACCTAGGCTCAGCCATCTGTGTTTATTACATACCCTCCCACCCATTCCTAACCTTGGGTGCCTAAAACTGGCAATTTCAGAGGAAGATGTCATAGCAAGAGCAGGTAAGCAGCTGTTTATGGTGAACAAAAGTACTACTGTAATGTCATATTGGGTAAGAAGATAAAATTATTGACTCTAAATTGTTCTACAAATTTTTAAATATAAAGATTAATTAAGAGCTTCCCAAAGCAGCTCCCTGTCAGGCCTCACTCTGTGCCCACCACTGTATAAGGGCTATGGGGCATGTGAAAGAAAAGCATGAAGGGCAGCAGAACTCTGAAAACAAGTACATCCAACTTCAGGGCAACATCAGCAAATCAAACCAAAACTGTCTTCCAGGAAAAAGGATTAATTTTGGACCTTCAAAGCCAAGTTCATGTTCTCACTTCTTTGGTCATTGCTTGAGTTCCCCACAGTTGATCCTCAGAGAGAAAGAAATCAATAAATTTAAACTCTTAGTTGTTTGGGACCCATGGGTCTGCTGTATTCTACTTGCTCAGTCTCAGAGAGTTGGGAAGACTGAGGATTTATCTCACAGCCTAAACTCCAAAACTCCTGAAAATTAAATAGCGTGGACATAGTATAGCAGGAGTCCCAGAAGAGCCAATCAATAGGTATCAGTTAGTCTCAATTTCCCTTATAGGGTTGTTCTGAGGATTCATACGTGAAACAATATTGCCTGGCACATATTAGGGGCTCAATAAAGGTTAATTTCAACCTTTCTGCCCTTTCCCTTACAGTTAAACAAAGCCAAAAACCATGACATTTTTAAAATGTGAAACTCTGATAAATTTGAAAGAACATTCTGTGGACCCAAGAATAAAAAAATATCTTCTGACTAAAAATAACGTTTGTGAAACTGATTTGCATTTCAAATTTTGGCAGTACACCTATGAAGGGTGTCTCTGGCTCAGAATCCTGGCAAGAGGTGATGAGGACTTGAACTAAGGTGGTGGCAGGAGGCTGGAGACAAACGGTTCTAAGAGGCAGAACAGCAGAATTGTCAGAACTTGAGGGCTGTCGGCAGGCAACCTGGATTCCATCTCAGCACCAACTCTTACTAACTGTGCCATTCAAGCACTTGTCTTACTTTCTAATCTATGGAATTGAAGGGGGATAGCATCCCTACTTCACTGAAACATGTGAGAATTAAATGGGACGATATACATGAAGCACTTCGCATGGTTCCCGACACATTTATGCAATGGGTGGCTGTTATTAATATGTGTCGTTCATGACTGCTCACACACTCACAATGACAAATACATGCCCTGTTTAGTCCCCATTTGGTCCCTGATCACATTAAAAATCTCCATTGGAAAGAAAAATGCCCCCTCCATGTGGTGATGGGCTGGACTGTTTGTTCTGTAGAAAAAGAATACAAATCAAAATCTTTCATTGTCCTAAAAGAATGTTAACTTGGGGCCTAAAAAGCTGGCATTTGGTGTTTGAGTCCTGCTTCAACCAACATCGTAGAATTCTGGTGCCTCAGGTATTGGCCAGAAAGCTCAGACTGAACCGAATGCCATTCAATTCCTGCCAGTGTTCAGGTACAAAAGTACATTGGAGAAACAGAGTCTAAAATAGAGTGGACCCACCCATTCCCCAAAGAGTCCTAAGTGCTAGACTCTGATTCTTGATAAAAGCAGTGTCCTGGGCCCAGGTTAGTTAGCTTTCTTTTGAAATATTTTTGTTATATTTATTTTAAATTCAGAGTCAACAGAAGACTTATCTACGCGAAAAACATTTTGTATCACCAAGAAAACTAGACAAATTACCCATTAAGTTCCTTAATTATCTGTGTATAAGACCCCACATAAAAATTTCTCTTAGATATGCATGTGAGAAAGAGTTACTCCTGAAAAAATAATAGATTTGGGTGTTTATTTTTTGCTTTCAATCAGTAACTATACTGTTTTGTTGCAGCCTCCACAGATATAATGATTAAATTTTTTGTTCAATATAATGCAATTTGTAATTAAAGTTAATAAAATTGGTGGAGTTGTTTCCCCCAATTTTCCACCATTGTTTTCCAGTCATTATGGAAGGATGTCATTAGAGGACCTAGTAAAGAATTGGTACATAATGGGTGGTCAACATTTAATCTATCAACAAATTTTCATTCTCTCTCAGATATTTTTAACTGTTACACATGAGATTTTAGTAAAAGCTGTCACAAAAAATTTAAGTAAAATATACATGATTTATCAATCAATAAAATAATAGACCTCAACATATGTAGTTCTGGTTGAAGTATTAAATAAGTATCTATGGGATACCTATTGCATGATAAGACAAAACCATATGGTATTGACAATGACAGATAAAATCTATTAGTTCAATATATAAATCAAAATATTGGAAACAGATTATATACTCCTTTGCCCTTCTAAAGGAAGTTTTACATTACATGAGTAGTACATAACCATTCAAAGAAAAAGACAGGATTTAAAGAACCACCAGATAGCAACCAATCTAAAAAGAGACAGGAAAACTTTAGAAACTGAACTACTTTAAACTAGCGATGTGAATTTGAGTGCCTGGAAGACTTGGGAAATGGGTGCTCTCCTGCCCACCGTTGGGTGTGTGAATTGTTATGGCCGGTCAGGAGAAAAATTTACAAGATCCATCAAAAAGCCTAACAAGGAGCAGATTCTTTAAACCAGCAATCTTGCTTCCCAAAAGTCATCTGAAGAGAGTATCTTAAATCAGTTACATACCTTTATACAGATTATCACTTCTCAACAGGATTAAAATAAGGAAAAACAAGACTTAGGAAAAGCTTCCCTATCTCTATATTTTCTTCTCAGTACTTAATTTTTTTTAAGTTGTATTTAAGCAATCTCTGCACCCAATGTGGGGCTGGAACTCATGACCTGGATCATGACCCAGAGATCAAGAGCTGTATGTTCAGGATGCCTGGTGGCTCAGTTGTTAAGCATCTGACTTCGGCTCAGGTCATGATCTCAGGGTCCTGGGATCAAGCCCCACATCTGGCTCCCTGCTCGGCGGGAAGCCTGCTTCTCCCTCTCTCACTCCCCCTGCATGTGTTCCCTCTCTCTCTGTCTCTCTGTCAAATAAATAAATAAAATATTAAAAAAAAAAAGAGCTGCATGTTCTGCCAGCTGAGCCAGCCAGGCACCCCTCCCCCCCCAGTACTTAAATTTTTAAATCTATTTTCATATTTATAAAATTAAGCCCTCTAGAGTCTGTTTTGCTATAACTTTGTTTCCTGATTGTTAGTCATATACCCCAACAGCATTTACTGACTAATCCGTTTTATTCACAATGCTATCAATAAAACTTCAAACATTACATTCTTTAAAAAGCATATAGTTAAAAAATAAAAATAAAAAATAAAAAGCCTATAGTTAGATGAGTTTCATTCTGCTCCATAGGTTTGCCTTCTATCTGAATGACAGTACCAAATGGATTTTATTATTATAATTCCATAATTTTGAAAATATTTACCTATTCAACAAATATTTATTGCAGATTGATTTATTTATAAGGTTTGATAGTAGACATATGAGCAAAAAGAGACAAGTGTTGTCATTATGAGGTTTACAGTTTAATGGAGAAGATGGAGAATAATAAAATCATCTCACAAGTAAATTTATGAATTTACAAAATGTGAAGAGTACTAAGAAGGGAAGGTTCAGAGTACCATGAAAGTATACATTAACTCTGGTATAAGAGATGCTTCATTCTTTCCAATTAATATTTCCTTCCAGAATTTTCCTAACTAAATATATTCCACAAATGTCAGATATATTTTCAAGTTTTTAAATAAATTCCATCTGGGCTTTGATCAAGGTTGAATTAAATTTGTAGTTGACTTTAGGAAGATTTTATATACTTATAATATTAAAAATTTATAGCTAAGAACAAGGTGTGTTTTAACTGTGTCTTTTTTGAAAAGCCCTTTAGTAAATTAAATTACAAGTTTTGGTTAAAACTTGGACACTTTTTAACAATTTCTTACCAGACACTTAATTCTTTTTACCATAACTGTTAATGGAATCTGTTTCCATATCATTTTCTAAAGGCAATTACTGTCATACAACATAGCTATGTAGTTTTGTGGGTATATTTGATGATCTACAGCACTCTGGTAATATTCTTCACTATTAGAAGTTCTTGACTGTAACCATTTTCTTTTTTTTTTTAATTTTTTATTGTTATGTTAATCACCATACATCATTAGTTTTTGATTTGACTGTAACCGTTTTCTATTGATTCTCTTGGTATTCGCTATTCTATTCCAAATAGATCAAATAATTTTTCTTTCCAATATTGATACTAATTGTTAATATTTTAATTAACTTTACTAGCTAGCTCTGTCTTAGCATTGTATAAAAATTTAGCAAGTATATTTGTGTTTTTTCTGACTTTAAATGCAATTCTTCTTGTTACACTGATGTGCATTATGCTGCTTGTTAGCCTGCTATAAAGTTTATTTATTTAGCTTGTTAGAAAATACTTCTAGTATAGTAACACTTTTTTTCCCTAATTAAAATTTACATATATATTTTTTATAGATTTTATTTATCTGTCAGAGAGAGAAAGAGAACAACCGGGGGAGGGGGTGGCAGGCAGAGGGAGAAGCAGGCTCCCCACCCAGCAAGGAACCCAATGTGGGACTCGATCCCAGGAACCTGGGATCATGACCCGAGCTGAAAGCAGACGCTTAACCGACTGAGCCACCCAGGAGTCTGTATTTTTAAATATATTGACAACATCTGAGGAGGTGATCCTGCTCTTTTTCTTCTTTTTTTCCTAGAGATATAGTAACTTACATTAATAAATTTCCTGATATTGAGCTGTCCTTGAATAAACAACAAAACTCTATCTGTGATAATTTACTAAAGACTTTTGTACTTTATTTTGAGAGTAATCCATAGTTTCTTTTTTCTTACATCTTGTATTCATCTTTTTTCTGATAATGGGATTTCTGATATCAGAATACTCTGACTTTCTTACATGGAAACTTACCATTTTCTTTTATTCTATTAAAGATGCTAAATGGTTTAAGGATTTTCTATTTCTTCAGGTTTTTGAAACAAGGTTTCCAAAGAACTCTGTAAGCCTAGAAAAACTTATGAAGGGAAATTTCTTTGATAGTTTTAACATCCTCTATGATTACTAATATATTCAGGTTTTGTTTAAATTTTTAACAGTATTTACTGGTTGAATGTATTAATATTTGTCAAATTTTATTAAATGTACTCTAAAAATCAATTTTATTTAATCTAGGTTTGTAATTATATAGTCTTCTCAGATTGAGTTTGGAATATTTCTGTCTTCTTTCTTGTATTTGTTTATTATCTATTATTTTATTCCAAGAACCAGCTCTTGGAATATTATCAATTTACTATTTGCTCTTATCTAATTTGTTACTATGTTTTTATTTTTTTGTAATTGCTTTTCTAGTGTTCCTTTGCTTGCTGCTTTTTTTCCAACTTCTCCAAATAGGCTCAGTTAATTTCTATTTCTTCCCCCTTGGTTTTTTGTTTGATCATGTCTCCTTTTGGATTCTGCTTAACAATGAAAACCCTTCAGGTGAAGAATCTTGCTCTAAGAATAATTTTTGGTTACATGTTGTGTACTTTGACACATAGAGTTATAAATTACTTTTTATTTTTGAAATAATCTATAACTGCAGCTCTGATTTATTTCTGAATCCACACATACATATGCATATATGACTACGGTATTTGTATTTAATGTATGTGTATAAAGATGTGTATACATTTAATATCCAAGTTGGAGTGTTTTTTATACATGTTATTAATTTCTAGCTTTATTTTATTGTGGTTAGACAATGTGGCCTATGTTGGAATTTACTGAGGTTTTCCATTTTTACAAATAGTCTATGGATGCTTAAAAATAAAGTATATTTCTAATTCTTTGGTAATCCCAAATTCTTAGCCATTTATTGGCTGACCAGTTTGATAGAGTAAAATAAAGAAATGGATACACTGTTTCCTCCAACAACTAACTTCTCCATATCTCTCTAAATTTATCCATTTTTCAATTCTCCTTAAGGCTTCTCTCTAGACACATTGATTCTACCCTGGCTTCCTTTACATATCTTACTTTTTCCCAGCTGGTTTTGTTTATGTTATTCCCTTGACTCTCTTTTGTCCAGGAAGTATCTCTCCTGATCCACAGTCAACATCTTATTTAAATCATTCCTCCCTTTACCCTTTCATCCTAGCAGCCTCACTTAACTAACCCTTTCACTCTCTTTTGCTATACTCCCTGAGGACATGGATGGCCAACACTATTGTTTGCCTACTCAACAGTGATTTCCCCAGAACTGCGAACAGAACTCTAATTTTACTTATGATGAGAATACGCCCAGCTCCAAAGCAATGGACTGTGAATGGGCTGAGCCAATCATGGCACTTCTCTGACATACTTTTCCAGATTACCTTGCAGCTAGGAGTGCCTACGTGACTGATAAAATATTCAGATTTTTATGGGATGTTGGAAAGCATTTGGAAAAGTCTGCCAGAGAGTGTGGCTTCTGAGAAAGCTTTAGCTTTCCTAGAGAAATGTACCACATGTTCTAATGTCTTCCTGACTAGAAGGAGGGTGTGATGGTTTGTAACTATTAGGAAAATGTTGAGAAAGCTGCAGAAACACTGGCACTAGTCGATATTCTAGCACTAGCAACAGCCTAGCCCCAAACTCCCTATATGAGAAATGTAAATCCCTGTTTAAAAAAAAAGTAGTTAGGCTATTTTGTTATTTGCAGCCAAGTGCATCCCTAACTGATTCACTTCTGTGTTGCTTTTTAATTATCCTTCAATTTCTTTATGTATATTTAATTGCCTTAAATAACTTAAAATTACTAATATACAGGAAATTTTTTCCATATAAATAAGCTATGGCCAGAAGTCAGCACTGGTTGGCATTTAATTATGCAATTAGTTAGCATAACTAACATTTACAAAGCACTTGCCATGTACCATACAATCCTCTAGGTACTTTACATACGTTCATTATTTACTCTCCAAAACCACTTTATGAGGCAGCTACTATTATTGCATCCCCATTCTCACAGTTGAGGAAACTAAGACACAAGGTCACACATCTTTAAGTGGCAAAGCCAAGATATGCACTAAAGAAATCTGGCCCCAAAACCTGTCCCACTATGTTCTTATTTAATAAGTGATTTCCATTTCCCAGTTTGGCAGTGGCTTTTCATATACATATATACCAAACATAGGTACATGTCCATTCCCACATACTCCCAACAACAACAATAAAAATCCTTCACTACACATGACAATCGGTTTAACAGATGGTCACTCTTTTCCCAGGAAGTCCCTGTTTTGGTAGCTGTGGTCAATCATTGAGTCCCCTTTTCACTGAAAAGATTAATTTCAGCATTTCCTCTCACAGGCTAGCTAAAACCAGAACTACCGCAATTCTAACTACTAGACTGTTTCAAAATGAAGGCAGTCATTTTACATAAAATAAGATTTGACCTGAATCTTGACCCTTTATTGGACTGAAACCAAAACCTCAACTCTTCCAAAGCTTTGAAAATGAACTCTGGTTGGCTTCCTCTCCTTTGTTTTTATACACCTCTTCACTCTGGGTTTGTCCAGGCAGAAAAACTGAACAATCAAAATACCAGAGGGAAGAGGCCTTCCAAGCCCAGTAGAGTCAAGAATAATGGAAATCTAGAAGGAAAAGCCTGGTTGTCTTTTTGTTTGTTTGTTTCTAGTGTCATTTCTAAATCACTATTGTTTAACTAGAAAATCAGATGTTTATATGCCCAATAATATAGATTGTTATTTTATTATAGCAAAGCAAAATTCTAGACTATCTCACTAACCAACTTATAGTACAGTGATTAAAGCAGAGTCCTTCCAAACATTACATGCTTTGCGACCTTGGGCAAGGTACTTACCCCACTAGCCATCCATCATGAGATCAATAATGGTGCCTACAACTAGGGTTGACATGAATTTTCTAAGAGATGATGCTTGCGTAATTATCATTACAGCAGAAGCTAATAGATACATAGTTCTTACTGTGTGTCAAGCTCTATTCTACATGTTTTATGTGTATTAATTTGTCTAATCCTTATAATACTATGAGATAACTACTGTTGTCATTTTGAGAGAGGAGCAAATTGAGGCAGAGTGAGTAAATACCTTGTCCAAATTCACTGTTTTTAAGTGATGGAGGGGATTCAAACCACGCAATCTGACCCCCATGCTCATTCTTTTAACCATCAGACTTCACCATGCTTTCAGAAATAACCACTCTTATTAGGTTTTGGAAAATAATATATAAATAGCTCTTTAAATTAAATAAAATACCAGGTTAAATAGGCAACATAAATAATTTCTACACGGACAAGTGTTTACATAAAACATCTACAAAAAACAAAATAACTATAATCAATACTATGTTTTTTATTAAACTTATTATTTTGAGATAATTATACATTAATATGCAGTTGTAAGGAATAAGAGAGAGATCCCATATACCCTCTGTTTTGTTTTACCCAAAGGTAACATTTTGCAAAACTCTGGTACAATATCAAAACTGGGATATTTATTTACATTTAAATATTTTTTTCAAGATTTATTTTAGAGAGGGACAGAGAGAGCACACATGCAACTGGGGAGGGAGAGGAAGAAAGTATCTCAAGCAGACTCTCCACTGAGCTCGGAGCCCGATGCCGGGCTCGATCTAATGACACTGAGATCATGACCTGAGCCAAAATCAAGAGTCAGATTCTCAACTGACTGAGCCACCCAACTGCCCCTTTATTTATATTTAAGATACAGAGCATTTCTATCATTAATTAGGATTCTTCACATTGCTGTTTCATAGCTACGCTCAATCCCTTCCCTCCCCTGCCTCCCATAACTTCAAACCACTAATCTGTTCTCCACATCTAAATTTTGTCCAACACAAATATACCTACTTCCCAAAGTTGGCACAGATATTAATAGCTCATTGCTTTTAGGGATTCTGAACCTTCCTTGTGTTTGTTACGCCCTTAGAGTTGCCTACTGAATTTCCTTGATTCTAAGAGTGGGAACAAGTGTGAATGATGAGAGAAGTGACCGCATAAACAAGAAAACAAGGAAAACATAAACAAGAGGAACTCTTTCTTGTTCCTCTACATCAATCTTCTTCCTACTTTTAACTACTGGTTTCAAGAATAGTTTTATGATTTATAAGTGTGAGGCACCTCTTTAGAAAATTTCATTTTCTAAGATCTTACATTAATAAACATTCATTGTAATACTACTATAGATCTTCCTGTTCACACGGTCTTTCACGAAACCACGTAAAGACAAATACAGGAAACCTAATTCAAAATGGAGTCAGAAAGCGATGAAGGGAGGATTCTCACTCATGTAACACTCATTGCAGCATAGGTTACATAACCCCAACAAGAAGAATGATTTTTCTTTCAGCCTGGCAACAACCCAGCCAATGAGAAACCACCATACCAATGAGAAGCTACAATCCCAAACTCTTGCTCTATCTCCGATGAAATTCTGTTCAAAACACCCCCTCCCGACTTCCTCCTTTCCTCTGTAAAAGACGCTCCCCTACTTTGTTCTTTGGACTTTATGATTTGCCACAGTTTGCATGTCCTAAATTGAAATTCCTCTGCTGTTACTGAATAAATTCATTTGCTACTTGATAACCTTTGTGGTTTAATTTTTAAGGTTGACACAAGGAAGCATAAAAGATTATCTGGAAATGTCAAAAAGAAGTTCATCTATCCACAATGAAAGGAACCTAGATTACTAAGGAATTCTGCACAGAAGGATCAAGATTTCATATAGAATATGAGCAACACATAGAAAACAGCAGAAGTTATCAGTATTTATTTGTGGAATTTGGAGCCATGGGTGACTTATTGTTTTACACTTTCCTACCATTTCTTATACTCATATAATAAGCATGTATTACCCTTCCAATAAAAAATAGCACTTCTAAACAGAAACACAATGAACAGAATTCTTTTCCTTATTCTGTGCCACAGGGGCCGTTTAGGAGAAGAAAATATGCAAGTGTATAGTGTCTCTGCACCTAGAAATGTGTGTTTATCATGATCTCTCTGTGTATTATATTCTGAAAAACTACTCTGCAAAATTTATTAGGAAAGAGTAATGATTTTATTTTCTTTCCTAAATTGGGATTACTCCTGGTTTTATCAATAGGCCAGTAAAAATTAATTATCCTGCATAGAAGAATGTTCAAAAGTTGACTTTTACACTTTACAAAATGTTACTTCTTAAAGACTTTAATGGGTTAAAATTTTACTAACATTGCGTTAGCAAAAAATACTTGACAAGTAAATGTTATCACTCTGAATTTTATATTCAACAATAAACTGTCCTTACATTTTTCCAGTCTTCATTCCTGTTCACACAATTCAAGGTTGTACTTTATTTTTCCTTAATCTCTTTTTTGGATTAGCTTTA
Organism: Zalophus californianus; assembly: GCF_009762305.2. Lineage (NCBI taxonomy): Eukaryota > Metazoa > Chordata > Mammalia > Carnivora > Otariidae > Zalophus > Zalophus californianus. Next base: position 158,680,158 of record NC_045597.1, on the reverse strand, counting down.
TACTTTGAACTAGTTTGGTGAATGGTAAAAAAAAAAAAAAATGTAAATAATAGCATTTTTTCTTTCCTACCCCCTTCTCTATTTTGATCCTTATAAACATCTTTGCTGTTTGGAAAGATAGCTGTAATATCTCATGTACAAAAAGCATTCCTAAAATGATCTAATTAACCAATCTCAGAGCTCCCAGTTAGAGGCAAATATTGCAGTGGCTAATGGGAAATAATAATAATTCAGAGTGCTTAATAAATATCAGATTTCTCCAGAATGACTAATGGCTAAAGATCTTTGGGAATTCCAAACAAACTTATCAGGTGAACACAAATGCCCCCAAATGATAGCATGCACTTCCATCAATCTGAACATCCTACCGATGGCCAATATCTTGTAGCCAGTCCTTTACATACATGGCTCCTCCCACCTTTGGTAAAAGCATTCAGAACATCTGTATGTCATTAAAGTGTATAGTAAAGGTTTCCTCTTCAAAGGCAGTTTTGTTTTGTTTTGTTTTTTAGGCCTAGATAATATGAAGCCAGTCATTTGAAATGTATCTAGCTGATTCTTTGTTTAAATCTGGAAGTTGGCACATGGCAAATTTGCTGATTTATTAGCTCCCTGTTTTTTGCCTTGATACTTTGATAATGATTTTTGTGGGTTCACCGAAAGAAAAGTCACTTTTCTTTTATCTAAGGTTTAGTTGCTGGCAAGTAGATAATCAGTAACTTAATAGGCACATTTGATTAAAGTTCATATAAGCCCTTCCCAATAAGTGCCCTGTGAAATGAAGCAAATAAGAGAGCATCCATTTGCTTGGGGTGACTTACCAGGCTCAGCAAACAGAGGTGAAATCAGGACTCATTAAGGATTATCAAATACAATTTTAATGCTCTCTTAGAATTAGGTAATCATTCAGAACAAAAGAAACTTTCAGATTTATATCATTTATAATCCTGGCAAATTGCACATTTGCTTAACCTTACAACACCTCCAAAAGAATTTAGTCTTAAAAGCACTGATAATCAGATTGCAAAGTGATCAAATTTGTTTGCTTCAGAGTCAAATGTTAACTCTGTTACACAAACTGCTCAAGGTGATCTAATGGCCCACATTTATCCCTCCACTAAAAACTCCTCCTGGTCCCTGGGACCCTTGATTCATCACCCCCAGTCTGTGCATTCTGTAGCAAGCAACACATCAGTGCTCCTCACTCCTGCCCACAGGCAATTCAAAGTTCTGTTAAAGTTAACTTAGGAAACATGTAGAATATAAAGGGAAGCATCTGGGGTGGGGGAGAGAGACAGTATGTGTGTGTGTGTGTGTGTGTATGTGTGTGTCTGTGTTGGCATCCATTAAAATATATCTACTCATCCAAAAGTGCCTCCCATTGTAAGGGGACTATGCGGATGAATTCCCATATTTCTGTTTACTTGTTTAACTAACTATTAAGTGACATAATACTTGCCTGTTATGTAGCTATGTGTATTATGAATGACATAATTATCATAATTCTCAGTTTTAAAAGCCCTCTGTCTGAGAGGGTTTTTTTTTTTTTCCTTTGTGAAAATTAAAACAGTTACTTCGCTACATGCTCTATTGGGATGACTGACAATTGATGAAAACATACAAAGCTCCCACAAATAATTTTAATTTCCATCCAAAATAAAAATGTGTTAACTCTTCGTGCCTATAACAAAAATATTTTCATAATGATACTGTTTACACAGATTTAATCAGTTGTGTCACTGGGGGTACAGCAAAAACAGCAACGTGACCTGCTGAGACTTAGCACCAGATTGCGATTTATAGTCAAGGCAGAAAGAGTCACTGAAGTGCAGAGCTCTCACCCCAATTACTAATTAATCAGACCCAAAGAGGTCTCCATAGAAGGCACACTATTCAGCTGAGCATCCCATAAATTTAAAGGGCTCTTCTATTTTTTGAGGAGAAAAGGTGACCTAAGGAGGTGGGTCATTACATGGTACCTGTTTTGTATACAAGCTCATTAAATCCATTCCATGGGGGGCTTACTTGTCTTTTTGCCACTCCCTTTTTAAATGTTCTGAATACAAAATTTCACACTATGGCAGTATCCCAGCATCATCAAAATGTCAGTATGCTGGTTTCCGTATAAAAACAACTGACTGGCTTGCTTTTTGAGTTTCTGTATCCGCACAAGTTTTTTTGTTGTTGTTGCTTTTCTTCTGCAGTTAGTGTCTACAGAAAATGAAGGGGTATAATAGGTAAATGTATTTTAAGAGTTTGTTGGGAACTGTGGGGAAGAGCAATCAGTGTAATTCAGTTCATCTTCTACCCAACTTCATCAAATGAAAAATATATTTGATCCTCTTTGTATGGGGATCAGATAATAGAAGCCTTACAAACAACCCAGCTTTGACAAAAAGATTCCAACTGAGTAGTCTAAAAGAAAACATGCATCGCCGACTTGTTTATTTTAACCATCTTTAAAATAATGAGTTTGATTCTCATTTTTCTTCCTTTCCTAGATACCTCCTCTACAGGGAGCATTCCCTTTGAAGTAAATGGCAGCCCTGGACCTAGAGGAGACCTGCAAAGGGGAAGGAGCAAAATGAGAATCAGGCTGCTGATTTCAGATTCTTGATGTGCAGCCTGGCCAAATGAAAGCTAAAATGATTCCAGTCATGTTGCATTAACCACGCATGGTTCTAAATGGACCACCCTAACACACGGCATCAGACCTAAAGGAAGAAGTATTAGTGGCCTCATATGTGTGCAAGAAGAACCATCAACTGCAGAAATGGTAACTGTTTTATCAGGAAGTTTGATCATGCAGACTGTCACCACTTCTGCTTGTAGGGGATTTTTGGAAACCGTCCCAAAACAGGGTGTCTTAGATCAGGTTTTGCAGAGAAAAGGTGTAATGACTGGAGGTGTACATCCTTTCTTGAAAAAAAAAAAAAAGATTACTTATTTATTTATTTGAGAGAGCATGCATGCCAGTGTATGCAGGGCGTGGGGGGGAGCAGAGGGAGAGGGAGAGAGAGTCTCAAGCAGACTCCCTGCTGAGCTTGGAGCCCCACATAGAGTCCCATCTGAAGACCCCGAGATCAAGACCTAAGCCAAAACCTAGAGTCGGATGCTTAACCGACTGCACCACCCAGACACCCCTGGAGTTGTACATTCTTAATCAAGGGTCACACTGTATAAATCACAGCTGAGGCAAATACAGGCTACAGTAGAAAAACAGGACAGCTCTAAGTCACTAAAAGAAGTTTCCTTATCCTTCAGGTCCTAAATGCATATTAGACACCGAAGAGACAGACAAAAGACCCTAAGACTCATGACGTGCTGTCTTCAGTCCTCTGCTGCCATTATGGGGCTGTGTCGTCTGACGTCAGCCCCCACACCTCTCCCTTTCTCTACAAACTAAACACACTGAACTAGATGATTCTGAGGTCCCTATAGTTCCAGTATGTGTCAGATCCATGAAGAGATTTTTTTTTAAATCACCATTTACAGTATATACCAATTTAGTATTTATTAGTAATTGCGTTTATTTCCTTAGCACATAGAAATATGCATATAATTAGATCACTTACAAAGTTGCCAAAGAAGTTTGAGCTGACTGATGTTTCCCTCTCTCTCTCTCTCTCTCTCTCTCTCTCTCATGACTTTCTCTTGAGTAAATGGATGTGGGTGACCAGGACAGTGGTGGTATTTCAACAATAATTATGTTCATATTAAGGATCTGCCATTTGCTAGGCACTTTGGTTAGTGCCTTCTGTACATTCTTATTGTACCCCCACAACTCATAAAGCTTTGATTACCTCCACCCCCCCCAATTTTCAAGTGAAAATATTGAGGCAAGAGAGGTTAAATGCCTCTCAGCGAGCACCTCCTCACGTCCACCCTCTCCCACTCCAGTGCTAGGATAAAAAAAGTGCTTAACTGCTTTTAACCTCTATGCTTTATTATAGTTGGAAATTCATTTACACAATGATTTTTTCACTAGGACTGTTTTTTAGGAGTTTAAGTCTTGCCTCAGAAATTGCTAAATAGCAGGGCCAGCTACCTAACTGGGACCTGTGCAAGAGGAAAACGTGGCCCCACCACCTGGGAAGTCAACTTCCCCTTCTGTGGGCCTCTGCCCCAACCCACAGCAGATGGAAAACCCTCAAGGAATTCTACCTCTTGTGCTGGAATGTGCTCAGCACCTAGATCAGAGTTGGGCAAGAGGTCTCCACTGGGTCTTCTGCCAAATGAGCCATGGTGCTGCCAGTTCTAATCCCAAAAGCCAAGAAAGTGTGCAGTACATGCCTGACCCTACCCTCCTTTGGACTCAGGACCCCAGAGGGTGGAAGCGGAATGCGGGTTCCTCCATCCCGCTCATATTCCCATGAAACCCATAGCCATGCCTAAGGAGGGTGCTGGAGGTTATGGGACGTGATGGGAAGGAAGATCTGGCAGGGCCTCTGGCACTGGGGGCGGGCACAGGCAGCTGAGAACCAGCTGGGGATAGGAGAGAGAGGGTTCATGGAAGGGATGGGGACTAGACTTCATCTGAGCCCCAGCACATACTCCATTGCCTTGCTAAGGTCTTTTTAAAACACAAATCTCAACATGAAGTTAAGAATTTCAAGAAGGCAACCACAGAGCATTAAACTCCAAGGGCTGGACCCTTCTGAGCATGACCCTGTTCCTGGGTCACAGGCCCATAACCGGGCCTGGCTAAACAATCATCCAAACTATCCATTAGGCTGTGTGTGAATGAGTGAAGTTGATCACCAAAAGAGGAAATTGACTTAATTTGCATTCAACATACTGTCTCATGACTTCTACAGGGCAGCATGACTCTGAATTATGCTTCCCCAACTATCACTGCTCCCTCCCCTCTTCATCCCTCTTATAAATCTTCCTTGCAGCTCCCCCACTAAGGGAAGGTCACAGAGCAGGCGGGTTACTCCCCAGAAAAGCCATTTGGGGTTTTTCCTTAATAAAATTTATCCTCAGGGTGTCTTTTTCCTAAGACATTCATATTGAGTATAGAAATGCCAGATGGGGAGACGAACCAGGAGAGATGATGGACTCTGAAAAACAAACTGAGGTTTCTGAAGGGGAGGAGGGTGGGGGGATGGGTTAGCCTGGTGATGGGTATTGAGGAGGGCACGTTCTGCATGGAGCACTGGGTGTTATGAACAAACAATGAATCATGGAACAGTACACCAAAACAAATTATGTAATATATGGTGATTAACATAACAATAAAAAATTAAAAAAAAAAAGAAATGCCAGATGCAACAAATCTGAAATTTTCTATGATTGATACCAAAGAATACCTGTAGTCATCAAGTGTAACAGTCATGTTTTCTGAAAATTTAGAAAAGTACATTCAAATATTAGAAGTTTTATCACATATACAGCATATTATAATTGCAGAGCTTTAAAACCATATTCACTATGGGCGCCTGGGTGGCTCAGTTGGTTGGGCGACTGCCTTTGGCTCGGGTCATGATCCTGGAGTCCCAGGATCGAGTCCCACATTGGGCTCCCTGCTCAGCAGGGAGTCTGCTTCTCCCTCTGACCCTCTTCCCTCTCGTGCTCTCTCTCTTTCTCTCTGTCTCAGATAAATAAATAAAATCTTAAAAAAAAAACATATTCACTATGATAAATCACAATAAATCGGTTAACCCTATTTCAATTTCCTTTCTCAGAATTTAAGTATTTTGTTCCGTTTCTTACTATTTCTTCTGTGGGTATAGAAAAACCTGCTGAATGTTTCTTTCTGCTCCAGTGATTCATGATGATGATACTCTTGTGCATAAAGTGTGTTACAGTAAATAAAACATATTTACACATAATTCTGTAAGTGGGCTGGTATAAATGTTACTATCTCCGTCTTCCACATGAGGATAGAAAGTTTCCAGAAGTCAGAGGATTTGTTCAATGCTGGACAGAGTGAATGGCTGCGCTAAATGTAGACCCTGGCCTGTGAGGAGCAGGCTGCTGTCCCCACTTCACCATCTGCCTCTCCCGGGAGGTGGGGCTCAGGGTACCATAGGTACCTGCTACAGGTTTGGTGCTTTTCACGTGATCACACGGACTCATTACAACGTCCACAACCTTTGAGGTTTTAGCTTCCACTTTTTACATCATCTCCCTATGTCCCCAGAGGGGACAATGAAGCCTGTCCAAAACAGGAGGGAACACAAACTAAGCCACATAAAGTAGAATGCAGATCATATATCTGTGACAGTGGACACATCACCCATTTTGTGAAAAGTCAGAAAATAAAAATAACCCCTGATTGCTCTCATGTGAAACCACAGGTTTGGAGTTGAGGTGGGCAATGGTACGTGCTTCCTCTCTCCTGGGACAAGAGCAGGCTCTGTCCCTCATCGTGTCCAGTTCTAGCAGTGAAACTGACTACTGTTCAATAGGAAGGGAGCCCAGCTTCTGCGAGGGCATGTTAAAATTGGATTCTAGACACAGCTTTGGCAGAGATGGATTGAAAGCAAAAACAGAAATGCAGCTTTCTCCACACCATCTATATTAAAACGTTTTTGGCTATCAACCAGAATTTTTAATGAGTGAAAGGGAATTGTCTATCATTGTGAATGCATAAAACCACTCTGAAGCACTTTTCATAAAACAAATTACTGACATGCTTCGTTTCCTTTTGCTCTCCACAAAAGAAAGAGTGGAAATGTTTCAAAACCTTGCTTACCACATGAAGACCACCTCTTTTAAATATGACTTGATAAAGTACAATGCTTCAGCCAATTTTATGTACAGTTTTTTTTTTTTCCTGTTATATCTTTCAAGAATACGGAAATGAACTTCTAGTGGATGAAAGCAGCTGGGTTTTGGAAGTAGGAGAGAGTAGAAGGCCCTATTCTCTACTCTTCCAGGCCCTGAACAACGTCTGATCAACTCCCAAGGAATTGCCTGACAGCTTTCAAGGAAGCATAGCACAGAATGGTGTCAAGCACAGTAGGGATAAATCATGGTCTTTCCCTTCCACACATCTTTCTGTGCTCCTTGACTTTGGTTTTACTAGAACATTATTTAAGGTAATTTAAAAGATATCCTTTTCATACTCATTTTTCATTCATGAATTTCCCCAAAACCAATTCAACTTCTCAAGATGAGGGTAAGTAATGTTCTATGGGATATACATTACAGTTCTGAATATGGAATATGAACAGGTATTGCTTTGAGTCAGCTTGACAATTGTTGTTGTTGGTCAGGTTGTTCTGTGTTGTGCCTAAGGTTTAAACTGTAAGCCTATGATTTTTAATATAAAACTAATGCATGCTATAATAGAAAACCACAGTGTAGTGTTATTGCAGCATTAAAAAGAAAAAAAAAGAATAGTTTGCTATTTTGAAAGATGAGCCAGGCTGTTAAAAGAGAATGTGATACTAATTCATATCTGACAACTATCCATGAAATCAAACATGAGGTTATTTCTATTTCTTATTTTGTCAAATGCATGTCTATTCCCATAACATTGGTGGGGGTAGGGTGGACAGGGAGAGCCTTTAAACTGTTCCTACCCCTCAACAACATAACAGGGAACTGAACTGCACATCTGTAAATAAATGCATCATTAGATTCTCATCAGTTTGTAAGCTTCGCTTGATGTATGGCTAAAATAATCCCTCAAGGAAAACTAAAGAAGTATTTGGCTCCAAACACATGCCAAATAGATGAAGGGAGGGGATTGGTGTGTGGGGACCAAATTATTTAAATGAAGAATTTTGCAGATGCTACAAATATCTTTTACAACAGTCCAGAATGAGGAACTATTTTAAGTACACTGTTACCAATGTATTCATTAACAGAGGAGAGCTCTGGACATATTAAAGGAGCACAGTAAAACAACTAATGATGCACTTGAGCGGTAACAGGTTGTCATTAGACCAGCATCTGCTCTCATCAGAGTTAATTATTCAGTTGCTTTGTTTTCCAAGTAGGTGTCTGGTAAAATTTAGCAGAATCTTAATTAAAACACATTTTCAAACTCCTTGGATGCTCATCTCATCTAAAGAAATCAAGACAATTTCCACCATAAACATCAAGCTTCAGTTGAGCCATCAAATGGAAGAAGGAACTCAGCCAATGCAAGTTGCTAGGTATTAACTGTTGGGATGCCCAGAGTATGCAGATAATGAAAACCTACCTTGAGCAACAGTCGACTTTTTCCAAACTACTAATTAGTCATAGCACACAGTCAAATAACAGGAATACCTACGATACATAATTCACCTTCACAGTGCAATATAGGAATGTAGCATACAAGCTCGAGACATCTAAAAGACATCTAAAAGACAAAAGAGCTTCTGCATTTACCTTTGAATTCATTATTTAAGCATCAAAATATGACATATTTACCAACTTCAATATTTGTAATAAATTTTCCAAAAATGGAAATACTTCCCAAAATGACCACTGCTTACAATCAGCTACTTATATGGGGACACCAACAAGTTAATCCTAATTAAAATTGTTGTGAATATCAATATAAACCCAACAAAATACAAAAATTTGAATAATGAGTCAAAAATTACCATCACCTTTAACCGACTACCTAAGTAGTTGGAAAGTACAACACTGAAGTGAATGGAATCAAAGGTAAAGAAAACAAAAATAACCAGGAGAGTAAAGTCCAGAAACATGGCAGCAATTAGAGTGAAATCAAAGAGTGCTACCAGCTCCTTCCCTAGATGGTGAAGACTGTGCCTTCACTCTGAATCCCCAGTATCCATAAAATGGTGTGGAGCATCAATACTGGGCATTTAACAAAAAGTTCTTTGTATGAAAAAACTGATGAACATTGATTGCATTCTGCCATCAAAGTAAGGATAAAGTTGCCATATCCTGTACAATTTGAACCTAGCATTCTCAGGAAAAAATAATAATAAACCAAATGCTGGCTACTTAGTTTTATCTACTCTGGATGCTAGATTATCAACTCCCCAAATCAGATGGGGTCTGCTTGAACAGGTATCTATATATTGTAATTCTCATATGGGTTCCTTAATGAATGAAGTCATGGAGTTATGAAGATAACAATAAAGTTATTAGAATGAATAAACTCAATCAGTAATAAAAATATATAGAGTTAATGTTATCTCATGAACTATGAAGGATATACAGTGGTTTTGACTTCCCCAGTTCCTCCTCACCAAGGAATAGTTAATAATCCTAACCACTATGACTAAGGGACACTTTATGCTCCATTTATATCTTTGTGTAATTCTTTTTAAAAAATATTTATTTATTTATTTGAGAAAGAGAGAGAGCTGAGGTAGGGGTAGAGGGAGATGGAAAGGGAAAGAGAATCTCCAGCAGGCTCCTTGCTGTGCATGGAGCCCAATGCAAGGCTAGATCCCAGGACCCTGAGATCATGACCTGAGCTGAAACCAAGAGTCAGACACTTAACCAACTGAGCCACCCAGGTGCCTCTCTTTGTGTAATTGTTATTGCTTTAATTCCATAGAGCCTGATGGCTCTCTCATGTTCATTTTTTTTAATTCAGGGCCCATTCTATACTTTGATTTGGCTCTTGCTTAATGCATAGTCTTTAGGAACTGAGTTATTCATGAAGGACCACTACTCTGTGCACAAGAGCAACAGAAGGGCAGCTAGGTCCCTGCCTCTCTTAAATGTTAGTATTTTGTGTATAGCTATGGTGATTGTAATCTTCTCTTGCCAGGAGATATATACCATTAGTGAGATTTCAGGCTAAGCCCTCTGTAATAAATAGATCCCCAATAGTGAATTGAAGACAGAATTTTATTTTCCTTTCAAGCACCAGTCTGGAAGTATAAGGGAAGTTCCAGTTAATGGCACAGCTGTGTTCTAGGAAGTCCCTCAGGTCTCAGTTTGCTTAGTTTGCCTTCATCTTGTTACACACACACACACACACACACACACAATTTCCTAAGGCATCATTGTCATCAGCTTGATTAACTGGATTATGGTCATATCTTTATTCCAGCCCATGGTATGGAAGGAAAAAGGGAAACGGGGTATATGTGATTTCCTTTTAAGTAAGTGACAGAGTAGAGCACATGGTTTGAGGATAGAATACATCACTTGAATGTATATTCCATTGATAAGAACTTAGTCCCAGTAACCAACAGAGGCCAGGAAATTTAGTCTATAGTAGGGCAGTCACATGACTCGCCATATATTATCTTAAAAAAAAGGAAAATGGATTTTGGTGGCCAACTAACAGATAAGCATTGAAATTTGGTCATTGTATAACTAGTTGCTACTAATCTCTAATAACTATCATTGTTTTAGAACAAAAGTGGAAGCCTCCATACCACTTAGTTGCCCACAGGGGAGGCAAAGGTAAATGCGAAGAAAGCATGAGGCACCAAAGCCCATAAAACATGGTCCTTGTCATAAAAGAGTTTACAGTTTAGTGAACAATGAAGCAAATATATCTGGGTCATATAACACTCAACTTCTACTTGGCAAATCAACAAAATGACACCTGGAAAAGGCAAATTGAGAATAATATAGACTTTCAGGGAAAAGTGGTGAAAAATCAAATAAGCCTGACACAGAAGCCACCTAGAAGAAAGGTTTTACACTGGGCTACAAATGAGGGAGCAATCATGTAAACATGAGGCTAGTAGAGGAAGACACCATGTAGGCAGGGAATCATGTCATCACCGTTGGGCCCAACTGAGAGAACCTAAGAACCAATGTTCAGGAATCAGGGTGGGTGCAGTGGGGAGTATAGGGAGGATAGGCTTCCACCAGAGCAACTGGGAATTGATGTCTTTCATTTGAAATTTCTAAGAAAGATTTCATTTGAAGAAATGACTTACCTACCAAAAAACATTCTACCATTCATGTATGATCTCAAAAGTTTTTCTCTCATTCTCTCCAGACCGATACCGTATTATTTTAGTCCAGTGAAAGGAAGTCACACCAGGTGTGCCAAGGGGTTAGGGGGAGGGGGATGAATGCTAACCTGACTCTGCACTAGGTGAAAACAAGATTGGGCTTAGAAAACTGAAGGGCGACACAATGAGACACCAGCATACTGGCCTCAGGCTGTCTTTCCATGGCTACCATTATCCCCTTTCACATATCCTATATTCCTTTACAGCCTGTGATTTCTAGGTCTCATGCCCATCTAGTGAGACAAAATGGAACTTAACGCACATGTCCCAGGGAAAATATTGCACTAGTACGATAATGCATAGCAATGTTCATATGGTCTGATTTCACATACTTTGTCACAATCCCGCAAATCTTACCACTACAAATTAATTTGAATAAAACAAAGTCTAGAAAGTTGAATTAGACATAATCTACAGTTCTTCCTTGAGTCAAGTTTGGGAGCTACTGGTGACTGGCGGATACCTCTTTATGGCATGGGAATTCTTCAAACAGGAGGAATCGCACTTTTGCCTGAAGCCCTGTTCATCCCGTCCTACCGTGAACATGATCTTAGGCCAGCTGAAGTTGTAAGTTATTCAAAAACCATCTCAATTCTAGACTCACACAAAGAATGTCAAATCTGGAGGCCAAGTTCATACTGTATCTAGTGTAATTATGCTGTTGTTATTTTGTTTTAAGAACTTTTTCCATAATTTATAGATTTCTCTTTTGCTACCATTCTTTTAGTGTGTTATATTAAAGTTGGTATTCCACAAGAATTGATGCTTTTTAATGAGCTCAGAGCTCTTTGCTTTTCACTGTAGATTTTCTTTCCTTCCTCCTGTCTTCCCTTCCCTCCTCTCCTCCTTCCTATCTTCCTTCCGCAAATACTGACTGAGCACTTAATGTGTGCTGGATACCCTGCTCTAGACTAGGGCTATAGTAGGAATAAGACAGTATCTGCTTGCATTACACTTACAGTCTATTAGTGAAAGCTGACGCCCACAATTATTTCTATTTTTGTTCAGGGTAGTAGCATATTCTCTGTATATGAGTAATTAAAAAATCTTCCTTCATCAATTTTTTTTTTCATCTCTTAAGTTTGGAGAAATTTCAAAGTTCCACCCAAAGAAACATTCTTTCTAAAAAATGCTTTTCATATCAATTCCAGCTCAGCAAAAACCCTTCTGAGATCAGGATTTGGAGGTGTGCAACAGTCACCCACTTGGGCCATGCCACAGCTTCTCTGTCCCCTAAAGCCTCCATGGCTGGAGCAGTAGGAAGTTTCCTCAGTAGACAATGAATTGACTGTTGGGCTCAATATTGCAAATTTGAATTTTCCATTGCTCTGGGCATACAGTGTGCCTCTCTAAAAATGTTTGTGAACCTGTTATATTTTTATGAGTTAGCAAACTTGAAATTCAAGAATGGATAATAAAGCTTCACTTTAAACAAATGAAAAATAAAAGGAGATGGGGAAGGGGAGAGGGAGAAGGAGAAAGAGGGAGAAAGGAGGGAGGGTTGCAGAACAAGGCAACTGAAAAATCCCACCACGACAGATGGCTTGTGCCATTTTGAATTTAGTCTCCCCATGGAACAAACCCTTGTAGAGGCTATTAAAGCTTCTGTTTGCATGAGAAAATGCTATTTCAATATTGATAACTATATCTATGTGACCTCCATTGAAAACAAATTCATAGAGATTTACCCTTAACTCAGGAAGAATAAAACAATGAGGTTGGAAGACAACACTCACGCAGTGTCACATGCATCTTTGAGAACTGATTAAAGTGACAGCCGGGTAACAAAACCGAACCAGTCTATGCAAGATTTGCCTCTAGGAATAAAAATAAAATAGGCACATTACTTCTCAAAGACACATATTTTATTTAGTTGTTAAGAGTAGAGTGTTGGAATTTTTGAAGAACTGTTGCTATTTAATAGAGGTGAAAGTTTTAATGTGAATACTGCCTGTGTGAGCGTGTGTGTGCAAAGTTGGCGTGACACATTCTGCTCAAATTAGACTTCTAAATAACTAGTAACAGCTGTGGTGCTTAGAAATCGGTTTGATTTAAACGATGATGTCATGTGCTTATATAAGGAAAATAGGTGTAGTCATTGGAGGGGGGAGTATATAATTCACTTTTCATCTAAAAGAGATAGTGTGCAGGTATCTTCATTTAGAGGCTATAAATATGCACACCTAAAACTAAATTATATTTTTCAATATCCTCGAAATTTTAATGATCATGTACCATTCATATGTATGTCCATATAGATAGCAGAGATAAGAATAGACATACAAAAATTACTTCGTTTCAGCAAGAAAAATTACCAAATGCAAAATTACGAGTCTTTACTCACTGGTATTCCTATATCTTGGTTAAGATCCCTAGTACATAAATCACTTGGACCCTTTAGCCACAGGAGGCAAAACAAGACCTCTAAAAACAGCCATGTTTGCACAATTTTTACTTTCTAAAGGTGCACAAACAGTGGAAGCTGGCAAATAGAAATTATTTTGAGGAGCAATTATAATTAATTTGCTAATTATCTTTTCTATCTGTAAACATTGGCCAAAGATTCATGTAAGGGAGCATGTTAGCCTAAAATTTAGAAAAATATAATATGATGAGTGGCAGTGAATTATTTTCTAGCCAATCTGATTCTAATAACCTGAGAAAGTGATGTTATTTGGGTGGAGGAGAAGGAGAAATTTTTCAAATTAAGGATACAAGGCAGGGATTCTTCTCTATTACTAGAGGTCTGAAATAACAGGGAGGTCTGGATCTGATGTCTCTCTTCACACCCACAAAGGTAGAATGATGGCAATAAGGAACACAATGTGCTTACCTTGATATAGTCTTGTAAAAGACCAGGTATATTTATAAAAGCATTATTCATTTGTGTTAAAAGATCTCACTCATGCTCTTGATTAAAGGAAAGCTCAAAGGAAATGAATTATTTTTGTTTTGAAACTCAAAATATGGCTCTTTTAAATGTCTTATTTCCAAAGCCTAAAAAAAGGGTGAGGGGAAGGGAATGAACAGTATCTCATTCAGAAACATAGAAGACAAGTGCTCTTCCAAGGAAACCCACTGTGTTCATTCTTTGCACCCCTCATCTCTGAAACTGGGGGAGTGAGTCTGCTGCTAACACACTTTTTTTTTTTTTTTTTTAAGATCACCAGCACCTCTCATTTCAGCTATTAAGTATTTAAGGGCAAGTAGTTTGAGAGTCTCACTCTTCTGCTAATCTTGTGTGGGCTAAATTAAGACCAAATTCTCAAAATGGCTTGTCATCTTAGAGAAAGAAGGAAGAAGTGTTTTAAGAGGACACTTAGAGGAAGAAGTGTTTCCAGAAGAAGTTATGGTGATACAATATGGTAAGCAAAAAAATGTTTGCTATGTCCTACCCTCGACTGGAACATCTCCTGTATGGAGATATTTCACAAAGTGATTTCACAGGCAAATGGTTTAATGCATGGCCAGCCAATTTAGCCTTTATTTTAAATATATTCTTTATGCATATAGATATTTTGAGATTGTGCCTTCTGGAATGATTACTGAAACCACATTGAAAAGTCATTATGCAGAAACATGGGTGTACAAATAGTTCATAGCTTAGGGGAACTATAAATAGAACTGACTGAATCTTGTTAAAGAGTTCATGTCCTGGTTATTTAAAAGAACTATTTTGGTGGCATTGATTAGCTATAACGTTTCTAATTTGCATATCACTAAAATAAAGTAAGAAAAACAATCACATTCAATTTTTGGAAGGGAATATGATGAAAAATACACTGAATCAGAAAATGAAATATGGTCTAATTCTGACAAAAGGATAAGTTTTTCTTCGCCATTGATCATAATTCTTTAATTCTAAATTATACTTCTATAATTTTTAGGCTAACATATTCTAGAGGCCAAGAGTAATTGGGAAATACAGAAATATCTAGCTAGATAACAAGGATTTCACTGTTAATTGTTTGGAATAAAGTAATTACTATGCCATGAATCATTCTGATGTTATGTGACAATGTCAATTGCATAGAGTTATAGTACAACACTAGTCACTATCAGTGGGGTACAGAAAATACAATTTTAAAAGTTTTTTAGAGAAATTTATAAATTTGATAAAATAAAACAGCATGCTAACTTTGATAACATCCTCATCTTAAGAAATAGAGCCTTGACATATCAGATAAAAGGCTAGTATCCAAAATCTATAAAGAACTTGTCAAACTCAACACCCAAAGAATAATCCAATCAAGAAATGGGCAGAAGACATGAACAGACATTTTTCCAAAGAAGACATCCAAATGGCCAACAGACACATGAAAAAGTGCTCAACATTGCTTGGCATAGGGAAATCCAAATCAAAACCTCAATGAGATACCACCTCACACCAGTCAGAATGGCTGAAATTAACAAGTCAGGAAACGACAGATATTGGCGGGTATGCGGAGAAAGGGGAACCCTCCTACACTGTTGGTGGGAATGCAAACTGGTGCAGCCACTCTGGAAAACAGTATGGAGGTTCCTCAAAAAGTTGAAAATAGAGCTACCCTATGACCCAGCAATTGCACTACTGCGTATTTACCACAAAGATACAAATGTAGGTATCCAAAGGGGTACATGCATCCCGATGTTTATAGCAGCAATGTCCACAATAGCCAAACTGTGGAAAGAGCCAAGATGTCTGTTGACAGATGAATGGATAAAGAAGAAGTGATACACACACACACACACACACATACACACACACACACACACACACAAACAGAATATTATGCAGCCATCAAAAGGAATGAAATCTTGCCATTTGCAACGACGTGGACAGAACTAGAGGGTATTAGGCTAAGCGAAGTAAGTCAATCAGAGAAAGACAAGTATCATGATCTCACTGATATGAGGAATTCTTAATCGCAGGAAATAAACTGAGGGTTGCTGGCTGGTAGGGGTTGGGAGGGATGGGGTGTCTGGGTGATAGACACTGGGGAGGGTATGTGAGCACTGTGAATTGTGTAAGACTGATGAATCACAGACCTATACCTCTGAAACAAATAATACATTATACATTAAAAAAAAAAAAAAAGGAAGATAGTAGGAAGGGAAAGATGAAGGGCAGGGTTTCAGAGGCGGAGATGAACCATGAAAGACTATGGACCCTGAGAAACAAACTGAGGGATTTAGAGGGGAGGGGGGTGGGGGGATGGGTTAGCCCACTGATGGGTGTTAAGGAGGGCACATATTGAATGGAGCACTGGGTGTTATACACAAACAATGAATCATGTAACACAACATCAAAAACTAATGATGTAATGTATGGTGATTAATATAATAAAATAAATAAAAAAGAAGATAGTAGGAAGTGAAAAATGAAGGGGGGGGAAATCGGAGGGGTAGATGAACCATTAGAGACTATGGACTCTGAGAAACAAACTGAGGGTTCTGGAGGGGAGGGGGATGGGGGGATGGGTTAGTCTGGTGATGGGTATTAAAGAGGGCACATATTGAATGGAGCACTGTGTATTATACGCAAACAATGAATCATGGAACACTACATCAAAAACTAATGATGTAATGTATGGTGATTAACATAATAAAATTTAAAAAAATACGCACACACACAAAAGAAATAGAGCCTTTAAGTAGTGATATGCTCACTTTATTATTCCTCCTCTCAGGGAATCTTTAAGTGACTAATAAAATCTCCATTTCAACATGCCCAATTGGTTTTTCACACTTAACGTCTAATTCCTAGTATTCTACAATTTAGGAGAAATAGACAATTCATTGATACATTTGGTAGACTGCTAAAAGCCATTGAGAATAGTTTACATTGAATATAGATATACTTATATATGTTTATATGTGAGATGTGTGTGTACACACATATATTTTACTTCAGCCTCTACACAATCATAACATCTATCCAAAGTTAAAACTACCTTGTTTCTGAATTAATGTGAACAACCTTATCCCTGAATGAGAAGTTTAATTAGAAATACTTTAATTTAGAAGCCATAAAGGTGGTTTAGGCTTGTATATATTAGCTGAGTGTGGGAGTAAGATCCTTGATCTCCAGAGAGTCCTTTCCCTGAACATACTAATACTCTTTTCTCTAGCACCCTCTTTAGCTGTGAACAAGGGTAATGGCAACCTAGCAAATTAGTCAATAATCATCTTATTTTAAATCTTTAAATATACAAGCCTCATAAAAAGAGTGATATATCATGATGCTTTAAGAGTTCGAAGGAGACTGTATCATAGTTTAAATAGGACTAGCTACTGAACTGTGTTCTATGAAGCATTATGCAAACAAAGTGCTAAGGTATATGGAGGGAAAATCAAGCCATGAACAGCAGGAAAGAGGTTTTTTACAACATATTTCAATGAAATAGTCATTTGCCATCACTTATTTAAAAGAACACAAAAGATAGTATTTGGGGCTTTTATCTGAAAAGGAGGGTCTGGTAGGGAATTGTAAAAGCTTCAAAACGAGGGAAAAGCACTCTCATGCACTTCAAATTAAGTGGTTATGGTTTAGTTTAGATCTGCCTTATTAATCCATATTAATGGATATTAATCACTTCAGTGCTTGTTTTCATAAATTAGAAGACTGGTTTTTCATAAAATGTACAATGAAGTTGGATCAATGTGAGGAAATAGAACAATTCAAAGAAACTGCTAAGTTGAAATGATACTGCCATACAGACTTGGACAAGCTTCTCACTTCTTTAATCAAATAACACATTGTGTAGTTAATCAGCAAATAATTATGAATGCCTACTATGTGTGCATAACTCTGCTAAATACATAAGGAATATAATGCCGTTATTATTTGTTCATTTTCTTCGAGAGAACCAACAGCCTATTTGGCTTTAGTGGGGCCAGTAATAATAACCTACTGTCAGTATTAAGTCATCTCTAGGGAAACACTTGACTCAGGTCAACTAGAGTTTTACCCTAATACTCTTTAACAATGAGCTAGGGGATGGAAAGCAGTTCCTCTATGGAGTCAGGTTGTGATATGTGAGGCTTGGGAGTTCAGTGGCCATGTTTCCTGCCAAATGAACTGGGAAACCGAAGCCAGTGTTTAGAGTAGAGAGAAGACTGAGAGAGTCCTGGAGGCATTCAGTACCTATTAGTCCCAAGGGCCAATAGGATCCTTGTTCTTCTCATAGTTACATCAAATATTCCAGGGTCCTTCAAATAACTCTCCTCTCTAATACAGTTGAATTTACCATTTGTGTCCTAAAGAATTATGATGAAAACACCATTGATTCAGTTAACATCAGTTAACATGTATGCTTATTTAATGTTTATCACTCTAGAAGACATTAAGAAGAATCCATAGATTTAGGTACAGCACACAAAGGTGAAATATGAAACTCATTCAAGCTACTGCAATCCAGCACACATTAACCGAGTAGCTAATGTCTACTGTACTAGGGGCTTGGGACAGAGGTGCCAAAGATACACTCTTTGGATAAAGGCTAAAAATTAGAATAAATAAGTGGGGGAAAAGAAAAACACTGAAGACAATAAAAACCTAGGTGTGTCAAAGAATAATATACTGATTGTAAATGGTCTCTATTCTCTTTAGCTTTAACCTACTCCTACCAATACATTAGCTTCCCATATACACCACCCCAGGTAAAAAGAGTTAAGAGCTGCTGACAAAATTGTTGAGATGGTAGAAATTTTAGTTCCCCCCCACCCCAATAGTAAACACAGGACTAAAGCATGATTCTTTCAAGCTTTTGATTTTTAAGATCTAGAAACCAGGATTCTAGCCATAGCCCAAGAAAGTCCAAGTGGCTTAGAGTAGCTGAACACCCAAAATAACGGTAGAGGGAGTTATGTGTACAGAGGATCTGAGGGTAGCCTACAGAAGCCCTACTGGGGCTGGAAAAGCAGAAAAGAATTCCTGAACAGCCCTGAGCCCTCCCCTCTACAACCCAATGCATGCTTAAGCAGCAAAGTTTTGAGAAGGCTGAGGAGAACAGAAGGCCATTGAGGTGGGAACAAGGTGATGACAAGAGTGGTTTGCATTGAGACCAGCATCCTGCCAGGGAATATGGATACTGAAAATAGATGACAGCTCCACATGCCCATGGACCAGAGAGAGAAACAGAGGTCAGCAAGGACCCAAGGTCCCCACTCAGACCAGCAGCCCTCTTTCTCCCCTCCACTCCCTGATGGTGGATGATATGTAAACTCAATCCTCACTCCCCAACACAGATGGCCCCAGAGAGGAGGGGGGAAAATGCACTGGAAATCAGAATGTTCACTGGGCTGACGTGACATTCTGGATGTTTAAGTCAGATTGTGACTGAAATATCTCCTATTGTCTTACTGACTTTGCCTTTTCATTTTGTCTTAGTAAGAAAGTGTTAGTAAAATTTGTGAACATATTTGTGGATTTGACTATTTTTACTAGAAGTTCCATTAATTTTGCTTCGGGTCTTTTGAAGCTTTAATATAAAATGTGTCAAATTTCATGATGAATCATGAAATCCTTATGAAATGACTATCTTTGGTAATATTTTTTCTCTGAAATATACTTCTGATATTAATATAACCTTTCCAGTTTTCTTTAAATTAGTTTTAGTATGGCATATTTCTCCATCTTTTTACTTTTAGTCTACTTGTGTTTTATATTTAAAGTATGTTTCTTAGAGTCAGCATATAGTTAGATCCTGCTTTTTTATCCAATTTGAAAATCATTCCCTTTAAATTTGATGGTTAAACCATTTATTTTAGTGTGATTATTGCTATAGTTTGGCTTAAAAATATCATTTTGCTATTCATTTTTTTGCCCCACATGCTCTTTTGTTCTTTTTATCTTCCTTTTTATTGGCTTTCTTTTGGGTTAATTGAATATTTATGAATCCATTCTATCTCCTTTGTTGGTGTATTAGCCGTAATTTGTTGTTTTGTTATTTGTTTTAATGGATGCTTTATGGTTCATAGCATGTATCTCTAACTTCTCATAGTCTACCTTTAAGTGATATTATTTGACTATGTATACTGTATAATAACTTTACAATAGTACACTTTCTTTATTCTCTTCCAGATTTTTGTCATACATTTTATTTTTACATGTTATAAAATCCACACTACATTATTTTTAAATAGTTGTCTTAAAGATATTCAAATAAGAAAAAAATATATATTTACCTATATAGTTACTATTTCCAATGCTCTTTATTCCTTTATATAGATCTGTAATTCCATCTGGAATTATTTTCCTATGCCTGACAGGCTTCCTTTTTGTGAGTTTCTCTGCTGAACCTTTATTTAATCTTTGTTATTGAAAGATATTTTTGCTGGGTAGAAAATTCTAGCTAAATGTTTTTTTTTTTTTTGGTTTTGGGGTTTTTTTGTTTGTTTTTTGTTGTTTGTGTACTTTCAGTAATTTAAACATGTTGCCTCACTTTCCTATCACTTGCAGTGTTTTTGACAAGAAATATGCCTTTATTCATCTTTGTTCCTCTATATGTAATATCTGTTTTTCCTCTGACTTCTTTTTATATTTTTTCTTTCTCACTGTTTTGAGCAATGTAGTTAAAATTTGTCTTGCTATTGTTTTATGTTTCTTGTTGCCTGGAGTTCATTGAGATTATTGGTTTTCCAAAGTTACAGTTTTCATCAGGTTTGGAATCTTTCATCCATTACTTTGTCAAATAGCTTTTTCTGTCTCCTTCCCTCCAGTGCTGCAGAGACTCCACTTACATGCATATTGACATGTTTGAAAGTTTTCCATAGCTCACTGTTGCTATGTTCATCTTTAAATGACCTTTATTGTTTTCCTATTTTTTCATTTTTTATTGTTTCTAATGTTATTTATTCAAATTGACTAACTTCTCCTGTGTATCTCATACAATATAATTTTCATCTCAGACATCATACTTTTCATTCCTAAAAGTTTGATTTGCAACTTTTTTTTATCTTCCGTGGCTCTATCTAACTTTTTGAACATGTGGAATATAATTATAATGACTGTTTAAATGCTCTTCTCTACCAGTTTTAACATCTGTATCAATTCTGGGTCAGTTTCAATTGACTGATTTTTCTCCCCATTCTGGGTATTTTCCTAGTTCTTTGACTTCCAATTTTTGATTGGATGCCAGGCATTATGAATTTTACCTTGTTTTATATTTTTGTAAGTGCTCTTGAGCTTTGTTATGAGATCCAGTTAAGTTACTTGGAAACAATTTGATCTTTTCTTGATTTTAAGATTTATTATGTAGGATCTGAGTACTTCCCAAAGGCTAATTATTTCCTACTACTGAGGCAAGATCCTCTGTACCATATAAAATACCCCATGAATCATACAGTTTTCCAGTCTGGCTGATGGGAATAAGCACTATTCACTATTCTGTGTGAGTACCAATGTGTTGATGTTTCTTTTATTATTATTCTTATCCATTCTACCAGACATTCAGTGAACTTTTAATCTGGATCCCATGTCCTCCAGTTCAGAAATCTTACTCTTATTTCTTTGATAACTTTTCTTCTCTGTTTTTTAATAACCACTCTAATTATTCTGATGTTGGACTTTCTGGACTAATTGTATGTATAAAATATCTTTCTTACTCTATGAATGTTTCTTTTTATAGCATGCTATTCTTACTGAATGATGCAATATCTACTCATTATCTCTCTGGGTATATTAAATACAAATTAAATTTTTTGGTTTGGTTTATTTTCTTTAGTCTTCTGAACTCTGAATTGCTTGCTTTCTCTGTGTTCCTGTTTTCTATTTATATATTTTGATCTTTGTCATTTATGTTATTGGCTTTCCATATATAACTATGATCTTAACTCACCATTCATATATTTTTTTGTTATTTTTATTTTTTTTTAGAGAGAGATCATGAGAGAACAGGGGGGTAAGGGAAAGGGGAAGAGGTAGAGATAGAGAGAAAATCTCAAGCAGACGCCATGCCCAGCAAGGAGCCTGATGTGGGGCTTGATCTCATACCTCTCATCATTCGTATTTTAAGGGTAAGAATCTAAAATGCTGATGCAAAGCTCTAGGTGCATACATAAGACTTTCAGGCTTTAATGAGAGATTCCCAAACACCAATATATTTTCTCTTGTACTGGTAAGTAAGTAAATATTTTCTCTTTTACTGGTAAATTTCCCCAGAGAATATATCAAGCCCTTGACTGGTGCTACAGCTTGGCTGCAGTATTTTAGGACTTAGTTGGAAAAGCAGGCTGAATCTCAAGATTCAGTGGGAAGGATTGATCTCTTTCAATCTAGCACTTCACCTTAGCATCTACTGTGTTTGGGACTCTCAAGATCAGAGTTCATTTCTCCATGGAATATATCCTGTCTTATGCAGGGGCAAGAGAATAAATATGAATGGTCTAAGAATTTGTAATACAGATTGTCAATCAACCATTTCTTGACACTTTCTGAGGTCCTCCAATGCAAATTATCTTGTTTTTTTATTGGCTTCTTTCACTAAGAATGTGATGTATTGGCTTTCTCCATTCTGCTTGTCTTTAAAATTTCCATCTTCCAAAATGTTGCTTACATCTCTAGAATTCAGTTGTTCCGAAGAACACTCGGTTTTTCTTTTTGTCTTTGTGTAGTTATTGTTATAATTTTAGTACAGTTTAGAGAGAGAGTAGGAATACACACACACACACACACACACACACACACACACACATAGATATATTTAAAATTTTTCACTTAACTGATTATCACTTTAAAGTTAGGAACAGGGACTTTTTCTTTTTTTGCAAAAGTCCAATTATTAGGGAAAAGGGTAAACAGATACACATGGAATTCAGAAGAGTAAAACAAACTAATGGATATCTGGCACACCCACATGTGCATCTGTGTATATATGATGGTGAGAAAAAGAAATAATTATGTTGGGGGCACCTGGGTGGCTCAGTTGGTTAAGCATCCAACTCTAAATTTCAGCTCAAGTTATGATCTCAGGGTCCTGGAATCACGCCTCATGTCTAGCTCCACCCTCAGCAGGGAGTCTGCTCATGAATTCTCTCCCTCTGCCCCTTCCCTAGCTCTCTCTCTCTCTCAAATAAATAAATCTTAATAATTATGTTTATGTTTGATCACAAAGGTTTATATTCGATTATAATTATACATTGCCTTCTCCGCTTTACTACATCAATTTAGGGCAATAGTATTGTAGTGGAGCTTGGGCCTCACTCATGTTCCATGACTCTATTGGAATTGGATCCTTATTTGTCTTAGGAAGTAGCAAACACTCAAGCATGGTAGACAGCATCTTAGATTTCCCTGGTCACAGGGATCAGTTCAGGAATGAGCATGCAACCCCAGTAGAGCCAATGAGATACCAGGCAATTTTTGCTAAGGTGGCCAGAAAGCCAAGTGTCCCTTCCCAGTGGAATTGAGAGGACCTACATACTAGAGCCACCAAAGACACTGATACATAGCAGTGTAAATATATACAAATGGAGTCAATTTAAAAAGGAAACAAGCATCCATAGCAGGAAAGAAAAGCTAGTTCTGAAGACTGAATCCTTGTCTCAAATGTCTGAGCCATATTGACCCTGTATTATTCAGTTGCTTCCCAATAAACCCAGTTGGATTGGATTTTCTGTTACTGGCATCAAAAAGAATCCTAATACATACTTTGCTGAAGAAGCTCCCAAGCTTCTCAAAACAAAAATGATTCCAAATGAAAAGGAAAGAAAGAAAATCTTAAGTATCACCAGACTTCACAGTATTAGAAAACACGGGTAAGAGAAATTTGAAACCCAAATCAGAGAGCATATGACAAGAACTATTTAAATGTCCTCAAAAGCAGGTCTCCTGACCTGGTTCAAGTGAATGGAAATACTGTAGCAAGAAATCACTTGATTTCTTTAATAGTTCTTTAGGAATGATAGTGTGCAGTGCCAATGACTAGAAATGGGGAAAAAGAGAATGCTGCAGTATACAATGTCAGTAAACTTGACATGCATTTGCACAAAATTCGAGAAAAATTAATAAAAGATTGTGAAAACTTGGAATGGAAACTATTGATCACTTGAAGACAGAATAACATCAGGAGAAATATCTTAGGTCAGAATAAACCTTAATTATTTTACATTTTTCTTAGAGACAAGATGGAAATATGAGAGCTGGAAAATAATTTTATATGAACACTTACATGACTGAATAATGTGGCCCAAGGAGTACAGAATAAAAAATACTAAACAAGCAAGCAAACAAAAAACCTCACCTATTGATTAGAGATCACTAGTAGCATACTTTAGGATTCACACCCCAGTCCTTTTCTTTAAGGAATTTCATTACAGCCCTGAATGAATTTATGGATGGCTTATTTATGAAACTCCTCAATGAGAGAGAAAATACTATGGAAGATGGAAGTAAGGCTATAACAATGACAATTCCTGACCATTATGTTCCAGATGCTGTACCAAGTGCTACCCATACATCAACTCTGTAAATGCTCACACAAAATACTATGTGGACAATATTATCCCTACTTTACAGATGAGAGAATCAGGCTTTAATTGGATTTAATAACGTCTCAAAGCCATAAATGTCAGAATTAGGATTTAAACACAGGTATGACAACAAAAAATTTACTCTTAACCAAAAATTTGTGCTCCTCTTAAATGTAGATGAAATATATAGACACAATAAAATATCTCCACTTCAATCTAAAAAGACAAACAATGTAAATATTACAGAGGGGGTTGGAGTAGACAATGATGAAAGGTAACAGTGTTTTAAAATAAT
Source organism: Zalophus californianus (assembly GCF_009762305.2). Classification (NCBI taxonomy): domain Eukaryota; kingdom Metazoa; phylum Chordata; class Mammalia; order Carnivora; family Otariidae; genus Zalophus; species Zalophus californianus. The sequence continues at coordinate 158,655,510 of NC_045597.1, read as the reverse complement.
TTCATGATTTTGGTTGAGTTCAAGCTCAACAAAAATCAAGAGAATGACATAACTGCCAAAAAATTAATGCTACTCTAAATTGACCGAACACATTTACAGTATCATGTATAATTTTTAATTGGTTTACAAACCAATTTAATATTCTTCAACATGTTCAAATTCATTTGACTAGAAACTGAGTCATGAGGAAAAGTTTTTTTTAAATATTTATTTATTTTAGAGAGAGCATTGTAAGGGGAGGGGCAGAGGAAGAAAATCTTCAGGCAGACTCCCCGATGAGTGTGGAGGCCCACTCAGGGCTTGACCCTACAAACCATGAGATCACCACCTGAGCCAAAATAATGAATGGGATACTCAACCAAGCCATCCAGGCACCCCAAGAAAAAGAGATTAAAGAAGACCCCATATGAGCTTATAGGAGAAATATATAGGGTGGACACAGGTGCATTCTCCAAATATGGGAAAGGCTATTAAGCAAAAGAGGGCTTAAAGTCATTCTACATTATTCCAAAATTATGATTATAACATGCAATATATACTGATTTCAGCTCAGGGAACTGAATTTATTTTAACCTAGTTCTCTCATTTTATAAGGAGAAAATGAGGCTACAGGAAATAAAGTGATTTGTCCACAGTGATATTAGATTATTATTGATGTTGGTAAAGTCATATTAGTGATTATAGTGCTGGTAAAGCTGAGAGTAGAACTCATGTCTCAAAACTTCCAATTGCAGAAGGGAGGTTTCTACTACATTATACTGTTAAAATAGTTAACAACAGTATCTGTAGCTAAACCTACCACCTTTGAACTTTCTAGTCAATAGGGCCCATGGTTAAGAAAAAGTAACTTACTTAAAATCATTAATGAAAACTATGTTAATTGAAAGATTCTTATCCTTAGATGACAAATCACCAAGTTCCATACTTATTTCATTGTTCCATTTTAAAAGAATAGAATTCCTACAGTGAATCTTAAGGGTTTCTCGCAGACGATAGTGCACTCCGTATTAGAAAATACTACCCTTGAACCACCACATGGCAACATCATTCTGTTTTTGCCCCCCCAGTACCTAGAACTGTAGGACTGTCCTCCCTTTCAGGCCACTTCTAGGAAGTCAGCCTTCAGAGCTGCTCCTTAGTGTGGGAGCAGGAGCAGCTGAAGGGGAAGCAGTGATGCCATGGCTTAGAACACACCCACTCAATTGCCTTCCTGCTTCTGAACATCAGCTGTTGAGCGGGGGAATGAAGCCAGAATTATCACCAGCTGTTTCTCAAGCTGTTTTGGCAGAGAGTCATAGAAGAATAGACTCCCCAGGCATATTCTTGAGTAATGTTCATGGAATTGAAGATCTGTCTCCACAAACATACAGTACAGAGAAGAGATAGAAGGCATAAATGGGCTTGATCTCTTTATCTTCCAATCTTCTACCAAAAAGTTGTTTCAAGCCCTCCCTACCAAGCTTACAGTTTCTTTATCTGCAACAGGGACCAACCCTTCTATCGTCCTACCATCCATGGCTCCATGAATTTTTGGTGCTTTTTTATTAACCAAAACCAACTGGAATTTGGTTTTGACATGAGGAACTATAAGAGAGAGTAAGAGTCAACACAACTGAAGTCAAACCAGCTGGATTTTTTTTCTTTGTAGTTGCAACATATTGTACAGAAAATTACTCCGCGTTTGACCAGAGAGAAGTTATCTCAAGCAGAAGTTATCTCCATATTTATAGCTTGAAGAAGATCAGAGGGCAGAATTGCAGTATAGCTAATGGTCTTTCTAATTGTAGTCAACAAAAACAAGAACTTTTATTATGATGTTCCAAGTATGTGCACCTCCACACACATTCCTAGCCCTCATGTGCTTCAGACCTTTTATATAATTGCAAGTAATGTTCCCCAATACCATGATAATCTCCTAAATACATAAACATGATCATTGTTCACTATAAATTCATATGAAAATATAAATCACATGGTCTTTTACAACAAAGAACACTTGGAAAGAAAAAGCATGTTTAATGAAAGTTCATTTAGAAAAGAAACTAGTCAAGAAAAATGCAAATATACCAGAAGTTTATTGGGAAGTCAGAGCTAAGACAAATGTAACTCCTAAATTATTTTCCTTTGAGGGTTTTTCCGAAAGGATTCAAGATATCTCACATGTTTTAGTGCATGACTGTTTTCTTGCCAAATCTAACTTGAAATATTATATTCTAAATATACATGTCACATAATCATGAATATCCTTTCCCTTACTTGAATGAGTCCTGGCCAAACATTTTCCTGGCAGTTATTATGTCTATAAGAATGTACTAGGATATTATAGAGCTAGCCAAAAATTAGTAGGCTAACTGCCATGTAAGAATATGAAAATACTTATTTGGTCAATATTAACAGGCATTACGAAACTGATTTATAACACAGACATTATTTGACATCAGCCTTTCAAAAGAACTTAATGGTAGAAGGGGGAAAAAAGCTTTCATTTGGAAAAGTACCATTATGAAGTGCATTTACCTCTGTATTTTATTTAATGAGGAAGAGGAAATTTAAACATGCAAAAATAAAGAGGAAAACTACACTCATCTACACCAGAAACAAATTAGGGTTTAATTAAACAAGAACACTTGCTATCCCTATGCTCATTTATTTAAACATATTGGCATTCCACATCTACATACTTTTATTTCAGTTGTCTTACAGCACAAGCTAGGACCTTCAGTGTAATGTTAAATAGGAGTGGTAAGAGCATACATCCTCCCCTTGTTCCAAATAGTAAGGGGAAAGCACTTAATCTGATTATGCATGTTTGCTGTAGATTTTTTGTACACACCATTTATCAGGTTGAGGAAATTCCCTCCTATTCATAGTTTACTCAGTTTTTTTTTTTTTAAATCATGAATGGATATTGAATTCTTCACATTCTTCTGCTTCATTTGAAATGATCATATGGTTTTTCACTTTTAGTCTATTAATACAGCAAATTTTGTTGATTGATTTTGGAATAATACAGTCTTGTATTTCTAGGATAACCATACTTGATCAGGATGTATTGTTCTTTTCATATATAGTTAGATTTGATTTGTTAATATTTTGCATCTGTGTTCATGCATGATACTATCCTAGAGTTTCTTTGGTTGGTTGTTTAGATGGTTGGTTTTAAAGATTTTATTTTCAGAGTAGTTTTAAGTTTATAATATAATTGCAAGAAAGAGAGAGATTTACCATATGACCTCTGCTCTCACACAGGTACAGCCTTCCCCGTTATCAACATCACTCATCAAAATCATCTTTTTGTTGTTTTGATGAAGCTACATTGACATATCATAATCACCCAAAGTCCAGTTTGTCTATGGGTTCACTCTTGGTGTTGTACGTTCAATTGGTTTGGACAAATGTATAATGACATATAACCATCCCCCACCTTTGCAACTACTGATCTTTTTATTGTCTTCATAATTTTACCTTTTCCAGAATGTTATGTAGTTGCAATGTTGAAATCATATAGTATGTAGCCTTCTCAGATTGGCTTCTTTCATTAACATGCATTTAAGGTTATTCCATATTTTTTCATGGTTTGATAGCTCATTTCTTTAAATGCTGAATAGTATTCCATTGTCAGGATGTACCAGAATTTATCTATTCACCTATTGAAGAACAAGCACAGCCTGTCCAAGTCTTAGAAATTATGAACAATGCTACTAAAAACACAAATGTGCTGGCTTTTGTATGGACATGTTTTCTTTTTTTTTTTAAAGATTTTATTTATTCATTTGAGAGAGCGAGAATGAGAGAGAGAGAGAGAGAGAGCACATGAGAGGGGGGAGGGTCAGAGGGAGAAGCAGACTCCCTGCTGAGCAGGGAGCCCGATGCGGGACTCGATCCCGGGACTCCAGGATCATGACCTGAGCCGAAGGCAGTCGCTTAACCAACTGAGCCACCCAGGCGCCCCTGGACATGTTTTCAACACTTTTGGGTAAACACCAAGGAGTGTGACTGCTGGATCATACAGTAAGAGTATGCTTAGAAGAAACTACCTAATTGTCTTCCAAAGTAGCCATACCAGTTTGCATTCCCACAAGCAAACAAAAGAGTTCCTATTGTTCCACACCCTCACCAGCATTTGGTGTTTGCAGTACTCCAGATTTTGGCCACTCTGATAGATATATAGTGCTATCTCATTGTTATTTTAATTTGCATTTCCCTATTACTTCACGTGGAACATATTTTCATATGCTTCTTTGCCATTTGTGTATCTTTTCTGGTGAGATGTCTATTAAGGTTTTTTTTAATTATGTTTAATTAGCCAACATATAGTACATCATTAGTTTTTGATGTAGTGTTCAACGATTCATTAGTTGCATATAGTACCCAGTGCTCATCTGTTAAGGTTTTTGACCCATTTTTCATCAGATTGTTTTCTTATTGTTGAATTTTAAAAGTTCTTTGGATATTTTGGGTAATAGTTCTTTATCAAATGTGTCTTTGTAGATATTTTTCCCAGTTTGTGGCTTCTCATTCTCTTGACACTGTATTTCACAGAGCATAACTTTTTAATTTGAATGAAGTCCAAATTACCAATTATTTCTTTCATGGACCATGTCTTTGGTGTTGTATCTATGAAAGCATCACCTTACCAAAGGTCATCTAGTTATCCTCTAGGAATTTTATAGTTTTGTATTTTACATTTAGATCTGTGATCCATTTAATTGTTTGTGAAGTATGAACAGGTTTTAGTCTGCTTCTAAACTCATCTTTTTGCATGGATATCTAGTTATTCCAGAATCTTTTTTGTTGAAAAGACTATCTTTGCTCCATTGTATTGCTTTTGCTCATTTGTCAAAGATCAGTTGACTATATTTATGCAGGTCTATTTCTTATATCCCTATTCAATTCCACTGCTTTTTCTGTCTATGCTTTTGCCAATACCACATGGTCTTGATTACTGTAGCTTTATAGTAAGTCTTGGAGTCTGGTAGTATCAGCCCTCCAACACTTGTTCTTCTGACAGTTGTTCTCCTTCAATATCATGTTAACTATTCTAGCTCTTTTGCCTCTCCACATAGCTTTCAGAAGCAATTTATTGTTATCCACAAAATAATTTTCTGGGATTTTGATAGGAATTGCATTGAATCTATAGATCAAGTTGGAAAGAATGGACATCTTGGCAATATTGAGTCTTTCTGCCCATTAACATGTATGTCTCTCCATTTTGTTTTTTTATTTTGTTTATCAGAATTTTATAGTTTTCCTAAGATAGATCTTGTACATATATTATACTTAAGCATTTCATTTTGGTGGGTATGCTGTTGTAAATGGTATTGTGCTTTTAATTTCAAATTCCACTTGTTCATTGCTGGTATTTGAGAAAACAATTGATTTTTATATTTTAACCTTGTATCCTGCAATGTTGCTATAACAGTTTATTCCAGTTTTTTGTCGATTCTTTCAGATTTTCTACATAGACAATCATATCATCTGCTAAAAAAGAGATTTTATGTCTTCCTTCTCAATCTGTATACCTCTTATCTCCTTTTCTTGCCTTATTGTATTAGGAAGGACTTCCAGTATCCCTGCCTTTTACATGATGTTAAAGGGAAAGCTTTAAGTTTCTCACCATTCAATTTAATATTAATTGTAGGTTTTATGTAGTCTTTATGAGGTTGACAAAGTTTCTATTCCTAGTTTGCTTAGAGTTTTTATCATGAATCGGTTTCTGATTTTGTCAAAGGCTTTTTCTGCATCTACTGATATGATCGTGTGATTTTTCTATTTTAGACTTTGTGATAGATTACATAAATTGATTTTAGAATGTTGAATAAGCCTTGCATACCTAGAATAAATTCAACTTGGTCATAGTGTGTAATTATTTCAATACTTTTTAATTCAATTTGCTAACATTCTGTTGAAGACTTTTGCATCTATGTTCATGAAAGACATTGGTATGTAATTTTCTTATATCTTTGTCTAGTTTCAGTATTAGGCTAATGCCGTCCTCATAGAATGAGTGAACAAGAATTCCCTTTGCTTTTAACCTGTGAAAGAGACTGTACAGAATTGGTTTAATTTCTTCCTTAAATTTTTGGTAGAATTCACCAGTGAACCGATTTAGGTTTTATCCTTTAATCATTTATAATCCATTTTTAGCTGGACTGCTGTACAAAAACAGACAGTAGGCTGGCTTTGACCTGTGGGCTATAGATTGCTGACCCCTGGTCTAGAACTAATTTTGCTCCACAACTAAGGCAATACTCTGCTCAGGACTCTCTTCATGATATGCTATGTGATAGGAATTCCTTCTATTTTGCTGTGGCAACACAAACTATTCCTAGCCATGTGTGAGCAAGCCATGTCTGATCTATCCTTTCTGGGCCTTTTCCTAGACTCATACAGTTCCTTCACATTCAAAGAGTAATCAATACTAAAGACTACACTCCCAATCTCTCTTTCTCTCTAACTGAACAGTTCTCTTCTCTCCAACACTTTGCCTAAAGTCTATCCACCTTGGCCACTCTAAATTGCATCTCCTTGTAGAGACAACTGGGATCTTTGCATCACAGCACTCCTCATGCAGTGAGCTGGGAAACTTGAAGTTTGACAGTTTCAGAGTTCCTCTCCTGAGTTGCCTGCTATCCAATATCTAAATCTTTTTTTTTTTTCATATATTTTGTCTGGGTTTTTTTAAGTTGTTTAAGGCAAGAAGACAAATCGTGTCCCTGTTACTCCCTCCCTCAAAGATTCCTAACAGTCTTTAAAATACTTAGATTTCCCTGATAAGCAAGCCAAAATACATAGGATCAAAAAGAAATAGAGAACTTCTCCCGGTAGCTCTTTTTATTTCAAGTTTTACTCTAGAAAAACAGATTCTTAAAGAGTATTCTTTAGAATATAAATTTACAAAATAAATCTCATCTAGTTACTTTTTACATATTTTTAAGTCACGCCTCAGGAACACTTCTAAATATATTTGCCCCCTAAAATAAAACTGACAAAAAAATCTTAAAAATCTAGCAGTCCAGAAGATAGAACTTTTAAAAAATAAATTATCCTTAAAATTTCTAATAGCTCCTTGAAACTGCTCAGTCTGTAATTGGTTAAGACATTATCAACCTGATATTATACCAGTCTAAGCTTGATTCAAAGCTCAATGTGGTATCTACAAAACAATGTTGAGAAATTATACCTAACTGTGAATGTGTAGAAGCTGATTTTCAAATAGTAATAACTACACTCATTTTCCTAAGAAAAATATTAGTTTTAATAATGATCTTTCCTACAAATTTAAATGAGAAGTGGACATAACAAAGGTCTTTGAGTACATTAACATTTACAAGAAGCTTAATGTCCAATTTTTAATGTTGAACAAGTTTTATAAATATAAGTGGCAAGAATCTTTTAGTTACCAATTAAAAAGTATTTACATTATTTTAGACAATAAACTAAATAATTATTCTAGTTTTAATTATGTGCTTTTCCAAAAATAAACCCTAAACTTACCAAGCTATAGATGCTCTTTGTTTAAAATACATTGTCTTTTTATATGAGAGATAGGGAGATAGATATTAATCTGCAATCCACCTTCAGTAGAACAGGCATTCAGAACAATATTTACAAAAGCACTGAAAAATTGCAGAGATTCTCCCATGCTCTCCAAAATCTACCCGGCTGTGTGAATCAGGACAAACAACATATTTCAAGACTTCTGGTTAATGTTGCAGGTTATGGTAGTAGAAGAGAAACTGTAACACTGAAAACTGGTATTCATTTGCTCTAATACCTCAACCAGCTTAGAAAAGAAATCTAGCCCTTCCCAGTACTGAAAGAAAAACTTTATGTCAAAGTGGGTTAATATTAATCTATGGAGGATAAAGTTGAAAAGAACTCATCAAGTCATTTTTACATTATGGAAGAGATGGTATTTGTGGCATTAGGAAATATTTATTCTAAGTTGTCATTTCATAATAATTAAGCATGAAATACATTAACATGACAATAACTGAATTTTTTTAGGTTCAGTCAAATTTGTTATGATATCTGACTTCCAGGAAAAGAACTGTTCAGGCTTTTAACCTCTAATAAAAAGTCCTTTACATCTTGTATTATAATTGGGCTGTTTTAAGAGCACTGTCACTTGGCTTATTCCCTGTTACTTGCCGAGTTTAAAAGTGCCTCCAACGACACACAGCTAATTTCACCTAAAATTCATTCTTAACCTGTAAATACCCTAGTCATACCTTCCATCTGGAAATGATCAGATTTTTGGGGGGGATGAGGGAGGCATATTATAAAAGTATTCTGACTCATACTTGAGTCCATGACTTCAATGGGAAGCAAGTTGAATTTTCTAGGGGAACATATGCTCAAGCACCCCATTCACAGCATGCACCCTGGGTCTAAATATGTTTTCTGGTTGATTATAAGCAAAAGAAATGTTAAATATTATTGACGGTAATAGAGTTGTCAAGAATAACTTTTACCCCAATGTTTTGCATTTTTAATATAATTCACTCTAATAATTATTGTAGAGTTAAATAAAATCCCTTTACTTTTTTTTTTTTTTTAATTTACCTGGTTTACAGGACACCGGTTCATTATTTCAGATCCTCTGGTGTTCTACATTCTTATCCCCTGTGATAATCAGTTCCTTATCAGCTTTAACTTCTTTAGCTTAGATCCAACCTGACATACCTGATCAGATGTTTCTTGCCTATTTCCCCAGGATCTCACTAATGTGCTGGTGTGGAGTATGCATTTGAACTGGAAGTCCATAGAGCAACTTTTCACCAACAAAAGAGGAGGACCAATGATTAAATTCTTTTCTTCTCTGAGCATGGCTGACTCTGAGAGGTACTGCATAAGCTTCCAGCTAATATTTAATCAGTTGAACAATGAGCTATTGGAATGTCTATGTACTTGGCTTAAGGCAGGATTCAACAGAGCAGAATAGAAATTGAGTCTAAGAACATCCAATAGTTTTCATGAATTCCACTGTTAGCTAGCATGAAAATACTTAATCTTTACAATTTTCCTCCCCCCAGCTTTTTGTTTCCTAAAGGAATCAATTTGATTTTTCTTTTCCTCAGGATCATCCAAATAGATTTTTATTCTTCCAGGCCCTAATACCTCCTGACTAGAAAAAATATTCGAAAAGAGAAAAAAAAAAAAAAAGAATCTGGGAAACATGTAATAGAAATTCCCCTGTGTAACAGAGTACAATTCCAAATTGATCAACTGTGTGAAGTTGTTCCCCATTTTCCCTAAAGGAACAATGATGCCCTCATTAGTGTTTATGTTTCAGGACCTCAGTTTCAGTTGTGCTAGATTTGGCAGGCTTTTGCCCAATTTGTCTTTATTCCTACAGAATAATGGTAAGGACTAAGTACAAGAAGCTGTAGTTGGAGGTTAGTGAGTGAAACGCTCTCAGCAGGCTGCATTCAGATCCTACTGATAGAAATACATCACAGAAATCAGTCAAAATCCTGTTTATAAAGCAGTTTGCTCCTTCTGAGCTGAAGAAAATGTTTTAAGGTATTCTGTATGCTATCTCCCAGGGTTCCTGATATGTGTTGAATATGTCCACCCCAAAATTCATGTTTAAGTTCCAAGCCCCAGTACCTCAGAATATACAAATAACTCTTACAATGCCTCAAAAAAAAACCCTCCAATCAAACTTAAATATGAACAAAGGACTTCTCAGTTAATTCTTACATTATAACAATCCTTGCTCCTGCAACGATATTATATGCACCTAGAATATAATGTCTTCATTATTCCTTCTGTGTGCCCTGCAATATCTAAGATGACACTGGGCTCAGAGTGGCCACTCCATAAATGTTAGTGGATAAGACAAAACTAAAACTCAAGCCTTGTGGATGAGCCATAAGATGGAATGCTACCCAGCAATAAAAAAAGAAATGAGTTAGCAAACCATGAAAAGATATGGATGAATCTTAAATTTACATTGATAATTAAAGAAGCCACATACTCTATTATTTCATTTATAAATGCAGGGAATATACAAGATAAGCCTAGAGCATTTTGTAGTGCCAAAGGTAAAAAAGTGTTCAAACACACACACATGCACACACTGATGAGGATAGGCCAAAGAAGCATAGAAGCCAAATCGAAAACGCTCCCAAAAGGTCAAGGGTAGAACAAGTTCAGCAACAAAAACAAAGTAGTATGTGAATTATAATCCAAAATATAAAATAAATATCCTTGGGTCCATATTGAAATAACTGAATAAATCAATAAATGGGAGAAGATAGACATCTCTCTCATGCAGAAGAATTCCAAAAGATTTATGAAGATATTTCGCTCTCAAGGTGGTAGCCGTAACTCCCCACTCCTCAAGTATTAACTGCCCATAGTGACTTCCCTCCAAAGAGTATAGTGTTAAAAGGAGGTGAAGGTGAGAATAAATGTACAGTAGAGAAACCTGACAAATACTACCCTCAGCCGGGTGATCAAGATTATCAACAGTGATAAGTCATATACATAGTATTTACTTGATATGATATGAGGAGAATGGTACTTTGTTTCTGTGGTCTTGTTCCCCAAAATCATAATCCCAGTCTAACCATGAGAAAAACATCAGACAAATCCTAATAGAGGAACATTCTACAAAATCTCTGGCAATTATTCTTCAAAAATGGTTTGGTATCAAATCTAAGGAAAGTTTGAGAAACTGTCACAGATGAGAAAAACCTAAAGAGACATGACTAAAGGAAATACAGTGTTCTGGATGGAATCCTGGAACTGAAAAGGAATATTAGATAAAAACTAAGGAAACGAATAAAGCATAGGTCTTAGTTAATATTAATGTATTAATATTGGTTCATTAATGGTGATGTACCATTCTAATGCAAAATGTTAATCATAGAAGAAGCTGGATATGGCATACATAGAAACTAACTTTGCAACTTTTTTGTAAGTATAAAACTATTCTAAAATTAAAAATCTATTTAAAAAACGAATAAACTAAAGCTACATGCACCAATAAGGATGAATCCCACAAATATAATCCTTTTTTTTTTTTTAAGAGAGAGAGAGCATGCACGTGCAAGCAGGGGGTTTGGGGCAAAGGGATAGGGAGAAAGAGAGAATCCCTCCATGCCCAGAGCAGAGCCCACACGGGGCTCAATCTCATGACCTGAGCTGAAATCAAAAGTTTGTCGCTTAAACGACTAAGCCACCCAGGCACCCCCCCACACACACAAATATAATCTTGAATGAAAGAAATTAAAGAGAAAAGGATGCATAATTTATGAAACTGTTTTTCTAAGTTATGAAAATGAATTTATACATGATGTATTAGATATCAAGAAAGTGGTTACCTTTGCGAGGACAAAAAGTAAACTTAATGGGCATGACAGCTAATTCTAAAGTACTAGTGATACTCTATAACTTGATCTGGATGTTGGTTACACTGGTGTGTTCACTTTGTGCTAATTATTCAGGAGTACACTTGTGCATTGTTTACTTGTACGTACAAGTGAACGTACGTACGTATATGTATAACGTATCAATCAAGTATTTTAAAAATTAAACTTTGTGCGTGGTCCCGTACCTTCAAGATTCCCATATAGAATTATAACTTTTTCAAAGAAATGTGATTGCATGACCCTGGTTGGCTCAGTCGGTTAAGCATTTGCCTTCGGCTCAGGTCATGATCCCAGGGTCCTGGGATCAAGTCCTGCATCAGTTTCTTGCTCAGTGGGGAGCCAGCTTCTCCCTCTGCCGCTCCCCTGCTTGTGCTCACTCTCTGACAAATAAATAAGGAAATAAATAAAATCTTTCAAAGAAATATGATTGCTGACTTTGAGAAAAAAATGTTTTACATGCCATTTAATATCTTCTTAGCTATTTCTGCAATATCCCATTTTAAGAAGATGAAAGTTGTCTTTCAACTAGAAAATATGGATGGCCTCATTTTCACAGGAAATAACTCCATGTCAGTCAGAAAAGACCAGTATAGGGTTCCTTACTTTCTTATGAGCATATGAAATTCTACATCTCCAATGTGATAACATTTCTGAAAAATTCCATCTAGTAAGTCAAATTATTGAATAGATGAAAATCTTATTTCTAGTGACCAAACAGAAAGGCAGCTAATATTTGGCTAGTGAAGAGCTACAATTTTCTTACAAATTTCTTACATATTTCTAAGATTTCCTGTAATTTAAACCTTGAGTTACCCTTGCTCTAGGAAAGTCACATAATGACTGACAGGATTTTGGTATCTAGTCAAGAAGGTTATCTATAAATAAAAAGAGTTAATTGTCTATATATTTAAAGTAAATTCTTTATGAGCACTTGTGAGAAACATATCTAAAACCCCTAATGGAAAACAGGGTGGGCTATTGGCAGAAAAAGCATACATGCTACTTGTATGGACAAATTTCCCATGTTGACTAAGTGAATAAATCAGCAATGTTTCCTATTCTGGCAGGGGTGAAGAAAGGGAAGTTTCAGTGGCCAATACAAAGTTAAAAATAATCCTATCATATAGATACTTAACCTTTGCCTAGACTCTTTGATGTCAAAAAACACGTCATTTCAAAATGCCTCAGTTTTGCTGGCATGTCATTAATTGATGTCCAAGAAACAGATCCAGTACTTTTTCACTGTTTATCATTTATCCTTTTCTCTGCCCAACCATTAACAAAGGAGTGGTTTACACTATTTAGTCTCTCGTTAAGATGGGATGCAAGATCTAAAGCCCCAGGGCAAGTTTTCTCCAATGCACTCTGTTTAGCCCGCTGGTGAAATTACAGTACGTGGTTTAAAAGAGTCTTTGAGTGTTTATCTTTATTCAAATACATATAATCCTCAGGCAAAGAAGGTTTGGGAAAGTGCATTACAAAGAAAGTTCTCAACATTTTCACAAAGGAAAAAAAATGTTTAGATTCACTATTTTGAAGTTGAATTGTATTTGACTCATTGCCTAATATTGATAACTATTTACTGACAAGAAACCAAAAAAGTTGATTTACAGTAATTTCATATATAAGGAAAATGGAGAGCAAATTAATAATTTAAGTAATTCTACTTCAACTGCAGATATACAGCCAACAAGACTGGGACTTAAAATTACACTGTAGGTCAGAAAATATTTTAATGTTATTTCCCATAATTTTGGTTACAAATAGCATATGGTTTGAAATCCTTCACCACAACCTTGCTGCCTAGATTCAAAAGAATACCAAAATTTTGTTTCCTTCCCAACTAGTCATTAGAGTTCCTTCTTTAGACTAAAAAGTTCCTTCAAGTACATTGGAATTGCCCTTCACTGTAAAAATAAAATGCTTGTCCTTTTTATCTCCCAAAGAAAGGTGGGCAATATAAAATTATTAAAAATAAGAAGAGTCAGGGCGCCTGGGTGGCTCAGCTGGTTAAGCGACCGCCTTCGGCTCAGGTCATGATCCCGGAGTCCCGGGATCGAGTCCCACATCGGGCTCCCTGCTCGGCGGGGAGTCTGCTTCTCCCTCGGACCCTCTTCCCTCTCGTGCTCTCTATCTCTCATTCTCTCTCTCTCAAATAAATAAATAAAATCTTAAAAAAAAATAAGAAGAGTCAGTTTCTCTTACTTCTTTGAAGAATTAAATTAGCTGCTGCTCATGGAATTCACAAAAAAACTTTGATTTGCTTTTCATATTAGGTGAATTAGATAATAACATATCTCTCAACTATAGTGTCCATTGAAAACAAAGCACGCTTCAAGTTAAGTAATTTCTTCTCAGCAGAAGAAAAAGAACTGATATCCCATTATAGTCAGTCTTCCTTTTACAAAAGCTTGGTGTACAAATTCTCACCTACACAGGCCTGCCACAGCACCTACAAGTTTAAATGAAGGTCCATCCCTGTGGATTAAAGTAGTATTTTCCAAATACTGTTTTGCTGCAGATGAAACCTTAAAGGTAGAAAAGTGAAATAAATTTGGGAAACACCACATATTATTTTTAATTATTGGGGACTCAAAATGTACATTAACATAATAAGGAATTTAAGACCTATTTTAAAAGACAAATCTTTTAAATTTTGTTTAACTCAATGTTCCCCAAATTTAGAGGACCATGGAATCCATGTGAGTGTGTGTATGTGTGTGTCTATGTATGTGAATTTTTGCACATCTGTGTGAAACACTTACTAACTTTCCAAGGCAATCAGTGTTTCTGGAGGTGCACTAGGGAAAAAGAACATAAAGGCATTCAACTCCAGAAAGCCACCTCTAAAATGCAAGAATTAAACACCTGTTGAGGTCAATAGAAACCCTGATGAAGGTTCTTTGAAAACCGGGAGCAAGCACTAAGACAATGGGCATCTGGTTTAGGTAGGAGGTTCAGGAAATTATGAACTCTAGAAAGAAGTCAAAGAGGGGGTTGTCAAAGTAAATGGTTAGCTAGCTGACAATCTTTTCAAACTAATAACATAACTACTTACACATAAGAAACACTCATACTTATCAGGAGTTGAACATGAATGTACATTGCATTTTTTTATTTTTTATTGAAATATAATTAGTATACAATATTATATTAATTCAGATGTACAACATAATGATTCAATATTTGTATATATTACAAAATGATCACCACAATAAATCTAGCTAACATTTGTCACCATATATAGTTATAGCATTTTTTTCTTGTGATGAGAGCTTCCAAGATCTATCTACTGTCATAACAAATCTCAAATAAGCAGTATAATATTCTAATTACAGTCACGACGCTGTACATTACATCCCATGACTTACTTTTTTATAACTGAAAATCTATACCTTTTGATTCCTTTCACCCATTCCCCCCACCTCCCACCTCTGTCTTATCTATGAGCTTTTTAAGATTCACAGGCAAGTGAGATTACACACTATTCATCCTTCTTTATCTGACTTATTTCACTTGGCATAATGCCCTCAAGGTCCGTCCATATTGTCACAAATGAAGAGCTTTCAATCTTTTTTTATGGCTGAATAATATTCCACTGTATACACATATGCCACATCTTCACGCATTCATCCATCAATGGATACTTAGGTTGTTTCATATGTTGGCTACTGTAAACAATGCTGCAGTTAACATGGTGGTACATATGTCTTATCAAGTTAGTGTTTTGTTTTCTTTGAATAAATACCCAAAAGTAGCAGAGCTGGATCATATGGGAGCTCTATTTTTAATTTTTTGAGGAACCTCCATAGTGTTTCCATAGTGGCTGCACTAATTTACATTTCCCACCAAGAGTACACAACTGTTCCCTTTTCTCCACATCCTCATCAACACTTTATAGCTATTTTAATAGGTGTGAGGTGATACCTCATTATAGTTTTAATTTACATTTCCCTGATGATCAGTGATGTTGAACATCTTTTCATGTACGTATTGACCATCTGTATGTCTTCTTTGGAAAAATGTCTATGCAGATCCTCTGCCCATTTTTAAATCAAATTTCTTGGCTTTTTGCTATTGAGTTATAGGAGTTGTTTATATATTTTAGATCTTTTTTATAGATTTTATTTACTTATATGACAGAGAGAGAGAGAGAGTGAGAGAACACAAGCAGTGGGAGCTGCAGAGAGAGAAGGAGAAGCAGGCTCCCCACTGAGCAGGGAGCCTGATGCGGGGCTTGATCCCAGAACCCTGGGATCATGGCCTGAGCCAAAGGCAGCCGCTTAACCAACTGAGCCACCCAGGTGCCCCTGTGTTTTAGATATTAACCTTTTATTAGATACATGATATACAAATATTTTTTTCCATTCAGTTGGCTATATGTTCATTTTGCTTCTGGCTTCCTTTGCTGGGCAGAAGCTTTTTAGTTAGATGTAGTCTTATCTATTTTTGCTTTTGGTGTCAAATTCAAAAACTTATCACCAAGACTGATGTCAAGGAGCTTACCATGTATATTCTCATCTAGGAGTTTTATGGTTTTGGGTCTTAAGTTCAAATGTTTAATCCACTTTGAATTAGTACTGGTATATAGTGTAAGATCGTGGTCCAGTGTCATTCTTTTTCATGTAGCTGTCCGGTTTTCCCAACACCATTTGGTGAAGAGACTATCTTTTCCCCATTGTATATTGTTAGATCCTTTGTCATCAATCAATTGACTATATATGCATAGGTTTATTTTGGGGCACTCTGTTCTGTTTTATTAAATCTATGTGGCTGTTTTTAATGCCAATACCACACCATTTTGATTACTATAGCTTTGTAATATAGTTTGAAATCAGAGAGTGTGCTGCTCCCCGCTTTGTTCTTTCTCAAGATTGATTTGGCTATGTGGGGTCTTTTGTGGCTCCATACAAATTCTAGGACTGCTTGTATTACTTCTGCAAAAAAAAAAAAAAAAAAAAATGCCATTGGAATTTTTATAGGGATTGAAACTGTAGATTGCTTTGGATAGTATGGACATTTTAACAGCATTAATTCTTCAAATCCATGAGCATGGAATATCTTTCCATTTGTTCTTGTTTTCTTCAATTTCTTTCATCAATGTCTTTGAGTTTTCAGTACATAGGTCCTTTACCTTCCTGATTAAATTTATTCTTAGGTATTTCATTCTTTTTGATGTGATTGTAAATAGGGTTGTTTTGATTTCTTTTTTATAGTTATTAATGTATAGAAATGCAACAGATTTCTATATATCGATTTTGTGTCTTGCAACTTTATCAAATGCATTTATTAGCTCTAACAGTTTTTTGGTGGGGTCTTCAGAGTTTTCCCACATATAATACCATCTCATCTGCTATGGTGACAGTTTTACTCCTTCCTTTCCAATTTGGATGGCTTTTCTTTATTTTTCTTGACTATGTGTTCTGGGTAGGATTCCCACTACCATGTTAAATAAAAGTGGCAAGAATGGGCATCCTGTCTTCCTCCTGATCTTAGAGGAAATTTTTCAACCTTTCACTTTTAAGTATGATGTTAGCTATGGGCTTATCCTACATGGACTTTACTATGTTGAAATACATTCCTTCCATATCTACCTTGTTGAGAGTTTCTATCATAAATGGATGTTTAATTTTGTCAAATGTTTTTTCTGCATCTATTGAGATGATCATATGATTTTTAGTTTTCATTTTGTTAATGTGGCATAGCACACTGATTGACTTGAGGATGTTGAACCATCCTTGTATCCCTAGAATAAATTCCACTTAATCATGGTTTATGATCCTTTTAATGTATTGTTGAATTAGGTTTGCTAATATTTTACTGAGGATTTTGCATCTATGCTCAACAAGAATATTGGCCTATAATTTTCTTTTCTTGTGGTTTCCTTGTCTGGCTTCAATATCAAGGTAATGCTGGCCCTATAAAATGAGTTTGAAAGTGTTCCCTCCTCTACTATCTTGTTGGAGGAGTTTGAGAAGGATAGGTATTCTTTGAAAGTTTGGTAGAATTCACCAGTGGAGCCACCTGGTCCTGGACTTTCGTTTGTCGGGAGGCTTTTGGTTACTGATTCAATCTCCTTTATGGTAATCAGTCTGTTCAGATTTTCTGTTTTTTCATGATTCAGTCTTAGAAAGTTGTATTTTTCTAGGAATTATCCATTTCTCCCAGGCTGTCCAATTTGTTGGTGTATAATTGTTTGTCTGTCTCTCTGTATTTCTGTGGTATCAGTTATAATACCCCTCCTTCACTTCTTGTTTTATCTGAGTCCTTTCTCTCTCTCTCTCTCTTTTTTTTTTTTTTGGCAAATCTAGCTTAGGGTTTGTTAATTTATTTTTTCAAAGAATCAGCTCTTAGTTTCATTAGTCTTTTCTATTGTCTTTTTATGTCTTTTCTATTGTCTCTTTTGTTTATTTCTGCTCTAGTCTTTGTTATTTCTTTCTTTCTACTAACTTTGGGCCTCATTTGTTTTGTTTTGTTTTTAGTTCCTTGAGGTGTAAGAAACTGTACATTTTAGATAAGGAAATCTTTCATTAAAATATTTTTAAAGATTGGAATTTGAAGTTATTTCATTTGAAGCTCACAGTCCAATGTAAACATACTACCTTGTGAAAACTAAAGTTTATGAAAAAAATTTTTCAGTACCAGATATATAAGCAGCTTATAAATCTAGAAATAGTAACTATAGTACAATCTATTTAGTTTTTCTGTTCCCCTTCCCTCCTAGGGAAGTCCGACTAGACATTTCCCAGTCTCCCTTTTAAGTGGGTGAAGATGTGACTCTGAATTCTGACCAAATAAATGTAGATGGAAGGGACAGACCAATCATAGGCTTGGCGCATAAGTACCCTCCCATAGGATCGTTCTCTTTACCTCTTTTACGGCTGGAGATCAAGGATTCAGGAGAAGCCTATGAGACTGTAAAGAATAGTAGCATAAGAAAATAAATGGAAATTGAGTCCCTGAATGAACATATGAAAAGCTGCTCCCAAAACATACATGTTGAACTGTGTGAACAGGAGCAAGAAATAAACTTGCATAGATCTTAACTGAGATTTGGCACTTGTTGTAGCAGTTAGGTTATCCCAATACATAGAGTGACCAAAAAAGAGATTAACAAATTGCATATAGTACCTTTTAGTCTTTTGTAAGAACCAGACCTCTGAAGTATTTATTACAACAAATATGCAAAGCACTGTATTTTGAAAAGCACCTTTTAAATATGAAAGAATATTTATCAATCATTAAAATGAAGTATCTCTTTAAACATAGGAACTACAGAACACTCATGAAAGAAATTGAAGAAGACACAAAAAGATGGAAAAATATTCCATGCTCATGGATCAGAAGAATAAACATTGTTAAAATGTCTATGCTACCCAGAGCAATCTATACCTTCAATGCCATCCCGATCAAAATCCCAATGACATTTTTCAAAGTGCTGGAACAAACAATCCTAAAATTTGTATGGAATCAGAAAAGACCCCGAATTGCCAAGGAAATGTTGAAAAAGAAAAACAAAGCTGGGGGCATCACGTTGCCAGATTTCAAGCTATATTACAAAGCTGTGATCACCAAGACAGCATGGTACTGGCACAAAAACAGACATATAGACCAATGGAACAGAGTAGAGAACTCAGATATGGACCCTCAACTCTATGGTCAAATAATCTTTGACAAAGCAGGAAAAAATATGCAATGGAAAAAGACAGTCTCTTCAATAAATGGTGCTGGGAAAATTGGACAGCCACATGCAGAAGAATGAAACTCGACCATTCTCTAACAGCATACACAAAGATAAACTAAAAATGGATGAAAGACCTCAATGTGAGACAGGAATCCATCAAAATCCTAGAGGAGAACATAGGCAGTAACCTCTTTGACATCAGCCACAGCAAATTCTTTCAAGATACATCTCCAAAAGCTAGTGAAACAAAAGCAAAAATGACCTTTTGGGACTTCATCAAGATAAAAGGCTTCTGCACAGCAAAGGAAACAGTCAACAAAACAACGAGGCAACCCACAGAATGGGAGAAGATATTTGCAAATGACACTACAGATAAAGGGCTGGTATCCAAGATCTATAAAGAACTTCTCAAACAACACCCAAAAAACAAATAATCAAGTCAAAAAATGGGTACAAGATATGAAAAGACACTTCTCTGAAGAAGACATACAAATGGCTAACAGACACATGAAAAAATGTTCATCATCATTAGCCATCAGGGAAATTCAAATCAAAACCACATTGAGATACCACCTTACACCAGGTGGAATGGCAAAAATGGACAGGGAAAGAAACAACAAATGTTGGAGAGGTTGTGGAGAAAGGGGAACCCTCTTACACTGTTGGTGGGAATGCAAATTGGTACAGCCACTTTGGAAAACAGTGTGGATGTTCCTCAAAAATTTAAAAATAGAGCTACCCTATGACCCAGCAATTGCATTCCTGGGTATTTACCCCAAAGACACAGATGTAGTGAAAAGAAGGGCCATATGCACCCCAATGTTCATAGCAGCAATGTCCACAACAGCCAGACTGTGGAAAGAGCCGAGATGCCCTTCAACAGATGAATGGATAAAGAAGATGTGGTCCATATATTCAATGGAATATGACTCAGTCATCAGAAAGGATGAATACCCAACTTTTACATCAACATGGATGGGACTGGAGGAGATTGTGCTAAGGGAAATAAGTCAAGCTGAGAAAGTCAATTACCATATGGTTTCACTTATTTGTGGAAGGTGAGGAAGAGCATGGAGGACATTAGGAGAAGGAAGGGAAAAATGAAGGGGGGATTCAGAGGGAGAGACAAACCATGAGAGACTATAGACTCTGAGAAACAAACTGAGGGTGTTAGAGGGGAGGGGGGTGGGGGGGAGGGTTAGCCTGGTGATGGGTATTAAGGAGGGCACATACTGCATGGAGCACTGGGTGTTATACGAAAACAATGGATCGTGGATCACCACATCAAAAACTAATGATGTATTGTATGGTGACTAACATAACATAATAAAATTAAAAAAATAAAATAAATCTAAAATACCAAAATCACAAAAAGACTGTTTATATAGCATCTGTCAGCAATAAGCTTAAAGTTGTTGAATAATGTTAAAAGGGCCACATTATGTGGCCTGCTGTATTATAGAGTATGAATGAGAAACACAGGCGAAGAAGTTACAGATTATATAGTTATAAAAAAATATGAATAGAGAGAGAAAGCTTTATGGAAGAATGGAAACAGTAACAGGCAAAAAGGAATGGCAGCTGGAGAGAACTCTAAACGCCTCTTAATGGGCACATAGGTACTTCTGTCACCTAGAAATAGGCCAGCATCCAGTAGATCCTGTTGCAGTGACCTGATGTCAATGCTATTTTCCAGGAATCTAAGCCACATGGTTTCTATAACTTGTTTCCTAGGATTTAGCCTGGGTAGGACTGGGGAGAGTGTACTTGGCTGCTGCAGGCAAATTGTGGCTAAAAACAGATTTCCCACTTCTATAATAGTCAATAACTTCATATAATCAGGCAAGAGACAATTATGCCAACTTGGTTGGAATTAGTCTCTTTCTGCTCTATGCTCCAACAGAACTTAGATAACACTTCTATGCTAGTATTTATCACTTTGAGCATCCACGGTAAGCGCCACAAATAGACTGAAAGTTCCTGGTGGTCAATTAATCCCTGCAACTCCTAAATTAACATATTCTGACAGCATTTACAACTTCTTGCTTAAGGAAAATTGCTTTATGTGATTTCTGCAACTTGTATGTGTCTTTAAAAATATGAATATATAAACCATCTTAAAATTTCTCTTGAAAGAATTACATCTATTCAGTTCTCACAGAAGGTGACCTTCCAAGCAAGATTATGGCAGTTGCAAAAAACCAAACATTCAATTCTTGAAATGATACTTGGCAAGGCTGACTGTGTGCAAAGAAAAAATATATCTGGATATGTATTGTTCAAACAACCCCTTTACAGAAAAGGTTCCTAGACTCCTGAAGGGCTCCAGGACCCCACATAAAACTAAGATAAGGCTATCTGGCTCAAGAGATCAAATCCTGATGATAACCACATTATGAGCATTAGAGGAAATGGTAAAAGATGGCTTCAAATAATTTCAATAGTTGAAATGAGGACTCCTGCTCTTTCCAAGTATAGTAATATCTAACACCTCTTTTGCACTTCGTGGCTACAAAAGTTGCCAAGGGAGATTTTTTCAGTGCCATTATATCATGCTGTCTGCTTTGCAAAGAACTGGAATCATCAGTCTGATTCATCTCATGCCAGTTGCTGATGCTACAATCCCACAGAAAATGACTAAAATTTAACACATTTTTACACAAAGATTTACCACTGAGCAACATTCATCATCTCTTAAATGCATATTTTTTAGTCCTTTACAGAAAACAGTCCTCGGCATCTCACAATAAAGGCCAGGAAGAGAGTATTCTTTGCAATGTCCAAGTTTGTGGGATTTTGGCTGGGAGAGGAGAAGAAGGCTTTACACTTAAGAGAGAAAATGAGGTGTAGCATTTTCATTTCATCACAAGTTAAATAGAAGAGGCTGTTTCCATTGGAAACTGTGACAAATGTTAACCTGAATTTCCTGTGTTACTTTTAAGTTGCTTGTAATTGGCTTTATATGCATACATATCTGAGGTGTAGACTATATTAGGCACAGATTATAAACTTGATCCAAATAGTATAGCTTGGGCATCTTTTTATAAAACCAAATCACTATAAGATACAGGATCTGAAACTAAAATACTCTTCATTTCATCTTTGATCTTTCATCAACCAAATAACTATAAAATAGAAAATATGAAACTAAAACCACCTCTCTCTCAATGGAATTAGAAAACTAGAAAGACCAGAGCAAGTTCGGAGGGAGGGGTATAAAAGTACATAGACTCACTGTAATTAGGTTCCGCTTCCCTTTCCAAAATATTTTCCAACTGCTTTCGTACATATGCTGCTCTCTTCCAATCAACTGGTATTCATAACATTCAGTACTCCTTCCATACCCTGACCTCAAATGTCTTTCCATTTCTCTTACCTATTTATTTCATTCTTCACTGCCCAATACCAAACTTAAGTCTTTGACAATCCCAGTCTGGAGTGAACACTTTTTTCTTTGAAACGTGAGAGATAATCTTGTCTTACTTTGAATAAGTTACTTGACTTCCTTCTATAGAAATGAAGGGACTAAGACCAGCATTTCAGGATTGCTGTAAGCATTAAGCAAAATCATTCAAGGAAAGGTATATGCATACACCTTAGATATGTATGCATATAAAGCCATGATTTTAACAGCATACAGCAGCTGCTCAATAAATGCTAGAGAACTTAACTCTTATTTTTACAATCATTCTGATTAATTCAGTGAATATACTTTTGCGCTTACAAATATAATAAAAACAGGAAACATTTCTTTTATATATTTTTCTCTCTCATAGCTTTTCTGCACACACAGATGCCCAGCAAATACCTACTCATTGAGAAATGGAATAATTCTGCCTTTTTTTTAAATATGTAGACAGGGTCTATCTTTTTATCTTCATTTTCACTGCTAAATTTTAGATATTGGGTTTCTTCCAGTATCAGTTTTCTGGGATTTTTATCTGTCCTTCAAAAAGACTGAAGATTGTCAGCCGTTATCCACTACCATTGTCAAGTGCAACAGGCACACCATCCCAGGCCGACAGCCTAGACTTCTATCCTGACATGTTTCCTTCATTGTTCACATGCCCTTGCCACTCTTGACATCCTTAGTCATCAGAAGTCCTAAACTACTGAACTCCAAGACAATCTGTAGCTCCAGGAGATTTTCCTTTCCCTTATAGTACATTTATGAAGGAACAGTCCCACTACGCCATGCATCCACTTGAAGACCTGTTACTATTAGTTTCCTCGGCTTTATAGAAGCAAGAGTGTATTTTCTAGTATTTTTCCATCATGATTTGAGCAGAGTTGTGAATCAACATCAAACCTGGTGATTTTTTCACCTTTCAATGGAAATTTTCATAGATATATTAAGCTTCAAATAATCATTCAAGCTTCTCTTCTTATCCCTAAATTACGAAGGCTTTATAACTTTAATCAGTCCCAAATGTCGATGTATTTATTTCTCTTTTATGTATCATCTTCCTCAAAAAAAAAAAAAAAATAGCAACCATGTTGCTATTTACTCTCTATCTAATCATTGGATCAATATGCAGCAGAGAGAAATAAGAGATTCATATGAAGAGAGTTAAAATTGGTGAGCAGGAGAAAGGGGATAATTCTAGAGCAATGTCTTTGAGTAGGGGAGAAATTAGGGAACCTACTGCACCATGAGAGAACTGGCTTTAGAAAGGAAGAGGGAAGGAAGCAGAAGTAGAGCATTGGGGAAAGATGAGGATAGGAGCTTGGAGGTTGTGGAGGATTATCTAACCCTTGCACTAATTGCTGGTGCACCTATTAACTACAGAAACAACAAAACAGTTGGGCATGACCAGTTTGGCTTACATCAGCTGGCAACACTATCTACTTTGTCTATTCAACCGTTAGGGTCAAAGCCATATATATCACCCTACAATCAAGGGAAATATTATGATATTTTGCCAGGACCCTTTGGGCAATCTTATCTTGTTGGCTTTGCCCTGAAAATGCTCATTCACTCTTCCAGGAAGGCCACGTCTCCCTTCAGCCCACCTTATACCCTGCTTACATAACAATCTTAGTTTCTCCCACTCTTTTTATTTATGCTCCTAAAAGATAAAAACACTTTATATTCCCTTTTCTGATGTGAACTTCACAGAATCTACACAGTATACAAGTTGCTAATTATTAAATAACTCAAGTTCACGTAATTCACATAACCCTCTTTTCTACATCTGGAAAAGCAAAAGGCAGTTGCTACACATTATGTTGATTATGGAATATAATATGCCAACTCCGCTTACAAATAAGGCTAACTCAGCCTCTTTCTTCACACAAATGAATTTGATTCAAGTTTAGATTTCCAAATAATGAAAGATCTACAACTCAATTTAGGATGAATTCATCTTCATGTAATAGGAGTATGTGGTTTTAAGTAAGACAAACCTGAATTTAAAATTCAGTGCCATTGTTCACTAATTCACATGACTGAGCCTCAGGTACCTCCTGTATAAAATCGGGATAATACCAATCTCATAAGGTTATTACAAAAGTCAAATGTGTTAAGACATGCGTAGCATTCATCAGGGTATCTGACATGATAAATATGACTACTATGCACCAGCTCCTATAATATACTTCTCTGTTAGAATCTCATATAGTTGTCTACTTTGTCAGCAAAAAAAAACTATATACCCAGCTGAAAATTTAAATAATTCCTACAACAAAGGTTGGAAAATCATTATGTGAACTTATTCTCACTTTTGCCATTGGGGAATCTCATTTACAGCAAGCCTAATTTAAAACTGTGAACCCCATAATGTAAGATCTGGTGAAAGTAGGAAAATGCGCTAGGTCCATTTGGTCCATAACAGGGTGTATTCCTTATATGGCAGATGCTTTGAAGAATCTGTATGATATTCAGTTTATATTGATAACTGAGTTTGGCTCATTCTCTACCAAGCCCTGGGTTACTCTGAATTCTGCTTCTTATCAGAAGAGTTTCTCAGAGGTGCTTATCCCCAGTCAACCAGCACCATGAAGATGCATCAAGCTTATTGAGGAGAAGTGGACTAAGATTCTGTGTCAATAACCTGGGAATCACCTACAACAAGTATGGTGGGAATAAGAAATAATACTATTGTTTCCTAAAATCTAAAGTCTTAGAAATATGATTGAATCATTGACATACTGCTCAACAATAAAAGCAGCATGGTGCTAATGACACAATTCCTATTTCACCAAGGTTAACAGAGAAAATTTCTAAGCAAAAGAACAACCATTAGGGATTCAATCAGAAGACCTTTGGATTGTCTCACAGTTATCCTAACTGAAAATGAAACAGAGTTCTCATGTGTCTCTGAAGTCTGAATCTGTGTCCTCCTTCTGGAACAGGGGTTGTTTGAACTTAAAGTACTTTCCAGTTCTATAGTTCAATGCCTTTATGAAATTCACATAATTGCTGAGAAATAAGTCGAACTAAGTTTACTACATAAGTGATGCCTTTTAATGAACTATTATAACATGTTTATTGTATATAGTTATAGATATTCTTTATTTACACCAAAACTTAACTTTCCCAACATCAATATATTATCAGAAGTTGGGGGAGGAAAACACTGGACCAGCTATTTCAACTCCATGGATAAAGAATATATACCCTTAGACCTGGCTCTAGACTAGACAACTATTACTAAGAGAAATGTCTGAATAAGGGTAGCAGAAAAAGAAAGGAGACAAACCCACACACAATTATAATACAATACAGCACATGTCCCATCATATGAAGGTTTGAGGTCATATGCAACACAAGCAATAGGCAAGTTCCTCAGAGGAGTTGTAATTTGAGCTAAGTCTTGAAACATGTACCCAAGATGCTTCTTCGTATTTTAACACAAATATGGTGGTATAGATAGAAACAGGCCTTGATTCTCAATTTGAATGAGTATCAAGCATACAACATGGAGTCCCTGACATAAAAGGAATTTATCTACTGAAGATGTGATTTAGCCATGCTCACTGAACTTCATACAGGCCTTCAATTATCAAAAGAGAGGCATAAATAGCATTACTTATGGCATCTATCCTTAAGAAATGATAACAATGGGAGTTTTCTTGATAGACAGTTTTCTCTGCATGCTTGTTCATCTTAATGAACCCTCTGACAGACAAATGCCCTGCAAACCTCATTTTTTCTTTGTTTGACAACTATAAATTTGGCACCAGCATTTCTAATACGGATGGCAGTTGGAGAGGAGTTCTCAAACAGCTGCATTCTGCTGGTTCTTAATGCACATGTAGGGCATGCAGCTGTTTCACTTTTTAAATTCCAACTCTAATACAGGCCTCAAAAAAAAAAAGAGAGAGAAAAGAAGGAGAACAGAAAAAAGGAAGAAAGAGAGGGAGGGGGAGAGGGAGGAATGAAAGAAGGTAGGAAAAGAAAAGAAAAACTGGATAGATGGATGTTTCTTCAGATAAAAGTCCTGAGCTCAGCAGCAAAATACTTGAAGACAATGTACAATAAGGGCTTTTTTTTTTCAAGTCTTATAAAAGCTGTTTCATGAAATTAAGCTGGAAATATTATAAGTGGGAAATGACCACAGAATAAATAGGAACCTTTTAGAAAGACAGCAAACATGTGTTATTTATTTTCCTAGTAAACAGAAGTGGCAGATTCAATCAGCAAGAAACATCGGATAGTTATGACCATTTTAATCATGTAAAAAATTCATAAGATTTGTTTATGGTGCATTAAACAGCATCTTCAGGTTACTATTAAGGAAAGTGAATAAATTCTATTTACCAATAGACGAGAGATAAGAAGAGGCTGGTTCTCTTATGTGGCTAGTAATGAAAAGGGACATAGAACATTTCAGCATCTCTGCTGTTACCTCCTTTTACTCTTTATAAACATATGGAAATAGTTATACCCAATTGCATAAAAAATATTTAAAACTATAAAACAGTTCCAAAGCATGTACTGTGCCATATTTCATGTGGAGAAAGACTGCCTTTAGTTCCGTTTTGAAAGGCCTAAAAAGTGCAAAGCAATAGTACTTTAAGTATTTATATCTACTTAGATTCTCTAATGTTTAAAGTCATGTTGAAAATGTTAATTTTAGATGTTAATTATAGAGCTGGAATAAAGCATTGGTTATAAAATAGCTAGCTGAGGTTAAATCCCTCCATAATGATCAGTTTTTTGGTACTCCCTGTTATTTAAAATACTACCAAAGAAATACATTACAAAAAATACACTAGCATGTGGCATATCTCTTCACTTGGAATTTTTATGAATGATCTAACAGAGGAATACAAGGAGACCAAATATTTATCTGGTCTTTATTCCCTAACTTAGGGCATTTACATCTTACATTTTGTTTTTAAAATCAAAGATTAAAGATAACATCCTAATATGAAGCAAAGATATCAAGTGTTTCTAGAAGGATGGAGCCTCAGCTTTACACAACTCTTAATTTTACTTCATTTTTGCCTTGAAAATTATTATGGGTTTTTGAGATAGGGATGTACAAATTTTTTTTACATGTCAAGAACTATAAAGATTTGGTAAAATGCTGAAGGATTCTTTTAGGAGGTTAAGTATTCTAAACATGAACTAGTCTACTTAGGAAGTCAACATACAGAATCCCACAATATGATATCTCCTTGGCAAAGCAGATTTACCAAGAGTCAATTTCCTCTTTAAGAATCCTGCACTCACTCTCCTCCCCAGGTAAATGTGATATGGTTGTCCAAGGAGGAGTTAGATTTCCTTTGGATATGTAGTAAAAGATCAGTATCATAAATTCACATGTACTTTATTCTTCTCAGAGCAATATGTGAAGAGACTGATCCAGGTCATATAGAGAAGGCAGTGCAACATTACTGATGCTTCCCTGTCTCTATGTACCAGCTCTGTTGTTTCCCTTTCAACCTTTTCCTTCCTTTCTACCCCAAGTCACCCATGGCACATGCACTTCTTAGACACCAATAATACTTGCCTTTGTATGGACTTTTAGTCTACTTTCCCTTCATTAAAAATACACCTGATCTTCATTCCAAGCCACCAGAAAACTTTTGCCCATTTTTCAATACAACAGCTGATAACCTCATAAATAAAATTATCTTAAGTCAATCACAAATGAAAAAAAATTAATGTGGCAATCTTACATAGATTTTTTTTGTAAGCACTTAAATATCAGTGCCTAATCTGAAAGTCACCTGCCACTCTACCTACACAAAGCCCCACTCCACTGCTAACAGTACAAAGAATGCCATCAATTATAAGTCATACATTTATTTTATAACCACTGAGGAAGAAAAAAATGCTGCTTTTTAAACCATGACATGATGCCTTCATGATAATCCTGTGCAACATGTGAATTGATAACATCAGCCCTTCATTGCTTTGAAATGATTTCATATATTCCAAAGAATTTGGCAATCTATCCTACCTTCGGTTACAGTGCTTAGAGTGTGAGAATAATCTCTTTGCAAGTATTTCAGGAACAAAACATAACACATCTTTATCTACTTGTAGATATCTTTCTTTTTATGTCCATAAAACCCTTGGCTGTTAATTTGCAAGAAAATATAAAATTCTGATCATTTCTACAATGACACTTCATTAATATCAAACTTATTTCCCACCCAGCAATGTGGAGAGCTGGAAAGAAAGAGTGTTATTTACACTTATATAAGAGATATAAAAAAAAAAAAATCATGAGTTTTCTTGAAATCACTGAAAGCTAAGATTGAAGGACAACCAATTAACCCAAAATATAAGAAAAGACAGGTGTCTGCAGGGAGTGTTAAGACATAAGCAATAGCTTACGTAGGGCAGATGCAATTGAACACCAGCAGAAAGAGTTCACTTAGGTTGCTTGGAAAGCTGGTGAAGGCCAAATATAATCTGGAGAAAGTGTGAAGTCCCTGGAAGATGAGAAAATCGAGGGATTCCATGTTCTCTTTAGTTTTCTTCTCCATGAACAAAGGACGATCACAAAAAAATACTGAAGAAAGTTTTAAGAAAGTGCTAATTATGGTGCAGATCAGCCACTGCAAAAGCGGGCACCTGACCCTACCTGCATTCCCCTATTATGGATCAAAGCCTTTTTATAAGTATCCCACCCTCCCTGCCACCCATACGGAGCAAAGTGTCCCCCTTAAACTATGGAGGCAAGGAGAAAAACAAAACAAAAATACTGTCACCCTGAGGACACTGGTGAAAACCACTTGCATCTGGGGAAGGGAATGACAACAAAAGAAATCCCACACTCAGAGGGGAAGATTGCATGCAGGGCCCAGGCCTACAATCTGGGGAGGGGCATCACTGAGAAGCCCACACTCCAGGACCCAGGGATAGGATACCATAGTGGTCTAAGAGTAAGGCTTCATGTGAACAAGAGAGAATGCCCATTACCACTCCCTACTGACAAGCTAACAAGCCTCAAGTAACAGGTAACTCAGAATATGGCTGAGAGAGGGATAGGGAGAAGGAAGAGTAAAGAGAGAAACACCCTGAGGCACAGAACAAAGGAAGTTCTAAAGTTAATACAGGAGCCCTTGCTGAGGGGAAAAAAACCTCCGACAAATCAACCTAACACAAGGAATCGTTGCAAGAATTTGAAGCTTGGGGCGCCTGAAAAGTAACCACCACAACAACAAACTTAAAACTAGGCCCAACTTCTAACTACATTAATTCAAATCCCTACATTATAGGTTTAGCAGAAGGAAAGACATGTTGATTTTCAGGCATAAAAACTACACAAGATGCCCAACTTTCAATAACAGAAATTACAAGACATATAAAAGGGCAAAAAAACACAACACACTCCTGAGAGAAAAAAAAAAAATAATCATTAAAACCAGACTCAGATATGACACAGATGGTTAAATTTTCAGAGAGGAAATTTAAAATAACTGTGTTGAATATGCTAAAGCCTCTAATGGAAGAGGTAGACAGCATGCAAGATCAGTGGGTAAATTCAGGGGAGAGATATAAACTGTAAGAGAGAATCAACTACAAATGCTGAAAATTAAAAATACAACAACAAAAATGAAGAATATCTTTGTTGCAGCTCCTCATTAGCCTGGACACAACTAAGAAAGGAATCAGTGAACATGAAGATAATTGGAAGATAGATCCATAGAAATTACCCAAACCAAACCAAAAAAAGAGTGGAGAAGTAAAAAACAAAAACAAAAACAGAAACCAAAACCCAAAACAAACAAAACCTATAGCATCCAAAAGCTGTAGAACAATATCAATATGTCAATTTATCTAACATACACATAATTTGAATCCCAGAAAGAGTAGAGGGAAAGAGAAAAAAAAAAGCACAAAATAATTATTTGAGTATAAAATGGCCAAGAATTTTCCAATGACCAATAGTAAACCACTGATTGAAGAGCCTCAGAAAACACCAATAAAGGAAGTATATACAAACTACATAAGCATATTATATTCATAATGTTAAAAACAAAAGACCAAGAGAAAATCTTGAAGGCAGTCAGTAAAAAAGACATATTACCTACAGAACAATAAAAGAAAGAATTATACAGTTCTCACTAGAAATCATACAAAGTAGAAAACGAGTGGCATTTTTTAAATGTAAAAAAAAAAAAAAAAAACTTTTAATCCAGAATTCCATACCAAACAAAAATGTTTCCAAACAGAAGTAGAGATTCTCTCAGGTAGATAAGTACTGAGGAAATTCAGCACCAAAAGTACTACTCTGTAAGAAATACAAAAGGATTTTGTACAGATTTTCTACAGAGGAAGAATATGGTGCCATTGCAATTTATTTTATGTTTATAGCAAATGCACAACTAAATGTATGACAGAAATAGCACAAAGAACAGGAGGAAGAAATTGAGAACACACTATTATAAAGTTATTACATTATACATGAAGTAATGTAGTATTACTTGAAGATAGACTTTGATCAATTAAATGTGTATATTGTAGACTCTAAAGCCACCACTAATGTTTTAAAGAGATATAAATAAGTCAATAGAAGAGATAAAATTAAGTCATAAAAATGCTCAATTAAACAAGAAAAGGTAAGAAAACATAGGAAAAGAGAAGCAAAGAATGGATGGGAAAAATACAATACAGCTAGTAAATAACTGGTTTAATTCAAGTATACCAATAATCACATTAAATGTGAATGATCTAAACTACAAGTTTAAATACAGAGATTTTACTATTTTTTTAAATTTTATTATGTTATGTTAATCACCATACATTACATCATTAGTTTTTGATGAAGTGTTGACTCATTGTTTGCGTATAACACTCAGTGCTCCATTCAGTACATGCCCTCTTTAATACCCATCACCAGGCTAACCCATCCCCCCACCCCCCCTCCCCTCTAGAACCCTCAATTTGTTTCTCAGAGTCCATAGTCTCTCATGGTTCATCTCCCCCTCCGATTCCCCCCCTTCATTTTTCCCTTCCTACTATCTTTTTTTTTAACATATAATGTATTATTTGTTTCAGAGGTACAGGTCTGTGACTCAACAGTCTTACACACACACACACACACACACACACACACACACATACACACACACACAGGAATCATGGGAGAAAAGCAGTGCTTTCAGATTAGCCCACATAACAACACACTGCTCCACTTCTGGGAGCCTAAGACAAATAAGAGCTCTTTAAAACATTGGTTTTCAAGGTCCTATGGGCTCAGAATACTCTCTTCAGTCAACACTTATTCAGAAACCTAATACTACAAAGTGTTCATAAAGTCTAGAAGCAGAGATGAATATAATGTCCCCAAAGACATCCCAAATCTGTAGAAAATAAATGTTTCCAATATTATGGATATCTTGTATTTGTAAAACTAATAAATTTGTAGTTGCTTTGGTTGAAATAAGGAAAAAAATAAATACAGAGATCTTCAGATTAAAGAAAAATGCAAGTCCAATAATATACTGTCAACAAGAAACCCATTTTAACTGTAAACACACAGATAGTTTAAATGGAAAAGAATACACACACACACACACACACACACACACACACACACACCTATTATATAAATGCTAATCCAAAGAAAGCTGAAATAGCTATATTAGTATCAAATAAATTGAACTTCAAAACAAGAATTATTATTAGGGATATAGAGGGACAAATTACATAATGGCAAAGGGGTCAATTCTCCAAGAAGACATAAGAATCCTAAATGAGTACATACCGAACAATAGAGCTTCAAAATATATGAAGTTAAAATTGATTGAACTAAAAAAAGTAGGCAAATCCACACTTTGAGTGGGAGACTTCAACAACCCTCTCTAATTGGTTGAACAAGGGAATCATAATTATACAGATGATTTGAACACTATTAACCACTAAATATGATTGACAGTTATAGAACACCCCACCCAACATCAAAATACATTTTCAAGCACACATGAAACAATCACTAAGATAAACGATAACCTGTCATAAAACAAACTTTAACAAATTTAAAATGAAAGAAATCATGCAAAGTATGTTCTTGAACCAAAATGGAATTAGAAATCATTAAGAGAAAAAAAATGTTGGAAAAATGCTCCTATATTTGGGGATTAAACAACACACTTTTAAATAACCACGGTTCAAAAATGAGATTTCAAAGGCAATTTTAAAATATTTTGAACTGAATTAAAATAAAAATGAAACAATAAAACTTGTAGGTGTACTTAAAGCATTTTAGAAACAAAGGTAAGAGCCTAAATCAATGAAAACAAAAATAGAAAAATAGGAAAAAAAATCAGTAAAATCAAAAGCTTGTTCTTTGAAAAAAAAATTAATCAATTTATCCCAGTTTCTGTGCCTTGCTAAATATACAGTAAGTTTTCATTTCAACATTAAATCATAGGGTAATCTTTTAAAAGATATTTTAAGTGGCAGTTTATCACAATATGCATAATTTCAAAAGTGTACATAATCTCAATTGAAACAGAAATCAAGACAGATCCACAGATACTTCAAATAAAGGAGGTATCAGATAAGGAAGAACTTTTAAATAACTATGGTTAATATATTTTAAACATTGAAATGATGTACAAAATAGATGAAAACATAAAGGTTTGTTTTTTTTTTAAAGATTTTATTTATTTGACAGAGAGAGATAGCGAGAGCAGGAACACAAGCAGGGGGAGGGGGAGAGGGAGAAGCAGGCTTCCCGTGGAGCAGGGAGCCCAATGTGGGACTCGATCCCAGGAACCTGGGATCGTGACCTGAGCCGAAGGCAGACACTTAACGACTGAGCCACCCAGGCGCCCAAACATAAAGGGTTTTAACGCTGAATTTCAAAATAATGAAATGGAAATTCTAGAACTGAATGATACAATATCTGAAATTCAGAACCCACTAGATGAGTTTAACATCAGACTGGATACAATAGAAGACTGGATGAGTAAACTTAAAGACAGGTAAATAGAAAATAACCAAAATAAAGACGCAGAGGAAAAAAATAATTTTTTTAAAGAGCATAGCATAAGTAATGCGTGGCACATAAACTCCAACCTTCATTCATCTCATCCCAG
Source organism: Zalophus californianus (assembly GCF_009762305.2). Classification (NCBI taxonomy): domain Eukaryota; kingdom Metazoa; phylum Chordata; class Mammalia; order Carnivora; family Otariidae; genus Zalophus; species Zalophus californianus. Next base: position 158,621,934 of record NC_045597.1, on the reverse strand, counting down.
AAAGAGAAGAGAGAGAAACTAGGAAAGAAGTAGTATGCAAAGAAATAATGGCAAAGGTGTGAACCAACTGAAATTCTTATGCATTGCAGGTGGGAGTATACATCCATAAACTGCTTCAGACAACAGTTTGGCAGTAGTTACTAAAACTAAGATATATATATATTCTATGACCCAACAATTCCATTTCTGGGTATATACCAAAAAGTGAGAGCTTATGTTTACTAGAAGACCTGTGCAAGATTTTTTTATAACAGCTTTATTCAAATAGCCAAAAACTAGAAACAAACTGAATGCCTATCAATAAGAAAATGAACAAATTATGATATGCATACAATGGAATATAGAACACTAATGAAAGAATAACTACACACAAAAACATCAAAGTTTCTCAAAAATATGATGTTCTGAAAAAAAAGTCAGACACATACAAAATTATATACTGCATAATTTTACTAATATAAATTCCAGTAGTAGTTATGTTTGCAGGTATTGACTGGGAAAGGACACAATGATGCTTCTGAGTGCTAGAAATATTCTCTATCTTGACCCAGATGATGATTACATAGGAGATACACATACACCACACACACACACACACACACACACACACACACACACACACACTTCATCAACCTTTAAAGATTCATACACTGCTACAGAGCAAATGTTTGCATTCCCCCCAAGTTCATATATTGAAACCTAATTCCCAATGTGACAGATCTGGAAGTGGAGAAAGTAATTAGGTCATGAGGGTAGAGTCCTCATGATTAGAATTCATGCCCTTATTAAAGAGATCCCACTCATTTAAGTGTCCTTATAGAAGAGAGCTTGCACACCCCTTCTACCACGTAAAAATAAAGCAAGAAAATTGCCATTTATGAACCAGAAAGTGGGCTCTCACAAGACACTGAATCGGCTAGCACCTTGATCTTAAATTCCCAGACTACAGAACTGTGAGAAATAAATTTCTGTTGTTTATAAGCCACCTACCTTATGGTGTTCTGTTATAGCAGCCTGAATGAAGACACATACTTACTGTAAGTTGTATTTCAATTCAAAACATTTGAGGGGCACCTGGGTGGCTCAGTCATTAAGCGTCTGCCTTCGGCTCAAGGACATGATCCCAGGTCCTGGGATGGAGCCCCCTCCCCCGCATCGGGCTCCCTGCTCAGCAGGAAGCCTGCTTCTCCCTCTCCCACTCCCCCTGCTTGTGTTCCTGCTCTCACTCTCTGTAAAAAATAAATTTAAAAAATAATAAAATAATTTTTAAAACCATTTGAAATATATCTGTTTGTTAGGATCCTTATTTTGCCTCCAGTTTTAGTCCAGTCCAGTTCAGTGACAGAAACCACACCAGTTTTTGTATGGAGATAATTTAACATAAAGAATCCAAAACCAGGTATGAAATTCTTAGCTAGGTGACTGAAAGAGTGAAAACAGGACTCTAAAGCATCTCAAAAACAGCAACAGCAAAAAGAGCAACAGCTACCAACCCAGGGACTAGGAAACAAAAAACACAAGGTCTAGGGCGCCTGGGTGGCTCAGTTGGTTTAAGCGACTGCCTTCGGCTCAGGTCATGATCCTGGAGTCCTGGGAGTCCTGGGATGGAGTCCCACATCGGGCTCCCTGCTCAGCGAGGAGCCTGCTTCTCCCTCTAACCCTCCCCCCTCTCGTGTACTCTCCCTCTCATTCTCGCTCTCTCAAATAAATAAATAAATCTTTAAAAAAAAAAAACACACACAAGGTCGAGATTAGGACAACATAATCCTTCAGGAAGGGCACAGTGAGGCTGGATGAAACCCAGACTTCTGTGAGGGGTTACTGCTCAGCTGGGGCTGGTATCTCTGCATTGGGACCCCAAGAAGCTGGTCCTCTAAGTATTGGGAAAATGGCAAACTGAATTTAGATGTTACTAAAGTGACTATCACTGCAGCCAGGAACTGATAGGAAGCCTACAGGAAGGAGGAAGGAGGAAGGAGGAAGTCCCTGCTCACTCTTCTCCAGCTCCCTAGTTTTCCCCTAGCACTCTCTATTGGCCAAGTCATCCAGGGTCCTCTGACCAGGCTGTAATGTGAGGTGCAGAGGCCTGCCCCCAGCATCATCAAGCTGCTTATAGAAGGCTGTGGAGCTGAGGCAGTAACTTAGTAATAAGCACCACTTCAGGTTTAATTTGTGTTGAGCAATAGCAGTTTTGTTTAGGGATAAAATTTTCCATTTTTACACGCTTATGAAAAAATAATAAAACAAGAACTGTGATTGGGGGGGTCTATGTTCTAGTGGCTATAAACCCAAGAAATCTGGACTTTATCTCTCAGTCAGCAAGACCAGCCTTTTGTAAAGAACAAGATAGAACAAGATAAAAGAGCTTTTTGTTTGTTTGTTTGGTTTTTTGTTTTTTAAGGTAGGATTTTTTTTTTTCTCTCGGATGCCCTTATTGGTCTGTGTCCTGGTTTCCATAGTCTTGCCTCCCCACTACATCTTAGGTACTATGTAGAAATGTGCTTTTGTGGGTTAGTCCTTAGCGTCTACCATCTATCTGGTAGATCCTCAGAAAATATTACCAATACATATTATGCTCTTTGTCTTAATATATAACAGTAGAGTATTACTTGAAATGTTATCACTGCTGTTCTTTCTTACCATTTAAAACTATTAATGCATTAAGAAAATCTCTGGTTCAAGGTTTTGACATGAGATCAGTTTATTTTTCATACTTGGCTACTATAGGCTTAGAGCTAATGAACGTTCAAGGTGCACAGTTCAGAGATCATCTTGCTCAACCACATCTACATTTACTGATAAATAAGTTGAACTCCCGGAAGGCTCCATGACTTGCCTATCATCACATAACTTGAATTTGGGTTTATCCTTCCCTATATGCCTCCTACTCCTCTATTGTTTAATAATTTGCAACTGATACAGGCCTTTAAATATGTCCCAAAAAGAAAGAAGCAATTGACAATGGCTTAAAAAAAAGTCTATTTAAAATCCTAGATTTATCCTAAAACTTGCCACATTGTAATAATTTTATATCAATTTTATACCTCACCTGTTATATTATAGCTGCTTATTGTGTGTCAAAACTGTTTTAAGGACTTTACATGTATCTCAAACAATTTTAATAATCATCAACCATCAGTAGGTATTCCAATTTTACAGATGAGGAAAATGTAGTATAAAGTAATCTGACCAAGGTCACACAGCTATTAAACTATTGGAGCCAAAATTCTAGCCTGCACATTTTGCCTCTAGAGCCTGTGCTTTATTAGGACAACATATTGACTGTGAAAGTTATCTCATTTTCCCCAATTTTTTTTATTCCTTCTGAAAACAAATTTAATTTTCAGTTCAACTTTTTATCTATATGTCTCCTCTCTACCTGAAATCACTAAAAACTTTGAAATCTAAATTATGTACTCTTCAATAAATTGGAGGCCTCTGCGAGGACACCTATGATCCTTTCCACCCTCACCCATCCCTCCGGCCGGCTAGTCTGGGTGTTCTTCTGAGGGTGGCAAGAGTCCAGGTAAATAAATGGAAATGCACAAGAACTTTTCAAGTCTCTTCTTAGCCAAATTTTCTCTAACTGGCCAAAAAAAGTTATGTGGCCAGGTCTAAGATCAGTGTGGGAGGGCGGTACCAAAGGACATGGCAGCAGGGAGATATAAAAAATTGTGGCAACTGAGTCAATCTACCACACATACATTTCTCATTTTTCCTGGACTCCATCCTCAAATTTATCAAAAGAAATCCTTTTTTTGGGTAACAAGCAAGATGCTTATATCTCAAAGCATTCTTCTTTTCTCTTGAGAAATCTTGTAACGGAAGTGGTATAGCCCTAAGGGAATTATCAAATGTCACCTCAGTAACGAAGATTAATGCCTTAAAAGCCTCGCTTTACTACATAAGCATCTAAAATTTCTTCTGCATATAGTACTATTTAACTCAGCTTTATTTTATGATAAAATAAATGAGCTAAGATAAATGAAAGGCAATGTCTGCAAATATTAATGTTAATTTGAATCATTGTGAATTAACACCTTCTGCAGAACAGTCTGCACATGATGAGTTCATTTGGTTGGTGAATGGAGCTAATACAGATAGAATCATGTATTTAATTTCCATTTATTCTGCCCCATGGCCAAAGAGACATTCCCTTACTCTAACTTATTATATTAATTACTAGGAAAATGGACAAACAAGTCTCAATTCGTTGATTAGTAGATTACCTCACTCATGCAGGAAATATTTTATGAGCGCTTGTTATGTCCTTAGTTCTGGGCATGCAAGTAGTAGTAGTCCTGGTCCCTGTCCAACTCCCCCTTAAGGGCGAGAAGGAGGTGCACAGCGGGTACTACAGAGACCTTCTGTGGTCAGGTATATGATAGATCGGTGAGCTCAACCTGAGTTTCGTGTAGCAACAATGTGAGCAGAGCCAATTGAGAGAATCCAAGCGGTTGACTGGATTAGGACAGAGTCAAGGGGCCTTGTTTTACATTAGCACTCTGGTTAACAGATGAAGTAGACCAATAATTGCACGGAATATGTCAGACAGGCACTTTCTTCTAAGAGGTCCCATGGCAAAGAGTTCTGTACATGACCAAGTGCTTTGGCAATGATCTGAACCAAGTGCTAGAACTCGAAGGACATGGGAGCAAAACAAACAAATACAAAACAATATAGACAATGGTAATGATGATGGTGATGAGTTGTTTTAAGTGTTGTGACCCTCTTGTCCATGAATCTTATAGCTTCAGTTTCCTTTCCCCTGTAAGAGCTAGTAAAAATATGGGATTCTAAAATGCATGAGGAAGCACAGACATTAGGTCTAAGGAAAAACATTTGCAAGATTTCTGTCCAAGGCTTCTTCCTCTCCTGCAAGGGCTAGTGAGTCCTGGCTGTGCATGTTATTCTCATGATTGTGGTTTGTTTTTAGAAAAGTCAATGATAAATAAGTGCTTAAGTTTTGTAATAAAATCATTTGATACTCCAGAAGAAGAAGAGGAAGAAGAGGAAGAGGAGTAGGAAGAAGAGGTTGTTCCATTTCAAATGATGGGAACTAGAGGCCTAGGAGGTATTACATTTCTGTGTCTATGAGGATATAAGGCCCTGAACTATGTCACTAGAAATTTAAAGTTGGGGAAATTCACTTAGCCCCTCCCTCCAAAAGCAAGAATAAGGTAAGAAAATGTCTATTAAACCAACAACTACAGGAATGTCAATAATAGAAAGGGCATTCCAGTTTTAGGGAGATGATGTACTCACTAAAGAGGATCTAAGTGGGGGGAAAAAGACTCTGAGAATGTATGGTTTTGAAACAGAACTAGAAAGACACTCTAGACAGTCTACATAAGAGGGATTTAGCGACAAAGGAAATATGCTATTTTTGGAGCCCAATCAAGAGTCTAATGATTGGCAAATTGTTTCCCCCAGACGACAGCCCATGATATAGATCACAGGAGGCAGGTAGCATTCTGTTGCTTCTGTCTGTATTCGAGCATATGCTTCTTCAGTGGCAATAGGACATGTGAAGTGATGGAAAAATGCGGAAATTGGTCCTCCTTCCATACTTGTCTAATACTAACAAATGTCAAATCTGTCTGGGAAAAATCACTTTGAAAAAAAGTGCTCTGGTAGAGAGCTCAAAAACCACATTAAATCTTAGTATAAAATCCTCTGGTCAAGTTATAATTTTTGAAATAGGGACTCATTATGAAAATGCTGACATCGTTTTAACCATAAAAACACTGATTATTCATAGAACCCATACTATTATTTATTTCTGTAACTATATTTGGAACTTTCATATTATGTTGAGATTAGTTATATATTTCATCAAAGTGACACATCTGTATTTTGTTAGTGTGAATTTTATGTGGCGCTGGATCACAGTAACAACTTATGTAAGAACAAGCTAAATATAAATCAGTTTATGAGAGGAAAAAGAAATCTAGAGATTTGAAACACCTCAATATCTTACCTTTTTGAATCAGAAAACATGGCGGTGACGAATGAAAGAATATCCAAGATGAAAGAAGAGGGCAAAGCTTTACTTTAAATGGCTTCAATTACATTATAATTATATAATATTCCTAGATATTTTGAACATATTTTTTGGTCAATAGCATTATGTTGCATCTGTGTGTTGGGCTAATTACATGACTACTATTTATAAGAAAACATTTTCAATAAATTTTAACTTCCCATTTATCTTGTTTGTTTTGCATGTTGCTCTTTGTGTCAAATGCACTTTTTAAATCAGAGAAGAAATTTTGTCCTACACTAAGCTATAGCTTCTTTCTGTACCCATAATCAGATATGATCACAAAAAACCAAGCGTGGGATTTACATGATTCAAAGACAGAGAGAGCCAAGTTATTTGGAGCATTTCATTCTCAACTGCAAGGCCTGTTCACATCCTGTGGTCCCTCACCTGTGAACATGCTATCCTCCAGCTTTAGGCAATGTCTTTCCCATTCTGGAAATAGCACCTCACCCCTCCGGAGCCATGAAATTTTCTGTGCCTTCTGTACCACACTGTTACAGGAAACTCTGAGAAGTGGTAGAACCCCAAGTGACAAGGTATGTCACATATGCACACTTCTGCTTTGCTGTCATTCTAGGTACGAAGAATCTGGCGTCCCATTTCTTCCCCAGGCCTCATCAGGGCAGGTAGAAATGGACTCCACCTGATGCCATATTCAACTTTTACTCTGGCTTCGTAGTGCTTAAGCTTTCAAAACTAAAGTAAAAAAATTACCTCCCCTTCACTCTCTGCATTCAGAGGCAATAAAGGTAAAATGTTTTTCTAGGCAGCGTTAAGAAGTAGAAAGACATACCAAGAACATAAGCACATCAGCTAATACCTCAAAAATATCTTCTTGGGTGGGGGGCACCTGGGCGGCTCAGTCAGTTAAGCATCTGACTTGTTTTCAGCTCAGGTCATGATCTTATGGGTTGTGGGATGGAGCCCCACATCAGGCTCTGCACTCAGCGGGGAATCTACTTGAAGATTCTCTCTTTCTGCCCCTCCCCCACTCTCTTTCTCTTTCTCTCCAATAAGTCTTTAAAAAATATTTTCTTGGGATCATGAAGATTCATATCATGAATAAAAGAACATAGTTACTCTCCTTTATAGAATCACAACGTATGCTACAGGGGGCAATCACTCTGTTAATGTTTGCTCAATTTCTGCTTTGAAACTCTGCACTCACTATCTTGATTCTACTAATGAACTCGTGCCAAAGTAAGTGCACAGGAAGCCCTAAGAGGCAGGGCTCACCTAAAGGTAAGTAAGACCTCTCCTGGTGTCAGTTGGTGGGGAGAACACCGTCTCTCAGGCCAGAGGACAAGCTTGGGAGATACAACCTGAATCTTAAGGGCAGAATGGGTAAGGATGGGATGCAGAATAAATGGGGTTTTCTGGTAGGCTCATGTGGAATTGAATTGGAGACAGCTGTAAAAGGCTAAGAAAACTATATTTTGCAAGCGATTTATATGTTCCACATACTCCTCAAACACACTTTTTTGTACCTCTAAGTATTTAAGTAAAACCACCAGGGAGTCATGAGCTGCCTGGCTCCAAGGAAAAGGATTTTGACTCTGTTTGAGCTATAACCTACTTGGGAAGAGCAGCACCCTCTGGAGACCAGTTCAGAGATGACTCTGGGTGAGAAAACCAAAGAAAGGAGGTTCAGGTTTGCCCTTTTCTCAGCTAGAGAGTCTCCATCCAAAGCATATCCAAGAGCAGTACTTTTCAAAGCCAGGCCTCCTTTTCCTAAATACAAACACCACGCATGTGTACACACATACACACACACTGCATCTCCCAAACCACAAATTCTGTAACCTTTCCAGGGTAGCCTATCCCATACCCCACTGAAGACACATCAGCCTATCACTAACATCAGAGATGACTCGTTAAACTTCACCTTTTTTGATTTCATGTTCCAAATATAAAATTATATTTTAACACAGAATATGCCTTTTAAATAATGCAAGCACTATTCCCTCTACCACTGATGGAAAGTCAATGCTATTGGGATTTTGAGTTTTACCTGATTAAGGGTGATTTTAATATCTAACAGATCTGTTGCATGTCAGACACTAAGGACATAACATTAAACAAAACTTGGTTCCTACATTCAAGAAACTTAGAGTCTAGTGGTAGAGACACAAATGTAAACAAGTCATTAGAACACAGTTTCCTAATAGATGCTATGGGAGGACCAAAGAGGGAGCAATTAACATGGAGCTAGGCAAGGCACCTCAAGAAAAGACATTTAAGGTGTGTGTGCATGCGTGTGTGTGCGTGCACATGCACGGGCATGCAAACACGCACATGTTCAATTTAATTCAGGTGATTTTTCTGATTGTAAAAACTTTGGCAGAAAATACAAAAAAAAAAAAAAATGACACCAGGAATATCCATTGAAATATTTTGTTCTGTTTTAGAATAATCTATTTTTTAAAAAGAAATTTGACATATATACTTGGTAATTTAATTTTCTTGAGACTATTCAAAAATTGTATATCATTCAATATTATTCTACAGGATGATTGGCAATGTGTAGCTTTCCATAATAATAATGAATAAATATGTGGAGCACTTACTATATGCCTGAAAATTTTCTAAGTGCTTTATATGTACTATATAATTTATTTCTAAATTAAACAAAACTAAAAATGAAAGCAGAAGCTTGTGTGGAAGATAATTAATCCTTATTTTAATATCCTTATTTTACAGTAAATAAGGCAGAGAGCAATAATGTAAATTAGCCAAGGCTAGTAAATTCATAGCTATTGATAATAGTAATACCTCGTAAGAAATATAAACAGAATTCAATCCAGAAGTCTGTTTCCAAAGGCTATTGTTTTTACTGTTATACCACATTCCCTCTCCAGCCTACTTTAAACACACACACACACTCAATCACATAATGTATGATCTCCCATATATGTGGAATCTAAAACACACACATACACACACACACACACACACACTTCATGGAAACAGAACAGATTGGTGGTTGCCAGAGGTGGGGGAAATCGGCCAATGTGGTTAAAAGATATAAACTTCCATTTATAAGATAAATAACTCCTGGGGATGTATTATCCAGCATGGTGACTATAGTTAATAATACTGTATTGTATATTTGAAAGCTGCTACAGAGTAGATCTTAAAAGTTCTTATCACAAGAAAGAAAATTGTGACCATGTGACATGATAGATGTCAACTACTTATTGGGGTAACCATTTCACAATATATGCAAAGATCAAATCCTTATGTTGTACACCTTAAATACAATGTTATATTTCAATTATAGCTTAAAAAGGGGGGGGAGGAAAAGCAAAACCAAATATACACTGCCTACAAGAAATACACTTTAAATATAAAGACACATGAGTTAAAAATAAAAAGATAAGTAAAAATATACTATGTGAACACTAGTCAAAAGAATACTGGCGTGTCTAACTTAATCAGACAAATATATTTCTGAGTAAAGAATCTTAGCAGGGATAAGGTCAATTTATAAAGGTAAAGAACTCACTTAACCAAAATAACATAATAATCATGCATCCAAAATCAGAGCTTTCAAATATTTGAAGCAAAAAAAAAAAAAAATGACAGAACTGGAAAAAGAATAAACAGACAAAACCACAGTTATAGTGATAGATTTTAACACTCCTTTCTCAGTCACTGAAAGAACATGTAGCTAGAAAATCATTATTTGCATACAAGAGATGGAACACAATACCAATTTGACCTAACTGACTTGGATACATTTCTACTCAAGTGCATGTGGAACATTTATCAAGGTAGAACATATTATGAGCATAAAAAAGCCTCAATAAATTTAAATTATTTAAGTTATACAAAGTATGTTCTCTTACCATAACGGCAATTAAATAAAAAATCAGTAACAGAAAATGCCTAGAAAATCCTCAACTATTTGGAAACAAGTTACATATTTTTATATAAGTCATAGGTCAATAAGAGATAAAAGTTATAAAGATTTTAAACTAAATGAAAATATAACATATCAACATTAGTGGGGAGCAATGAAAGCAGTACTTAGGGAGAAATATGTAACGTTAAATGTATCTGTTCCTGCCTGGAGCAAGTTGGAGGCTCCAAGGTCTTTTTACATCTCCAATAACCAGTCTTCTTTTCTTCCAAGCTGGTAGCAATTTTACTAGTACATCTTTCTGAATACCTTTATGGGTTTTTTATGTATTTGATTCCTGTCAACTTCACGTACCAAAAGCCACATCCATGATTTTTAAAAAGTCATATGGTCTATCTATGGGCAATTGGGATGAATCAGACATTTTAAGATCACTCCCTGGAGTTTTCTAGGACCATTTTTGTCCTAGGTGAGATCTACTAGAAATCACCCTAATCCTTTTGAATATCTCAGCCACACCCTTGGTTTGGTTCTATCATTCTGGCTATGTCTTTTTGATAGTGCCCTGGATTTAGTCTTCAACCTGAGATGGTGTTCTAATGCTCAACTGTGTCATAATGGATTTGGTAAGAAACAGTTTTATATTTTAAACCTGCAATTCCTGGGTTGTGTCTATCCCCTCTCAATTCTGCATGTCAATTGAGCAGTCCCTTTCCAAACACTCACTCCTTGTATGTTATCAAATTCAGCAGGCAGCGGCCAGTTCATCCCTTTCAGCATTCCTTCTAAAGGCTCCTCACCCAACTTTGCAGGTTTATTTGATACATTGTCTTTATAACACAGGCAATAGTTTTACCAAATTTCTTTGCCACCACAAAACATGGGTTGCAGTTTTTCAAACCTTGTGTAAGAGTTGCCCCATCATCCCACCATCCTGACCAAAAGCCAATGCCCTGCATTTCAAGGTTTTTATGGGAGTAGCCTATTTCTTGGTATCAATTTCTGTACTGGCCAGTTTTTTTCTGCATGAAAGGTACCACAACAATTTAGTGGCATTTAGCAATAGAAGTTTTCTCTTGGCCTTGCATCTGCTGGTGGCTGGGCAGCTCTGCGTGACAAAGCAAACCTATGGGTTGGCCTGAATGGCTCTGCCCTTCATGTCTCATTCTGGCAGCCAGAAGGGGAAGGCAGTGGCTTCTCAGGAAATGTTATTCTTATGGCTGTGTCGGAAGAATAAGAAAGCAAGCCCAACTGCAAAAGCACAGTTCAAGCCTCTCGTGTTGTATCCCTAACATGTCAGCAGGCAAAGCAAGTCACCTCGCAAAGTCCAAATTCAAGAGATGAGGAACTATATTCCACCCACCAGGAAGCTGAGACTAAAGTGATATATGATGCTATTACAGAGGAGTCAATATTTAGGACCAATAATTCAATCACTTGTAAGGAGAGGAGTTTAAGAAAGAGGAACAGAGAGAGAGGGTTTAGCTGGAGGAAGGAAGAAAGAGACAGAAGAAGAGGAAGGAGAGAAAAATGAAAGAGAAGGGACAGGAAGGGAAGGGTGAGGACTGAACTTATACAGGCTTATAGGCAAAGAGGCTTTTTGTTTCTAATTATTATTTTTATCATGTTCACTTAGCCAGCATATAGTCCATCATTACTTTTTGATGTAGTGTTCCACGATTCATTAGTTGTGCATAACACCCAGTGCTCATCACCACACGTGCCCTCCTTAATACCCATCACCAGGCTACCCCACTCCTTACCCCCTTCCCTTCTGTAACCCTCAGTTTGGTTCCCAGAGTCCAGAGTCTCTCATGCTTTGTCTCCCTCTCTGATTTCTTCCCATTCAGTTTTCCCTCCCTCCCCCTGTGGTCCTCTGCGCTATTCCTGTGTTCCACAGATGAGTGAAACCATATGATAATTGCCTTTCTCTGCTTGACTTATTTCACTTAGCATATACAATGGAATATTACTCAGCCATCAGAAAGGATGAATACCCACTATTTGCATTGACATGAATGGAACTGGAGGGGATTATGCTAGGGAAACAGGCTTTTAATAAAGGCCTCTGTTTTTTTTTTTTTAATTTTATTATGTTAATCACCATACATCATTAGTTTTATTATTATTATGTTATGTTAATCACCATACATGACATCATTAGTTTTTGATGAAGTGTTCCATGATTCATTGTTTGTGCATAACACCCAGTGCTCCATGCAGAATGTGCCCTCTTTAATACCCATCTCTGGGCTAACCCATCACCCCACACTCCTCCCCTCTAGAACCCTCAGTTTGTTTCTCAGAGTCCATAGTCTGTCACGGTTCGTCTCCCCCTCTGATTTCCCCCCCCTTCATTTCTCCCTTCCTACCATCTTCTTCTTCTTCTTTTTTTTTTTTTTAACATATAATGTGTTATTTGTTTCAGGGGTACAGGTCTGTGATTCATCAGTCTTACACAATTCACAGCACTCACCATAGCACATACCCTCCCCAGTGTCCATCACCCAGCCACCCCATCCCTCCCACCCCCCACTGCTCCAGCAAAGGCCTCTGTTTTATGCCAGTTGCTTCTCTTGTCCCCCAAGATGCCTGCTGTATCTGATCCTGGAGCCACTTTGGGGTTCTGATGAGCACCTCAAGCTTTACTCCTCTGATGAAATCCTCTTCTGTATATATTCCGTATTTAATATATCAAGAGGTTTCCAAAGCCTTTCCTTATTCCACAATGTGTTTTGTAAGCTTATCACCGTGGGTCTGCTACTTCTCCTTACTATTCAGCCAGGAACGATTAGGAGACAGTTACACTGGAACAGACTCTTACAAAAGGACCAGAATTGAAGGAGGCAAAGAACATTCCTGGAAGACAGACTGATAAGGGCCAGAGCATGAAGTACTTTGAAAAACATCCAATAGGAATTCATATCTTACTCTGTGTGTAGGCAAGGCCACGGAGAGTATTAAACAATAGATAAATAGGATATTTGTATTGTAGACTAATAGTCCTGAAGATCTTCAACTGAACGTGGCATCCAAACCCAGACAACTATTAGTTCCTTCCCCAAACCCTACCAAAAACCATAAAACCGCTATAATTCCAGAAGATCCAAAGAATGGAAGAGGCAATGACAGGAGGTGACATCAACTATATTATGAAAGACAGAAGTTCAAATTATTGCTTACTTAACAAAGCTAAAAAGGATCTAAGTGTCAAAGGAAGGGACGCCAGTGAGGGAAAAATGGCCCTGCATTATGAGAACCTGCAAAGGCCATGAAGAAGAGCAATCAAGTACTTCTGGAAACAGAAAAGGGCACTGCCAACAGAAACAAAATGACTGGTTGAAACTTGGAAGATGGAGAACGTGAACCTCAGATCCCCATTCACTATCCCATTCAGCAGGGAGAAAAGCCCTCTGGGGCCCAAGCAGAACAGAAAAGGCGGACACCCTGGAAAAAGGTGAACAGAATAACCTGTGTCTTGGGGACACCAGGCAAACAGAAGGTTGCAGGGAAGCAACATACTAAAGTGAGTGGGATTAAATAAAATCTATTTTCTAAGCCCTGGCTTGTATCTTCTAAGCATGAGTTTGAAGGGTTAGAGAACCCAAGACTAATTAGAGAACACAAAAACTGAAACAAGCTCAAGAAAAACATGCACTCAGTTTCAAATTTGGCAGAAATCAAGTAAGATGACAATTTAAGAATGTCCTTGGAATGTGACAGTTAGAAAGTCATTTGCACCTTAAAAATAAAAAGGCAAAGATAAAGAAGCTGGGTTTTGGGAGGCAATATTTTAACCCTGAGGAATTTCTATGCGTCATGTCTATCACTGTGACTCATGTGGGTTGCAAAAAAATTTTGAGCGAGAAGGCATTCCTGGAATCGTCCCATCATATAACACAGATGACCACCCACTCGACATATGTAAAAGACAAGTCATGGCAGGAGCTCTAATGAGCCAAACTTTTTCAATTTAATCTTTAAATGATCCTGAAATTGATAGCCTAAAATTTAGGCCCTAAATCATCTAAAGATGCAGAAATATATAGATAAAAGACCACCATGTTTGAATGGACTTAATGACCTCTGTTCTTAAAGAAAAATGGCAGGAAATGTTCAGTCTGATTACTTAAACAGTTTTATAATAACATTATCAAGACTATGAACTTTTAAATTATGATATTAACCTAAAATGTAACGCATAGAATGAAGTTTTCAGTCTTACAGCCTTCTTAGTTACTGATAGAACATACCAAAGACTTCAACTTTTTTTTCTTTTTACAGAAACATGAGTGCAGCTAGAGTCTGCTCACCATTCCTTGCCACAAGGCCCCCTGTACCCTCTGTTCCAACCCTGATGATCATTCTTGTAACATGCTGTACATTTCCCATCTTCATGCCTCTCTCTTCGGAGAATGCCCTCCTCCTTCTTTTTCACCTCCTCTACCTGGCCTCCCTTTACTCCTTCTTAACTAGCAGTCCAAAAGTCTCATCTCTGGAGTCTTTGCTGGCCCTCTGGAGGCAGAATTAGTAGCTTCATTCTTTAAGTATAAAAGCACTTTATACAAGACTTTTCTAGGGCACTTACAAATTGTATTACACGTACCTGTTGATATACATATCTCCCCACCACAATGAAATCAAAGACCATATCACATACAGCTTTATAGTCCCAGAGCCCAGAAGACTTTCTGGAATACAGTGAGTTTTCAGTAAGTGTCAGCTAAAAGGAATATAATTATTTGATTACTATTCTCTTTCTCTCTGTGCTTTTTTCCCCCATGACTATGATTTTTGTCTTTCCTTTTATAGCTATCAATAAAAATATCTCATGAATCTTTCATTATGGGGTTTTACATTTTTTCACCTATTGGCACATCATTTACTGAATGAGGATCACTAGGTCAAGCAGTTAACCAGAAGTCTTGAATCAGAAACTTGATGTATATTAGAGCTGGAGTCAAGAAAGCAAGCTTGAGTCTATATGTAAAATTATTTTAATAACCCAGTGTCCCCACATCTGCTTTTTTATTTCTAAATAGTTTTGAGACTTTAAAATAGAAAGTACCACATAATTATAGAGCATTATTATATAAGCATGTAAAATTGGAGATTACTATTATCCAAAAAGAGTATGGAATCTCTTTTGAGTATATGTTTTTAGAAAAGGAAAAGTTTTTATTGAATATGGTGTAATATAGTGGAGAAAGGAAATGGAAGGAAAAAAACCCACTTATTTCAAGATTTTTTTTTTAATTTCAAGATTAATTTGGTACAGACTTCACTTATCAACAGCTATCTAGCAGGAGCTGTGCTTAGCACTAGAAGCTCAGCAGTAAGCAAGAGACGTGTCTGACTTCACGGCACTTACAATTTATTGGGGGATATGATTAATTTGATACATAAATGAGAAAAGTAAATAAACATAAATTGTAATTCCCATAAAGGAAACAAACAATCAGTATGATGTATTAAAGATTAAGAAGGGTGGATCAGTATTAAATAGTGAGTCAGGGAAGATTTCTCTCAGGGGTTGGCATATAAACCAAGACCCAGACAATGAGGAGTCAATTCTGAGGATTTGGGGTCAGTAATGAAAGAGTAGGAAAAGATCAGGCAGTCTAGGCAGAAGGATAAGCATAATCACAGGCTCCGGAAGAAGTCAAAGTAAGTAAAGTCTAGTGTCCAAGGAGAAAAGCATACGGAGATGAAACTCGGGAGGTAGGTAGAAGCCAGATAACGTAAGATATTACTGGCCATAAGGAGTCTGGATTTTATTTCAGAGGAATAGGAAAACATTAAAGGGTTTTAAATAGGAGAGCTACAAAACCTGATTGTCATTTTAAAAAGGTCACTCTGACTGATAGGTACAAAATAGAGTAAAAGAAGAAAAAAGGAAAGTTGGCTGCTTTTGTTGTGCAGGTGTTCGGGAGAGAGGTAATCATGTTTGGACTAGCAGGGCAGTGGGAGAGATGTAGATAGAAGCAGAAGGATTCAAGAATATAGTTTGAAAGTAAAATCAATGGGGCTTACTGATGGTTTAGAGGTGGAAGTGAAGTTGAAGCAAAAACAAACTCAAATGAGGAAAACGGGAGGAAGACCTGTTGGAGCAGGTGGCTGGGTTAAGATCAGGAGTATATATAGTTTGAGATGTCTGTTAAGTATCCAAGTGGATGTGGGGAAGATATAGGAGTCTGGAGTTAAGGAGAATCTGGGCTGAAGACAGAAATTTAGGAGGTATGGGCATATGGGTGGTATTTAAACTCATGAAAGGGATGAGCAGCCCAAAACGATGTAGAGAGAGAAGACAGCAAACCCAGCGGAGCTCCAAACATTTACTCATCAGTTGACCGAGGAAGTGAAAAGATGACATCAGGGAAATGAGACAAAGACCCATAGATGGCAGTGTCAGTGAAATTAAGAAAGGTTTCAATGGGGAAAGAATAGTCAGCTCTGTTGAATGCTGCTAAAAGGTTAAGATGAAGATAGAAAATTATGTTTTTTGATGCACTTGACAACACAAAAGTTACTGTGACCCTGACAAGATCTGTTTTCGGTTGAGTGGTAGAGGCAAAAGCTATGCTCAACTGAAAAAGTAATGGGGTAGGTATAGAATCCCTGAGAAGTTGAGGCTCAAGAAATGAGACGGTAGCTAGACAGAGTGTGAGGGCCAAAGAAAGCCTTTGATGGCTTAAGGGCGATTGGCGGGGGCGCTTTCAGGAAGACAAATTCTAGAACATGTTTGAACACTAGTAGAAATAATTCACTATAGAGGGAGAAATGGTTGATGTGGGAGAGAGATGGGGGAATAACTGAAGAAGGAAAGTATTTGAAAAGGAAGGGGGGCACGTCCTACAGGACAAGTGGAACGATTTATCTGCCCTTGAAAGGTGGAGGTACACTTCCTCCATTTTAACAGCAACAAAAGGGAAGGTAGATGTAGCTGTAAGATTTACAAATTTACTGTTAGGAGAATGGAACACTCTAATAAGTTAGGTTTTTTTCCCTTTCAAAAATGGAATGGGGAGTTCATGCTGTCAAGAATCCAAGAGGCCAGAAACTGCTTCTCCTTTACTAAAGAGCTACGAGGAAGTAAGTAGTAGTAAGAAGAAGGTGTGCAGTCACCTCATGGGTGCTGAAAAACCCAACAAGGTGGTCAAATGTTGGAATAGGACATGAAACTTGGACAAACGAGGGTAAAACATCCAAGTTGGTAGGTTCGTGAAAGGAGATGGTGAGGCTGAGACATGGCAGCACTAGGACATGAACTTCAGAGTGGCAATAATTTGTGCAGGAGTGATGTGAATTAAAGCTGAATCAAGGCAACTAAAAGAGAGGAGGACACCTGCCTCCCCTAGTGACCCTAAAGACAAGCTTGGGAAGTCTGCAGAGAAAGGAGTCTTCTGGAGGGACAACAGTTCTCAATCAAGGAGAAAGCGGATGGAGTTCTCCAGAGTAAAGGTTAAGGAATATGGAAGGTCACTGGGCACTGAAGGGGGTGTTCAGTAGATAAACCAGAAGAGTTTGGGGATGGACACAGTAGTGTCAAGTTAGGACCTAGAGTGATGGCTGTGTTGGGACTGCAAAGTGGTGACTGAGATCACAAGGGATGTGAGGCGTGGCGAATTTTCTCTTAGTCTCTCAGAAAAGAAAGATGTCTTCGACCCTACCTCTTTGATAAGAAGCCAGAGAAATTCTAGAACATTCTTGGTCCTATGTCAGTCGTCAGAGCAGCTGCTGCTAATGGCAGTTATGAGTTGCATCCCCGGATACCCTTATATGGCAGCATATTGTTCTACATTTTATTACTCAAAATATACTGTCTTTTCCATTTTGATTTACTTAGCTCAGTCTGAGTTTTTTTAAAAATAGAATCCTATCTATAATGTATATTGTATATTTGAATTTGCTGCTCATGGCCATGCTCCTCATAGGCTTATGATTATCATCAGCAATGGGCCTGGCAAGGCTTTTAGACTATATGCACCACAGAGGCTGTCCACTGAGGAAAAGTCCTAGTGGATGATCTTGGTCTCTAAAACAGCTCCATTTCCAGGGGCTGATTCTGGAGGAAATGGAAGAGGATCTCCAAATTTGTCAACCTCGTCCCATCTGGTGAAGTTTACAATGGGAATGAACATCTCTTTCATTTGTCATGCACAAACGTATGCCCCAACCACGTTCAGACCCCAATCGGGAGAATTAGAAACAGTAGCATCCATATCCCCAAGAAGCCAAAAGGAAGCAGAAGGACCTAGTGCGGTGGCAGTGAGCAGCTTTCTGTAATAGATCGCTAAGGAGAAAAGAGAAAAGAAGGGTATAAAGCATTACTCAGAATGAAAACCGTGTCCGACCTTAGTATTTTGAGTCACTAATGGTTCTTCTACTGAACAGGAGGAACTGGTTGTTTCTCTCTGATAAGAATATGAGAATCAGGCCCAGAAGTAGACTCACTGACAAAATCGAGAATTTAATGCTAACAAGCAAAACTTGTGTCACTTTCATTTTCCCGACTATATATGCCCTCTTTAACAAATATGCAATTCTTTTCTCAACAGCTATCTGTTCAAATCGTATGCTTTTTTATCAATGGGATAAATGAATTTCATGCTTTAAAGGGAAAAAAGGAAGCTGCAAGAAGAATTGAAATGTTTAAGACCTGCTTTTAAAAGGATTATGTACATACTTACATGCACTTAGTTTTAATGAGGAAATATAAAATGTGTTCTCCGCTTGTTATTTCTATGACATTAAGATCTCTCTCCTTCTGCCTTTCTCTCTCCCCTTCCCCTTCCCATCCTTCCCTCTCCCTCCCACCCTCCTCTCTTTCTCTGTCTCTCCCTCCACCACCCCCCTCCGTTTTCAGCTAAAATGTCAGAATCTACATAACTAAAACATACCATAGCATGCAACATAAATGAAACCAAACAGTACTGGTTTGAGGCATGGGGGGGGGGGGAGCGGTAGGCAGGGCCATGGGGTGGCACCACCTTTGTTAAACCACGGACAGAACAAAGTATCCAGCCATCCAGCCGTGTGAAGGGATTCCCTCGAGACTCCAGGTGCACAGGAGCAGGAGAAGCTGCCCCTGGGCTTGGGGGGAAGGGTGGTGACTGAGAGAGGAGAAGTGAACACACTATAAGGATTTCCTTCCCTTGAGCTCTGACCGAGCGCTGGGGAACCATTCTCCTGGCATCACGTCCCCCATATCCAAGGACTGAGGTGAGCCATCCCCCCCCCCCCGCCCCTGAGCCGTGCACCTCCCTCTGGCCTCTCTCTGCTTCCCAAGCACTGTGTGCCCTGTCCCCAAGCCAGGTTTCCTGCAGTAGCCACACTGATGTCTCTGCCTATGGCAGCAGTGGGTCGGGCCCCAGGCTCTCCTTACACAAGGGGCAGCTTCTCAGAGCAAAACACAAGCTAGCCGGAGGAAGTGATCGATGTAATTATTTTTCTGTTTGAATAGGTTTATTTTTTCCTGAAAGCCCAGGCTGTGGGCTGTGTCCTCCAAAGCCCAGGGACACGGGTTGTTCATCCTCTCTATAAGACGGTAATGACGCATCCGCCACTAGGAAGCAATGATACAGTATGCATCAGGCAGAGGACGGGGAAAGAAGAAGAGAGAAACTACCAGCAATGCAGAGGAGACACACTGGCAGAGAGATTTCTTGTCTCCAAACGCTAAAAAGGCACTAAGACCCGAGGATGTGTGTGAGTTCCCAGCTGCAGATTTTATGTGCTGGATTTGATTGTCACCCCTGGTGGCCTTGCCACCTCAGTGTCCCACCTGGTGGCCTGGCAGCCTGAAGGTGTGCCCAGCCTGCTTCTGGGCCGGAGACAGGCCTAGATGACAGGGTTGCTTAAATGGGGCCATGGAGGAGTGATTACATGGTTCAATTCCTCCAACTTATTTTATTATCACTGTTGAAAGATAAATATAGAAAGGAGAGAAAAGCCATTGCAGACCTTGAAAAGAATGTCTAGCAATTTCTTTGTGGTATGTTTAGTCTCCTGAATTTACCCCAACTTTAAATGCAATTAAACATCTGAAAATCTGATATAAAAAATAAAGGTAATCCTGAGATAAGACTTTTTTAAATTAGATCTTTACTCAAACTCTTCTGCTGCCCATTTTCTCTATTTAAATCTTTCCCTTAAAATGTCCAGCTATTCATTAAAAACCATTTGAATTCATATTTACAATTTAAATATTAGTGTTCCCCCACCTTGATAAATTATTTTTATTAATACATCTTGATGTTTAATCTCTCTAAATGGAATGGCCAACACACAGCATTATATGTGGATGTCATTTTGACCAGCATAGTCCTCTTCACAATCGGCACCAAAACCATGATGAAAGAAATCAAGCAATAGCCAGCGTTTATTCTTGGAGGGGGTTATAATCCAATTGGCCATACGGAAATCCAGTTCAAGAACAGGGAACAAATGCGGTCAGAGCCAGCATTTTATGTGCATCTATACATCTCACCAGCTGACAACCTGTTTGCTTCATTTTCATTCATTCTTGATATTCATTGATTGCCGACTCTGTGCCCGCATCCTGGTTGATGCAGGTGTTCCAGGGTAGAGAGGCCATGCAGTAGCAGCAGGGGCCTCCCTCGGGGGCGTCCAGTGGAGAGGTGAGTCTAGAGAGAGTGCGGCAGCAGTATGGCCGAGCGACAGTAGCTTCAGTAGGGAAGCACCGGGTGTTCTGGGAACACAGACAGGACTCCTGACCTAGCGTGGGGCTCACGGAAGTCTGGTGGAGCAAAGAACCTCTCCGCTGACACTGAAGGAGAGTAGGATTTAACCAGGGAAAGGTGGGCAGGGTGGGAGGTGGGAGAAGGGCAATTCTGAGCAGAGGGACCAAAGCAGAGGAAAGAAAGAGCCCCAATGATTAAGGAAACAGAGGAGCATACAATGACTGCGCACACAATGAGGGGAAGTCAGGGAAAGTGAGTAGAAGCCAGCAATCACCAAGAGCTGAGCAAGCCATATTGAAATCTCACTTTATCCTAATAGCGGTTGTCCTCCAAACACGGTCTTTACTATCACTGTGTAATCAAAACAAAATTTTTAAATAAACCAAAGTTAAAATTTAGAAGTTTCCATACTTTTTTCAAGAAAAAAGTTCATATACTCTTTTAATCTATAATTTGCACAAAGCTTACAGCATGTTTAGAATAAAAATCAAACTAAGTTTTCAGAAATGCTGTTTATGCTTATCTGTGGCAATTATTTACAGAGTCCTTTCAATTATTAATCAAGTGAACAAAACTTGAGTTTATAAGTTCAGTTCTGAAATTCCAGCTGACTCTGATTTCATAAAATTTTTTCCCAAGCACCACTCTCTTACTCAACATGCAAATTGTAAAATGTTTGGCATCAGATTTTTAATAAAAATCTAAAATATTTATAACAGTTGCTAATGATTAATGAAGATCTCTTCTGAAACCCATATGTGAATTATTCATATCATCCTTTATTTTTCTAATCTGTACCAGACTCTGTTCTATTTTCCTTTGATATAGAAATTAATTTCCAAATATTAAATATATGATGAAAATAATAAGTTTAGGATAGCTGTTTTCTCCATTGCCACCTGTTATATATTGACAGCCATATGAATTTAAAACTTTAAAAAAATGTGTAATTCTGAACACTTCTGGAAATAAGTCTAATAAGACATTATTTATGTTTGAGTTAAAAATCACAAAATTGGGATAATGTAAGATAAAAATTAAAATTTCACAAGAGCATAATCTATATCACTTAAAAGCTAATGCCAGGAAAACAACTATGCTATTTACAATTCCATATGGAATCAGATGAGGAAGCTGGTTAAGAAAACAGCTTAGTAATCAGTATTAATGACAGCACATTAGGAAGAATCTTACAGGGCTGACTTACAATCACACTGAATTCTATGCAAAAGGAAAAAAGGAAAATGATCAGTTCCTATAGGCCATCATAACTCAAGCATATCTAATTATTTAGTAAAAATTTTCAAAACCAACTTGTTCTATAGTAGAGCAAAGAAGGTATATATATCGACATAAGGCAAGTAAGATCATTTGAGGGTTCAAAATTCTAACTTTCAACAATAAATACAACACTAGGACCAAAAGAGATCTCAGTAGCAGTGCCTAAGAGGAACACCTCTTCTGATTATCTTCATCAGCCTGGCTTATTTCATGATTTTCTGATTTCTTATTCTTAGAGGGAGGAAGGGGGGGAAAACAAGAACATATGTTCCTTCTTCTGTTACTTCATTTAATCATTTAATATTTACAACCAGCCAGATAGTAGATGCAACCCCCTTCCCACAGATAAGATGACTTGTCCATAGTCACACACCAGGAAAAGGATTCAAAGTAAGGTCCGTTCTTTACTGCATATACAGCCCTCCCTCACAAGATACTGCCTAAGTTCAAAAACTAGGAAATGACATTTTATTGGAAGCACTTTTTCTATAGCTTTAGACAATAATCTTGGGGTGATAACAACCTCACTCAGCTAGCTTTATCTGCCAAGAAATTAAAGCATGCCTAAGAGGACCTGTTATGTCTATATTTCTATGTCCCAAAGGAGATGGATGTTTTAAATGACCCTTGTACTAATGAGAACTAGATTGGGGTACATCTGTAGAAAACTTTAAAATCAGTGAAGTTTATACTGATAGAAGTTACTTTCTCTTTCACATAAGAAGTCTGAAATTTGGCAGCCTAACACTGCTACATCAGGTAAGGCAGCTCCATCAGGAACCCAGATTCCTATCTTTCTGCTTCATCATACTCATGTATGTATTATATTATGAAGATCACCTCTTGGTCCAAGATGGCTGCTGAAGCTCCAGCCATCACATAAGTGTTCAAGCCAGAATAAAAAAGAAAGAAAGATAAAAGAGTCAAAGGCTGGGCACTCTCAGCTCAGCTCCCTTTAATCCTAGAAGTCTTATAAACTACCTCCACATATACAGTATCTTACTGGTCAGAACCTTGTTACACGGACACCCCTTAATGCAGGTGGATGGAAAATACTTTTTTTCAGATGGCCACGTGTCCAGCTAAAAGTCAGAGTCTGATGGCTAAGAAGCAAAGAAAGAATGGATATTGCTGTAACCACACATCCTACTGTGTACTATAACCTTTATGTGCAAAGCCTGGAAATAATGGAAATTAACACACATGCAACTTTAAAAAAATAAGGAATAAATTATTTTTATCTATAGGGTTAGATCTATACCTAAGCTGGCTTTCAAGATCCCTCACATCTTGATCCTTTATAACTGTACCTACACTACACATCCCATAAACCTTTAGCTTCCCTTAGACCCAAACATCTCAAGAAATGTGTGGCCCCCTTTCCTTTCACTGACTCAGGAGTGATCACATCTTTTCATTTTGTACATCCCAATGCCTAGTGCCTCACATGTAGCAGTTACACTCGGCTTCACAAGTAATCGCACCTACCATAGGCAAGGTCATATAAAACATGCAGGAGAAAAGGTAACAAAGACACCTCAGAGACATCATTTGCCTCAAGGATGTAATAAATCTCATTCGGACATACAAAAGAAAGATAATGCCTCTACCCTGTTAGGATGTCATTTGGATTAATTATTTTAACAATTCTTCATTAAGTATGTTTCTGGAGTAAAGCACAAGGCTAAGTGCTACAGAGACCACAGAGAAGATGAGACACTGACCTAGCTTCTGAGGGAGTTCACTATGAAGGAGGTGAGATGACATGCAGAGAAGCAAATATAGTTCTAGGGGCACCTGGGTGGTTCAGTCGGTTAAGCGTCTGCCTTCCGCTCAGGTCATGATCCCAGGATTGGGCCCCACGACAGGGCTCCCTGCTCAGTGGGGAGTCTTCTCCCTCTGCGTGCACCTCCCCCTGCTTGTGCTCGCTCACGCTCTCTCTCAAATAAATAAAATCTTAAAGTAAATATAGTTCTAGATATAGAATGAAAATGAGAGAATATCCAAAAAGTGCTCTAGTACCCTCGAGTATAGGTAGAACACACACAGACACACACACACACACACACACACACACACACACACACTCCACCCCCACCCCCAGGAAAGAAGCAGCTGTTCTAAATGACTGAGTAAAAAAAGTTGGAATTCAAGCTTATTTGGCTTTTTCTTTTATGATTCATAAGCCCATATATGGAATAAGAAGGAGCAACCAAGTTAGCCATAATTGTGTTTTTATTAACTTGACCAGTTCGATGATGACTAATCCATCTCCAAATTGGATGGTTTTATAGGTACACGTTTAGGTAATACTATGCCACATTAAAAACAGCTATTAAGTTGATTAAGACTGAACTCATTTTCAGGATCCATTGCAAACAATTTTCCATGCTTGATGTACAGAGAACCTGTGTAAGGTGTTGTAATGGGAGCAGAAGCGGGGGTTGAGGGGGGAAGTAGCACACCAGATGGGAGCCTGCCTTGTAATGCTTCAGGCTTTAAAGCAAATACCATCCTAGAATTTTACAAGTGTTAGGTCAAAGAAAAATAGCCCCTTAATCCTCTTTAGCCATGCAAGTACTCTAATGTAAAGTGGGCTCACACGTAAAAGGAGATAGGGAAGGTTTGAGGCAATATTTTAAAGAGTCACCAAAAAACTGTTGAAAGTTTTCAAGGCTAAGTTTTATGAGGCTAAAAAAAAAAAAAAAAAAAAAAAAAAAGTGGTGTTGGGGGACTCATTTTTATCTAAAAAATAAAAAATAAAAATAAAACAACTGAAGGAGACCATTTCACAAAAATTTTCAAATATGTGAAAACAGGTTGAACGCTTAATGAGGTATCATTGACAGGGGAAAGCTACCCACCCCCTGCAGCCTGGCTCAGGGCCACCCTGAGCAAAAGCAGCCGTTCTGGCAGTCGGTCTCCTAACTTTTCCTCCTCATTAACAACTCAAGCGGCTGTTTTCAGTCCGGTGGCTGCTTTGACCTTCTTTGCTGCTCTCTGGGCTTCAATTCCCTGACTAGGTGTGCTGCAGGGGAGCTCCTCACATATTTCCTGAGGAAAATGCACTGACCCACCCCTTCCATGGACACCGTTTGTTTCATCTCAGTCTCCATCGTTCCTCCCAGCCATTTCCTTTTACGTATTTTTATAGGATTTTTGTTCCATCCTTTTCTTATTGCCATAAATCCTCTGGCTGGCTGCTTTTATCATCCCCCCCCCCTTTTTTTTTTGATGGCTACCTTTATCTTTCTGCTCTATTTCAATGATCAGATCTAGACTAGGACTTAAATCTGCACTTATGCCCCGATGTCTTGAATTCCCTATCTGAATTTCCAGTTCTCTACCTAGGAATGTCCGTAACATTTCAGATTCATTGGGCCAGAAACTGAATTCATCCTTGTAGCTTCCCAACTTCCCATCCCCCTCCTTCCAATCATCCATGCTAGAAACATCAGAGAGATGTGCCAACTCTTTGAGGACAACACTCCCTCTCAGTCTTCCTCTGCTACAACTTAAAAGACCCAGCTCCCCTGATTATCCGGTTTAGGGCCTTTTACCTCATCTATCACAGCAGATTTGACCCAGTTTTCTCATCTCCAGTTTTTCATATAGTCTATAGATAGTCCCGACCACCCCTCATACCCACTCTGTGCATATACATGAAAATGCAGGGTTTTTTATTTCCCAGAAGGTGGAACCTTCTAAAGGTCTCAGACACCTATAGGTCTGAGCTTGTTAAGGTGAGATTCTCAATGTCTTGGTCTTGAATTCCTATATTTTTACCACTTTATCTGTGGCAAGCAAACAGAACTTTAACTTATAAAAGACCGTAATATTTTTCACCTTGTCTACTTTTGCTCAACTTATTTTGTCAGCCTGAAATGCCATTTCCTCTTCTCTACCTCTTGAAATTATATTTAGAATAAAACCTTTCATAAACAATTAAAGCCCAAAATGCTTTGTGGCCCATTTTGGCAAAAAAGGACATCTGGACAAAATTCACAATGAAATATCAAAAACAGAAAATCTAAACTGAGCCAAATCTAACATAAAAGATCAATGTTTTATACATAGTGAGTCAGTGGCCATAAAACATGAAAACCATCACAAATGGTTTTTAATACTTCAGTCTTAAAAGGACCTCTGAAACTGTGAGATGAGCAAGGCAAGACATTCAATTGTGCCAGGTGATTTTCCTGCTACTATGTACTATTTATGAAAGTCCTTTTCTATTGATTGATATTACTATGGCCTTGGAAATTATGAAAATTCAAACAAAGTAATTCCCATTTTGTCTGTGATTCTACAATGATCTCACAAGGAAATTCATCCCTGGAAATAGCATCCATTTGTTTATTTACTTGACATGTATTGAACAGTATTATCGTTTGAGACACATTTGTGGATAAAAAATGCCTGGATTGTAAAAAAAAAAAAAAAAAAAAGTAAGCTGATAAATGCTGTAAAAATTGTGTCATGGACATTTAAAAGAAAGAAAAGATCACTTATTTAAGCTGAAAGGGTCAGATTAGCACCATGGAGGAAAAGACATTTGAAATAGATCCTGAAGAATGTACATCATTTCAAACACATTGCAAGATGATAAAGAGTAAGACTTAAGAAATTCCCCAAACGAAATGGGAGTATTAGGATTGTTTGGACAATAGTGAGCATTCTAACTTAATGGTCGAACATGGCATGAAAAAGACATAGGAAACAAATGAGATCAGGATTTTGATCCAACAATCATGGAGGGCCTCGAATGTCAGACTTAATAAAACTTGGACCAGGGGTGTCTGGCTGGTGCACTCAGTTAAATCTCTGACTCTTGGCTTCAACTCAGGGTCCTGATCTCAGGGTCCTGAGATCAAGCCCTGCCTGGGGCTCTGAGCTCAGCAGGAGCCTGCTTGCCATTCTTCCCACCCCACTTTGGCCCCTCCCCCTGTTAGTATGTGTACCAGCACTTTCTCTCTCCAAAATAAATAAATATTTAAAAAATAGAACTTGGAACAGTTTATTCCTTTTTCTGTCATCAAGGGTGGTACACCAATGAGGTCTGAGCGAGCTTAAAGAGATTGGTCTGGCAGCAGCATAGAGACTAGATTTTTTGGAATACAGGAAAGCACTAGAAGGAAAGACTGAATGAAGGAAAGGAAATAATGGGTGTGTCATATGAAATCTTCAGATCTTAGCAAATACTTGGCTAGGTGGATAAGGTAGAAGGTGACAGACCAGAAACATTAAGTTTTTAGCCTCAGTAAAAAGGAAACGGGGGTGGGGGAGTGCATCAGCAGAAAACACAAAAGGAGAAAGGAAATCAAGTATGGGGGAAAATGAAAGGACTTCGCCTTGAAACGCTTTCTTCCGGTGGTACAAAATGAGTTACCTGACGTACAGTGGGGCTGCCAGTGGCTCCAGAGATCACATTCAAACTGGTTTCTTCCTACCACTAACTACCAACAACTCTGTTTCCACTGTCCCTCCTCTTGCCCACTGCGGCATTTTTGTAGCATAACATCCCAGTGCTCCTAATGAACTCTCCTCCCTAACCCTCAAAAACTTAAATCAGACTAGAGGTTTCTAAAGGAGGGGGAAAATACCACTTCATTGACCTAGGAATGGATCTTTTGGGGTCTCAAAAGAAACTTTAGGACGCCTGGGTGGCTCAGTCAGTTAAGCGTCAGCCTTCGGCTCAGGTCATGATCTCAGGGTCTTGGGATCGAGCCCCACATTGGGCTCCTTGCTCAGCAGGGAGTCTGCTTCTCCTTCTCACTCTGTTTTCTCCCTCTCTTTAATAAATAAATAAAATCTTTAAAAAACGAAAAAGAAACAACTTTACCTTCAACCGAATCTCATCCCATCCCCCACCTACACCTTATAGGTTCCCCAGTCAGGGAATGGGAGAGACAAGACCTAAGCCTGCTAGCTCACCTGGATCACCCAAGTCTTGTTGCTGAAAGCAAGACATTTTCAAATATATTTTAAAACCTCTCAAACGTGGGCGCCTAGGTGGCTCAGCTAGTTAAGCAGCTGCCTTCAGCTCCAGTCATGATCTCTGGGTCCTGGGATCCAGCCCTGAGTCAGGCTCCCTGCTCAGCAGGGAGTCTGCTTCTCTCTCTCTCTCTCTGTCTCTCTCTCTCTCTCTCTCTCCCTCTCCCTCTGCCCCTCCCCCCACCCATGCTCTTGCACACACACTCTCTCAAAATCTTAAAAAAAATAAAAAAAAAACCCTCTCAAATGTTTCTAATTGTTGTGACTTTCTTACTGATAAACTTGGATCAACTACTCTGCATCATGAACAGTGTTATTTCTTCAACTAGTTTATACAGTTCTGCTAAAAAAAAAAAAAAGGAAACAAAAGAAAAAAGAAACAAGATACAAAAACCCTGTTCTTACAATCAAATTTTGTCAATTACCTAATCATGTCAAAGAGACTGTCATACATTAATGCTGATGACAACATACCTTGAAGTGATGGAAATATTTAATTTGGGATATTTCATTCTGTTCAATATGTTTACTTTTAAATCTTCTTGATTCTTGAACACCAGAGAGATGTTGAAATTCCTGGAGGTTTTGAATAGTTCATAACTAACATTAACATTTTATGAAACCCAATAAATGCAGTTTTGCAAATGATTCTAAAAACTTAATAACTTGGGAAGGCACCAGATTATGTAATTAGCAGGTCTAAACTTTCTCAACTAATAACTCTAGAAGCCTGATTCAAAGATCAACTCCATTTTCAGGAGAAACAGAACCACATATGGCCTTCCGGACACGTTTTCCTGTTTTAACTAGCCTTTCAAATTTCTGTATTTTTGTGTGTTGAGTAAAAAATAGCTGAAGTACTAAAACCAAAGCAAAACTTGGCACAAAATTCAGCTGATATGATGAAGATACTGTATCTTTAGCGCTGTCATCACCTACCATCAAGAACTCAGGTGTTGCTGCCAAAGGAAAACCAAAGTTTAGCTATTTGGTGACATTTCATAACTCAACCCTCTAAAATTGCCTATTTTTTTTTATTTCATTCACTCACCCACTCAATAAATGTTTGTTCACCATCTATTGCCACAAAGCACTGAGAGGGAATACAGAAATAAACAAAGTCATGAGCCTAAAGGCACATATTATCTTACTTCCTAGTAGTCTGCAATACCAAATTATCAGCCCAAACAGAATAACTAAAACTGAGATCAAAGAAACCTTCAGGAAACTGAAGATAGGCCTGTACCAAAATTTTAAATAAACAAATCTCCAGAGGCAATGGATATAGGAGCCTGAAATGTGATTAGAAAGACACTAAACACAAAATTGCAAAACTACCAAGAAGTATTCTATTCTGGTTGACTTACGAAAGCAACAGAGAGGCAAGTAG
This sequence comes from Zalophus californianus, assembly GCF_009762305.2. NCBI lineage: Eukaryota > Metazoa > Chordata > Mammalia > Carnivora > Otariidae > Zalophus > Zalophus californianus. The sequence continues at coordinate 158,592,658 of NC_045597.1, read as the reverse complement.
ATCAAATAAGAAATAAATGCAAAGACAGCTAGGTAGCTTCATAAAACCACCTGTATATTGCTACTTTATATTTTACAAAGTTTTTATATATGTGATTTCTTCTAATCTTATCTTCAGGTACACTACTTACGGCAGTGTGCGTGTGTGTACTTTAAGCAAATGATCATTCCTTTTCCTATAGCATCTTCTATCTCCGCAAACGCTGATGATTCATCCATCTCTAAGTTAAAATGACAAGAAATGTTTTCTCTATTAGTAAACAACTGAGCAGCAACATTAGCTTTTAGGAAAAGATTAACAACATTGCCCTGTAGTAGTTGTCATGTTAATTTAAGGAAAAGCTGTTCTTTGCAACAGACCATTCAATGATCTTTGCCTAATGGATAGGAACATAGCATAAAATACCTTTAGAACTAAAGCAGAGTAATCAAGAGGTTGTGATGCTTTAGTCTAAAAACTAAAAACTATTCTCTTTTAATACTGAAGCTCAATCCTGAATGTAGGGTATTTATTTGTGGTTCTTCAATTTTACATAACATTTTTCTTTATTCAAAAATCTTAAATCTATATTGCGTATGAAATCAAGTATTTGATAAAACTGTTACTTAATTTTGCAACTTTACTTATTTTTGTCTGAGGATAGCTGCTGATATATAAACAGATATTCTTCCTAAGTTCCAAAACAACAGTCAAATATGAGACTATGGGATTTTCTCCTGTAAATGTAAGAATTACCATTTTTACTTTGAAAGTGGGAAAATAAATCACTGATGAATAAAATTTTTTTCAGTTACACAAGAAATAAGAGTTAAGAACTCTAAAATTTAAGTTACTGCTTTTCACCAAAAGTTACAATGTATATTCCAGAGACTAAATGTTCATTCCATCTACCCACTTAGATTTGTTTTCTTTTCCAAGCCCTTGACAATATGTTCAAGCAAATGAACTTCATTCTGGATATGAATTAATACGTAAGTTTATCTCAGACATTACATTTCTGAACTCCTATTTAGAGATCAGGTTCATGTCCTTCTGAAAACCTAGGTCAATGTGGTATTTCCGTTCCAAAATTTTTTTTCCTCTTCTTATTACAAGGTTGAACAACATGTAAAATCTGAATCTATAAATGTTTCCATTACACCCACATTTGTTACATAAACAATGATGAATCAAAGATAGTTGTAGATATTTGTTTAGTTGATTTATTTTTATGAGCCTCTGAGACTAGAATCTCTATACTTTCCCTAATTTATTTTCATAGATACAAAAATTCTTTCACTTGGAAAGAAATAGAAACATGCTAACTCATAGCATATCAATTTTAACCTAGGTTAAAAATATATTAAAAAGAGGTACTCGTGGTCTTTCTACTACAGAGACATTCAGGAAATTGATCAACATCAAAAAGGCAGCTTCAGAAAGTAGAAGTTGAATACTACCTATTGTAGACTGGTATTTGGAATACCAACAAAGGAAAGGGGTGTGTGTGTGTGTGTTCTAAAAGTTAGACGTAGAAAACTAATCTGATTAGATTATAAAATGGAATAGAATCCTGGGAGACTAAGTCATCTAGGAAATGTGTACCTGCACTACAGGGCATGGTGCTCAAGGAAGTGGATTTACATATTATCAAATTTTAACTAAACTAATTCTCACAAAAAGAATGGCTTGAAAGGTTATTGCAAGGAGGGGCACCTGGGTGGCTCAGTCAATTAAGCAACCAACTCTTGATTTCAGCTCAGGTCATGATGTCTGGGTTGTGAGATCAAGGCTGGTGCTGGGTGTGGAGCCTGCTTAAGATTCTCTCTCTTCCTCTGCCCCTCCCACCCCATCACTCTTAAAAAAAAAAAAAGATTATTGCAAAGAAACTAAACTATGGATGGAATTAACACAAAGTAAGTAGAAACCAACAGCAGGAGAAAGACAGTGTTGCCATTTCTCTTCTCCTTGTGATGAGCTTGCCAGCCACATTTTGGGGTAAAAGCAACTTCTGAGATGGTGTAGGGTCAACTTTTTGCCATCTTCAAAAACAGTATTTAAAATACAGATTTATATCCACCATTACTGATAATAAACCTCACTTTAACGGTATAGTTTGCCATGTGATGTTACCTCATGTAAGTAGTACACTACTTTATACATTATTTTAAATTATTGGGTCTTTATTTTAAATTTTGTTATAGTATTAAAATATTAGGTATATTAAAATATTAAAGTAATATCATGTAATAATAATGTAACAAATAAAAACACATGCATTTATTGGGTGCTCATGGTCTAAATCTTTCTCCTGAAGTGGGTCCTTGACCAAAAGATGTCTGAGGTCCACTATAAGAGTAAATAAAAGAGCTCATAGTTTATCTTTTGAAACACATAATGGAGAGCTCTATGAATCCATACTCTTAAGAAAAGCAAACAAAAAGAAAGCAGAGAGACCAGCAGTGAGTCCAGTCGCTTTTGTTGCCTCTACCTGAGCTTCATTAAATTCACCAGAGCCTTTCCGTTCATGTCTAAGATGGTGATGATATGGCTGTGTAGTAAAGAAGTGAGGAAGGGAGAAAGGAAGGTAGGGGAAGAGGGAGGAGGCAAGGAAAGGAGGAGGGACGGGGGGGGGTTGGAGAGAAGGCAGGCAGGAGGGAAGAAAGAACAACAGAATGAAAGACAAGAGAGACAGACAGACAAGAAAAAATCACAACCAGTACCGCCCCTGTAGGAGACAGGTAATTGCTCTTGCACCCGTTGTCTGTCTGTCTAGGAAATTGGCCATACCTCCAGAGCACTGGGATGGCTGGTGTTCTTGCACCCTTCCTGCTTGTCCACCCCGTCAGTCTTGCTATCCTCTCACCTTCCACACGAAAAGCTCTATATACACTTATAAACGCTTACTTTCCCTCACGCCACAGGAATGAGCTAACAGCCACAGTTTCCATTGCAAAGAAGATAAGAACAAAGTACAAAACAGTGAGCAATTTATAATAAGGGTTAATTAGGTCTTTAAATGGTAGAAACCTTAATGTATAATCTTTAATCAAGAAGCAATTTTTTAAAATTTCAAGACCTAACAACATGCCATGAACAATAGCTTTTGATATTTAAGTAGGTTTACTCTGCCTCCACAAGGTCAGGCCTGATGACCAACCATCTCCAGTATTTCACTCGTCTTTTATGTGGCCACCCTGTCCTCAATTTCCTCACTTCAACCTATCTCTAACTACTGCCATCATCACCTTCCTAAAGTGTTTTTACTTTAAGACTCTGTTCAAAATTCTCCACTTCCTACTTAACTCTTCAGTCTGGAATTCAACATGTTCCCAACCTATCTTTCTGGGAATATTGCACTTTGTTCCCCCATCACTTGACAAGATGGCTCCCCCATCCCCTTGGTTTAACTCAAAGGCTCCTCCAAGTATCAAGTAGCCCATGCTCCTCCCAGCCAGCTTTGTGCTCTCTGCCTCTTGACTCATCCCAGCTCTTTATCTTTATCAAGGTCCATCCTCTTGGCCTCCCCAAGGCATGAACTCCAAACAAGGCACGTGGGCTTGTTAAACTGCTGTATCCCCAGCCACTGGGACGCTCCCAAGCACATCACAGGGCTCCGGAAACAGCTATGAAGGAACAAAGGAAGGAAGAAGAGGAGGGAGGGAGGGAGGGAAGAACGGAATGAAAGGTATGCCTAGTATTATCAGTTACTTATTTTCCCTCCTAACCTAATCATATTGAAGACAAGACCAGTGTCTTCTCATCAGAGCTCCTGCAGATCCTACATAGTGATTTATGTATGAAAACCCTATTCTAAATTCTCATTTGAATCAAGCATTATAACCTTTCAATGCTTTCGAAAATGAGGGGGGGGGGCGGAATTGGCTTCAAAGAGCAGATTCCATTTAATAGCATATCCTTCCAAGTGGTGTGCATGTAAGCGCTGGTCTGTAAGGCCCTGTTGGGAGGAGGATGCCATGGTCTTTCGGACGATGATTTCGTTAATGAGTTGATAGAGCCTCTGTTATGTTCTTACTCAGAAGGGACACAACGGTCAGTGAATGTATCATCCTACGGTGCTTGCTCTCAGTGAAGTGCAACTCTCTGTCCACTATGTCATCTTAGATCTGCTTAAACCAAGGACAGTCTGCCCATTATTCATTGATCAGGGCAGCGCTCTCTTTTGCAAAAGCAAGGTTTTTAACCAATAGTCCTGATATTAGGACCACTGGGTCTTTCTGTTTTAATCATGCATCTGAAAAGACCAAGTATACCATATTTTGTCACTTTAACTCCAGTGTAAAGTGGATTATTTAACCTTTGTTAAAGAGCTACTTAACTTCTTAGGAACACTTCTTAAAGGGAAAAATGACATTAAGCCTATCCCCCTACTGTTAGTCCACAGTATCATCATTAGGGATCAGCAACCAAGTAAAAGCCTTTTCATTAACAAAGCTAAGAAAACAGTTAAAGAAATCACTGTTTAACCGTTTTATAATATCAGATTTCATAGCAATTTTATTTAAATTTAATAAGTATTTGATGTCCGTACAATTTTATTATCTTTATCATACTTTAAAAAAAAAATTACAAGCCCACATGTAATTTGGCCACAAGTGATTTCAGATAGTCTACTTTTTTTTTTTAACAGCTGTATTATTACAACAGAGGCTGGGTATAGGGTATCAGCATTCTAGAGAAAGAAATGTTTCTTCAAATGTTTCTTCTTTGACACCTCAGTGGTCTGTCTGGTGCATTCATCCACACAGCCTGATGAGGAAACAGTAAACCACAGTTCCTCAGCAGAACGAGATAGGGCTTACAGAGTGAGACTTCTCCCTACACAGACAATTCAGAGAATTCTGGCAAAAGCCAGTCTGGAGAGTTACGTGACTGTCAAATAGCCCCTATTTTTTCACATTTGTAAGTCAAATAGTGCTTTTCTCTGGCTAAGAAAACAGGCACCAAATTTGCAGTTTTGCTTCTTAAAAACACCTTTAAGTCCTTTGTAGTTGGATCTTGTTTTGCATACAACATGATAAAAACAATTTTGTATACAAATTCTCTGAGATTCTTGTTGGTAAATGGTCAGAGTTACAGTAATATGGGAACTTTCCACGTTTGTGTTTTTTTTTTTTTCAGCATGTGTCTTTCTTCATAAGAAAGTTTCTTCCTCCCCAGAAATAGCCTTCTGTTGCCATTCCAAATTAATTTTCTGAAATATAAAAAATACATTTCATGGGTCTCCCGAGAGCTTCTAGGTAAACAATGAAAATCACAACAAAACCTTGGTAAAAATCACCAAATAAAAACTTACAACTGCTTAAAAGTCACATACATACTTCGTGTGCTTTTTTTATTAGAATGTAATAAATGGCTTTTAATAGGTGAATTTTATGACAACCACTAATTGACATCTGGCCCTTTGGGGAAAATAATATATATTACCTGAGCTCCTCAAATACTCCTTACCTGTGAGTTGGAGACCACATAAGGATTCAGTAATTCTAAGTGGGTACAAATTACAATTGTCCAATACTAATATTAATCTCTCTTTGAGCTTTAAATTTAAAGATATTAAGAAGCTCAAAGAGACTGAGTCAACATGAAGGCTGAAAGGCATGTGGTATAGGGCTTCAAACAAGCATCCAGAGGCCCGATTTTTGGAGTTGGAATGCTGGCTCTACTACATTTTTATCAAACTAACTTCTCTGGACCTTGGTCTTCTTACGCCCCAAAGGCACAATAGAAGTGCTTATTGGATTACTGTGAGAGGTACATGATTTAGCATTTATAAAGCACTTAGAGCAGTACCTACCACATAATAAAGACTAGATACACTTTTATTTGCAAGTAATAGGTATGCTATGGATTCCACATGGTTCCAACTAAATGGCATTCTAAAAAAGGCCAAACTGTGGTGACAATAAGGAGATCATCAGTTACCATGGCTGGAGGGAAAGGAGGAATAAGGGCAGAGAGGATGTTAAGGGCAGTGAAGATACTCTGTAGGACACGTCAGATGGACATAGGTTATAATACATTCGTCCAAACCTGCAAAATGTGTAACACAGACACTGAAAACCTAAGGTAAACTAGGGACTTCGGGTGATTATAATGCATCAACAAAGGTTCATTCTTGGTTAAAAAAAAAAAACAAAAAGTACCATTCTGGTGAGTGATGTCAATAGTGGAGGAAGCTGTGCATGTATGGAGGCGGGAGTATATAAAGAATCTCTGCAACTTGCTTTCAATTTTATTACAAACCTAAACAACAACAACAACAAACTGCTCTTAAAAGTTGTCTTTTTAGAGATGCCTGGGTGGCTCAATCAGTTAAGCATCTGCCTTCGGCTCAGGTCCTGACCTCAGGGTCCTGGGACCGAGTCCTGCATCGGGCTCCTTGCCCAGCAGGGAGCCCGCTTCTCCCTCTGCCTGCCACTCCCCCTGCTTGTGTGCCCTCATTCTCTCTCTCTGACAAAATCTTTTTTAAAAAAATTGTCTTTTTAAAATAAAGTTAAATAACTATGAACAACAAAATAAAGTGTGAGCAACTATGAGGAAAAAAGAGTTACATCCAACAAGATAACACTTCAATAAATGGTACATGAAAGAAACATATGTAGGTAGAAGAAACAAACAATCCAATTAAAATACGGGCAGAGGACCTGAACATTTTTCTGAAGATGACACACAGATGGCCAACAGACACATGAAAAGATGCTCAAGACCACTCATCATCAGGGAAATGCAAATCAAAACCATGATGAGGTATCACCTCACACCAGTCAGAATGGCTAGTATCACAAGAAATAACAAATGTTGGTGAGGTTGTGGAGAAAAGGAAATACTCCTACCCTGTTGGTGGGAAGAAAAATTGGTGCAACCACTGTGGGAAAACAGGATGAAAGTTCCTCAAAAAAATTATAGAAATATCATAGGATCCATTAATTCCACTACTGGGTATTTGCCCAAAGAAAGCAAACACTAATTCAAAAAGATACCTGCACCACCACATTTTTCGCAGCACTTACAATAGCCACGGTATGGAAGCAACCCACGTGTCAATCAACAGATGAATGGATAAAGAAAATGAGATGTGATTTTATACACATATATGTAGATGGGTATAGATACACATACACATTTGTGTATATATATGTAGAGAGAGAGAGAGAGAGAGAATATTACTCAACCATAAAAAAAAGAATGAGATCTTGCCATTTGCAACAACATGGATGAATCTAAAGGATATTAAGTGAAGTAAGTCAGAGAAATAAAATTCCATAGGATTTTATTTATATGGGAAATCTAAAAAAATGAAACAAATGCACAAACAGACTCAAACACAGAGAACTGGTGGTTGCCAGAGGGGAGGTGGGGGTGAAATAAAGGGGATGAAGAGGTACAAATGCCCAGTTATAGAGTAAGTCACAGAGATGAAAAGTACAGTATCGGGACTATAGTCAAAAACTATATATATATATATGTATGTAGAAGAGTAACATTTTCTCACACTGCTTCTTAAATTTCTTTTTTCTGTTGCAGCTTTATCTTCTTCCTAAGCCTCCACCCTGTGGGATGGAGGTAAGATGAGGAAGTGGTAGTAAAGATACAAAACTTGCCCATTCATTGTGTCTCCATCTTTTCCAACCTGAGTTACCTCCTTCAGGTGATAACTTGGGATGAATCAACATTTATAAGTTTTCTTCCATCTTCCGCTACCCCCACGTCAAGAGCAAGCTGTCATGTGATCTCATAGCAGTGGCCGAGGAAGAGCCAAGTCTACTAACCACTGAAATGTTTCCTCCCCTCTTGTGTCTATGCTGGAGGCCTTGTCATCCCAGAATCCTTGGTGATGTACCAGTTCTCCTTGGCCTTTCAGCATGTAAAGGCATCCATTGCTGCGAACTGCTGATCCTGCCCTTACCTAAGCTCACTAGGGCATCACACAAATGCATTTCAATCCCCTACAGACCACACACAGGCTGAGAAGCTTAAACACCCTCATTACAGCTCCTCTCTGAGAGCTGCCCTATTTGTCAAAGCCACATTGCACATGGCACTGAGAACAGTGCTTGAGAAACTGATCCATTAGTTCTGGTATTCTCCAGTTTCCCCATGTCTTTCTAAAAGGTTCTACAGCTCTCTGCCCTCACTCAAGATTTAGCTTCCATGAGGATTTCATCAAAGGTTTTCTCATCCTACCTGACCTTCCTCTCCTCTTCCCACATTCCTCTAAGGAGGGAAGGGATGGCATTTTTCCCCTTCCACATGGTAAGGACTCCCTTGCGCCATATCCCCAGGTCTAGCTACCCCTGGTTTTTAATAACCTTGAGGCCCAGATTCACCAGGCTCAGCTCTTGTTAGATGAGCAAGCAGAACACAATTAGAAACCAGAGATTACCAAGTTCAAAAAATATATTGGTTTACTATTCTAAAAAGATAATATCCCTTTACCTATGAATTAACTTTTCTAAATGGAGAGACCAAAATGCCTGGAGAAACAGACACAAATTTATTATTCCTTCATCTCAAGTTTTTGCATCTGCATAGGGTTTCACAAGTTTTCAGACAACTTTCACATACAGCATCCCATTTTAATGTGATAGCAATGTTGTGATATAGGCAGAGTGGGGATTAATATTCTTTTGTCATGAACCAAGAAACCAAAGATCAGGGAAGTTCAGATCAAAAGGTAAATAAATAAGAGAGATGGGTCCAAACTTCAGGCCTTCTGCACCACACTCTAGCTCCCTTCAGAATTCCCTGCTTCCAGTGGCTGCATCCGAAAGCCCCTCCCAGCTGCCCTCTACCCCAGATTTCTGTAGGACACCAAATTGCCCATGGAGAAGAGGAAATCTCAAGTGATCTCTTTAACACTTTGTCATCAGCAATCTAAGAAGTCTACTTTTCATTGCTGAAGTTTCTAAAATAAAATAACCATTAAAGCAACAACTCAAAACAAGTTTATTTCCTGCATGTCCACTTGATACCCCTTAAATGTACAAAATTAATAACTTCTTTATTCAAAAGTCTAACTTTTAAAGTCATTCTTTTAAAGTTATGGCTTATAACTTGTATCCTAAAATGGCTACTCAAGTCTTATTTGCTCAATAAAATGGTTGTGAAGTAAAAAAGAAGAAAGTGTCCACAATTCACTGTTAAATCTATGTTCCCAGTACAGAAACTTAACATTAGCTCTTTTAGTGATCAAAACATCTCTACCCAGTCTTTCTCCTCTCAGCCCTTTCATCCATGCACTCATTTCATTACACATTCATCCAGCTAGATTGCAAACTCTCTGGGGCCAAGGCCAGTGTCTCACTCATCTTTGCCATCTCCCACTCCCTCACCATCCATACCCTAGATCCCTGCACATCCTTTCCCACAGAACAGACTTCAGTGAATATATGTTATCAAAAGACTCTCTTCATGGGATACCTGGGAAAAGTTTAACATTGTTTCTAATTACAGATAAACATATCTTCTTAAACTCTGAACCTCCTATTCTCCATTAAAAGTATTATTTTTAAAACCTCTTTTCAAAGATATGGAGAAAAAGGAACCCTTGTGCACTGTTGGTGGGAATGCAAATTGGAACAGCTACTGTGGAAAACAATGTAGAGGTTCCTTGAAATATTAAAAATAGAATTACCATATGACCCAGTAATTTTGCTACTATTTACCAAAGCAAACAAAAACACTCGTTCAAAAAGACAGACGCACCCCTGTGTTTATTGCAGCATTATTTGTAATAGCCAAGATATGTAAGTAACCCAAGCATCCACCCATAGAAGAATGGATTAAAAAAGATGTATGTGCACGTGTATATATATCTGTGGGTACGTACACACACACACACACACATACACACACACACACAGGAATATTATTCAACCATAAAAAAGAATGAGATTTTACCATTTACAACAATATGGGTGAACCTAGAAGGTATAATGCTAAGTGAATTAAGTCAATCAAAGACAAATACCATATGATTTCACTCGTATGTGGAATTTAAAAAACAAAACAGATGGACAAAGAAAAAAAGAGACAAACAAAAGGACTCTTAAACACCGAGAACAAAATGGTGGTTGCCAGAGGGGAAGGGGGGGGAAGGGTGAAATAAATGAAGGGGATCAAGAGTGCACTTATCTTGATGAACACTGAGTAATGTATAGAATCACTGAATCATATACTACACCTAAAACTAATATAAAAGTCTTTGTTAAATACACTTCAATTTAAAGAAAAAAATTGTTTTTAAAAACAATGTAGTTCATTTCCTACCTCATGTATGGATGGTATCTGTATAGCCAGAAACTGATTATTGTTCTGCCCTCAAAAACCTGTATTAGAAAAAATGGACAAGGTTGTGAGTGTCTGGTAGGAGGAGGAAGGGAAAAAGGTGACAAATCCACATCTTCTGTAGTGGGAAACCAAAAAATAGAGAATAACAATAATACAAACATGTTATTCAGAGATGTGGAAGCAACTTCTAAAATAATTACCCAAAAGAGGTACAAGTGTTGCCTTTGGAAGGGGAAGAATCAGGAAAGGAGAAGTCCGGGAACTGCTATTTTTCATAAATAAAGCCGTTGTTAACAGTAACTCTTTAAACGATGTCTCAAGTATAACTTTCATAAAAACAACTAAAAATAAAGATGTTTCAGTGGAAATGTAAAAAGAATTAAAAGTTAAAAAAAAACAACCACCATAGGGGAGGGGAACATGGCAGCAGAATAGGAGGACCCTAGGTTCACTTGGTCCCACGAATACAACTTGATAACTATCAAATCATCCCAAATTCCCCAGAAATCAACATGAGGACTGGAAGAACAAACCCCACAACTATAGGTAGAGATTAAGCCACATCAAAGAAGGTAGGAAGCACAGAGACACAGTTTGGGAGAGAGAGCATGGCTGCTGTGGTGGGAGAAGGCAGAGACAGACTAGCACACAAGGGAGCTCACAGGGAAAATGATTCCTCTCAGCAACTGGCTCGGAAATAAAAAGGGTCCCAAATTTGTGAGTTCTGGCAACCAGCAAGTCTTAGAGCCTAGAGTTCTAAAGGTCAGTGGGCATGGTTGGGGGAGATCCTAGAGGCATCCGGGTGCTCTTGGAGAGAAGGCAGGGTAAACAGCCTACAGACACACAGCATGGAAACACTGATTTAAAGAGCTCCATGAGCCACTGTGGGGAGGTTATTTGCTCACCTCAGAGCACACCCCAGAGAGACAGCATTCATGGAAAGACCCCTCTGTGAGCAAAGGAACTGAGAGATGCCATTTCCCTCCCCTGCCCCTCAGCATAAACACAGAGCCACCTGCAGGAACCAGCACAGCACCTAAACTAGCTACCTAACTTGCTTATACCAAGCCCCACACCACTGCACTCTGCTGGAAGTACCCTTCCCAATCATGTTTTCCTCAGACCTAGCACAACAGACCCCCTCTCCCAAATGTCCAAACCCCTGACTACACCTCCTCCCCTGATGCAGGAGTTTCACAGAGCCTCAGTTTGGGAAGTGATGGTGATGAGTCTCACTTCATACCAGACCAGAGCACACCTAGTTAAAATGTACCACCAAACGTTGCCCACAACAGGCAAAGAGAGGTTCCTGCAGATGACTGGCCTAAAGAATGAAGTGACCAGGACAAAACAACAGAGCCCACGCAGCACACACTGGAGACACTCCGGGAAGCACCAGGTCCTGGAGGACAGGGGACACTGCACAGCAGGGAACCACAGGACCTCTTCTTCGTAGGGACATAACTCCCGAGAACAGGACATGTAGCTGACTTCCCTAACACAGAGAAACAGGCACAGAGACTTAGACAAAATGAGAAGCCAGAGAAATCTGTCCCAAATGACTGGATAAAACCACAGCAAGAGCTCTAAGCAAAAGAGACACAAGTAACATGCCTGATGGACTATTTAAAGCAATGATCATAAGGATACTCACTGGACTGCAGAAAAGAGTAGAAGACATCAGTGAGGCCCTCAACACAGAGATAAAGAAAAGAACCAATCGGAGATGAGGAGTGCAGTACACAAGATTAGAAACACACCTGATGCGATGAACAATAGCCTGGAAGTAGAGGAATGGACAAATGACCTAAAAGACAGAATAATGGAAAGTAATCAAGGTGAACAAGGGAGAGAGAAAAGAATGATGCAGAGTTAGAATAGACTTAGGGAACTCAGTGTCTCCATCAAACCTAATAATGTTCATATTAAAGGAATCCCAGCAGGAGAGAGAGAAAAAGGAGAAAATGTATCTGAAGAAATAATAGCTGAAAACTTCCTTAATCTGGGGAAGAAAACAGATATATAGATCCATGAGGCACAGAGGACCCCCAACAAAATCAACAAAAGCAGATCCACACCAAGACATTGTAATTAAATTGGCAAAATATAGTGATAAAGAAAAAAATTTACAAGCAGCAAAAGAAGACATTTACAAGGGAAGCCCCATAAAGCTAGTAAAGTTGCAGCCAAGAATACTCTATCCAGCAAGACCATCATTCAGAATGGAGGAGAGATAGAGTTTCTCAAACAAAAACTAAAGGAGTTCAAGACCACTAAGCCAGCCCCGCAGGAAATATTAAAGGGGACTCTGAGTGGAAAGGAAAGACCAAAATTGACAATATGAAGGTGTGAAACACAAAAGCAGTAAAAATGATATCTGAAAAAAAAAAATCAGTCAAGTTGCTCACAAAATAAAAGAATATAAAAAATGACAACATATACTTAAAACATGGGGGGTAGAGGAGCAAAGAAATGGGTTCAACCTTAAATAACCACCAACTTAATATAGACTGCTATATGAAAAGGTTATATATAAACCTAATGGTAACCATATATCAAAAACAACTAATATGCAAAGAATAAAGAGAAGGAAATCCAAATACATCACTAAAGAAAATCAGCAAACCATGAAAGAGAAAGACAAGGGTCAGAGAAAATCTTCAGAAACAACCATAAAATGACAATAAATATAATTACTTTCAATAAAGAATGGATAAAAAAGCAACACCCATCTACTTATATTGCCTCCAAGAGACTCATTTTAGACCTAAAGACACCTGCAGATTTAAGTGAGGGGATGGAGAAACAACTATCATGCAAATGGATGTCAAAAGAAAGCCAGGGTAGTGATACTTATATCAGACAAAATAGACTTAAAAACAAAGACTGTAAAAAGAGGAAGAAAAAGGACACTGTAGCATAATAAAGGGAGCAATCCAATAACAAGATACCACAATTGTAATATTTATGCCCCCAACATGGGAGCACCCAAATATATAAAACAGTTAATACTAACATAAATGATCTAATCGATATTAAAGTAACAGGAGACTTTAACACTCCCCTTACATCAATGGACAGATTATCTAAACAGAAGAGTCAACAAGGAAACAATGGCTTTGAATGACACACTAGAATAGGTAGATTTAACAGATATTCAGAACATTCCTTCTTACAACAGAATATACATTCTTCAAGTGCACACAAAACACTCTCCAGGATAGATCACATATTAGCCCACAAAACAAGCCCCACAAATTCAAGAAGAGCAAAGTCATCCTATGCATATTTTCTGACCACCACGCTATGAAACTAGAAGTCAACCACAAGAAAAAATCTGGAAAGACCACAAATACAGGGAGGTTAAATTCTGTTACTAAACGATGAATGGGTCAAGCTAGAAATCAAAGACAAAATTAAAAAAAAAATACATGGAGACAAATGAAACTGAAAATATGAAGTTCCAAAACCCTTGGGATGCAATAAAAGCAGTTCTAAGCAGGAAGTTTATAGCAATACAGGCTTACCTCAAGAAGCAAGAAAAATCTCAAATACCTCACCTTACACCTAAAGGAGTTAGAAAAAGAACAAACAAAATCTAAAACCAGCAGAAGAAAGGAAATAAGACTAGAGCAGAAATAAGTTATATAGAAGCTAAGAAAATAATAGAACAGTTCAGTGAAACCAGGAGCTGGTGCTTTTGGGGGGGAAAAAGTCAATAAAATTGATAAAATTGGAACCTCTAACCAAACCTATCAAGAAAAAAAGAGAAAGGACTCGAATAAAACCAAAAATGAAAGCTGAGAAATAACAACAAACACCACAGAAATACAAACAATTATGAGACTACGAAAAACTACATGCCAACAATTGGACAATGTAGAAGAAATAGATGAATTCCTAGTAACATATAACCTGCTAAAAACTGAAACAGGAATAGAAAATTTGAATAGACCCATAACCAGCAAAGAAATTGAGTCAGTAATCAAAAAACTCCCAACAACAAAAGTCCAGGACCAGATGACTTCACCTGGGGAATTCTACCAGACATCTAAAGAAGAGATAATACCTATTCTTTTCAAACTATTCCAAAAAATATCAAAAGGAAGGAAAACTGCCAAATTCATTCTATGAGGCCAGCATTACCTTGATACCACAAGCTGATAGACACCATAAGAGGGGGGCAGGGAGCCCATGTGAACTATCGGCCAATATCCCTGATATAGATGTAAAAATTCTCAACAAAATACTAGCAAATGAAATCCAACAATATGTTTCAAAAGTCATTCACACAATCAAATGGGATTTATTCCTGGGTTACAAGGGTCATTTGATACTCACTTATCAACATGATACATCACGTCAATAAGAGAACAGTAAGAACCATATGGTCATTTCAACAGATGCAGAAAAAGCATTTGACAAAGCACAACATCCATTCCCATGGTAAAAACCCTCAACAAAGTCTGTCTAGAGGGAACATACCTTAATGTACTAAAGGTCATATATAAAAACCCACAGCTAACATCTTCCTTACAGGGGAAAAACTGAGATCTTTTCTCTCATAAGGAACAAGACAAGGATGTCCTCTCTCACCACTTTTACTCAACATAGTACCAGAAGTCCTAGACACAGCAATCAGACAGCATAAAGAAATATAAGACATCCAAATGGTGAGGAAGTAAAATTTTTACTATTTGCAGATGACATGATACTATATATAGAAAATCCAGAAGACTGCACCATAAAACTGCTAGAACTGATACAGGAATTCAGTAAGGTTGCAGGATACAAAAATCAATGTACAGAAATCTGTTTCATTTCTATACACCAATAATGAAGCAGTAAAAAGAAAAATAAAACAATCCCATTTAAAACTGCTCCAAAAATAATAAGATACTTAGGCATAAACCTAACCGAAGAGGTAGAAGACCTGTACTCTGAGAACTATAAAATACTAATGAAGAAATTGAACACTACATGAAGAAATGGAATGGCATTCCATGTGCTTGGATTGGAAGAACAAATATTGTTAAAATGTCTATACTACCCAAAGCCATCTACACATTTAATGCAATCCCTATCAAATTACCAACAGCATTTTTCGCAGAACTAGGACAATCCTAAAATTTGTATGGAACCACAAACCCCCTGAATAGCCAAACCAATTTTGAAGAAGAAAAGCAAAGCTGGAGGCATCACAAATCTGGAATTCAAGTTATATTTATTACAGAGCTATAGTCTTCAAAACAGTATGGTACTGGCACAAAAATAGGCACAAAGACCAATGAAATGGATAGAAAACTCAGAAATGAACCCACAATTACATGGTCAATTAATCTTTGACAAAGCAGGAAAGAATATCCAATGGGCAAAAGAATGTTTCTTTAACAAATGGTGTTGGGAAAATTGGACAGCCACATGCAAAGGAATGAAACTGGACCACTATCTTAAACCACACACAAAAACAAATTCAAAATGGATTAAAGACCTAAATTTGAGACCTAAAACCATAAAAAGCATAGAAGAGAACACAGGCAGTAACTTCTTTGACACCGGGCACAGCAACTTCTTTCTAGATAGGACTCCTGAGGCAAGGGAAAGAAAAGCAAAAAGGAACTATTGGGACTTCATCAAAATAAAATGCTTCTGCACGGCAAAGGAAACAAACAGCTAAACTAAAAGGCAACCTATGGAATGGAGGAAGATATCTGCAAATGACCTATCCAATAAAAGGTTAGTATCCAAAATATATGAGGAACTCATGCAACTCAACACCCAGAAAACAAATAATCCGTTAAGAAATGGGTAGAAGACATGAATAGAAATTTTTCCAGAGACATACAGATAGCCAACAGATACATGAAAAGATATTCATCATCACTCATCATCAGGTAAATGCAAATCAAAGCTACAATGAGATATTGCCTCATACCTGTCAGAAAGGCTAAAACTAACAACACAAGAAAGAAGTGTTGGTGAGGATGCAGAGAAAGGGGAACTCTCTTCCATAGTTGGTGGGAATGCAAGTTGGTGCAGCCACTCTGGAAAGCAGTATGGATGTTCCTCAAGAAAGTTAAAAGTAGAACTACCCTATAATTCACCAATGCACTACTAAGTATTTAGCCCCCAAAAACAAAAACACTAATTCAAAGGGATATATGCACACCTACGTTTATAGTAGCACTATCTACAATAGCCAACTGTGGAAGCAGCCCAAGTTCCATCAATAGATGGTTGGATAAAGAAGTGTTCTATATACACAATGATTATTCAGCCATAAAAATGAAATCTTGCCATTTTCAACAACATGGAAGGAGCTACAGACTATAATGCTAAGCAAAATAAGTTAGACAAATACTATGATTTTAATCATATACGGAATTTAAGCAACAAAACAAGCAAAGGGAAAACAGAGAGAGAGAGAGAGACAAACCAAGAAAGAGACTCTTTAAATTACAGAGAACTGATGGTTACCAGAGAGGAGGTGGATGGGGGGAAATGGGTAAAATAGGTAATAGGACTTAAGGAGTTCACTTGCTGTGATGAGCACCAGGTGATGTATGGAACTGTTGAATCACTATGTTGTACAACTGAAACTAACATAACACTGTATAGTGACTGGAATTAAAACTAAAACTTAAAAATAAAAGGTGTAGCCTTTTAATGAAAAGAAACATACCACCTTTTTCACATTTGCAAAGACCCTCATAAAATCCCAACTCATCTACAATATATAATTTTTAAAATACTCTAATTCACTTAACACTTTGCCATACAGTCAGGCATCCCTTCCTCACAATTGAAAATATTCATTTTATATTTGTACTTTTAAAATTTATACATTCCAAGTTTTCACAAAAATAATTTAAACCAGATATATTTTAAATGAAACATTTGCTCCTGGGAATACAACCCGACAAACCTGGAAGAAATGTGCAAAGGCTCAAGTATTTAAAACATATAGAAGCCCATGAGAGAGGAGCATTCCACAGGCAAAAGAATGAAGAAAGAATGATACGGAGGGTACAGAAAAACCAGACATTCAAGGGAAATCAGTGCCTCTCCATGAGTGATGAAGAAAGGTTGCACAGTGGTGTTCGGTGTTTGGTCCAGGTAGAAAGGCCCAACGCCAGGAAATGACTGAAGCCTAGTTTAGTGGAAAAGGCTTTCAAGTTTCCAGACTTAAAGAGACCTCAGAGATTTGCAAGTCCAAGTCCTCGTTTTAAGTATGGCAAAATAAAATGTCTACACTTTGTATATCAGGTTAATACTTCCTGAGCAGACCCTCAAGCCAACTAGGGAGAGGAGTTTTGTTTTCCCTCAACTCCATGCTCCTACTCAAGTGGGGTTTGTTGCTGCCTCCCGGCCTGACTTAGCTGAAGATGCCACCTTTGACCTTTAAGAGCAACAACATAACCTGCGATGCTCAGGGTGTTTCTCTTGCCATCCTCACTGCCTTGCCCCGTGTCCTAGGTCACATGTTGAGGATTTGCCAGAGCCAGGAAGAATATTATTTTTTATTCCATATCTCAGAATTCCACCCCCCAACAGCAGCTCAGGAATAGAGGGGATACACACAGCTAGTAATTTTTGTATTCAAAAAGTAGCTCCTTTCATGTAGAGCATTTTACTGTCATTTCAGGAAATAAAAAGATCTTATTTGTAAAAATAGCCACCAATCACTTCTGCATTTTATAGTATAGGCACCCACCTTTCCCCTGAGTCCACCACCACCAACATGCAGGTGTTTTGTTTGTTTTTAAAAGTTATCTCAGAGAGCATGCACGCACACACACGCACGCACGCACGCACACACCACCGGCAGCGGCAGAGGGAGAGAATCTCCAGCAGACTCCCTGCGGAGTACGGAGCCCAACTTGGGGATCCATCTCACAACGCGGAGATCAGGGCCTGAGCCAAAATCAAGAGTTGGACACAACCAAATGAGCCACCCAGGCACCCCCCCACGTAGTAGTTTAAGTATCTGTTATATAGACCCAATGTTCGTTGTATCACAACTAAAATGGATTTACTCCCACTGGGCATAACCTCTCTGTAAGCTTAAGGCTAAGCCGTAAGACATAACCTCTCTGTAAGCTATCTGCCCGATAAGGATAAATGATTATCTTAAGTTCACTGAGTATCTTGGATCAAAGAAGGCAGCTTAATAAAACTATTATGAAAAAGTTTACTCCTACAATATCACTTTAAAGGTTAACTAATACATCTGTTGACTGTTTCCTTATTGGTCATGCTGATTTTAAACTAGTCTCAGATGCATTTCATTTGCATATGTAAAATATTTAATAATTGATAGTTTAGCCTGATTTAGGTGGCCTCTACTGAAACATTTCTATTAAGCTTAATTTTCATGCACTGATTACATTTCTTGCAGTTTGCTAGTCTTTGCTCAGTATCACTTTTTGCTCTGAAAATCTCAAGGCAACCCTTTGAGATTTTCACACTTAAAAAAAAAACCAGCACGGTGGTAGTTGCTTTATATATTCTACTTAACAAGACCTGTTTATTCTGACCTGTTTTCTATTTCAGCTGTAAACTATACTGTTTATGCAAAATAACTAATATATTACAGGTGCACAAATTATAAAATTTAGTACCCTCTCTAAAAGCATAATGGAACATTCATAACCCCTAGAATCTATTCAGAAATATCAAACATTTGGTCCCCTTTCAGCAAGTGCTAACACACAACCCTGAGGTTGGGCAAAAACTGCTGTGAGCTCTGTAGTTCAAATACAAAGGTTGTAGTACAGAGCAGCTCGGCTGAACACCCGAGTGGCAGTCAGAAAATCTGGAAGCTGTCTGTTCCAAGATTTAACTTCCCCCCCCCTCACAAATGAAACTGCATTCTCTCCCTGATAATTACTATGTGTTTTGTAGTATATTTCATTGTATTCATGACATTTTTACAAAGAAAATTGAACTGTTTGGTATCATGTTTTGTTCTCATAACCTAAAATAGTGAGGAAGAGAGTTGAAAAAAAATAGCACAATTAATTTTGTGTGAATTACAAAAAGAAAATGGACTACTGCAGTTTGAAAGTTCATACAAAAATACATGTTAGATGTATTTCAATTATTCAGGTAGCAGATCATGGGGAAAATGTGCCAAGGGAGATATTATTTGCAAAAAGGTCATGCAAGGGTGAGGAAAGCTAACTAGAATATGGATCTCGAATAGGTCATTTAGGTGAAAGTATTTGAGCTCATTTAAGGAGTAATAAGTGTATATAAGCTCACAAGAAAAAATAAGGAAACCTCACTTGTATTCATTTATAAATTAGTCATAATTTGTCAGTACATATATTGGTTGTAATATAGGGCAGCACTTTAAATCACTATTTAATATCAAATGTTTGTACTATTGCTGTAGACCTTTTATTGATAGCATGTTATAATTGAGTTTCAAGAAAAAGCATTTCCAGCCCCACTTTACAGTTACTGGTTTTTATCATAGTAGGTAGAGATTCTGATTCACAGTTACTTGTATAATTTTATGGTCACACACTCCACTCGTTTAAAGTCTTTGACATAGAGTATGATTGCATACACTCTTATTCCAAAAGAAATTTTTGTGTTGTTCTATTTCTTCCTCCTTATGCAGGTTAGGGAGGTACAGAAAAAATACTTTCTAAACCTTATTTGATTAGAAACTTTCATTCTAGGTATGTCTTGGTATGTAAATGTTTCAAGTTGCAGATTTCTAATGCCAAAAAATTACTTTAACAAAAACATTGGTATTTCAGTGCATTAAAGTATATACTGGAATATCAAAAACTAGTATTGACTCTGTATATTAAAAAGAAAAATCTCAGATTTGATCAAATTCTCCCCTTTTAAGAACATAAACAAAAACTGCCCCCATGTGTGTCCTTAAGCACAAAGTCTGCTTTAGTGAATATATCTATGTGTGATTATACTTCTCTGCCTAGGAAGAGAATATTGGTTACTGTCATTGCTAACATGACAAGCAACCAAACTACACCTAGAGCCGAGGTATCAAATTCACTGCTGCCATCTGACTGGTAGATGCGTTTTTTTTTTCCCCTAAGTTTTATTCAGTTGCCAACGTTTAAAAATTGTTAGATTTCACATTAAAAAGTCCATCTTTTCCATGAAAATCTAAACTTCTAGTTTCTCTTGAAAACTCTGTTCTTACTTGGCAACAAAAGCTGTCACCGGGACCCTGTTGAGAAAGAGCTTGTGTTCCCCACGTGGCCACAGCTTGCCCCCAACACAGCTGACTTGTTTAGATTGATGATCTGGGCCTGTGGGGGCATATCGAGTTTGCAA
This sequence comes from Zalophus californianus, assembly GCF_009762305.2. Classification (NCBI taxonomy): domain Eukaryota; kingdom Metazoa; phylum Chordata; class Mammalia; order Carnivora; family Otariidae; genus Zalophus; species Zalophus californianus. The sequence goes on along the minus strand of NC_045597.1, from coordinate 158,572,048 downwards.
ATCCTGAACTATGGGTGTACTGGATGCATCAATGCTGGGAGCCTAAGGGACGCAGGAGTCTAAATGTGCAGAGACAATTGAACCATTATTATTCTGAGTAGTGGTCCTGTTTGCAGGATTCTGGGCACAGATCCAAAAAATTCCATGTTGAGGAGGAGGTGTTAGGATCCATCTACATTAGAACCCCTTGCTTCTTCCTGGTCTTTAATGCAGTGGAGGAAATTAAGCCTCTCTTCCCGGCTTTGGAGCAAAAACGGCAAGCATCTAGAAGCCTACCAGTCATTCCAAGCCGGAAAAAAATTTGGCTTATTGTCGTTGCTTTTGTAAGGTCATATTCCTATTCCACTCTTCTTTCTGATAACTAATTTCCACATAGGTTGCTCTCAAAGTTTCAAAGACAGCACTATTTGCAAAATAGAAACACATAAGGAAAGAATTCGAGCCCAAATAGTTTATCATAGCAATGACCGTATGTCTGAGTCCATTCAAGCTGCTGTAACAAAAATATCATACACTGGATGTCTTATAAGCAACCAACATTTATTTCTCATCATTCTTGAGACTGGAAAGTCCAAGATCATAGCATGGGCAAATGTCTGGTGAGGGCCCACTTCCTGGTTCATGGATCTCACCTTTGTGCTGAGTCTTCACATTGTGGAAGGGACGAGCTAGCTTTCTGGAGTCCCATTTATTAGGGCTCTAATACCAGTTATGAGGGCTCTGGCCTCATGAACTCATCACCTTCCATGGGCCCCACCTCCTAATACCTTTGGGGTTAGGATGCCAATATATGAATTTGGGGCACACAAACATTCAGACCATAGCACCACATTTTCTTCTTTTTTACTATCCTGGTCACTAACTCCAATCAACTTAATGTCATTTTATAAAGTATCTCTTGGAAATATTATTAAAAAATCAGAAAGATAATCAGCTTCCTATATCTGATCTTACACAAAGAAGTAAGTCTCACCTGTAACCTACCTGACTCTCACCCCAATAACCACCATTTACCCAATACATCCCCTGGCATAGCATCTCCAGAGTTCAGGAAACTTAATTCATATGGTAAGGGCAAGATTCATTGTGAGAATGAGTCAGAAATTATCCCTCAGGGTCTGAGGTGCCCAGGATGGGCAAGCACAAATAGTTTAAGAGTCGGTCAGGGAATGCAATAAGAAACAATGGCCTCCTTTTACCAGATCCTCTCCCTGGGACCCAAACCAATTACTCAGCATCCCTGGCTATTGACCATAAAGATCATGTGAGGGGGAAGCGGAATGAACACAGTATTCCATCAACAAAGCTGAAAAGCAGAACCATTAGCTTCAAGCTAATATTGTTCTCTGCTCCCTTAGACTCTGGTGTGACCATCTGCTGGATAGCAACTCTGCCACACTTAGGGTATCACATCAACTACAACATTTTTGTATTTAGATACCTTCCCAATGGATAAACTATAGCTGCTGGTAAGAATATAGTTATTAAGGTAATTTTTACCAGACAAGAGATATAAGGAAAAATATATAGTTTACTGTCAGAATGAATCAGAAATACAACAATTATATTATCCCAACTAAAGCATGAATGGAAGTAAAAATTAGGGGGGAAAGTGTCTGAATTTTATTTAAGACAAATATTGCAAAGTTGTTTTAGAAATTTGACACATCAGATTTAATCCCCTCAATGCTGGATAAAGAGACCATTTGGAATAATGCTTTGTTCTAGTTTAGAATAGATGAATTGAGCTTCTTTGATGTGACAGACCCCAAAACTTTTAAATTTAACTGATCAATAATCTCCCTTACTATGATTTATACCTGCTTCCCGTGCCCTATCAAAGTTATTAAAATTAAAACAATATCACAAATAAAAAGTAAAATATTGTGTTCTGCTGGAGCCCATGTTCTAAGGCAGCAACTATTAGCAACAATGATTTCTCATTTTACATGAGATTTGGTGAAAAAAATAAATCATATAGGCTCAAAAATGCACCTATGTTCACTTTTTATTATTTTACAAGGAAACAGTCTTAAGAAATGGAAATTCTTTTAAATACCAAACTTAGATACTTTTCAGAAGTTTGTGCATGTTAAAGGCTTATTTAACTCTAAAAAGACAATTTGTATAACCCTAAAAAAAAAGTAAGCTCATTTTGCTTTTACTTCTCTCAGAGGAAGCAAACAATGCAAGCTCCAGACTTTTAAAATTCCTTTTAAAGTTTTACACTAAAGCCAGAAATAACACTGACGCAAAGAGAAACTCAAATAAAAGCATTCTAATATAAGAAAGCTATAGTGAATTTATAGAATTTGCTTTATTTTTAACCAAATTTACTGCTGAACACATGCAGAGAAAATTCTCAAATTCAAATTTTTTTGCAGGTGTGATTGTATGTCTGCAATTTCTTGGTTTTAAAAAATCTGTATTTGAAATGAGTTTTACTTCTAATTAGCAAATTATACTCATGATAGATGTACCTCATTCCACAGATTGAACAGCTATGTAACTACTTAGCAGTAAGAACCAATCTAATTGAAATCCTTCCCTTGAAGTGTTAAAACTTCTGCATGATTCTAGGCATGGCATGCAAAACAAAGACCATTAGTCCATAAACAGGAATCTACACTTCTAAGAATCATGGAGTTTTACTGTTACTTATGAGGAAATTGAAGCACACTGCCTTGTCCAAAATGGTGATCAATGTTAATCAATCAAACAGGAATTCTATTATCCCCAAATAAAGCATGAATGGAAGTCAGGAGAATGGCTGAACAAGAATTCTAGTAGCTGGACTCCAACTAAAATGCTTTTTGTCTGAACAATTTTCTGTCCTAATTCTTTTTCAGGGGCAGAATACAGGAGTGGAGTGGTGGACATGGAGGGAAAGGCAGGTGAGCAAAGTGGTATTTTACACTATTTTAATGTGAGCTCCTGGCTCATTTAAATCCCAGGTTGATTTTCCTTTATATGAATGCTCTTATGCCAAAGTTTTTCAATCCAAATATATATTGATATATATATGTATATATATATCTCCAAAAAGTTATACTCTGAAGAAAACAGATTATAAATAAAAAAGCAGTAATAACCCTGACAAGTAAATTTTCGTCTTAAGAACTATAAAGCTGTGCGTAACTCATGTGCCTTCCTGAAGTAATTTCCTGCATATGTAAACATGCACATCCAAATCCAAGGCGTTGTGCAGCTCTAAAATAAGACTGGGTTTGTTCTTGTTGTTTGTTTGCATGTTTTTCTATCTCCATCTTTGAATGCCATTCCCCGTGGACACAGCACAATTGTAGGCGGCATCAGATCAACGGCCAGGTGAGAATGTTCCAGAACAGAAGGACCACGTGATATTAGGGGTATAGTTGGGGGGGGGGGGGTGTGGTGGGAAACAGTTGCAGTTATTCTCCAGATAATATCTGGATATAATCTGCAGTATTCTCCAGATACGCCCTGAATTGGTGTGTTTCTGATTAATGCAGTTTTTTTTTTATTTTTGGATAAATAAAATATTTTACTCTTACTTTTTTAAAATATTTTCAAAGATTCAGAGCACATCATGTCTGCTACAGACAGGAACACCTTGGATTAGGGCAGCTCCTTTCCATTCCAGTAGGACTTCAACAATTATTGACAGAGAAGACTATTTTGTCAAGCCATTATTTCAAAACCCTAAGGTGCAACAGCTATATCTCAAAGAGTAACTCTTAAAAATTACTTAAATCAATCTCTTACAAGAACAAGAATATCACTCAATGTGGTAAAATAAAGGAACCCTAAAGGACTTACTGTGCCCAACAATTCGTTCTCTCTGTACCATGTTTGTCCTCTCCCCTACTCTGTTTTTCTCTCATTTTGCCCATACCGGGCTAACATTACCCCTGACAAGTGAGTGATTCGGTAGGAGAAAAATTCAGATTGCTTCTCTGGAACATGAAAACAACCTGTTGGCGGGTTGTAGTCAGTCAATAATGGGTCAATGCAGGGATACATAAACCAAAATGGCTTGAGAAAACTAACCCTATTTGTGACTAACCAGCATAGTCGATTCAACCAGAATGATCTAAATGTTTCAGCCTAAGTATTTCCATTGTTCCCCCTGGAATTTTACTTTACTATAAGTGTATTATGCAATAAAGATTTTTGTTTACATTATGTAAAATTTGTCACGGAAAAATACTAAAACACTCCTTCCCAGATGCCTGCAGGTGATAAAATGATATTGTACAGATTTTCCTTTAATGCCTACCATTTATTTTCAGGTGTTATCAATTATATCTCTCATTCCTACCTTGGGCAGACACTGCCAGTTGCCTACCTAATGGCAGCTTCCCTCTTTGTTCAAGGTACCTCGATTTTCTTTAGGTCTCAGACAGCCTTATCCTTTCTGGAAGGGGGTGGAATTGCTGATTAGTTTAAGCGCATCCCAGTAATTCCATTCTCCTGGCTATAGTCAACATAGGCATGGCTACATGACCCACCCTCTGACCAATGAGTCAAATGGGAATCTCTGACTTAAGATTGCAGAGAAAGATTTTTCCTCCCTTACACTGGGACACATGACAAAAACCCTGTCATGTGTTTGGCAACATTGAGACACAAGAAGTCACTGAATTAACCAGTCATGGAGGTGCCATCCACTTGTTGTTTTGTAAGATAATAAAATGCCCTTAATGTTTTAGCCACATTTTAAGATGAGTTGGTTACTTGCAGCCAAAATCATCCTAGCTAATATGCTGCCCTTTAGAACAAGAAGAAAGCAAGCAGTTATGGATTCTTCCCTGCCTCACATAGGAATTGACAGCACCTAAATAATTTAATAAGGGGTACTGAGTCTATGTGATAATGTATGTGAATGCTTCCACAAACAGAGTACAGCCATTTAAAAATCGAGCCACATCTTATCTGACCTAATTGAAACACACATTCAGAAGTCTGGAAATAAAGCTAAATTTAGTCCATAGTTTTTTGGGTTTTTTCCCCAAATGTCCACGCTATGTAACATGTTAATTTCAGAATCCCTTTTCTATCATTGTCTCCAAATTAATACAACAGGGTCAAGGGAATCTTCATATTTTTCTGATCAGCTGATTTTGTAGGTGAGAATGTTTTCACCAATTTAAACTATAGCTCAGTTTTAAAATGCACAAAAGATTGAACCTTGGCTAAGTAGTCTCACCATTTTCTCATCTATTTGGAATAGAACACACAGGTGTGCTTTGAAGTTTATAAACCATGCCTCAGTACTTTTAAAATAACTTCTGGAAAATTTAAAAAGAGTGTGAATCAGCCTGTGCTCAGGAAGGTGGGCCATGTTCATCATATTTACTATTATGACATATTAGATTATTTTCTTTCAGTGCTCGAAAGGCACATGCTTTCCAAAAGAGAAATACAGTTCTTTATATTTGGTTCACATAATCCAGACCTGCAGTGTCAGTGCCTGAAACAAATTACTGTTTATATTAGAAACTTAGTTTAATAAATTAGGTCTGGTCTATGGACTGTCAAAGTCCTTATAGTCTGCAATTCATATGTAACAGATGCCTTCTCCATGACTCTTAACTAGAAGTGGCCAACGTGATTGCTTCCTCCTTGCCGTTACTACATTTTGTAGGTTTAGTTATCTACTGCCCACAGAGAATTAAAAACAATTTAAAAGGGCATCTGGAATAAAGCACTCCAAGGGAAAAAAAAATCTTTCCATATGCAATAACTTTCTGTTTAGGTCTGAGAATTATTCAATAATTGGCACTTGTTTAAATAGACCATTCAGGATCAGTTTGGTTTTCCCATTTCAGATTGAGTTACAGGACCCTTTCTTTTTTTTTCCAAACTCACTTTTGCAAGTCCTAATTTCCAGCATATCTGTGGCACCACTGTGATTAACAGAGTAGCTAATTTTTATATAGGATACAAACACATTTTTCAGAAGTGTGGTAAATAATTCACTAATTTTTCCACAGATTGCTTATAAATTATGAATTTTAGCCTACTTGCCCTAGTTTAGAAAATACACTGGTAAAACAGAGGAGCAAAAAGTGGTTAACTTTCATTTATGAATTTATACAATTTAAATTTCATGAGAAACCTGGGTTCTTCCATCTTTTATGCTACCGTCCTCACTAGCATCCCTTTAAGTATGGGACCAAGAAACGTGTGGTTGCTCCTTCTGGGATCTCCACCCCTTGCATCGTCTTCACTCAACACAAGAACAGTTGTGGCATAAAAAGTTAATAATGACGCACATGCAGGAGATTAAATAAGACCATGGCAACTTCCATCAACTCACATCAACACTCATAAATTCAGATCTATGGACAATCTCACCGCCAGTTTCTCCCTTTTTAATCTCTACTTTGAATGTTAGGATGCATTTCCTTTGGGTTGTTTGGCCAGGAAACTCTCAATTCTAGAATTTCCAAGCAAGGGATTAATCAAGCATATTGTATTAGCTCACATCTTGAGGACTAGACGGAGAAGGTACTCAGTGACCTTTTCATATTGATGTCACCACGTTGACATTTCAATAAAGAAAATTATTCTTGGTATGAAAGGAAAGGATTTCCTTGTAACACCACCACCACCACCACCAAAAATATCAGGCACAATTTTTAAAATCTTACAGATTTAAAGCATTCTCAGTAGACACTGCATTTGCACTAAATAGAAAGGTATTAGCCCGTTCACACAATGAAACGCAGGTACACAATCCTCAGGGCCTCCTTTACCAACACAGCGATCTGTGAATATGTAATCTTATTTTAAATTTCACTCTTGTTCTTCGATCTTTCAAATGATTATAGTTTTCCTGGAGTGAAAATAACTTAAACTTACTAGACTTTTTAATATCTTTACAGCCAAACTGCTACAATTCTCACTTTGCTAATCTGTAATTCTCGCAGAAGAACTGGCAGCGCTACCCGGCCTTTAGCAAGGACCCTGGAGTGAAATCACTTAAAACTTCCTCTATTTTAATTTCAAATGATATACTCTGTATATAAAGCACACAAATATGCTCGATCAAATACACTGACATGTACCTGCGATGGTAACATTTCTTCTTGATACCCTTGGGCTGTGGACAGTCATGAATCGGGGAAGACGTGGCCGACTACAGAACCAGGACAGGGCTCAGATTTCGGGAACTCTCCACCCTCATCTCACGCCTCTGAATGCCCAGGCATTTTACTTGATTTGAGTAAGATGCCACAGCTGAGCTGGGGAAGCAACTGGCTTTGAACCCACATGTGTTACCTTAGTTTGTTTTTCAATCCTGGTTGCCCATCAGATCACCTGGAAGTTTTGCAGAAATAACAGCTCAGACTGACTCTACGTTCTTAGCTGGTCTGGAGTGGAACCAAGGCTTGAGTATTTTTTTTTTTCATCTCCTTGGTGATTCTGACATGGTCTAGATTTGGAACCACTGGACCACTGCTCTTTGTATCACAATTTTATATTTCAAAAAATCAGAATTATATTTCCAGATTTATCATCATCCTTTCACAGCCTCTTCTCTGAAAGCAGCTGACAAATGTATTTGAATATTCAGAGAATGAAGCTGAAATTTGAAAAGTAAAAACTTCATTTCACAAGAACCCAACTGTACAGGACCCCCGAGAAACTAGATCATGGCTAGGCACTTGGGTTTAACTAGACACACTAATCACAAGACAATATTAACATTTGCTTTTAGCAAGAAAGTCAAGGGAGAGAAAACATCTAAGTAGAGGAGACACAAATATTTAGAAAAACTCAAAATCGGTTTTGTTCTAGAAATCTAGATCTATAATAGATTGCAAAATATCAAATACAATGACAAAATTAAACATCTTCCCCAAACTAATAATGAACTCACAAAACAGGTAGAAACCATTATCTTTCATATATAATAGCCATAGTAACATGTTGCCATTTTTTGCCGAATAAAAATTATATCTCCTCCACCGTCACATTTTTTTTAATTTAAAATATCCTGTGTCAATGAGCATTTTAGGAAACTAGACACTCTCATTCTCTACTGATGATAACGTTAAGTTGATACAACATTTTCCTTGGAGGCTATGATGGTTAATTTTATCCAAATTAATTGGGCCACAGGATGCCCAGATAAGTGATTAAACATTAATTGTGGGTATGTGTCTGGAGGGTGTTTCCAGAAGAGAATAACATTTGAATTGGTGAACTGAGTAAAGCAGATGGTCCTCCCCAATCTATGTGGACTTCATCCAGTCCACTGAGGACTGAATAGAACAAAAAGACACAGGAAGTTTGCACTAACTCTGTCTGTCTCTCTCTCACTTTCTCTCTGCCTCACTGTTGAACTGAAACATCAATTTCTTCCAGCTCATGGAGTTCCTGGTTCTCAAGCCTTCAGACTGGCTGAAATTAATACCATGGGTAGCTCCCAGATTTTGTCTTGCGATTAGTGTTAGTTTATCCCAATGTACTAAGCACTTAGAACACTTGCTACACTGCTCCCTAGGGAGAAAAGCATAAAGGCTCATGAGAACAACTAAGGGCCCACAGTAGGTTGAAGTGGCTCTCAGGTCACAATAGAAGAAAAGGAGAATAAATGATACTGAGTGCCTACAATAAACTCAGCCCTGGACTAGATATTTTTTCATCCATCACCTAATTTACTCCCCTCTGCAGCCCTATGAGATGCATATGATCCCAATTTCCCATTTTACAGGTGAAAACACTCAGGCTCAGAGCAGATAACCAATTTATAGCTAATGATCCAAACCTATGGCTTCAAAATCCATGCTGTTTCCCTGTACCTCACTATCCTCCCCACAGCGACAGAAGACCCTGCGATGCCCAACTTCAAGCAATAACTTGGAAATTCCCATATCTTGGAGGCCAAATGGAGATTCAGATCAAAACGTAACCAGAGCACCTTATTGTGATAGTATCTGGGAGCCACAGGTTTCCGAAGGAGCAGCTTCAGGTGCTCAGCCTCCCCGTGAGCGAAGCAGCACATCATCAACCCCTCTGGGCTGCTTGGGATGAAGTCTTAGTGCAAATCACTCCTTCTCAGATCATTTGATCTATATCTGATACTTAAAATATCTGATACATGAAATTTTATAAACCCAAAGAACATTCAAGGAAAATTTGCCACCTCTACAGTGTTAAATAAGGGCTCAGAAAAAACTGATGTTTCTACACCATCCTGATTCCAGATTTTCACCAAGAGCCCAATGTAAGCAAAGGAAAACACGACTGCTTTGAATTTAACATCAGCCTGCAGGAAAGACCTTATTAATTAGACTGTCAATTTGTAACTCACGATATCTTTTATGTTTCTTAATATTTCCAGTATAGGCCTGGGAACTTGAATAAAAACAATTTCTCTTCAAAAATACGATCCTTTCTCAGGGTGCCTGGGTGGCTCAATCAGTTAAGCGTCTGATTCTTGATTTCAGCTTAGGTCATGATCTCAGGTTCATGAGACTGAGCCCCCTGTAGGGGTCCTACCCACCGCCTCCCTACCAGGCCCACTCGCATGCTTTCTCTCTCTAAAAAAAAAGATCCTTTCTCACTGAATGTACTTAACACAATCTAAATGTTGGTTTATTATATTCAAATATTAAACTCAAGCTAAGAAGAATACACAGTGAAGCAAGTTAAGAGTCCATATTATATTTTTAAACACAATCTAGATTATATGTAATGCATTATTCCACTTAGAATAGTCCAATAAATCACACTGGAGCATATCAATAGTGATTCAATTAAATTATTTAAAATCAATGACTATTGATAAAAAGGAAGTGTTTTATTCTTGCCTCTAATGTTCTACTTCACTGAAACAATAATTAGAAACCTTAGAATTATCTTTTAAGAATGCAAAATATTTCATTATTCTGAAACCCAATACTTTATTCTCAATAGAGCTATGGGACAGGGAAGTCTTCAGTTGCTCAGTCTCAATTTCCAGAAAGGTGAAGAAAGACCTTCCTCAATCCTGTCACAGGACTAGAAATTTCCAGTCTCAACATCATTTCTAAAATATCCCTTTAAAGGACAAATATTGTAATTTCCCTGAAGTGCTCATGTCGTAGAATAAATCAATCCATTTCCATAATTTCTTTTTTTTAAAGATTTTATTTATTTATCTGACAGAAAGAGACACGGCAAAAGAGGGAACACAAGCAGGGGGGATGGGAGAGGGAGAAGCAGGCCCCCTGCTGAGCAGGGAGCCCGATGCGGGGCTCTATCCCAGGACCCCAGCACCACAACCTGAGCCAAAGGCAGACACTCAACAACTGAGCCACCCAGGCTCCTCTCCATACTTTCTCACCTGACACTGCAGTGGTCGCTGAGGGAACAGGACATACCATAAGACCATTGTGATAGGAAAAGCATATTGTGGTACCACAATGAGACCTTAGATAGGCAGAATGAAGGAGCAGCTTTTTTTTCAATCGGTGAGTAGAAGACTGTAACACTTTCTTCATTTGACATGACAGCTTAGGACCAGACTGCAGGTGCTTCATTTAAATTTTTTTCTTTTCCTTCTCTTAACTCCCCACTCCTTTGTTGTGTTATTGAGCATTAATCTTTTATACCCACATTTCTTTTTTTTTTTAAGATTTTTTTTTTTTATTTATTATGAGAGATAGAGAGAGAGGCAGAGGGAGAAGCAGGCTCTCCACGGAGCAGGAAGCCCGATGTGGGGCTCCATCCCAGGACCCTAGGATCATAATCTGAGCCAAAAGCAGACACTTAAATCACTGAGCCACCCAGGCACCCATAGTTCTTTGTAATGCTTTCAGCATCCTTCTTTCTTCAGCTTCTACAAAGAAGCTGAATTACAAAATTCAAAGTCATGTCAATAGACTTGAGGGTATTCGAACACTCTTGAATAATCCTGAGGACACTGACCCGAAGTAGTCTTGGAATGATGCTCATAGGAGAACTTTGGTGTGCTCTTTGTACAAATTAGAACAGAGGAGGATGTGGTTTTCCTGTTGCTAAAAAGTTAGGCGTCATTGTGCCATTACTTTCTATCTTCACCTATCACCAGCATTTTTCAAAATTTTAATTGTAGGTCGGCACATGTTCACAATGGTACAAGTAAAATGTGTTCCTAACACAAACGTCAAATGAAAGTCTATAATCTTTGAAATAACTTATAGAAAATGAATCATGCTACTTTATTCATTTTTAGCTTTCTTTATGCTATAATCGCAAATACTTAAAAGACAGCTGGTAGAAACCGACTCCAAATGAGAAATTTATACTTTACATTTTAGTAAAATAAGTTATTTTAAAACTTGGTCCCATGTTTTCTTGAACACCTAGGCACATCCCTTGTTTGAATTTTCATTGGAACTCCCTTCTGAAACAATACTAGCCTAACTATGCAATATTTTAATGAACTTAACCTTTTAACAACTTCTAAAGGCACCATCTAACCTGGTTCCTTAGCTTTAATACTTACAATGAAATGAATAGCTTAATTTTTATTTAGCTGCCATTTTCTCTTTTTACTTTAAAACATTGAAAATAAATAATTGGATACTTTTTGCTTTTCTCCTGGTTATATCTTTGAATTCCCTAGATTTTTATCTTATTATACGCATAATCAAGCTCAACATCATGTATCAGCCCCTTGAGGCTCTCATTCTGCAAGTGTAAATTTGGCATAATTTTTTCATGAAAATATGGATTAAGAGAAAATGGTCATGGAAAATATTAATATATGGTACATTCTCACCTTTGTGTCTGCTGGGAGCAGAATCTCCATAGTTTATTACCATGTTTATTAATATTCAACCACTATCATCTATCCTAAGAAAGAATTATAATTATGTATTTTTGATCAACAAAAAGTAAAAAAAAAAAAAATCATCATCATAGATGTGTCTCTGAGGTTAAGGTAAATAGGTAATTCCCTGAGATTAAAGGAAATAAATAATGCTCCAAAACAAATAAGGAATTGAAACCAAAGATATACATGATGAGTCAGTTTCATTTTAATTAGGCATGCCCTATGTCGGTCTAAAAAGTATTATATGGCAAAAGTCTGGATTCACTGTGTTAAATCACTATCACTACAGGGAGAAAAGGTAAGGTTAGGGACAAGTGCCCCTTAATTCAAATCAATTAAAACAATTTTGGGGACACAATTCTAGGGAGCATCTTCCCAAAAGGCACTGTACTAGTAGAGTCTTAATAATTTCTCTGTGACTCTGTCTTTCTCTGTCTTTCTATCTCTGTCTCTGTCTCCCTCTCTCTCAGTCTCCCTCTCTCTCACACAAAGATAAATTACTATTCTTGCTCCCACTTAGTCTGAAGTCCAAGAAATACATGTTAAAAAGTAACTGTATGTCAGTCCTACCCAGAGACACCATGACAAATCAGACAAGGTCTCTGTTTTAAGGAAATCACAGTGTAGAAGGAGATGGATGAGTGATCTCACTATGGTTGTTCTGACATATTCTACTTGTTGGAATAAAAATAAGTATGTGGACCCCAATAACACAAGATTCCCTATGAGAGGTATAATGAGAATAATTAAGTCATGAGAAACAACCAAGTGTTCATCACATCATGTGCCCTCCTTAATGCCCATCACCAAATTACCCCATCCCCCCCCGACCCACCACCCCTCCAGCAACCCTGAGTTTGTTTCCCAGAGTTAAGAGTCTCTCATGGTTTGTCTCCCTGATTTCTTCATTACATTTGAAACTAATGACGTACTATATGTTGGCTAATGGAATTTAAATTAAAAAAATTCACTCAGCAACAACAACAACAAAATAACTAAGTAAATCACCAATGTGTCAGCTTTGTGAAAATACTCTTTTAAGCTTTACATAGGTTATCCCAACTGAACTCCGATAGCAACCCTACCACCATTTACTGATAAAGAAAATGAGGCACAGAGAGTTTCAATAGCCTCTCCAAGGACAGTAAGGGGCAGAATTAGGATGTAATATAGGAATTGGGCCTCCAAAGATTGTGTGTTTAACCCTACTCCTTCTCAAAATGCAAGGACATTGATGGGAAGGAGAATTCATGATGGCAGAGGTCACTGGTGATGGTTTTTGATGGAGGTGGCCTATTTCCTTCATTGAACAAATATTTACTAACAGTTGGGCACAAGACACTATGCTAGACACCAGGGATACATTGGCAAATAAATAACAGAAATAACATCAGATAGGCCAACTTGATGCATAGTTAAGGTTTCAATAAAAAGAGATGAAGCAGGGTAAGGGTTAGGGATTAGAAAATCATTCCCCTGTGAAAATCACTATATTTGCAAATGCACCAAAATGGAAATAAGTGATTGCTTCCACATTTAACTGCAGAAAAGATATGAATTATATTTAAATTCCATCTTATTTATTTTTTGAGTATAGTTGACACAAAATATTACATTAGTTTCATGTGTAAAACACAGTGGTTCGACAAGTTTATACATTACGCTATGCTTACAAATGTAGCTCCCATCTGTCCTAATACATTGTTATTATAATATCATCGGCTGTATTCCTTATGCTGTGCCTTTTATTCCCATGACTTACTCATTCCACAACTGGAAGCCTCTATCTCCCTCTCCTCTTTGACCATTTTGCCCATCCCTCTTCCCCCTGCCCGCTGGCAGCCATCAGTTTGTTCTCTGTATTTATGGTTCTGATTCTGTTTGCCATTTAATCGTTTTTTCTTTAGATTCCGTTTTAAGGGAAAGGAAGAGTGGGGAGGCAAAAGAAATCTTTGGACCTTGTGGTCAGTAGCCTTTAAAATGGCCCCCAATAACCCCCACCTCCTGATATTCATGCCTTTGTGCAGCCCTATCCTTGAGTGTAGTAAACACTGAATGACTCACTTCTCCTGGACAGAACATAGCAGAACTGAAAGGGTGTCTCTTCCGATATTAGATTATAAAAAGACTGTGGTTTCCATTTTGCATTCTCTCTCTCTCGCTCTGTCCTGAGGAACTCACAGTGGGGGAAACCAGCTACCACATCATGATATAGCCTTGAGGAGAGGCCCATGTGGTGAAAACCTGAAACCTGCCAACAACCAGCTGAGTAGTGGATTCAGCTGAAAGTGCATTCAGACCTACTCTCCCTGCCTGACCCTTGGTCAGCTGAAGCCTCAGATAAGACCCCAGCCCCAGCTGACAGTTTGATTACAACCTCATGAGTCAAAAACTAATCTACACCCAGATTCTTAACCCGCAGAAACTGTGAGGTAATAAATATTTGTTGTTTTAAGCTGCTGTTTTAGAGTTGTTACTCAGCCATAAATAACAATTAAAACATCTTTCTACAGAACTTGAGTCTCTTCCTACAATATTCCACTTTGAATACACAAATCTGCATCACAGAATCCTATTTCATAAATGACCCTTAGCACGATGATAGGAAGGCTCTCGGAAGAGAAGAAGGAAAAGAGAGAGATGGATAAGAAGGGAGGGAGGGAGACAGCAAATGAAAGTTCTGGCAAAGGCAACTCTGAGGGTATCCTCGGGCCCAGAGAGAAACTCCAAACTTAAATGTATGAGGTTGTGTATGCAGAGTCTGCCTGGATATGAGTGGCATCTAAGTTTTGTAGGCATGTATGGTGTTCCTGGTGTTTACATAGCTTCTGTGTATTATTTTCTGTTTTGTAATGCTTGCATTTTGAATTGGGGGACCGTGTTGACTGAATCAGTTTGAAAGTGTGGCCATTTCCTTAGACGACATTTATTCATTCAGGATTGTGCTTCTTAATTAATCATTTGATTAATATTTTCTGTGGCCCAGAAGTTCAATCAGAGATACACCTTTTTTTTTTTATAGACAATCAACAACATGTAGCAACTGATGTAACCCAGCATGTATGGGTAGTTAGAGTGGGCACTATTTTTTATTTGCTTTCGAACTGCTGAGCAGGCTGAACAATAGGCAATAAACAAGTCATTTTGTATGGCTTTTGTGAGACTTGAAAATAATTTTGACTTAATGGAAACTGATGCTTTGTCGGAAGCCCTGCCAGGGAAGCAATAGAAGACCCACATGGTAAGTGCCCCACACAGATCTTCACAAATGATAGAGTCACATTTAACTTGAAAATTGGGTGGCAAGGGTCAGCCTGTAGTGTAGAATTAATAGGTGGTGTCTCACTAAGGCTCTTCACCTCCTGCCTTGAGAAAACTTTCAAGGTTTCTACAGATAAAGAAAAGGACTCAAGGACCAGAGACACCTCAAATATGTAGATGACACTGTCATCTTTTGCTAAAGCTAAAGACCTTGAAGCAATGGTGAAAGAATGTAACAGAAGAGCAAAGAATCTGGATCATTATATAAAAGAAGCATATGCAAAATCACATCGAGTACATACATTCAAGAGGGAAAACTGGCTGCAAAAAAATTAGGCATTGCAAAGAAGTGTTTGTTGAGGCCATATGGCGCACATTGTTACAACCCAGAAAGGTTCAGAAAGCAGAATAGACCCTTGCTAAGAGTCTCTGGGAAGCTGAAAATGAATAGTTTTCTACAATTAAAGAACTATCTACTAGAAAGAGAGATAGGATACTAGCACACTCCTGGCTTTGGCAACTCTAGCAAAAGCACACACATTTAACCCAGTAAGAGAGAATAATATTTGTGTAATAAAATAAGAAACACTTTGAGTATGGTACTGTGTGAAGAGACCAAAGACAAACTTGTAGTAGCAGACAAGGTAGACAATTATGGGGAAGAAAAAAATCTGGCCTCCCTCGGAGATGTGACACATTAGAGGTACAGGATGAGCCTGTTACACACCCGTGTAGACAGCTCTTCCCAGCAGGTTCGAAGAGACCAATTAGGTCCCTTCATGAACTCATATCTAAGTCTTTCTAAGTTTATGTGGATGAGAATCATCAAAGGACATACAACGAAGATGCAAAGTCTGATTCTCTTATCTCCTCACATGAGCCTGGACTGTGGTTAGATTTCTTTAAACTGCTCCTGCCCTAGACTTGTATCATTACTACTTCCTCCTTGGAATCAGAGGTATGACAAAAAGGGTAATATCAGATGCATCAGGTTCTTTGTCAACATGAATGGCAAAATTTCCCAGTGTCTTGAAAGATATAAGATTTTTCTAGAATCTTTAAAAAAATACAATTTCTCTTGAAGTCAAGTGAGTAAGCAGATATTGAGATAAATATCACCAAAATGAGGATCCTCTTCACACAATATCAGTGAGTAAACACTTACTGAGTATACTCTTTCATATGTCAAGCCTGGTGCTAGTGTTCATGGTGAATGCAATAGAAAAGTCCCCTGGATAAACTTTCAGTTCAGCAGGGAAGGGAAGGAAGATGGACAAATAAGTGATGACAAATTAAATAATTACAATTACTCAAACAGATGTTAAGGAGGTGTGTAAGTTGCAATGGAAGTGTATAACAAGTGTATCAAACTAATTGGAGGACCAGGAAAGGTTTGTATAAGTGAGTGCGTTCTAGGGAGGTCTCAAGATTGAAGAAGAGATATATTCAGGCAGTAGGGGTGTGTGTGTGTGTGTGTGTGTGTGTGTGTGTATGTGTGTTTTCACACATGTACTTACACACAAGTCCATAGGGAAGCAGGGGACAAAAAGAGAATAAGAGAAAGGAAAAGATCTTGAAACCATCTGTGGAGATACAAGAAATCCAGTATTGAGTATAGAAGCAAGGAAGTGGTACAAAGTGAGACCCGAGAACGTGTGAGGTCAGATCATGCAGGACGTTGTACGTCAATATAAAAACTTTGGACTTTATTCTGACAACAATGGAAAGCCATGAAAGATGACCAGCTGAAAATCTAGCTTCTCTTTCCCTGAGCGAGATTATGGGACATAAATATTCAGTAAACCTCTAGCAATTCTCTGCAAATGACATAAGACTCTGGAGGATGGGATCCATATCAAATTCATCCCCATGTTTTACATTGTGCTTCTCAGGGGAATAAAGCAGAGCCAAAGTTAGCTGTATTGCAGCATAACAAGCCACAGTGACTGAAGAAAAGAATGAGTGGATGCTATTGGAAATCAGCTTTGGGAAAGGTCACTTGTAAAATGGAATCCATCTTAGTTTCCTGAAAGACGTTACCTGAAAGGATGGGAACAGTAGTCTAAATAACGGCCTCCAAATCCCTAAAACCTGTGAATGTCATCTTCTATGGGAAAGGGACTTTGCAAGTGTGATTAAATTGAGGCTCTTGAGATGGACAGCTTATCCTAGATTAACCCTAGGTGTAATCACATAGGTCATCATAAGACGGAGGCAAGAAGATCAAAGGAGGAAAAAGGCAAAAGTGCCACCAGAAGCAGGGGAAGTAAAGGCAATATGATGCAGTACCATGAGCCACAGGATGCAGGTAACATCTGACAGATGAAAAAAGTAAGGAAACAGATTCTCCCCCAGAGCCTCCAGAAAAATTCAGCCCTGCTGTCATCTTGAATTTAGCCCTGTAAGACTTATTTCAGATTTCTGACATTCTGAACCGTAGTAGAATAAATTTGAGTTCTTTTAAGCCACTAAATTTGTGGCAATTTATTATAGCAGCAATAAGGAACTAATACAATAGGCATGATTTCAATAGAATAGGTGGAAAAAGTACAATATCACGAGGGTGACTATACGCCCCAGATTGCCCAGGGAAGTCTCAGGTACTATCCCAGTTTATTTATTAACAGTGTCCCCTTTATCTCCCACAAGTGCCCTGGTTTGGATTATAAACCTGGATAAACAAAGATGTTGAGTCAGGTGTTGGGAATAGCAAGCAGCACCAAAGGGACATTCACAGGGAAGCAGCCTCTGCCTTCTAGTCCAGGCCCCATAAAAAAACCCATCTTATGAATAACCACAGCAACACCTATAAAAGCCTCAAAATTACACATTGATTGATAATATTGCTTAAAAATATGTTCTTAAATAAGTGAGAAGAGGTCAGGAAGAAGAGACTCCTAGATAAAGACAAGACTAGAAGGATCCAGACTCCCACAGTCACAACGGTGCTACAAAGAGGCGATCACTGGTGTCCATGAGATGGTGAAGGATAATCATAAGATGCACACAGCCTGGAAGATGCAATGCCAGTCAGATAACCTATTAGCACAGACAACCTATCCAAGGTTTTAAGATGGCTTGAAAGTGAAGATGCCATGTTGTTTCGAATTCTAAGAGGGAGATTTGAAATTTCTGAGGCGTTAGAAATAACTCTGGATTAAGTTTCTGTTCTAGGGACCCTCAGCATTCCAAACCCAACCTAGTTTCATGCCAACCCTATCTTCATGTATGAGACCTATTTTTGCCCCAGCAGCCTGTTTGACTTGTGCTCTTGAGCCATGCTACTTTCATTCCATGAGTCATGCTGCTTTCACCTCTTAAGAACCAACAACAGTGCCCACGTACGTTCCTTTCATTTAAGGTCAATCGTACTGCCTCCCACTCTGTTAAAAACTCACAGTTCAGTCTAGCAGATCTCCTCATTGTCCCCCAGACAGATGTCCATTATCCTTTGTATCACAGCCAATATTCTCCTGCACATGGAATACCTACCTTCTGTCTTCTCTCTCACCTAATCCCACTCACCCTTCAAAGACAAGCTCATGAATCCTTTTAGGAATACTCCACAGGCCTCTTGCTTCTCTGAATATCTGTTGCAACTATATCCAACTATTAAGCCATTTATTGTGTCAAGCATTGCCCTGGCCAGTGGCACACATTGGTGAATTAAAAGATCTAGTCTCTGCCTTTAGATAAATAGCCAAAAATCAAGATGCAAATAAGAATCACATATCATAATAAACGTTATGGGGGAAATAAGTAGGAGTCGAGGATAGAGAATATTTGGGGGGGGGGGGGCACTGACTTAACCAGGGCAGTTACTGATGCAGTGACATTTAAGCCAACATGTTGAAGAAGCCCTCAGCCATGCAAAATCCATCAAGTACAGTGTTCACAGCTAGTAGAATGTCAAAATTAGAAGGGGAAACGCTGACATAATGTAACCACCTTAAGAGAAAACAAAGGAGAATTCCAAAACTCTGAACAACTTCCCCATGATTGCACAGCCTGAGGTGCATTCAGAACTGTAACATGGGTCTCCTGATTTCCAGTCTGAAATCAGGCTCACACACCACCTTCTTTATCTAATTGTCTCATGCGCTTTTTGATAAGCAGAAATGCTGTATCTTAAACTTAATTTTGTTTCGAACAATTCTGCATATATAAAAAGGCACTCAATAAATATTTGCCTGTTATGATGGAGTTTTTCCCCTGTAATAGTGGCCATGTTTTGCTTCTATGTTCTGGGCACTTCTACGACAGCACACATAGTAGTGGGTTGGTGCTAAACAGTATTATATAGAAAGTGCCACGGCATCCACATTTCCACACAATGGAGGAATTCTTGTTTGAGCTCAGATCGAATATGGATTCACTCTGCCTGCCACTTGGAGCAGATCCTGATACCTTTTGCTAGTCCACCATCGCCAGAACATAAAGGCAGCTGGCCAGGAAACAGGACACATACAGTACACAGGGGCATTATGCTCTCACCAGTCAATTCTGTATTTCTCCAGTAAGCTCACTCTCCATCTCTCCCCATGACTATTTATGATCTCCCATCAAATTTCATTTTAATCCACAACCAACAAGTTCTAGACTCCTCAAACTTCATGAGAAAATAGAAGCCCTCAGCTGGGAACTCCAATCTTCCTAACCCCAAACCTTCTAGTGTGCTCTATTTGCCTTCCCCTCGTCCTCCCCCTCCTCTCTCAGCAACCCTCCTGGCCCCTTACAACTGAGGATGTGACCTTTCTCTTGCCAAAGTCCAGGCCCTCAGCATTTGCTCTGGGTCCCATCCTCTCCTACCTTCTCACCATTTCCAGAACCTCTCTCCTTCAATTATCCCCTCTGCCATTCAAAGCTTCAAACTCTCCCTCTCTAGAGTCATTACCTGAGCATTCAAGTTCACGCTGGTAACTACCATCGTAACCAAACTTTCACTGATGCCTGTGTTCACCTCCAGCATCCACATCGCTTCTGTTTCTTTGTATAGCCAAGCATCTCAACCATCATCATCATCAACATCATCATCATCGTCATCATCATCTATATGAACTGTCTCAACTACTTTACTTCCTAGTCTCTATTTTTTTAATTTTACAATGATAAAACTACTTTTGATTATATCAAATACACAGTAATTTTTAAAAAGCAAACAACAAATAAAAGTATAACAAAAAAGGTAAAAAGAAACTAACGTTTCAGAAAACCCCTTTCCAAGCTTCAATTCGTGTATCTGAGCCCAGTCATAGGTATAATTTTACATACCTGGCATCATATTCCATTATGATCACCTCGTCTAAATGCAGTTTACAATTTTTCTTCTTTTCTCTCCACCCGTTCCAAAACGACAACTCGCCCCATTGAGGGAGTCAATACTAACCTAGTCCAAATCCTTCTTACGAGTCTTCTTGTTCGTTCAATTGCTTGCAAAGATACATGTATATATTAAACAGGTTTTCTAAATCGTTCTTACCTCCAATAACAGTAGATGGCGAAGATTTCTCCAAGTTAGCTGATATACATCACATTGATTCTTTTTTTAAAGATTTATTTATTTATTTTAGCAGGGGAGGGGCAAAGGGAAAGAGAGAGAAACTCAAACCGACTTCAAAATGAACTTGGAAGCCTGACGTGGGGCACAATCTCACAACCCTGAGATCACACGCTGAGACAAAACCAAGAGTCGGATGCTTTACTGACTGAGCCACCCAGGCACCCCTCACATTGTTGCTTTTTAATGGCTATATAATATCTCCTCATAAAAATGTAGCACAAATGATACAACTCTGTAGTGACAGGCATTCATTTTTTTTTCCAGTAGAGTGATGGGGGGCACTTACTTGTTTCCTGAGGCCTCAAACACTGCTGCAAACTAATTATCCTTACACATATATCCTTACATATTGGGTCCTTTACTCCCATGGAATAGATTTCCAGAAGTGGGAATGCTTGTTTGGAGGTTATGTATGTATATTTTTATTTTTAAAAGATATCACCAGGGGCAGCTGAGTGGCTCAGTCAGTTCAGCATCTGCCTTCGGCTCAGGTCATGATCCCAGGGTCCTGGGATCGAGCCCCGCACCAGTCTCCTTGTGCTTCTCCCTCTCCTCCTGCCCCTCCCCCTGTTTGTGCTCTCTCGCTCTGTCTCTCAAATAAATAAATAAAATCTTTTTTAAAAATCTTCTAAAAAAATAAAAATAAAAGATATACCAGATTGTTTTCTCAAATAGCTCCAATTTATCAGAGATTTATGATAATGCCCTTTATTCTGCAGCCCCTCTCGAGTAAGGGCTTAAAAAGCAATAATTAATATACTAAATTCTAGGCATAATTCTAAAACTTCTATATATATTAGTTCACTAGTTGAGACCCTGTGTGGTTAAGGAAATTTCCCAAGGAAACCCCATTAATCAACAGAAAAGCAGTGATTTAAATCCAGGCTATTTGGTTTCATGGCTCATGTTCTTAAACTTGTGCTAATTTTGCTTTAACTTTTTTGTCAGTGTGATGGGTATAAAGTAATATGTTCTGTTCCTTTAATTTCATTTATTTCCTGACTATTAAAATGGTAGAATTCCTTGTCAAATATATTTTTCTCACTTAGGTATGTTCTCTAGTGAATTACTTATTTATATTTGTATCAGGGGTTAATTTGGGCTGCCTTTCACAGAAAGCCCAAGTAAGAGTGACATAACAAGGATTTGTTTCTCTTTCATATAAGACCAAGAGCAGAGGTGAGTAGTCCAGCCATGGCGCAGTGGCTTCCCAAGGTCACCAGGGATCTGGGCTGCTTTGAGCTCTCTCCTCATTCCTTCTTGGGGTACGACCTCATCCCAGGCTCACAGGGTGGCTGCAGGGCTCCAGTTAATCAGAGAAGAAAGTGAAGTGCGAAAAGGCAAAAAGAATTTTCTCAGAGGGTCACACAGCAACCTATGCTTATGCCCCTGTGGCCAAAACCACAGCACAAGGACACTTGAACTGCAGTGGAAGATGCAGTTCCTTAGCTGGAACCAGGATGCGCTGAATGAAATTAGAGCTGTAGTTGTAAGGAAGGGGGAGAGAGAATAGACATTGGGTGGAACGTCTGGCCTTTAGAATAATAGTCTTTGCTCATTTTTCTATTGAGTTGGCTTCTTATTATGAATTTGTAAAAACTCTTTCTCTATGTAGATATGAATCCTTTACTTGCCATCTGCTTTGCATATATTTTTTCTGTATTTCTTTTGTCTACAGATTCACATACCCATCCAAGAATTATCAGGGAACCAGGGGGCTTAGTCCGTTAAGCAACTACCTTCCGCTCAGGTTATGATCCCGGGGTCCTGGGATGGAGCCTTGCATCTCCTGGGGCTCCTTGCTCAATGGGGAGCCTGCTTCTCCCTCTCCCTCTGCCCCTCCCCCCCGTTCATGCGCTCTCTCTCCCTTGCTCTGTGCTCTCTCTCTCAAATAAATAAATAAAATCTTTAAAAAAAAAAAAGAATTATTTAGTGAATCCCTTCAAAATGTCAGACAGTGCTCTTTTCCAAGACTAAGGAGGCAGTAGGGAACAAAATCAGCAGAAAATCCCTGGAGTTGGGGCACCTGAGTGGCTCAGTTGGTTAAGCATTTGCATTTGGCTCAGGTCCCTGGGGTCCTGGGATCGAGCCCCATTGCGGGGGAGGCACCTTCCTCAGCAGGGAGTCTGCTTCTCCTTCTCCCTCTGACCTTCCCACCTGCTTGTGCTCTCACTCGCTCGCTCTCTCTCAAGTGAATAAATTAAAAATATTTTTGAAAAATCCCTGGTGCTTACATTCTAGTGAGAGAATTTATGGACCAATAAATAAATAAATAAGAGCAAAAAGCATGGTGGGGTATATGTAGTAATAACTCTGGTGAAGAAAAATAAAGCTAAAAAGGAAAATGGGATTGCAGAGATCAAATTTTAAGTAGCATCATCAAAATCAGCCGCCGAGAGAGTGACATTTGTGAAAAGACCTGAAGGAAACGAAGGAATATTTAAGCCGTCAAAATATCTGCTGAAAGATATTTCCAGAAAGGAGAGCAAGGACAGAGTAATAGGAGATACATTCTGACAGGTTAAAAGGAGCATAGTGTATACTGTGGTACAGCCACTGTAAAAAATTTGACCTTTCCTCTTGTTGATGTGGATACCATGGGAGGGTTTTATGTGAAGTTATATAATTTGAATTACATTTTAAAAAGATTATTCTTCCTGATTTCAAGCTAGACAATAAAGCTATAGTCATCAAAATAGTATCATCCTGGCATAAAAGCCGACATATAAACCAATAAATCAGGATCAAGAGGCTAGAAATAAACCTTTGCATGTAAGAGCAACTAATATTTGACGAGGGAGCCAGGAATACTCAGTGCAGAAAAGAGTCTTTACAACAAATGGTGCTGGGATTAGTGGTCACTGCCATGTAAAGGAATGAAACTGGACCCGTATCTATACCACTCACAAAAATCAACTCAAAGTGGATTATCAGGCTTTAAATGTAAGACCTGAAACCAGGAAACTCCTAAAAGAAAACATAAGAAAAAAGTTCCTTGGCATGGGTCTTGGTAATAATTTTTTGGATGTCACACCAGGCAGAAAGCACAGGCAACACAATAAAAAATAAACAAGTGGTATTATCTCAAACTAAAAAGCTTCTGCACAGTAAAAGAAACCATCAACAAGTAAAAAGAAAACCTACCAGATGGGAAAAAATATTTGCAAACCATATATCTCATAAAGGGTTAATATCCAAAACATATGGAGAACACCTACAACCCAATAGCAAAATAATAATAATAGTAATAATAATAACCCAATTTAAAAATGGGCAAAGGATCTGAAAAGATTTCTCCAAAGATGCTATATGAAAAGATACTCAGCATCACTAGTCATTAGGGAAATGAAAATTAAAACCACAATGACCAGGGATGCCTGGGGTGGCTCAGTCAGTTAAGCGACCACCTTCGGCCCGGGTCATGGTCCCAGAGTCCTGGGATCGAGTCCCACATTGGGCTCCTTGCTCAGCAGGGAGCCTGCTTCTCCCTCTCTCTCCCTCTGCTTGTGCTCTGTCAACTAAATAAAAAAATCTTAAAAAAAAAAATGAAGCTCTTCCCTTTAAAAAAAAAAAAAAAAACCACAATGACCAGAATGATATATTACCTCAGGCCTGTTAGAATGGCTATTAGAAGAAGACAAGAGCTAGCAAATGCTGTCATAGATGTGGAAAAAAGAGAACTCTTACGCATTTTTGGAGGTATTGTAAATTGATGCAGCTACTATGGAAAACAACATGGAAGATCCGCAAAAAATTAAAAATAGAACCAGCAAATTATCCAGCAATTCTACATTTGGGACTATATCCAAAGGAAACAAAAATACTAACTCAAAAAGATGGCTGTACCCCCATGTTCATAGTAACATTATTTATAATAGCCCAGACATGAAAAAAACCTACATGTTCATTAGTGGATGACTGGATAAGAAGTAGTGGTATATATATATATAAAATGGAATATTATTCAGCCACAAAAAAATTAGGAAATCCTACCATTTGTACCAACATAGATGAACCTTGAAGGCATTATGCTAAGTGAAATAATTCAGACAGAGAAAGGCAAATACTCTGATATGATCTCACATATGGAAAATATAAAAAAGAAGAAAAAGCCCAAACTCATAGAAAAAGGCATCAGACTTGTGTTTAGCAGAGGTGAAGAGTGGGGGAGGGGGAATTGGAGGAAGGTAGTCAAAGGTACAATCTCCCAATTACGAGATACATAGGTACTAGGGACATAATGTACAACATGATGACTATGGCTAACACTGCTATATGACATATAGGAAAGTTGTTAAGAGAGTTAAAGGCTAAAGGTTGTCATGGCAAGAAGACTTTTCTTCTTTTTTTCCTTTTCTACTTCATATATATATATGAGAAGATGGATTTTAGCTGAACCTATTGTGGTAATCATTTGACAATATATGTAAATCAAACCATCATGCTGTATAAACAGTGATAATATTAATTATTTTAATTAATTTAATTTTAATTTTAAATTAAATTAAATTTTAATTAAATTAATTTAATAAATTAAATAAAGTTTAATTGAATTAATATTCATTAATTCCCCCAATAAAAAGGAGGAAAGGGATTACTCTGTGTGTTAGAATAAGGGAAAGAACACAAAATGGGAGCCAGTTAGTTTATAGAAGTAACCTAGATCAGAGTGTATGAATAAATGACAAATGCTTGGATTTTGTACATATTGGGAAGATAGATCATCTAAGTTTACTGAAATTGCAGGTGGGTTGTAACTGAAGACAGCCCAGAATGACTCCAGGCTTTTTGGCCTGAGCAACCAGAATGATAGAGTTACTAGAAATTACGTTAGGGAAGTCTGTAGGTGGAGTCGATTGGAGAAAAGGAGTGCTGAGAATCTGGTCAAAACTGGATGTGTAAATTTCAGTTTTCATTAGATACATGTTTTCCAATGTGATGAGATTAGGTGAAATCCAGATCATGAATATAGTTAGAGAAAAAAGAGATCCAAAGAACTGCTAGTGAAGAGGAAGGAAAAACAGAAGATCGAGAGCTCTACCTGGAAAGTAAAACCACTTATATCGTCTCAATTACCATCAATATGCTAATGACAATCAACTTTATATCTCCAGCAAAGGTGTCTTTCTTCCAACAATCGAGATGCTTCCCCACATCTCCAACTCAACACAATGAGACCTTTAGAGTACTTTTATTTACCTACCTCTCCAAACCCCTTCACTCCTAGGTTTTCCTAATGTTTTGTGCTGATGATTCCAGACTGTAATTAAGTTTCTTGTGGTATTTATCATATTTATCCAAGAAATTTCACCTATCCTTTATGATGTACATTCTTAGGTACTCTCTCAGTTAAAGCATATATTCTGCACATTTCACACATCTCTTCTTATCTTAACTTTTCTCAGAGTCTCAGTTTTACTTATATGTTGTCCAACTAGAGCATTTTTCTCAAGTATTTTTCTGGGATGAGCCCTCAGATAATCTTTTGTCTGAATTACTTGTATGTGCACATGTCTATATTTCACTCTAAGAAATCAATGATGCCATGGGTGGTTTAGAAGTTTAGGGTTATAGTACTGATGTCCTCTGTATTGTTACATGCACAGATTGTACAATGAGCAAAAATAGATGGTTTGCAATAAATTTACCATTCTTTATCCAAAGGATATGAAAGAGAGTCAGAACAGTAGAAATCCCAGCAGAGATACTAAAATTCTCCAAGATTAAAGGAGGTACAACTTTTCAGATCCCAAAACCCTTACACTGGGAGATGCACAGTTTTGGACAATTATTACTTATATTCATATATACACATACAAACACCAAAATCTGGAGCAATTCTGCACATGGCCTTGATTTCACTAATGAATAGATTGGTGTCCCCTTTTCAGAGTTAGAGTTGGCAAACCAGTTAATTGTATATATCATGATCTAATCTATTATCCCTCTGGCATTCAGACAGTGCAGTGGTCTCCAAATTTTTATGAGCATGAGCCTGTACAAACATACGTGTGTGTGGGTAGCTGAAAAAAGTTTTTGCAAATAATACCTTCACTATAGAAAATGCTTCGTATACACTCTATTCCATGTCTTTCTTTAAATTACTGGTTGCTCTTCACTAAATTTATTATATTATGCCCTCAAGACTGCAACCCACAGTTTAAAAAATACTAATTTAGATGACTCATTTAGTATACTAAGGCAAAATAAAATAGTAATAGATAATATTTTTCAGAATTTATGATGCATAAGGAACCATGCTAAGCACTTTACATGGATTATCTCATCTAATCTTAAAATAACCATAAAGTTAATTATTACTAACTCCTCCAGGTTATGGAAGAGAACATGAGTTTAGCATGGTCAGTCAGTTTGCCAAAGGTCACACAATACAGCCAAGTCATTCTCAACACAATGCTGATAACTGCTACGCTCTATTATCACCTACCTCGCTCTCTGAAACAGTGACTCAATATACCTTGAAAAATTACAGTTCCAAGACGCATGACTCCTTTCCCATGCATGTACCATCTCCACAGCCCTTCCAGTAATCACATCTCTTAGGAGAAGCCGTGTGGTCTCCTGTGGTGCTCTAATTCAATGTTGGCGGCACCTGTTCTAATTTTCCCCACACATTGACTAGTGTCTTTTGTTTCCTTATATTCTCTGCTACCTCATGGCTCTCCTGAATTCTTATCTTTCTTCACGATCTTTCTGATTAAGTGTGTACTGCTAATTGGCTAATTCAGTATACTTGGTTTAAACTCCTCAGGGAAGAAATCTGATTAACTCAGCTCATTTTTCTACCCATATTTACAACTGTGACACCAAGCACATGTACAATTCTTCACCTACTTCTCCCTCTCCCTTGTAAGATTATAAACGCCTTGAGAGCAACAGGTGCATCTTGTTCACCATCGCTCCACTTAATCTTGATGTATAGGAGATATATAACAGTGCATAAATCAAAAGGAGTGAGCTTGCCAATCAAGTAGCCATAGGAAAGACATAAAGATAAGGAAGTCATAGAACAAGAAATCAGGTAGAGAGGAATAACAGAGAAGCTGTGTGGATCAAGTTCAGCCCTTAATAAAAAAAAAAAAAAAAAAAAAAGGATCCAGGCGGAGAGAATAAAAGAAACCCTAACCAAAGGAACCTTACACACGACCTCAACCTTTCTTCAGAAGAAGAAATGAAAGATGGTGCCAAAGGTTTTTGCCTAAGCAATAGCATGGAAATGAAGAATGGAGAACTATATTGGTCCCAAGCTCAAACTACTACAAACAAGTATAAGATGAATTCAATATGTTAAAAAGATTTAGGAAAGCAGCATTGGTCAATTTGACCAGCACTTCTGTGTTAATTAAGTAATTTTCTAAGTCAAATGTTCATACCGAAGGAGTCTGGTTTGAATCACAAAAATCTAGGAAGCCAAGGCATGTTAGACTCTAGGCGAGACAAAGGGTCAGAAGGTAAATCATGTCCCAGATTATTAGCAAGCCAGAATTCACTCTCATGGACCAGCATCAGGTCTTAAATCAACCAACAACTTTCAAGACATAAGGAAACTTAAGGGAACAAAACAAGTTCCTGGCTGCTAAGTATCTTGCTTATGCATCCTTTCAAAGTCAAGCAAATGTGAAGCCTGCTAC
This sequence comes from Zalophus californianus, assembly GCF_009762305.2. Classification (NCBI taxonomy): domain Eukaryota; kingdom Metazoa; phylum Chordata; class Mammalia; order Carnivora; family Otariidae; genus Zalophus; species Zalophus californianus. Next base: position 158,543,784 of record NC_045597.1, on the reverse strand, counting down.
TGAAAAGTTCATAATAATAAAAGGAAACACACATTGTTGTTGCTAGTATTCTGACCAGTCTGAAAAAATCAAATTAATTCTATGGAACTGAGTTTCCAATGATACTGAATGTAGCCTAATGCAATTCACTATGTGTGTTTTAAAAATGACATTGCCAGATAGTATGAAGTTCCATTGCCATAATATTAGATTAAATCTGGGTTTTCCTTAGATCAATCACCTAGATATGTATAAAGTGAATACAAAAAGCAAAAATTTAGGTAACATTTTAACTACTCTTTTCTTGCTAAAAGTAAGTTGACTTTCTTTTTCCTTCCTTCCTACTCCCAATTTTTTGCCTCCAATTTTTTCATGGGTTTCCTTAGAGAATAATTCAGGTAGCTGAACATTTTAAAAAGCTCTATCCAATGGATTCCCAGTTCCTTGTTTGTTTTGCCTCTTGTCACATTTGCTTAAAAGGCAAATTCTGCCTTTTAATGGCTGTACCTATGCTTCCAAGGGCAGGCTAGCCTTGTGTTTGCTACATCACTGTATTTATGGCCACTCTGTGCTTCTGTTGACCAACCCCATGAATTTACATAAGCTCCCCTTATTTTTCCTCCCTTATCTCCCTTTTATGAGCCTTTAAGGATTAGGAAACCCACATTTCTTCTGTTGAAGCCTAACAGATTTTTAGTAATTTCCATTGTAACACATGTCTAAAACACAGCAAACCTTCAGCGCTCACTGGATCTTTCTTTAAATTTCTTGAAGATCATATAGGAAATGACAGCTTATAAATAGATTCTCTAGAAGGTTATTGAATATAATAGCATAATGATGTGAGGGCTTTTTCTCTTATTTAATAAACTACCCTGACCATATACTTTAACATAGTAAATGCAAAAGAATGTTTACTACTTTTAAGTAATAAATCTTAAAATGTCATGGTGCATAGATTTTATTTTCTTAAATTATGACTTTTCTTCCAAACCTTTTGACTGGCTACTGTGAGTCGTATCTCATGACACATACTCTTGGCATATGAAACTAGAGATTCAGAGGTTGATGATTTCTTCATAAATAGACCATTCTATGCCTTCATTTTAAATTAAAATTTATCATTAAACATTTTAGATAGGAAAAAATTAGCTACTGGTATCAGGCCATTTATCATATCACAACTATCAATAAGACAAAAGGCTGCTGAAGACGCTCCAATGGAAGCTAAGTTCAAGCCATGAGCTTCAGATAAAAATTGGATAGCATTCAAGCAATGTGCGTTGATGAATAGAGGTGAATATTCCAGTAGTAAGGTAAAGGCACAGAAACTGCTCCAAATTAAGAGTATGAAAAGGGTGGGGGGGTGGGTAACACCTGGATGGCTCAACTGGTTAAGCGTCCAATTCTTGATTTCAGCTCAGGTCGTGATCTTGGGGTCATGAGGTTGGGCCCGCATCAAGCCTGCATCGGGCTGCATTGGGCCGCATTGGGGTCCGTGCTCAGTGCGACGTCTGTTTGAGATTCTCTCCCTCTGCCCCTCCCCCTTCTTGCCCTCTCTCTCGTGCAAATAAATAAATAAATCTTTTTTAAAAATTAAAATAAATAAATAAGTAGTATGAAAAAGGATCTCATTCCCTATCATGATGAAAATAAAGATCAAGTGTGGAAGAAGATAAATAGATGACCAGCCAGCATTTTCTAGTACTCATTTGTTTGAAATCATCTATTATTCACTTTTTTTATTTTTTATTATGTTGTTACCCAGCATCATTAGTTTTTGATGTAGTGTTCAACGATTCATTAGTTGTGTGTAATACCCAGTGCTCATCACAACACATGCCCTCAATACCCATCACCCACTTACCCTATCCCCCCACCCCCCTCCCTCTGTAACCCTCAGTTTGTTTCCCAGAGTCCAGAGTCTCTCATGGTTTGTCTCCCTCTCTGATTTCTTCCCACTCATTTTTCCCTCCCTTTCCCTGTGGTCTTCCACACTATTCCTTATGTTCCACATATGAGTGAAACCATATGATAATTGTCTTTCTCTGCTTGACTTATTTCACTTAGCATAATCCCCTCCAGTTCCATCCATGTCAATTCAAATGATGGGTATTCATTGTTTCTGATGGCTGAGTAATATTCCATTGCTTAAAAAAAAAAAAACATGAAAGCATCTATTAGGGTATAGGAGTCTGAAGGAGATCTATTCTACATCACTGCATACCATGTAATATCAAAAATATTTCAAATGGACAAAAACATATTACACATGCATTGCTATTTATAGTTGCACACAACTATGTAAAAAAGTTCTAGGAAGTTATCAAAATGACCACAGTGACTAAGTTAGTTGGAATAAGCCTAAAACAACCCCATAGAAGAGGAGAGTTTAGGAAAGAGTTTTAAATAAGTTAGTAGAAGTCAAAGAGTGAGGAGGACCATGGAAATAGAACAGTTGTCATATGCAAAGATTTAGGAGGCAGGAGTTTGTGATCGTGTTTGGGATGCTACACACATTAGCTTGCTTACAACAGTAAGAATTAGGAGATCTGATAGAAACTGTCTTCCCATGGAGTCATGTGATTTGGAATCTCAGGGCCAAAAGCAAGACCTGGCACAAATTATCATGCAGTAAGGATATGATGGATGGAATGATTCATGGATGAATGGATGGAAGCAAGAAAACTAATGTTAGCAAAAATGCCAGCTGTAGTGCTAGGTACTTTTACCTACATGACCTGATTTTATCTTTCATCTCTAAAATTTAGGTATTATCCCCTTTTTGAAGATGAGGAAATTGAGGCACAGAGAGGATAGTTCCAAAGCCAAAGAGAATTTGGGAGGTTGGGGAAAGGAGGATTTGATGGTAGAGCTAATTCCTGTTCCTTTTTTTTACATTATGGCTTTAAATGTATCTTTAAATACTAAATAAAAGAAAATTATTTCTGGTGGTAAAGAAGGCAGGCTCAGTAGGTGAAGCACTCTCTCCCTTCTGAAGCATTTCTTCTAGGGCTGAATGGGCTTCCCTCTTCACTGTTCTTCTCTACTTTCTCTTATCTGTAGATTGACTTGTCTGTTCTCTGCTGACTGTGACCACCACTGAACTTCTACTTGGTTATTTGCTTTGGAGTAGCCATTGTCCTGTGGTCACTGACCCAACCCCTATGCAAATATTATAGGGAGTCTTTGAAGCATCTTCTTTGGAGGTGGTCAGCCAGCAAGGCCAACTGTATCATGTGTTATTTTATTTATCGAGGCAAAATTATATGGCTAGCAAAAAAACAGCACACAGACAAATTATAGAGAGATGCTTATGTCTTCAGGCCAATACCCACAGTGCACTGTTTTCCTTCTGAAAAACAGGTATTTATTCACATCATATTATGCTGTGAAACAAGAAGAGAATCTGGACTTTATAAGCTAATTGACTGGAAATAATTACAGCCAATGAAGCAATGAAATCTATTTGTTTATTCTTTTCCATATGTAACCTGACCTACATGTTTAAAAATGTAAACTTATTTTAGCATTTATTTGTCACTATGGCATTATTTATGTTTCTGTCAACTGACTTTCATTGTTCTGTACTTTTATTTTTGCCAAGAGTATTGACAAACCAATTCTTACATGAAGACAAAAGGCACAGGGTACATATGTATTGTTTCCCATTTGCTCATCTCTGACATTAACATAACTAATACTTTTTAAAAATATCATTAACTCTACATTCACTGCCAGAACCTCCCATGATCAAATACACATCAAACATAGATCTGTCAGCTGATGGAGATTAGGTTAAATTCAGTCATGCTCATTTTCTTATCATCATATGGCCAAGGCAACAAAGACTGATAGATAGCTGTTTCTTAGACAAACCCTGTTTCCAAGAGTATTGATGTTTCTTGCCAATAAACAGGTCTAGTACAAAAAGTGGGAACAAAAATCCTAAACTTTTAGATGTAATCTGACCCGAGAATGAGTCTGTACAACAGAAGTTATTTCTTCACTTTGTCTTGAAAAACAATCTAGCACTTGAAGAGTCATTCCCAGAGCCACAAAGAATTCTCCTTTACCCTGAATCCTCCCCTTGAAGAGCTTTGGTCTTTAACATATTGATGTAACTCGATGCTTGTATGTTCATTACCCTCCAAATACAATTATCATTGTGCCATGGACTGTGCTAAACCCCAGGAATATAAAAACAAATCTGACACAATTCCTGCCAGAAAGAGTTTATAGCTATTGTGAAGAAGAAAAACAACGGACATTTTTTTACTACTTTGTCATGGTAAGAACATTAGCTTCCTAAGAACACTTAAAAGAACATGGCATCTACATTCTTAACAACACTTTGTGAGAAATACAGCATTATTAACTATAAGCACATTGTTGTACAGCAGATCTCTAGAACCTACCGCTTTGTGCAACTGAAACTTTGTACCCTTTGATTAATATCTCCTTGCTTCCCCTTCCACCAGGCCCTGGCAACCACCATTCTACTCTCTGCTTTTATGGGTTTGACTATGTTAGGTAAGTAGAATCATGTAATATTTCTCTTTCTGTGACTGGCTTCTTTGACTTAGTATAATGTCCTCGAGATTCATCCATGTTGTCACATATTGCAAGATTTCCTTCTGTTTTGTTTTGTTTTGTTTTTAAGTAGTATTCCATTGAATGTATACACCATATTTTCTTTATCCATTCATCTTTTGATGGACATTTAGGTTGTTTTCACATCTTGGCTATCATGAATAGTGCTGCAATAAACATGAAAGTGTTAGTGTCTCTTCTGATTTCAATTTTTTTGATAAATACCCAGAAGTTGAATTACTGAATCATAATATGGTAATTCTACTTTTAATTTTTTAAGGAGCCTCCATCCTGTTTACCTTAGGAGGTACACCATTTTTCATTTCTTTTTTTTTTTTAAGATTTATTTATTTATATGAGGGGGTGGAAAAAGAGAGGAAGAGAGAGAATTTCAAGCAGACTCCCCACTGAGTGCAGAGCCTGACATGAGGCTTGATCCCACAACCCTGAGATCATGACCAGAGCCAAAATCAAAAGCTGGATGCTCAACCGACTAAGCTACCCAGGTACCCCTCCATTTTTCATTTCAAACAATATACACGGGCTCTATTCCTCCACATCCTCACCAACACTTGCTGTCTTTTTTTTTTTACTAATAGCTAACAGGTGTGAAGTGATAGCTCATTATAATTTTTATTCGCATTTCTTTGATGATTGATGACATTGAGAATCTTTTTATATACCTCTTGATCATTTATATGTGTTCTTTGGAGAAATGTTTATTTGAGTCCTTAGCCCACTTTTTTTTTCCATTGAGTCGTTTTTGCTATTGGAGTATAGGAGTTCCTTGTATATTTAGAAATTAACCCCTTAAAGAATCTGTACTCAGAAAACTATAGAATACTCATGAAAGAAATTGAGGAAGACACAAAGAAATGGAAAAATGTTCCATGCTCATGGATTGGAAGAACAAATACTGTGAAAATGTCAATGCTACCTAGAGCAATGTACACATTTAATGAAATCCCTATCAAAATACCATCAACTTTTTTCAAAGAAATGGAACAAATAATCCTAAAATTTGTATGGAACCAGAAAAGACCCCAAATAGCCGGAGGAATGTTGAAAAAGAAAAGCAAAGCTGGTGGCATCACAATTCCGGATTTCAACCTCTATTACAAAGCTGTAATCAACAAGACAGTATGGTACTGGCACAAAAACAGACACATAGGTCAATGGAACAGAATAGAGAGCCCAAAAATGGACCCTCAACTCTATAGTCAACTAATCTTCAACAAAACAGGAAAGAATGTCCAATGGAAAAAAGTCTCTTCAACAAATGGTGTTGGGAAAATTGGACAGCCACATGCAGTAGAATGAAACTGGACCATTTCCTTACACCACACACAAAAATAGACTCAAAATGGATGAAAGACCTAAATGTGACACATGAGTCCATCAAAATCCTAGAGGAGAACACAGGCAGCAACCTCTTCGACCTCAGCTGCCGCAACTTCTTCCTAAACACATCGCCAAAGGCAAGGGAAGCAAGGGCAAAAATGAACTATTGGGATTTCATCAAGATAAAAAGCTTTTGCACAGCAAAGGAAATAGTCAACAAAATCAAAAGACAACTGACAGAATGGGAGAAGATATTTGCAAATGACATATCAGATAAAGGGCTAGTATCCAAAATCTATAAAGAACTTAACAAACTCAACACCCAAAGAACAAATAATCCAATCAAGAAATGGGCAGAAGACATGAACAGACATTTCTGCAAAGAAGACATCCAAATGGCCAACAGACACATGCAAAAGTGCTCAACATCACTCAGCATCAGGGAAATACAAATCAAAACCTCAATGAGATACCACCTCACACCAGTCAGAATGGGTAAAATTAACAAGTCAGGAAACAACAGATGTTGGCGAGGATGCAGAGAAAGGGGAACCCTCCTACTGTTGGTGGGAATGCAAGCTGGTGTAGCCATTCTGGAAAACAGTATGGAGGTTCCTCAAAAAGTTGAAATTAGAGCTACTGTATGACCCAGCAATTGCACTACTGGGTATTTACCCCAAAGATACAAATGTAGTGATCCAAAGGGGTACGTGCACCCCAATGTTTATAGCAGCAATGTCCACAATAGCCAAACTATGGAAAGAGCCAAGATGTCCATCAACAGATGAATGGATAAAGTTGTGGTATATATATACAATGGAATATTATTGTAGCCATCAAAAAAAATGAAATCTTGCCATTTACAACGATGTGGATGGCACTAGAGGGTATTATGCTAAGCGAAATAAGTCAATCAGAGAAAGACAAGTATCATATGATCTCACTGATATGAGTAATTCTTAATCTCAGGAAACAAACTGAGGGTTGCTGGAGTGGTGGGGGGGTGGGAGGGATGGGGTGGCTGGGTGATGGACATCGGGGAGGATATGTGCTATGGTGAGTGCTGTGAATTGTATGAATTGTATAAGACTGTTGAATCACAGATCTGTACCTCTGAAACAAATAATATATTATATGTTAAAAAAAAAAGAAGATATTAGGAAGGGAAAAATGAAACAGGGGAATTGGAGCGGGAGACGAACCATGAGAGACTATGGACTCTGAGAAACAAACTGAGGGTTCTAGAGGGGAGGAGGGTGGGGGATGGGTTAGCCCGGTGATGGGTATTAAGGAGGGTATATATTGAATGGAGCCCTGGGTGTTATATGCAAACAATGAATCATGGAACACTACATCAAAAACTAATGATGTAATGTATGATGACTAACATAATAAAATAAATAAAATTTAAAAAATAATAAAAAAGAAAAAAAGAAAGACATTAACCCCTTATCAAATATATAATTTGCAAATATCTTCTTCCATTCTGTAGGCTGCCTTTTGACTGAGCTGATTGTGTCCTTTGTTGTGCACAAGTTAGCTTGATGTAGTCACATCTGTCTATTTTTGCTTTTGTTGTGCATGTTTTTGGTGTAGCTGGAGACACCACACTTCCAATTTCAAAACGTATTACAAAGTTACAGTAAGTAAAATAGTTTAGTACTAGCATAAAGATAAACATATAGACTAGTGGGACAAAATAGAGAGCCCAGAAATAAATCCACACATACACAGTCAACTAATCTTCAACAAGGGCACCAAGAATATATAGTAAGAAAAGGATAGTCTCTTCCAGAGATGGAATTGGAGAAAGTGGGTATCCACATGCAAAATGATGAAACTGGACCCTTACCTTGCAACACACACACACACACACACACACACACACACACACACACACAGAAATCAACTCAAAAAGGATTAGACTTGAACATGAGGCCTGACACCATAAAATTCCCAGACAAAAAAGAAAGAAAAGCTTAGTTACATTGGTCTTGACAAAGATTTCATGGACAATAGGTAATTTTAATGTTCCCTATTGTGTGATGTGAGGGGTGCCACTTATTCCCAAGTATCCTGTTTGACATTCACTAATTTACATGGTGGCTGAGGATGTTCTGAGTATGTAAAGCAAGTTGAACCACATTTACAGCTGGGGGTTTATACTTATCTGACCACATGAAGGGAGGCAAAAATCCTGAGCAGGGATAATAGTGTCCTTGAGAAAGAATGTATCACAGGGACAAATGTCTGGAAGGGTGACCAGATCCCACCAGCAAGTGTGAGTGTCAGAGGGGAAGAATGGTTGCAGGCCCATTATGGCTGGTACTAGAACCCATCCAGACTGAGCAAATTTGATGGCATATGTGATCTTGGGAAGGGAAGAATCCTGTCATCAAATAAATGACTCCATAAATTTGGTAGCATATCAGAACCCAGTCAAGCCTCTTGTGGGCATCTCTCCCTGAGGGTAATCTCAGATGGAAAAGAATTCTCTGCTCACCATGGTGGAGATTGCTTAAGCCAGCTCAGGTCTCTGTGGTGCAGGGAAGGGAGCTTTGGTGGCAGTGGTATCTCAGCATGGTCAAGGCCAATTCTTCATACCACTTGAGGTAAGCCCAGAGCAATAGACCATATCCTGAAGTTTTTATACCCTGTGAGAAAGATATCCTAAAGGCTTTTGAGGCTTTTAATAAGGGTTTAATCACATATATGTTTTAGCATAATCACACTGGCAGTTTTGAAAATGAAGTGGAATGAGTTAAGGCACGAACACCTTTGGCTTGGCTTGAACCGGTGGGTAGCACAACACTGCCCTGTGTGCCTTGACCACAGATAAGCCAAGAAAACACAAACAGGTATGAGAGGGGAAAAATTTTTTTGGATTACCCAGCCAGGAAATACATAAAACAGTTAGGGGTCCCAGTGAGCCATCAAACAATCACCAATAAAAATTTTAAATGTTGTATTTTGGGGTGGGATTGAGGAAGACAAAATAATGGTTCAGAAATTGGGTTATAAATGAAAGAGAGAGATTGCAGTAACCACATGTATTTGGAAATTCTTTCAAAAGATAAAAATTTCATGTTATATTTTAACCTTCAAGTATCTCCACTGGAAGGCAACAATTACAGTAAATGGATTATTCAAGAAATGATTTGAACACTTAGGCAATAGCTTCTCAAAAAAACATCCAGGTCAGTAACCCATTGTTTGGACCATAACATACATATGAGCTAACCCAACATTCCACAAGAGACTTTCTGGTGGCCTGAGGCCTTCACCTTGTGAACCACTCTTACCCACTTAAGTTCCATAAATTTTACTATCAAGTAGTCCTTTCAAATGTATACCATGGGTGGGAATCAAAGGAATGTGCCTTAGGAAATGATTTTTGTGACTCATCTCTTTCCACGGGCTACACTTTCTTTACCTTGGTGTTTATGACGATGAAATGTGCACATAGTACGAGATATTCAGAAGGTCTTATGTAGGCCTAGTTAAAATGAGTTAAGGAGCTACTATATAGTGACTAACATAATTTTAAAAATTAAAAAAATAAAATAAATAAAATAAAATGCTGATTCAGATTTTTTTTAAAAGGAGCTACTCCTATACAATTAAAATGCCATACACAAATTCTATGAGGTAGCACTGATGAAAAAAAGTTGAAAAGAGAAAAAGATTTATAGATTTTAGCATTGTCCCAAATATGTATAAAGTATCCAGTAAGCACCCTCCATTTACATCTGGGAAAAACTTGTTCAGTTTCCAACTACTCATTCAGGTCAAATATTCCAATACTCTGATATTTCTCCATAACATGCATCAGGGGAGGCATTCGCAATATTAATTCTAGGAATTTCCAAATAAAAATTATATCCTCAATCCTTCAAGAATTTCATACGGTCTGGTTCCATTTCCCTGCCCAATAGTCACAGAAACATTCCATGACCTGCCTTGCATCTGTTGTTTTAAAATAACATCACAATAATGTATGATTTCTATTCTTATTTTGTTGAAACCACGGGCATTTGCCCAACCCGTAAACAAAAACAGCATTCTAGAAACCGCCAGACATCAAGTATGCAATTTTCTTCCCTAATACTTGGTCTAAAAGAAAGGCTACACTTGCACATTTACTATAACCATTGTGCGTGCTGTTCATATTCTGCCACCATCTAGTTAAATTCATTTTTAATGAGTCACATCATGAAGCACTGTATATTTTTGTTGCTAAATTTATTAACATATACTTATGGGCATACAGTTATACAGTTTTTCTTGCGGTATTTGTGTTTGGACTAATTTTTGCTAATTTTCTTTTGTTTTTCCAAAGAATATTTTTGTCTTTCTAGACCTCAAGAATTACCTTTGATGTGGTTATCAAAAAAGAATTCAGAAGTTTTGGTATTCTAAGGCATATATTCCTAATATGTAACACATATCCATACACACTGAAAATTGCTCTGGAAGATAAACCTGGCATGTAAATTTTACATTCAAAGTTTCCCCCACTGGATTCAGTCCCAGGTATTAGAAATAGAGGGCAGCAATTATAATGAGTGTGTTATGGCAATAAATTTCATACCCACATTCAAGATCTATGAGCTATCACAATAAAACAAAGTGATCTATGTTGTAATCAATGAGAAGAAGAACACAGTAAGTCCCATGAGACAATAGAAAGGACTATCGGCTTTGGAGTAAACAGACTTAGTGTGAATCTGAGTTTTACAGAAAGTGTTTTAATCTCTTGAAATCTGTTTATTGTACTGGAAGATGGAATTAATAATACTCACCTCAAAAAGCTGTTAGAGAGCTTAGATAAAATATATTTGAAAGCTTTTAATTTTGGATAGAGTCAATTAAGATTAAATAAAACAACCAGTTAATAATTTTGTGTCATTTTATTCTACATTGCCTTGGGTATTTACATGTAAATCTACATGGGTTTATGTCAGATTATACATATTATATACTTAAAGCCAGCTATGCTAACTCACAAAAAAATCCATGATGAAGCAGAATTATGTGAAGACTTGAGTTAAAGTGTAGAAAGATCTTATTTTCCTATTAAGGTCAGTTAGATACATGCATCATTATTAAATAGGAAGTTGGACATTTATTCAATGTCAAGAAAAGCCATTTAGCCACTGATGATTCACATTTTGCCTTGAGTAGTCTGGCAGGAAACTGGCATATCACTTATTGGCAAATTTGAACGGTATTAAATTGAACAGGTAAAAAATAGACTTGTGAATTAACCAAATTAAATTTGCAGGACATGTTTCCAAATGGCATTGACCAAGGAATGCTGATGTAATTTACAGAAAGTACAAAGAGTCACAGCACAGGCATCTTTTCCAAAATCAAACCTCTAGGGATTCCAGAAGCCCCTATTCCCACCTCTTGGATAACAGAGTGTCTATCTGTCAGATGCATGGCCTTGAGACCCCAGTCTCCTCCCATCACAGCCAGAAGTCATCGGTCCCTACTCTGTCAGATAGATGAGAAGGTAAGGCAAAGCTCCATGGTCATCTATCTGGTAAAGCACATATACTTACGTTCACTTGCATTTATAAACACTCTATTTGCACTTCCACTTCATGTACAATGCCATTTTGATATTGACTCACTTCTCTACTTTGACTTCCAATCTCCGACTATTTCCTAGATCCAATCTCTTGACCCTATGATTTGCCATTTTCAGCCTTCACTGATTTGGGTTGTAGCTTGAATCTCTAATTCTGCTTCCCCCTCCCCCACTCCCATTCCCTTTCATTCCTCTACTGATGTAAAATCATCAATAATAGTGTATTCATTCCAGGTATGCACACTTTAGGGAGTCAACGGAGGCAAGAATTTATTCCAACATTATAATCACTGAATGGGAAAAGGGAATCCCTAGTATGCTTTTAGGAATGAAATTATGCCACTCATCCAAGGGAATATGAGTTCTCAGAGAGGAACTGCTCGTGCTGCATGAACATTTTCAGAGGGATATTTTTTACTTTTGTGTGTTCAACATAACAACCAAAATACAATTTCATGGGAGGTAGGAAGAACCTGGAGTTGCCTCTCTTAGATGTTGACTTTTTTAGTTTTTCCACAAATCCAAGTAAAATCAAAATATAACTAATTTAGAATACTAAACTAACTCCAAAGTCTTGACTGGATCCTTCAGCAAAATTAGACCTTCTGGGCACAGTCCCAAGAGACAAGCTGATGTCCTGATGTTTCAAAAACAGTAACAAAGAAAAATGAGGTTTCCAACCACCAGTCTTTTTTCTGTTTTAAACAAACAAGTCTTGGAATACTGATTTTAACCATGGCAAACCCATCCTCAGCACACAGTCTGGATATCACTGGAAGATACAGGCTCTGTCAGACTAGCACCTCTCCGTGTTTGGGATGAATGGTGGTTTTATTTCCAGAGTGTTCTGCATTTCTAAGTTGCTTCTCCAACCTCCCAAAATGTGCATAGCTATGAGCCTTTGAATCTCATTCATTGCAGTGTTCCTAAATGGAGACCAGATGAGATGCCCTTTCCAAAGCTAGCCACCAGCCTTGATAACCACTGCTATCCCCTTTCAGAAAAATGCCAGAAGTCCAGGTTAAACCTATAGTATACAGCAAATGCTTAACTGTCCCCTACTGAGGACAACTCTTTTCCTCTCTTTCCTGACCCATATTACTCTGAGCATTCTTTCGTATCTGCCTCCTTCTCCCATGTACATCCCAATGTTATGATCATAATAGATAAGGCTATTGACTTCATGAGATTTTCTTCTCATCTCTTATGGGCCTGGCATCCAACCAAACTCTAATTTCACATTAGAGAAATTTTATAGAATGGGCTTCAAAGGAAGAGCCACAGAAAGGAGTTAACATTTTTCCTAAATGGCAATAAAACAAAACAACTATCATGTTGGAGTCAGAATATATACCATAAGTCACATATAGCTTACCGCTGTAATTGTTCTCTAAAACCCCGAAAACCAAAGTGGTTTGCAGTCCTTGGTAGCTGGGGGCAGAAAGACTTTCCCCTCACAAAACACTTGATGGAACTAAAATGAAGATCAACAACACAAAAGCCCAAGGCTATAGGTGTGCCCCCTTTGAATATAGTGGATGCTTGCTACAGTGCAGGGAGCCACAGACGTCTTGGACACTCCCAAATACTTGCCAAGTCATATATGCTCTACTGAAAAAACTGTGGTCAGGGCAAGAAGAAATAACTCTCTAAAGATAAATTCAACTTCAAACTAAGAAATATGGCATGATTCTACAGTGTCATGAAGAAGGAGGAGCCAAAAATCACATCTGTCATGTAGCAGGCAAAGAATGGTATAGTATATATGGGCAAAAGGAAATGGTGTAATAAGGCAGAAAGGCAGAGCTGAGAATAGTAACATAAAGGCTTCCATATATTTTCCTAAATGAATCTGAAAGGCACAGAATGCATGAACACTTGTTCTGAGATGGGAAAAGATCTCTTCCTTTTCTGAGTCCAGCTTTCAACAAATACTCACTTAATACCACATGCTGGCTCTGCAAGACATACAAAGCTCTGTTGATACAGTTGCTCGCAGCGCCAGGCAGAGGTAACTTTGATTTTAGCATCACTATTACATGCCTTTCACAGTGTGTTAATTTCACAGTTGACTTTACATGTTTCTAAATGATTCTCCACAACTAGGGAGGGCTCATGGAAAGAGAACTACCTGTTTATGGACAAGTTTCCAACATCGTCCTTACCATATATACAGCTTATAAATGCAAGGAGCAGAGACTGCGTTATCATCAGTCATAAATAAGGATGTATTTCTAATCGTTGGGTCATCATTCCCCCCCTAAAAATGACATATATCTGTGCATGTCCGTTCTCACAGCCAGTGCATGTTCTTAATACAGAATATGAGATATAGGAAGGGCCACATATTCAATAGTATAATTCTAAAAGAAAATGTGTGTGGGATAGCATCCATTTATATTTAATTATAATTAATATTGAAACGTTTATTTCCAATAAAATGTCTTTTTGAGTCTATTAAAGTCAGTGATTCACAGGATGCCTGAGTGCCATTCCTGATCAATGTATTGTTTCCCTTTCCATCACTGCTTAGTTCTCAGATGTGTAGGATGTGATTAGATGGGTGGATGGATGGGTGATTAACCATGATTAATTATATATCTTCCCCTTAACTTTTATTCCTCTGTCCACTGTCATCTGAAATAACATTCTCTACATCTTTTAGGAACCTTGATTTCTTAATTATTTTCTTCTCTTTCATTAATTTTCAAATGTTATATTTCTTTCACCTATCTCCAATGTATTCAGTGCATTCAGGATCCTCAGCTCCTCAAGAACAGCACATGGAGCCCCTACTACACCTCCCCCTATCAAAAAAAGATCTGGATTTAAAACTTCCCCATGCTACATACATTTCCTTTCTATCAGCTCTTTTTAAATCTTATTAATAAGAATTAAAACTCTTTTTTTTTTTCTCGGGAGTTGTCCCTGCCAAGGTCTCTGATTTCCCGCTGCCAAATTATCAAGTCATTGTGATCACTTAATCATTCAAAGAATTCTTGATGACTCTCATTCCTAGAGAGCCAAGTCAGGAAAACTTCGTGCTGCCTGTCACACAGTTGCTTAACCGTAGCTGAGCAATGTCAGTGGCAAGCCACCACAAGCAAAGAAAACAGAAAATTGGTGCACGTAACAGTATTTCAAGAAAAGTTAAAAGCTCAGTGTCAAGAGAATGTTGTCAGAAAAAAACAGGTAGCCTAATGATGATGAGCGTGGGTCCCCAACAACCATCAGCCAGGCTTTCTTATTCCGGTTCCGCCACTCACAAGCCATGTGACCTTAAGCAAGTTACTTTGTGTCTCTGTGCCCTCATTTCCTCTGAGTCTTTTCTTCTTTTCTATTTTCTTTTCTTTTGGGTATGAAATATTACAGGTATCTTCAATTCTTTAGTAGTTTATAGACCTTCAGATGAACTCTACAACCAAAACTTCTTCCTGGAGGTATCTTCAAAATAGTCTTTTTCTCTTTATTCCAAAGTTGTATCTCAGGTTCTGAATTCCCCTCTACTCTGAAACCTCACTTCTTTAAACAACTGATGCTGAGAATTTTAATAATCTTCTCTGACACAAATATATAGTGGCTTCTTCTGGAAGCCCCATCACCTTACATAAAAGGCCAATCTTCCTTTCTATGTCCACAAGGTCCATTTACAGAAGAATCTAAAACCCTCACATTTCTTCAATGCTTCTGATCTGATTGTCCTATTCTGTTCTAGTCCTCTCTCTTCTATTCTCTTGTACTCAAAGTGTCCTTTGTCTTCTTTATTCAATTCACCTAGATTAATCCAATTTCACCTACACTTTCTTTTTTAAAAAAAAAGATTTTACTTATTTATTTGAGAGAGAGAGATAGAGAGAGAGAGCACAAGCGAGGTGAGGGGCAGAAGGAAAAGCAGACTCCCTGCTGAGCAGGGAGCCCCACGCAAGGCTTGATCCTGGGTCTCCGGGATCATGACCTGAACAGAAGGCAGATGCTTAACCGACTGAGCCGCCCAGGTGCCCCTCGCCTACACTTTCAGCTCCACACTTAATCACATCAATTTGACTGATATTGAAGCATGGTGGATACAGAAATGATGTTTCTAAACTCACAGAGCTTGTATTTTGGCTGGGAAGGACAGACAACAAATCAGGAAATATATAATGCATAGGTGGTAATATCTTTTATAAGAAAATTAAGCAGACTAAGAGGACACTATCTAGAGGTAGAACTGTCTAGGAAACTTGTTAGAGAGGGCCTTTCTGATAAGGTGATATTTGAGTAGACACTTGAATAAGGTAAAGGAGTAAAAAATTTAAAAATCTGATCTATTGTTCTAGGTAAGAGCCCAGGCAGCCATCAGCATCTTTAAAATCAGGAAAATGACTTCTATGAGCCTCAATTTCCTTCTCTGTAAAATGATGATGATGACAATACCATCATTTTCTGGTTGTTGTAAACATTAAAGATAACGTTTAGCAAAAGATTAGAAAAAGACCTGGTGTCAGACACCTGGGTAGCTCAGTTGGTTAAGAGTAGGACTCTTGATTTCAGTTTAGGTCATGATCTCGAGGTCATGAGGTCACCCTGCATCAGGCTCCACGCTCAGCAGGGAGTCTGCCGGAGATTCTCTACCTCTGCCCTTTGTGGAATGTCAAATTTTAGTATACACACATATTACTTTCTGAAAACTGCCTAAAAAGCATTTCAGAGTTTATAGCAAATTATGTCAAGCTGATAATATAGAAGGCAGCATAATGACTGAAAGAAATACAAGTTTGAGAAACAGACAAATCTCTGAATCCAAGCATCCTAAGACCCTGGATCTAAGATCTTGGGCAAGTTTTACAATCTTTCCAAGTTTCAGTTTCTATCTGTATAATGGGTTGTGTTAAGGATTAAATAAGCTGAAATATGAAAAAGGCCTAGCATAATCTTTGACCTGATCAAATGTTGGTTTCTTTCTGCATAGCTTCTTCCGCATTTATGTAGGTAAAGTCACACCATTAGGTCATATAATTTGATGCACAGAATTAAACACATCATCTCTTATAGGAGAAAAGTTTAAAATGTAATCCCTACATGGTCACTATAATCTTGAGGTAATTGGGGTATGAAGGGATGGCAAGGAGAACAGGAAAGATAAAGGCTTGTAATCAACTACTTCTACCAAATTCCCCAAAATTCTGTACAAAGAGAAGCCTTTTACAGAAATTTTTTGCTCAATAAATTTTGTCCACATCAGAAGTCCTTTTTTTTTCATTTTACCAAAAGTAAGAAAGTCCATCCTCATGGGATTTGACTTTCCTAAGCCCCAATAATTACAACCCCTCTAAAAAAAAAAAAAAAAAGCCTCCTCCAAAGGAAACCCAAGTCCTGAAGTCTAACGTGTTACTGTATCAGATATTTATTAAATGTCAAAATGAAAAGATGTTCAAAGTCAATTAAAGAGAATAACCAAAGATATGAACACAAAATATAGTGGTGTCATTTTGAAAAGTTCTTTTAAATCAGAAACCAAGTTTTAAAACAGAAGAGACAGAATATAATTCAAATCCTGGTTGGATCCCAAATTTGGACGTTGATCCTTTCACAGGTGTTATACTAAAATGGGTTCATTCATTCAGCAAATTTTCCTGAGAGTCTAGCCATATCAAATATCTGGCTAAGCAGCAGGGATGCCACAGCGGATACACTTGGAAAACACCTGTCCTGGGAAGGCACCTACATTGGGGCAGCAACGACCAGTAAGTGAATATCTGGTAGGCAGATAATGATAAGGATAAGTGCTACAGAGACGAATAATAACGGCAGAAAGTAGGGATACAGAATGCAGTGTCCAGTAAGGTAGGCTTCCTATTTTAAATAAGGTGGCCAGGGAGGTCCTCCTCACTGTGGAGGTGACATGAGGGGAAAGATCTTACAGACATGAAGGAGTGAGTCATAAAGCCCCCTGGGAGAAGAACACTCCTGACAGAGAAAATCACAAGTGAAGAGCCTCCAAGGAGGGACTTCGTAGGATTATTAAGCAAGTGCAAGGCTGTGTGTGTGACTGACATAAAGTGAGCCAGGGTGAAGAGCAGGGGATGAGGCCAAGAGGTATCTCAGGGGCCAGATCCAGGGACTAGTGGGCCATCCATAGGGCTGTGACTTTTAATGTGAGATGAGGAGCCACTGGTGGGTTCTGAGGAAAGGACTGAAGTGAGCTGACATTGAACTACTGCTGTACTGATTGATGCAGGTGTGTATTGGAGTGGACAGAAGCAGGGAGACGATAATCAAGATGAATGAGGACAGTGGTTTGGACTATCATATAGACCGAGGTTTTATCCTGAGAAAACTCCCTTTTCTAAGATGGGAAGACTGTGAAGAAGTGGGTTTGTTGGTTTGTTGGTTGGCCGGTTGGCTGGTTTTGGGTGGGGATGGGTGGAATGGAGATCAGTTTACAAAGTCTATTAGACCTTCAAATAGCAACATCCAGTAGAGAAAGCAGTTGAACATACCTGTCAGAGTTCAGGGGAGTGGTCCTGGCTAAAAGTAAATGTGGGATTTTTCAGAGTAGAAGATGAGAGAAGATGAGATAAGCTCAAGGAGATAACACACAACTACGGCAGGAGCAGAGAAGGAGCTGTTGGCAAGATGGGAGGACAAAGAGACAGTCTATCTCCTAGAAGCTCCATGAAAGAATGATTTTAAGGAGGAGCAAGTGATCCACAGTGGGGAAAAAATGTTGCCTCAAGGACTGATCATTAGGTGTAGCAACGTGGAGGTCACTGGTGACGACAGTCAGTGGAGCAAGTGGTAGGAGGAGACAACGGGAGGGACAGGAGTTGGTGACATCAAGTAAGGCCACTCTTGGAGGGTCTTTGCTATAAAAGGAAACTGAGACAGGAGAGACTGAAGATTGGAGAAGTGGGGTGAAGAGAGGGATTCTTTTGAAAGTAGGAGAAATTACAGAAGTCTGGTGACAAGGAGGGAGAGGAGGCCACTGCTGGAGCAGCACCCAGAGTCTGGAAGAGTGAGGGAGTCTGTCCCAAGAGAAGGGGCTGGTCCCAGATAGGAATAAGGAGAGTGGGGCCCTCGAAAGCTGCACTCCCTCACAGGCAGACAGGGAGGGCAGAGGCCCGGAGGCAAGGACGAGGTTGAATGCAGAAGGAAAGGAAGTCCCCAACCTACCAGATCAGTAAATGCTATGGGTCTCTCCGAGATAAGTATAGGAAGCCATAAAAAGCCCGAAGCAGCTGCACGAGCGGCTGCTGCGAACCCAGAAGGTATAGACATGTGAGAGGCCCATGTCATTATGTATGGAAAGGGATCTTAGGATTGCCACACAAGTAGTCTGGGACAGGGCAAGTCAGGGAAGGGAGAGTGGAGGGAAGGGAGTAGAGAAAAGGCCACACACAATCTTAAATTCAATATTTCACTTCCATTAAAGATAAGCTGTTTATAAGCTTCAGTGTAGGGCACATAATTCTATGTAAAAACTCTGTGGTTCCTCTCCCCAAACATAAATCATGATCATTCCACACCCTGCTCTCTGGGAGTCCTCAAGGCAAAGAGACAAGACTTGAGGTATAGTAATAAAAATCTGGGTATTATAAAATCCACCCCGAGCGCCAAGTAGAAAAGAATAACAAGAGGAGAGCTCTGAAAAGTACTTGTTTACCCAGGCACAAGGCAGCATTATAAAATTTTATTAACATCCCCAGGAGCCCAAATGCCCACCTTGATCCCTATGTGAGATTTTTTTTTTTACTGTTATGAATATATGTGCTTTAAGGGTGTGCTATGAAGTCTTTTCAGACTAAATGCCTTGATAAAATAATGAATATTAAATACGTCTCAGAGCCGCAAAAAAGGACTGAGCACAAGATTGTCTCTGTGGCAGCTGAGGAGTGCCCCCTACAGTCTGATGTGCACAACGCAAGCGATGACAAGGAAAGAACAGAGCCGCAGTGTCTGAGGATTCTCAGTAAGGCCTCAGCGAAAGTAAGGTAAGAAAGCTCGGCTGACAAAATGTGACTTTAAAGCCTAAGAAATATGCGGACACTAGAAATGCCTATTTTTACATATTTGTGAACAGCAAGGAATGAAATACTTTTGCATGAATTTGACTATCGCCACCTATTGCCTACACCTAAAGAAAATGTAACCTCTTAGTACTAAGTCTGTTTTTATTCCTGGGTTATTTTACATCAGTATTTGAATATACATGAAAATAACAGTGAAAAGAAACATTATACTTTGCTATGCAAAAGAAAATTGTATCTGGGATCAGAAATCATTTGATGTTAGTAGCATAAAAAGAAAGTGTAACATATTTATTAGAATGAAGTTCTGGTTGGAGGTTTATTCCTTTTTGTAAAGATTTCACAGAGAAGTATTTTCGTTCTGTGAACATTCTCTCTTAAAATGTTAGTGATTTTCAAAATAAAAATCACAAGAAGATATGAAAGACCTATCCCATGGTTAGCAATATATTTTAAGATACTATATAAATAGATAAAAAATATCCTGTCAAATATGTTATACTAATATTCAATATTAAACACTGTATAAAATATATTAAAATATTATTTGAAGTTCGTAAAGTTTTATAATATATCAACAAATCAGTTAATACATTTCATATGTAATCATATATTTCAGTTTAAATTTCCATTTGCAAGAAAAAGGAGAGACAAAACATATACCAAAAACCTTTGAAATTTTTTAATGGAAATGTTTTGAATACTAATATAGGTGCAATCTGAGTGTGCCAGCATATTGGATGTTTGTAACTATTAAATTAAAAGCCAGAATTATACAAATGCTTAGCAAAGGACACAGCAATATTGATCAAATCTAATCGCCTTTTACGTGATCTTTGAATAAACACAGATCTTTGGAAAACTGCATTTAACATCATCAAATGTTCATTTAGACTCAGTTTCACATATACTCCCATGAGATATACATAAGTGTATGTGATTAAATTGATAAATTATACTTTAAGCATTTTCATAAAGAATGTTTCTCACCCTCAGAAAGAGGCAATTAGGGTCAGATGGCTTAAATACTTGTTTTTTCCTCAGGAATTTAATAAAATTCAATCTAATATCCATATATCATTGCTTGCTCTAAAATTATAAATAAACTTCTATAATGATGAAATTTATCAAATATTTTCTTTCCCATATGTAATAAAACCTCCAATACTTAAGAAAAACTGCTTTATATGTAAATCTTCCTAAGTATTCTGGTTATTGACCTAACAATCACAATTGTCTCTTTCCACCTTGTAACAATATATATGTGATGCATTCAGATGTTAAAACACTTGTGGAAATGCCTGCTAAAAAAATATCGGTATATGGCCCCACAAATGTACATTCAAATTAATTAATCTGCTTTCATATTTAACTACTCTTTTGAATTCACTCACCCACTTATAGAATCCTTGCCAAAATGCAGTTTAAAATTAAAATGATACTTTTGTAATATGAAATAATTAAAATATTTCAACACTGCCATGATTCTTCAGTTTTTCACTCAAAAAAAGAGAGGAAAAAAAAAGAATGAAGGAAGGAAGGATGGAAGGAAGGAAAGAAGAAATAAATCCCACTGATTGATTAAATAAAAATAACATTTACAAGATAACATTTGTAAAATTAACAATTTCCAAAAGAAATTGAAATTAACAATTTCTAGAAATAGCACTGATCTAGAATGAAATTTTAATATCCCTGGATAACAATTATAAATACGAAACTAAAATGTATCCAAGCCTTAAATATTATATAATGTTGATTATACAGATTCGACTTGCGGAAATGTACCAAAGAGCAATTAAGACCATTTTAAATAAACTTTTATTCAGATTGAAAACATAGCTGTAGGTTGTGTATACTTGCTCGGTGTTTAGAAGATATCATAAATTCAGTCACTTCCTCATGCCCCAGAAAATTCGAACATTTTTTAGAAAGGCTATTGCTTTCATACTATTCCTACCATGAAAAATGCTACCTTTTTTGGCTAATACAAAGAAACCACAATTAACAGTGAAACCATAAATACTTTCTGTGTTAACCACAAATGGCCTTTCCCATAGAGAAATGGCTTACATGTGTTCTAAATGTGTTTGGTTTCATTTCGTATGGAAGGAGCTGTGGGTATGTTTTTAGCTAAGAAAAGAACATGGCATGCACATGCACAGCTTTCTAAAATGAGAAACACTCATTGAATTTAATCTGAGTTTTGTCTGGGCCGGAAATTCAGAATTAAGCTCCATGGGTGATGATTTTGGATTCTCTGGGACAGGACTTGGGGCTCTACTTGCCAAACTTTCTTGGACTCTCGGTGCGACACAAGGCAGGAGGACCTCTGCCTGTGTCCTAGTATCATATCTTGTGTAACCGCGGTCGATCTCACAAATGCATAGCCTTCACACATTTCCACTGGATTATCCATTCCGTTTGGGTCAGTCCCATACACCACTGTCAAATGCTCTGGTTCAATCCTCTGTGTGTGCCTGTCTGTGTGTAATTGTACCTAATTTCTTGAGTATTCACTCATTATGTGAACATTAAAACGTCTAAGGAAATCTGTATGGGTTGATGTTAAAAATCATTTCTCTATTTGAATATAACATATGCGGGGTCATTTTTTTAAAATGTCCACACTCTGAGAGTACATAGGAAAAGAGGTAGGGTCTCTCACAATGTGACCTTTTGCTCACTTCCATAACTGAGTCTCCTTGGAAAAGCTCTAGGTGGAAATTAAATCAAATTTTGTTCTATAGATTTTCAGTGCTCACATATAAAACAAGGAAATCCAACAGAAAATTAGGAATTGTTCAGAATATTCTTTACCCAATTGAGTTTATACCTACAAAATAAATACTTCTGAGCAAAAGATTCTCCCCATACAAATTATCTTTGGAAAACTTTTTGAAAAAAATGTGTCCCAATAATGATGCACCTACTCCTCCATTTTAAGTTGATCTGAATAACTTATGGGACCAATGTAAAACATAAAAAGGCAACTTTCCTATCATTTGTAAGCTTAAAACAATAAACTGAGCATTTGTTTTTTCATTCTGTTTACGTTAAATGTGCCAAGAGAATCACTAGTTTTAAAAGAAGGAAAGCTATAATCTTCAGGGCTCTATAAGTCCTCTCATAAAAAAAAAAAAAAATAAGCTGAGTGCTCAGTGCACTAAAACCAGCTAAAAAAGAAAAAAAAATCAGTTCAGAAAATGAATAAACTCAATTGTTTAAGTGTCACGCAGACGGAACTATTGATTATCAGTTGATGGCTTTTTATAATTTGTGAATTTGTGATTAATTTAAATATAAAAATCAATTATAAAAAAAGGGCAGACGATCTGTGATTCATAATTAGGATTCTGTGGTTGGTTGATTCATTTTCAGGAGTATGAAGTTCAGAGAGGGTATGGCAGCTTTTGCCGGGGTGGGGGTCTAGTGCCTGAAGAAAGAGGCAATGCAATTATCCACAACTGGAGGCCTTTATTTACCAGAGGAACTGTTTCCCTTTATTTTGAGCTACATGGTATACTCTAATAATACTTGGAAAGTCTTTTATTCTGCTCCCAGCCATTATCTTTTTAAAAAGTAGAATCAAATACATAAAGTCCAAAAACCTGTATTAGTCTTTGATATATTGAGAATTAAGCTTTTCTGTTTGTAACCAGGGCAGTTACTCCATATTTAAAAATTTTATCAGATGTATCCGGGGCGTGTGTCATGAAAGACATTATGATTTTAATTATAGTTAAAAACTTCAAAGTAATGAAAATAAAATATTAACTTCATGAGAAAAATTGTAAACACTTTTGGTTAATCCGTGTTTCTTAAAAAGAAATTATAATGCAATAAAAATATTCCTAGAAATAATTTCAGTATAACATGGTATTAAGAAGACAAATTTTGAAGTTGCTAATGAAAGAAATAACTAATTTGTCCTATTACATAATGCTTCATTTCACCATTTGAGTCAAAACTGCTTTCATAAAGATGGCAGGGAGCAGGAGACCAAAACAAAAACAAAAACAAAAATACTTGTTTTAAATATTTAAAGATCTCTCCCTGAAAAAAAAAATTATCTTGCAAAACAGAACAATTATTTTTCTCCTCAATATATTTCCTCTCCTCAATACATTTCCATTTCTAATTCCAGCAAAAGAAAACAGATATAATTTCATCACCTATAACCAAGACTATTTTTACTGTCACAGGAATATTAAAACAATAATATTTTACCAAAGCATCAGTCTTACAATGATGTCTTAAAAAATATACTCCCTCATCTTTTACATTCACTTATTTATGAAATAACTATGAGAAGTTCCCTTTCGAGATGATTCTCAAAATTCCCCCAAGGGTTGCCATTCATTTTCCAAATGCTGAAAATTCTCAGGAGACACACTGGGTTCTTTGTCCACCTGTTTCTGTTGTTTCTTAAAGTGAGACTCATGAATTACATTAGAATTTATCTCTAACACTTGCTTAAAATGCAGACTGGAACACCCGAGGTCGGGCCTGGGAATATGCATTTAACCATTCCTCCAGGGCTGTGACACTCACAGAAGCTGGAAACGCCCTAGAATGGAAGCTCTGGGAGCGCAGGGCCTTCCTAACCTGTCCTCCCTCTGCACCTGGCGCAGCACCCGGCAGAGCGCTGCGCTGAGCAGACACCGGTTTAAAGGCATATCGCTGCACCATCGCCCTAATGTCTGTGACCCACAGCAGTCCTTAGCTTCTGCCTGAGGAGGGTGGGTCCCCTCTTCCTTAAATTCCTGCAGCACACGCCATGCACCCAGTTCTTGGAAAATGTGGGGAGCCAACACCTTGCTTTATGTGTTACTGAAGTGAACTGCCATTCCAACTAGATGATAAATTCCTGAAGGAGGAGGTTTGGATTTGGGTTTGTTTTTTTTTCTGGATATAGAGCAAGAAATAAAACAGGTATGTTCCCAGATGTCTGGGAACTCGATGATTCCTGGAGTGGATAGCAGGAGGAATGACCTCACCACCTAGAGGGCAATTGGGACATCTTCATGGGTGTTTTTGTTAATGAGCATAGTGGTGTCAGAACATTTACAGACTGAATACCTATTATTTTATTATATATTTTTATATTTCCTATGTATTACAATTATGGCATTGCAGATTTTTTTAAATGATGCGTGAAGGTAGGTATTGTCTGTGAATTCCATTTGATTACTAAATCAAGCATCACAAAATACATATTATCAAAAGGGAGCATATGGTTGAAAATCACTGACTTGGTGAACATTTTAACATTAACCTGAAGATTCCCTTAACATAAGCAGAGTAATATTTCAGAGTATTTGCTTAATAAAAATGGATAACTTAATGGAAGACGTACTGTAATTTCACCAGCGACTTCCTGATTTTACTGTAAACGTCCCTTTAATCAACAAGAGTTTTCACATAATTTTCAGATATATATATTAGTGGTCTGTATTTAAATATTATTCTACATGGCAGCAGATGACCAGAAGATTTAAAGATACATCACCTTTATTGGTTGGCTATGGTTAGCAGGTATCTATCACACTGAGGACATTCTGACCAACTAGGTGATTATCTTTCTCTAAACGACTTATGAAAAAATCAAACTGTCATGGTAATGTAGCTATATAATCTAGACTTAGCCCCATCCCAAAGGAAGCAAACAAAAACTTAAAAAAAGTGAGACTTAGCCTACAAGTAGAGACATTCTTGATCTTTTCTTACACTTGCAAGACAAAGAAATAAAAATTACTCAGAAGCTATTAAAAAGCAATAACAATCCAAGACTTCAGGAGCTCTTTCCTTCATCTGAGTGCTAAATCAGAGGGACACTAACTGAGTTCTACCTTTTTTATATGAATTGTCATGACTGTGCAAAATCTTTAAACAGTTATCCTGTTCTATATTTATACTTATATTGGTGATGAAATGCACCTGATGGAGCTCTTTGTTTGCAAATTCGAGTACAGCAGGAGAAATCAGTCTTTAGCATCAGAAGAAACTCTATCAACAAATGAAGAGTTGAAAATGACACCAAATAGCAAGTAAGCGATGACCCATGGAGTTCCAACAAGCTTTTTATCACCACGCTGTGTGAAGACGCTCACTGTATAAGGAATGGCCCTTCTCACCCAAGCCGCCCCCTCTAATCAAACCTGTCTTGCCTCTTAATGAGCAGTAACCACCAGGATGCTTATAATCTGGCTTGCCAGAGTAACTACAGATTTATAGGAAAGAGGTTAAAATAAACACAAATAATTTAAAATGCATTAAGTAGGAAACGTCTCTTTTCACTAAACTATGTTGTAAATTTACGAAAAATGTCAGAAAATATTTATAAATCTTATTTTCTCCTTTCTGCAAGAAAAAGTGATGTTCATTTTGCTTAGCTCAGCAGTATGAAGAGTTGTATGAAACTAAAAATTTTTAAAAATAGTAAATAGCTTTTAGGAAACTAAAAGGTCCTGAATGTAAAAGAAATTGTATAAAGTGTGCTTTTTGAAACAATAGTTTTAAGAGTTTTGATTTCCTGGGCCACAATTAATTTAATATATGCTTTAATATAATTATCTCTTTCTATATAACCAGTGCGAAGCAGAAACAACAGATGTAACATACTAAGACATAGGTCTAGGACAGTGTGACATTAAGGCCATAAACATGTCCATTTGTGAAATACAGAATTACTTCCTTTAGACAGATGATGTGGAATAGAAGACAAACTCCTATACTGTATCCAGTGATGTCTAAGCCATTTCATACAAAAAGTGTTCAAGATTCTGCAGGATTGGATTGATTTTCACTTATTCCAATACCTCTTCCTATGGCTATTGTTATGGTTACGAAACAGAGCTACAATCCAGGAGGCATAGAGATTGCAGAGCGCCACTGAGCAACTTATTCTTTGTCGGAATGGCACAGAGAACTGGAAACTTTGGGAATTCTATCAACCACAGTGAGTCCCCACTTCAGCTCAGTCCACTGTTCTGCCTGCTTCAGCCTAGGATTTCCAACCCCTTCCTTTCCTTCCTTCCCTGGGAGGATAAATGGGAGAAGGAGGGTTATGTATTTCCATGCCAGTTTCCCAAAAAAGAGAAAAAATAAGAACAAAGGAGAAAAGAAGAGGTAGGTCATTGGCCCTATTACAACCCCCAGCTTGGATTGCCCTGACCCCAGAGGCAGAATCCCACTGCTTCAATGGGGACCCAAGGACAAAAGATGGCCCATCAAGGGTCTTTGTATCCTTACCCACCACAGAACCCTGGAGAAGGGCAATAGTGTCCCTTGCGCAGCAGCTGGGTGGGGCGGCAGGGGCGTGACCCAGGCTACACTGTGCATGTTAGGAGGAGCTATTTCACAAAGAAGTCCTCATTCCCCAAAACACGTATATTCCTACAGAGGAAAAATTTAAAAAGGTAACCACCTTGTCCAGGGTTGAGCAAAAACATGTTGGTTTTCACTGTCAGCTAGAAAGTCGCTGAGGTTTCAGGCCTCACGTTCTCTTCGTCTTTAACCTCACCCCTGCCGCTTTCTTCCTCATGCTCCATAGCGGATATCTAAAGGTTCTTAAGTCCAGTTTTGCTTGGTACATCAACTTAAATCACTTCTCAGGGAAGCATCTTCCTAAAATGGCTCCCCTGTCAGAAATCCTGTGCTTCCTCTTTTGTAACACTCGATGCACCTGTATTTATTCATAGTTTATCTTTCCTGAGAGACTGCAGTTCCGTGAGAGCAGAGACCACATTCATACAGACCACCACTAGATTCCCAATGCCTATTCCTTGCATGACATAGGTGTTAATGAAATATCAGTTGAAGGAATGAATAATAATTTAGCACCAATTGATGGCAAATATTTTCTGTCATGGGACTCTGTACTAAATTCTCCAAACAATGAGTCATGCATGGATGCTATGGACTGACCATGACATTGCCGTAAAGACCGAACCCTACCAAGTTCTCTGGGTTCATCTTTCACCAGATTTCTTTTGCTGCGTACTATCTTAACACACTACTCTCTCAGTTTTCTGCATGCTCCACAGATTCCTTTACCACCACGGGTGTGTTAAGGAACTATTTCTTTTGTTTGAAATGTTCTTCCCACCTCCATCTTATGTCTGTCCTATATGATCTTTCTCATGGTCGAATTTTGCTTTTATTTCTATGACCTTTCAATTCTCCACCAGATTGTGTGTTCCTTGAAACTGGGACAACATTTCCTCATGCTATTATATCCCAATGCCTAGCACAATGTAGGCACCTGATAAATATTGCTGCATGATTGAATGAATGAACAAACAAACATATTCTACTGTGACAAAATAATTCAAATGAAACTACCATCTCCTTATTGGCATTTATTGCAATATTATCTTTGGCACTGTAAATTCTTCCATTCCTTGTAAAGATGAAAGAAAGCTAAAAACATGCCACCTCTTTCATAATTTTTCTTCTCTACCAAGCCAAGAATTTTCCACAGATATACATCAGATTTACCAATTCCTGGATCTCTCCAGGTGTATGCCTTGCCTATGGGAAAGGTTTGTCCTTGCATCTGTGGCTTGGGCATATTATTATAACCTTGAATTGTGGTCTGTCATGCTCAGTGGTCCTTGATATTAGTTCAAGCAGATATAAGCTAAATTACTGCTCCTTTAAAAAATGGGTCCTAAGGACTAGATCCAGACTATTTGTTTAAGAGCTGTATCAGGCCAATGTATTCAAAAATATCTAAATTACTCACGTTTTATGGGAGGCCCACTCTCCCTCTCTTTTATGCATGGCCTCATTGTTACCCACTGCGGGGTGGATGATTGGAATTGGTATTTTGATTTCTTGTCTCAAAATGGTAAGGCCTGACATCACCTCTCATCAGAAATATCTAAAATTGATTTCTTAAAATGGAATGAAAGCAACTTTATGGATTACACAATGGAGGGCTAGCCACTGAAGCAGACTCAGAACGAATAGATAAAAATTTGCTTCATCTCAGGAGCCCTCTGGGTGTTAGCCACTGGATGGTATGCAGCTCGTTTGCTAGCATTCCTGTATTTTTGCTGTTTTTAAACCACAGGTCATCTTGAAGTAGATATAATTAGTTAGTCCATCCAACAGGCTTTTTGCTGATCTGGGCCCGGTTGTGACAGAATACGTGGGAAGTTGACTTTGGTCACCAAACCCAAGCTATTCAAAACTGCTGATGTGCCAGACGCAGGTTTACTTATAGGCATATGTCAGAGGCACACTGCGTGCTCTTGGCTCCCAAACAGAAGGGTTTTAGATTTGTTGGCTCCCTAGCTTGCAATTTAAACCCTGGAACAAAAGTATTCTTCTGGGTAGTGTGGGTGCAGTGTTTGCAAGCTTTAAGTTGTTTAAGCTGAGTTGCCCCACAAGGCAATTACTGGCACGATTTCACTATCTTTCTGTTCTTTTGATGTGGCATTCATTTTGTTTGACGCATTTGCCTAATTTAGGAGGTACAGTGATTCTGTTAGGATTACCCCTGAACCCTCCTAGGTTTGGGGAGTGGGTAGTCTCTGTGCAAACCACAGAGCCCACTGCATAAACTGAAACCCTAAAAACAAAAAGAGAGAGAGAGAGAGAGAGAGAGAGAGAAATTGTACATCTAGAATAATGGAACCCACATCCAGGGAGGAAAGCTGACGTCTGCAGATTATAGATAGGATCTTACCCCTTCTTGAGGTAGCGCACTTTGGCCTCCTTCTCTGGTGAGACTCATAAGTAAATGTTTTGAACAAAAACAGCAAAAGAAAACAAAAGAACACTCTGCTTTTAGATTGACAGTTGAAAGGTGTTATCTGCAGCTCTGTGACCTTATTATTTGAACTGATAAAGATCCCGTGGCCATGAGGAAACATCTTCCAAGTGTGAACACACAAGTCTTCATCTGGAAAAGAGTATGCCAGGTGGGTCTCAGAGCTACATGAACAGAAATAGAAGCAAGGCCTAGAGGATGAGCCAACATGCCTACAGCAACAGGTCGGGGCCTGCTATTTCCCTCGCTTTTACATTACATCAGGGTTGAGCCTTGGTGAAAATCTCAAGTCCTGTGGGCACTGGAAGAAGAGAAGCTTTTAAGCTGCCTGACAAGGAGGCTTCAGCATGGAAGTGGGCCATACTGATGCTCAAAAATAGAGTTGCATTTGAAGATCAATAAAGGTCATTCCTTAGATACAAATAAAGACAACCTATTTTTCTTTTCAATGAAACTTTATTTTTGGAAAGCAAAGTGTGGACAGACTTTTAAAACAAGTTATAAGAAATGAACCCATTTTCTTGATCTATTTTAAAACAACCCACTTTGCTTCACTGGATTTGTACTAGCATAAAACTTCAACTTATTAATCTAAATTTTATTAATATCCCAGCAATGAGAGTCAATATTCATATGTTAAACAATTGTGCGCCCTTTAATTTGGAGCATGCATATTATTATTTATACGATTAATAACAATGGTCCCAAACATGAAAAGTTGGCTTTTCTTTGCAAAGGCGTTTTCACATTGTCAGTACTAATGCTATCACTCGGGATAATCTCTTTTTTTTAAACAAACCTTTGCCTCAAAATATCTACTGATATGCTACTGATATGCATTCAGGAAGCATGGAGTTAAAGAAGTTGGCTTTTTTTTTTCTTAAATCTGAACAATTGGAATCAGCAGTTTGCATTATTTTAAAAATGAATGCTTAGAATCAGCAATTTTCTTGGTTTTTTTTTTTTTAAAGATCTTGAGGGTTTTTTTTATTTAAAGTGGAAAACTACATTAAGTGCAAGGCACTCAACAAAGAAGCAGCCATAAAGCCTAAGTATTCCTAGAGTTATAAAATATGTCCATTGTGCCAATTCCACTGCCAACAATGAAGTTTTAAGCATTAATATGCCTTCATTGCAGTTTTAATGCCTTAATATTGACTCTATAGCTCTTTTGGGTAATTTTGCTTTCTCTGGTACTTGAAAGGTGATGATGTCAGCATTCTTCGCACTGATTCATATGCAGGTTGATGAAGCTGAGTTATTTATTGAGTTCCATTATATTTTCTATAAACATTAGTTCTCAATAAACAGAGACATTTAGCCGAGGGTTTATTTATTAAATAGGTACTGTACAGATGGTTTTGCCACACATGATGTGCTGCAGAGGATATTACTCAGGAATAATCAGCTGTGTTATAGCTTGGCTAAATTAATAAGATGATAATGATGAAATTGATGCTTTTGAGCTAGGCTTGGTAAATGGTTTTTGCATAAACAAACTGATAAATTTGAGAAGCAATTACTTGCTTGTCAAAGATAAAAACACAACAGGGCCCATTTATAGTTAGGTCCTATTTATTTTTAAAGATTGTACCAGATTTTATGTTTAATACGTTGCAATTAAAAAATAATACTTAAATGAAGAAGAATAAAAAAAAAAAAACACTAACTTTCTGAGTCTCCTTCAAATCTGAAAAAGCAGTGTTGCTTGATTAGACACCAAGCAAACTTTTTTGCTGCGTGTGAGGGGAGAATCTATCCAACAAAAGACAGGGTAATGCTCCACATACATTTTTTAATCATAGAAGCATGTTGCAGAAATAGTTGCCTGACAACTCCCTCTACTCCAGTTCATCCCCTTCCCCAAACACACAAATACACACTTAATAAGGGCCCTCAAAAAACTTTTTAATCTGGTTCCCAAATAGCAAAGGAGATGCTTAACCTAGCTTACAGTGTTCTATAAATGGTACAGCACTTATCCATTCTCTTCACCCAGATTGTCCAATTTTTACTTGGAGCCTGAACATGAAAAATACATGCCTATTGATATAATTTACTGATACAATTTCATTACATAATGCTAACTTTTTGTATTATAAAAGTCAGAAATGAAGTCCAAGATCAGGGAAATGTTAGCTTCCCTCCCCAGCTTTAGCAGAATTTTTTTTAGAATTTTGATGAAATCACACCCTGAGGGGCCACCTTTTAGACCCGAACATGAGCTGCATATCAAATATATAGTTTACATCTGTTGGTGTATGCGTGTATTTTAACCATGAAAGAAGAATACTAACCTACAGAGACCATGTCTATATATCTGACAGTATTTTATCAAAAGCTCTTTCATACTAAATGACAGGTTTCATTTTTCTTCTTCCCAAAGAGTTTATGATTATCAAAGATAAGTTATAGCATATTTTTACTACTCAGGTATATTTACTGGTTATCTATAATGAACTTAGTAGTCATACAGGAAGAGAATCATATGCAAAAATAAATAAATATTTTAATTCTAGATGTTGGGATGCCAAACTTTTGTAACTGCAATACTTTTTTTTAAATTAAGTGATGGGGCAGACACCATCACTCTTCAAAAGTATAGGAAGAGGTCAACAGCTGTGAGATGAAATCAGATACCTGTTTCATTAAAATAGCCATCTTCTTTAGCTTTTTAAAAGAGTACTTTGGCGTCCTTCATTTTAAAAGTATGTTAGCTGAAAATAAATTAATGCTGTGACTATCAAATGTAAGCCACCGTGTTGGAATGGGTATTTTGCATTTTTTGTTTGTGTGAAATGAGTTACAGCAAAATACTATGTTTGTGCATAGTAGAAATTCTATCCCTCTGAGCAGCTCAAAATCAAGATATTTTTCTTCTCAAAAATTGCCAATAAAAACAAAAATATAATGATCACAAATAAGAATCAGCAGGATTATTTTTAAGATGCATAACAGGTGTATATCACAGAATTCATAATATATTGGTCTGATAACAGAATACCTAATGATTTGTTATAAAACTTCAGTTGTGATTTCCTCCTCCTGGTTAATTGGAAACAACTGCTCCCCAGGACTAATTACAACTCCATCAAAAAGAAAGGCGAGCACAAATATGTCTTAAGGGAACATGAAAACTTTGAAGGTGAGGCCCCATAAAATGAATTAAGGGATGAAATTTAAAACCATTCTATGAGCTCTGCCTTCTAAAGACTGTTGCAACGAGCATCAGGGAACCAAATCCAATGAGATTTTTAGTGATGATATCAAGAGGCATGAAAGCATAACATATTGAGATGCTTTAGATCGCGAATCCTATCGATGAGCTGACAAATTGATTATTGTGAATAGAAATTCTATGTTGGATCTGCACCGTCATATGCTTTACTGAAAATAATTTTTGGTAAGTGCTCAGCAGAAACTTCTGCTGCTTGAAACTAATCTGAATTATCTAACGCAGCACTAATATGAATGTGAACTCTGCACAAGCTATAATCTTGGTAGGAATCTTGCCTTACAAGATGTACCATTTGGCTTGTAAATGAATATATTCTAAATTACCTGTAAAATTAAAGAATGAATGAGGGCAATGGTCCATCTGTGTTTCTTGTTTTGCTATTAAAGATTGCAGCATCTGAACTGATTTGCCCTGGTTTCAAATGGATGTGGTCCTATGTCACAAACCTGTATATCTGATTTCCCCTTTCCTTTGATAAATACTCTGCTATGGTGATTCCACATAAAACACAGCACACTCCTGACAACTAATACAAGAGTTATTTGGTTCTGATACTAAGAGGATTTGTAAAGATTTGCCATTTGGGTGCTTGATAGTCTAATGTTCAAGGCAAACATGTATAATGTTAAACTAAGGAAATACATCACTGCAAATGACAACATGAAAACTGTCATATTTGTGAAGTTGTTTCTAACCAATATTCAGGTGACAGACTTTTTTCTCATAAAATTCTGTAAATAAATACCCTAGTCAAAATTCACATGTAGAGGAAAAAGCATTTTACTAGTCAAAAATCTGAAGTAATTTTAGAATTTTAAAATTTTCTTCAGTCTATGTACTTTATCACATATTTTTGTCAACATATACTAATTTATATTCACCATTTGCTATATTTAATAGTCCTATTTAAAACATTAGTAATTTATTCAAGTGAATAATCAAAATAAGAATCAAATTAAGCTCTCTTTTTTAGACATTTTGACAGCTATTTTTAGGTTTACAATTTAAAAATAGTACTTTAAAAATTTGGGGGGGATAAATTATATTTTGAAAAAAGCAGAACACTTGGGAACATTTACCCAGTTCTAATATATATGAGTAAAACATTTCTAATATATTTATTTGCAGTACCAAAATATAGTCATGGTTTTTCATATGTATGAAATTCTCCTTTTTGTCTTAAGCAATTTCAATGGTTAGGATAGTCAAAATCATGGTCATTAAATTATTAAATTATTAATTCATGTGAAATGAAGAACGCTGGATTTAGCAGTGGTGAGACTATAAACTCTAACAGAAAACACAGAAATTCCCCCTTATAAACACACACCGGAGCAGACTCGCAGTTACAAAGCTAAATTATACCGATTACAAAGCAATTGTGTAGGATGGCTTGCATGGATTGGAACACTAAGCAACGATTCAAAATGCAAGTGTGAGAATTTCAAAGGTACCAAATAGAATAGAATTACAAATTCCTACCACTCTGTCTCTTAAAATCTGTCCCTTTCATACTTACTCCTCACTTCATTCCTACCTATCAATATATGTCTCCAACAGGCTAAGAATGCATTCATTCATTCATTCACTCACTGTTTCTTTCTTGTATTTACTTTCTGAGTACCTAATATGTGCCCTGCAGGGTACCAAGTGCAGGGATGCTAAAATGAATCAAGCAAGGGTCCCATTCACAAGGAGCTCAGAACAGTGGGGAAGAGAGAACAGCAGAGTTTAAGAGGCTTGTATCCCAATACAACCAAGTTAAATATGTCATGGAAGAAAATGCATCAACAGGTAGCCATTGAACCAAGATGCTCAGCAATTTTATGCACATGAGGACGAAGGTATCATAAATCCAGCAAGAAAACCAGGAGCACAAAGAAGTCACAGATGAACTGATGAAAGAATAGAGTAGATACCCAAGCAGATGTTCTTTCAATTCAGAACGTGTTCCCTGGGATGCAGAACAGAAAAGGAGACCACAAGTCCAGTTCTAAAACATAAAGGGAAGTGGGAGTAGAAAGGGAAATAAGAGAATGATGATGGACAAATAACTAACATTTCTTTCAGTATTGGAAATGTCTAGCTCTTCTGAAAATATTCTTCTTCTAGTAGTAAGTATTACTTTCTGCTTATATCCCCCAAAGACTTTTTTATCTGAAGCGGGGGAATTTTCCATCATCTGTTGTTGGAAAGGAAACTCTTGAAAGGCAGGACAATAATAATTTCTCCTCACCCCCGACTGATTCCTCTGCTTCTCTGCTGAGACTGAGACCATTAGGGGTGCCAATTAGTGCCAATTGTCATGATGTTTTGAGATGTAGACACCTGTCTTCTAATAACTGGACTGAGACCACTGACTCATTTCACACAGACCATCAAACAGACATCAACTAGTAATGGCCTATATTTACTACCAATCTGGGCTCAAACCAAAGCCTTCTCCCACGTAACTGCGTTAGCATTCTTGAGGACAAGTTCAATGTGTGTTCACTTTCCTCCAATAAATGGACCAATGGCTGTCTCAATAAGTGCCACTAGACAATCATGGCTCCAATTATCTATGCTACCTCCATATTTGAACTTTGTAGAGTCAGCCTCTCCTAAGCAAGTATTTTTAATACCCATTGAAGTGGGATGCAGATTAAGATTCATGTACAATTTTTTAATATAGAAACTAAATTTGCATATTCATGTCCCACCATAAGATGAGGAGGTAAAGAAGGCCTGCTCTATGTTAAATTCCAAGAAGAAAAATAAACAGTATCAACATCAGGGATGCATGAATTCTATATAAAGTATTTTATAACCATCTGCATATTGTAGTTCTCTAAAATAATCTTTAAAGTAACTTTAAAGTACTTAAGTAGAAGTAGATTCTCCTATTACCATATATATCTTCAGACTTTAAAGGGGGTCTATGTTTCTTTCTCAAATGTAAATCAAAATTATCTAGAACACAAAAGAAAAAAATGATTTAGAGACAATGACAGAATTCAAAGAAATTAGGGTGCCTGGGTGGCTCAGTTGTTAAGCATCTGCCTTTGGCTCAGGTCATGGTCCCAGGGTCCTGGGATTGAGCCCCACAGCAGGCTCCCTGCTCAGCATGAAGCCTGCTTCTCCCTCTCCCACTCCCCCTGCTTGTGTTCCCTTTCTCACTGTCTCTCTCTCTGCCAAATAAATAAATAAAATCTTTTAAAAAAAAGAATTCAAAGAAATTAATAAAGTCCTAAAGAAATACGGGTTAAGGAGAAATAATCTTTAGCTCCATTTATAAGAAATAGGGTTGAAGAAGTAAATCGGGGTCAGTCCTTAGTCCTTAGAGGGCTAAAGGATTTGTTGGGAGGGGTGTGTTTCAGGGAATCTAGTCTAACACTGTAAAGTATACATGTGGAAGAAAGACTGGAGGCAAGAAGGGCAGTTAGAAGATAGTGACAATTGTCCAGCTAAAAGCTAGGGGATATTTCTAAGAGATTGTTGGTTGAACAGAAGAATCAGGAGACTGTAGATTTAGAAGTAATACAAACTTTTAATTGATGGCAGAGGAAGAAAAGAGGGAAAAATGATAAAGTTGACCCCACGCTGTGCCTGGATGCCTAGAAGATGAGTTAGTAAGAAAAAAAGAAGTTTTTAAAACACAGGAGGCACTGATGCAAGGGGAAAATGAGCTAAGTGG
This sequence comes from Zalophus californianus, assembly GCF_009762305.2. NCBI lineage: Eukaryota > Metazoa > Chordata > Mammalia > Carnivora > Otariidae > Zalophus > Zalophus californianus. The sequence continues at coordinate 158,507,571 of NC_045597.1, read as the reverse complement.
GAATAAGAGTCATTTCAAAGAGCTGGAGGAACAAGCAAGCACACCTATATTTCTATCTACTTTGAGAGTCATCTGAGGAGATGTAATAAGGAAACACAGAAGGTGGATGAAAATGCAAGAGACTGCAGAGCTAGAAGAGAAAAAGATACAGATCCTTAGAAATACAACCCAGTCCCCACCCTCAGAAGCACACTGTCTGACCATGAAGAGAATGATGCATCTTCATAACAAAACCACAAGAGAGAGAGTGTTAGCATGAGGGGTAGGTTAGAAACACAACATTTAAATATGTATTCATTTATTCTCTATAATATATATCTAACTAATTTTACTATCCCAGAATTTTTGGAATCTTGGGTCATGAAAGCTGAAAGCCTCAAGTCACTATGGAGCAGTGACTCTCAAATGAGGGTAGCTTTGTTCCCCAGGGCATATTGGGCAACATCAAGGAACGTTGTTGGTCATCACAACTGAAAGTTGCTACTGGCATCTAGTGAGCGGAGGCCAGGGATGCTTAACAAACACCCCACAAGGTACAGGACAGTGACCCACAACAAAGAATTAGGGGGTCCAAAATATTGACAATGGTGAGGTTGAAAAACCCTGCTGTAAAATTACTTTGGCACTTTGATTAATATTTTCAAAGGTACTTGACCAGTAATGTTCACCATTGAGATGAGCTAATATATGTACCTGACTTTGATTACTTAAGACAGCCATTCAAGAAACAAAGAAGACACCAGAATTTTCCAGGGGTATTTCCACCATAAAGCCAACATGTCCAGGGGTGGGGGTGTTGGTGGTGGTACAGAGGGAAAGAAACTGGGAAACATGATGACCAGTTTTTTTCTTTCTACCATAAAGCAATATTTATGGCAACTTGGACAAGTACATGCATTTAAAATTTCAGGTACTTAAAATGTCCAATATTTTTTGGTGCAACTGTGTTTTCTAAGTTTCTATTTTCCAAAATTCTATTAACCAGTTCATCCTTCACAGTTCCAAGCTATGAAAATGTTAAGATAACTTAGTAGATACCAAAACTGACCGTGGCTGACTCCATTGCTAACTTTTCTCTTTAATACCATATAACCTCTCCAGCACTTAAATTCCAGCACACCCTGCCTCCTTGTTTTGTTATTTATGTCCATGGACCTCTGCAAATACTCATCCTGCTTTTCTGCAGATTGTATTTTGGCAATGCTGCTATCATCGTGTGAGACTGCCTTCAACTAGGCTCTCTCACAATGAAGTCAGTCACAGAACTACTTCTCATCTGTGATTTATTGCTCTCAAAGGGCTTCCATGAGATCATCTCACTCTTTGCAACAGCCCTGTGACGCCATGGGGAACTTCATAGCCTGTGTCAAGAATTATCACCATGTTGGGAGCAGAGAACTGCAGCTTAGCAATGCTACTGAGGGCTGCAGTCAGACCTAGAACCCCAGTTGACTGATCCTTGGTCCACTCAAGCACATCGCCTACCTGTCAGATGACTCACTCAGAATGCCTGATACCTCTTGCTCCTACCTCCACGTTCCATGTTCATACGGTTCATCACTGTGTCTACATCTCATACTGCACTAGGGTAGGCAAAATAAAATGTCTTTGTGTTGATAATGCTGTTAAAGCGAAATAATAGACTGCTGCGATGAACAAGATTTTGATGACCATACTTCTTCTGGACAGACACTTCACCTAACCATTCAGATAAGGCTAAACGACCCTGTTTTAGCCCACCCTTCATTCCCTGGTAGCATGAAACACAGAATTTTAAGGAAAAAAGTTAGGTTACTGGCTTAAAATATTAAATAGGACTAGATTCTGTTTACATATATGGATTTCTTTGTTGGATATTCACAGATGTGTTTATGTGTGAGAGAGAATTCTGCCCACATTATGTCACTATTTGCTTCTACCGCTAATAAGGGAGCCCCTTGGTCATCATGTTTCCCAGTTTCTTTCCCTCTGTACCACCACCAACACCCCCACCCCTCGACATGTTGGCAAACTGACAGGCAGTGGAATCAGTTGTCAACTTACAGTTCTGAAATGTAATGAGAGGTGACCACACATTAGATGGGACCCCCTCTGAGTGACACATGAAAAAGTGGGAAATGTTATTTGTAGCTGATTAGAACTCATGAAGAAAAAAACGTAGGTTAGAATCACAGAAACTGAGAATTCATTTTTCTGACAAGCTCACTTCTGACTGAGAATACTGAGCCCCAAAAAAGAAAACCTCCAACAAATCTAAATCATGGCCATTGCAAATGTATTTTTTAAATGGTGAGACTATCTCCTGTCCACTCACCTCTGAAAATGATCTTACTTTCTAAAGCACCAATTCCTGGGTTTTGTTTTGTTTTGTTTCTGTTGTTGGTTCTTCTTTCTCAGTGCTCTACATTTCTTGTGACTCATCACTGAAGGGAATTATTTGTGTTCATTTGACATTCAGTCTACAACTTTCTTCCTAGTGTTAAATATGTGAGCTCTGGAACTACCTAGATGTGCCTCCCACGGCCATCACTTAATAAGGGAGAGATGCTGGCCTAGAGACTAAAGCTCCCTGGCCTCCATTTCCTCCTCTTTAACATAGTAATAAAGTTGTACCTACTTCATAGATGTTTGGAGAGAATAAAATGAGACTCTGTGTGTGCGTGTGTGTGTGTGCACGCACGCGCACACGCACATACATGAGCACACACATACACCAAGACATCCATTCTCAGCACTATGCCAGGCACATAGTAAATGCTCATAAACGTCAGCTATTATTTCTAAGAATAGTTCCTCTAATTACCAAAATCCTGGCTATTCAATTAAATTCAATAAAGAAATATTTGTCACAAATCAAGCCACCTCAGGGGCGGAGCAAGATGGCGGAGGAGTAGGAGACCTGTATTTTGTCTGGTCTCAGGAATTCAGCTGAATAGGGATCAAACCATTCTGAACACCTACGAACTCAACAGGAGACCGAAGAAGAGAGTAGCAACAACTCTCTGACAGAGAAGCGACCACTTACTGTAAGGTAGGACGTGGGGAGAAGTGAATCCGAGGCGATATTCGGGAAGATAGATGGCGGGGGAGGGGCCTCCGTCGGCCGCTTCTGGCAAGTGATAGAGCCACGGAGCACAAAATCGGAACTTTTAGAAGCCGGCTCCGCGGAGGGAAGTCACTCCAGTGGCTAAGCGGGGGGTAGAACCCTCGCGGGACAGTGTGGTCTCAGGACCCTCGGGGTCACAGAAAGACCGGGGCTGCCTGAGTGCGGCAGAGTTCCCGGCTACCGGAGCGGGGAAGCCAGCTGCAGAGACGGAGCCGAGGCGCTGGCTCTCAGCTCGGGGTTGCCATAAACTGTGATCCGTGGCCCAGTTGGGCTACTGCGTCTCCAGCAGGGACCCAACAAGCAGCAGATCTGGGGAGACTCCCCTCCCTCCCCCGGGAGGAGCAGCGCGGGAGTCCCCCACAGGGATCTGCTGGGTTTGGAGACTCCACACGGGGTCGGGTGCCAGAGATAGAAACACTCGGTCACAGGCCGGGTGAGCACGGAGTGCGGCCGGAGACCCGGGAGACGGGAGTGATTGACTGCTTTTCTCTGGGGGCGCACTGAGGAGTGGGGCCCCGAGTTCTCAGCTCCTCCGGGCAGAGAGTGGGAGGCCACCATTTTCACCCTGGTCCTCCAAAGCTGTACCGAGAGCTTGCAGGGAACAAAAGCTCCTGAGAGCAAACCCGAGCAGCTTGCTTAGCCCGGACCGACAAGGGTGGGGCAATTCTGCCTCCGGCAAAGACATTTGGGAACCACGGCAACAGGCCCCTCCCCCAGAAGATCAGCGTGAACAGCCAGCAAGCCAAGACCAAGTTTACCCATCAAGGAGAACAGGAGAACTCCACCGTTAGGGGAATAATACTGCACATAGAATTCATGGCTTTTTTACCATGATTCATTAGTTTTTCAAAGTTAATTTTTTAACTGTTTTTTGGTTTTTTTTGAATTTTTCTTTTTCCCTTTTTCAACCAACATCTTATCAATCCCTTCTTTAAAAAAACATTTTTTATTTTTCATTTTTAGAGTCATTTTATCCCTTCATAGTAGTTACCCTTATTTTTGGCATATATATATAAGTTCTTCTCTCTTTAAAATTTTGAGATACAGTTTCTTCTAACAGAACAAAATATACCCTAAATCAATAGTGTATGGCTTTGTTCTAGTCTCCTGCCTGATCACAGTCTCCCCCACTTTTTCTTTTCTTTTTTTTTAATCTTCTTTCTTCTTTCAAACAACTTCTTATCTTATCACTTCCGTTTATAAAACCTTTATAATTTTCATCTTTACAGTCATCTTCCATCCCTTCATTGTATCAACCTTTATTTTATACATATATAAGTCTTTCTTCCTTTAAAATTTTAGGAGGCACTTTCTTCTAACAGACCAAAATACACCCAAAATCTAGTGTGTGGCACTGATCTATGCACTTGCCTGATCATATTTGATCATATTCTGGTTTTTTTGTTTTGTTTTGTTCTGTTTTTATCTTTTTCTTTTTCTTTTTCTTTTTTTCTCTTTCTTTTTTCTTTCTTTCCCTTTCTTTTCCCCTGGTTTCAGGTCTTTTCTGATTTGTATAGAGTATATTTGCTGGGGACATTGTTAACCTCTTAGCATTCTGTTCTCTCATTCATCTGTTCTCCTCTGGACAAAATGACAAGACGAAAAAAATCACCTCAGCAGAAAGAACAAGAGGTAGTACCGTCTGCCAGGGACTTACTCAATATGGACATTAGTACGATGTCGGACCTAGAGTTCAGAATCATGACTTTAAAGATTCTAGCTGGGCTTGAAAAAAGCATGGAAGTTATTAGAGAAACCCTTTCTGGAGAAATAAAAGAACTAAAATCTAACCAAGTCGAAATCAAAAAGGCTATTAATGAGGTGAAATCAAAAATGGGGTCACTAACTGCTAGGATAAATTAGGCAGATGGGAGAATCAGCGATATAGAAGACCAAATGATGGAAAATAAAGAGGCTGAGAAAAAGAGAGAGAAACAACTACAGGATCACGAGGGCAGAATTCAAGAGATAAGCGATACAATAAGACCAAACAACATTAGAATAATTGGTATCTCAGAAGAAGAAGAAAGAGAGAGAGGGGCAGAAGGTATATTGGAGCAAATTATAGCAGAGAACTTCCCTAATGTGAGGAAGGAAACAGGCATCAAAATCCAGGAGTCACAGAGAACACCTCTCAAAATCAATAAAAATAGGTCAACACCCCGACATCTAATAGTAAAACTTACAAGTCTCAGAGACAAAGAAAAAATCCTGAAAGCAGCTTGGGAGAAGAGATAGGTAACCTACAATGGTAGAAATATTAGATTGGCAACAGGCCTATCCACAGAGACCTGGCAGGCCAGAAAGGACTGGCAGGATATCTTCAGAGCACTAAACGAGAAAAATATGCAGCCAAGAATACTAATCCAGCTAGGCTGTCATTGAAACTGGAAGGAGAGGTAAAAAGCTTCCAGGACAAACAAAAACTAAAGGAATTTGCAAACACGAAACCAGCCCTACAAGAAATTTTGAAAGGGGTCCTCTAAGCAAAGAGAGAGCCTAAAAGCAGCATAGATCAGAAAGGAACACAGACAATATACAGTCACAGTCACTTTACAGGCAATACAATGGCACTAAATTCATATCTTTCAATAGTTACCCTGAATGTAAACGGGCTAAATCCCCAAATCAAAAGACATAGGCTATCAGATTGGATTAAAAAACAAGACCCATCAATATGCTGTCTGCAAGAGACTCATTTTAGACCCAGACACCCCCAGATTGAAAGTGAGGGGATGGAAAACCATTTACCATGCTAAGGGACACCAAAAGAAAGCTGGGGTGGCAATTCTTATATCAAACAAATTAGATTTTAAAACAAAGACTGTAATAAGAGATGAAGAAGGACACTATATCCTACTTAAAGGGTCTATCCAACAAGAAGATCTAACAATTGTAAATATCTATGCCCCGAACATGGGAGCAGCCAATTATATAAGGCAATTAATAACAAAAGCAAAGAAACACATTGACAACAATACAATAATAGTGGGGGACTTTAACAACCCTCTGACTGAAATGGACAGATCATCTAAGCAAAAGATCAACAAGGAAATAAAGACTTTAAATGACACACTGGACCAAATGGACTTCACAGACATATTCAGAATATTCCATCCCAAAGCAACGGAATACACATTCTTCTCTAGTGCCCATGGAACATTCTCCAGAATTGATCACATCCTAGGTCACAAATCAGGTCTCAACCGATACCAAAAGATTGGGATTATTCCCTGCATATTTTCAGACCACAGTGCTTTGAAACTAGAACTCAATCACAAGAGGAAAGTTGGAAAGAACTCAAACACATGGAGGCTAAAGAGCATCCTACTAAAGAATGAATGGGTCAACCAGGAAATTAAAGAAGAATTAAAAAAATTCATGCAAGCCAATGAAAATGAAAACACAACTGTTCAAAATCTTTGGGATACAGCAAAGGCAGTCCTGAGAGGAAAGTATATAGCAATACAAGCCTTTCTCAAGAAACAAGAAAGGTCTCAAATACACAACCTAACCCTACACCTAAAGGAGCTAGAGAAAGAACAGCAAATAAAGCCTAAACCCAGCAGAAGAAGAGAAATAATAAAGATCAGAGCAGAAATCAATGAAATAGAAACCAAAAGAACAGTAGAACAGATCAACGAAACTAGGAGCTGGTTCTTTGAAAGAATTAACAAGATTGATAAACCCCTGGCCAGACTTATCAAAAAGAAAAGAGAAATGACCCAAATCAACAAAATCATGAATGAAAGAGGAGAGATCACAACCAACACCAAAGAAATACAAACAATTATAAGAACATATTAGGAGCAACTCTATGCCAGCAAATTAGATAACCTGGAAGAAATGGGTGCATTCCTAGAGATGTATCAACTACCAAAACTGAACCAGGAAGAAATAGAACACATGAACAGACCTATAACCACTAAGGAAATTGAAGCAGTCATCAAAAATCTCCCAACAAACAAAAGCCCAGGGCCAGATGGCTTCCTAGGGGAATTCTATCAAACATTTAAAGAAGAATTGATACCTATTCTCCTGAAACTGTTCCAAAAAATAGAAATGGAAGGAAAACTTCCAAACTCATTTTATGAGGCCACCATTACCTTGATCCCAAAACCAGACAAAGAGCCCATCAAAAAGGAGAATTACAGACCAATATCCTTGATAAACATGGATGCAAAAATTCTCACCAAAATACTAACCAATAGGATCCAACAGTACATTAAAAGGATTATTCACCACGACCAAGTGGGATTTATCCCTGGGCTGCAAGGTTGGTTCAATGTCCGCAAATCAATCAACGTGATACAATACATTAACAAAAGAAAGAACAAGAATCATATGATCCTCTCAATAGATGCAGAAAAAGCATCTGATAAAGTACAGCATCCTTTCTTGATCAAGACTCTTCAGAGTATAGGGATAGAGGGTACATACCTCAATATCATAAAAGCCATCTATGAAAAACCTACAGCGAATGTCATTCTCAATGGGGAAAAGCTGAGAGCTTTTCCCCTAAGGTCAGGAACGCGGCAGGGATGTCCACTATCACCACTGCTATTCAACATAGTATTAGAAGTCCTAGCCACAGCAATCAGACAACAAAAAGAAATCAAAGGCATCCAAATCGGCAAAGAGGAAGTCAAACTCTCACTCTTTGCAGATGATATGATACTGTATGTGGAAAACCCAAAAGACTCCACCCCAAAACTGCTAGAACTCATACAGGAATTCAGTAAAGTAGCAGGATATAAAATCAATGCACAGAAATCAGTGGCATTCCTATACACCAACAACAAGACAGAAGAGAGACAAATCAAGGAGTCGATCCCATTTACAATTGCACCCAAAACCATAAGATACCTAGGAATAAATTTAACCAAAGAGGCAAAGGATCTGTACTCAGAAAACTATAAAATACTCACGAAAGAAATTGAAGAAGACACAAAGAAATGGAAAAACGTTCTATGCTCATGGATTGGAAGAACAAACATTGTGAAGATGTCAATGTTACCTAGAGCAATCTACACATTCAATGCAATTCCCATCAAAATACCATCCACTTTTTTCAAAGAAATGGAACGAATAATCCTAAAATTTGTATGGAACCAGAAGAGACCCCGAATAGCCAGAGGAATATTGAAAAAGAAAAGCAAAGCCGGCGACATCACAATTCCGGACTTCCAGCTCTATTACAAAGCTGTCAATATCAAGACAGTATGGTACTGGCAGAAAAACAGACACATAGATCAATGGAACAGAATAGAGGGCCCAGAAATGGACCCTCAACTCTATGGTCAGCTAATCTTTGACAAAGCAGGAAAGAATGTCCAATGGAAAAAAGTCTCTCCAACAAATGGTGGGAAAATTGGACAGCCACATGCAGAAGAATGAAACTGGACCATTTCCTTACACCATACACAAAAATAGACTCCAAATGGTTGAAAGACCTAAACGTGAGACAGGAGTCCATCAAAATCCTAAAGGAGAACACAGGCAGCAACCTCTTCGACCTCAGCCGCAGCAGCTTCTTCCTAGAAACATCGCCAAAGGCAAGGGAAGCAAGGGCAAAAATGAACTATTGGGATTTCATCAAGATAAAAAGCTTTTGCACAGCAAAAGAAACAGTCCACAAAACCAAAAGACAACCGACAGAATGGGAGAAAATATTTGCAAATGACATATCAGATAAAGGGCTAGTATCCAAAATCGATAAAGAGCTTATCAAACTCAACACCCAAAGAACAAATGATCCAATCAAGAAATGGGCAGAAGACATGAACAGACATTTTTCCAAAGAAGACATCCAAATGGCCAACAGACACATGAAAAAGTGCTCAACATCACTTGGCATCAGGGAAATCCAAATCAAAACCTCAATGAGATACCACCTCACACCCGTCAGAATGGCTGAAATGAACAAGTCAGGAAACGACAGACGTTGGCGGGGATGCAGAGAAAGGGGAACCCTCCTACACTGTTGGTGGGAATGCAAGCTGGTGCAACCACTCTGGAAAACAGTATGGAGGTTCCTCAAACAGTTGAAAATAGAGCTACCATACGATCCCCCAGTTGCACTACTGGGTATTTACCCCAAAGATACAAATGTAGGGATCCAAAGGGGTACGTGCACCTGATGTTTATAGCAGCAATGTCCACAATAGCCAAACTGTGGAAAGAGCCAAGATGTCCATCGACAGATGAATGGATAAAGAAGATGTGGAATATACACAATGGAATATTATGCAGCCATAAAAAGGAATGAGATCTTGCCATTTGTAACGACGTGGATGGAACTGGAGAGTGTTATGCTGAGTGAAATAAGTCAATCAGAGAAAGACACGTATCATATGACCTCGCTGATATGAGGAATTGTTAACCTCAGGAAACAAACTGAGGGTTGCTGGAGTGGTGGGGGGGTGGGAGGGATGGGGTGGCTGGGTGATAGACATTGGGGAGGGTATGTGCTATGGTGAGCACTGTGAATTGTGCAAGACTGTTGAATCACAGATCTGTACTTCTGAAACAAATAATGCAATATATGTTAAGAAAAAAAAAAAGGTAGCAGGAGGGAAAGAATGAAGGGGAGTAAGTCAGAGGGGGAGACCACCATGAGAGACGATGGACTCTGAAAAACAAACTGAGGTTTCTAGAGGTGAAGGGGTGGGGGGATGGGTTAGCCTGGTGATGGGTATTAAAGAGGGCACATTCTGCGTGGAGCACTGGGTGTTATGCACAAACAATGAATCATGGAACACTACATCAAAAGCTAATGATGTAATGTATGGTGATTAACATAACAATAAAAAATAAACAAATAAACAAATCAAGCCACCTCATGGGTCACTATGCCTCTGCGTCAAGTAGAAGTGACACAAACATGATGGGTAGGATGGTAACTATTAACCTGCACTGGGTACCAAACATTGTGGTCAGAGCTTTTACTGCTTCATCCCATCTGCCTCTTAAAACCATCCAACCCTGTTCTTTTTCAGTTGAGAAAACTTAACCAGGTCTGAGAGAGATGAAATGACTTGCCCAAGATCACTTGGAGACAAGACAGGAAATAAAAGGTCTCTGACGCCAAAATCCTTTGCATCTAAACCACTTTGCTATTTTCCTTGTCTAGAATGTGCCCAGCTCTGGAGAGTGCACAATACACAATAGCAAAGTAGAAGCAGCCCTCTGACCCAATTCTCTTCTCTCAATTGCCTGAGACTTGGATCTCTGACTTATGCCACTGAGTGATTGTAGTATGTGTCCCACCCAGGCTGGATTTTAATTTCAGGCTTTCATCACATGTCTTCTCTTGCCATTGTAGATATCTGCATTTCTGTGCCATTTTATGAAAAATGATTTGAAACAAAAGCAGTCAAAACTCACTATAGGTACACTCAAGAATTGGGTTTTTTTAAGTTCACCAATTTTATGCTATCCACACAAAAGAAAATTAAGAAATTTTCTCAGTGGCTCACTACTTCCAAAAAAATTCCCAATGTCACATTCACATATGCTGAATAATAATATTTATAGAAAAGCAATGCTCCAATAAATAATTTTTATTACTTTTCTTCTGGTTAGGAATATTACATGTGTGTGTGCACACGCACATGTGTGTGTGATATGTGTTCGCCTTTTATATAGCCTCTAAATAAAATTGGAGAGTATCCAATCCAGGAAGCTCTAATGTCAATCTTTATTTTACAAGTGCCAAAATGTATATCACAAGAAATTGTCATTCATCATGACACTTCACATGTACTGCATTGTTTTAATAGAAAAATCTAAAGTTTCATTATGTTAATGTTGAGCAATGAAAATAAAACATCATAAAAAAATAAACACTTTTTGGTGATTGGCTATAGCAATTTTCTGTCAGCTTCAAGCACAGTCGAAGCACACTGAATGGAAATAGAGCAAATGCTAGGAATCCAGCAGCACCAAAAATGCTTTACCAGATCCCTGGAAATCTAGTGTTAGTAAGTGTCATCCCAAATAAACAACAATTTACCCAGTAAATTATGTAATCATTTAATCATTTCAGAGAAGAATTTTTGGAGTCTTCCTATATACCAATGCTAAAAGCAATCCATCCAAATAACATCTCTCATTCAAAGTGCTAGAGTGACTTGCTTAAAATTTAATAACTGATTTAGGTCAAGTTCAAAATAGAGGAACACTACTCTAGAGGAGTAAATGCAACACAGAAGCTCTTCAATAACTTTGTTGATTTTTCTCTTTTGTAGGCCACACAAATATAGAATTGATATACTAACAGGAGATCCATCTAGCACATGATCATTGTGCAGACAAAGAAAAAAATAGCCACCCATACAATACTGCTGTGAATGAGCCTAAGTATTTTCTGTATCCAGACACATATTTACTGGGCAATTAACTGAAAATGTGGATTGATATAAGTGGGAAGTATAGAATTGGCTTGATATAAAATATGTTAATCTTAGGAAGTAAACTATTTCTTCTTAGGTGTCAAAACTTCCACATTTAGAAGACTTTACTTCATTCATATTTTTTCCTCTCTACTTTTTTTTCTTAATGCTCCTCTATTACAGCAATTCTCTTTGCAATGAAACAAAAATTTGTCACGCAATGTACTTGGCTAACCAAAATACAATATATATCATATGATAAACCCATAATAAGTGATCAATAAATATTTATCAAATTGAATGACATTTAATACTTTTATATAAAAATCCCCCAGAGCAGACCACTGTAAATAAACTACACACCCCTATAATGTACTAACGTACATCTATTCATTTACAAAGCACTCAAAAGAAAGGACATACAGACTAGGTATCAAGCCAGCACTTTTCATTTACCAAGAGATTATTCAGGTAATAAGATTTATAAAACATTTTTTAGGAGATGATTAAAGATGTTTTAATTTGGCTTTCCTGAGTCAAACAAGTACATTATTCTTGAATACATTCCACTCTTCGATGAAAAATCAAAATGGAATCCTGGCCAGTTTCACTAAATTTTATCAATTTTGTGTCAAAGAGTTTAGATTTTTCCCAAACCCTGTCTTTGTAAAATTCTGATTTTCCTCTACTATTCTAATTCCTTTATATTCTAGAACAGTAACTATCCAATAAAAGCAAAATCTGAAATGATTGCCCAAACTGGCTTCATAACACCTCTTTTTGTACATCTAGTTTTAGTTTTGCCTTTTGTTAATATCCAACGGGCTTTTTGCCAAAGACTCGATTAAAGTTCCACTTCTAGCTAGGGTTTATAAGAAGTAGGGGTCTGTAACATGTTCTATATGTTTTACAATACCCTGAATTGCAAGATAGCTGTATGTTCTCAATCTTCTGAAAGTATCCATGTTGTTACCAACTTCAAAGCCTGAGTAATCCTGATTGGTTCTCTTCCATTTATTTTATAGGAATGGATACTTTCCATCTCCAAGAGGGCAAGCATTAGCTATCCTATGACAGGTGACCTCTTCTCAAGAGTTCATATGATCTGCAGGAAAGAAAAATGAGTGTCCTCCTTACAAGAGTCCTAGGATTTCTTGTGGTTTTCAGGACCCCCTGGATCTTTTCTGTCCCAGTGCTCCTGCTTCCCTGATAGCAGAGGCAGGTCTGTGGCCACCCCTCTGGCACTGCCCAAACCCTCGGCTGCACCCTCTGCCTGAGTCCATGCGGGACTCTCTTTGTTCTGTCGTCTGCACCCACAGCAGTCACCCGACTGTTTGGGAAAAGTGCTAGACTGGAGCTGCATGCACATCAGTGAAATACTGTTGAATAGTGCCTAAGGAGATAGAAGAACATTATTTTAAATTATCTCGATCATAAAATCCAAGTGAAGATTTGGCAATATAGCAGCAAAAAAAAAAAAAAAAAAATCTCAAAACGAGTTATTCCTTTTAAATAAAAACAAAAATGAGAAAGAGTAACTATTAGAAATCCCACCTGGTGCTTTTCCTGTGTTAATGATGCTTCTTAAATTGCATGTGGGTAAATGGTAATTTTGTCTCACACCATTAAAAACTAATGGAACCCTTGATGATAAGAAATGCCATAGCTAGCTTGTTGGAAAACGTTTAATTAATAAAGTAATAAAATTATTGTAAACTAGTGCAGTTTCAGGGAGAATTCAATGGGATATAAAACAGATAAAACATCCTAGAGAGTTTGTATAGGAAATAAACATTACTATATACAATACCATATAAAGTTAAGGGGGTTTGTGTGACATGGAATTAAAATTAGCTATTACACTAATAAAAAAGAATTATTCTTTCAGGGAAAAAATGCTAGAGAACACAACTTATAAAAATCTATTTTTAATCATCCAAGAAAGTATCTCAATTATAAAAAAAAAAGGGGGGGAGGTTATTGTATTATTCCATAAACTGGAACTCAGAATTTAGGCATTAGTATACTAACCCAACCTTAAAATGATCAAACAATTGGTTACAATGAAAACAATAAGTCATTCTTCTGTCTTTTTTTAATGGCGGTTAATTCTTTAGATTATCTCTTACACTTTTCCAAGTATACTTTACATTTTGTCAGACCTTGGAATTTCCTCAAGAGTCCCAAATGAAAAAGATTCCAAAATGTCTTTTGTCATTCATTTGAGGGTAAAGCACAAAATAATGAATATTCTAATGTCAGCCCAGTTTTAACTTGATTCTCTAATATAGTGTTGATTCTTTTTTAATTCTCTTATCCTCCTTAGCATATTACTCAAAGACTAACACTATAGTTTATAAAGGACACAAATTAAATGTCCTAACAAACATTAGTACAATTTGGGATCTTAAGTCAAGAAAAAAGTCTCAATAAACAAATAGATTTTAAAGCTTAAATTACCAGTTTCCCAGTGATAGTGAAAGTTGACAATAGTGTTTTCTCTCTTCTTGGTGCTTATAGAAAAAATACTGATTTTTAGTATTTCCTAATTCAAGTTTTCATGTACTCATTCATGTAAGCTTGGATGCATGCATTCTTTAATTCATTCCAAAAATATTATTAAGCAACTTCTGTATTCTAGGTGCTTCCACAGGGGGACACAGCATAGAACAAGACAGATCTCCCCACCCTTGTACAATTTGTAGGCTAGTCCTTATTTCCATTTTATTGTGAAATTAAACAAGTTTCTCCTTTTGTTAAAGACCATCCCGCAGTCATTTGCAATTGCCTATGTTATCTATTAGCAAGCTCTGTAATTATTTTTCAGTTCTTCACATGATCTTTTATCCCTAGGTTTTTTGGCTTTAATGAAAACTTACTCTACTTATAATCTTGAGGAAGGAGAAGCCTCTCTTACCAAATCTCTAAATTGTAAGTTGTAAGGAAAAGTTTGATCTTAACATATGAAGAGCTTTTCATAATCAATAAACAAATGGGATCACAACAGAAAATTTAGCAAAGAACTTTAACAAGTAATTTGTAAAAGAGAATACGTAAAAGAACAATAAGCATCAGATAAATAGCATCATTAAAGAGAAAAGTTATCCAAGTTAAAGTAGTTATGTTTTGTTTTGTTCTTCCTAATTCCTAGAAAAGAAAAATCAAAAGTTGTTTATACCAAGGTAGGTAACAGTATGTGGAGAAAAGTGCTTAGTGCAACTTGAGGTGTTAACTTGAAAATATTTACCCAAATTTAAAATATATGCAAACTTTGATGCAATAGCTCTACTTTAGAAATTTATTTAAATGAAGGAACGGAAAAAATAAAAAACAAATAACTATGTACCAGGATATTCATAGCAACACAGTTGAAAATTTAGGGGAAAAAACTAAGAAGGAACTCGATGAAGAAATTAGATATACATAAAATAATACAAAGTATAGCTCCTTATATATTTACATGAAAACATATTCATGACATCGGTAATTGAAAAAGGCATATTACAGAAACTACGTGTAATACAATAGCATTAAAAAAATATATGCATGTCTATCTGGAAGATATGCCCGAAATTTTAACCATTGTTTCCAGTGATGGAATCATGGTAGACTCTACAGCACTTTTGATTTTTTATTTTATATATTTTTCTTTTGTTTCTCTATTGTTCGCAGTGAACATTTATGAAGTTTGCAAACACAAAGGTAAGTATTTTCCCCTTTAAAAAAAATTTAAAAGCCATTCTACTCTCAATGATGCAAAGACCAAATAGACCTGTCTGGGTCAGTTCTCAGGATACCAAAGCCAATTGGCTAGTGTCAAAAAAGTGACGTTCTTTGGCTTTTTTAGTGAGTTTGAAGTATTCACGTTTCAAAATTTATGAAAACTTATGAATTTCTAGGATCAAATATAATCGCTGGAAAAAGAAAGGAAATGCCTGATATTTATATCAACTTTACATACTTTCCTGTAGCATGGGGAGGAGCATCCTTGAGAATTCAGAGCATTTTCATTTCAGAATTGCATTAGCATTTGTATATGGTTAATCATGAGTCATAGAATATAAATGGAGGCCTAGGATTTGTTTTTAAGATTTTATTTATTTATTTGAGAGAGAGAGACAGAGATAGCAAGAGAGAGCACAAATGGGGAGAGAGAGAAACAGGCTCCCTGCTCAGCAGGGCTCCATCCCAGGATGCTCGGATCATGGCCTGAGCCAAAGGCAGATGCTTAACTGACCGAGCCACCCAGGAGCCCCGGATTTTTTAATCTAAGTCCCCAACAATGCTGAAGATGCCACTAAATAACACTCATATTTGGGAATTTTTTATATACTGTATTTAAGAAATTTTAGCTGGACACTGTCATTAACTGAACACTGTCATTCAGAAATTCTTGAATGCTTCCCCATGTATAATCCAGCTATTCAGGTTACCACAAAGCACATCTCAGAACCATTAGCTCTAAAAATTCACAATAGGAATTACTGAGAAGCCAGCATGACCATTCACAAGGCTTCTCCTCCATGTTACACCAAATTGGTCAAGAAGCTCAGGTGATTCTATCTTCTTATTGTCTCTCTCATCTTCCCTCCTATTCATCCACATCCATGATCTCAGCTCAGGGCAGAATTTGTCACCTGGCTTTCTGGTCTCATGACTAGTCACTCTTCCTTCTAATTCAGTGTTGGTATTCCTAAAAGACTGATGGCAGGCATTACATGACTCTTTTGCTCAAAAACCCATCTGTGATTTTCCAAAATCCTCCTAAAATCCAACCTCCTTAGAAGCAAGGCCTTTGAGAATCTGGATCCTGCTTTTACCCACCCCCAGCATTCCCACTCACCAAACTCTCCACGTGTACCCTGAACTCCAGACATATGACATGCTTACTCCTCCTACAATGCACCAGGCTTCCTATTGCTTGCTTGTGCCTCTAAGCCTTTGCACATATTTTTCCTTCTGCCTGACAGTCTTCTTTTCCTTCTCTGTCACTCTCACTCTTCTTACTCGTCCTCTAAGCTCATCCTTCTTCCTCATGCCACCTAGATGGATTCCAGAGCAATCCTATAGTCTAATAGTCACAGTGGAGACATCTTGCCCTTATCATATGACATTCTCATAATACAGATTTTTTCTGTCTCTCTTATAAAACTGAAACCACCCTCCCTTAAATGCAAGATACATCTGGCATAGTTCTTGGAAAATAGTAGACTCTGAAGACATTTTTGTAGATTTTGTAGTGAATTATTTAGGAATATGCTATCCTGCACCCAGGAAACTTACACATTGCCAAATATTTTCAATGATAGTGCAGAACTGAAAACCATCACTTGCCTTTGCTACCCATTTAATAAACCAGTCTTTGGAGCTCTGGCTGACCAAAGTCATAAAAACCATCAAATGAGAAGCACATATACTCCTAGTGAGATTTGCAGGTTGAGTTTGGCACCCAAAGACCATCAGTGTCCAGGTTAAATTCCAATTACATAGAGTGGTTTTGTTATCTATCCTGATGTATGGCCCTAGGTCCACATGTTGTTTAAGATAATGGTGTTTTTAGTGACAGTCATATGAAAATATGTCCTCAAAATAGGTTACTCGACTGGAGGGAATCTCTTTCCATTGCAAAATGTCTGGATCTGTGTACGATTTGAATAGTAACAGCAGCTTCATGGTGTGATGAAGTTAGCCAACACATGATATAGCTGTGGATTTGAAGGAAATGATAGTAGCAGGCAGATGGACACATAAGCCTGGCCAGAACAAGCAAGAACAGAGGAGATTCTTCACAGCAAAGATCAACCACGAGGCAAAGGAAAACCCAAAGGGCAGCTGCAGAATGGTGGGAAGGGCTCTGGACTAGGAGGAGGGGGCATGTTTAAGTCTTGCCTCCAGTCTCTGAAGTGGGCATTTCCCCCTCTAAACTGCCAGTTGCCAACATGTATGTGTGTGTGTGTATAGATAAAGTAAGATAATTCTTCTAGCAGCCCCCGTTAAACATGATAAGGTACAATATATAGGAAAATCTTATCATTAAATTATAATACAATTGTCAAAGGGGTGATTGGAAAAGAATGCTGGTCACCTACAGATTTTCAATTTACCCCTTCACTTGGAAACATGCTAAAGTCTTCCAATTTCAAAAACAAACAAACAAAACTTAAACTTAATTTTTATCCACATCTAGCTATTTTTGCCTTCTTTCTCCTTTACTTCAGAACCAAGCTCCTCAAGTCAATAATATGAAGTTATTTATTATTTCCCATTGCATTGAGGCTTTGGACCCCAATACCCTGGCCGCCACCACTAGATGCCTTTTTGTCTTCCTCTTATGTTATTTCTCTATGGCTTTTGACATTAGTTTACCCTCTCCTTCTTGACACTCTTTCCTTTGTCTTCCATTTTCTCCTGGTTTTCCTCCCACATCTTTGACCATTCCCCCTCAGTCCCCTTTACTAGCCCTCTTCTTCAGTTTGTCCCTTAAGATTAATGCCCTACCCCAACCACACACACACACACACACACACACACACACACACACACACACACACAGAGCCACCTTCGAAAAGAGACTCCTTGTCTCATGTTCCCTACTGTTCTCGGGCAGATTACCTGAGGTGTTTGAACATAGTAAGAGGAGATTTATACTTATGGAAACTTGGGTATAGATTAATAATATGGAGAAAAATATAAACACTGAACCTGTCCAAGAAGGTTTCAGCAAGGGTATTGTTGTGGAGGGGAGGATGTAAAGGTGCTAAATTCCTATCTTCCATACAAAGAAATGAGTAGATAACATTCAAAACTGAAAAGGAGGACTCTGTAATGTAATGTTGTTTTAAATATGGAAATAAACACCAGGAAAAAAGTCAGCTAGAAGAGTTGACAGTACTCCCCTGAGGCGTAAGAACCGTAGGAAGTCAGAGGCGATTGGACAGAGGACTGCTGTTTCTCACAACGCCCACTCTAATACCATTTGCCTTTTTAAACTTTGTGCACATTCGTATAAAAGGCGATGGGGATGCTATTCAAAGCCACCAGTTTCCTCATATATAAAATCAGCATTTTGATGTAAACTTTGCCTAAATGAAAAAAGATAACTGGCACCATTCCAAAACAGACCTCCAAGAATGGAGCAATAAAATGGGGGGAAAAATGTTCACATGGCAGTTGAAGGAGGAGACAAAACGATAACTGCTATCTGGGATGATAAAGAATTCACCACACACCCCCTGTTCTATTAAGCACAAAGCTATATTACGACAACCAACTCCTAAGTCTTCATCTGTCTGTTACAAGCGATCACCGTGCTTGCCAATGGGAGTCTCCTAGGTAAAATTCCATCTGCCAATTCTTGCTTCTGATGTTAAATCTGTTCTAAGTCTATTTGATTCTTAATTTAGATGTTAGAATAAATACCACAGCCTTATCTTTTAAGGGGTCATAAAATACCTAAAAGAGCGTCAGAGTAAAATCTGCCTTCCGGTGACTAAGAGGCCTGACATAGAGTACTGGGGAACTGACCTACAAGCTATAGTGATTGTTCTGGAGATGGAAAAAGAGTTACACAAGCACCTACAAGAGCTGAAGAGCTTGGCTTCTAAGAATAGCGAAACTGATCTCTTAGAATTCCTGAAAAAGTTCTTGGTTAAACAGAAGAGGAGCATAAAGTATCTGGAATACCAGCATAGCTATCAGAAGGAATTAGAAAGGCTGACTGCAGAGGAAGGCACATCTGAAGAGCCTGTGGAAGCATCAGGCAGAGGTTTAACATCTGAAGGCAAGACAGCAAGTCCTCCATTGTTGTAGTTCCCAAAGGCAGCTACTTAAGAATCTTGATCTCTATTTGACAGAAGACTGCTTTCCTTTTAATCTAGTATCCCAATCTTCACTGTTATGCATGGAAATAAAATTTGGTTTTGCATTACAAAAAAAAAAAAAATACTCTATGTCAGGCCTCTTAGTCACCGGAAGGCAGATTTTACTCTGACGCTCTTTTAGGTCACTTAGGATAGCTCTCTTAACTCTATACACTGAGTATCAAAAAATTGAAATACAAAATCCTTGACAGCTTATCAAGGGTTTCATATTTATTGGACCTATATCTTCTGCATAAAATATATCATGAAAGAAATGAACACAGCACTTTCCACAGAGTCATGTATAGTCCATGTTGTAGGATATATATTGGGAAGCCCCAGTGGGGCATCTTATAGAAGGCTTTGGGGCTTTACAAGTGTTATTGGATTCCAGTCTTAATAATTGGTCTGATATATCTTGTTTACAGGCATTCCTGATTTAAAAAACACAGAAGAGCTAGGTGGGTAGAGGAGGAGGGGTGAGGAAGGAACATTCATTAGCAATCTCAAACTAAAAGGTAGTCATAATCCATAAACTATTGACCCAATAGACAGAAATTTCCTTCTGTTTTAAATCAATTAACATTTATACATGAGCCATTAAAAAGCCATCATGCTTATAAGCCATTACAGTGTGTACCTATTGTATTGATTAGCATGCAGTCAGTTATTAATTAATGACATCATCACTATCAAACCTCTTAAAGGTTTTAGGGCCTTAAAGACACACAGCACCCACTAGAGCCAAGTACTCCACACTTGGCATGCTGCATAGCCTTGAGCAGAAAAGTATGTTTTTGCAGATCCTCTGTCTATCCTAATGCATCAGTCAGCCCGTAATATTGCACAGTGTGTCCTCCAAAATATCCCATCTCATTTTATAAGTAAGCCATATAAATCTCCAATGATACAAGAGTTTTAACATTATTTGTATGAGTGATAGCAGTATATTAACTTCTCAGTGCATACCCAGGATGAGAAGTACAGTAATCTACAATGTATGTACAATGACTGCCATCTAAAGCTCAACGCCTCTCTCACCATAAATCCCCTCTTACTCTGTTCCTGAAGCACCTAACAAAGTGAGGCCTAAAGCTGTATGAAAACAAACTCTGCAAATGCTGTAATCTCAGATGTGCTTCCCTTAATGCAATCTGAACAAAATGATATTTTTTTAAATATCTTTTCTCCTCTTCATCATCATTTACAAGATGATCGTCTCTTTAGAAAATAAAGATGTCTTTAAAACTTTGAGGATGAAAATTTTAGTTCAAATTTCTACCTAGATTCAAGAGAACTAGAATAAGACCCTAAATCATACTGTAATGCAGAATCACTGCCGTTTACTTGAACACCACAGTCTGTTGAGGGACAGCACACTGACACATTGATAAAAGTCACATTAAGTGCACAGTAAGGTCATAGAGTAAAAGCTACCCCCGGGAACCTGATATCTTCTCCAGAATGCTAACATCATCTTTCTTTCTAAGTCAGATTGACCTCTGAAGAAGACAGACACACCACGAAATAATGGAGTCCCCCCACCCCCCATTATTCCTAATCATGAATAAGCTAGTTAAATTTGGTGTTCTCCATAAAACTGCTTAAATAATACAGAAATTTAATTAACATTTCTTCTTTTTTCAATTGTATTTTGTGGTTTAAAGAAGCTTCCCAATAGAGTTTCATTAAATAAGCACAAGAATGAGACCAAACCACCTGAATTAAAATTCTTCATTTTCCCACTGTCTTCTCCTCTGGGGTCCTAGCAAATTATTCATCATCCTCATTCAGAGTCACTGCAAAAAGAAGGTTGGACAAGTTTATGTTAATTAAGCCTGTTGAGGATGAAATAACGCATGGCCACATTGAGTGTGCGGTATCATCTCTCTGTCTAACATTGTTATGGGCTCGCTGCTCAGGCTGGAAGACGGAAGGAAAGCACCCTTGTAAGATGATATTATTATTATTACCATCATCAGTATCATTATTTTGCCACAAAAGAGTGCTCTCTCATTAGGTTAGAGACCATCCTGAAATCATGATTACAACATAAGAGGGTAGGGCAAGAAGCAGGTTAAATCAGGCCCCAGCATCTGGGGCTTATAATAGAAATCAGGTGTATTTGCTTTTATGGAAGATTTTGGTTCATGGAACAGTTTTTTGGGTGATTTTTTTTTAAACCACAACCAAGATAAGCTTATTTCTTCCATAAAGGAAGACATCTTTTTTTTAATAAAATTGGCAGTGAGGGTATGTGTAAGGCAAATTGTGACTGAGCCAATAATCTGTCATTCTTACCATCCAGAATGTTCACATGAAGATATAAACAGAAAAAGAAGCCACTTCATATGTAAAGAAAAAGGAAGATGCTCCCTCAAGATCTCAAAAGCTCGGATTCACACTCCTCATCCTCACAGAGAAGAGCGAGGTGAGCAACAGAGAAGCTATGAAGGGGAAGAACAGCTACACTAACAGGGGGACAGTCCCCACGGGTTATTTAACAGTACAGACATTAAAGTCTAAACAAGTGCCACTGGTAGGTTTGGTAACACTGCTCTCATTGTCTTCAGGACAGATAATCATAACATACTATATGGTTAGGACACAGGTACAAACAGGCTTTTCTCTAGAAAGAATAACACCACCCCTAACCTCAGGGCCCTGAGATTGTTAATGGATCATTAAAGGGCTCGGGGCAAATTCTCCCACGGGCCTCCCCTCTTTCTGTCCCTTGAATTCCCTGGGATTAAGTGAGTGTCTCTCCATTTAAGGGAACATTCGTGGCGGTTGAAAGCTACCATTCAAGTGCTTTGGGTACATCTCACTGTCTCAGATAATTATATTTCTATAATAGAGAGTTGAGTAATTTAAAAAGAATACATTCGCTGACCCCAAAAAAAGAAAAACCACATCTCTAAGAATGCATGCACTAGCTATGTGGAATAGATCATTTTACTGGCACTTCTCTTAGATGTCACAGCCACAGTCCGCTTCTGTGGGCCCAGGAACCTCTTCACTAATGATCTTAGTTTACCTTAAAACAAAACAAAACAAAACAAAACACACAGTTAGATTGGAATTTACCTAGAGAAAATTATATCGAGTCTCTCACTATTCTGAGATCACGGCGGAAAGGGAGCTCAAAGGAACAAAATGTGTTAAGCATCCATTGTGTGCCAATGATTTTCTGTGTAAATGATTTTCACATCTATCTCTCACCATAGCACCCCTGTTTGAGAGATGAGGATCCTGACACCTAGGGAAAACCACAGCTTGAAAGTGCTAAAGGCTGGATTTGAACCCAGCTCTTGCTGATGCTGAAGCACACTTCCTCACCACTCCACCAGCCAGTCCCCCGTAATTGCATTTGGTTGAGGATACACCTGCAACAGTTATCAAAGGATTCCTTACACCGCAGAGCTTAGTACCCAATTAAGACATTGCAAAGCAAGGGCTTGCATGTTTAGTGTCATTGTCACTGTTAACCCTGCTTTGAAGCATGGGTCAGGGTGCAGACAGATGTTGTGAACCACAGCCTGCCATGCATCGTCTAGCAGAGGACTTCCCAGCAAACAGTTGGTGTTTACTACTTATCAAGTTTTCTTGACAAATACAGAAAACAACAGCTCCGGGGAAATGGGTCGCCTGTACATCGTAGTTGCTCCCAGTGGTAAAGAACTTTACTTTTTCATTAAGAATGTGATAGAGTAAAAAGAAAAAACAAAAAAATCAGCCAACATGAAATTGAAAGCAATTATTTATGCCTCTTCAAAAACCTCAAACCTGTAATTTAAAAACAACAAAAATGGCAAAATTAAAATTGATAGCAGCATGAATTTTCATGTACACAAACACACCATATAGCCATGTGCGCTTTAAGGGAAATGTTCCCTGTCTTATGAGAGAGAGGCAACTTGTTATGATTTGTGCACACTTTTGTGAAATACCAAAGAGGGGAAAAAACCTCCTGTCACTTGTCAGCTAGTTCAGTCCCTGCTGCTGTAGAGGTACCGTAACATATGCACGTCCCCTTCTGAAAATGTATCAGAAGGGGCTTTGGTAAACTCCTGTACAAGCATATCATATGTGCTAAAGCCAAAATGACTTAAATTCTATTCCCTGATGGATCTGCACATCAGATGCATAACTGATTAGTGACAACTGACACAGAAACAGTGAAAATGTTCACTGTTAGGACGAACACACGATTCACGCAGGAGTGCCATCAGGATGGCAAACTACACTTTTTGTATGTACAGAAAGTATGTTCCTCTCCCAGGAGAAAATTCCCATCAAAGACCTTTGCCTGGGAAGGACTAAGCCCTCAAACAGACTTGGAGATATTTGTTCAAGAATGCTTATCGATTGAATGTGTTCATCATTAGAGGCATAAACATTCCACTCTTCAGTGAAAAATAATTCATTCACAAATACTTCTCAAGTGCTTACTCTGTGTGGTGTATATACTTCACTAAAGCGTAAGTGACGAGGGAAAAATAAGCTGGTGGCATACAGGAGTTAACATGTAAAGTGATCGGATCGTGTACATGACTCATACACTGAACAGTTCTCAAGGATTTCAAAGGCGGGACCTCCAAGGATGAGTAACTTACACCAAGAAAGAGTTCAAGCATTAGAGAAAAGGATAACATTCATCCTATATGTGAAAGACAAATCCACGAAACACTGAATTCCTCAACTTGTTCATTTTTATCTGTCCTTCAGGAAAGTTACCATGAGTATTTCACTAACATATGGAAAACTATGTCATAGCATTAAGAATAATAAAGAATTCGAGCCAAGCATGAAACAGACCTAGAACTATTGTCTTCTTTTGGAAAAAGCAAAACTGTATTAGATAAGTGATTTCTACAAGTCTCACATTGGCAAAAATGGCATGTACCCTTGGCCTTACCTTTCATTTGATTTTTTTTACTTTTCAGGAAGTTTTCCTCTCCCTGGATGTGGACATGATTCATTTTGTGATGTCCTTCCCACACCTCTCAAGGTTTGTGGTACACGATGAGCAAAGTTGCGTGTGAGGTTTCTGAGAGTCAAAGGAAAACAATCCTAGATTATACCCCACTCCCATATTTCTTATTGTGAGTAGTTTGTGTGGGTTGTTTAGTGTCTCTTCCCTAAAAGCTTACCTCTTGACCCCTACCTACCCACCTCCAAAAAATCTGCTTTCAAGCTCATTGGAAGGAAGGCTTTCCTCCACTATTATCTCTGCTCCTTCAGATCACAGGGGAAGAAGTCAATGAAAAGCACCTAAAACCAATGCCATCTTGGCCCCAATCCCAAGTGCTGTGACAACTGGCCACCTCACAGAGACACGAAATATTATTGGTAGGGTACAAGGCCTTCCCGGCCACATCTTCTCAGAGCAGTAGGAAGAGGGTGGCAGAGCACGGAGATCAGACGAACTTCTAAGTACAGCACCTGGTGGTTGACGGAGATCCTTTCTTATCCCCACATGCATTCAAAGACCCTTCTTGGTCCTTGCCCTTTGTCCCTCTCCCTTCAGGTAGCACTTGCACAGAAAGCTGCAGCGGATGTGCCCTCTCTGGGATGGTGGCGGGCCTGTCCTGCCCGAGGATGCTCTGCCCTGCACGTTTGGCCTCCTGGTACTCCTGCCCTCGGAGATCTCTGCAACCCGCGGCTCCCGCCCCCATGCCAAGACCATATTCTGACTTCTGTGCCGAAGCCAGCCACTCCAGAAGGCTATGTATTTAAAGTTTTCCACATCAGAATAAGTGCAGATGGAGGAAGATGCATTTCTTTTATTTATTTATTTATTTATTTATTTATTTATTTATTTATTTAAATTCAGTTAGCTGACTGATAGTACATCATTAGTTTCAGGTGTAGTGTTTAATAAATTTTTAGTTGCCTATAACACCAAGTGCTCATCTCATCACATGCCCTCGTTAATGCTCATCACCCAGTTACCCCATTCCCTCCCCACCTCCCCTCCAAGCAATGGGAAGTCATCCGAGAGGGAGAAAAACCATGAGAGACTCCTAACTACAGGAAACAAACTGAAGGTTGATAAAGATGCATTTCACCAACTGTGCAAGAAACAAACACCAAAACAAAACGCTGGAGCAAGGGTATCACTTGCTTCTAGTGAGAACCCAAAAGGACAAACTTCTAGGCCTTGATAGCATCCATTCCCTGGGTTCTCTTTTACAAAAAGTTGCTTTTGCATTCTTCTTTTGCAGAAGAAAGAATAAAATCATGTCGGTTTTATACAAATAAAAAAAAATCTCTTAAGGCCACTTTTTGTTGCTCTAGCCATTGGCACCAACGTCCTTGGTATTTCTCTCCTAGCTCTCTTGCCTGAGGTGTCTTTCATATGTCTTCATTCTTCTCGGTACTATAACATATAATGAACATTTCCAGTCTCTTCCGACATTATTTGCCAGGGATGGTTTACAGAAAACATAGCCAACCTATATGGAATATAACATCTGAGGAATATTTCAAACTTATGAGAAAAAAGCTGACAGGAGAGCTATTTCCTTTTTTTTTTTTTTTTTAACTAAATGGGCCCACATGCCACTTAACGGTTTATCAGAATGTTACCTCCTTACATGAGTTGGCTGCCTTTTGCACCAGTTCCCGATGTTGGGGATGGGGAGATAAAGAAACTGTAAAATATAGAGGAATAATATTATAAACCAACCTGTTGATATTGTGAACAAGAAAGCTCCTTCTACTGCACTAAGTTAAACCCCAACTATAATATATTTGGGATGATACTCTAATGTACTGAGGAAGGCCCATAAGATTTAAATTCTGATCTGTTCCCTTCTGATAATTTTTGTGATCTGAAAAAGTTCTCTCTCTAATATAAAACCTATCTCCGGCTACCTACTAGTTCCAAAAGCCATTAAATTCTTGCAGATTGAAGGTGGAAAAATAAATTGTGTGTATTTTAGACCCTGAATGATCTTCCTATAGCAATTTTAGAACAAACTATGAAGAATTCTGCAATTTTAATCTCCTCAGTAGCTTCCCATTACTAAACAAGCAGAACGCCACGGTACAAATGTAGACGTTACATGTCATCTTGATCTGCTGCTTTTTTCTTTCATTAAAGCTTTAATGCAGCAATTATGGCTACGCTGCCCTATAAAAAAAGGAAAAGGCAGTTTACTTTAAAAAGTGAAATTGCATAGCCTACTATTTAATTATACACAAATGTAAATGGCCTATTTTTCCATAACTGGTTATTACAGCACTGTTTTACTTTCTGAGTTTTGACAATCTCTAAAACCTACAAAGCTTCCTGCTATATAATTGTTTTGTTACATTATTGTTTTCATCTTATTTTTTCTTTTAATGTGAGTGCAGCGGGATAAATCTTGGTTTTAAGCCAGCCACTACTTCATCTACTTAAGCTTTTATAGATGAAGATTGCTGTAATTATCAGAATACCCGCTTATTTCTGAAGTATTATCCTGGCAACCTGCTGGCATTTACAACCAATTAACAAGCTTTGCCATTAGTTGCATAAGGGGTATCGCAGAGTAAACCCATTGTGTGCTAATTTTCTATTTTAGATAATCAGTTTGGCCATCCAGAATGGAAAGAAGAAGAAAAGGAAAGGTTTGACACTCAGTGGTAGACGTGTAAAAATTGCTGCGTTCGCCTGAGAGACAAAAGTATCCTGCAACTCAATGATTGCTTCGTTGCTGTCACTATTGGTTCTTAAGTATTTCCCTTTGTCTCTTTTGGAAGAGAAAAAAGTGGGGATTCAGCAAAGTAATCATGTCCTGTCTCACAGTCTCTGTCTTTTAAAGCTGACTAGCTTCTCTTGCTGCCCTGCCCATAATTTGACCAAATTGTAGAAGTGTTAAGCACCTTTAAAAAAAGATAGAAAGAAATTGAGCATGAGTTCTTTGGTTTTTGTTTTTTGTTTTTTTTTTTTTAACAGTTCCTTTCAACCTCTTTTCCCCTCTCCTCCCCGCCTTGCTATTAGAGTAAATTAATGCATGGGCTTCCTCCAACCCGGCTGCCTTAAAATTAGCCCGCAAGCTGGGCTTAGTTAAAACGGTGTGTTGCCGTTTTATTGCTCTGTTTAAACAGCCTCTGATATTAATATGTCCCAAAGTTTGGTCTAAAACAAGACAAGAAACTGCAGTTCTGTTTTGCTCTTAAAACTCAGGCTTCACTCCAAGAGAGTAAATGGCATCACCAGCCTGAGAATGTCAGCGTGGGGCACAGGAGACATCCTGGGCTTGTGTGTGGAAATAATCTGACCCCCTCAGTCTTGGGCAGTACTAATTATTTCATCTCAGTGCTCCCTGCTTCTATCTGAAAAGTGCTCCTAATCAAAATGCTGCTTCCTCTCTCCCACTCCCAGATGATTCCTAATCAAATGCAATTCTGATCTCTATGAAGAAAAGCACACTGACATTTCGAGAGTACCAGTATTGACCAACACCCATACTTGGCATTTGTAAAGCTCTTTGGCCACAGAGCTTCTTAAATTCCCACACCTAGCTGCATTTTAAGATCAAAGCCTTCAGCATTTTCAACGTGAGTTAGTAGGTTTCTCTATTTGCCATCAAACTGGTCTTTAGATCAGATCAGCATCCTCCTTACTTTGCTCCTTCTCAAGGGACTTAGGACAGCAGAGTGGTAAAGAAGCCATCTCCAAGGACCTGGAGCTGCTTTACCCCGATTAATTAATTGCCTTACACACACACACACACACACACACACACACACACACACACACACACACACCACAAATCCATGAGGAGACGCTATCCCACACATCACATTGAGACTTCTAATAATTTCCTTTTGTCCAATAGTTTAGTCACAGATGCAGGTAAGAAATGTGTCTAGGGGCAGAGCCATATTATCAAGGCATGACATCACTATAATAAACTTTTCTATCTTTGTAACCAAATTCACAACTCATTATGGTGTTATATTTGAACATACCTTTCTAGCAAATGAAGACATTATTATGCTTCTCACAAATACGGCTTATTGAAATCAGGAGGAGACACTCTTTTCAAGGTTTGTTATATTCTCATTCTATTGGAAAATTCTTATGGAGGAAATCCTAGCTAACTTTCCACTTTCATAGCATGAGAACCTAAATGCTTGTGTTTTATGCACAGAATCACCCAATCTCCCTCTCTCTCTCTCTCACACACACGCACGCACACACACACACGTTAGTTAAAAGCTTGGAGAGGTAGAGAGGAGTCAAGAAAAAAATGCTGGCATTTCCTTTGTTGTTATGACTGTTTGAAGTGACTATATTGGTTAGCCTAATAAAAAAAATGTATGTAGTTATTAAATTAGCTGTTATTATTGTACTTGTTCCCTAGTAAAGAAATTGCTGCTTTCATAGTTTAGTGAGTTGAATTTTAACTTTGCTTGGTCTGTTGGAGCTGTAGTAAAAGAAGAGAGAAAGACAACAGCCCTAAAATGTCTTTTTAGAGATGCTGGAATTAGTAGGTTCAACAGGTGAAAAAAGAAGAGCCTTCCCTAAGTCTTGCTCCTTCAACAAGAAAGCCACAGCTATACTGTGTTTGCATCTGAGAGACATTGATTTGTTTCATGTGCCCTAGATATATTCCTGTATCTCAGAAGTTCCAGAGCTATAAAAATAGAGGTTTCCCCAGGGATACCTGGGTGGCTCAGTTGATTAAGCATCCGCTTTCAGCTCAGGTCATGATCCCAGAGTCCTGGGATCAAGCCCCGCATGGGGCTCCTTGCTCAGCAGGGAGCCTGCAGCTCCCCCCTGCTTGTGTTCTCTCTCTTTCTCTCTCCCTCTCTGACAAATAAATAAATAAAATCTTTTAAAAATAAGGTTTTCCCCAACAAATATTTAATCGTAGTGCTGGTGAGAATCATCTCTCCTGGGCAAGTGTTTCTCCCATTTTTCTAATTTTGTGATCTTGGTCAAGTTACCTCTGTGAGCTCAGTTATCTTATCTGTAAAATGTGAGAGTAACTACCTAATAGAGTTGTTGTAATAATAAAATGCAACATGGCATGTAAAATGCTTAACACAATGCAAAGCACATAGTAATACAAATGTGACTTATTGTTATATAATTTCACCTGGTGTACTAAGGATTATGCTAATAACTTCGAGGCTACTAAGATTCATCAGAGAGCAGGAGTCCTTCCCACATAGAGTTTACATAACCAAGTAAAAAACACTGGGAGAAGCCAAAGAGGAAGAATTTAAGAGTAGGTCACCATGTCCCCCTAAAGGTAATACCTATGGTTTTGATTTTGTTTGTTATACAGATAAAACTTAGGCTAAAAACGTTACAGCAAAGGGGAAATCATCTCAGATATGGTATACCAGTAAGTACATTGCATAATGTTTTATAATCATCTGTTAATTTTCAAAAAAATAAAAACTCCACTAAAGTAAATAAAATAAATAGTAGTATATGTCTACTACCAGTCAGTATTTGGCATTTTAATAATATACCACAGCTTGAAATCAGCCAGAGCTTATTTTACACAATCTTATTTTCAAAATTAGTGCCATTAGACTCAATGAAATGTGTTGCTCTCAAAGGAAGAGGGTTTATTTTCATTGCCTGTAAGCCCCAGGACAGCAAAGACTCTTTTGCTCATTGCTGCATCTCCAGGACTCAGCCAATGTTTTACACAATAATTATTTGTGGAGTGGGTAAGTGAATGATCTTGTTTTCTGTTATAATATTTCTATCAACCATTGGTCTTTAATGAAATATTAAGTCAATAACTATTAAGCATCGAGTGCTGCATTACATTAGAGATCTAAAAATACAAAGAAATTGAGATGGAAGGATTTTGTCTCAAAATAGTTTCCTAAATAGCTTCAGGATCTCTTTCAAGTCCATCCAGTAAGGTTGCTAAGTTCAAAAACAGTATTACACTTTGCTGAAAACTGCATCCTCAGGCTGCAGTTGGTGTAAAAACAGCAAACTGAAACCTTCCCTTTCATGAAGAACGCAGAACAAATACTTATCAAAACCCAAAAGTCTACCAAAGAATCCCAAATTTGCTTCTCACAAGGAGTGCCTTACAATTTTGTGCAATGATTAGGCCAGCCCTCGTTGATCTAATAATCCCTCGTAAAAGTTAGAAAAGAAAAAGTAGCATCTGCATCACAGTTTAAAATGATTAAATAAAGGAGAATTTAAAACTGAATATGAGTCAGTTTCCAAAATAAGCTAACAGTTTTTAATTTTAGAATGGAACCAAAACATATCTTACAACTTGAAAACCTCTGTGACACATTTCCTTTGCTGTCAAGAGGTGAAATCGACTTCACCTCGCTACAGGGCCCTCAACGTTTTCCAAATTGCAGCCTTTAGATATAGAGTGTTAAGTTTCGATTATATTTCATATGACTTCTCTTGTGTGTTTTTTAATTGGCAGGAGCTCAGGAAACATTTTTGTATCACAGAATTTCCTTTTACATTAATGAAAATGATAAAACCTTGGAGATCAACTTCAAGCACCAAACTTGAAGTTCGTATTTTTCTGTATGATGTCAAATTAAGTGATATCAGATCTAGCTACGGGAAACTTTTATAATAAAATTACTACAGTTTAGATTAAAGGTAGTAAAAATCTAGTCTTATAAAATGGGTCTTGCAAGATACCTGTAGCTCTTGAAGAAAAAACAAGTAAAGATAATTGCAGAATAGATACGTTTCTAACCCAATAATTAAGAATACATTTTAATTGTCATTGTTTTTCACTGTTAAAACATATTTTCAAGGGAATGTTAGACCACAAAAAGATTTAAAGTTGTCTGTACTTCTCCTGAGTTCTTCATGTAGTACTGCACAAAATCACAAGAAATTCTCAGTTCAGCTCAAACATCACCATTACAGATTTCATCTATGATACAAAAAATGCAAATGAATTCTGTTATTATGACCAAATGTGTCATTGTCTTCATAGCATATCCTCCTAAGTTGTGGAATGTCATTTTTAATAAATTTGAAAAAGCTATAGAGGATCTGAACATCTTTCTAAAATACCTATACATCCTTTTTCTCTAGAGTATAACAATTTCAAAAACATGTACTTAATCTCCTTTTTTGTTCCTTAAATTTATGGCTGAGAGCTTTTCACACTGCAACAACACACACACACACACACACACACCTCTTTATCACTTTTTAACAACTTTCCTCAAAAGCATTTTAAAACAGCTGCATATGTAAGACGATGTTTTCAAGATATTTGTGAAAGGAGCCTAAATCAGAACCGAAAAATAAATAAAAGTGTAGAGACTCTTAGGAATATGCTTTACCATGTTACCACTTTTGAAAGGGAAAGGAATAAAGGTCAGGAAAAGCAGCTGCTCAGCACAACAATCTGGCAAGGAAGAGAAGTGTTGTTTATAATGACATAAAAACCATCCACACAGTTGAAGCGTTCTGGGGTTGGAGAAGGGTAACTATCTGAAATGGTTGCTGAATGTGGTGTCAGAGTAGTATCAGAGGGGGCCTCTCTTCCTGATCCTATGATATATTAAGAGCAGCCCAAGCTGTCCCGTTCCCAGGGACTCACTCCCATGCTGGGGTGGGGAGCTGGCGGGCCAGATGCCAGACTCCAATCCAGCAGCAAGACCACCACATCTGCTCCAGGTTCTCATCTTCTGACCTTGGCCAACAGCCCCAGTCCTGACTACAGACCCTCTTGTTATCAACTTCACTAAAGGGCAGAGGGCAGAGAAGGAATCACAAATAGCTATAGTTCCTCCTAAAGCAGAGGAATCCAAAGCCTACTTCCATTCTAGGGCAAGAGTCAAATCTAAGAGAGCTCTAGGGCTTGGGTTCAAATTCTAACTTTGCCACTTTCTAGCTGTGTGACCTCACGTAAGTTACATAAACTCTCTGTGTACTTCTCGACTTCAGTTTCACGCTTTGTAAAATGGAGATGAGGATAGCACCGACCTTGTAAACTTGTTTTGAGAATTAAACGAGTGCTAATGCTCCCTGTGATATGCTTGGCGCAATGCCCAGCACGTAATCAGTTCTCTGGAAGTATCAGCCATTATCATCATTATTGTAATATGAACAGCATCTACCCCCTGACCACTGGCACCATCCCATCTCTCTTCCTGATGTTGACCCAAAGTACCAGAGACTGGCAAAATAAGTTTGTGACTCTAGACACACAGGAACACTTAGATAGCTTTAGAGAGTGGAGTATAACTTCAGTTATTGAACCGCTGCTAGTCTGGGAACACTTTGGTCTTGCATAATGGATAAGCAGGGATGAGAAGAGGGCCCCAATGACCATGACGAGTGTGTCGTGCCGTAGACGTTCTAAGAGAGGCCATCCGATTGGACTTGGAATCCCTGCTCTACCACATATGCGCTATGTAAATCTGTAACTTGGGCACCCTCGATAATCTTTCTAAGCAACAGTTCCTTGTCTTTAAAGTGGAAAAAAGAATACCAAGAACTTGCTTGCAGGGTTGTGGGGAATTAGAAAGTCATAGAGTTTTAATCTCGCACCCAGAAAGCACTCAATATGTGGTAGTTTAATGATTAAGATTCAGGAAAGAGTCGACTGTGGACCCAAGGGGCCCAAGGGAGGCCCCTAATAATGATCTCCCAAAGATGTCCAGGATCCAACCTCCGGAACCTGTGAACATTACATTTCACAGCAAAGGGGACTTTGCAGATATAAAG
Organism: Zalophus californianus; assembly: GCF_009762305.2. Classification (NCBI taxonomy): domain Eukaryota; kingdom Metazoa; phylum Chordata; class Mammalia; order Carnivora; family Otariidae; genus Zalophus; species Zalophus californianus. The sequence continues at coordinate 158,474,520 of NC_045597.1, read as the reverse complement.
AAGGTTAAAAACCTTAAAATAGGGAAATTATCCTAGATGACCTAAGTATGCCCAATCTAATCACATGAGCCCTTAAAAGCAGAGAAGTTTTTCCAGCTGGAGGCAGAAGACTGATGAGCTAGAAGGGTAGAAGTCAACAAGATTCCAAGCAGGAGAAATGATTTGACTCACTGTTACTGGCTCTGGGAAGGAGGGGCCTGCAGGCAGAAAGAAGAAAAAGCCCTCTGGGAGCGAAGGGCCATCCCCAGCTGACAGCCAGCAAGGAAGTGAGAGCTTGAGTCTTAAAACTGCAAGGAACCGGATCAGCCAACAGCTGAATGAGCTGGGAAGCAGACTCTTCCCAGAGCCTCCAATAAGAGTCAGCTGGTCAAGATCTCGATTTCAGCCTTGGACACTAGGAGTGAGAAACCAGCCAAATGGACCCAGACTCCAGGCCTAGAGAACTGTGAGATGATCAATTTGTGTCATTTTAGGTGCTACATTTGTGGTAACCTGTTATGGCACTGATAAAAGTATAAAACAGGAATTACTAATATGAATGGTATTTACTCCTACGTTGGGATATGCTCAGCTGGAATAAGAGCTGCTAGAAGATGGGGATGTTACCAACTAATAGCTGATGTTTTTTGATCATTTACTCAATGAGGCACAATGCCAAGCGCTTTACAAGTGTTACCTCCTTTTATCTTCACAAAACTCATTACTTAGATGCTATTATAATTGCTATTTTATAAGTGAAGAGATAAACTAAAGCACGGGAAGACTTGACAATAAAGACGTGACAATAATCACACACAGCAGAACCGGGATTCAAACTCAGGCAATGATTCCAGAGCACATGCTACGAATCACAATATTATGCTTCCCTCAGCAGAGCTCAGGGCTTGACATGCAATCTACACGGATATTTTGCCAAGCAGTTGAACAAATTAATAAAAGAATACAAAGGAAATGTTTCTCTCTTCTGACTGAACCAGATTATCATAATTCTAAAACCTAAAGATTGAGCTATCCAAGGCAGTATTAAATTGTTCCACTAGTTGGCTAAGCTAGGCTATACTATGGTAACAAATAGCCCCACAATCTCAGTGGCTCAGCACTACCAAGGCTTATTACTCATTTATGCAAAGTCTGTTCTGATTCAGGCAGTATTCCAGGGTAACTGCCTTCCATGCAGCTACTTAGAGAATTGAGGCTACTTCGATTTTGTGGCTCTGTCTTCTCAATAGGAGATCCTAGGGATTGCTAAGGCAGAAGAATCCCTGGAGACCTCATATCTATGCTTCCAAGCTTCAGCCTGAAGGTGACATCACTGACACTCATAACCCATTGGTCAGAACTAGTCACATGTCACCCCCAATTGCAAGGAGCCTAAGACTTGCAGTCTTCCATGTGCCAGGGAGGAGAGAAGAATCAGATATTGATGGGCATTAGTAATATCAATGAAAATCATTAAATCCCAGTCTCTACAGAAGAAATAGCTTGAGTTATTAAAATATAAGAATAGTTTTGGAGCGCCTGGGTGGCACAGCCAATTAAGCATTGGACTCTTGGTTTCTGCTCAGGTCGTGATCTCAGGGTTGTGAGATCGAGCCCTGCATTGGGCTCCATGCTCAGTGTGAAGTCTCTCCCTCTTCCTTTGCCCCTCCCACTTGTGCTAGTGCTCTCTCTCTCTAAAATAAGTGAATAAATCTTTAATAATAATAATAATAATAGTTACAACTTCCTATATCAATTCTCAAGAAACCCTGTTTCAGCCATCTATTCAACATCCTCCCTTTTGATCTGCACCCGAAATCCTTCATAACAAAAGAAGTTACCTGTTTTCATGTTGGAAAGGCTTTACCTCCTTTCTTTGACTGCACATGGCCAACAATGGAGCATCAATTTAGATAGTCTATCTACCTTCCCAAGCTCTGAGGAGCTTTCCCTGGGACTCTCAAATCACAGATTTGTCTTCACCCTACCCCAAAACACGAGGACCTTCACAATCCATGTGAACCAGCATTGATTAGATATTTACCCATCCTCAAGAGCCAAGACAGTTCAGATATCAGAAAGGATATATTGAGATTTGGTTTCATTTTTATTTTCTATTAAAACTTACCCCTGATTATTATCTCAAAGTTACAGAAAGTTCCTCATCCAACTCAAATAAGATCTTATAAGAATCTTATTTAGACTCTTATACTTCCCCCCCCAGACTAATTAGTAAGGGCCTTGTTTTGAATTAATGAAGATGTGAGAGAAAGCAAGAAAATTTCCCTGAAATTTAGGAACTATTAAAGTTAATGCACATTTATGTCCACATAGTGGACATCAGCATTTCTTATGTATAACATCACAAACCTGAAAAATGCAACTTAAACCATAGAGATATTAGTGTTTACTTTGGAGAGACTGACCATATGCCTTCTTTTCATGCAAATGTGCAAAATAATTTCACATTTTTGGAAAAAAATTTTTTTAATTTTATTTATTTGACAGAGAGAGACAGAGAGGGAACACAAGCAGGGGGAGTAGGAGAGGGAGAAGCGGGCTTCCCGCTGAGCAGGGAGTCCCATGCAGGGCTCAATCCCAGGACCCTGGGATCATGACCTGAGAGGAAGGCATACGCTTAACAGGAGCCCCTTTCTGGAAAATTTTTTGAAAGATAGACTTTGCCCCATGTCTTGACAATGGTATGAGGAAGACTATGCTATTTATTTAGAACAGAGACTCTCAAACTTTAAATGTGCAGAAAGATGACTTTCAGAGCCTTTTGAAAATGAAGCTTCCTAGTGACTCCCTCTCTCAAGTGCCTCTTTCAGTAGGTGTTCTATGTGGTCCCCAAACCAAATCCTAACAAGGAACCAGGTGCTACTGTATCAACTAGTACTGCTCCAAGTGGCTAAAATACAAAGTGTTTGTTTTCAGCCTACAGTGAAATGAGGAACTCAGGTCAGACCAGAGATGGATGCACAGTTTTCTTCATCAATAAAATCTTGCTACCAAAAATTTTAAAATGTTAGTTGAGCTTAACAGTGTGTTTGGTGAAGACAATTTACATTCTGGAGCAAGCTTCTTGTCTTGGGCAGACAACAGTTGACAAACCAGAACACTCATGCACATTCCACACTCTGAGGAGTGATACTTGGAAAAAATCCAACTCTAAGAATACTGAGATGAGGGTTAGGAGTTCCTATAAAATAAACTCCTCTCCTTCTGATAAGTCACTATAAAGTCAGACCCTGGAGAATAAAGAGCCTGAGGATATTGTGCATCCTCATCCTAATTGTTGGTTCCTATTACATACTAGAGTGTAGAAATACAGCTACAATTCTTCCTGGATGTTCTGATATGGGCCCTGTACACATAGGCTCAACTAATTTTTTCTGGCACTCAGCCCAATTCCCAGGCTTATTCATTTATCAATATTTTATGAATGACCATCCTGTGCACGGTTATTTATTGAACAAAATAAGCTTCTAGGACAAAACACAAAATGCTGTTTCTACTTTCAATGGAATCAATTAAAATCAGAATGTTAATTAAATATAGTAAAACTTCAATTATCCCTGGTTATGGAGGTAATAGGTCAACTCTAATCCAAACCACCAGACAACATCACAGAATATGTATATTTTGACTTTGTAATCAATTTTAGCATATTTGGCATTAAATTACACCCATGGTTGAGAGAAGCTGTCTTAAAGGCAGGATTCGAATTTACTGTGTAATACTATAGCATCAAAGTCATGAAAAAAAATGAATGAATTTGAGTTTCTTATTTTATTCTTTCACTGTGAAATTACAAACTAATTAAAGGTAAAAGGGCAATGTGCATGACTTACTCATCTTCATCTTGTTCATAATAACTTACACATAGTAGGGCTCAATGAATCAAATGAACTTAACAGTGAATTTGATCAAACATAATAATTGTCTGTTATGTGTTTAATAAAGGAAAATTTAACTCTTTTTTTTTAGTCCAACCAATAACTGTTTATTGAATACCAACTATATACCAATTACTGAGGTAGATGCAAAATCAACTAGGACAAAGTGCTTGCATTCCAATCTATGAGACTGACAAACTAAATAAGTAGTCACTATATCATATGACCGTGCCAGAAGAGTAATAATAAAAGAGTGGCCAATATTTCAATGGTCATGTGGAACCAACCAGCATTGAAGTACTTTGCCTGTATTAACTTGCTATTCCTTAGAAGCACAAATGTACTCTTTCAGTCTGGATTCTCAGATGCAAGCAACAGAAACCAAGTCTAGCTCCTTTAGACAAAAAAAGAATCTATGGGAAGATTTTGTGGAGCTCACAAAAACAGGAAACTGGAAGATTGGCTATAGGGCAGGATCCAAGGATCCTCCGAGGGACCAAAAAAAAGGAAGCAGAAATCACAGCACCCAGCTCATGGCTAGAATTGCTGGTCAGAATACATCACCATTACAACAGCCCTGTCTGCCTCTGTTGTTGGTCTGAAAGTCTCTAATCATGCCCCAGACCTTGTCATTTCCTCAAGACTTGATGTTCCCAAAGTGGGTGTCTAATTAGCCAAAATTGACAGTCATTCACCCCCTGGCAGAACTAGGAAGGAGGAAAGGCAGAATCCAATCCCTTGGATGAAAATTCAACATCACCCCAGGACTACTTACTGTATTCCCCAAAAGGGGGGGAAAGTGCTTATAGAAATAGTAAAGATTCTGGGCAGGCCAAAATTGACAAATGTTAGAATCAATGTAGATAAGACAAGGGCTACATGTAGTGTAAGGAGAGAATGCAAAAACCAAGATGTTTTGAAATACATTAAGGTTAAGGATTTCCCAAAATTTAATCAGTGTTTAAGAATTTGAATTCAATTGCTATTTAAGGATACACCTGAATTATTTCTTTCCACAGCGTGAACTACCCAAACTTCCAGAAACTCCCTACTGATCTTGAAAGAATAAAGCCAATTAAGTATCCCTGAAGGAAATTTATCTATTAATTTAATGAAAATTCATCCAGAGTCGTTTTTGAGGTAGACATCTGTCACACACAGAGTGGCATTCATCAGGGCAGACTTCTTTGGCCTTTCAGGCTCAAGAGTTTTTGGTTTTGGTTTTGGTTTTCAGGTTCAAAAGTTTAAAAGCAAATTCAATCATAACATAACTTATGTCCTATATTCTTCTTCATAGTCATAATGCCTTGCATTAAAATACATCTTTTAACTCAGGATATGTTACTGTCCCTAATCCTCACAAGCCTCTATACCCTAAACAGAAAGTATTACTTGTTTCACTTTAGAAAATTAAGTCACTTGCCTGAAGTCACACCAGCTATTTAGAGTGGGAATTACCAGATCATTCATGCTTATCTTTAAAAGTTAACAGTACTTTTCAAAGTCTAACTCTCATTCCAACACTCCTCTCACTTTAATAGAGAGCTAGATGAACATAATGGATAACCTAGGTTCCAGGATTTCCTGATTCAAATTTTATAGTATCTGAAAATATCAGATGACAAAGTGCAAAGTGACAGTGAGTCAAGCCTGGAAGTGTTTATAGAACTAATTTTCTTGGTGATGACAGCAAGGCCCGGGGGGGGGGGAGCGGGGGGGAAGGAAAGACTAACCACACCTATAAATGGCAAATGAATCGGGCTGTGGCTCCAGAGTCTTTTTTTTGTTATTTTCACGTAGGCTATGGACTACCACAACAAAAATCACTGGTGGCAATCAACATCCAGCACTCCTATAGTTGATGAGAACAAACTGATTATGTTATAGTCATTTATTTCACACAGAAAAGCCTGCCTCAGGTGGGGAAAAAACACGTTTTGAGTTAACGATCATCTTTCGCAACTAAAGACTACCAGATTATTGTAAAGGTTAAATGAGATAATATATATGAAAATGCTCTGTCAACTATAAGAGTATTCAGATGTCTGGTAGACCAGGGGTAAGTACAATATAATATGTGAAGGACAAGTTCACACACTTTTTAATAAGTAGCAAAGAAATCCAGTGGCTAAATAAAGATTGAAAATAGCCACCGTTAGGAACAATGTTCAGTTTTGCTAACCTTTTTCCATGGTGAAATGAATGCCTTCTACTTCTGCAACGCTACTGCTGATATTAGAATATTTTTGCAAAGCATACACTGGAGACATCCACAGGAAGTGGGTTGGTACATGAACGTCAGTGAGGACATTGAGCTCTACCTTGTACCACTTCCTTGTTCCTGACTTCGCCTCACTCTGACCTGTCCCCCATGCTGGGTGCCTGTTGTCTTACACTCTCATTTCCCCCACCAAAATCTTAATAGGTCAGCAAATCACAACCTGGTCACTAATTTTTCTTCCCAGTGAAGTGTGAAACACTGAAAATGTTAAGGACTTCACTTCTCCCAGAAAATGAATGCACACATCAGTGAAATCACTGCAATTGATATGTCCAAGGCATGAAGTAACAATGGCAGAATTTCAGGCATCAGACAAGTGAGGAAGAAAAAAATTGTGTGACATTGAAGATCTTGTGAAAACCCTGAAACTAAACTTCTCTGGTTATCAGCTGGTCAAAATAAACTGAGGCTGCACAAAAGTAAATTCGAAGGACAACTGATTATGGTCAAAATCCAGTTAATGATGATCATCTGATCTGCAACAACCGGACACCAGCATGATACACGAGAGTCCTCAGGGAGGTAAGATTTCTTTGCTCTCTGAAGCCACTGACCCTACAGTCAGTTTGATGTTGATTTTATCCACTGGAGCTCACATCTCTGTCAGGGAACACTGGGAATCCAGTGGCAGTTGACTCCTGGTTTTCTTTTATTCATTTCTTGCTCTCTCAGAAGATACATCATTGACTATAAAATGATCAAAGGCAAAAGAAAGGTATGTACCAAAGCCTTGAAGGCTACCCCAAGTTTCTTTCAGAATCCTTCTAACATACTTGAGATTTGGGAACAAAAGACCATACTCATGTGTACTACTGAATGATTTGGAAAATGTTTGGTAGAAAATACGAGTAAAATCGTATCCATTCAATAAATATAAATGAACCACCTACTATGTGTCACCTACAGTGTTCTAGGTAGGCATTTTATTTAAAAGTAGATGTGAACCAGGAAACAAAATTGATTAATTTGAGTGGAAGATGTCCAAAGTACTTGTTAAAGGAATCTGTAGGTAAAAATTGGGAGAGACTTTGAAATAAATCAAAAGATCAGTAAGTGTCCTGTCTAGCATATCCTTCCAGGTTCTCTTCCTTTTGCTGTGTTTGAGCTGATTGTCATCTCTGTGAGTTGTAGAAAATTAACAATAATGTAAATTACTCTGGCCCATAGAAATAGAAATGCTAGGACCTCTAGAATGCAATTGATTATTGCCCTGTAAATACTGACCAGTTTTGCATGTTTGTCCATTTCTGTCAGCATTCTTCATCTATCTATCTGTGTGTGAATGCAAATCTGAATTCTCCTTTGAGCAGGTTATAACATCTTACTGCTTCTCTCATTAATTAAGGAATAAATAAAATATTTAAGCACATGTTCATTTTGTATTTATATGAAAATCACAGCAATACATTTTTAAAAAATATATCCCTTAGGGGTGCCTGGGTGTCTCAGTCATTAAGCGTCTGCCTTCAACTCAGGTCATGATCCCAGGGTCCTGGGATCAAGCCCCACATCGGGCTCTCTGCTCAGCAGGAAGCCTACTTCTCCCTCTCTCACTCCCCCTGCTTGTGTTCCCTCTTTCTCTGTATCAAATAAATAAATAAATAAAAATCTTTTAAAAATACATATCTCTTAAATGGTTCTTAATAAATCCTCATTCTGGGACCACCTACCTCAAAAGAATATATTTGGAAAGAAGCAGTAAATTAATTCTAAAACTCTTCAAATACAAAGCTTTAAATTCAAGGAAATAGTATCTTCTTGATACAATTGTGATATTTAAGGCACATTTGATAAGGCCTCCAAGTGCCCTCACATCACTGATCCCAGGGAAAGGAATAGAGCTGAGCTGTGGGTTAAAAAAAGAAAACGAAAAAGAAAGAAAGAAAAAGAAGAGAATATAAGATCCCCTCTGATTTTTTGCTTTAAAGAAGTAATAAACTGCATTGTTGTAACTCGGTGTAAGTGACTTCGAGTAAGGCAATAGAGATGCGTGCCAGAAGCTACTCATATCGTTCTTTAAAATGGAAATTTACCGTCTGCTGCATCACATGGACAAAATACAGAACTATTTTTCACAGCTTGTTCACTGAACAGATTATTGTAGAAAAAAAAACTTTTACATTTTCTGCAGATTCCCAAATCTCAGTCAAAAAACTCTTGGCAATTTTTAGCAGTGAAACAGATTTCACTTTCAGATTGAGATACTCCATTTAGCAGTAGTCAGATGATCTTCCAAATAAATATAGACTCGTTTCACTCTTGATTTTATTTAAAAAAAAAAATGTTTTCATGAGGTGTCTTGGAGGAAACTTGCACTTATTTGGTTTTCCCAAGCTAAAGCAAAGAAAAACTCGAAGGTCTAAAAATCAGAGTTAAATAAAAAAGGAACGTTACACTAAAAATGTTATTACAAATAATGCATGTTCATCACACTACCAATAAATAAATAGCCCTATAAAATTTTAGAATTAGTTGCAAAGATGCTCCAGTCTTTTCTGCCCTAAATCTCAGCTCCCCAAAATATTACTAAACAGAAGTGCATGTGTTCGGTACAATATAACAGACAGCAATATGTTGAGATACTTCACACAAAGAGGTCTCTGGGCCACTTTTCTTTTCTAGATTAGTTTTTATCACTTAGGTACAAGGCAACTGCACTTTTATTTTCAGGACCGTTTTTCCCTTGCCTCCCAGTGTTTAATGCCACAGAAAATAATGGGATGTGTGAAATTTAATAAAAAGCTAAATCCATGAGGAAATACTAAAATGAGAATAACAATCTTCACATAATCCTATACCCAAAACCCAGTTCTACAGATTCTACTGCCTCCTCCCTAAAGTCCTATACTAAATTTTCCCCATGCTTTTTCTATTTATGAAAGGAAATTATATGATAAATAGGAATAAAACCAGCAATAGTGATGATGTTCTACTTTTATATTTGTAAAAACATATATGAACACCCCAGGATGCCCATTAAATATCACAAAGTTTGTTGCTATTTTTAACAAGATTGTATGGATTTGTTCAAAGTTCATCTCAGTGACATTAAAAATCATCCCAATCATAAGCAAAGCAAACTGAACTTAAAGCAGAAGCTCTACGAAGTAAACAGGAAATAGCTCATGCTGTTAAAACCATGTTATTATTCTTCTAATGACAAATTTACTAGTTGAAAAGGATTCTCAGTATCCAGTTCCAGAAGCCACATTTCTATGGTTAATCTGACATATGAGAATAGGTTAGTTTTTGAATCCACTATGAATCATTACAGAATTTCAAAGAAAAAAAAACTACATTTTTCACATCTTAATTATGATTATACAAGCATTTGGATAATGTGAAAGAACAAAATTATTCTTTTCATAAGGAGTCCTCAACAAAAAATTAAACTAATATAAATGTGTCAGAAATGGAATAAAGCTACTATGTCATGAGGATAAAGTATTAAATTTTCTAAAATGTCCTATGATAAAAACTAAACTGTTTGGTTCCAAGGGACCACTGTATGAGACAAGTTGGCTGTGCTTTTGGATTTAAGTGTTGGCTTAGTTTATGGGTCAATAATCAAGGAGTAGGGATGGTAGAGCAGAGAGAAAAATACAAAAGTTTAATGTTGAGACACTTTTCAATCTGAAAAAAATATTTGAAAGGTATCTAAAGGCTTCTTGAAATTGTAACTTAAACACGTGAGACATTTAGATCTCAATTGCAAAAATTTTACCACCCCCAGATAATATTTTTTTCTTCCCTTTCATAAGGTTAATCCAGCTGCTATGCCTGCATTTAAAACACTCACTAGAATAAAATATATTCTGAACCTCAAACTGATGAGTTTAGACAACTAAGGAGAATAACCTGGCAAAGTGAGGAAAACTGAGCACCAACCTCCCAGCTGCATACAGCCAATCACCAAACCCATCACATGTGGTCAGTAATAAGCCCGTGACTTTGGGAGTAAGAAGGGACTAGAGGAGCTGCAAAGAGAGAGGGAGACAGAGTCGCTGTCCTAATTTTTTCTAAGCATCATGAAGTTCAAGCAAACACAAAAAAATCACACAAACATTACACTTTAAAATATTCCTACGTGACTCAGAAATTAACTCCAAATTCTCATCTTTTCTTATATTAAAGACAAAACAACAGGCCCAAAGTGGAGTCGCTTATGCTAAGCCTCACATAACCGCACAGTTTTGGCTCTTCTGGAAATGGACTCTTATCAAGTCAATCAGGAATCACCTGATCAGCATTATTTAGGTCATGTGCCTGATAAACCCCTTGCCATCCCCTATAAAGAAAGTCACCTTGCAATAACCCATTGGCTTTTTTGCCTAGTACAACTCCCTTGTTCAGGCTCCCTTCTGCCTATAAAATCTCTTGCCTTGTAAAGCTCTTCAGAGAGGTCCTTGCTATCTGCCAGATTGGATGCTGCTCGATTCATGAATTGCTGAATAAAGCCAATAAGATCTTTAAAATTTACTCAGTTGAATTTTGTTTTTTTAACACTTATAACAACTATCTGCGAGTCTAATATATCAAGAGAAATACTAACCTAAATAATAGTAATAATACTATAACAACATCCCCTGTTCCTAAAAATAAAGGATTCTTCCTGGGTCCTCCCATTTTTGAGTTAGCATTCTGGTAGGAATGTATACTGATGCTGGCTACTAGCCCACGCTGCTGAAGCCCACTGCACAGTCTAGGAACCCAGATTGTGCACAGTTGAAGGCCATCTTTCTTACTGATTATGTCCCCTGTCTTCCTGATTCAGCTTTTGGGTATCACCCATGCATGGCATCTTTATCAGACATCTGAATCAAGCCCTTCATTAGCGCATCTTTCAATGGAGAGTCAATGATCATTGGACGCTGAGAACTTTAGTCCAAGCCCACAGCCTTCGAAGAAATCCTCCCCTGTGGAAAAGGTTTAAGCCAATTCTGTCACAGCTAGATTTTAGCTAAAAGAATCCACTGTAATACTTGGTTGACAGCCGATGTTTTCTGGCAAATGAAGATAATAACACAAGCTGGTGGTGGGGGTCTACTGCCTTCTAGCTGCCTGCCACACACTGGTAGCCAGTGATGTAACACCACAGGCCTTAAGAGTCTAAAGTGCTGGGTATAGAAATCAATTGGGATTTTCCCAAGCATCTGGTGCCTCCACAGCAGGATCACAACAGTGAGATTGAAAAAGGTTTCTTTTAGTGGCTGTAGCTGATTTTTGTTTTTATGTTAGAGAACTAAAGGCAAAGAGGGTTAAGTTTAGTTCTAAGAAGAGTTAAGGTGGTGAATTATTAATCATGTAATTTCTATCACACGGCCCTTTGCCCTGCTCACCTTTTACTTTCCTTAGCACTTAACTTCCTCCTTACATTCTCACTTAGCCATTCCATCTGTCTGACATTTCGCTGACCTCACAATGGTGTGCACATTTGTGCAAACTTATTTTGAGCCATTTAAATTTTTTAATGAAAAAATTTGCTTTCGAACTCAGTGCCTCACCTTTTTAATAATGTACATCTATATTTTTAGTGGATACAAAATGCAGTATTCAAGAGATGAAAACTCCCTTGATCCTACATAGGACACCTGTGGTAAATTTCCCATGAAAAGATAGATAGTCCACATTTCCCTCTCTCTCACTTTCTCTCTTCTCTTCTTGGGCTTTGGCCCTGTTTTAGTAGTGGGGAGGGGGAAATATTTAACCTACTTTAGAATCTCTGTTGTTCAGTGAGAGATGGCTTCTCAGCATTTATCTGTTTCTGTGGTAATACCTATACATTTCCTTCCAGCAATTCCATTGCTCCCAGCACTCATTTTACTATTCATTTTACTCTTCATTTCCTGCATGACCTTTAATTGATTCTTTTGTTTGTGCATGCCAAAATACATTTTCTAACTCATTTTCCAAAGCTGGGCATATAACATAGTAAGGTAGTATGTATCAATCAACAGAAAAATATGAGCAGCACTTTTTAAATAAAAAGAAAAATCAAATGGTATTTTCATTACAATTTCAAAATTCATAGAATTATAAAGCTTGTCCAGACCCAAGGAATCACTGAACCCCAATCCTCCTTCTATATCTGAGGAACCCAAGACACAGGGAACTTGGTCAGACCTAGAACAAATTCATGGGACTCTGAAAATATGTTCCACTACTCTATTAAGACCTATGGCTTATTTTCAACTGTAACTTTGATTTTACTATATCTCAATAAATTAAGAAGTTAATACTTACCACATTGCATCTGTACTGACTACACTTTGAAGGACTTCCTTATGAAATTCCTGAAACCATAAAAAAAGCATCTGAAATTATTACACATTTGTTTTTGGTCCAACTGTTCATGAGGACAATACAATATGTTGTCATCCCCTGGTGAGAATATTTATAGTCTCGGACAATGACCCACACATCAGCCTCTTTCAGATCAATAATTTACAAGAAGTTGGGTTTAAATGTGTATTTATTTTGCTATTCAGATTTTCATGGTTTCTTCTGCTCCAAAGGCTTCTTTTTATATGAGTTTTTATCCCAGAAATGAATGTTGTGATTACCTTTCACCACTGACCCATCTGACTAAATATCAGTTCTTCTCCAGTGTGAAGCAGCCTCTTTTTTTTTGAGCTATAAGTTTTGGTATAATTCACAGCCTTTGAGGATTCTGTTGAGCATTTGAGTGCCATTCCTTATTGGACCTTGCTCACAAGCAAGGGTAGTTTGTAAAAGAAATATTTTACTAAGTCAATTAAAAAGTATAACACATCCCCCTGAAACTCCAGGGGAAAAAAATAACGCTAAATGTCAGTGGTGTTGCCACATAAAGTTTATAGTAACATGAGCCTCTGACTTCTTTTGGCAGAATGCACTTGGAAGGGGGTCTTGGGTCATTCCACTCATATCAGCTCAATCAAAATTAGCAGAGATAAAAGCACTGAATGTCTTGGCAGCCCTGATTTTTATTAAAAGCTTCCCTTAACCCCTGGTTGGATTTACTATTCTCAACAGATTCTGGTGGCACCCATGGTTCAGATTCTATAACCTGGCCCTTTTAATTAACCTGTGTAGTGAAACCATGTCTTGACTATGGAGACATAATTTGTGTTGGCACCACCAGTGATGAAAAGAAAATTAATAATTAAGCTTTAGAAAGAATATTCTTTTTACCAGATTTAACTCACTTGTATGTAATTTGCTCTTAATGCCACTTAAAGAGTCAGAAGAAATCTCAATGCATACATACAAAAAATTATGAGCGTAAGAAATTTGAATGGTGAAAAATTATCCATTCACTATTAAATGTTTTTTTCTGTAATCAGTCAGACTCAGAGCCCTCACCCACGAATTACTCCCTGGCCACAAAAGAAGGCTCAACAGTGTGATAAAACATATTAAATGAAATCTCTGTAGCAAATAAACAAAAAATTCCTTTTTCTCCTCTCCGTGTTTGAGAAGTCTAGTTTATTAAATCAGGAATATTTCTCATTTAGAGAAACACTGAATATTTACACGCTGCACTACAATTTAACAATTTGGGTAAAAAAATGTTTTCCATCTGTATTTGCCAGTAAATTCTGAGCTTCGATCTTATTATCGTTTCAAAGGCTAAGGCTCTGCTCTTTATTTTTCTTGCTATCTTATTCCATAACTCTCACTAAGCTAAACTTTTCCTTTTAAAATACCTTTTCTCTCATCTACTACCCAGGCTGCAGATGAAAAATCCATGAATTTACAATGGTAAAGAATTCCATTTACCAGAGAGCAAGAAACAAGTCATCTTGAATGCCTTGGGCTTTTTATAATTATACAGCACATTTTTATTTTATTTTTTTAGAAAAGAAGAAAATAATATAGTATCTTCACATTCACATTATGCCATGAGACAAAAGTAATTCATAACTTTCCCTCCTATTCAACCAAGTTTTCTATTAGAACTTCTCCCTGGCTATTTAACCATGTTTAAACTAATGGTTTTCTGTAATTTGTCTTTTTTCTTTGGAAACATACCGTGCCATTGTCAGTTTTTAAAAAGAAGCAATTTTCTGACTTTTGAGATTGAGCAGGTCAAGAAAAGATTACTACTGTTGAAAACCTGTAATTAAATAGGAAAATGCAGCTGCATTTATGAGAAACTAAAATTAAGTTTATTCTATTAATTCTTGATTCTGAAACACTGTTTGAATTTTTGGTTAAGGTTTCATTTAGAGCCATGTCTGACCTATCTGCTATCTTTGCCATACATTTAATAAGTAACATGTAGGAATATAATAGTTGTATTCTTATGGGGAGATAATTCTGATCACTTTCTCTTCTTCCTTAATATATCATTTTCGGAAGTACTTTTAAACGAACTAATGAAATATTCTTTACCAACTTGCATTTATTTTTATTATAATTATTCTGAATAAATATGTTCCCCAAATCTTAAAACTGTACATTCAAGAAATACACGTTAAGCGCTAATCTTCATAACTCTGGAAAAAGGTTAGCATTTAGAAAATAAAATAATCTAAGCTTTCTTTTTTGATTTATTTTCATTTTCATTAATTTTTCTAAATGTGATATATACCACTTTATCACATTAAACAATACTCATGAAGGAGGGTTTACTAAGAAATCAAACTGATCGGTGAATTTATAAGATTACCAGACCCATTTCCTGATTACAGCTCCTGTATGAACAATTCATCAAAGTAGGTTATATTTAAAGAGTTAAAATATTTTGTATAAACACAAGTCTAACAAACAAATACAACCATTTAGGACAATTTAAAAAGTCATAATATTTGTCACTGCTTAATTTTAATGGTGTGTTTTAACAAATCAAGATAAACACCCTTTAACCTCCCCTACAAAACTCTTGGATTGAAATCTGAATAACATTTACATAAAATTAGGTATAATGTGAAAGCTTTATTAAAGCAAGTGTACAATACTACAAAATCATTGATGTACTGAAATAGTAGTAATCTCTGTTTGAAAGCTGAAGCCAAATGTCAGAATATACATAAATTTTGCTATATCCTTAATCATAAATCATATTTTTCTAAGGGTATTTTAAGTGGCACAGTAATATAAAAAAATAGTACTTATTTAACTGTAAATATATCTAAAAGCTTAAGCATTGAAACTTATTTCTACTTTGGGGAAAAAAAACTTTTTTTCTGGGAAAGAATGTTCTGGTTTTATTTTTGCCTTTGTTTAGATTTGTTTTAAACATATCTTCAGCCAACGTGTGGATTTCTTCACTGTGGCTACAGACCTATGTGATACTTTAAAACTGCAGTGCAGTGGCTGGGAAACAGATACATACAAAAAAATATACTCTTCACTAACAACAGATTTATGGAAAGAAAAGTAGTAGGAAGTGATAAGTAAGGGCTTTAAGGAACATATTCCTCTTTCACATTCCCGTTCACTCCTGTTACCTGTTTTGTTTGGCCATTTCTGTTCATGTGTTAATGTGCTAAGGCTCTTGGAATTCTATTTTCCAGATGCTTATATTCCAGAGAGGAAAGGAAAACTGATCCACGAAGTTGCTATTTGCATAAAATGCAGAAGCATCTGTCACAGGCTCCTTCCTGGTTGAGTTTGGCATCTAGGGATCATGCAGCTGGTCTGCCTCAGCATTAGGTTCCCATGGAGGCAAAGAGAGTCCCCAGTGAGGACAGCGTCGAGGGGCAGGGTGAGAACGTGCTCAGTTCACAATCGGCATATTGACAATTTTATTTTTGATCGGATGATGACATAACTGGCCCTGTCACATACATACACACTCATCACACAAAGCACAAAGTAGCTCAGGTTCAGCCTGAGAACCATCGTAATTGACAACAATTCCCTGTAAATATGTTTCTTATCAAGGTCATGATGAATTAATCATCATCATGTTGCATTTCGTTAAGTAGCACAGAGGGTGGAAATTTTTAGGCAAGATTAGGGTTTTTCACAAGGTTTTATTTTAGTGGGGATTTTTGCTTTGTTTGGTTTTGTTTTGTCTTGTTCTCTCTTACATCTAATTAAAATCCTGAGTGTGGATATCTTTGTGCCCACTTCACATGCACACAGAAAATTGCTTCTGTTGCTAAAGTAAATTGTAAAATCAGGATGGCTCAAATAAACTTTAAAGAGGTATATTTCAGTTTCATTCTTTTCCACACTTACTCCTTCCTGGTGCTCAAACCGACAATTCTAAGTGTCAAGGCCGGTGACCAGAAATATCTGTAAATGTCTATAAATGTCTGTTACTGGGTCACTGCAGAAAACTAGATACAGTTTCCCACACGGATGAAGATAAGCCAATTCAAAGCCAAAATTACTTGCAGGATTTTCTAAAGTACATTTTAAATCTATCTCAGTGTTTGGTGTAGTAATGCTACTTAGAAATAGTTTTTATTATTAGCCTACTTTGATTTTCCCATGCCGATACATTCACTATTCCTTGTTGCCTATGGATAGAGTTAAAACAATCTGTCTGACAAGGTCTTTGTGAGTAAATGGCACAGAGAAGCAGGCATAGTAACCAGTTAACAAATTCAGACTTTGTAATAATAACAGTTCTTTATAACAAACTGGTATAATTGGACTAAAAGTTTCTCTGATGCAAGTTCATCAGTAAGCAGTAATCAGATAGGAGGCTTCTTTGAAACTTTTCTGATTCATAAATAATATAGTAGTTTACAAAGAGGAAGTTTGTGGGAAGCAGCAGTAAACAGTCTCACAATCCATCTGTTATTATGGAATCCAGAAGAGCTGAATCAGGATCCACGTTGTTTATGATATAAAAGATGCTTGGGAAATGTTGCTGAAATAATTATTAACCAAAAATGTCATGTTTTTACTTTTTAGAAGCCTGAGTCATATGGATTGCAATGAAATGTACCCACCTGTGTGAATAAATGTGGGAAGTTTACCTAGATTAATTATTTGGTAGAATACCAAATGCAGTTTAAAAAAAAAAAAAAAAGGCCATTCCATGGCGGAATATATCCTTATTCTTTAATTATTGGTTAATTTTTTAAGTTATTTTCAAATATGTTCTTTTTCAAGCATTATGTGACTTCTAAGAATATAGCTCAAAAGTCCCACATAGAACGTGATTAAATTCAGTATTTGGCACATGAAATTAAAATAGCCAAAGCTGGAATGTCTTTCCACTCTCCAATCTCCTGACCTAAACCTCACCCCATTTTTCCTCCTCACTGTGTTCCCAACACACACACACACAGACGCACACCATTAAATGAAAGAAAAGATATAGTGTGAGAATTTCACTCTTGTTGCCCTTTTAGGTACTAGAATTATTCCTCAATTCTAACTTGCTTGAAACTTATGTATTTTTTTCTTCAATTTTGGAAAGAACAAAATCAAGAAATGTGTTAATGCAAGGGAATTTCAACAGTGAGGCTTGCTTTGTTTCAGATTTACTCTAAATGAGATCAGAGTGTCTGTCCTTATACAGCTTTTTGTCCAAAGCATGATGATAAGCTACCCCACCATAGTAAAGTAAGCATCCATAGATGGAAGACATGATAATATACAACCAGAGCAGAGGTTTTTTACATCCTAAAACAATAGCAATACTAGTATTTCTATGGATATCCAACAATACTTAAAAATGTAATACAGTGAGTCTATCTCGTGTCCTTAACAGCTAGAAATAGATTTTGCCCTTCATGGAAGAAATGGACTAAAAACCTAACCAAAAAGAATGCCAATGGAAAGCTCTAACTACACTGGCCGTAAGCGGGGTAGTACACATAAGGATCTAAAACATCTACCCTATTTCACCTTCCTTGTTTCAAATTGCTTTAGAATACTTTATTGTTCTTTACAGAAAACCTGGATAACAAAAACCTACACATAATCCTCCCTTAAGTACATTCTCTTGGGTAGAACCGAACAGAAACCAGCTTGACACATTTTGTTCCTTATCGGTTCCCCAGACCTACATGGCTATTTTCCCTGCAAATGTTGACAATAGTGCCATCTCCTGGCTCCACAAATCAAGTAATTCCTATGTTCTACTTCTGTCAAACTGCTGAAAAAGTTCGTTATTCGGATAACGAATAATCTTTAGCTTGGTTTTAAAACACAGTACTTTTTATTAGTTAAGTATGATGTTGTGCCTTTGTAACTAGTACTGGGACAACATAAGTCCTCTCTTTTCTTTTGATGTATAATACACTTGTGTCAGTAGAAAACCCTTTGATTGTCTCTAGCAGCTAAATTACTTTAATCTCCTTTTCCCCCTTCCCCCTTCTTATCTTTAATTTCTGACATTTTACCTTAACCTTAACTTATGCCTACCTACTCATTTTATCCTAAGAATTGTTTCTCTATATATGTGTGTTTGCCAGTCTGTTGTATATGATCTCCCCAGGACCATAGGTGACATTTATGTGAAATTCATTTCATATTTTAATTCTCACTCTCCCTTTCTAGTATTTCTTTATTCCTAACAATCTTTTCATGGCTCCTCATTTAAACCACCATTATATTTTCCTAACGCCATCCAAATTAGTAAAATTAACAATCGGTAAAATGTACATGAATAGCTATAATTGCTTTAAAAAATCTCCATAGCCATAAAATGCTAGCTGCTGTTGATGAACGTTGGAAGAAAAGCTACATCTTTTCATGTACATTCGGCAATAGATAAATAGCCAAAATAGCAATGTCTCTTTCAACCTTTCAATATGTTCAGTAGAGCTAAACACCAAATGGAGTAATGGTAACATGTGAGGAAAATTCTGTATCCTCATAAGCATTTAAAAAACTACCATGGAGAGAGGAATGGCAGTGCTTTGGACAGGGAGCTCAACAGATCCTGGCTGAAAAATAATTAGGTGACCAGGTCCGAGCAGGAGCACAGGAAATGGCACCAGCGACTGGAATATTGCTTTACAGCCCGGAAGGCAGAGCACGTGTAAATTTCCTAACCAAATGAGCTGCACAAAAGACACTTGAGCTTTTCTCATTCTTTAAAAAAAAAAAAAAAAAAAAAGTTGTTTTTTTAAGTACTGAGCTTGTCAAATTTTAATCAGGGAGATGGATGAGTGACAGATGAGGAGTAGTAAATGATGAGAAAATCTAAGTGGGCAAAAAGAAACAAGTGAGAGTGGAGAACAAAAGCTCACCCCGGGAAGCGAGGTGGGGGAGGGGAGGAAGCAGGGAGGGAAGGGTTGCCGAGAGAGTGAGGCCCCAGAAACCAAGACTGAGACTCTAGTTAACTCTGTACTAGGAGAAAACAGACCGAAGCACCAGTTGCTCCAGAGGCTCTGGGAATCAAAGTGTCCGTGCGATCCAGACCAAAGTGCGGGACGCAGAAACTAGCAGACCAGAGGGTCCGCTGACCTGATTTCAATGGCCGAGGAATTATGGAAGTTCTGCGGATGCCACCACTCAGCCAGGCCACGTCCTGCGCTGCTCTCCTGCGTCACAGCCAACGTCTGCCAACTCCACTCCCTGACGAGCTCAGGGGCTCCCAAACTTGGACTGCGCATCACGGTCACTCGGGGAGTCATTCCTGATGTCCAGGTCGCACTGCATGCTAGCCACTGACATGACTCTCTGGGATCTGGCAGGCATTAGCACTCGTTCCAGATCCCCAGGTCCTGCCAGTGAGCCCCAGAGTGTGGGAGCCACTGAAGTAGGTTCAACATCTCCCCAGGGGCAGATTGAGTCCCTTTCATTACCCTCTCGGTATTCAGAAAATACCAACACACCTTTGTTTGGTGAAAGTAACACACACTAGCTTCTCGACCTTCATGGATTTTCATTCCAAACCCCTTTCCCTTCTCCTGTGCTACAGAATCCAACATTTCCACTTCTCAAGCCTATGACCTGGGACAAGCTACTCCACTCCCTCAGCTTCAGTTTCCTTGTGTGTGAAGTGGGCTTTATCATAAAGCCGCTGAGAGGATCAAGGAAGATAACTCCAGCAAATCCCTCGGCTCAGCGCCTGCCAAACAGCGCTCCAAAAATGTCAGCCACTATTATTATCCATTTATTCATGAGTTAATTCCCTGCCAGCATAAAGGATTTTTTAAAGGCTTTTGTAAAAGAAAGTATGGAGAACTTCATCATAGTAGCCTGAAAAGGGGAAGCTCAAGAGACGAGAGGAGGAAAGCAATCTCGTTTGGAAGGTTCGGGCAACGCTAAAGATGAGGCTTGAAGGACGAGGGGTTCTTTGCAAACCCAAAGGCGACCACACACCTGATCGTCTTCACCCAAGCCTCCGCTTAAAGAACGTGAAATTTGGAAAATCAACAGACAATCCATCAACTGTTTGGAGAAACAGAAATGTGCTGTGAGGGAGGGAATGTGATTATAAGTGGTGATCAAGTGTGCCCCAGCCAGCCCTCTGAGCCTGGACCAGTCGAACCTCCCGCCCGCCGCACGTGGATCCTAGAGAAACGGCCCCCCCGCATGGCAGTGTAGATAGAGGTTGCTCCGGGAGACCAGCCTTCCGAGCTACTGGTCCACCAAGGAGACCTCCTTCTGTCTGGGTCCACGTGGCCAGAAACTCTTCTTCAAATAGCAAAGCGCCTCCCGGAATGAAGAGTCCCTGATCCCTGCCCCTGTCGGACCCTCGGCTTGAGTTTGGGACATCCCGTGCAAGTTGTCCAACTGCAAAGAACTCAGTTACTGAACCTCAAGTTAGGGGTGGGGCTGCCGGGGCAGAAGCAACGGCACTGTGCACAAGACGGATGCGTATAATTGAGTTAAGTGTGTTATCTGGAAGCCCGTGAAGTCTGAAAGGCAAATTAACCTAAGAGGCCCTCGATAAGCTTTATGGAGGGATAAAAAGCAGATCGCTCTGGGTAGGAAGGGTTTCATCAAAGGCCAGGAAAGCTAGATGATTGGCCATTATGTGTAAATTGGAATCTGTTTTCACAATAATCAACTTGTTAATTTTCCATGAAATTATTTCAAAGAAATTTCAGCATTTCCTGAACTCTCTTTATTTGCCTCCATCCTTTTCTTTCACCAGATGGACATAATGTCAATGTTTAAAAGGAAGTATTTATGCCTTTATTTCAGCAGTTAATTGCTACCTGTCAGGCAGTTGAAGATTTCAGGCAAGCCTGAGCAGAGTAAAATGTGTAGCCTTTCAAGGCAGAAATTCACTCATTCAACAAATGCGTATTGGGCATCTCCTGTGTGTAGGGCTCTGTGGTGCTTTCAAAGGTGGGCAGTGAACACTCAGAAGGAAGACCATTACCCTCTCCATATTAAACTAACACAAATAAGAAGCCAAGTTAGTATAGGCTGATCTGGGTCCTCCCCAAATTTATAGGTTGAAGCCCTCGGCCCCAGTAGATCAGAATGTGACTGTATTTAGAGACAGGGCCTTTAAAGACGTGGGGAAGTTAAGGCCGTTTGGGTGGGCTCTGTTTGACTGATGTCAAGTTTGACTGATGTCAAGTTTGACTGATGTCCTCATAAGATGAGGACAGTTTGAGCCAGTTTGACTGATGTCCTCATAAGATGAGGAAATGTGGACACACAAGCAGACATTGGGGCTGCATGCGCACTGAGGAAAGGCCATGTGAGGACCCAGAGAAAAGAGAGCCGCCTGCAATTACAGAGGTCCCAGGAGAAATTGACCCTGCCCACACCTTGATCTTGGACTTCTGGCCTCCAGAACTATGAGACAATAAATTTCTGTTGCTTAAACTGCCCAGTCCGGACATCTTGGTACGGCAGCTCTGTCTAAAACACAAGCTAAATATCTACCTGGCAAAAATGCTTTAGTTTTCTTCCACACCTACAACAAACTCCAGTTCTTTCAGGTACCATTTTGTGTTCTCTTTGTTCCAGAAATCTCAGCCCTAAATTAGCCCCTGAGTCCCCTGGACCATGATGAACTACTCTTTGCCTAGAACAAAGGAAATTCAATGTGTGTGTGCGTGTGTGTGTGTGTGTGTGTGTGTGTGTGTGTGTGTGTGTGTGTAGTAAATAGCCTATGGCCAAAAACTATTTCTTAATGAGTTACAGAGAAAAAAATGTTTGAAAAAGTATGTGACAACTTGTTACATTCTCTTAATTTGCTCTAGAGTGAGTACAATAAAGTAAAACTTCATTATAACACGGAATATAATTTGTACAAAATACTACTACTACTTGCATGTTGAAAGATTAGTTCTGCCTGGATCCAGCACACGTGTCATATTTCTGGAAAGTCATTTGACACGAATCAGTTTAAAAAATAAAACAAGCAGGTGCATAATATATTACCCAGAATAAAATAAACATGGCTTCATTTTTAAGTGCCAGAGTTTATTTCGTCCATTAAATCTCCATCAGCTACTGCATGTTTGGCATAGAGGCTTGGCGCCCTCTTGTGTTCACTCTGGGACAGATTTGTTCATGGAATCGAGTAATTCACCCCACGGCGTCTTTCAAGCCCTAAAAATTGCAATAGAACTCTCAACAGAAATCAAACTCCTTTTTGCTACATGAGTTATATCAGTTATGAAAATACTAAGCAGGTACAGTATACAGTGTATAAAATTTCAAGTTTTAAATAAACATTTCTGCACCCATGTGACTCCCTGAGTATTTGAGCTGTCTTCTCCAGGTTATTAGAGACAAAACGTTTTTCACTTGCTTTTATAGTCAGCAGGCCTTCATATTGATTTGTTAATCCTTCAAAATTTTAGTTCTAAGTCTAATTTTAGTTCTCCAAGAACCCTCTAAAAATTATTAATTTTACTCAGATTTCCCTGGAAAAATTATAAAAACTAAAAAAATTATATAAACTATCTTCAGAAATTAAGCCATAAAGCATGTTATCTGTAATGACTATATATTTAAACAATTTTGTTTAATGACAATTGTTAATGTCACTGTTACTATTCCCATCAAAAAGTTGAATAATCATAAGCAAATTGCCAAAACATGACCTCACGCAGACTAGTTTAGTCTGTTGGTGATTACAGTACAAAAGGTCACATTGCACATTAGAATTAATTTCCCCAATTCAGATCTAATGGGCATCCACTTTGGTAATTTCCTTGTTTTGTGTAGATATCATAAAATATGAATTGACACCTATGTTACAAACCATATGAGCCTCTCCTTATTTCTCCTTACTAAAATTTAGTTCACATAGCATACATCAAAATCTAACCACCCAATTTATATTTGCACTGTACTCAGATATATAACCATGTCCATCTGGGGCATGAGCTTCATTTTCCTATAGGCATCATTGCAATCCCCAAGTCAATTTGTTGAACTGAACTTCAAAGGCAAGAGGACTGGCAAACTGACAAGGGCTACTTCAGAAGCTTCCAGAAGATGCAAATACAAAACAAATACCTCCTAAGTCCTAAAAGACACTGACAACTGTTGAGAACAAAGGGAAGCAATTTGAAGCTGGTATCAGCAGAAGCAGCTATGAGGCTGAATAAGAACGTTTGATATAAAAGCAGAAAACAAGGGTTTTGATCAAACTCTTGCCACAGATAGCCAGGGATCTTGGTCAGTTCTGGTTGTTTCTCTGAACCTCAGCATCATTGCCAGTAAAATGGGGATCATTCTTTATGAATTATTAATGATAAAGCACTTAATAAATACTCAAGAAAAAGGGTACAAATAAGAAGATGCAGTTGATTAATCAATGCCATTTAGATATTTAATACAGGCCTAGAAGCAATGCACTAATAATTCCCTCATTCTTGGGACTTGAGAGTAAGTCTGAAATCAGAGGTAAGTGCAAAATGACCAAGACAAACATAGGAAGCTCTGATCTGGATTCTGGGGGAAAATTCATCAGGACAAGCAGTCCTAGGTCACTTCTTCACCTCCGTGAGATGCGTGCACACACACATACACCCATGCACACACATAGGCACACACATGCATACACACACATGCACACACACACAAAGGCACATGCACACACACGCACATGCACACACACAGGCACATGCGCACACACATGCACATGCACACACGCACATGCACATACACACGCACATGCACACACAGGCACATGCACATGCACACACAGCCACATGCACACACACACGGATATGCACACACGGACACGCACACACACAGGCACACACACACAGGAACAGGCACACACATAGGCACATGCACATGCACACATACACAGGCACAGGCACACACACAGGCACAGGCACACACACACAGGCAAATGCACAAACACACAGGCACACGCACACCCACAGAGACACGCCCACACACAGGCACACGCCCACACACAGGCACATGCACACACACACAGGCACATGCACACACACAGGCACATGCACACACACAAAAGGCTCCCTACACCTTATAAGTCAAATACATTAATATAGATTGTATCTTCATAGTATGCCTCCATCAGTTTTTTAAAATTGTCTTTTCAGTGATTAAAACAAAAACAAAGGGATAAAGATTTCATTTAACAACTGTTTCCCTCCTTCTTCCCTTCCTTTCTTTCTTCCATCCCTTCCTCCCAGATAGCTTTGGCCGAGTATTTTAATCATTAGATTTTTCACCATCTGGATAACAAGTAATAATGCAAATAAGCAGTGCAGAGATTTGGAGGTGCCCTAGTGAGCCCTAAAACCCAAAAGAGTTGAGTTCTTCAGCTCTGCAGCACTAGAAGAGGCTTCCCTATTCCCAGATAGAATTCCTCCATCTTTGGAGTCTCAGAAAACTTTGCTCTTGCCCTTATTAAAATTAAGGTCAGATTGTATTTGCACACAAATATATGTTTGAGTGGGACCACAAGTCCCCTGAGGGTAGGAACCCTGTCTTATTCAGCTTATTTGAATTCCCAAGGGTCTAGACAGAACTGTGTGGGGTGAACTGAGCAGGAGAACCCACAGTCCTGGCTAAGTGTCCTAAGTGTGCCCCTAACCCCTGAGGCAAGTTGAAACATGGCTCTGAACCTCAATTTCCTCCCCTGTAAAGTGGGTTAATAGAATCTCTACCTCTCAGGATGGTTGAGAAGATCAAATAGTGTGCATGAAAGCAAATGTTGAACTGCACAGCACCAATAAAAAATACCTTAGTTTGGCAAGTTTGGGCAATAATAGGAGCCAAACACACATATGTAAAATCATGCAATTATCTGGCACACCAGAACTCCCCCTTTTATGGGGAACACAGAAAAAAGTAAAGCAAGTAGTCCATAGTGGTGAATTTTAGGTGTCAACTTGGCTAGGATCTGGTGCCCAGTTCTTTGGTCAAAACACCAGACTACATGTTGCTGTGAAGGTATCCTTTAGATGTGATTTACAGTTAAATCGGTAGACTTTGAGTAAAGCAGATTACCTTCCATAATGTGTGTGGGCCACATCTAATCAGTTGAAGGTCTGAATAGAACAGAAAGACAAGCCTCCTTCAGCAAATAAATTCCATGAATTCTACAGCAAACAATCTTCAGACTGGAACTGTAATGCTGGCTCCCTTGGATCTCCAGCCTGCCAGCCCACCTTGCAGATTTTGGACATGCTGTGTTCCATAATCACACTAGCCAATTCATTAAAATAAGTCCTTTTTATACATATATACACATCCTATTGGTTCTGTTTCTCTGGAAAACCCTAACTAATACACACAGACATATGTATTTTACACATACGTATGCATACATGTATGCAATGTTTTATGTATGCACATACATGTGTTATATATATTGTGTATGCTTTATATGTATGGATATGTTCTTATATATGTATTTTTGAGAGAACCAGGCCCAAAATACCCTCGGCGAGGAGACAGGACCTACTGTCCTGAGGAAGTGGGAGTTAGACAAGAATTAAGGGGTAATGTCCATCTCCAGGCCTGGATAAAACTGTGGCCTGCGATCATCTGATTCAGCAGAACTTGCACTCACACTCCTCCCTGCAAGCTGCAAAGTTAACTGGCTCCCTCAGCTGTCATTATACCCAAACCTGCCTCTTCTCCCTCTCCTCACTGTCCCTCCTTAGTCTCTAGGCCCCTTGCCTGGCATTCTGTCTCCCTGGCAGCCTGTTTCCGGTCCCTCTCCCTGCAGCCTCCCTACCAGTCCAACCACCCCCTCTCCAGAGGAAGCGCATCAGTCACATCACTCCTGCTTCCGACCTATGGGGGGCTGTCGTGTGCCTCCCCTCTGCCGCCAGCATCTTGGAACACACGATCACTTGTATTTCCTCAACCACATTCTGTTGCTTCCCGCTCCACAGCTTCACATAAGTGCCTCCTGCAGGGGGTGGTCTTCTCCTCTTGCCTGCGCAGCATTTCGGGTCCACCGATGTTACACACTCCCTCGAGGAGGCCGCCCCTCCAAACCCTTTGCAGTGACATTCATGTTGGCCTCCTCTGGGGGCTTCTGCCCATGCCCCCTAGCACAGCCATCAGCCCCTTTTGACTCATCTTTGCCTACAAAGCACCGGCCCCCCTGCCTGGCACACGGTTTGTCCTCCATGCGCAAGTGCCAGATAGGACTGAATGTACTGCCGGGGATGCCGAGTACCAGCGGCTGTCCCCACTTACCGACCAGGGTGAGACTTTTGGGAATGAGGACAGTGTCTGTGCCCTCCTCTGAGGGGCGTTCAGGAAACCTAGAGTTAGTGATCTGGCATCTGGCTGGCCGGGACATGGGCCCCGAGGGCTGTGCAGGGCTGAAGAGAGATGGGGAGTGCAGGAGTGTGGGAGGTTCAAGAGGGCAAGGTGGTACGAACTGATGGAAAAGGGCATGAGGAAGGGGATGATGGGGACGAGGTAAACCATGACAGCACAGCAGTAACAACGAACAAGACTGAAATAGAATGGATGGTGGCAGTTCAGGACTAGCAGGAAAAGACAGAATAAACAAATACAACTGGAGAAGCTTGTGTTGCTGGGAAACAAAGTGCCAGCAAGTGCAGAAAAGGGGTGCGGTGCAATATGGTTTTTTCCTAATGAGTGACTTGTCTTAGAATAGCAAAAGAATTTGCTATCGATTTTTATACTCATCTTAGAAAAGCTTCTTTGGGGGGCGCCCAGGTGGCTCAGTTGGCTAAGTGTCTGCCTTCAGGTCAGGTCATGATCTGGGGTCCTGGGATCGAGCTCCCTGCTCAGCGGGGAGTCGGCTTCTCCCTCTCCCTCTGCCCCTCATCCCCACTCATGCACTTGCTCCCTCCCTCTCTCTCTCAAGTAAATCAATAAAATATTTTTTTTTAAAGAAAAACTTCTTTGGGAATGATGAGCCCTCAGATGACATAATATGATGCTGTCTTTGAAGTTCCCATGGATTTTTTTTTATGGTTGCCAACATAAATTACTTTGTTTATTATAATTTTTCTTTTAGGGAACACTCCTAGAAAATGTTTCAGAATCCAGTTATGAAAAAAATTAAATTATCTTAAATTAATATAAAAGAAGAAAGTAAGAACATTCAAGGAAATACCAAAAAGGAAATTAAATTCAACAGTTTCCTATGTAACTTTAACAAACTGTAATAAAGGGATGACTTGTAAAATCAATAATCTCTCTCTTCTTGCCTGTAGAATCAAATTGGTTCAAAAGAGAAGCCAAACTTTTTACATTAAGAACAACTGGCGTACTAAAATAATGACTTATAAGTACTAACATGTTCGCCTGAAACTTTAGACACCAGCGTGGAGTCTCAGGCCTAGAAACTGTGCTCAGCCCTGGGAGGGAGCCACTGAAACACTGTGGGTTTGGCATCTCGCATCAAGCCAATCCCTTTGCTATTTGAGTTCATTTATTGTTGGCAAAATGGAACTTCCTGTCTCTAAGAAGAAAGATTTTTAAAGTCTCATAAAAATTATTCTGAAGTTTTTTTGGACTTCAAAAGGGTCTTATGAAACAACATTTTTATTAGTTAAATTTATGGAATATGGCACATAAGGATTATATTTTCTTATATCTTAAGTAAGTAACAATTAGGGCAAAACCAATGGGATGCAGAGGTTGGAGATGGTTGGCGAGGAAATCCCCAGGGGACCAATTTACTGTGAGTTAAAGAAAAACACATACTTTCCGAGGAGGGAATGTGTCCTCTCTCTAGGAACTACAGAACCGGGGTGTGACTCTGGTTTCTTCAAACTATCAAAGTCCAAAGTGTACCACGGAAGGAGGCATCCTTATACTAGAATCCACCAGAACTTAGGAAGGTGAAAGCAAAAAATGCCTGTCTACTGGCCTTTTTGTTAACTACTGTGGCCTGTATCCGTTATATATTCTCATGGGAACCAGCCTCCCAAATCCCCCTTTTAGGAGGCAAATAAGTAAGATTCTCTGTGTAATGAATGTCATGAGGTCTGTTCCAATACCAGGAGGCAAAAAGAATCCAATAGTCCTATTGCTGGCATTTTACTCAGTGGGTCATGTCTTCAAGACATGGAGAGGTGGAAAGTTAGCTTCTGGATAAAGGGTGAGCACCAGCAGGAAGAGCTGACATCTAGACAGAGAAGCCTAGGAAGCTTGTGCACCTTCCAAGCTCACAGTGTGGGCAATCTCCAGTCTTGGAGAGACCACAGGATGCTATTCAACCCTTCCAGATGGCCAAGCAGGTTGATCATTAATTTTATATTTTGAATAGTGGATTAGGTTGGACATCTTGGAATTTAGTCTACCAGATTTATTTAATATAATAGATCTTTGTTAACCACACATTAATTATGTGATTTCCTGAAGTTGCCATATTGCTTAGAAAAGCAAAAGTCATCAAAACATTAAATATTTATTAATAACTTGACCACAAATAAGAATGTGTCCTCATTCCAACAGCCCTCCCAGCTGTGTCCATCCAACACATAAGGTCACGTCTTTATTCATGAGTTTTTCCCCAGGGAGTCTGCTTTTGCAAATGGTAAACAATACAGTGCAAAGTGATTGATTGCAAAGGGAAATGCAAGTCATGCCAAAGACCCAAGCTTTCATGGAGCCAGTGGAAGCAGACCATGGAGAGCCACATGAATTGCAGGCAAAGCTAATTCCCTTCCTGCCTTGGAAGGTGGGACTGCCTAAGGTGACAGGGGTAATCAGGGAGCCAACGTGTAAGCACAGAAGGTGGCTGAGAGAGATAGAGGCGAAAGGGGAAAAAAGAGTCAGCAGGTAGATAAGCTAAAGGAAAACACTAAGGTTGGGTCGGGATCATCCTGTGGTAGCAGAAAACAAGGATAATGCCATAAACGATAAGGACAGTGACCGAAGATCGAAAGATCCCACGTAAGAGGTTCTCAGTGAAAAGTTGTAGTAATTCAAATATAAAATAATTGTTACTAAATTATACAATAAAATAATTACTAAAATATTACTAAATAATACAATAAAAATTGCTCTTGATATTATGGTTAGTTATAATGATTTGATCTATAAAATTCAAAATCATAGTCAAATAAGAAAAATTATTAAATACAAAAAGGAAGTTGTAATACAAAAGAAGAATAAAAACAGGATTTATGTTGTCATTATTTCATGAAGTATGCAATGGATATGTGTATATATTCCTATATATATATATATATATATATCAATGTGAATACATATATACACACACATGGTTTTTGCTGCTACATTAGTTTATAAATGTATGTGTGTACATGTGTGTGTTTGTGTGTGTGTAACATATATGTTCTGGATAAGTAGGAAAGAAGAGTGGAAAAAATAATTGGGGGGGCGCCTGGGTGGCTCAGTTGGTTAAGCGTCTGCCTTCGGCTCAGGTCATGATCCCAGGGTCCTGGGATGGAGCCCCAAGTCAGGCTCCTTGCTCAGTGGGGAGCCTGCCTCTCTCTCCTGCTTGTGCTCTCTCTTTCTCAAATAAATAATAAAATCTTTTTTAAAAAGTAGGAATGAGCTAATACAGAAATAAAAGAAACTCTGCTCCAAACAGGAAGGGCTGATCAGCATCCTGGGGACCCACTTTTAACCACCTCTGACAGTCACACAAAATTACCAATAGAGGCAAGCTTCAACAGTGTGCCACATGACGATAAAGGAGAACAATGGTCCAAAGAGGAGGGCTCAGGAAGCAGACTGACCTCCTCATCCCCTTTAGATAATCCACAAATAATTATAAAATACTAATAAGGAGCCACATTTCTAATGAATCTAGGTCAGTGAACCATAATGTCAGGACAATGGTTAGTACTCAATCGTGAATGGTTAGTACTCAACCTTCTTTGTGCTTGTTCTGCTTTTAATGGTTTTCAATCTTTTAAAGATAATCTGATGTTAAACTTGTGATTTAAATTGTTTAGAATGCTCAATCAAGTATATCATTATTACTTAATTGCTGGAGAAATTTTATTCTTAAAATGCATTTTTTAAGTAGTATGTGAATATTTAGTACAATTGTTTGCTTTTTAAAATGCTAGTAGTTTGATATTCAGATAGTTAAAATTATTAAATTATTACACAAAGTGACTTGGTATACCCTTCCATACTACAAGAACCCTTTGATGGGCTTTTTGATGGAGAAAAATCTATCCATTTTTTGTTCATTCAAAAACAAACATAGAGGTGCAATTTTTCTTGCATTATATTAAATTATAGCTTATCTTGGTAAATTTAATTCCCTTCTTCAAGCTAAAGTCTTATGTAAATTAGCGTGAACCTCTTGTACGTCAGAGTTTATGAGCGAACTAGCCTGGGATTGATCTTCCCATTTATTCTATTTCCAGTACTTCCTAAATCAAGACTTTTCAGAACAATAAATAGAGGACATAGGAAAGTTGGTTTCTTTGGTCTGTGTGCGTATGTGTGTGTCTGTGTGAAACAGATATTTCTTGGACAGTAACTGAGTCCTCTTGCAACTAAGGGTAATAAAGTTGCAGTCTGTGACATGAGCAACAACAAAGCAGGAAGATACCCTCAGAAACACAGCTGTGGCCTCGGGGGTCTGTCTGTCTGTCTACCCCAGAGTCCCTCCCACTAGACCAATGCTTCAGAAAGCTGGGGCCTTTGCCCTGGAATTTTCAACAAGTTACTTGCTTTTGCCTCCATTTACGGAAAATAAATTGGCAACTTTATCTCTTTCTTGTTGTGAGGATAAAATAAAAGAATGAGGAATTCCATTTTTAAATGTACAAAATGCTCTAAAATGTAAGGTATTTCAGAAGCCATAGTGGAGGAGTTGGGGTAAATAAGGGGGGTAAAGATAAATAAAACTCCTAAGATGAAATAAGCATTTGGAAGGCCCTAAAGTGATGTGCTAAGTGACACTGATTGGATAAAAATCCTCCACAGCGGCTTACAACAACATCAATAGAACAACCAAGCTTCAGGGCAGAAGAGGAACACCAGGGGGAAGTTTCTTTCATCAAAAAAGAGACTCCTGCTGCCCAGACCAGGCAAGGTCCCACTGCTGGTGCTTCCTGAGCCAAGACAAGGTTACACGGTTGGTGCTCCATCACAGTGCCAATGAGCGATTACAACAAGGCCAGGGGGTGATTCCTGGCCCCTGCCTCCCTGCCATAGTATCTACCCTGACCACCAGCTCCATGCAAGCTCCATGCATGGGATAACAGAGATGGGAAGCCCAGAACCAGGCATTATAAGATGTCACCACAGAACAGATAAGACAATTCTTTCTCCAAGAATGCTCCCAAAGTTCCCCAAGCTAAACAGGAGCTGCATGCACCATCTCAGACTCCTCCTGACAGGGTCACCACCCCCTCCTACCTTCTTCTTAGGAGGCCCAGGGTCCCTTGCCTTTGGGGAGAGTCCAGTGAGTAAACTGGGAATTTCCCCCAATTTCTGCCTGACTGGCTTTATATGAGTGCCTGTGGCCAGTCAGACAGCCCTGTGCCTCCCTTACCCGGCCCTACACTGTCGCTCCCTCTCAGATTCACATACATCTCCCAAGCACCTTTGCAGCATCTTTTAGCAATTTCAAAATCCATTAGGTAAAATATTGTGGGGAGAATATTCACAGTCACAGAGTATCACCACCTGGAATCCTCGTTCATTCACGTTGGGGAAAGAACCCTGCATGCAGTAAACACCTGGGGTGGTTAACTTTATGTTAACTTGACTGGGCTACAGCATGCCCAGATATTTGGTCAAACATTATTTTGGGTGTGCCTACAAGAGTGTTTTGGGGATGAGATTAATATTTGAGTTGGTAGACTGAGCAGAGCAAATTGCCCTCCCCTATGTGGGTGGCTCTCATCCAATGAAAGCCTGACTAGAACAAAAGAGGCTGACCTGCCCTCAAGTAGGGAGAAATTCTGTCAACCTGACTGATGAGCTGGGACACTGGTCGATGCCTGCCTTCAGATTGGAAATGAAAAACGGGTTCATCCTGGGTCTAGAACCTACTGACCTTTGGATTGGAACTTCTATCATCAGCTCTCCTGGTTCAGGCCTCCAAACTTGCACTGGTAGTCCTGGGTCTCCAGCTTGCTAACTGCATACCTTGGGATTTCTCTCTCCTTATAACAGCTTGAACCAATTCCTTATTATGTATATATATAAACATATAAATAAAAATATTATCTGTAAATATATAAATAAAAATATTACATATATGAACATATAAATAAAATGTGAAATATATATATGCTAGTGGTTCTGTTTCTCTGGACAATACTAACAAACCTAATCAGGAGGTTAACCTTGACCTCATTAATAATGGAACAGACACTGCATGTCTTCAGAGCTGAGGCAATGGGAAAGATGCAACATTACCCATACGATTATTCTTGCCAAGCCAGAGTCTCATCAAATGGAATTCTACAAGATAACAGAATCTTATTGGCCTGAGTGCTTCAAAAATGACAATGCTCTGCAAACAAAAGACAAAGGACATGGTGAAGGAGACTTAGGAGACAAGAGAGCTAAAAGCAAACACAAACCTTGATTGGATGTTGAATCAGAAAAAAGCAAAAGACATTAAGGAAATAGTTGGAGAAATTGTAGACTCGTTATAGGATAATATTCCTGCACCACTGTTAAATTTATTGGAGATGATGAAGATGATACAGCCACTTAGGGATGAAAAGAGAGAAGAGATAAAGCAAATAAGGCAAAAATTTAACATGTCACCATGCGTGAAGCCAGATGAAGAATGTATGGTTTTACTCTCCTTTCAAAATTTCTGTTTGAAATACTTCTTTAAATACAATTTTGGGGAAGTTCATATGCACACCAGCATTGAAACACCCAGACATTGTGAGCTTCCTGATGTGCTGCTGTATGAGGGACACAGCCCGCCTATGAAGTATTCTTGCAAAAAAGAGGGGAAAGGGGAAAAAAATAGAACCTGAATATAACCAATCCTCTAGAGCTAACACCCATTCACAGGAGTTATGGTGCAGAGTGGAGACAGCTGCATGACAGCACGAGGGACCAAACAGACAAATGTGGAGTGGAGGAGATTCTTCAGGACACCGGACCTGTTTTATAAGTCATGGCAGCAGGTGGGGGAGAGGACTCTCCATACTAAAAGAGACTTAAAATATATAACAATCATGGGGTGCCTGGGTGACTCAGTCAGTTAAGCGTCTGACTTTGGCTCAGGTCATGATCTTAGAGTCCCGGGATAGAGCACGGTGCCAGGCTCCCCACTGGCTCCCAAGGGGGAGTCTGCTTGTCCCTCTGCCCCTCTCCCTGCTGGTTCTCTCTCTCTCTCTCTCTCTAATAAATAAAATCTTTTTTTAAAAAAAAGATATATAACAATCAAATGTTATGTTTGGACCTTGTTTGAATCAAGATTTGAACAAACCAACAGAAAACATAGTTCTGGGTCATTTGAGGAAATTCATTTAAGGACTGAATTTTGGATGCCATTCGGGAATTATTGTTAATTGTATTAGGCGTTGTAATGGCATTGTGGTAAGAAAATGTCCGTATTTTTGAGGAATTCCTGATAGCTCTAAGAGTGGAATGTCTGAGATCTGTTTAGATTTATCACAAATAAAAATGGAAGACAGGAAGATGAATTAAATATGGCAGAATCTTGCTAACTGAGTGATGCTAATGTCGGTAAACTGGGTGATGGATATGTTGGGGTTCATTTGAGCTCTATATTTATGCAGTTTGGAAATCTTCATGATAAAAATCTAAT
The DNA here is from genome assembly GCF_009762305.2 of Zalophus californianus. Classification (NCBI taxonomy): domain Eukaryota; kingdom Metazoa; phylum Chordata; class Mammalia; order Carnivora; family Otariidae; genus Zalophus; species Zalophus californianus. The sequence goes on along the minus strand of NC_045597.1, from coordinate 158,440,328 downwards.
ACATTATATATTAAATATGTGTGCAACTAAATCCTTAATCAGTCTTTTTTGCTTTATCAGAGTTTATTATTTTATCTTGAACAAGAACCACTAACATAGTAAGTGCTGTTGGGAAACAATGCCCTACATCTAGAAAAACTGAAGTCATTTTCAAGAGATTAGGAGAAGGAGGGACTAGTGGTAATTCCCTAAAGCCAAGGTCTTTTTGAGACTTGAAATGGGGAGCAACTCAGTTACAAAAAAAAAAAAAAAGATGGAGAATGACACAGTTGTTGGCTCAAGGACAAGGGGTAAGTTATGGCTTCGGCTTCTCTTTTTCCAGTGTTGGTTAAATCAATTACATACATGAGTCATAAATTTTAGATCATCTTAAGTTTGGGGTACTCTTGGGGTACATTGCTTAGCAGAACTGACTGATTTAAGTCAGGCTGGGGTTACTATTGGCAGAAATGCAGCTGACTTCCTTCCCTTATCCATTTTTGAAATATGGTCCAATTACTCGTCCCACCAAGAACATAAAAGGAAGAGCTGTATGATGTTTGTCTCAGCACTGTAAGAACAAGTTTTCTCTAAGGTGCAAGGGAAACAGCATACCATGGAAGTGTACCCAAATGAATTCTAATTCTAACTCTCCTGCCAACCAGTTATGTTACTTCAGACAAATCACTCACTCTCTACAACTCTCCCCAGACTTCTTTGTTGTTTGTGGTTTTTTTTTAATAAAATGAGATAGTAGATGAATCCTCTCCTACTCAAACTCTAAAAGAGCTCTCCTGGGACAAATATTTTGACATGCTTCTTCATCATCCATATCCAGCACCCGGCACACCTCTTGAACATGCGAGTCCAATTTATATTTAATAGAAGGGAAAAAATAGAATGCCAAACAATAGGTTGAACTTAAATACAACTCCAAAAATTTGTTGATCAAATATCAGAGAGTTTCTGATATTTGTCTATCTCTTTGCCCTTTTCAGGTTTAATCAGGTCCTCCTCCACCCCCAAAAGAGACTCCTTAACTGAGGGTGGCTTATATCACATCTGACCACTAGATGGCAGCACGATCCTGCCACAGAATCATCCCGAGCTCAGTGGGCGAGCTCGGACCAGCACAATGGAGCACATCCCAGAGGATTCTAGCAGCCCAGGCTGGTGTCTCCCTACACCTCTTCCCTTTGTCTTTGATTATAAGGAACCCATAGGAGTGTCACTCTTGACGGGAACATAACTGTTCTTTGGTTTCAATTTTTGAGATGTTATTCATCATGGATTTTTACATTAATTTTGATTTTTTTAATTACTACTTTAAAATATTATTTGTCTTGGTTACCGAGTTTTTTGGTGCCTAAGGTAAGTGCCTCGCCTCACTCTCCTCACCTTGGACCTGAAAAAAAGAAGACTGTTTCAAGCAGCTTACAAAATCACCAGGAGTAAGCAGGGTGGGAGGCCCATCAGAGACCTCAAACACACACTGCAGGAGCTCAGGAACTTACACCAGGTTTGAATGAACAAGGAAAAGCGTACTCAAAAACCGAATGCGTGAGTAAAAGATGAGTGATCCTTTGTTTACCCCTCTACCTGCTCTTTGCTCACTGCTTCATGATCTGCCCCCTCTCTCCACCTCCCCCTTCCCCTTGAGCTCCCTCTGCTTCACTAGGTACCACATTTCCAACTACTTCACACATACCCATTTTTACCATCGCCCTTCCATGCTTCCCCTGCTGCATCTCTCACACAGAGAAGTTTCCTTTCCTTCTGAGTCCATCCGACTTTTAGGTAGTGCCCTGAGGAAGTGAGAAGATGGAGGTGGGAGGAAGGAAGGACAGGGAGAGATTCCAAGATCAGAAAGCTCAGAGCACTGTGCCTGCAGTCAGTGTCTCCCCATGGAGACCACCCGCTCCTCAGGGCACAGGCTGTGACTGGACTTGGCACAGGGCCTTGCGTGAAACAGTTGCACAGAAGTATCCGTTGGTAGGAAGGATTACTTCTGTTAATTAGCCACATGTTCTTACAAATAATGAAAAGTCACAAAATGAAGTAATTTGACCGACACCTTATAAACAACAGTTTCAAAGGCTGAACCAAGTGACCACATCCACTAATACTGTAGCTAATGTCCTCGGTGCCTCTCCCCAGCTTCCAGGGGCTTCTAGTGCTCAACTCTTAAAAAGCGGGAAGATCAAAGAGTAAACAGATCCCAGACTCCCCTCGGGACCTTCTCTGAGGCCCAATCAATGTCAGGCCATGGGCACTGCTATCTTCTTCTGTCTGGTGTTGGTAAAGCATTTACTGTGGATGCGGAGGGAGATCTTGGTCTGCATTGTTCGCCAATGCAATCTGTGCCTGTCACCTGTGTCTTCCCCTCCAGATTCTCTGCACTTCCCTGGCTGCTCTCTGGCCTGGAGAAACTCCATCACCATGACTCCCAAGCCCTCTACATCCGAGCTGGGTATAGCCAGTGGGGACTTAAGCTATCAGCAGGATATGTTCCTCTGCTCCCTTCCTGCAAGATTATCTGCATTTGACTGTGTCTCTAGAAAGAAGGTCATTCCTGCTCAAGGGCAGCACAGTACAGAGCCTCCTTCTCGCTCCACACCTAGAATCGGTACAGCTCTGCTGCTACTAGTAGATTCAGGCACAGGAGGGCCCTGATGAACCTTTACTGAGGTCCCACTTATAGAACATTCTGTACACTCAGAAACTGGAATTCCCCACCCAAAAAGATCCAAGTCAGTTTCTCAGGTCTGTGCAGATCTTATCCTCAGTTGTGTCTGGGGGAGGGGGAGTGTGAGTCGGTCTACCCCTAGACCTAAAGATGACTAAAAGACAGCTGTTTGTGCAACCGTGAACAGAGTTTGGATGCATGGGCCGGGCTGTCTGTACATGAGCTGGTCACAGTGTTTGCTGTGTGCACAGAGCTGGAGGAAGGCTGAGGAGGGGGAGGTGGCCCTGGCTGGCTGTACCCCACCCCCACCATGTTCTGTGACTCAGAAGAGTGCACTAATTCTACATGTAGACCCAGCCTTCTGGGTCATTACACAAGTAACTTATTTGTGGAGGTAGGATGATAGAGCACATTTTATTTATATTTTTATTGTTATGGTCAGTTAGCCACTGTATAGTACATCTTTATTTTTTGATGTAGTGTTCAATGATTCATTAGTTACGTATAACACCCAGTGCTCATCACGACATGTGCCCTCTGTAATACCCATCACCCTATTACTCCCTCCCCCCACCCCTCTCCCCTCTGAAACCCTCAGTTCATTTCCCGGGGTCCATAGTCTCTCATGGTTCATCTCCCCCTCTGATTTCTCCCCCTTCAGATTTCCCTCCCTTCCCCTGTAGTCTTCCGTGCTCTTTCCTATGTTCCACAGATGAGTGAAACCATATGATAATTGACTTTCTCTGCTTGACTTATTTCACTTAGCATAATCCCCTCCAGTTCCATCCATGTAGATGCAAAAGTTGGGTATTCATCCTTTCTGATGGCTGAGGAATATTCCATTGTATGTATGGACCCCATCTTCTTTATCCATTCATCTGTTGAAGGGCATCTCGGCTCCTTCCACAGTTTGGCTATTGTGGACATTACTGCTATGAACATTGGGGTGCGTGTGCCCCTTCGGATCCCTACATCGGTGTCTTTGGGGTAAATACCTAGTAATGCAGCTGCTGGGTCGTAGGGTAGCTCTGGTGTTAACATTACGAGGAACCTCCATACTGTTTTCCACAGTGGCTGCACCAGCTTGCATTCCCACCAACAGTGTAGGAGGGTTTCCCTTTCTCCACATCCTCGCCAACACTTGTTATTTCCTGTCTTGTTAATTTTTGCCATTTTAACTGGTGTAAGGTGGTATCTTGTTGTGATGTTGATTTGTATTTCCCTGACGCCTAGTGATGTTGAGTATTTTATTCAACAACATGTTCTCTGAGCTATAACTTTGAAATATTCTGATGTGTGACATGCAGGCCTTTATCTGTACTTTTGCCTGAGGCTCCCCAGTTGTCAGGGAAGAGCAGGCTACCGGCTCCAGCTGCTGCAGTAGCATAGCTCTCCGTGTATGTAAAATCCGTAAAGAGCCTTTGGTATCTAAACTCTCTTTGAATGATCTCTGTTGGAGTAGACCCTGTTTTCTATTGATGCCCTGACTGACCTAGATCACAAAGGCTTAACTGTCTCTGACGTACAAGCTCTCAGTTTTAAAGAAAAAGTGGACTTTGACTGAATGGGTGGAAAAGGGAAAGAAACAAACCCTCACAAAAAACTCACCAAGGGGCAACTCAAAACAGGGTGGGTGAGATCAAGGTAGCACTCTTAGGAATACATGCTCCAGGAAGATACAGGCATGCCAAGGGCATGGGGAAGAGATGTCCAGCCCCTTGGATGCCATACCTGAAACGGCCCCCTTGGGCCACTGCACTTGTGGGGTCATGGACCATAGGGGCTGTATCTTGTTCTTCTTTTCTAAAGACCATTAAAATTCCATTTTAAAATGTTTGTGTAATAACATCCCAAAGATCCCATGAAAGTTCCAATGAAACTGTCATCTTCCAAGTGTGATGATCTTGGATGGATCCCTCGGAGTTAGCCTGGGCTTTTCGGGAAATTTCCATGTATGTGTCCCTGGTTTATAATGACTATGCTTCCCTCAAGAATAGTCTCAGTAGTACTTTCTCCTGGCTTTGTTCGCATTCATTTAAAAATATTTACTGAAGTTAACATGTGCCACACACTGTTGTTGGAGTTGGGGAAACAGTGTTGAGACAGATGGCAATGTCCTTGCCCTTGTGCAGATTATGTTCTAGTGGGAGAGACAGAAAACATTTAGATAAACATTCATTAGTTCAACGAATATTTATTGACTACCTTCGATGAGCCAGACACTGTGCAACACTCTAAGAATACAACCCTACAAGAAACACACACACACACACGTACGCACCCTGCTCTAAGCAACTTATCTACTAGCAGGGGAGATAAATAAGAAACAAAGTTAAAAAGTAAAGTGTATAGTGTATGACTTATCCTGGGTTCCCCCCAACACAGAACAGAACCTGAAGCAAAAGCTGGGGACTAACACTTTCTCTGAGAGTGAAATATACCTAAGCAGGAATAAGAGAAGAGAGGATGAAGCAGGGAGAGGAGAACAAATTCAAGAGGCTGGTTTACCAGTGGGCTTTAGCTTCATAAAAAGCACAGCCAATTACATGGTCTTATGCAAGGCCTTATGATTTACTGTCCTAGAACAATTCATCAAAGAAAGAAGTATTGCAGACTAAACATAGCCACAACTTCTCTGACCTCCCTCCCACTGAGAGCTGGAATCTACATCCCTTCTCATGAATCTGGATGGGCCTGTGACTCTTTGACCAAGAGAATATAGTAGAAGTGACAAGAACAAATTTCTAGGCCTACGCCTTAGGTGATGGGCGACTTCCACATCCTGGCTCTTGGAACGCCTTGCTCCTGAACCCAGTGGCCTTCCTGTGGAGGGTCCCACATGGAGAGGAACTGAGCCTCCCCACCAGGAGCCAGCACCAAACAGCCAGCGCTGTGAGCAAGTAATCTTGACAGTGGATCCTCCAGCCCCAGTGGAGCAGAGATAGGTCATTCCCAATAATCCCTAGGCAAATTACAAATTCAAGGAAAAAACAAATGATTGTTATTTGGAACCATTAAGATTGCTTATTCCTCAGCAATAGATAACCAGAACGGGAAGGGAGAAAAATTTAACCACAGGCTCTTGTGACGTAGGAGATGGAGTTTGCCCCATGAGCCATCAACCCCACTGCCTCACAGGTTGTGCCATCCAGGTGGCTGCTAGAAAAGAAAGACCCAAGACGGATACAGCAGGCTGTGTAGCACATGAGCATAGGGCAGGGTGAGCCGGAGCTTTCTCCACCTGCCCCCTGCCCCCTGCAGCCTCGAGACCAGGCACGGAAGCTGGTGTCTGCATGAGTGCTGCACGATGTCCCACAAACTCTCGGTCCTCAGCAGCAGCCGAAATCCCAGAGGCGCAGAAGCGTGAAATGCGATAGGAGGCTCCCTTGGGGTGTGTCTAAGCAGGGCCTGAGGGGCCAGGAGCAGCTAGAAGGCCCACCTGCCCAACCCAGTGACAGTTCCTTGCTGTCCCACTGAGATGGTGGCAGAGCTCTGTGAGTCTGTTCTCAGGCAAGACCAGGTTCCCTCCCCTGTGTGGCCCCCAGAATGTGGTGGTGCCAGGTGGTCTTCCTAGTGGGTCATCAGTACCGCTGAGCAGAAAACCGGGGCCTGGTGGATCCTGGAAGGTGCATAAACTGGGTCTAAAATAGTATCTCGAAAGGGCTAAGTGTCATGAATACATTAGAATAAGCAGCAGGGGGCCTGGGGAATGTGAGGGCCACGGAGATTTGCAGTCAGGCAAGACCCCCTAAGAAGGATTTGAACATTTGTACAAGTGTTTGCACACATCAGGGAGGAAGGCCAGGGAGCATTCTAGACAGAACAGTGGTAAGGTGTGGGCGCAAGAGCAGGGAGGCCAGCAGAAAGGAAGAGCGCAGGCGCCAAGGCTGAGAAGGGCCCAAGGGCCATGGGAGGAGATCATCCCGGAGGACAGACTGATTGTAGATGGAAGAAGAGCCATAAGGCTGTGGCAAGAGTCCAGGCAAGAGGCCGTGAGGACTCCCACCGGCCCAGAAATGGCAGAAGTGGTGAGAAGAGGTCAGAGATCAGACAGACTTGGAAGGCAAAGCCAGTAGGAGTTGCTGGGGCACAGGTGTGGAGTGTGGGAGCAGGAGAGAAGACAGGAGGCTCCAAAAATTCTGGCCTAAACAACTGGAAGGATGGAGACGCCACGTACCGTCCTGGGGGGAGTTTAAGAGGAGCAGGGCTGATGAGTGGATCCGAAGTTCAAGTTTTGGACCTTCATGTAGAAACAATCAGGCAGTCACTTGTAAATATGATCTGTTCAGAGGAGAAGTCCTCACTAGAGCTATAATTTGGAGACCTGTCAGGAAAAAAATGGTCATTAAAGCCACATAACGTATAAGATGATTGCAGATAGTAAGTTCTCTGAGGAGCAGTCAACAGGGTCCTATAATAGGAGGCACTGCAGGGGATGTGCTGTCTAGGAGGGGTTGTCAGAGGCCTCTTGAGAGAGGTATAAGAGGAGTCTTTTTTTTCTTATTAATTTTATTATGTTAATCACCATACATTACATTAGTTTTTGATGTAGTGTTCCATGATTCATTGTTTGCGTATAACACCCAGTGCTCCATTCAATACGTGCCCTCTTTAATACCCATCACCAGGCTAACCCATCCCCCAGCCCCCCTCCCCTCTAGAACCCTCAGTTTGTATCTCAGAGTCCATAGTCTCTCATGGTTTGATTCCCCTCCAATTCCCCCCCACTTCATTTTTCCCTTCCTACTATCTTTTTTTTTTTTAATATATAATGTATTATTTGCTTCAGAGGTACAGATCTGTGATTCAACAGTCTTACACGATTCACAGAGCTCACCATAGCACATCCCCTCCCCAATGTCCATCACCCAGCCACCCCATCCCTCCCACCCCCCACCACTCCAGCAACACTCAGTTTGTGTCCTGAGATTATATCAGTGAGATCACATGATACTTGTCTTTCATAAGAGGAGTCTTGAATGGGAATAATACATGGGCGCAATCCCCTATGCAAAACTACTGGAGAAAGATATGTCCCAAGAAGAGAGGTTTTAGGCTTTAGAATACAGTGCGCACACCATATTGTATTAGAATTCTCAGTCGGGTGTGGGCAGCACCTTATAATTTTATCAGTAGTTCCGCCAAAAATGCTGCTTTATCACACTTAGCAGGACAGATAAACACCAACGGCCTCATGTCTGTTCAGATCACATTTTGCTGCTAAAAGAGTTTGTAATAGACCTACATTTTTTCCACCTTTCAATGCAAGGTACTTTTTTAAGGGCTCACATACGTTAGTGTATTTACTCTTCACCTCAGCTCTGCGAGGCAGGTGTGAGAAAACAGTCACACATAGAGAGGAGGCCTGGGCTCTTACAGCTCATCCCAGCTCCCGGGTCTGCCCTCTTGCTTGCCAGGCCACTAGCAAGTACAAAGGTCCTGCAGCGGGACTAAGCATAGGGTGTGTGGGGAACTGACTGGCTGGAGATGGCAAATACCCAGGAAATCGTATGGGATGTGGCAGGGGGCCTGACTGAAACCCATCCTGCAGGTTCTCCGTAGACTCCTCTGCAGGACTGAGAATCCCAAGTACAGTACTGTTTTTTTGTTTGTTTGTTGTTTGTTTGTTTTTACTGTTCCTGTTTGCTTGCTTTCATATGAATTAATCAGATTTATGTCTTCATAAATTCATGCTGGCTGCCCCATAGGGGAGAGATTGGAGGGGTGTAGAGGAGAAGCAGATGGACCAGTCACTCCTCTAGTCACACTATTATGGGCCCCGTGTTCTAATCTCTGCAGCCCCAGGAAACCCAAATGGCATCTTAAACACTTCAAATTTAAGCAGCACTAGAAAGGGAAATGAGGATGTCTTCTTAGCCCCAAACTAGCCACAATTAATTAAAGAGCAAAATCAACCCAAAACTTGACTTGCCATCTACAATTTGGTTCCATATACACTTTCCCTGAGATATTCCCTCACAGAAATACATCAGTATTTTTTTCTTAACTTCACCACTGCCTTTATGCTGCTTTATGCCTTTTAGGTTTTTTGAGCCTGTTGTTGCTACTCAGTTGCACGTCCCTCCCAGGCCTTGATGATCTGTCTCACTTTATCATGATAACTAGAATGGACACTGTATTCTCCAGATTGCCAAGCATACTGGGAATCTTGCCTCCCTGCGTTACCCACAGCCTTCAACAGAATTTGGGAATGCTCCGCCTGGCAAATCCATTCGTGGGCTCTCTGAAAGGAAATTTTGTTTGATACTTCACTGCCATGCAGAGTTGAGATCTTAAATATAAACGTGCAGTGCAGATCAAGGCGTTTATAAGCCAGCACTTCATAATATTTCTTTTTGCAGCATCAGAAATACATCTCCCCAAACTACCACCAACCACGTATTTATTGCTCTCTCCTTTCCTCAGATCTGTGCTGTCCTTTGCAGTGGCCAGGAGCCCATGTGGCCACTGAGCCCTTGAAACTTGGCCAAGTCTGAAGTGAGATGTACTATGAGTGCAGAATACACACCAATTTCAAAACTTAGTACCAAAAAAAAAAAAACAAAAACCACAACCAAAAATAAAATACAAAATAGTTCCTTAATAACTTTTATACTGATCACATGTTAACATATAATGTGGGAGATCATATTAAATAATATTTTTATTAAAATTAATGTTAATTTTTACTTTTTAAATGTAGCTACAAACCATTCAAGGAGACAGAAAGGAGAGGAAGAAAAAAGAATGGAGGGGAGGGGACGGGAGGGGAAACAGAAGGAAGAACTAATTTTTTTCTTAATGCCATTATCTCTTTTCTCTGGTCTGGTCTTGATTCTAAGTTTCCAGAGTTCAGTGATATTTCTACAGTGCAGTCAGATAGCATCTTCATAATCTCAGTCTATGGAGTCATTTTATCTTTGAGAAAGAGAAAGAAGCTGTATATGTCCTTTGATGAATCCTCTCAATTCACTATAAGTACCCCCCAGCCCCCACTGCACCCAGTCCATTCAGACAGAGCCTGTCTCCTTGCCGCAAACGCTCCTGGAAGGGATGGGGGACCTGCTCAGCTACCCTCAGGATTTTTAAAACTTGATCCTAATTGGTACAGGTAAAATGTCTCACCCTCAGCCCCTGCTTAGCTGGAGCATGGTTCATTTGAAAATAATAAGAGAAGGGGAGAAGGTGCATCGTTCTCTGCTTGCAGTGACTTGTGAATTTATAGAAAATGAAGAATGCACAAGATTTTTCTCCTCAGAATAAGTCTGTTTCTGAATATTGTTAAAGGCAAGTTTATTTTCATCACTTGCTAAGTTTTATAATATGCCTAGGTATTATTTTGTATCTTTATACAACTGTGTTATCAAGCTGGCCTCTGGTTAAACTGTTAAAATAAATGCTAATACACCATGTTTCAGGGCACCCTTAGAAAGGAAAAGAGTTACCTTGTGACGGATATTTTATAAGATTTGTAAAATTCTAATGGGTTGACACTGCCATTTGTAAATCAAGTGTACTTATCAAGTTACCTTATGCCACACATTCAAATGGAAACTGCCTCTTCCGTTAGATTTCAGAATTGGCTCTATTACACTCATCAGACAACAGAATTGCGGGTCTGAAAGGAGATCTGGACAAGTGTCTCCCTGTCTCGGCATTAGCTCTAAAGGGAGGGTTAATTGGGTTAGCATCCTTGAGGACTGCAATTTCCAACTCTGCAACATCTAAAAGTAAATATTTACCTGATAACGTGCTATAAATTACTTCCTTCTCAGCTACGCAAAATGTCCTAGAGTTTATTGCTTTTGCTTTCCAACTCTGGAGAGCACTTGAAAAGTCATGGCTTAGGATTTTAAATAATCATCAAGTGCTAGTGATGAGAAGCCACAAGGATGGCTGTGTCTGTTCTCCTGTTTCCTCCACGGATTGTCCAGAGTACAGTGGCTCAGCCTTCGCCTCCTGCGGTATATGGTAAATGCTGTGTGTTTTTTGATTAGAAGCTCCTTCTAACCAGAGGCCTTAGAGCAAGGACAGTACACAGCCCATCGACCTTTTACTGAGTCCCAGACTTGCTTAAGCCTCATGTAATAAATGCTGATGCTTGGCATCTGAGTTGATGAGTAGAGAATATTTCCGGATTGTGAGAAGACATTTCCTTCATTCTCTTGGAGCCCAGGGCAGCAGAGCTCAGCATGACAGTGGGTCTCCCTGCCCTGGGGACTCCCGTGTCTCAGGGCCTGCCCTCCCACCCCGAGCAAAGAAATAAAGCCACTGCCCACAGTGCCTATGCGAACGCAGCATGTGTCTACGGAGAGAAAGGAAAAAGAGGGTGGGAAGGTTGAAAGGGAGAGCAGAGAGAACTTCGCCAAGTAGCCGAAACTACGCCACCTAGTGGCCGCATGTGCTCTCCGGAGCCGGGCCCCCTGTGGAAACACTCTGCTAGAGACTAGATGCTTGTGTCCCCTAAGATTCACATGTTGAGATCTAATCCCCAGTGTTATGGGATTTGGAGATGGGGCCTTTGGGAAGCACTTGGATCATGAGAGCGGAGCCCTCATGAATGAGATTAGTGCCTTCATAAAAGGCACCCCAGAGGACCCCTTGCTCCTTCCACCAAGCGAAGTCACAGAGAAAAGATGGTTGTCGTAACGCAGAAGGTGGGCTCTCACCAGAACCCCACCATTCTGACACCTTGGTCTTCCACTTGCCAGCCCCCAGAACTGTGAGACATTAAGTTCTGTTGTTTATAAGCATACTTATATACTTATACTCCCAGTCTGGAGTATTCTGTTATAGCAACCTAAATGGATTAAGACACACACTAAATCTTGAAAAGGTTTTGTCTCACAAAAAGAAGTGCATCTATTACTTGGACCTATTTGGGGCAAAGAACTGGATGAAGAGAAGGCCTGCCATTTTCCATCTGTGGCAAAGACTGCTGACTCTCTGCTCTCCATCCTGCCTTTTTCCTTAGTCACAGAGCCCTGGACCAAGTACCCACAAATAGTGTCCCATTATCCCCTCTGTGATACAGTTAGATACAACCGTCCACTGTAGGACCAAACACAAAAGCTCATCCATGAGTCTAAGTGCAGACGGAGAGGCTCTGAGACATCCTTGCAGATTAAGTTTTCCTATTTCCAAAACTCTGATAAAAAGACCATGCATTAGTCAGGGCTTTCTAGAGAAACAAAATCTGTAGGACACACACACACTCACACACACACACACACACACACACACACACACAAAACCAATAGGGTGGGTGGATGTGTGGATGTGTGGATGGATGGATGGATGGATGGATGGATGGATGGATGGATGGATGCATAGGTAGGAAAGTAAGTAGGTAGGTAGTTGGTAGACAGAGATTTTAAGGAATTGGCTCATGTGATTGTGGAAGCTAGAAAAGTCCAAAATCTGTGGTGTAGTCTGGCAAGCTGGAGACCTAGAGAAAAGCTGATACTGGAGCTCAAGTCCAAAGGCAGTCTATTGGTAGAATTCCCTCATTCCTGAGGAAGGACTTTTTTTGTCCTCCAGTCTTCAACTGATTCCACATTATGGAAGTGCTTTATTCAAAGTAAAATCTGAGTGAAGCAACTTGCTTTACTCAAAGTCTACTAATGTAAATGTTAATCTCATCTAAAGAGTAACTTCACAGAAACATCTAGAATAATGTTTGACCAAACATTTGGGTACTGTGGCCTAGCCAAATGGACACATGAAATTAACATCACAAACCAACAAACAGAAGTACTTGTGAATGAGAAAATGTGAGAAAACTTAAGCCCGTACCTGGATGCACACTGTCCATCAGCATCAGGAGCCATGTGAGACCAATCAGGGGTTCACTGCCCTCCTAGTGCCATCCAGCAAGGAGTACCCCTCTTCTGTGACTGCCGACAGCTATCCAGTCTTCTGTGTTTGTGCTGACTCTGCCCAGACTGGGTCTCTGTGTGGGAAAAAATGAGCCTCCATTTTTCACATCACACAAATGTTAAAGCAATTAATTCAAAATGCATCATTCACCTAAACAAAAAGCTAAAACTACACTACGCTTTAGGGAAATACTATTTTTTAACTATTAAAAACAGGGAGAACTAAAACACATAACATGCCTATAGACATCATATACATATGCATACACATATGTATATAATCTATATGTGTGCAGGTATACATGAATATATATATATGTATATGTGTATGTGTATATATATGTATGTATTTGCATATCTATGTTTATATGCAGTAAAACTCTAAAGCTATGCATGGGAATAAATTTCAGACAGGGGTCGACCCTGCAGGATATGGCAGGAAATACACTGGGAAGAGGTTTCCAAGGAACATGAAGACATCAGTAAAACTACCAGCAAGCAGTGCTCCTTAGATTTCTACATTTCAGCTCTGTGGGGCTTCTCCTTGAAGCTTCTAGGTTTTAATAATTCTACCTTCTTCTTTTAGTTCTCCCAGCTACAGGGAGAAGAGAGTTGTCTTCCTGCTCTAGCTCCTATATACTTCCTCTTAATTCAGTGAGAAATGCCCTCTGGAATAATAAGCATAAATCACTCCAGGAGTTGTTAGCAAGTGATATGTGCCTGCTTCCTAGCCAGGCAATGTACAGAGAAGCCTGCTGATCAGAACACACCACCTCATTTCACAGAGACAAATACCATCCCTCCCATTCAAGGGAGAAGTCCAGAGATAGAACAGATCTGAGCAACCCCAGAGGAAACTCATGCCAACTGCTGTACAAACCAACATAGGTTTATACATGCAAACATACATGCATACATACATTGATTGATTTAAATAGTGTGTGTATATCTATTATATGTCACGCCATGTTATGAATGAAATATATACACAAATACCATTGCTTCATTACATATTATGAGATAAATATATATTGATATATATATATATATATATTATATCAGATCTTTGAAGAAAACCAGTATCATAAAAGAAGGACAATGGTAAATTGTATTCTTGTTTGACATTATTGACTATCCCTTCTTGCAACAGGATTATATAACTCTCTTCCTTTGACCTGTGAATTGTAGTGCCCTGCCTAAGTTCAGGCTGCTATAACAAAATACCACACCCTGGGTGGCTTTTAAACAACGTAAATCTTTTTCTCACGGTTCTGGAGGCCGGCAGTCTGAGATCAAGGTACCGGCATGGGCAGGCTCGGGGAAGGGTCCTCTTCTAGTCTACAGACTGGCCTCTCCATCCTGTGTCCTCACACAGCAGAGAGAGAAATCTGGTCCCTTCATTGCCTTATAATCCCATTCATGAGGGCTTCATCCTCAGGACCTATTACTCCAAAGGCCCCACCTCAAAATATCATAATGGAGCTTAGATTTCAACATATGAATTTGGCAGGGGGACAGAACATTCAGTCTGTAACATGCCTCCTTTGGGATAAGCATACTTTCCATTCCATAGACAATGCATTTATCCTTACGACTTGCTTTGGCAATAGCATGAAAGCAGATGTGGTGGACCCCCCCATCCAACCAAACTTTTAAGAGCCCTTGTAGGTTTCCAAAAGCACTCTTGCTCTTTTCCTTCTCCCTCAAGAAAAGCATGGCCCATATTTAGTCCCCTCCTTCAGCCTCCTGGGGTAAAGACATGTGGGAGTAGGAGTTGAACCAGCATTGACCTTCAGTCAACATAATACAGAAACAAGAAATAAACTTGTGTCCTTATAAACCATTAAGATTTGTAGGCTCACTTGTTACCACAGGACAGCTGACAAATGAGCAAACTGAATAAGGAAACCTGGAAGGAACATTAGTGGCCTCAGAATATTTTGAAATGATATTGCAACTGTAAACAAGATTAGACTATGATAAAAATGAATAATCAAGGATTTTAAAAGTATATAAAATTAAAATCTCGGGGCGCCTGGGTGGCTCAGTCGTTAAGCGTCTGCCTTCGGCTCAGGTCATGATCCCGGGGTCCTGGGATCGAGCCCCGCATCGGGGCTCCCTGCTCGGTGGGAAGCCTGCTTCTCCCTCTCCCACTCCCCCTGCTTGTGTTTCCGCTCTCGCTGTGTCTGTCTCTGTCAAATAAACAAATAAAATCTTTAAAAGGAAATTAAAATCTCATCTGAAATAACTTTATTGGGTGGGCTATATAATGAAGTTGGCATCATGAAGACTAACTAGGTGATGGGGCTTCTCAACCTTATTGCGCTTACTGGTCACCTGGAGATTTTGTTGAAAAGCAGACTCTGATTTAGCAGGCCTTCAGCTGAGGACTGAGAAATTGCATTTCTAACAAATTCCCAGGGGATTCAGATGCTGTTCGTCTGGGATTCAGAATTTGAGAAGCACTGTTCTAGATCCTTGCTGTTCAAAGTGTGGGCCAAAGACTAGTAGCTTTATCACCTGGCAGCTTGTTAGAAGTGCCATGCTGATCCTCCTATGGAGTAGCAAGGATAAATAAGAGATCTCTCAAATTGTGGTCCCCATCCAGTAGCATCAGAGTCACCTGGGAATTTGCTAGAAATGCCATTTCTTGACCCCCACCCGAAAACTACTGAATCTAAACTCTAGGGACAGAATCTACCGCTTTATTTTTTAATAAGCCTCCCAAGTGATTCTGATGCACACAGAAAATTTGAGAACTACTGATTGAGAAATAATAGCAGTGTCTCCCAGAACATATAACAAAAAGAAAGGAGAAAAAAAAGAAGAGATAAGAAAGTGTGAGAAAGAAAAAGTTAAAACAACAGATGTTAGATTGCCGAAAGAAGTCATAAAGGCTGAGAAGAGATCCAGTGAAGGTGGGAAGGGAGAACTTTTCAGATCAATTGACTCATTAAATGCCAAGCAGAATGAATAAAGAAAACCCACATCCAGAATGTGCAAAGAGAGAGTTCTAAAATTGTCCATATAGAAAACTTTTTGTTCCATAAATCCCAGACAATTCATTTCCTTTTTTCATTTACAAACTCTGTAATTGATATTGGTGCTTTTAATGTCCTGCTCCAAAGGAGCAATATGGGGGGTGGGGGTGGGGCAGTTGCCTGGGTGGCTCAGTTAGTTAAACATCTGCCTTAGGCTCAGGTAGGTCATGATTTCAGGGTCCTGGGACAGAGCCAGCGCTCCTGGGCTCCCTGCTCAGCGGGGAGTCTGCTTCTCCCTCTCCCTCTGCCCCTCCCCCCTGCTTGTTCGCATGCTCTCTCTCACACTCTCTCTCAAATAAATAAAAAAAAATTTTTAAAAATGAGCAATATGGAATTAAAGTAAGTAGAGATTAAATTCTCAATTTCCCTCCCATGTACCCTTCAAATTACTTCTAAAACCTGTTTGGCAAATTATTTGGTAATTTCATATTTACCGGAGAACACTGGAACAAAACATGCATGATTTCAGATAAAAGTTATGGCTAATTTATTTTTTGTTGTTCATGAGGTAAAAGTGCTTAAATTAAATGGTATTTGAGTTTTGTTATCTTTTAAATGTATCAACTTGATTTTTTTTTAAATGGAAGTCATTTTAATTGCTGGTTGTTAGAAAGCAATCTACCTATGTTTAGCAGCTTTGAGTCTAGTAATATAAATATTAAACTATGTAATTAAGTTAATATTAAACAAATGTATAGTAAAAAATACTATAAGATTTTAGACAGTAAATTTGTTTCTGAAGGATTTTGTCTTGACAAATTGGAGAAACTGAACATATGTTTCATTAGTAGAGGGGACAAGTTACATATATACGAGGAATTTCCATGACCTTGTTGTGATTTAATTATCAACTACCTGTTGAGCATTTCTTAGGAGCCTAGCAGGCTCTGAGGCAGCAACAGTAAAGTTAGCCACTGGATATACCCTTATGGAGCTTACGTTCTGCTGTTGAAAGCAGGCAGGGAACAGGCAATGGGATGAAGTCATTACAGTGGTGATGTGTGCTACAGAGGAAAAGAACAAGGTGCTGGGGTTATCCTTACAAAGGGTGCTAGGGACCCTTGCAGAGGTAGGGACCCAAAGAATAATAGAAGCTGCCATCCATGCGAAGTGAGGGAGTAGGGAAGTCATGGCAGAGGGAATAACCAACAGAAAAGTCCTCACAGAAGGAAGACTTTACGGTGTCCTAGGAAGGCAAGGGGGAGGCACAGCATGAGGTTAGAAAACTAAGTGGGGGCCAGATATGTTCAGGCCTGATGGCTGTGATAAAGAGTCATGAAAAGCCGTGGAGTCTTAGGCAGGAAGTGGTGTTAGTTTTTGTTTTAAAAGTATCACTTGCACATTTATTAGGATGATGATTATTTTTAAAAAGAACAAACACGTGTTGGCAAGGATGTGGAGAAACGGGAACCCTTGAGCAGCGCTAGTGAGCTGCTGCAGAGAACAGTATGGTGCGTCCAGAAGAACTCAAAGCAGAATTATTATATGATCCGGCAATTCTACTTCTGGGTATATATTCAAAAGAATTGAAAGCAGGGACTCAAATAGCTATTTGTCAACCAATGTTGACAGCAGCAGCACTAGTCACAATAGCCAAAATGTGGAAACAACCCAAATGTCCATCAACAGCTGAATGGATAAACAAATTGTGGTATGTACATACAGTGGAATAGTATTCAGCCTTAAAAAGGAAAGTAATTACACAGCTATGATGTGTATGGAACTTAAAGACATTGTGCGAAATGAAATAAGCCGGACACCAAAGGTCTGCTTGTATGAGGCACCTAGAGTAGTCAAATTCATAGAGACAGTGAATAGAATAGTGATTACCAAGGACTGAAAGGCAGGAAGGAAAGGGAATTAGTGCTTAAGGGGTATAGAGTTTCAGTTTATGATGATAAAAATTCTGGAGATGGACGGTAGTGATGATTGCACCACAATGTGAATGTACTTAATGCCACTGAATTAATACACGTGAAAATGGTTAAGATGGTAAGTTTGGCAAGTTTTTGGTTATGTATATTTTACAATTTTAAAAAATGCTAGAAACCTTAAAAAATACCTATCACTTTTGCTGTTGTGTGAAGAATGGACTCGAGTGGGACAATAATGGAAGTGGAAAGACCAATTGGAAGACTGTAGCAGCAGGTGAGGTGAAAGACAATGGCAACTTGGACTAGAGAGGGCGAGTCAGCCTTCCCATGGGTGACATCATCTTAATAACTGATGTGGAACAAGAGTATGAAACAAGTATGTTCTACAGCCACAAGTAGGTTGAGCAAGAATACTTACATTCTTATCCCAAGCAGTTCCACTTTGAGTCAATTTTACTGTTTTTAAATTAATGTTCTTCATGGGTGTGGCTGTGGGTGTGGATGTGGGTGCATGCATGCACGCACTTTGCACGCACGCATTTTCCCACACTCTAAAAAGTGGGAAAATCTTCATCTAAGTCTACCTGTACCGTTGACTTGGATTTCCAGCTGTTTTTGATGTAAATGATACTTTAAAAATCACAAAGAAATTGGATTAAAATACAGGCCACATCAACACGTTTTTAACAATTTTTTTAGATTTAATAAATTTTAGTGGTTCTTGGCTAATCATTGTTTCTTGTATTTCATTTCTTGGATTAATTTTTCTTCTTGCTAGAGCACATCAGTTAATGTTATTTTCAAAAGGGAATTTTTTTCAATGCTTAACATTCCAAGAAATCACATGTTTTCAGGATGTAGTTTTATTCTTACATTTAGCTGGGTATAGAATTCTGAGTTTTAAATTATTTCCCCTGAGATTTTGAAGATAATTAGTTCATTTTCTTCTTGCTTCTAGCATTATGTTGTGTGCAAGTACCCTGGTTTTTGTCCCGAAGTATTTATTTTTATTTTTTATTTTTTTAATTTAAATTCTAGTTAGTTAACATATAGGGTGGTATTGGTTTCAGGAGTAGAATTTAGTGATTTATCACTTATATAAACAACCAGTGCTCATCCCAAGTGTCTTCCTTAAGACCCATCACCCATTTAGCCCATCCCTCCAACTACCTCCCCTCTGGCAACATTCAGTTTGTTCTCTATATTTAAGAATCTCTTATGGTTTGCCTCCCTCTCTGTTTTTATCTTATTTTGTTTTTCCTTCCCTTCTCCTATGTTCATCTGTTTTGTTTCTTAAATTCCACATATGAATGAAATCATGTATTCGTCTTTCCCTAACTTATTATGCTTAGCTACTTCCATCCATGTTGTTGCAAAAGGCAAGATTTGATTCTTTTTGATTGCTGAGTAATATTCCATTGCATATATATGCCACTTCTTCTTTATCCATTCATCAATTGATAGACATTTGGACTCTTTCCATAATATAGCTACTGTTGATAGTGCTTCTGTAAACATTGGGGTGCATGTGCCACTTCAAATCAGCATTTTTATATCCTTCGGATAAATACCTAGTAGTGCAATTGTTGGGTGGTAAGGCAGTTCTATTCTTAACTCTTTGAGGAACCTCTATACTGTTTTCCAGAGTCGCTACACCAGTTTGCATTCCCACCAACAGTGCAAGAGGGTTCCCCTTTCTCTGCATCCTCACTAATGTCTGTTGTTTCCTGAGTTAATTTTACCCATTCTTACAGGTGTGAGGTGGTATCTTATCCTGGTTTTGATTTGTATTTCCCTGATGCTGAGGGATGCTGAGCATCTTTTCATGTGTCTGTTAATCATCTGTCTTCTTTGGGAAAATGTCTATTCATGTCTTCTGCCATTTTCTTAACTGGATTATTTGTTCTTCAAATGTTGCATTTGATAATTTCTTTATAGATTTTGGACATTAACTCTTTATCCAATATGTCATTGCAAATATCTTCTCCCATTCCTTTGGTTGCCCTTTAGTTTTGTTAATTGTTTCCTTCACTGGGCAGAAGCTTTTTATCTTGATGAGGTCCCAATGGTTCACTTTTGCTTTTGTTTCCCTTGCCTCCAGAGATGTGTCTAGTAAGAAGTTGCTGCAGCTGAGGTCAAAGAAGTTGCTACCTGCTTTTTCCATTAGGATTTTGATGATTTCCTGTCTTGCATTTAGATCTTTTCACCCATTTTGAATTTATTTTTATGTATGGTGTAAGACAGTGGTCCAATTTCATTCTTCTGCATGTCAGTATCCAGCTTTCCCAGAAATATTTGTTGAAGAGACTGTCTTTTTTCCATTAGATATTCTTTCCTGCTTTGTTGAAGATTAGTTAGCCATACAGTTGTGGGCTCATTTCTGGGTTCTCTATTCTGTTCCATTGATCTATGTATCTGTGTTTGTGCCAGTACCATATTGTCTTGATGATTACAGTTTTGTAACACAGCTTGAAGTCCAGAATTGTGATGCCTCCCACTTTGTTTTGCTTTTTCAACATTACTTTGGCTATTTGGGGCTTTTTCTGGTTCCATACAAATTTTAGAATTGTTTGTTCTAGCACTGTGAAAAATGCTGGTGTTATTTTGATTGGGATTGTGTCAAATGTGTAGATTGCTTTGGGTAGTATAGACACTTTAACAATATTTGTTCTTCCTATCCAAAGGCATGGAATATTTTTCCATTTCTTTGTGTCTTCTTCAATTTCTTTGAGTGTCCTATAGTTTTCAGTGTACAATCTTTTACCTCTTTGGTTAGGTTTATTCCTAGGTATCTTATGATTTTTGGTGCTGTTGTAAATGGGATTGATTCCTTGATTTCTCTTTCTGTTGCTTCATTATGGTGTATAGAAATGCTACAGATTTCTGTACATTTATTTTATATCCTGCAACTTTGCTGAATTCATGTATCAGTTCCAGGAATTTTCTGATGGAGTCTTTCAGGTTTTCTACATGGAGTATCATGTTGTCTGTGAAGATCAAAAGTTTGGCTTCTTCCTTGATTTGGATGCCTTTTATTTTTTTGTTTTTGTTTTCTGATTGCTGAGGCTGACACTTCCTGTACTATGTTGAACAACAGTGGTGAGATCAGGCATCCCTGTCATGTTTCTACAGGCCCTATCAATTCTAAGCTTTTATATAACAGATATCGGAATAATCATGAAGACTGAGTTCTTTTTATTTCAATAAATACTTTAATAAATATTTCAATAAATAACATTAACTGGTTTCTGTGAATTTTATCCAACAAATATTGTATAGCATAAGTGAATAGACTTCTTGTTCAACCTGTATAACCTACACACATGGGGAAGAAAAAGGTTATAATCATTTAGAATGTTTTTTTGTGCAAAAGGTTCTCAACACAGCACATCTGGAAATATGCTAATCTCTTTCCAGATATATTTCTTTTTATTGTTATTATTTTATTTTATTATTTATTTATATTTATACATATATTTTTAGAGAGGGAGGGGAGGGGCAGAAGCAGAGAGAGAGAGAGAATCTTAGGCAGGCTCCACACCCAGCACAGAGCCTGATGCGGAGCTCGATTCCACAAATCTAAGATCATGACCTGAGCCAAAATCAAGAGTCAGATGCTTAAACGGCTGAGCCACCCAGGTGCCCCAGATAGATTTCTTTTTAAATTTCAGGTTAAATTCCTTTAATTTCTGCAGCAGGAACCACTCATGAACATCTTGGAAAGATGGGATAGCAGTTTCTGTACCAAGATTCAGGTCTGTATTTCAAAGTGATATGTGACATAATGAAAACCTATAGAAGGATCTTTTCTCAAGGCGATGTTTGGCAGACTGAGGACAAAGTGCAAAATGACTAATTTTTGATACCTAAGTGCAATATTTGAATATCTTTTTTCTATCCTCATGACCTGTTTAAGAGTGATGTCTTTGTTGTAAATGAAGGCTTGACTTAAGAACACTTTTTAGTCTTTACTTTGGCTTTTCTCTCCTCCCTTTACAACTTGTGAAAACTTGGAATGGTATTACATGGTGAAAATTTTCAGAATGTATTATTAATTCTGTCTGCTCTAAAAGGAACATTAGAAAACAATTCCCACTGGCACATGAACAAATAGCTTCCATTTGTGAAACAATGCCCTTCTGGTTTTTAACTCTCTGACTTCCTGAAAGTTATTTCCAAGGAAACAAACTGTAAATATGGCTTTCTATTTGTTCGGATTGAATTGCTACTTCCTAATGAATCAATGTTCAGAAATTTTTACATCTTGCTCAGCAGCCAAAGTGCTGCAAACTGTCCACGTAACAGCAGCAGAAAACAAGAAGACAAAGAAGAAAAGTGCCCCACAAATCCTCTGTGGACCACTGCGTAACCTTGGATGATGCATCAGGAAAATCTTGCTTCTAATTGGAAGCATACACACATTTAATGCTTTTGCCAGCTGGGAAATTGAAGCTTTTCAAATCTGCACAGAAAAATGTACTACATGACTTTCAGTAAAGGGGTTTCAAAAACTGAGATTTTCACACGGCTACTTCTACATAGCAAATAGCGTGCTAAATTAATAGTTTTTAAGAACTCTAAAATGAGACAAACTAGAAGTAATGTTGTCAAGGTAACATTTTTTCTTTTTTGAGGGAAAAGCAGTTCACTTCATTATAACCTTTGTAACATGAGAACCAGGAGTGGAATTTTATTTTTCTTTTATTTACTTGGGTTTCTAAATTAAACCATATCACAGCTTTCAATTCCATTGACCTGACCCAATAAGTACACTCTATACTAGTAGTGCATCTTCAAAGAGCTCCTATTCTCAATGAATCAAAAGCAAAAGGTATTTTAGTCTTATATATCTGAAAATTGCTTTTAAAATTGTATAATTTAGAAGGCAAGGTAAGGGAAAATTTTATATTAATTTTAAAGCCAGTAAACTGTTACATTAGTTTTCTCTAACAACGTAATGTGAAAATCATGGACTCTATAGTTCATGTTAGCAGAGGGAAAGGCCAACTCTTGGGACATCACAGTTTAGGAAAGCACTTTGTATTTTGGCACTGATGTCACATTTAATAAGTAAAACTAGCTGTATCAAAGCACAAATTAAATGGCCATATAAATGTCCATAATAGTCTTTCATAGGTTTTCCAATGAAGAAAAAATAAGAATTGCTATTTTGCTCTTATGAAAGACATACAAATGTTGGACTTCAATGTGCCTCAAACTTTTGTTTGCACGTGAATGTCCTAGGGATCAAAATACCGATATGAATGCATTTGGTGCCACGTGGAGCCTGAGAATATGCATTTATAACAACCTTTCAGGGCATCCTGCCCACCACAGTTTACTAAATGCTCTGCTTTACTGTCTACACCATGTACTTATTTTGACACAGAAGATCTTCACCGACCACTGTTAAGTGAAGCATGCAGATTTCTAACCAATATATATTGTATGGTACCATTGGGGGTGGGGGAGCATTTCTATGTGCCAAGAAGATTTAAAAAAACAAAAACAAAAAACCCTGCTATTTAAAATAACTGGTCAGAGCTGTTTTTGCCCACCAGATGCATGGCATGATTCCTCTTCAGACTAAAATACCTGTTGTTTAGGAAAGACATCTCAGTAGCCTTGAGTTTGGGAACTGAGGCCCTCCAGAAAAGGATCTGGAAAGAACCACTAAAACAGACAGAAAATTAACTTGCTCCCTCTAGGAAACTCACAGGAGTGGGCACAGTTGGAGGATTGAGTGAGGTGAGACATTGGTTGAAAGAGAGAGACAACCCCAGCCCAGCAAAGCAGCAGATGACTTACACTCTCAGATAGCAAGGCATCTTCAGGATGAAGTAGCTACAGGCTTTCCAAAACTGGAGATGTGTTAAGCATGTGCTTTTCTGTAGCATTTTCCAGACCGTCCCCACCCTGCCCTGGAAAGGAGAAGCACAGAATCAAGGATAAGGGGCTGTGTCCCACATTTGAGTCTACACAAGAAACTAGACACAAGGGAGATGGAGACAGCAATGGAAGCAGGAAATTGAAGCAAGATGTGACCAGGAGAACTGTTTGCCCAACCTGAGAATCCTTAGAGAAACTGACAAAGAAAATAAGTTTTCCAATGTAAAGGAGCAGTCCTGGTGTAAATTACACCTTAAATTTACAGGATAAAATGATTCCCCCCAATTTTAGGACTTGGGGCCAGGTAAAAAACTGATATCTATGCTATGTAGATAGAGAAAAGGTCTAGAAAAATACATACCAAAACGTTACTATGTTTATTTTTGAGTGAAGGGATTATGATGACTTTTTTTTTTTTTTGGCTTACCTATATTTTCTAATTTAAAAAATATTAAGAATTGAAAAAAAATTTTTTCAAAATTACACACACGCGTACATAATGATACCACTTTCCAGTATAAGTGATACTTAAGCTGAGATCTAAAGAATGAATAAGCATTAGGCAGGTTAGGAGTGGTAGTGGGAGGGAGGGCTTTCTTGTGCTAAGGCCTTGGGACAGGTCTGCATTGGTAGAGTTAAAAGACGGTGTGGCCAGAGTGGATGAGAAGGAGAATGACACAGGCTGAGACTAGACCTGCAGTCATAAGATAGAGAATGCCAAGTTTTGGAAGCCAGAGAAAGCAGTGTGCTTTTCTTCTGACTGCAATGACAAGTCATTGAAAGGTTTCAAGAAGGCAGTGACATGATCTGATTTATGTTTTAAAAATATCAGGGTAGGTAGGAGAATGGATGAGAGTAAGACAGCCGGATGAGTGTGGAAGCTGGGTGTCTGTTAGGAGTTCTTTGCAGCACCCCCTGCCCCCAACCCCAGGCAACACAGGACAGCAGCTTTGACTACAGGAATGGAGTTAAAACTGATAGGTCCTCTTTGAAGAAAGGTCTGTTCATATATTCTGCCCATTTCTTGACTAGATTATTTGTTTTGTGTGTGTGTGTTGAGTTTGATAAGTTCTTTATAGACCTTGGATACTAGCCCTTTATCTGATATATCATTTGCAAATATCTTCTCCCATTCTATAGGTTGTCTTTTAGTTTTGTTGATTGTTTCCTTTGCTATGCAAAAGCTTTTTATCTTGATGAGGTCCCAATAGCTCATTTTTGCTTTTGTTTCCCTTGCCTCTAGACACATATCTAGCAAGAAGTTGCTGTGGCTGAGGTCGAAGAGGTTGCTGCCTGTGTTCTCCTCAAGGATTTTGATGGATTCCTATCTCACATTTAGGTCTTTCATCCATTTTGAGTTTATCTTTGTGTATGGTGTAAGAAAATGGTCCAATTTCCTTCTTCTACATGTGGCTGTCCAATTTTCCCAGCACCATTTATTGAAGAGACTGTCGTTTTTCCATTGGCTATTCTTTCCTGCTTTGTCAAAGATCAGTTGACCACAGAGTTGAGAGTCCATTTCTGGGTTCTCTATTCTTTTCCATTGATCTAGGTGTCTGTTTTTGCACAAGTACCATACTGTCTTGATGATTAGAGCTTTGTCTGGCATTGTGATGCCCCCAGGATTGGTTTTCTTTTTCCAACATTCCTCTGGCTATTCAGGGTCTTTTCTGGTTCCATACAAATTTTAGGATTTGTTCCAGCTCTATGAAAAATGTTGATGGTATTTTGATAGGGATTGCATTGAATGTGTAGATTGCTCTGGGTAGCATAGACATTTTAATATTTATTCTTCCAATCCATGAGCACAGAATGTTTTTTCATTTCTTTGTATCTTCTTCAATATCTTTCATAAGTGTTCTATAGTTCTTGGAGTACAGATCCTTTACCTCTTTGGTTAGGTTTATTCCTAGGCATCTTATGGTTTTGGGTACAACTGTAAATGGGATCAATTTCTTAATTTCTTAATTTCTCCTTCTTCTGTCTCATTGTTAGTATATAGAAATGCAACTGATTTCTGTGCACTGATTTTACATCCTGCCACATTACTGATTCCTGTATGAGTTCTAACAATTTTGGGGTGGAGTTTTTTGGGTTTTCCACATAAAGTATCATGTCATCTGCGAAGAGTGAGAGTTTGACTACTTCTTTGCCAATTTGAATGCCTTTTATTTATCCAAAGAAGTCATACAAATGGCCAAAAGACACATGATAAAATGCTCCACATCACTTGACATTAGGGAAATACAAAGCAAAACCACAATGAGATACCACCTCACACCAGTCAGAATGGCTAAAATTAACAAGACAGGAAACAACAGGAGAGGATGCAGGAGTTGCGGAGAAAAGGGAACCCTCTTACACCGTTGGTGGGAACTCAAGCTGGTACAGCCACTCTGGAAAACAGTATGGAGCTACCCTACACCCCAGTAATTGCATTACTCGGTATTTACCCCTAAGATACAAATGTAGTGATCTGAAGGGGCACCTGCACCCCAATGTTCATAGCAGCAATGTCCACAATAGCCATACTGTCGAAAGAGTTGAGATGTCCATTGACAGATGAATGGATAAAGAAGATGTGGTGTGTATATATACAGTGGAATATTACTCAGCCATCAGAAAGGATGCTTACCATTTATATCGACGTGGAGGGAACTGGAGGGTATTATGCTGAGCAAAATAAATCAATCAGAGAAAGACAATTATTATATGGTTTCACTCATATGTAGAATATAAGAAACAGGGCAGATGACTGTAGGGGAAGGGAGGGAAAACAGAATGGGAAGTCATTAGAGAGCAAGAAGAATGATGAGAGACTCTTAACTACAGGAAACAAACTGAGGGTTGCTAGAGGGGAGGTGGGTGGGGGGATAGGGTAATTGGGTGATGGGCATTAAGGAGGGCACATGATGTGATGAGCACTGGGTGTTATACACAACTGAAATTATTGAACACTACATCTGAAACTAATGATGAACTATAAGTTGGCTAATTGAATTTAAATTAAAAAAATTGATAGGTCTTAGAGACAGATGGCCTGAGAAATGGGGAATTATAAAATACAAACAAACAAAACAAAAATGCTAAGTCTCTAAGTTTAGAATCTGAGCAATTAAGTGGGTGGAGGAGCCATTTTCTGAGTTGAACACTGGGGAGAAGAAATGGGTTTTGGAAGAAAAAAACAAAAAAAAATTTTTTTTAGACTTTTTTTAAAGATCTATTTATTTATTTCAGAGAGACAGAAAAAGAGAACGTGCACGTGCTCATGCATGTGAGCATGGGAGAGGGGCATAGGGAGGGGGAGAGAATCCCAAGCACTCTACCCACTGAGCGGGGAGCCCAACACAGGGCTCAAACTCAGGACTCTGCGCTCTGTGATCATGACCCAGGCTGAAATCAAGAGTTGGCCTCTTAACCGACTGAGCTACCGAGGCACCCCTAGACATGTTAAGTTTAAAGTGCCTGCACAATATCCAAAGAAAGATGATTAGTAGAAGGTTTGATAAACAAGAAGTCATGGATGAACTGGGAGCCATCGGTATCTAGGTAGGGAGGATATATAACTTATCATCCAAACTAGGACACTTTTGAGAGTAAAAGGGAAAAAATTAATTTTGCTGAGGATGCTAGAGGGGAGAGGGTTGGAGGGATTGGCAAAGCAGGTAAGTGGAGTGGGAGGTACAGGCTTCCCTTCATATGGAATGAATAAGTCATGGGAATAAAAGACACAGCATAGGGAATATAGTCAATGATATTGTAATAGGTTGTATAGTGACAGATGGTAGCTACACTTGTGCTGAGCATAGCATAACATATAAACTTGTCAAATCAATATGGTGTACACTTGAAACTAATTTAACATTGTGTATCAACTATATTTCAACTTAAACAATTTTTTTAAAAAAGAATTTTGCTGCAACAGTAGACATAAATAGGGCCATCCCTGGGAAATAATAGAGTGAGAAGAGAAAGAAACTTGAAACTGACCTTGAAGAATTCTAATATATATCTTTAAGTAGTAAGCAGAGGAAAAAGAACCAAAATATAGACAGAAAGAAGAAATCCAAGAGACTGTAGTGGCATGGAAGCCAAAAGAAAGAATTTTAACAAGGAGGGAATGCTCAGCTGGGTCAAATATACCTAACCACAGCTCTAATAAGACTGCAGGGAAATGTCCATTGGATCTGGCAACATGAAAATCACTGATAACCTCAGCAAAAGCAGTCTAGGTGCAGAAGCCAGAGAGATTGAGTTGAAGAGTGAGCACACATTGAAGAAGTAAACAGTGTGTATACCCTCTTAGAAGAGTCTTGGCTGGAAAGGAGAACACAGAGATGGGCCAGCAGTCACAAGAGACTGTGGGGTAAGGGTAGGAACAGGTGGATTTAGCATAAGAGGCACTAGAGCATGTTTGAATGACAATGAAAATAATCCAGGAGAAACTCTTCCTTCTAATAGAATAAATCTGCTCGAGTGTTCATAGTAGTATTGTTCACAGTAGGAGTAACCTGGAAATAACCCAAATATCCATCCACAGGAGAAAAGATGAATACAGGATGGTATAGTCACACAATGGAATATCACACAGCAGTAAAAATGAATGAACTACAGTAACGCACAATGGTATGGATGATCTTGGCAATGTAAGTGGAAAGTAAATCCCAAACAGCTACACCTATTATGATACTCTTATAGAGTTAAAAATGCATTTTCTAGGATTCTAAACAGATAAAACTGTAAAATTGGGAGAAAAGGAAAAATGATGAACTTGGTATTTTGGATGATGGTAATCTTGGGTCAAGGAGACAGAGTGATGGGAAGATGGAATGAAACCTGGGGTTAAGATGAAGATTATAACACCTCCCCAGCTTCTATTTCAAGTGGTGGATTCATAGATGTTTACTACATTGTGAAAAATAAAAATAACTAGATACTAAAAAAATCCATGAATAGACCTATGTTGGGAGTATGTTATGAATCCTATTCATGATTAATCTAGGTCTGTGTACCTGAGGTCCAATGGCCAGGGTGGGCATATGGGGGATGTTGATCTACAATGATCTTGATATCATCAGAGAATACTTACATGGATCCCACAGCTATCTCTAATATAATGGTTGAAGCAGAAGAAAGGAGACTGTGGCGAAGACCAAGGCAAAAGCTAAAGAGAAAAGTCTTCTGCTTACAAACAAGACAGTTCAAGGCATTTTCTGTAGACAGCAGAGAGATGCTGTGTCATCTTCAATTCTGATGTTGCCTCCTACCTCTCTTTCTGGGCATCAGAGAATATTCAGTCCACCAATATGAGCTGTTTGAGGGACTGTTTTCCAAATCTACTATTATTGCTTCAATTACAGCAGCCACTTGATTGTCTCATGTGTGGTGAAATGTTCTTACTAAAGTAACTTTATTCGTGATATTTCTATTGATATTAAACAATATGCCTGTCATTGTAACACACTCCCATGATTCCTGATCATGCATTAATAGCGGAGTCTTCAAAAGCCTGCTTGGCAGTATTGTGGAAACTACATTTTGCCCAGTTGAACACTCTATTTTCATTTCTCCCTAGGTGGGTTACTTTATTAATTATTTTTAATGATTTCAGGCTATGTCTTTCATTTATCAAGATCGAATTGCATTTTAAGAACATCTCCTGAACTTTTTGTAATTCCTCCCCAATTTTTTATCATCTGCAGACTCATTCCATTACTTTCCCATTTCACTTCTGAATTCTTCAGAAACATATGTGGGAGAAACTGAAACAGACACTCAACAGTAAGCAAGTCAGAACTTTGTTAAAGACAAAAGCAAATAGGGTAGGATGGCCTCAAATGACTCATTTCTCACTGCTTGGTTAGCAGCTGCAAAACACGCTTTTAAGAAAATTCACAGTAGCTTGGTTTTCGTTCTGTCTTCACAATGACTCGGAAACACTCTTCAGGCTGTGGAGGGAGGGGATCGCTGATTTCCTAGGGGCTATATTAGCCAAATGTTTGCCCTGGAAACAGATTTGGCCCCTTCCTCTCTTCTGGAAATTGCACTTCTAAAGAGAATTCAGGGCTATGCGATGCAGGGCTTTACTCAGCATAAGCAGTACTGTCACTGTTCAGACTACCTCACCGGACTACACAGCACTCTCGGAGTAAGACGGGACAGCTGTCAGCCAGATTTTCAACTCTTCTTCTGGATTTTGATTAATTCAATGATTTGTTAATGTATTCATCTCTTCATTTATTTAAATGATTATAGAGTCTAGTATGCATTTAGTCTATTATGGGATAAAGGCTAGAAAATCCAAGTTAGCTGACTAAACCGTGCAGATCTCATGGTGGCTCCCCGCCTCCCATATTTCACTGTTGCCTTCCTCCCTTGGAACAGAGAGGCAATGATCTTGCCAGCCAAGACTTGTGATTTGAAAGATCCAGTGTTTTGAAACTTAAAGGCTGAGCCTTAAAGGAAATGAGGCTCAGAGTTCCTGCCATAACAAAAGATTGGAAGGAGACTAGAGAAAAGCCAGACCACGCCGCCTCCACAGAGAAAGTCTGTTCACACTCTGAGCAGGAGTTCTAGACAGGGGGAAAGAAAAGTTTAGATGCTGTGGCCTGCCCTAACCCCGACTGAGTCCTCTACTGAGAACTACCTACATTATTCAAGGTAAACCCTTTACCTGTTTCTACCTCGATATCCTCAGTAGCGATCAGATGCACTTACTGGCTAGTTGTAAAGTTCTGTTACAATGTTAATTACAAAACCAGCAGATGATGACACATTAGAAGCAAATTAATAATCACTTAATCAAACAGTATTTATTGAGCAGCTATTTTGTGCTAGAGCTATGTACACATACTATACTACGTACTAGAAACAAAAAAAAAAAAAAGAAAAGAAAAATGCACAAAACTCCTATTTTCCTGATGCCTGAGATCACCCTGCAACCAGCAAACAAGATGCCTAAGGATAAAAATGTGTCCAGCTGGAGCTGGCCGAAGGAAAGAACCGAAGCAGCCCACGCCATGTTGATTCCGCGGAGTGGATGAAATTTCCTCTGAGCTTCCTGCCTCCAGGCTTCTAGTTATATGAGATATTTAAATGTTCTTTGCTTAAGCCATGCTTGGTAGGTTTTCTGTGTTGGTGGCAGAAAGCATCCTAAGAGATATTCACCCCCTCCACCACTGGCTGCCCCAAGACCCATTCTCACTCTTGGCTTATCAGGTACAAACCATACTCTGATGGTATTCATATGAAGTATTATTGTGCCCCTTTCCACTTGCCTCTGCCCCAAATCTATCCTCAGTGGGCTCTCGCAGCCAGCTTAAAACCCGCAATGCCAGTGCAACTGTGTCCCTTCTTTTGCCACCCCCAAGCCATTCTTGCCTGACAAAAGAGTCTACTTTCAATTCCTTATCTAACTTCCTAAATATATTGGAACTATTTCCATCACATTTTAAACCACAAAATAGAAGATTACATAATCAATGTAAAAAGGTTCACTTCACACAAAATTATTTTGTTAGTAAGTCTTTAAAGTTCTAGTCTAGAGCAGGAGTATTTGACAAGTGTATAATCTTGTCTCAATGCTCAGTGTATAATAATAAAACTAGAAAATGCCAATAGACTTTGGCCAGAATGGGATTACTATTTGGGATAGATTCCTTATCTCACCTTGCTCTCCTCCAATCCACACTACAGTCAAAATTATCTTTTTTTAAAATGCATATCTGGCAATTGACCATATGAGTATGTAACCATAAATTCAGACAGACAGGAAATCTCATGTTTCTTTAAATCAGCTTACATTTCATTCTGAGCCCAGAGACATATTGTGAAGAAATTCAATCTCAGTCATGAATGTGGCTCCCCTTCTTCTGAAAAGATCTTGCAGGACTGAAGCTTCTTTGGTCTTCAGCCAACAAGGCTCACTGCTGAAATTCCCAGTGTCTGAGCCTTCCTGTCCCTCAGAGTTTGTGGCAGTGCTGTTCCCATGCCCTGGGACCAGGCTGGGAGCCCCTGTGCTTAGCCAGCCTCACCTGGAGCATCTCCCATCTACTCATCATCAATGCAGGCCCACACATCAACTCCCAGCAGAGGCAGGAATACAGGTAAGGTCCTGCTTTCAGAACCCTCTAACTACAGGTCCTCCCCAGACTTGGAAATACCACTCTCTACCTTGATACCCTCAGGCTCCCACGCCCCTCTCCCCACTCAAATACAGGTATTGTTTCTTCTGTGAGCTTCACTTCTACAAACTAGAAATACCTCTCATAATTAAGCAACTTCTCCTCTGCCCACCCTCCATCCCCACCCAAAATCCTGACGCAAGAAGACACAAAGGAAAGGGGTACCGGAACTGAACGAAGAAGGGAGAAGTAAAGGGAGAGGGAAAAACAGTCTTAAAAGATGATTTTACCACTTGGCTGTTTAAAACCCTTCAGTGATTTGTCCTTGTTCTTAAGAAAAATCCCCACCTTCCCTTTCACCTCCCTCAACTGAGCTGGGAGGCCCAAAGGGGTCTGACATCCTGCCTCTCTAACCTTAGGATGGTGTCAAATGCCCAGTGAGATTTTTCTCCCCAATTTTCATGGAATTGTAAGACTCCAAAGGACTGACTACCCCACATTTGGAGATGAGAGACTCATAGGACTGCCCATTGTTAAAGCTTTCAGCTCCCCTCCCAGATGCCAGAAGTTGTCATTACTGCCCATTAACACCACAATTACCACAGCCAAGTAATAAGACTGAGAAAACGGAAAGGTTGTATTTTGGAGGAGTGTAATGCCTTTGGGAAGACTACCCCTTTATTACATTAACTCTGAGGGAAGTAAAGGAAATTATCCCCCACAGCCAAGAGAGGCCCAAGAAAAAAGGCAGCAGGGTTTAAGCAGTCTTGCTAGTACTCAACTAAGATGTCTCACTGCTGGTTCAGTAACACCCAGTGGCAAGAAGTCATGGAGTATACCCCATAGGGTAGGGTTTAGGGAGTAGGGAAGAGGCCAGAGAGAGCCCAAGCAAGATTTCGCATGGGTCATGCCCAGGAACCACATGTAGAAACACCTGGAGATGCTGCTTACCCCACAGACACATTCAGTGGGCAGTCAGTATTAGAGGAGAGGCCAACTAGTCATCAAGCAAACAAATCTGTCTCTGCTCATCATTTTCCCTCCCCCAACCAGAGGAGAAGCATGGGAATGAAGAGGAGAGGGAGGGATGCGAGAGCCAATCACGCCTGCCCTCCATTCCTTATGACTAAAGTCACTGTCTGGTTTGTGTCTTTAGTCACATCTCCCTCTGACTCTGAACTTTCTTGTCTCTCTCTTCTACTTTTAAGGAGCTTTGTGATTTTTTTGGACCCATCTTGATAATCCAAATTAAGTTCCTCCGATTCTGACACAAATTCCAATGTGTATATGTGTTTCTGCACCACCGAGAAATTCTCTGATACCAGTGGGTGTCCTACAATTCAACTCAATTCTGACACTATCTACCTGGAGATAACATCAGATCCCACAAGTTAAGGGCTCAGTTGCACAAGGCTGCCCCTCCCCTCCCCTCCCCGCACCTTCAGAGGCCAATCTCCAGTTCAGTTTGTCACTGTACTTTCTGACCCACTGGCTATAAATCTGAGCTTCCAATTGATCTGGAAAACAAAGGCAAATGAAAAATTAAATTTCCTCATTACTTACAGCCCGTTGACAAGTCCCTGAAACAGGCAGTGACATTTCCTCTAGGAACTCAGCTGCCTTGATGTTAATACTTTGCTAAGGGCAATGGGCAAACTTATCCCTACCCTCCAGGATCCTGTAAGTATTCTTTAACATATAAAAATTCCTTTGGAAACTTCCTTTATCTCTACCCCCCAAGATACATGTTAGCAATCATCCTTCCAGCATATGGCCCACCGCTATACCTCTGAAGAGTCTCATGACTGAGTTTTTACTAAACAGTAATAAATGATCTTTTCCAGTAGCTAGTCCCCTCAGGATCCTGGAAACCTTATTTCCAAAATACCTAGGAGGCTTGTGCTATCCTTAACCCCTTCCCAACCTGAAAGTATACAATCAGTCACCCGTCACAACCCAAGTGCAGCTGTTTCTTTCCATGGGTTCTGTCCTCGGGCTTTAATAAAACCACCTTTTTGCACCAAAGATGTCTCAAGAATTCTTTCTTGGCCATCAGCTCCAAACCCCAACATTTTTCTACGTCACGATGGCCCTTTCTTCATGTTCCATTAATTTGCTAGAGTGGCTTACAAAATTCAGAGAAACATTTTACTTACAAGATCACCCACTTATTCTAAAAAGATATAACTCAGAAACAGCCAGACAGCAGAGATGCATAGGGCAAGGTATGTGGGAAGGGGTGTGGAGCGTCCTCTCCTAATGCACCACTCTTCTAGTACCTCCACGTGTTCACCAACCTGGAAGCTCCCCAAACACTGCCCTTTTTGGGTTTTTATGGAGGCTTCATTACTTAGGCATGATTGATGAAATCACTGGCCAAGGGCAAGTGACTCAACCTTCAGACCCTCTCCCATCCCTGGAGGTCAGGGGTAGGACTGAAAGTTCCAACTCTATAATCACAGGGTTGTTTCCCCTAGCAACCAGTTCCCGTCCTCAGGTGCATTCCAAAAATCACTCATTAACATAAACCAAGGTGTGGTTGAAAAGAGTTTGTGATGAATATCAAGACGCTTTTATCACTCTTATCGCTTAGGAAATTCCAAGAGTTTTAAGCTCTGTGCCAGAAATGGGGACAAAGACCAAATACATAGTTCTTATTATAAATCACAGTATCACAACTTCCTTTCTTAAGGTCAGCTAATTAGCAAATTGAATTCTATCTGCAACCTTAATTCTCCTTTGCCATGTAATTTAACATGTTCTGGAGATAGGGACATGGTGGTCATTTTGGGGGGGCATTATCTTGCAAATCAAAGTATTTGTATTAGGCTTCTCCAGAGAAACAGAACTAATAATATGTGTGTATGTGTATGTATGTGTGTATATATAGAGACAGAGACAGAGAGAGATGGGGGGGGTTGTTATTTTAAGGAATTGGCTCATGTGATTGTGGAGGTTCGACAAGTCCAAAATCTGATGAGGGAGGCAGGCAGCAGGCTGGAGACTCCAAAGAGAGTTGCAGTTCAAATCCAAAGCAGTCTGCCATGGGACCAGGAGCCAGCCAGTTGCTGATGAAGTCCAAAGGCAAATGCTGCAGAACTCCCTCTTGCACTCAGGAGGTCAGTCTTTTGCTCTGTTCAGGCCTTCAGTTGATTGGATGAAGCCTATTTGTGCTGTGGAGGGCAATCTGCTTTCCTCAAAGTCTACTGATTTAAACATAAATATCATCTAAGTTCACCCTCACAGAAACATCTGGAATAACGTTTCACTACATATCTGGGCACCAATGCCCAGCCAAGTTGACACATAAAGTCAACCATCACAATGTTACTCTACCAAAAGTAGAAATGTTTCAATAATCCATTTATACTTATGTCTAGCTATTTTCAGTGAATTTGAGATAGGATAGCCATAAAGCAGGTAATCTCTAACTGCCATTGTTTTATCCATACTATTTCTAACTCACCCTTTAAAGCTTTCTTAAGGAGTCCTTTTCCTATGCAGTCCCTATGCAGCAATATTTATTGAGTTCATATTATGTGGTGGGTACTGTTCTGTTTTACATGTATTATTAACTCAATTAACTGCAAGGCCACTAAGTCTATTATTTTTCTCATGCTGGAGAGAAAACTGAGACACATGGAGATTAGTGACTTGCCCAAAGTCATGTAACTGAGCAAGTGACCACAGCTGGACAGATAGCAAAGTAGGGATCCAAACACAGTGACCTCCATAGCCCAGCTCTTAATGACTAGGTTAGAGCACCCAAGCAGGGAAGTTACTAGTGAGCACACTAACTGCTGTATTCCACCACAGTCAATGCCGGGCTAGAAAACAGACTACTAAAGAAATCAACCCATATAGCAGGGGTATCATTAGGACTAGCTAGTGTTTCAAAACTTTTTTGAATCTAAATACCTTTGGATGAGCTACAGCCTCAATTCAGCCACAGTCCCCATCTCTCTTTGATCATTTTACTTCCCTCCTCTTCAGGCATCTGTGTTTCTTGCCACCAAGACACCCTGTGATAGTAATGGAATCTGCAACCTCAACGTCAACTTTTATAAAGGCCATAATTGCCTTTGTCTCGTTCATAGTCATCTTTCAATGCTTAAGACAGCAATTGGCACATGGTTAATATCTGGCTATCAAAACAGAATCTGGTAAGGAGCAATCTGAGGCTCAGAGGAATTACAGTTGCCCAGAGTCACAAGGTCCAGAAGGGGACAGACTTAGTCTTTCTGGTCCTCACACCTGAAAGCCAGTGCTTTGCTCACCACAACATGATGTATACAGATGGCGTTTCATTGCACATGTATGGAATCCATCAGTTCTTTCAAATAAAGCCGTGATGCATAAATAATGCTAAAAAAAAAAGTTTGGGGGTGCCTGGGTGGCTCAGTTGGCTAAGCATCTGCCTTCAGCTCAAGTCATGATCCCAGGGTCTTGGGATCGAGCCCCACGTCAGGGTCCCTGCTCAGTGAGGAGCCTGCTTCTCCCTCTCCTCCCTGCTTGTGCTCTCTCTCACTATCTCTGTCGCTATCTCTGTCTCTCTTTCTCTCAAATAAATAAAAGAAATCTTAAAAAAAAAAAGTCTGGCTTAGGAGAATAACTCAGGTTTTGACATAATAAATCAAACTTCACAAAATACATCACTGTGATATGTGGCATTTGGGGACAGGAGAACTCTGCATAGTTCTGTTCCCTAGAAATCTGTTCTTACAGAAGCCCTCTTGGATAACATAAAATCCTGAGCTATCTCAATCATAAATAGAGTTTTGCAGAGTAAGGCTAAGGAGACCTTTATCCATGAGATTTCAAAGACTGGAAGTCTACCAAGACTGCCCCCTAGCCCTCCTCCCTGTATGCACTTTCCTGAGAGAATTGACCTATGACATAAAGGGATACAAAATAAATCAAACTGCAAACCAGACCACTGCCAGTTTGCCAGCCTCAATTACGATTTCCTAGACAAGAAAATATTACAGTGCTACTCAGCTATCAAACAGCCTTTGACTTATAAATGTTATTGTTGTTCTGGCCTATCAGACCATACATGGAGACAGGATGAGAAAGGAACAATAGTGAAGTTAACGAGGACTCAACACATTTATCAGTATCACACGAGAGCTTGTAGCAAAATAATGGACCATGAAGTCATCAAAATGGATGCAATACACATATAAAATTATATACACTAACAAGGGCCAGTAGTGTTTCCCCAAAGCATTTATTTTTTTTAAAGATTTTATTTATTTATTTGACAGAGAGAGCGAGAGCAAGAGCAGGAACACAAGCAGGGGGAGTGGAAGAAGGAGAAGCAGGCTTCCCGTGGAGTGGGGAGCCTGATGCAGGGCTTGATCCCAGGACCCTGGGATCATGTCCTTGAGCCGAAGGCAGACGGTTAATGACTGAGCCACCTAGGCACCCCATCCCAAAAGCATTTAAAATAGTACACACAACAGATTTATACTCTTTTAATCATAATTGAATCCACTAAGGTGTCTACGTCAACTTTTAAGATTCTGGCAGACAAGTGCAAAGATCTATTCATCTTGCAGCCACCCAAGACAAGCCTTATATATAAGTTCCCTTATATATAAGGGATATATATATATATATATCCCTTATAACTGCCACCTATCAACATGGAATGGTCTCCCTTTTCTTGAGTCTCTCCTTGCCTTCCGTGTATAGAGGCCAGTTGTGAATTTCATCCAGGCAACTCCCAAGGTTTCGAACCAACATGAGACATAACAGAAGGAGACCAGACTATTGATGACCAGGAGGCTGCTATACCAGTCCTGAGTTGCCTAACTCCAGACCTCTTATTTCTGAGAGGAAAACAGATGTTACTTTGTTTAAACTACTATTATTTCTCAATCACTAGAGCTGAAACATATTCTAATTGTTAGACTCCATTGGGCCATGAGCTTTAGTATCAAGATCAAATATTAAGTTTGAATATTTGTTTTAACTATTTTTTTGCCATTTTTAAGCAGTTCACTTGAGCCTCTTTATTTCACCGGAAATATTAGGTTAATAAATTGACAAGAGACTAATCTGGTCAAAGGACAGAATAACCAATGCATGCAGGACATGCATCAAGTTTCTTCTTTGTCCCAACACTGATCTCTGACACAAAGAAAGGAATTCAACAGTCAGTCTGTGAGCAGAATCTGTTAGCAGATGAATGTGTCTACAAGTTGAGACCGCAATTTATTAATGTCAAAGTGTAAAACTTGGAATTTCCCCTGGTGCACCACCATTAACAATTTCTTAAATACACCTATAGGAGTGTAGTCAGCTTTCCTAAAGTCAATTTACTCAAAACGTTCATCGTTGGGGAAAAGTCTATTTAAAACTTGAAATCGGTCAGTTAACATAGAAAAGATCCCACACCCTGGTTTTGGCTAATGGCCTTCACCAGACATTTCTTAGTGGGTGTATCCTCAGTGTCTCCTATAAGTTAAAAATTAGATTCCTAATTCAATAACCTAATTAACGTTAATTAGTCTCAGGTTTGAATTTTTGACACATAAACCCAACTGGTGCCATGCATTTTATCCCGCATCATAACAGGAGTCACTTCCTACCTGGTGTTTTCACTTTTAGTGATCCTAGAATTGGTCAGAATATTCAACACTCCCCATCAACACTTCATCTAATAATTCTTGCAACTGTTGATGACCATTATCTGCATCAGTTATTTCATTAGAGCTTGCAAAATGGTAATTTTTTCCAATTCTATTATTCCTTCTGCATTAGCTGAAATTCCTCTGTACAGAAAAGCTTTCCCTCATCCACCATACCATTTGATTACCCTGAAAAATAATTTATACCAGAAAGCCAACATAAATACTTAATTCTTTTCCTTTAGTTATCAATTTTCAGAGTAATGAGCTGTGCCTTGGCTCCGCTTGGTCTTAGTCAACCTACAAGACTCCAAGTATGCCATATTCATCATTGCGTTGACCATGAATATTAATGAGTGTGCAGCCACTGAACTCACTGCTCTCTAAAAGACCTGTTTCCTGACTCTATTAAGCTTCCCTTTATGCTTGAGGAGCATGTGGGAGGAAAACAAAGCAAAATAACAAAGTCATGACCAATCTTAGTTAATGTTGTGAAACAGATGTCCCCCTGCTTCTCTGCTCAACACCCCACCTGGTTATCCTCCTTAATTTTGAGCTCCTTTAAAACACCGTTTGATGGACAACACCAATACCAAACCCTAATGTAAATTATGGACTTGGGGTGATGGGGTGATAATGGTGTGTGAATGTAGATTCATCAATTCTAACAAATGGTGGGGATGGTGATTATGGGGGAGGCTACGCATCATGGAGGGGGCAGGGAGTATATAGGAAATCTTGGTACATTCTGCTCAATATTTCTGTGAACATAAAACTGCTATAAAAAATAAATTCTATTTAAATAAATAAAAAGCACCACTTGACTGCCAGAACTGCTGTACCATCACCCCGTCTAAGCCTGCTTCATTATGTGATGCCAGATGCTGCCCCCAAATTATTCCTTTCCACAAATGGTTACAAATTCCTATAATGTCCACTTCCTTCTTTCAGTTGTCAACTCATACAAGTCAATGCACAATGGGGTTTTAGAATGGAGTACTGAAGAAACACGATGCTATCACCTTAAAGTGTTCCAGTAGGAACAGTAGTTGGTGCTGACCGGTAGGAAATGTTTCCAAAGTCCTTTGCTTTTACATTTTCACCTCACATTGTAATTATATCTTATCTATGTTTTGCCCTCTACTAGACTACAAGCTTCTCAAGGGTAGGATTTATCTTATTCGTTTTTGTATCCTCCAGCCACTAGCATGGTTCCTGATCCATAGTAGGTGCTCATTAAATATTCTGAGTGAGAAGAATAAATGAAATATTTCCACTTAATTAAAGCAAATGCTGTGTATTATATACATACCAATCTATACCAGAGTTTGGGATGGGAAATAAGAAAGGAGCATCCACCCTCTGATATCTCAGTGACAGCAAATGTAGGCATTGGAGAAGACAAGAGCAAAAATGGAATGGTACCTCAGAGTGTCTGCACTTGTTTACTAACTGAGCAGATGAATTATAGCTATCAAAAGATAATGTTATTTAGTATCATATAGGCATGTATTTAAAGAAAAATGCCTTCATATCAACCAGCACGCTACTCATTTAACACCAGGAAAATCCAAAATAATGATGTATCATTTCTTTACCTTTATTATTTCTCTAAATCTTCCAGACTACGCAATCCTGTAAGACAGCAACCAAGGGGGCGGAGCAAGATGGCGGAGGAGTAGGAGACCTGGATTCCGTCTGGTCTCAGGAATTCAGCTGAATAGGGATCAAACAGTTCTGAACACCTATGAACTCAACAAGAGACCGAAGAAGAGAGTAGCAACAACTCTCTGAACAGAGAAGCGACCACTTACTGGAAGGTAGGATGTGTGGAGAAGTGAATCCGAGGCGATATTCGGGAGGATAGACGGCGGGGGAGGGGGCCTCCGTCGGCCGCTTCTGGCAAGTGATAGAGCCACGGAGCACAAAATCGGAACTTTGAGAAGTCGGCTCTGCTGAGGGACGTCACTCCAGTGGCTAAG
Organism: Zalophus californianus; assembly: GCF_009762305.2. Taxonomy (NCBI): domain Eukaryota; kingdom Metazoa; phylum Chordata; class Mammalia; order Carnivora; family Otariidae; genus Zalophus; species Zalophus californianus. Next base: position 158,400,241 of record NC_045597.1, on the reverse strand, counting down.
CGGGGGGTGGAACCCTCGTGGGACAGTGTGGTCTCAGGACCCCCGGGGTCACAGAAAGACCGGGGGTGCCTGAGTGCGGCAGAGCTCCCAGGTATCGGAGCAGGGAAGCCGGCTGCAGAGAGAGAGCCAAAGCGCAGGCTCTCAGCTTGGGGTGGCCATAAACTGTGATCCACGGCCCAGTTGGGCCACTGCTCCTCCAGCAGGGACCCAACAAGTGGCAGAGCTGGGTAGACTCTCCTTCCTCCCCCGGGAGGAGCAGCGCGGGAGCACACCGCAGGGATCTGCTGGGTTTAGAGACTCCACGCGGGGTCGGGTGCCAGAGCTAGAAACACTTCAGTCACAGGCCAGGTGAGCACGGAGTGTGGCCGGAGACCGGGGAGATGGGAGTGACTGACTGCTTTTCTCTGGGGGCGCACTGAGGAGCGGGGCCCCAAGTTCTCGGCTCCTCTGGGCAGAGATTGGGAGGCCGCCATTTTCACTCTCGTCCTCCAAAGCTGTACCGAGAGCTTGCAGGGAACAAAAGCTCCCGAGAGCAAACCGGAGCAGATTGCTTAGCCCGGACCGACAAGGGCGGGGCAATTCCGCCTCCGGCAAAGACATTTGAAAACCATGGCAACAGGCCCCTCCCCCAGAAGTTCAGCAAGAACAGCGAGCCAAGACCAAGTTTACCAATCAATGAGAATGGCAGAACTCCAGCGCTAGGGGAATACTGCACATAGAATTCATGGCTTTTTTACCATGATTCTTTAGTTTTTCAAAGTTAATTTTTTAACTGTTTTTTTTTTAATTTTTCTTTTTCCACCAACATCTTGTCAATCCCTTTTTAAAAAAAAAATTATTTTTCATTTTTAGAGTCATATTCTATCCCTTCATAGTAGTTACCCTTATTTTTGGCATATATATATGTGTATATATATATATATATATATATATATATATATATATATATATATATAAGTTGTTCTCTCTTTAAAATTTTGAGATACAGTTTCTTCTAAAAGATCAAAATATACCCTAAATCACTAGTGTATGGCTTTGTTCTAGTCTCCTGCCTGATTACATTCTCTCCCTTTTTTTCTTTTTTTAAATCTTTATTTTTTCAAACAAATTCTTATCAATTCCTTTTATAAAATCTTTTATAATTTTCATCTTTACAGTCATCTTCCATCCCTTCATTGTATCAACCCTTATTTTGTACATATATAAGTCTTTCTTTCCTTAAAATTTTAGGAGGCACTTTCTTCTAACAGACCAAAATACACCCAAATCTAGTGTGTGGCACTGATCTATGCACTAGCCTGATCATATTTGATAATATTCTGTTTTTTTGTTGTTGTTTTGTTCTGTTTTTGTTTGTTTTTATATTTTTCTTTTTCTTTTTTTCTCTTTCTTTTCCCCTGGTTTCAGGTCTTTTCTGATTTGTTTAGAGTATATTTGCTGGGGACATTGGTAACCTGTTAGCATTTTGTTCTCTCATTCATCTGTTCTCCTCTGGACAAAATGACAAGACAAAAAAAAAAATCACCTCAGCAAAAACAACAAGAGGTATACCGTCTGCCAGGGACCTACTCAATACGGACATTAGTACGATGTCGGACCTAGAGTTCAGAAACATGATTTTAAAGAAACTAGCTGGGCTTGAAAAAAGCATGGAAGTTATTAGAGACACCCTTCCTGGAGAAATAAAAGAACTAAAATCTAACCAAATCGAAATCAAAAAGGCTATTAATGAGGTGCAATCAAAAATGGGGGCACTAACTGCTAGGATAAATGAGGCAGAAGAGAGAATTAGTGATATAGAAGACCAAATGATGGAAAATAAAGAAGCTGAGAAAAAGAGAGATAAACAACTACTGGATCATGAGGGGAGAATTTGAGAGATAAGTGATACCATAAGATGAAACATTAGAATAATTGGGATCCCAGAAGAAGAAGAAAGAGAGAGGGGGGCAGAAGGTATATTGGAGCAAATTATAGCAGAGAACTTCCCTAATGTGGGAAAGGAAACAGGCATCAAATTCCAGGAGGCACAGAGAATACCTCTCAAAATCAATAAAAATAGGTCAACACCCCGACATCTAATAGGAAAACTTATGAGTCTCAGAGACAAAGAGAAAATCTTGAAAGCAGCTTGGGAGAAGAGATATGTAACCTATAATGGTAGAAACATTAGATTGGCAACAGACCTATCCACAGAGACCTGGCGGGCCAGGAAGGACTGGCATGATATCTTCAGAGCACTAAACAAGAAAAATATGCAGCCAAGAATACTCTATCCAGCTAGGTTGTCATTGAAAATAGGAGAGATAAAAAGCTTCCAGGACAAACAAAAACTAAAGGAATTTGCAAACATGAAACCATCCCTACAAGAAATATTGAAAGGGGTCCTCTAAGCAAAGAGAGAGTCTAAAAGCAGCATAGATCAGAAAGGAACATAGACAATATACAGTCACAGTCACCTTACAGGCAATACAATGGCACTAAATTCATATCTTTCAATAGTTACCCTGAATGTAAATGGGCTAAATGCCCCAATCAAAAGACACAGGCTATCAGATTAGATTAAAAAACAAGACCCATCAATATGCTGTCTGCAAGAGACTCATTTTAGACCCAAAGACACCCCCAGATTGAAAGTGAGGGGGTGGAAAACCATTTACCATGCTAATGGACACCAAAAGAAAGCTGGGGTGGCAATCCTCATATCAGACAAATTAGATTTTAAAACAAAGACTGTAATAAGAGATGAGGAAGGACACTATATCCTACTTAAAGGGTCTATCCAACAAGAAGATCTAACAATTGTAAATATCTATGCCCCTAACATGGGAGCAGCCCATCTGAATATGACTTATTCAGATTCTGAATAAGTCTATGTATTAATTGCCCATTAGGCAATTAATAACAGAAGCAAAGAAACATATTGACAACAATACAATAATAGTGGGGGACTTTAACACCCCCGTGACTGAAATGGACAGATCATTTAAGCAAAAGATCAACAAGGAAATAAAGACTTTAAATGACACACTGGACCAAATGGACTTCACAGACATATTCAGAACATTCCATCCCAAAGCAACAGAATACACATTCTTCTCTAGTGCCCATGGAACATTCTCCAGAATAGATCACACCCTAGGTCACAAATCAGGTGTCAACCGGTACCAAAAGATTGGGATTATTCCCTGAATATTTTCAGACCACAATGCTTTGAAACTAGAACTCAATCACAAGAGGAAAGTCGGAAAGAACTCAAACACATGGAGGCTAAAGAGCATCCTACTAAAGAATGAATGGGTCAACCAGGAAATTAAAGAAGAATTAAAAAAATTCATGTAAACCAATGAAAATGAAAACACAACTGTTCAAAATCTTTGGGATGCAGCAAAGGCAGTCCTAAGAGGAAAGTATATAGCAATACAAGCCTTTCTCAAGAAACAAGAAAGGTCTCAAATACACAACCTAACCCTACACCTAAAGGAGCTAGAGAAAGAACAGGAAATAAAGCCTAAACCCAGCAGGAGAAGAGAAATAATAAAGATCAGAGCAGAAATCAATGAAATAGAAACTAAAAGAACAGTAGAACAGAGCAACGAAACTAGGAGCTGGTTCTTTGAAAGAATTAACAATATTGATAAACCCCTGGCCAGACTTATCAAAAAGAAAAATGACCCAAATCAACAAAATCATGAATGAAAGAGGAGAGATCACAACCAACACCAAAGAAATACAAACAATTATAAGAACATATTAGAGCAACTACATGCCAGCAAATTAGATAACCTGGAAGAAATGGATGCATTCCGAGAGATGTATCAATGACCAAAATTGGACCAGGAAGAAATAGAACACCTGAACAGACCCATAACCACTAAGGAAATTGAAGCAGTCATCAAAAATCTCCCAACAAACAAAAGCCCAGGGCCAGATGGCTTTCCAGGGGAATTCTACCAAACATTTAAAGAAGAATTAATACCTATTCTCCTAAAACTGTTCCAAAAAATAGAAATGGAAGGAACACTTCCAAACTAATTTTATGAGACCACCATTACCTTGATCCCAAAACCAGACAAAGACCCCATCAAAAAGGAGAATTACAAACCAATATCCTTGATGAACATGGATGCAAAAATTCTCACCAAAATACTAGCCAATAGGATCCAACAGTACATTAAAAGGACTATTCACCATGACCAACTGGGATTTATCCCTGGGCTGCAAGGCTGGTTCAACGTCCGCAAATCAATCAACGTGATACAATACATTAACAAAAGAAAGAACAAGAATCATATGATCCTCTCCATAGTTGCAGAAAAAGCATTTGACAAAGTACAGCATCCTTTCTTGATCAAAACTCTTAGAGTGTAGGTATAGAGGGTACATACCTTAATATCATAAAAGCCATCCAAGAAAAACCTACAGCGAATATCATTCTCAATGGGGAAAAGCTGAGAGCTTTCCCCCTAAAGTCAGGAACGTGGCAGGGCTGTCCACTATCACCACTGCTATTCAACATAGTATTAGAAGTCCTAGCCACAGCAATCAGACAACAAAAAGAAATTAAAGGCATCCAAATCGGCAAGGAGGAAGTCAAACTCTCACTCTTTGCAGATGATAGGATACTTTATGTGGAAAACACAAAAGACTCCACCCCAAAACTGCTAGAACTCATACAGGAATTCAGTAAATTGGCAGGCTATAAAATCAATGCACAGAAATCAGTGGCATTCCTAGACACCAACAACAAGACAGAAGAGAGAGAAATTAAGGCGTCGATCCCATTTACAATTGCACCCAAAACCATAAGATACCTAGGAATAAATTTAAACAAAGAGGCAAAGGATCTGTACCCAGAAAACTATAAAATACTCATGAAAGAAATTGAGGAAGACAGAAATGGAAAAACGTTCCATGCTCATGGATTGGAAGAACAAACATTGTGAAGATGTCAATGCTACCTAGAGCAATCTACACATTCAATGCAATCCCCATCAAAATACCATCCACTTTTTTCAAAGAAATGGAACAAATAATCCTAAAATTTGTATGGAACCAGAAGAGACCCAGAATAGCCAGAGGAATGTTGAAAAAGAAAAGCAAAGCTGGCGGCATCACAATTCCGGACTTCCAGCTCTATTACAAAGCTGTCATCATCAAGACAGTATGGTACTGGCACAAAAACAGACACATAGATCAATGGAACAGAATAGAGAGCCCAGAAATGGGCCCTCAACCCTATGGTCAACTCATCTTTGACAAAGCAGGAAAGAATGTCCAACGGAAAAAAGACAGCCTCTTCAAGAAATGGTGTTGGGAAAATTGGACAGCCACATGCAGAAGAATGAAACTGGACCATTTCCTTACACCACACACAAAAATAGACTCCAAATGGTTGAAAGACCTAAACGTGAGACCGGAGTCCATCAAAATCCTAAAGGAGAACACAGGCAGCAACCTCTTCGACCTCAGCCACAGCAACTTCTTCCTAGAAATGTCGCCAAAGACAAAGGAAGCAAGGGCAAAAATGAACTATTGGTATTTCATCAAGATAAAAAGCTTTTGCACAGCAAAAGAAACAGTCAACGAAACCAAAAGACAACCGACAGAATGGGAGAAAATATTTGCAAATGACATATCAGATAAAGGGCTAGTATCCAAAATCGATAAAGAGCTTATCAAACTCAACACCCAAAGAACAAATGATCCAATCAAGAAATGAGCAGAAGACATGAACAGACATTTTTCCAAAGAAGACATCTAAATGGCCAACAGACACATGAAAAAGTGCTCAACATCACTTGGCATCAGGGAAATCCAAATCAAAACCTCAACGAGATACCACCTCACACCCGTCAGAATGGCTAGAATTAACAAGTCAGGAAACGACAGATGTTGGCGGGGATGCGGAGAAAGGGGAACCCTCCTACACTGTTGGTGGGAATGCAAGCTGGTGCAACCACTCTGGAAAACAGTATGGAGTCTCCCTCAAACAGTTGAAAATAGAGCTACCATAGGATCCAGCAATTGCACTACTGGGTATTTACCACAAAGATACAAATGTGGGGATCCTAAGGGGTAGGTGCACCCCAATGTTTATAGCAGCAATGTCCACAATAGCCAAACTGTGGAAAGAGCCAAGATGTCCATCAACAGATGAATGGATAAAGAAGAAGTGGTGTATATATACACCATGGAATATTATGCAGCCATAAAACGGAATGAGATCTTGCCATTTGCCACGACGTGGATGGAACTGGAGGGTGTTATGCTGAGTGAAATAAGTCAATCAGAGAAAGACATGTATCATATGACCTCACTGATATGAGGAATTCTTAATCTCAGGAAACAAACTGAGGGTTGCTGGAGTGGTGGGAGTGTGGGAGGGATGCGGTGGCTGGGTGATAGACATTGGGGAGGGTATGTGCTATGGTGAGCACTGTGAATTGTGCAAGACTGTTGAATCACAGATCTGTACTTCTGAAACAAATAATGCAATATATGTTAAGAAAAAAAAAGAAGAAGAAGATAGCAGGAGGGGAAGAATGAAGGGGAGTAAATCAGAGGGGGAGACGAACCATGAGAGATGATGGACTCTGAAAAACAAACTGAGGCTTCTGTGGGAGGGGGATGGGTTAGCCTGGTGATGGGTATTAAAGAGGGCACGTTCTGCGTGGAGCACTGGGTGTTATGTACAAACAATGAATCTTGGAACACTACATCAAAAACTAATGATGTAATGTATGGTGATTAACATAACAAAAAATTTTTTAAAAAAGACAGCAACCAAAAGAGGTGTGAAAAAATTAATCATGCTAAGGCACAGCATTTAATTTCCTTTTATCCTATAGTACCTTAAGCAATACATCTTGAACCTAATCCATTTTCATATTCTCCCTGAATAGGCAGATAGTTTTTGGAAATTTTTGTTTAATTTAAGAGATAACTGATATTTTTTGCCAAATCTCCTTTCATGGAAGTAGAGGTACATTGTGTAATGTCCTCTTTTAATGACACTTAGAAATATAGCCAACACTGCCTAAACTGAGTTTATTACAATTTCTAGGTGTTTGAACCAGTATTGAGCTTAATACTTCATTTTTAATTGCGGTTGAATTCATGCAAATCTTTGTTGAGTATACTGATTTATACAAACCTAGACATTCAGTTTACCACCCAAGAAAGTATGACAAGAATAATATCATAGTAAAGAGATTGTTATTTTTACGCTTAACTGTGGAGGGATGCTGTTTCTCCTTGTGTGTGTAGACTTAAATAACCTTAAAAAATGATCTTCAACATCACTTAGAGTTGAAAATAAGTATTTTTATCTGACCATGCCCTCATAATGTAAATATGCAATATTCCAAGTATTATTTAATCTCCTACAGCTCAGATGATTTTATAAAATAAATCCTTGTGGATCTTAACTTCCAGATCTGTGAAACTTATTTCTTCCCATCCTACTTCCTTCTAATTCACTAGTGACACCCTACAGCAGCCTTCATTGCAAGCTATAGAAACAACGCACAGTCTGTTCCCCTCTGCAGTTTTTCTCGTCTCTCTGTGGTACCAGGAGGCAACAGGGCTTTTAGCATCTGCCAGACTGATTTGCCTCCTTTCTCCAGACCAGAGCTTTTCTGTATATTTTTTCTTCATTTCATCGAAGTGAAGCAAAAATTGCAAGTAATCATGAAAAAGATCAGTCAAAAGATTGCACTTTCCCTTTAATCCCTATTAAAACCAATGCCAAGTAATGTTTATTTTTTTAATGTGGTTATTAGAAAATTTAAAATTACTGTGGCTGACATTGGTGGCTTGCATTATATATCCGTTGGGCAACACTGATATAGACTCACTCCTCCTGCCTCTGCCCTGCCTCTACAGGTGTCTTCTTTCAACCACCCAGAGTCTTGAACTTTAGAACTTATCAATTAGTTTTTGGGAACATAGAGCAAAAAGAACTGCCCACAACTTGTAGCTGGTCCAACATGAACACAAACCTTCCTGGGCAGTGTTCCATGTGAGGATATGGGAATTGTTCTTACCCTTTTTTATTACTTTTCATAGAAAAGAAACTATGGCCCCATTATGACATCCTATCACTTAGTTACATCAGCTGGGGACATAGAGGGGTGGCACAGGCTTCTTTTTTTAGAAGCATAAAAACCAAATGAGCATGATCCCTAAACAAAGAGGAAGGTTTACATAGGAATTCTGCCAAAGTCACATGTGTTCCTCCTTGACACAGATCTAATCTGTGGCCAGAGAACCTGGCCAAAGAAGGACAGACCAGGTTGATAGTCAGTCAATGACACCCATTTCCGTTAGAAGCAAAAATGGTTGCATAGTGATGCTAAAAAAAGGAGGCCCCCATCAAAAGGGATTTTTCTAAGTGTCTTCCGTAAAAGACTCCTTGACTTCTCAGACCAAAGAGGCTAACGTTGTGTCATCTATACCCTGGGTTCTAAATATGTTGGTGAAGAGAACACAGTGTATCCTTCTTCAGAGGTTTCCAAAAATAGCTAATTATCAAGATTACCTGGGGGAGCTTTTCAAAAACCACAAATCCCCTCAGTAAGGATCTCTAGGGGTGAATTAATATGAACCAATGGCCAGAGTCTGAATGGTACTCACCTTTCATTCTGGGCAAAGAGAATTTAAGAGAATAATATGAGAGAGGCCAGCTTCTGTCTTTGGCTTCTCTGTTAAGTTCTTTGTTTATGTGCTATGGCAGAAAAAAGGGTGGGATGAAACATTGCGTTAAGAACTAAAATTTGGACATATGCTAGGGAACATATACACCACAGAATGATTCACGGATTGTACTCAGCAAGCCTGTAGTATATAATATATCCAAACAGCATTAATTGCCAGATACACTTAGACATAAATTCTGTGTGTTCTCACAGTATTTTAAAAACACACTAGTGCACATTATGAGTCTATCCTTAAAATCAATGCCTGGGGATGTAATATCTTGTCTGGGAGACATCAGTGACTTGTCAAACAAAGGGAAGAAAACTGGAACATAAGGTAGACTGAGTATGTTATTTTTACCCATTAGCTGCCCTCTTCCCATTGTGAAAATGTTCCTCCCTGATCCATGTGATATGGAAGGAAGTGTCAATTACAGGGCCTTTCCTGACAGCCACAAGAGTGAGCAAGTGACCCAAGCCGTGCCAATCATGATCTTCCAAACTGTGGTAGGTTAAAGATCAAACCTCCAAATTGAGTCAACTGTTGACTGTTTCTCTTCTTTTTGGTGCTGTAACCTGAGAAAACCTTGAAGCCTAGAGCTCTTCCACATCCTTTTACTCTTTCCCAGTTAAGCACCAGCCATAGATTAGTGTGATGGGCCTGAGACTCAGCTTCAGAGATGGACCCAAAGGGACATAAGTATAAACTGATCGTCCTGGTCACAGTGACTGGTCCCATCAACAGGAATGTGCAGGACTTCTGTTTAACAGCTGAAGGCTCTTCTTGTCCTGGACAGTATGGTGTACCTACATGATGCCTGAAGCTGCTACAGCCATTGCACTACTAAGAGAAATTAGCAAGAGTAGGTAGTCAAGATGAAGGAGGACAGAACCAAACAAAATAGAGACATGGAGATAGATCCATGATCAAACCTCACCCGAGCTCTATCAACCTCCAGAATGTAACGCTTAGTTTTGTAAACCATGTAACTACTTTGTTATTTAAGTCAGTTTAATTATATTTTCTATTACTTGCAACTCAAAGCGCTCAAAACTGTTGGAATTTGATATTAAGAATGAGATACCTAAAAGGTAGACTGAAAGGAAGAGGGCCAGCAGAGGGTAGCGTGGAGCTCAATGTTCCAGCATGGAGGTTGGCGACTTTTTTTTAATGTTCGGTTATCCACTGTATAGTAGTACATCATTAGTTTTTGATGTAGTGTTCAATGATTCATTAGTTACATATAACACCCAGTGCACATCACAACACATGCCCTCCTTAATACCCATCACCTTGATCCCCCTCCCTTCTGAAACCCTCAGTTCATTTCTTGGGGTCCATAGTCTCTCATGGTTCATCTCCCTCTCTGATTTCTTCCCCTTCAGATTTCCCTCTCTTCCCCTGTAGTCCAATCCTCAACTAAAGGCAAAGTGTCAACTGCCTTTTATCATCTTAATTGCACTGTGGCTTTCCTCACAGTAGAGAACCTTTCTCCTGTACCCACATCTCTATCAAAAGTAGAAAAATATAAGACAGCAAAGAGTACTGCTGGTTTTAAGAAAGAGGAGAGAGGGATCTCTGGGCCTGCTTTATTCATTTACATTATGATCTGATCTTTATAAGCATTTGAGTTTACAAAGCCTGTAGTAGCTATACACCAGATGGCAGGTGTGTGTGTGTGTGTGTGTGTGTGTGTGTGTGTGTGTGTGTGTGTGTGTCTGTGTGTGTGTAGGACAGTGGTCAAGGAGGGGCAGGGAATTGAACTACATTATCCCTGAGGTCTGAGAATTCTATAACTTAAAAATGCAGTATACCTGATAGTCCCGTTGATTTCCTTAGACAACATTTATTCGTTTTAGTCAATGAAGGCATGCATAAAATTAGGAGGTTATTATGACCAGGAGGATATCATCATATCACAAAGTTCTGAAATTATTGTTGTTAATGATACTTAACTGTTCAAATATTCTCAATCTTGAACTTATATGAGCTCTATCAAAATAGCTCATGCCACTCAGGATTCTAAATGTTTTTCCTTTATTACAATAATTCTGAACATTACTGTGTCAAAGTCACCAAGAGTCATCAGGATTTTTATAAAAATGCTTTCAAATACAACACCAAGAAAGAATACTGCATAAAACCTAGTTTACATCTATTACTATAGAGGTTTTGCAAGATGGGAGAAAGCAAAGCACAAGGAAATGTAGAGTTATTTGTTTTTGACATCATAAACTTGAGGAATAGAGTACTAGGAAAAATAATTATGTACTTCCCCCTAAAAAATAATTTTTAAACAGTGATATAACCGGGCGCCTGGGTGGCTCAGTTGGTTAAGCGACTGCCTTCAGCTCAGGTCATGATCCTGGAGTCCCGGGATCGAGTCCCACATCGGGCTCCCTGCTCAGCAGGGAGTCTACTTCTCCCTCTGACCCTCTTATCTCTCGTCCTATCTCTCATTCTCTCTCTCAAATAAATAAATAAAATCTCTTAAAAAAATAAACATTGATATAATCAACTCTAAAATAACACTGCAGAGGTAAAACAATTAGGGTTCTGTGTTAGAGTTGTGGGACTCCACAACCTTGTGAGTCAGATTTCTAACAGACTGCATTTCCAACGCTTTTTACCACCTGAGTCAGACCAGCCTGAACCAATTTTTTTTAAATGATCACAAATCAGGTGTTTACAAAAACTTACCAGGCAAAACTCCATGTGATTTTATGTGAAAGATAGTCAAAGATGGAATTGATGGTAAATTGATGCTTTCTCTTTGGTTGAGAAAGTAAAGAATGAGTAAGGGTGTGACCATAAAGAGGAGAGAGGGACCTTTCCAAAGCTAAGCACAGCTCTGTATGATGAATGACAGGTGGGAAGCGAAGGGGTAAGGAGTGAGACACCCTGGTCTGAGTCCATCTCCACCACTTACTACCTAGGAAACCCTGTACAAGTTACTTACCCTCGCTGAGTCTCCTTTTTCCTATGTAAAATAGAGCTGGTAACAGTGTCCCATAAAGTTGTGAAGATTACATAGGCTAATCAAGTTAGAACAGCATCTGGCACATAATAGTTCTCAATAAATATCACTATGTCCCTAGCATCTAAATGTTGACATTTTTCAAAACACCTGATAATATCAAGTTATGGGTTTCCATAACTTGTTATTTGTAGGGTACTGCTGATCATTTTCTTAGAATTATTTAACTTCTCCTGCTGACCTGGATTTTTGTTAGGAGATGTATAAAAGTGATTCCCTTGGCTATTTCTCTGCACCATTTCTTAAATGTCAGTTTCTGAGAATGTCTGAACGATGCCTGAATTTTATAGTTCCATGTATTAAGTTAATTATTTTTGTTAAATGTCTTCAATATTAAACACTTATCAGCATAAGACACAATTCAGTGGCTGATGGCCACATTGCCCTTTTGCTTTATAACAAAACTCTCCTCAAGATAGTATAAGGAGATACTTCTTCAGGTCTAGGGATTTTCCTGTACAAACAGGATGTATGTCAAGGCTAAAAATTGGGTTACTGTGCAAATAGGGGAAAAGCAATAAGCACATTACTTATAATCCTATTTTTAGTTCCACTGCCTTCCACACTGCTGCCAGAGCGATATCAGAAACACAGATGGGATTGTGTTATTCTACTGCTTAATAGTCTTCAAATGGCTCTTCACTGCCTAGAAAATGTCCACATTCCTTAAAAGCCCAAGGCTCTAAACAATCTGGTCCCAATCTGCTCCTATAACCTCATCTTTACTTGTTCCCTCCTCTACATCCATGTTCTGACTTCTGAATACACCATGTACTTATTTGTTTTGATTCCTTTACTTATGTGACTCCCACAATTGCAATACCTTTCTTATCTGGCATATCATAATCTGCCAAGCTAATCTGATATGCTATTTGTGTTATGCTTCATGCTTATTTCATCTCTTGCTAGTTCTCAGGAAGAATTAATCATTTCCCTCTCCAACGTTGTAGAGGACTCATTTCAAGTACTATGCTGGGGAGACAATATGAGGTCAAATCAGATATCAGCCCTGCCCCTCATGGAGCATGAAGTCTCATGGCAAGCCAGGTTTTAATGATATTTCACAAATATAAGTTAAACTATGATAAGAGGAGCATGGTGTTATAAGATCATTTAGGCACTAAGAAAAAAAAAAAAAGCCTTTCCTGAAAGATCTGAAGAATAGCAATAAACTACATGAAGAGAGTCAGGAAGGGTAATAAAATCATATACAAAGTCCCATAGGCGGGAAAGATCATCAAAGGGCAAGAGCTAGAAGACCAGGGCAGTGGGAATGGAAAGATCATTGAGAGGCCTACAGTTGATTGACCCTGAGAATAATGCAATAGTTTTTCTTCTCAACCTTTACATTCATCTATTCTAATTAATCCTTTTGTCTCTAGAGAAAGATAATGAGATACCAAGAAAATTCCATATAGAATTTGTCAGATTTTCAATATTCTATTACTGCTAATTCTTAATGAGAAGGTGAACCATTCCCTGAAGACTACGTACAGCATTCACAAATAAAATTTCTTTATTCTTGGGGCATCTGGGTGGCTCAGTCAGTTAAGCATCTGACTCTTGATTTTGGCTCAGGTCATGATCTCAGGGTTGTGAGATTGAGCCCCCCATCGGGCTCCTCACTCAGCAGGGAGTCTGCTTAAGATTCTCTCTCTCTCTCTCTGCCCCTCCCCCACCTCTCTCTAAACTAAAAAATAAGTAAATCTTCTCTGTTCTTTGTAGTCCCTTATATACTGCCCTTGACTGTTCATGAGTTATAAAAGCTGTGCTCAGCATCAGGGGCTATCATTGCTCAGAAAATAAAGTAACAGCTTGTTTTCACTGGCAGGAGTAAACCAACACCCTTCTGCCAACAACCTCCACAAGTACACCCTGAAATACATACCCTATATATCCTGTAGAGGACAAATAAACTAAATGGTGAGAAAATTAATTGCCCCAATTTTACACCAGGTTACATTCATCACAAGATTTCTAGTGTTATTGGTCATAGAAAATTGAGTATATCTTTCTAAAAGTAAATTATTTAAAAAATTCCTCAAGAGATTGATTTGCCAGAGACTTTTCATAGTAACAGTAATGGAGACAGCCAACTCTCAGGGTTCATTACAAAAACGAGGGTTTTTCTGGATCATGGATTTGAGTGTACTTTGTGATGATTTCTTTTAGGAAAGACATATCTGAATCCTATGTGCATGACAAATACAGTTAGAAAAGGCAATGATTTAATATTTATTCCACTTACTCATTCAACAGATATTTATTAAGTATTTACCCTGGCTTCGCTCTATTACAACTATGGTCAGAAATGTTATGTATTTGTGATCTATGTATTTTATTTCCTTAACTCAGACAACTGAAGGATCATAGAAAACAAAAGTTATTTTCTGTAAGACTTGCATATCTGTTTTATTTACTAGATCTTCAAATGCATATGTATCAGACACTAATTTCCATTTCGTGATTGAGAACACTAACATTCCATAATTAATCTTAGTGATGGTCCCAGAAATGATAGATGGATCTGCAGAAATTGTGAAGATGAGTCCAGAATCAAAGCACTACATCACTTCTGATAGAATAAGAACAAAACTTTCCATTCCATTTACGTGAGGTAGTTTACAGAGTAAAGCAAAAATGTAACTGGTCCCTCTCAATACTAAAATTAGTTTTTTTGTGTTTTTACTTAATGCCTTTGTTGGAGCTTCTCTCTAACCATTCAGGACAAGAAGTCCCAAAGCTTAAATCTTTGGGGCAGGAAGAAGATGGAGTCATGGCAGACAGTGCTATGTTCAATATTTGCTGGTAACCCTGCTTATTACTATAAAAGGAGCCATCACCTATTTGCTCACAAGCAGACAGACCTCAACTAGACACACAGATGCATTGTTACAGTGTCTCCTACAAGTTCAACATCATGTTCTCTGCTCTTTTTAAAGGGAAACTTATAGGACTGTTGCCTGGATACCAAGACTCCAACTTGTATTGCAGTAGTTCATACCTCTGTCTCCATCTGTCAGGTATTTAAGTCTTTACAATATCAAACACTCAACCTAGAATTTATAATCATAGGGAAACTAAATTCCCTCCAAAGAGAGGCAAGAGAAATGGTGGTTTCTTTTTTTCCCCCATTAAATCACAGTTTTGCAAATAGTTGTCTTTGTGATTTTGAGCAATACAAATTCCTCAGTATTTTATTTTCAACCAAGGGTTACCCTGCTTCTTGTGTTTGTGTGTGTTTAGATTAACTTTTTGAAAATAGTGCATTTGCAACAAGATGACCTTTTAAAAACCAGATCCTTAAGAATTTTGAAATTCTTATGGGTAGAAGTTGTAAAGAAACTGAAAACTGACATTTAAAACCTGAAAAAATATTCTATCTTACAATATATAGTGACCAATTCTCTTCTGAGACTTGCCAATTTCTTTGTACTTACAACTGAATGGCCACACTTAGCTATACAAATAAAAACCAAGAATGAATCACTTCTCTTTGGGGCACAAGTCTGAAGCCCCATAAACCCTTATGCTGGCATTATGAATAACCAACAAGCAGTTGGATTGCTGCTGGATGGGGTCTCTGCAGACACTGTTGCTTTTTTGTTGGGCAGCCAAAGGAGCTAAGAAAAATGTTTTCCTTTGAAATTTAGTGTGCACTCTGCCTAAAAATGGTCTGTGGTTTATGTGAAGAAGTTGTATTCTTGTTTGAGCAGAAACTCTTAGACAAGATGAGGAGTTGCTTCTTCAAGTCAAATTGGAAAAAGAACCCAAAAGAAACTGGACAGAACCTAATAAGTTTCAAGCAGGAACAGCCTGTTAATGTTCTCCTTGTGCTTTCATATGAGACAACCCAGACTTTGAGTGATACACCAATTTTGGACCACTACGTTCTGAGATGATTAATTTATTGAGGCCAGAGTATGAAGCCATAACCACATCCTTCAAGTACAATTGGACGTTTCCTTGAAGGCAATGGATTTCCCACTGTAAATCACTTGAGAAAAAGTAGTTCCAGGAACAGGAGAGGAAACACTTGGACTTTGGTGAGGGCAAAAATTTCTTACCTATTCCTTGCCTCATGGCTATTTGTAATAAACCAACAAGTAAAAGACAAATCCCATTGCTTTCCTGGTAATAAGGATCAAACCTTTACCAGATACATGGAAAGAGGCTGAGAAACAGCCCTATCTATACCAAAGCTAAGCGTGTAAGTCCTGGTAAGACTCCCTAGTAGAAGAAGTCTGGATCTGTGGATTCTGAAAGTCATCCCACCCAGTAGCATTTGTACATTTTTGTGTGTGTCCTTAAACTTCCTTTTGATTATATCCAAACATAATAAAATCTAGTTAAAAGTTACAGTCTGATGGATCATTTCCAGAATGGTGGAGTAAGAACCTCCTGAAAATCTACTATTCTATGAACACAATGAGAACACTGACAAAAATTATCAAAATCAACCTATTCAGAACTCTGGAAATTAACTAAAGACTTGTAACAATCCAAAGAGTTTTATTCAAGAAAAATGATTGAATTGCAGAATGAATTCTGAGTTTTGTGACATTTTAACTTGCTCTAATCCTGTCTGCCTCTCCCCAGCTCTATGATATCCTTGAAAAACAATAGCCTAGGCTGTTGGTTGTTGGAATTTACAACAGCTGTAAGTACCAACAGCCTAGCAGCCACTGGAGGGAGAAGAATATACTTGAAACTCCTCAATAGCCCTATCCCTAGAAAACTGTCATGATTTGACTTGTCTGGAAGCTTACTGAGAAGTTTCATTCTCAAGGCAGGTCTTGCTTGGCCTGTGAGAGCAACTCTATCCCTAAGGTATTTGATGAAAACAATCAGCAACAATTATATAACAGTACATTTCCTGAGGCAACATTTCCAATTGGGGATAAAAGGCTGACCACAAAACTTGAAAGGAAAAACTGGGAAATGAGATATCCACAAAGAGCTTTGAAAAACTTCTATATATTTCTGAGATTCTAGAAGGTCATACCCACATTCAGGAGCTATGCACATGCCCAGGAAAGACTTGAGAAGACCCTAATCTTTCACATTTGACATATTTTGAGGCTATTCATAAGCAAGAAGTGAAGGCTAAGACAGAGTTGCAAACTGCCTACTAAAGTATTGAAGTTATGCCCCAACACACATACAGAGTTCTTCAGCAAAGGCTGAGAGACTTTCTGATTGAAGGAACTTTAAGAAATCTCTGTCCAATCCTTAGCTGATCACTAAGAAAATCAACTACAGACTTCAGTGGCTGCACATGACAAAGAATACAGACTATAGAATTAGCCTAAGAAAGTCACTAAACAAACAGCAATAACAAAAGGAAAGGGCAACAATCTGATTTTTAGAGTCACATTAAGTGTCCCATTTTCAACAAAAAATTATAAAACAGTCATACACACACACACACACACACACACGCACACACACACACACACACTCTTCAGGAAATTATAGCCCACGCACAGGGGAAAAAAGTCAATAAAAACTATCCATGATGGAGCGCCTGGGTGGCTCAGTCGTTAAGCATCTGCCTTCGGCTCAAGTCATGATCCCAGGGTCCTGGGATGGAGCCTGGCATCAAGCCCCACATCGCTCTCCCTCTCCCACTGCCCCTGCTTGTGTTCCCTCTCTGGCTGTCTTCTCTCTGTCAAACAAATAATATCTTAAAAAAAAAAAAAAACTACCCCTGATAAAACCCAGCCATTGAACTTACTAGACAAACACTTTAAAACTGCTATTAAAAAACAAAAAAAACAAAAAACTAGGGCGCCTGGGTGGCTCAGTCGGTTGAGTGACTGTCGTCGGCTCAGGTCACGATCCTGGAGTCCTGGGATCGAGTCCCACATCAGGCTCCGTGCTCAGCAGGGAGTCGGCTTCTCCCTCTGACCCTTCCCCCTCTCATGTGCTCTCTCTCTCTCTCTCTCTCTCTCATTCTTGCTCTCTCAAATAAAATCTTTAAAAAAAACTAAAAAAAAACCCATGTCTAACATACTAAAGGAAATTATGAGAACAATATCTTACCAAATACAGAATAAAGAAAAATAAAAAATCAAGTAAAAATTCTGGAGTTGAAAAGTACAATAGTTAAAATGAAAAATGCAGTAGAGGGACTCAACAGCACATTTGAAGGTACAAAACAAAGAATGAGAAAAATTTAAGAAAGGCTAAATAAGATTATTCAGCCTGGAAAAAAAGATTATTCAGCCTGATGAACAGAAAAGGGATAAATAAAGATGAATAGAGCTGCTGAGATCTATGGAACACTATCAAATATATCAATGTATGAATAATGGGAGTCCCAGAAAGATAAAAAGGAAGAAGCAGCAGAAAGAATATTTGGAGAAATAATAGTCCAAAAATGCCCAAATTTGATGAGAACCATCAATATGCATATCCAAGAAGCTCAACAGACCCAAATAGAATTAAATTCAAAGAGCTCCTACACACATTATACTCAAACTCCCAAAAAGACAAAAAGAGAATCCTGAAAGCAGCAAAAGAAAAGTGATTCATTATATATAAGGATTCTCAACAAGATTAATAGCTGACTTCTGATCAAAAACCATTGAGGCCAGAAAGAAATGAGATGACATATTCAAAGTACTGAAAGGAAAAACCTGTCCACCAAGAATCTGTACCTTCACAACTATTCTTCAAAAATGAAGGAGAAATTTTAAGACATTATCAGATAAACAAAAAATGAGAGAATAATTGCCAGTCAACTCATGGCCAAAAACAACCCATCTTAGATTACTTATGCATCATGGCCTAATGGTTGTCTTCATATTCCCATCATTGTTCTTTTTATCTTAGACCTCAAACACTAGTATCTGTCCTTTTATTCCAAACTAAAAATTGTGCTCTAGCCCTGAACTGGTTTAGAATATATTTATACATCAATGGGAATTGATACACACTTATTAAACTTTAATGTTACAAAGCAACAGATTTAAAAGTACATTTTCTCCTATTTTGAATTGAAATATGGATGTAATTCTGAGTCTAGAAGCATGCCCATAACATAATTTACTCTTTCCCTAAATGTATTTATGTATCTAGCAGGTAAGAATCAAGAGAGGTGGAAAGGGGAACTAACTATAACCATTTTCTAAAATTCACTACAAATTTTGGTTAACTCCTAACAGTTGGTTAGGCTAATGCTCTTCAGAAAAAATGTTCATTATTTGAGAACTCTGAGTACAGACTCTGCTTATATTTAGCAAAGATGCTTTAAAAAAATCAAGCACCATATTCTACCTCCCCATCTGGATGTGTCCAGCCTCAGTCCCATCATCTTTGACAATTGCTTTCATACCAACCTCATCTTCTACTCCTTAAACTCCATGCCAGAAAGTTCTTTGGATATGTTGTGCTTTTTTTTAACTCAGTGGCTCCATTAACATAGTCAGATTCCTCATCTTTTAAGACCAAAATATCCCCTCCTATATAAATTCTTCTCTGACATCCTGGGCAATTGGTCACTTCCTCTTCTGCAGTTCCACTTCTGCTTTTATTTTCTGTAAGAACTTATCACATTATACAGTAATTATCTGCCCATATGGATGCTACCATTAGACTCTGATCTCCTCCAGAAATGGCACCTCTCATGGATCTCTGTGTCCCTGACCTTCAACACAGTAACCAGAAGGGACTCAGTGAGGTTTGGCTCCATGAATTATTTGAAATAGGTAACTAAATTTTACTAATGAATTATAGGTATAAAAGCCTATAATGGAATAATTAGAGGTCCTTACCAAAATAGTTTCTAACACCAGCTACCTGCTAATAATGTGCTCTTTGATAATCCATCAATGTAAAAATCCTCTGCTCGTTCATGACTACTACTCATACAGAAGGGATGTGAGTGGTCAATACTCACATCTAGGGTACTTTACCTATGTTTTACTTATTTGAATAAACATATGAAGCAGTACCCTTGAGAAACAATCAATGCTAACCTCAGCAACTTGATCACTCATGTAAATCTATGCCTGACCAATTCCCTCACAAGTATTGCAAATGGGCCTAGGTATGTCTGACTCTGAGGATGAATGCAGGTCTCCCAGGTAATGTAGTACACATGCTCAAGTAACTTTGAGCACCTGAATTAATCATCTCATGATTCTAAACACCTATACCCTATTTCATTGCACAACACTTGGGATATGGCAGATGATCGATGTGTGTGCTATGTCAATTAAATACAGTGGTCTTGATTTAAATAGTATAATTATCTCCTGCATCTTTCTCTACATTTTCCCTGTTTCTATCCCTAGTCAAAGGCAGGTTGTCTCTTTCAGCACATCTTTTCAGCAAGGAAATAAATCCTTTTTCAGAATGATTTTCTATAGTTATCCCTCTTGAGATTAGTTCCATTGCCAGCATTTGATGCCCCAAATAGAAATCCTTTTAGCTTCCCATTTCAGAATTTGCACTGAAATAGTAACAGGTTTAATCTGATCACACAGAAATAGTATCTTTTCACTGGGCTCACAGCCACTGTGAGCTTTCTTAAATTCACTCTTAAGACTTTGCTAAATGATTTTCCTGCAAGACAATCATAAAACAGCTTGTCTCCCAGTTTTTCTCCACTTTTTTTCTTTCCTCAAACTGTTAGTATTTATTTTTCCACAGTCAACTATCGTTTACATTTCTTTCCCTGAGATGGACTCCTTGGCCTAAGGATCTGTCACACAAATGTTATCTTCTCTTGGCCCACTTTAAAATACTATGGAGTCACCTTTTTGTCTGTGTCCAAGTAGAATCCAGTGTAATCATGAAATTGGAAAGAGAAGTGCTTATTTACATTCCTGTTAATTAATAATGGGTCATTTGGAAATAATTATATTATACCTGTTACATGAGAAAAAATTCTAAACATATTTCTCTATGCAAAATCTTATATGAATTTATGTTGGTAGAACATCGGTTTTTAATGTATTAGTTTGGACAGCTATAACAAAATACGACAAATTGGGTGGCTTATAAAACAGACATTTCTCAGAGTGCTGGAGGATGAGAAGTCCAAGATCAAGGTACCAGCAGATCTGGTTACAGATGAGAGCCTTCTTTCTGGATACAGATGGCTGCCTTCTCACTGTGTTTTCACATGACATAGAGGGAGGGAGAGCAAGCTCTCTGGTGTCTCTTCTTATAAGAGCACTAACCTCATCATGAAGGCCCTGCCCTTTTGACCTATCTAAACCTAATTATATCCCAAAGGTCCCATCTCCAAATACTACTACACTGGAGGTTAGAGCTTCAGTATATGAGTCTTGAGGGAACACAATTTCATCCATAGATTAACATAACCTTATAAAAAAGAATAAGTTATAGTTCAAACTCAGCCAACTCATTCTTCCTTTATAGTGAATATCTTTATAATTTTCATTAAAATTTTGATCAAAATTTCTGAAATGGTAAAATTTTTTAAATGACTGCTAATATGACATGACGTTTGAGGAATTCATTTTACTGTAAGGAATTACTTTATTAATTTTATAATTCATTGGACTTTTGGGATATCGCTATTGAAAAAATTACAAGAGCAGTTGAAATTAAAAGTGACAAAATAAAATAAAGACACAGAACAACTGGAATTCCTGTATATTGCCAGCGATATACTGAAACTGGTACCCATTTATATTCATTTGTAAGAGTGAACTGGGAAATATAAAAAATAAAAGTCTATCAACAGTAGAATGGATAAAAAAAAATTGTGGTATAGTCATACTATGGAATACTGCATAGCAAGAAAGAGAATGAACGGATATCCAGTAAATGAATCTCACAGACATAATGAGCAAAAGCAGCTAGACAAAGGAGTACCAATTTCACTTATATGAATTTCAAAAACTGATAAAATAATCACTGCTGATAAACATCAGAATAGTAATCATCTTTGAGTGGGAGGAGGCATGAGGCTGTCTTCTGGGGCTAGAAGTTCTATATCTTGATCTGGGTGTTGGTACAGCAACATGTTGTATATGAAAATTCCTCAGGTATATACTTAAGATATGTGTACTTTATGGTACACATATCATACCTCAATAAATATTAAAAATAATTTTAAAAGACGATTTAAAAATATGATTAACAAACTGACCCATTCTGTAGCCCACACTGTAGACCATGGTGAACACTATGTTCCTCGAAAGTAACTCACTGCTTTGTCCACTGACTTCTCCAAAAGATGCCCTCATGAAATTCTATAAACACGGAGGCCAAATCATGACCTCAAGACTCTCCGGGAGCCTTCATCTAACTATGGCAATAATGCACTTTTTTTACAAAATTAGGTTTCCACTTTGCCACTCAGCTTCAAAAATAAGTAAGTCATGTATAGCAATCTATACATAAAGTCTGTGTCCATATTTAATTTAGATCATCCAAAATGGGATGTTTTAGAGGAAAAAGGAATACTGTTAATAATTACTCAGGGACAAAGTTCTTAAACCAAGATTGTCTCAGATGAACTGGATGTATGGTCATATTTTGCACAGGTGGTTAAACTATAAAGAAAAGCAAGGAAAACATTAACACAGGGGCGCCTGGGTGGTTCAGTCGTTAAGCGTCTGCCTTCAGCTCAGGTCAGGATCCCAGGGTCCCGGGATCGAGTCCCGCATCGGGCTCCCTGTTCAGCAGGAAGCCTGCTTCTCCCTCTCCCACTCCCCCTGCTTGTGTTCCTGCTCTTGCTATCTCTCTCTCTGTCAAATAAATAAATATTTTTAAAAAATGGATAAAATCTTTAAAAAAAAATTAACACAAATTTCAGGATGGTTGTTTAACTTGGACAAAAGTGAGGTTGCCATGAGGAAGAAACACAGGGATCTTCAAAGTTTCTCTCCCAATCAACAGACGTACATACGTATATATATATTCATATGCATTCATCTGCTTCTTAAACTACATATATGCATTTATACACTCCTCTACACAAAAAAATTCATAATAATATTTTTATGTTTAAAAGCAATCACAAAACCCATAATTAAGGTAACAGGCATAGGTTTAGTGTTGGCTTATGCTTGCCATTACGGTAAAGAGTTCAAGTCACTGACTGGTCTTTGGTTATATCCATATTTTTTTATAGGAAATAGGATTTATCAGTGGACATGAATAAGGAAGGGGCAGTGCCAAGGTTCTCATGAGTGCAGTGCCTACAATTTTCCAGGAGGCCATGATTAAGGATGTATTTGATCCCACAGTCATCTGGGATGAGCCACTTTTTGACCACCATGTCTTCAAATTCATCTACATTAAACTTAATAAAGCCCCACTTCTCAGTGATGTGATTTTCTGGAGGCTGGGGAACTTAAACTTGGCCCTATACGGGGCCTCAAACACATGTTTCTTGTTCTGCAGCTTGGTATGGATGGACATAATGACTTAGTCAATACACACCCTGGCCGCTGTGCCCTACGGCTTTCTGAAGGCATCCCACAAACCTGTCTATAGCCCATTGATTCCAGCACAAGACAACATCTTGTTGATATGGATGATGTGGAAGGGGTGGAGCTGTACTTGAATGTGAAAGCCATATTTGCCACAGCTTTTCACCATGTACTTGTTGGCACAGACAGAGGAAGCCTCCAGGGCTTCAAAAGGGAGTTGTTCATATTCATCTGACACCATGTGGCCATAGTGTGGGAACTCATCTGCTTTTGCCTTCTTCCATCCCAGGTCAAAGATGTGGATCTTGGCATCAGGCACTTCTCTGCAGAAGGGAGACTTTGGATATGGCTTGTTCTTATAATACCAATAACACGGGCAGGGCAGTGACCCATAGCAACACCATAATCTTCTGTGTGGTCCTGAAGGGAGAGAAGAGGTTGTATCCACATTTTTTTGTAATGTCTTTGTTTGGGAAGGAATTCTTTTACACAAAACCACCAGTTATTTGGGCTATAATTTTATTTTTTTAAAAAACCCCAAGTTTTAAATATTAAGGCAGGAGTTGTTCTTTGGGTATAAATATGAAGAAGCTTCAGTTTACATACTACAGATATCTTATAGCACAAGCAGATACTCAGCTAACATTGAAAAGTAGGATGCTGATTTTTCTCTTCCTCTTCCATCCCTTTTCCTTGAAGAAGTGGCATGGTCAGGGGCCAAATATGTGACAGGATCAAGGAGGTAGCAATGTAGTTGGGATATTGATTACATATAAGTAGTTGAGCACATAAATACATATATTGATCATAATAGGATTCAGGTTCTCAATGAAATACAAGGCAATGTTAGTGCTAAGGTGGGAAGAGCTCCCATTTTGGAGAATAGGAAAGCAAGCATACTGGGAGGTACAAATGTCACACGGTTTTAGTGGCCATTTGAGGTTTGTATTGGTTTCTTGTTGCTGCTGTAACAAATTACCAATTACTTGGTGGCTTAAGACAACACAAATTTATTATCTTAAATGCTAGAGGTCAGAACCCTGAAATGGGTTTCACTGGGCTAAAATCAAGGTGTCAGCAGGGCCACACTCCTTCTGGAGGCTCTAGCAGAAAACCTATTTCCTCGAATTTTCCAGCTTCTAGAGGCTGCCTGCATTCTTTGATCATGATCCCATCCCCTCCCCTTCAAAACCAGCAGTGTAGCATCAGATCTCTCTGTCTCTGACCTCTGTTTCCATTGCCACACCTCTTACTCTGCCTCTGCCTTGGTCATCACATCACCTTCTGTGAATCTGGTTTGACACATGGGCATCTTTGGTGGGGAGGATTATTCTTTCTATCACATGCTATGACTCTGAAATGAGAATAGTAAAAAAAAAAAAAAAAAAGTTGTACTTTTCTATGGCTTTTGCGGGGGGGTGGGGAAGGCATGCAGGAAGCAGAGGACTTGGTTTTACCAGGACTGTAACTCTGCCAACCCTGGAGGGAGAAAGGGAAAGAAGGTAATTCTAGTGATGGATCTTAGAATCTAAAGTTGGATAGGAAAGGAAAAGAAGACCCGGTGGAGGCAGAAGGGAGGACTGTTAATGAAATAAGGCCAGTAGGCTAAAGATTTCATAGGATCAAAGAACTGCTGAATGGGAGGCCTACAATAGACTAGTGGATGCAAGGAGTCAAGATTTCAGCAGTGTTCATTCATGATGTGGATGAAGCCACATCATGAATGTGGTGTGAAGGTGTGACCATGGGAAAGGACAGCTGAGGTAGGACAAAAGAACATTTACTGGATGCAAGGGCATCATTTCTAATTACTCTAGGAGAGCTGTACAAAGGGAACTCATTGAATCGAGGAGGTGAGGGCGATGTCTGTCAACAAATGCAGCCCATGGGACCAGGGTGAAAAATATTTTTTTTTTTTCTAACAGGCTTACTTTTCCAATCCTATAGATTTGGCTTATTAGCAAAGCCAAAAGCAAATTGGGTATTATTAATTAAAATCATTCTATACTAAACCTTTTCATGGACTATTAGAAATCTGGGTTAGTGTAATGAGCTAAATTGTGTCACCCAAAATTTATGTGCTGGAGCCCTAACCTCTACTACCTCTAAATGTGACTATATTTGGAGACTGGGCCTTTAAAGAGGTGATTAATTTAAAGTGAGGCAGATAGACTGGGCTCTAATTCCATCTAACTGGTGTCCTTATAAGAGGAGGAAATTTGGAAACCCAAAAAGAGAAAGATCAGGGATGCGCTTGCATAGAGAAAAGACCATGTGAGGACACAGTGAGTAGGCAAGTATCCATCTGCAAGTTGAGGAGAGAGCCCTCAGGAAACTGAACATGAAACCTCAATCGTGGACTTCACGGGTTCCACAGCTGTGAGAAAATTCTTGTTGCTAAGCCATTTAGTCTGTGGTATTTTGTTATGGCAGCCCCAGCAAACTAATGTACCTAGTTTGTTTTAAAGAGTATGATTACTCTTTAAAATCTAAATCTAAATCTAAAATCTAAAATGATTTAGAAATTGTTCCTAATTTTAACACTACTTTAGAAAGTTCTTTCTATCTGGAAAGTTCTTTTTTAGGATCTCAAGATTCATTCTATCTTCCTTCATCATGGATTCTCTGAATCTTAATGAAGACAGCACTGAGAAGTATTCATGTGAGTGGAGGAGAGGTAGGTGGTGACCCATTCCCCATTGGCCACCAGACTTTGCTTCAATATGCATGGATGCAGGCTTGGTACATGGAGACTATTGTTGTGAAATGCTCAACAGCAAGAACACACACCAAGTCTTTTCCACAGTCTGTGTCTGGAAAAGTTTGAGTGCAAGCTGGCAGTAATTTAAGAACAACCTAGGAGTCCAAGTTCTTTTCTGCCTTCCTCTACCACATGTCTTCCTTGTGGCAACTGATTTTCCATTGGCAGGCAGACAAAGGTTTTGTCATATTTGAGTTAAGGTGTTCCTGCTAAAACATCCAGGAAAACAGGAGGAGAAGAGGAGGTTGTACGGGCCTAAGCAGCCAAAAGTGAACCATGTAAATTAAATGTTCTATAAAAGATGGCCTGACAAGATGACCCACATTGTACTACAAAGATATTAAAGAGGCAATTTTATCTATTTGGAAATATTACAATGGGAATATGTCATGTCATTGTGTAGTTCAACTTTTGCTTCTTAGCTACCATGACATTAATTTGTAGATAACGCTTCTGCTCGCTCTGATCTTGAAATATTTATAGAAACTACCAAGCTTTTGGCCACCAAGCAACTTGCGAATTTCCCGTAGGAAAAAAAAAAGAGTGGAAATTGGTCAGTAAACACGAGTTGAATGAGAGTTTTAGTGTTGTTTATTTCCCATGTCACCAATCTGACTCATCATTGGTAGCAGAAATCTTTTGTAAGGATCTGCACCTGGTGCACTCATTTGAAACAGGCCACCTGCATGGTTGTCTGTGACAACCTTAAGTACAACATCTGTAGCGCCCATCAGATAGCATACTCCATCTTTATGGTGTCCCATGAGGCCTTCCCACTGTTCCATCAGCTAATGCACCAGGTGCAGGGTAAATGCTCTCATCCAGAACATGTCTGGATGCTCCATTTGATGCCCAAGAGGCTGTGTATAAATAGTAGTCCTGCCACAAATGCCTCCCATTACCAAAAATACATGGCAAGAGAAGTGCGTGTGTTTGAATGCTTACAGCACAAAGGGGTGCATACATTTTTTAAAAAGATTTATTTATGACAGAGTGAGCAAGCAGGGGGAGGGGCAGAGGGAGAGAGAGAATCCTGAAGCAGATTCTGTGCTAAACATGGAGCCCTGATTCAGGGCTCAATCCCAGGACCCTGAGATCATGACCTGAGCTGAAATCAAGAGTCAGCCTCATAACTGACTGCCACCCAGGCACCCCATGTTCATGTATTTTTAAACAAATAACAGAGATAAAAGCATAATTATTGCTCTTGCCTCCTTCACATTAGTCTCCTGTACTATGAGAAAACAACCAATCTTAAGATGTTACATAAAATCATAGAACCCAAGCCCTTCATTTCACAAATGAGGCCCAAAGACTGTTCAATGTCTCATGGAAGGTCACGATGATTTTTCAGTATTTAATCAAACATACCTACTAGAAGTTTACAGGCTCTATGTCCCACAAATTGATTCAGTGAGCCTGTGTAAATCTACATTTTAAGTGTAAAATCTACATTTTAATAAGCACCCTTGGTAATTCTATGCAGGTGAGACATACTGGGATGATTAAGGCCAAGTCTCGGTCAGTGGTCTCTCCCATGACAGCAAGCTATCTGTGGCTCCAATAGCCCGAAGATTTCTTGTTACATATAGCTTCACACTAACATTCTTGTTTAAATCATAAATCTTTGGAGCTCATGTTGGACCATATCCGCTATAGCATGGCTCACAGTCAACTAGAAAGTTTGTAATTATTTATTCAGAAAGCAGTAAAGAGATATTAATAATACTTTATTTATAAAAGTATGAAACCATAGAGATAAAATAGTAAAATAGGTAGCTCTTGGAACACTGGACTAACTACATTAAAGCAAATACCTTTTAAACAGACAAAGTTGGAGTTGAAAAATGTTTCCCCTTCTGCCTCCAAAGTCCCAGATTTAGCCAGTGTCAGTTAATCAGTATAGGAAGGGACAACAAGTCAGGGAGAGGCTACTGGTGTGGAACAATGGAAGGACACCAGGAGTCGGGAGATGTGGCTATCGACATCAGCTGTCCTACTAGGTAAATCAGTGTTTGAGTTATTCTTTTGTCGATCATCCAGACCAGGATTTGGCAAACATTTTCTATAAAAGGTCAGACAGTAAGTATTTTAGGCTTTGCAGGCCATGATCTCTGTCACAGCTACTCAACACTACCGTAGTAGTGAGAAAGCAGCCACAGACAATAAGCAAATAAATGACACAGCTATGTTTCAATAAAACTATTTACAAAAACAGGAGCAGCGAAATTGAGCCCCTAGGCTGTGGTTTGTTAACCTGAGGTCTAGACTTAACAACAGGATAGATAAAATGTTAACATACATCAAATTTAAAGGCATATCATAACATAATATAGCCATTACACTGTAAAGAACACCACACACACACATACACACACACAGAGGAAATATACTTCCAGTTTTCTACAGCTATCACCCAAGTCAGCAAGTCTCTCATCTCTTTGATGAACCAATGAAGTTCTAATATACATCAAAGCTATTTCTTTCATCTCATTTGTCAACATAAATAAAAATATCAATAGACACTTATGCCAGAACCACACTTCTTAAAAATAGATATACCTATTCTGAATCAATGTGTCTCTAGTTTTTTTGTCAGATATAAAAATAATGTTTAAAATTGGCTGACATATAATCACTTATATTTTTCTTCATTTTCTTTCTTTCTTTTTTTAAACATTAGAACTCATAACACCTCTAGTACTTATTTTGCTAATTTGCTGTACAAATTAGGATGCTTTGAGCAAGAAATAACGGAAAACTTCATTCAACCTGTCTTCAAATGTAGAAAGTCTCTTGGCTTACATGACTAGAAGTCTAGAAGATGAGGTTTCAGAGTTGATATTATCTATGGCTCTGGCTCCCTGTTCTCCCTCCAGTGTGTGTGACTTCCTACTGAGGCTAGATATGAAATGACTACAGTACTTCTGGGCCATGCAACAACCAGAAGACGACAGAAAAGTCCCAGATTAGGGAGGATGCATTTTTCCCATAATCTACAGCAAACCTCTCCTTGATGCTTACTGGCACAGATTGAGTCATATGACAACTTCTAAACCAATCCCTGGGGAAGGGAGGTAGGCTTAACCACAGACCCTCCCTGGAGCATGGGTGGGATCAGCTTCCCCTGAGATGTGTGGACTGAGTCATGCATGGTTGGACCTGAACAAAGAGGGGAGGGAGGAGATGAATAATGAAAAGATCTCTGAGGATAACCACTACCACTTATTTTCCATTTAGCGTTTCCTTCAGTTTTATTTTCTCTGCAGCTTGCATATCAACTGAGAAGTCATTTGAAACCTTTAGTGAAGAGTTGCTCAAAAAATTTACAACTTGAATAATTGAAAATAGTTTCAGATGTTTAACTGTTAAGGTATTAATCACAGCAAGCAAAAAACTTGAAACAAACTAAATGTTTAACAATGTTGAAGAAATTATGGCATTGAAACATAAATACAATTGACAAGTCATAAAATATCGAATAGAGTGAAAAGCATGTTGTAAAACAGTATTTTAGTGTCAAACAATAAAACAAAGACTACCAGAGATTTAAAAGGAAAAAAAAAAAAAGCCAAGTTGTGTCTGTAATCTTACCACCTGAGGGATCCTAAGGTAATAAAGAAATCACTGAGCAGTGTGCTGATGGGAGAAAGTGAGGTGTTTTAAGTGTTAAAAAAAAAAAAATAGGTGTTCACAGTAGATAAACTAAGTATAGAAAATTAGTCCTCTAAAAAAAAAGAAAATTGGTCCTCTGGATATGATGGAACAACTCCATTGTCTATAAACAGTTGGCAACAAGCACCACAGCTCACTGATCAGTGTCTTCAATTAGTTCCAGTAAGGGTCAAAATTCATAGCCTTTAATCAACTTCAAACAGAACCAGTTGTGATGAAATGCAGAATTCAATTTTGATACCTCCTAGATGAATGTTAAGTTTTCTTTTTATATCACTGTCAACCTGCATCCATCAGCATCCAGCCAGGTGCACAAGAACCACACTAGCATGTAAAATAGTGGAGAATTTAAACCAGAGAACTGGATATGCAGGACATGAAAGAGTTGAGAAATCAGAGGAAGACAAGGTGACAGATTAGCAGGAGCAGGAAGCCACTACCCAGGCCCTAGGCTAGAAGGACAAAGAGAAAGGAGGTGACAGTACAGCCCAAAGGCCAAGGTCAGTTGATAGAAACTAGGACATTAACAGCCCTGTTACACAGAAATTGAAAGAGCTGTTGGTGAAGGCAGAGAGAAGGGAATAAAACACCCTGGCTTCTCCCTTTTTCCTGCCTCCAAACTCATGAAGGCTTTTCATTTGCTAAACCTCAGTGAAAGCCAGATGATGTGGTAACAGGGGAAAACGGGAAGTACTGTCTGCAGTGGTTATCCCATCCTTTATATAAAGAAAGAAGGAATGTATCTGATTGCAAATAGTCAATACCTGGTACAAAGAACCTGTCAATAAATGTGTGTACAAATAGACCTCTACAAAGATCCTTCTAGAAGGCCATTTACATGGAAGAATTTTAGTCATTCTTTTTCTGGATTATAATAGTTTCATTTTTTTAATTTAATTGTATTTTCTGATTTTCTATCAATATGTATTACTAAAGTTATTTTTTAAAGATTATGAGTTATTTTTAAGAATTATGTATTAAAAATGGAAGTAACTATTGTGAACATTTAGCCAAGAAATCATTGCTGCTTTCATAAAATCTTAAACATTGTTATTCATGCCCATGTTGTCTGGAGGCATGTATATGTAATCCATCATAAAAAATAAAGTCAGAGTCTTCAGAGTGAGAATATTTGTAAGTACAAACAAGTCTTTTTCATATTATTAGCTGCCTCTCATAATAAAACATAAATATAGTATTGTATTAACAACTGACTTCTTATTCTTAGCCAGGCTCCTATCTCCTCCAGGGGTAAGGAGTGGAAGTAAAGAAGTGGTTAAAGGGAAGAAAATCTCATTCTGCCATATTTGTAATGGTTCAAATATTTTCCCTATCTGTGAGAGTATAGCTGTAGGATTATCACAGGTTGGCAGTAAACAAGTGACAGAAAGATGGTGGTGGACAAAGTTTCCTTTAAGGTACTTAAAGAAGACACCTCACTGCACAGACAAATAGAGATGGGGAGTTACACAGCAGCATGTCCAAACTTCCAAATGCCCATGAATAACCCCATGATACTGGAGGCAGGAGGGAAGACAGGATGGAATCCAGGGAGTCCTCTGGGGGAGCTCTCACCACCCTCACTGAGTTTCCATAATTGCATGGTCCTGCCTACCACCTGCAGATGCTGGCCAACTGTTTGCCTGTCCAGAAGATATACATAACTGCTAAAAACCCAACACATTCCCAAATGTCTCTCGAGAGGCTAAGAAAGTAGATGAACTTAAAGTAAATTTTCCTGGCATACCACCCCCTGGTACAATGTACATCAATCTTTGGTGCCATTAAAATTATCTGAGGAGTGTTTTTAATTCTCATGCCTAGAAATTTTGAGTGAATGGAGTCTCATGTGGACCTGGAGCATCCACCATTCTACATACTTGTTAATTACAGCCAGGGTTGAAGATCACAATCCAGAGAGAGCCAGGCCCAGATCTACCAGGAGTTATTTCTGAAAGTGCTTCTTAATATATATAGATATATATGGAAGTCTTCTGGGGAAGATGGCAGAGTAGGAGGATCCTAAGCTCACCTCATGCCACAGATACAACTAGATAACACCCACATCAGTGTAAAGAACCCAGAAAACAACACAAAGACTGGCAGAATAGACTCCCCACAGCTAAATGTAGAAAAGGGGCCACATTGAAGAGGGTAGGAAGAGCAGAGATGTAGTTGGGAGCTAAATGGACCTGTGGGACTGTCTGTAGGAAGGAGGGATGCCACAAGCATGGAGAGGGGAAAGAGACACCCCAGGTATCCCAGACATGGAGCGCCTACAGGGGGGAGACAAATCCCCACAACATTTGGCTTTGAAAACCAGAGGAGGTAAATTTCACAAGTTCTTATAATCAGTGCAGTTTAATACCTGGAACTTTAAAAATCAGCAGGCTCAGCTCTGGGAGAGCAGGGAGGATGAGAGGAAACTGAGTGTCTGCCCTTAAAGAGACAGCAGAACAAACAACCCCATGGAGATATAGCATAGCAGCAGCACTTTAAAAAATGCCTGGGGTATACAGGAGGAAAATTTGTTCACTAATCTCAGAGTGTGTGCTAGAGGGGCAGGGATATTTGGGAGTCTTCTCTAGGAAGAAAGGAGCTGGCAGGTGCCATTTCTCTCCACCCTCCATCAGCCTAGACACATAGACACTGTGGGAACCAGCCAAACACCACCACCATTGACCTAACTTGTTAACACCATTCACCCTGTCCTGTCTGGCATGCCTTGGTCCCTGTGTCTCCTGTAGACCTGCCCCTCCAATAGGCCATTGGCTGGAGCTGATCCAAAGTGGTGCTATAAGTCTGGCAGGGCACAAGCAGCCCTAAAAGGGGCCAGCACCACTCCAAAGTAACTCCTACCCTGGGGAGAGGAGAAGATAACCACACATACACCAGCCTGACTAAGGCCCCACCAGGGTGCCGCAGGCAGAGATCTGGTCTGATTGCAGACAGCACCCACCAACAAAAGCTTCTCCGGGACACAACACAGGAAAAGCACCCTGTAGTTTAGTGCTACTACATCTCAGGCAAATGCCTGGGCTATCTCAACTCAAACCCAAAACTAGCCCACTGACAACACAGGGACCAAATGCTGCCCACAACAGGCAAAGAAAGCCATTGCAGACAACAGGACTGAAGGCAAAAGCAGTTCAGCCACAACAGTAGGGTACATGCAACATACACCAGAGATATCCCTGAAGCACCAGATTCTAGTGAACAGGGGACACTATGCTGCAGAAGACATAGCTGAGTTTCCTAACATACAGAAACAGACAGAGTTAGACAAAATGAGGAGACAGAGGAATATGTCCCAAATAAAAGAACTGGACAAAAATCACAGCAAAAGATCTAAATAAATGGAGATAAGTATATGCCTGGTAGATAATTTAAAGTAAAGGTCATAAAGATACTCGCCGGACTTGAGAAAAGAGTGGAGGACCTCAGTGAGACCCTTAACAAAGAGACAGAAAACATAAAAGAACCAATCAGAGATGAAGAACTCAATAACTGAAATAAAAAATACACTAGATGGGCTGAAGAGAAAGAAAGATGGCAGAGTAGGAGGACCCTAAGCTCACCTCATCCCACAGACACAACTAGATAACACTCATATTGGCATAAATAACCCAGAAAAGACTGGCAGAACAAACTCCACAACTAAAGGTAGAGAAGAGGCCACACTGAAGAAAGTAAGAAGGGTGAAGATGTGGTTTGGGAGCAAAAAAGACCATGGCCATTCAGAGTGGGGAGGGAACCAATGGTGCAGAGAAGAGTGAAAAACAGACTATCACACTGGGGAGACTGCATGGGGAAGATGAATCACCATAACATCTGGCTTTGAAAGCAAGAGAGGCCAAATCTCATGAGTTCTTATAACCAATGGGACTTAAATTTTAAAAATCTGGTGGGCTCTGCTCTGGGAGAGCAGAGATGGCATTAAGAAGTGGAGTCCTCACCCTTAAAGAGACAGCATGACAAAAATCCAGCAGAGATACAGCATGGAAGAAACAGTTTGAAAAATGTCTAGGGCAGACAGGAGGGAGAGTTACTTACTCATCTAAGACCATGGCCCAGAGAGGCAGGGATCACGGGGACACCCCTCCAGGAACAAAAGAGTTGATGGGTCCCATTTTCCTTCCCTGACACCTGCAGGAACCAACGCAATGCCAATATACACTACCTAACTTGCTCACACCAAGGTCTGGTCCAGCACTTCAGCAGATCCACCCTTCCCAGTCATGCTTGCCTCAGTTCTGGTGCTACAAGCCCCCTCCCCTAAAACCCCACCAACATCTCATCTCCTGACCCATGTGTTTTATAGGACCTCCACTCTGGCAACAACAATCATTTCCCAAGCAGACCAGGGCACATCTTGTTAAAAGGCACTCCACCTGGCTGGGGACCAAACACTGCCACAATAGGCAAAGAGAACTACTGTAGACAACTGAACTGAAGAAAAAAGTGGTGAGGACTCAACAGCAGGGCACAGGAGACACACATAGGAGACAATCCCTGAAGCACCAGGTCCTGGGGAACAGGGGACACTGCACTGCAGGACACTATAGCCATTACCTTCAAGAGCAGGCAAGATAGCTGACTTTCCTACCACAGAGAAATAGAGAAATAAACAAAATGAAGAGACAGAGGAATATCCCAAAGGAAAGAAGCAGAATGAAACTGCAGCAAGAGACCTAAGTGAAACAGACATAATATTCCAAATAGAGAATTTAAAGTAATGATCATAAGATACTTACTGGACTTGAGAAAAGAGTGGAGGACATCAGTGAGACCATTACAAAGAGATGAAAAAGAACCAATCAGAAGACTAATGAAATTAAACAAAATTAATGAAATTAAAAATACACTTGATGGAATAAATGGCAGGCTAGAGGAAGCAGAGGAATGAATTAATGACCTGGAAGACAGAATAATGGAAAGTAATCAAGCTGAGCAAATGGGAGATAAAGGAATTATACAAAATGAGAATAGACTTACAGAACTCTGAGACTCCATCAATCATAATAACATTGGCATTATAGAGACCCCAGAAGAAGAAGAGAGGGAAAGGGGGACCAAAAATTTATTTGAAGAAATAGTATCTGAAAACTTCCTTAATCTGGGGAAGGAAACATATATCCAGATCCAGGAGGCACAGAGCTCCCCCAACAAAATCAACCTAAGGAAGACCATGCCAAGACACACAATAATTAAAATAGCAAAAAGTGGTGATAGAACAAATTTGTTTTAAAGAAGCAGGAGAAGACAGTTACATGCAAGGAAAACTCTGTAAGGCTATCAGTGGATTTTTCAGCAGAAGTTTTGCAGGCCAGAAGAAAGTGGCATGATATATACAAAATGCTATATGGGAAAAATCTGCAGCCAATAATATTCTATCCAACAAGGATATCATTCAGAATAGAAGAGATATAGAGTTTTTCAGACAAAAACTGAAGGACTTCATGACCACTAAACCAGCCCTACAAGAAATATTAAAAGGGATTCTTTAAATGGAAAGGAAAGACCATAAGTAAGAGTATAAAGAGTTGGAAGTAGTAAAAGTAAGTATATCTGTACAAATCAATCAAGGAATTCACAAAATAAAAGGATGTGAAGTATGATACCATATCTTAAAATGGGGAAGGGGGAGGAGTAAACTTAATATTGACTGCTATATACAGAAGACGTTATCTATAAATCAAATGGTAACCACAAATCAAAAACCAGTAATAGATATGCAAAGAATAAAGAGAAAGAACTATATCACTAAAGAAAGCCAACAAACCATGAAAGAGAGCAAGAAAAAAAAGGATCAGAGAAAAACTATAAAACAACCATAAAACAAGTAACAAAATGGCAATAAACACATATCTATCAATAATTACTAAATGGAATAAGTGCTCCAATCAAAAGACATGGAGTGATGGAATGGATAAAAAAGCAAAACCTATCCATATGGTATTGGAAAAACCGGACTACATGCAAAAGAATGAAACTGTACCACTTTCTTACATCATATACAAAAATAAGCTCAAAATGGATGAAAGACCTAAATGTGAGACCTGAAACCATAAAAGTCTTAGAAGAGAGCACAGGCAATAATTTCTCAGATATTGGCCATAACAACATTTTTCTAGATAGGTCTCCTGAGGCAAGAGAAACAAAAACAAAAATAAACTAGTAGGACTGTATCAAAAGAAGAAGCTTCTGCACAGCAAAGGAAACAATCAACAAAACTAAAAGGCAACCTACTAAATGGGAGAAGATATTTGCACATGACATATCTGATAAAGGGTTAGTATCCAAAATATATAAAGAACTTAAAACAACTCAACACCAAAAACCCCCAAATCTAATCCAATTTAAAAATGGGCAGAAGACATGAACAGAAACT
This sequence comes from Zalophus californianus, assembly GCF_009762305.2. Lineage (NCBI taxonomy): Eukaryota > Metazoa > Chordata > Mammalia > Carnivora > Otariidae > Zalophus > Zalophus californianus. The sequence goes on along the minus strand of NC_045597.1, from coordinate 158,364,260 downwards.
TCTTCAAAGAAGACATACAGATGACCAACAGACACATGAAAAGATGTTCAACATCACTCATCATCAGGGAAACGAAAATCAAAACTACAGTGAGATACTACCTCACATTTGTCAGAATAGCTAAAATCAAAAACACAGGAATCAACAAGTGTTGGCAAGGATATGGAGAAAAAGGAACCATCATGCACTGTTGGTAGGAATGCAAAGTATAGCCACTGTGGAAAACAGTATGAAGATTCCTCAAAAAATTAAAAATAGAATTACCTCATGATCCAGTAATTCCACTACTGGATATTTACCCAAAGAAATGAAAGAAAATGAAAACACTAATTTGAAATGATATATGTACTCCTATATTTACAATATAGGCACCATTATTTACAGTAGCCAAGATACGGAAGCAACCCAAGCGTCCATGGATGGTTAAAAAAGTGGTATATATAGACAATGGAATATTACTCAGATGTATTAAAGAATGAAATCTTGCTGTTTGCAGCAACATTGATGCATCCAGAGGGTATTATGCTAAGTGAAGTAAGTCACACAAAGACAAATACCATATGATTTCACTCATGTGGAATTTAAGAAAGAAAACAAAGAAAGAAAGAGACCAAAAAAAAAAAAAAAAAAAAAAAAAACCCAGACTTTTAACTATAGTTAAAATTCCCTATAGAGAACTGATGGTTACCAGAGAGGAGGTGTGTGGGGGGGATGGGTGAAATATGTGAAGGCAATTAAGAGTACATGTATCTTGATGAGCAATAAGTAATGTATAGAATTATTGAATCACTATATTGTACAACTTAAACTAATATAACATTGTATGTTAACTATACTGGAATTAAAATTTAAACACACACACACACACACACACACACACACAGATACACAAAAATCCCAAGTGGGAATGATATCACAGGTTCTCTGCCTCTCTTTGAAGCAAAGACTAATGGGAATTTTCTAGCTGTTAACTTTAGACACCTAAGAAAAGCCATTTTGTTTAACAATAATTCCCACTCAAAAGGGGGACTGAAGGAAGCCAGATCTACTTGGCCTGCTGCTGGGCAGCAGTGAAAGACTTTTTGTCCCATACAAGAACAGGGTGGGGTTCAAGAAAAGTAAACCATTTACCCACTTCTTCACAGGGGTTTTGCCTTATTATAGTTTTAATTTTTAGTTCCCATATAAGACATGTTCATATTAAAATTTAGGCACACACACACACAGACAACATAGATAAATCTGGTCTTAGCCCAAGTCCTGCTTTACACAATGGCCCTTAGCTACATTACTTTCCTCATTTTAATGATGGACAAACTGAGAAGGGTGGTCACTTTGGTGTTCAGCTTAGATGTCTCTTCTCTCAAAAAAGAGTCCCAGGTTCCACTATAAGTAATTTAAAACTCTACTTCCTCTTTTTTTTTTTAAGATTTTATTTATTTATTTGACAGAGAGAGACACAGCAAGAGAGGGAACACAAGCAGGGGGAGTGGGAGAGGGAGAAGCAGGCTTTCCACTGAGCAGGGAGCCTGATGTGGGGCTTGATCCCAGGACCCTGGGATCATGACCTGAGCCGAAGACAGACGCTCAACAACTGAGCCACCCAGGCACCCCTCTACTTCCTCTTTCAAACACATTTCACACCATTACAATATCCTGGGGTTACCCATTAGATGCAAGTCCCCTGAGAGTCAAATCTACACTCTTGTTCATCTTTGTATCCTCAGTGCCAGATACTAGACCACATTTTAGGGGAGATAATGGCCTTTCCTTCATTTTCCTCATATGGCTGCCATTTTTTGCATGAACTGAGTCAGATATCCTAATCTCTGTTACAAAAACACTGTTCACCAAAAAAGAAACACAATAGGAACATACACATTCAAATCCATGCCGCTGCTATATCATTCACGATAACACCTTCACAGGTGAGTTGGAAGTTTGGACTGGGTCTAATAATTAAAAAAAAAAAATCCTAACAGATAACTAAGACTGATGTAGCCCAAGTTATTGTGTCAGAAAGAATTACCAAGATCTTTATTCTAAAAAAAGAAAGAAAAGAAAAGAAAAGCAATGTGAAGGGAAGTGTGTTGAGAAATGAGCAGAGGCATCAGAGGCAAATTGAAGGGGAGCCCGCTGGCTGGGACAAAGGAGAATTTTTAGATGATTACAGGCAGTTTTGGCTGGGATTTATGCACTTACTGGTTTGAAAGTGCTTGGAAGAAAATCAGCAGCCTGTTATTACTAAAAAAATAAAACTACAAGATGTGAGCCAACAGCACAAAGTACTAATTGTGAATACCTAGAAATGTGCCTAATTTTTCAGCTGGGAGTAATGTGGAAGAAGATGTCTAGTGGAATGTATATTTTCAGAATCTCATATTTTCTAATGCCCTCACTTTTCCTCAAGCAAAAGTACATTTAAGCCATTGTTTTAAAGGAAAGTATTCTCCTGTGAAAATATTTTTTCTCCAACTTCCATATCAATATAATGTACCCTTGAATACATGAATATTTGGCTCTTGTTTTCTCCCTGGTTTTTTTTTTCCAGAAAGAAAACTATATTGGTTTTCTTCAGATACAGGGTCTTTAAAAAACATTTTCTCTTTCACATGAACTGTCTTTAAAAAACATTTTCTCTTTCACATGAAAATATAGATTTAAAAGATCCTACAAAGTCTCTTTCAAACAACTGTAGAGTTTTCTTTTTCTCTTTGCCTTCTTCCTCTTCTGACCCAGGTGTTACTACCAATACCTCCATATGCCTTGCGAAAATGAAGATATGGTACACTCACTCCCTCCTAGGTATTTGGCAAAATTCAGAAAGAAGGCTGCGCTTTTTCACAAGCCATCTTGTGCACTCTCTGCATCCCCATAGGCCAGATGCGCATGTACTTGGGTTTTCCCACTCGTCCACTCCCTGTCTTACCAGCTGACCTTCCTCTTTGACTTTCCTGGTAGTGGAAGAGGCAAAGAAGACTCATTTCTATGAGCACAAGTTTTGGTCAGAAAGAAAGGCAGTGTCCACAGAGCAGTGTCTCCTTGGTGACAGGACAGATAGGCAATGGAGAGATGCTGTTGAAAATAAATGTTTGAGAACAAAAAATAAATTTGAGCGCCCAGGCAACCAGGAGGCAAGTCAGTAGGCTGTGGGCCAAGCTGAATTAGGAACTTAAGAATTAGGAGATAGTACTGAACATGCTGCTGGGCTTAGTCTCAACAGTCAACATTTGCACAGCAAATCGGGTCTGTGCCAGTTTATTATCAGCTCTGATCCCAGAAGGCCTTGTTTAAAGCAAAAGACTGAGCTTTCCTGCCTGGCCTTGGAATTATGTACCTGTGAACCCCAGATCACATCTCAGCTGCCTGATACCTAGTGTAGGGGAAAACGTTTTTAGGAATTAACTGAGGTTTGTCCCCCCTTGTTTAAAAATCACACAAAAATCTTTAAACAAATTAGTCATGAGAATATTTAAAAATTTTACTCCACCTTGTTTCAAGAGGAAAGTCCTAGAACAGACCAACTCAAAGACTCATTAAGGAATTTATTGGAAGAGAGAATGGCTAGATGAATGATTCTCAAGCTTAACACTACTGACATTTTCAACCTGATGATTCTTAATTTGGGGGGCTGTCCTGTGCATTACAGGGTGTTTGTTAGTATCCCTGGGCTCTACACACTAGATGCTAGTAGCAACCCCCACTCCCCTCACCTGGTTGTGACAACCAAAAATGTTCCCAGACATTGCCAACTGTTACCCAGGAGGCCAAATTTCCCCTGGCTGAAAAGCATAGGGTTACATTATCAATGGTTGGCTCAAATCAAAAAGAAAAGAATGGTTGGTAAAGCTTATTAAATAATCTTAACAACTATCAGTTGGGTATATAGGTGACTGGGCTCCCAGAATAAGATTTTTTTTTAAGATTTTATCTATTTATTTGAGAGAGAGAGAATGAGAGATAGAGATCACGAGAGGGAAGAGGGTCAGAAGGAGAAGCAGACTCCCTGCTGAGCAGGGAGCCCGATTTGGGACTCGATCCTGGGACTCCAGGATCATGACCTGAGCCGAAGGCAGTAGCTTAACGAACTGAGCCACCCAGGCACCCCCCAGAATAAGTTTTAATCCCATTAAAATTCCTCAGGAAATGGCTTAAACATTTTATCAGGAATGTTATTTTTTCTCTCTGTGAACTATATCACACAGAAGCTCTGTCCCAGATCAGATCAGATTTGGGACAACCACCATGACAGACTTTTTATATTCATTATCCTCTCCCCAAGCACTTAGGCAAACACAATGATGGTTTTTCATATGTGCTGCTCTTAAGGAGAGAGAGATACAGCATGAAAAATAATCAGGCGGACTAATTTCTAAGTATTATTGTCAAATGCCTAGCAGGAGGGCGCCTGGGTGGCTCAGTTGGTTAAGCGACTGCCTTCGGCTCAGGTCATGATCCCGGAGTCCGGGGATCGAGTCCCACATCGGGCTTCCTGCTCAGCGGGGAGTCTGCTTCTCCCTCTGACCCTCTTCCCTCTCGTGCTTTCTATCTCTCATTCTCTCTCTCAAATAAATAAAATCTTTAAAAAAAAAAAATGCCTAGCAGGAGCAATCATGGGAAAGTTAAAGTAGAAAAGCCAGACCTTCTATTGTAAGAAGCAGGCCTTTTAAAAGACCAAAAAGGTGTTGAGCACAAAGTTTGAGAATCTGGAGCAAAGTAGAAAAAAAAATGCAAAATGCAGTATTTACACACAGAAAAAAAAAAAATGGTCAGAATACAGAGAAAGAATCAGACACAGGCAGTTATCTAAAAAGACTCTATTCCTGACCCCAACCAGAGTTAAAACACAGATACTGGAGAGGAGGCAGTGCATCAAGAGAAGCACCTACATTCCCCAGAGCAATGAGGGCAGGTATAAACAGACAGAGGAACTAAGTTACCCATGCCACTCCCAACCCAATCGGTCTCCATCAGCCCCCCAGGAGCATGGGTTCGGTAGGCACTGAGAAGAGAGCCGAGTGCCCGTGGCCAATTTATGGAGAGGAAGATGGTGCTGAACAGGGGCAAAATGACCCTCTAGGAGAGAGCTAGAGCTATAATTTAAGACAATTATAGAAGTTATTTAAAAACAGCATAAATCAGAGTGTTTCAAATCTTAAAAATGAGATAATTGGGCAAAAAAGAGCTGACAGAAGAAAAATTAGAACTACTACTAATAAAGCATGTCAGGAATTAAGAAGTACACAAGCACTAATAATAATGCCATACAAGAAATAGCAAAGTAGAAGAAGAAAATTTTAAGAACCAAAAGGAAGGGGCACCTGGGTGGCTCAGTTGGTTAAGCAGCCAACTCTTGGTTTCGGCTCAGGTCATGCTCTCAGGGTCCTGGGATCAAGCCCCAGGTCAGGTCCTCACTCAGCAGGCAGTCTGCTTCTGGATTCTTCCTCTTCTCTGTCCCTCCCCCAGCTCGTGCTCGTGTGCGCTCTCTCTCTCTCTCTCTCTCTCTCCCCCCTAAATAAATCTTTAAAAAGAAAAAGGAGAAAAAAAAGTCCACAGGAAATCTATTGTGAACATGTAATAACAGAATGAATATTGTTCCCATCAGCATTTCCTGAAACTCTCCCCCTAGAAAGTGAGGTTTTCTAGGATCTGGAGAGGCATTAGCAAAATGAATGTTCTTGAACGTTAATATGTACTCCCCTGTAGAACTGATTTTAGTTTAATTTTTATATGATGATACCATAAATTGCTACTTCATTAAGTTCTTTTTGTTTACAGTATCTTTCCCATTGATTCTTTCCGGCTATCCAGATACATAATCATATCATCTGCAAATAAGTTTTTTTCTTCATTTCAATTCTGATACCTCTAATTGTCATGTCTAAATTCACTGCCTACCACCTCCAACATAGTGTGGAGATGTTTGCCTTGTCATTTTAGCAGTAAATCCTCTAATGCTTGCCCACTGAGTAACACTGGCTTTAGGTGGAGGTATTTATTTTACCTTATTCAGAAGGTGTCCACCATTTTCTTTTATTGAACTAGAGTTGAATTATGTCAAATTTTCTGCATCTATGGAAATAATCATCTGATTTCTCTCCTTATTAAAATGATGATGATATTAGCTGATTTTCTAATATTGAGCTTTTACATTGCAGGAAAACAACTTCATTTGGTCATACTGTTTTTATTAATGGGCTAATGAATTCCTAATATTTAATTTAGAGCATTTTAATTTGATTGTCATAATGATACTGGTCTGTTTTATTCTGGGATACAAATTCTGTCAATTGATTTTTTCTTGAGTATATTTGACACACAATGTTACATCAATTTCAAGTATACAAAACTTTGTTTGGTTTTGAGACCAGTTTACTTTATAGAAAGAATTTGGAAAACTTGTTTTTAAACCATGCTCTGAAATAGTTTAGATACTATTAGGATAACTGATCTTTACAGTTTTAGTAAATTCCCATGTTAAACCATCTGGGCTTTATAGTGGAGTGCTCTTTGATTTTTCTATTTCATTTCTGTTAATGGGTCTATTTAGGTATTCCACAACTACCAGAAAATTGTATTACACCAGAAAACTATGCATTTTAAAGTTATTTGTAGAGAGTTGTGCGAAGTAATCATTTAGAGTTTTTAAAGCTTTCTTTCTTCCGAACCTCTACCTTGTACTTCCGGTTTTGTGTATTTAAGTTTCCTCTTTAATTTCTTTGTTAGTTTGGCCAATGGCTTGTCAATTTTGCTGATTTTTTTTTCCCCAAAGAACCAGTTTTTGGACTGACTAGTTCTCCCTTGTTTTATTTTGTATTCTAATTCATTATTTTCTGTTTTTATCCTTAATAATTTCTTCCTCCTGCTTTATCTCTTTGTAATTCTCTCTCTAGATTTCTGTGTATACTTTACTTCCATTGTTGTCCTGTTGTCAACTTCTATTGTCCTGTTCTGATATATTAATGGCTATGGAACCACATTCTGGAGATCTAACCTGATATAGCAACTAAAGAATATTACAAACACACGTGGGGGAGAGGTTAAATGGAGTTACAGCCATGCCATAATGCAGCCATGAAAATAAATGAGTTAAATCTATCTAGGTTGCCTGGTAGGAATTTCCATAAAGATTTATTTAGTGAGAAAAGCAAGGTGTATAAAAGACTATATAGTTTTCTCTAAAACAAAGTGACAAGCCTTTAAATACATACTCAAATTGTGATTACATGTCAATGAAAAAGGACAAGAGGGATAAAACATTAGTTATTTGGGGAAGAAAGGAGAGCATATGAAGATAAGAATGCATACAGAAAAATGCTCTTAAAATATGATGAAGAAAAATAACATGATTGCATTTAAGATAAATTATAAATATGTGAAAATATAAAGAGATACACAAAAAGATGGTCACTGCTATGTTAAATCCTGATACCTCAAAATGGTGTGATTTTAGGTGTTTTTAACTTTTTTCTTCACATTTATTATACTTAAAGAAAATGGCAAAAAATCTTTATGATATGAGGAAAACCTCTCACACTTAGACTCATCCCAGTTGATCCTCATTTCCACCAATATATATTTCCATATTTTTTATAATCTGTCTTATTTTCCATAAAGATTAAAAATCTCTCAAAGAGAAGCTGATTTTCCACCTGACATGATGAGGGCCAATAACTTCACTATTATATAAGTGGTGAGAGTGATATTTTTCCTTTTTGTCAGGAAAACCACAAAGATTTAGGAAGTGATTTAATAATGACATTTATTTTTAAAGTAAATATTGTATAGGAATGAGTAATCCTTCCATTAATCTCAAAAATGCTTAGAAATGTATTAGAGTTCCATGAACACTGGAATTCCACAGTTTTAGAACAGTATGGTAAATTACAAAAGATTTAGAGAAATCTCAGAAAGACCACTGAAAGATCCAAAAAATAAAATTTATGGGGGAAAATTAGAAGACAAAATTGTTCAGTAGAGTAGGTTAAGAGAAACTACATATAAAAGCCCCTTACACTGAAGAAGGAGGCCAGCTGGTTTCAATCTCCATTAATGATGTAACCAGAAGTTTGGGTGGGGGGGCGTGATGGGAGGGTATTGCAGCAGATGAGACTGGCTAACTACAAAGACCCCAGTGGCAAGATTTGTCAAACAGGGGATGAGTTACTAAGAGGGGTTGTGGGATTGCTTTTTCCTTCTCCTAAGGGGCCCTTCCCTCATCTGTCTGGAATGGTTTAAATGCAATCCAGCCTCGAGAGAGGTAAATGCCTTCATGACTTACAGGCTGCTCTTGGGCTGTATGTGTCAAAGACAAATTTGAACAAGAGTAGATTTAAAGCTGAAACAATTACATCCCCTTCCATCACTCTCCACCCCAGTGTCCAAAAATGGAATATTTACTGTAAAAGTTTATGAGGCAGCATGGCAAAGATTGGCTCCAGCAGGCAATTTAACAGAGAATGGACCATGGAACAGCATAAACCTGGCTCCAGTACACAGGATTTCAACAAAGAAATTTCACTGTGTCCTGTAAACCTAACTAAAATGTTTTTGCTGGTTTCCTAAACAATTTGTTTTACTTTGGACCATTCTATTGATATAGAATCTTACAAGCAGCTGTAGAGCAGAGTCTTTGTGCAAGATGATGGTATTATTTTGCAACCATATTTCATAAATAGTTGCTTGCTATTATCATTTGGATCCTGAATATTATTCAAGTAACCATGAAGAAGACATTAAAGATTATCCCATTAAAATATGGGATAAGGATCAAGGATTCACCACAAAGTAATGTGGAAAAACATCAAAATCAGGCTGAGAAATTTGTGAAGAGACCTAAAATGTCTTAAAAATAGCCAGTTTTTAATGGATCTGGATTTTTTAATAATTTTTAAACTTTTTTAAAAAATTTAATTGTAAAAACCACATAAAATTTATCAACTTACTCATTTTTTTAAAGATTTTCTTTATTTTTATTTGGGGAGAGAGAGAGGGAGAGTACGCACAAGCAGTGGGGAGGGGCAGAGGGAGAAGCAGACTCCCCACTGAGCAGGGAGCCCAATGCAGGACTCAATCCCAGGACCCTAGGATCATGACCTGAGCCGAAGGCAGACCCTTAACCAACTGAGCCACCCAGGCGCCTCCCATTTTTAAGTGTACAGTTCAGCAGTATTAAGTTTACTCACACTGTTGTGTATGATCTGTAGAACTTTTTCATCTTTGCAAAACAAACTCTATTTCCATTAAACAAAAACTCCTAATTTCTCCTTTCCCCCAATCCCTGGCAATCATCATTCTTTGTTTCTGTGTGTTTGACTCTTTAGATACTTCACATAAGTGGAATCATATAGTATTTGTCCTTTTGTGACTGGCTCATTTCACTCAGCGTAATGTCCCCAAGGTTCATCCATGGTGTAGCGTATGACAGGATTTCCATCTTTTAAGGCTGAACAATGTTCCACTGAATGTGTATACCACCTTTTTTAAATCCATTTATCTGTGGATGGACATATGGATATGGGTCCTAGTTTTTTAAATGTAACACAAAGTGTTTTAAGAAATAGGTCAGTTATTATGCTATTGTCATTCAGCTCCAAACCCACCCTTTTATACTGTTTCAAGCAAATGAGACTGTGACTGTAAATCCAATTTCTGCTGTGCCCACTGACTCCCTGTTAAGCTCTGTCAATAGGGGGCGCTAGATGGAGCATGCTAGGCCGGAGAAGGAGGTAAGAACTTGTGCCTTCCTGGCCCTTATGACTTCTGTACACTTGCACTCCCAGTGTCACCCCAGCAACATTCCTCACCTGGGCAGGCAATTCCTTCCAGCGCTGTCTCCAGCTGAAGGCAGTTTGCAGTCTTTCTAACACCTGCAGCCAGCCTCATCACACCCTCCTCAGGGACACCAACACCAGCAACGGCTGAACAGCTCCCTTTCCAGCTGCCTGAGTTGCACCTCTGTTCACTCCTTCTCTGAGTTTCTGCCTTTTGGTCTTCAACCCGAGGACCCGAGCCCCTGGCTTTGGTTAAGAGTAGTAGTTGCTTCCTGCAGTTGCTTGCCCTGAGATACATCAGTATTCTTTTCTTGCCTGGCCAGTTACACAGTTTATACCTTTATACCTACTTACCAACTCTCTGTATTAAATGCACCCTGTTCAAATAGCTGATTAGGTTTCTACCTGCTGACTGTACCTGAACGGATACAGAAATCATGCAACAAAAAAATGCCACCTGAAATTCAAGCATGGGCATGGCCAAATAATGGAGCAAACCTAGTCAGTCATTCCTACAATCAAAATGTAGATTACAGAACAGTAATGTAAGCTATGTTAAAAGGAAATGCAGTTTGGTGTGGGTGGGTAAAATCAGGACCACTTAACCCTGAGAGGAATCGTCGGGAAAGCTGAGGCAGGAGACAACATACCTGTGCATGAAACAGCACCAGGGAAGGGCTGGTTCTGGCCTCAAGCCTCCCCTGTGAGATGAGAAGCCTGCACCCTGCTCTCCACTCTGAATGCTTCTCCATGGTCATCCACAGAGTTAAACAAAAAGTGCATGTGTGTCCTATCTCCTTTACCTTCTGAGGTTCTCAAAGGAGCAACAAGTGGTGCCTGGGTGTCTCAGTTTGGTTGAGCATCGGACTCTTGTTTTGGCTCAGGTCATGATCTCAGTGTCCTGGGATCGAGCCCCACATCGGGCTCCACACTCAGTAGGGAGTCTGCTTGGGATTCTCTTTCTCTTCCTCTCCCTCTGCCCCTCTCCCTGCTCACATGTGCTCACTCTCTCTCTTAAAAAAAAAAAAAAAAAAAAAAGGAGCAACAAGGGAAATTTTGTCTTATGTTTCACTCTGTAACTCTTCCAGCACTGACGAGGGCCAGAGAGAATTTAGTTATTGGTCATCTACAATCTTGGCCTCTGTTCGCCACAAAATTCATTCATATGGGAGATGTATATGAGCTGCCATAGGGATAAATTCATGGGTGTTCATCAAATCATTAACACGGCCTACACAAGGACTATGTGTCAGGCATCGTCCTGATTGCTTCTTATCCCTTAACTCCAATTCACCACCACCATTTGGGGGATGCTCACAGAAATGAGGTTTGCAGAGAGTTAAGGAGATTGCCCAATGTCCTATGTGCAAGATCTAAGTTTCGTCCAACATAGGGCCTATGGTGCTCTCTACTGTCCCACACTACTGCCCATTTTTATGAGAGCAAATAAAATTTTACCAAAGTATTCCTACCAACTTATCTTCTATTATACTATTTCAGACATAATACTTAAGAAATAAAAATCTATTGTTTGCCTTTATATATTAAGAGACTCTTCCTTGGAAGTAAAAACTATTCATATTTGATAATAGTATGTATAAATGTAAAGTGATTTATACATTAAACTTTTGCAAAATTAGTGGACCCATTATGGCAGTAATTTTCTGGCAGGACTCTGTTTTTAAAAAGTGTGCAAATATACTATAACCATGTGATCCCCCCCTCTAGGAATATATACCAGAGAAAATATCACATCACCTAGTCCAGAAGAATTTTCACTGAAGTTTTGTAGTTGAAGAAAGCAAGCAATCTCAGTGCCCATACTAGGGGATCAGACAGGTAAAATGTGATGTATGCATGTTATTTTTATGCTGGAAAGCTTAAAAAAAAAAAAAAAAACTTATTTCCCAGACTCCCTTGCAGCTAGTACTCTGGATCTGACCGAGGCTACTGTCAGGTGTTGTTTCATGGCATCTGGACGGCAGCAGGGAGGTGGAGCCTGGGATTCTGTGGCTTCTGCTGGTTCTGCTAGCAAGTGTCCTGAAAATGGCAGTTTCTGCTGCCAGCGCTTCCTGACCCTACCGGTCTCCTAGTTGTGGCAGGGCCCCTTGATTTTTGGCACCAGCAGCTTTATAACTCTGTAGTTTCTTGTTAGCCTTTGGGCCATTAAAACAATTCTTTGAGCTCAATTTTTAACCTTCTCAACAATTCTATAAACTATTTATTAACCTGTACCAAATCCATTTACTCTCAAACTGAAGAGAAAAATTTCTGTTCCCTGCCATGATCAAAAGCATCACATCACTGTCTACCTTTAAAAGGATGCCTTGGATATAGCTTGTCAGGACCTGTGAAGAGCAATCTGAATTTCCATAGAGGAATAAACAGTTTGGGGCAGTTTTTTGGCTGTCCCTCCTCCTTCTTTTGCTTAAAATAAAACTTTGGTGTCTAACATGTTTCATGGTCAGTAAAATTGGTGTTAAAAATAAAGCTTCTTAAAAATAAACATGCAAGGATGTCTCCTATGAGCTATATTCACAAAATGTTTACAAATACAACCTATCTACATCACTGGGCACAAATATGACTTTATTTATACCAATATACTTTGTGCAAGACTTGTAGGCACCTCAAGGAAAACCTTGAATCATGTCTGCTTATTTCTATTTTACTTTATAGTCCAAGCTAAAATTGAATACACTTTGTCTAGTTTTACTTAGCTTATGTAAAACTAACGGTGGAATTTCAAAAATCTTAAGGAAGCTTCCCAGATTCCTCTCCAGCAAAACCAACAGCCATACTGCTATCTGGGATCTATGCTGTGTTCCTATTCTTACAAGGCATTTTCTGCAGTCCTTTTCCAGATCGAAACAGCAATTGTCAACACCTAAGGAAGGGGGCAACAGCATTTAAAGCTAGTTTTACAAAAAGAGTGCATTGTTTTATAGAAACAGCACATTCCCTTCACAAGGACTGGAGAAGCGGGGACTAGAAAAGAGAACCGAGAAGCCAGTGGAAGAAAGGCCCCACAGGATGGCTACAGTTAGTTACCTAAGCACTGTACCTACTGCCCAGGTGGCCCCAACATCGATTATGGACCTGCACTTTGGGATAGTTTTCTCTCACCTCTATTTTTTTTTTTAAGATTTTATTTATTTATTTGAGAGAGAGAATGAGAGAGAGAGAGCATGAGAGGGGGGAGGGTCAGAGGGAGAAGCAGACTCCCCGCTGAGCAGGGAGCCCGATCGGGACTCGATCCTGGGACTCCAGGATCATGACCTGAGCCAAAGGCAGTCGCTTAACCAACTGAGCCACCCAGGCACCCCTCACCTCTATTCTTAATGTGGCAGCTAGTTGTACTTTTGGAAAGGGTTTGGAAAAAAAAAAAAAATTCTGTTCTCATTTGCCAAATGGAAAAGGGAAAATTCAAGATTCCAGAAAGAAAAAGTGATAATACCAAACCCTAACAGCATTGCTTTTATTATTGGTTTTAAATCTTAAATGTTTGAACTTGAGAATGAAAAATCTGCATATGAGTGCCCACCCCACTACTTATTAGCTCTGAGACCTTGGTCAAGTCACTCAAAACAGGTTTCTGTTCTTTTACTGTGGAGATCATTGGTTTCTGTTCTAATCCCAGGACCAGGGTTAGAGCAACATACAGTATTATATGTGAAATCTCCGTAACTGGAGAAGAATCACAACTGTCAGGTATTAGCATAGAAATGTTACATTCTTGTCATCCATGTGATGACTGCCACGTTCTGAAAACAGCATCTGCTCCAAAAACTGTTGCTAACAGACACCGATCATATTTTCTTTAGTAAATATTTATAAGTCATAAGCATTTGTTGAGTGACCATATGTATGAAGTACGGCAGGCTCTGCAGGAGGCGGGCTGATTAAAGCCACAAGGCAAATGCATGACATGGTATTGCACAGAGCCAGAAGGAAAAAGAACAGATGCTTCTTTGCTTCATCATCTGTATTTTTCACTCAAAATATGGCAACTAAACTGTAATCACTTTTGAAATCCCTTGCAGGTGTTTTATTTGGCTTCTCTTCACTAGCTCCAGTGACTTTCCATATTCTGGAATCTGTGGTAATGGCTGATAATAATACGTGGTGACAGTAATTAAATTATGAAAGGGAGAAAAATGTGTGTCGTGGCTGTTCTCAATGACTACAAAACATAAATCTTGTATCTACCGTGATATTAGAACCATCTAGTAATGGATGCTGTGGTAATACCCAGTGTCCTAACGGATTCATTGATGTTTTTCCACAGTCATTTCACTGGCTTGGTGCATCTGTGTTAGTACCTACACAGCCCTCTAATGCATACAGATAGCAATTTCTGGGCCTAGGAACAACTTTAAAACATGAAAGAATGGGGAAACAATTTCAAAAGATATATCAAGCATTTTCTCTTTTCCTTCCTCTTTTTCTAGGATACTGACAGAAGATTCTCAAATGACACAGAAATATAAACTTGGTTGTTTATCTTATGCTCATTAGAAATTACTTTTCAAATTCAGTTAATTAGAATACTATTTACATGTATAGTACACAGGGTCTTATTTGTTTTTTCTTCTAAATTTGAAACAAACGCTCTGAACTCTTGAAGTAATTTCTGGGCTAATACTTTATAAAATATTTCTTAAGACTTCACTATCTCAAAGCAAATAACATTAGAAAGGAGAAATCTTGCCAAATTTAGAATCTTTGTATTTTGATGTAGACAATCCGACTGCCTGGGAAGTGTCCTCCTAAGGATTATACAAAACACATGTTATTTCACTAGTCCAAAAATCTTTTCCTAATATATTTACCAATCTTAGGGTGGAAACTACTTTTTTTAAGAAAACTTTGTAGCTACTAGCAGAAGGCACCAAAGCATAGAGGAAGAGCATAGAGAAGAAATAGTCTGGCTTCTCTCTACCCTTTAAGGGCCTGTAAGTGCTTCCATTGGCTAACTCCAATGGAAGCCAGGCATCAAGACAACCAGAGTGATGCACTGTGTCTTCATGAGCTCCCGGAGCCCAGGTCAGAGAAGGCAGGGAAGATCTGGTGAAAGGGGAGTATATTCAGTACCAAAGGACAATAGAAATGTTACATTCAATCATGGTGTATTCCTGAGCCTTGATCCAGACCTGCTAAGTCAGCAAGGTGGGGGGAGGGGGGACACGATGCAGAGACAAGGCAACGAGCTGGGTTTTAACAAATCCATCAGTGATTCTGATGCAGTGTGATTCTCAAACTCTCACCAGCCAGAAATTTGCATTTTTTAAAGATTTGCTTGTTTGAGAGTGCACACACGCGTGTGTGCGCAAAAGTGGGGAGGGGCTAAGGGAAAGACTCTCCAGCAGACTCCGCTAGAGGAGGGCCAGACGCAGGTCTCCACCAGGGGACTCAACTGGTGGGCTCCACGTGGGGCTCAATCCCATGATCCTGAGACCAAGATCTGAAGCAAAATCAAGAGTCGGAGACAACCTACTGAGCCACCCATGTTTAGGTTCCCAAGAGATGCTGATACTATTGGTCTGGGGATCACATGTTAAAAACCTGCTCTGCAGTATTTTTAAAATCCTGTTATCACTGTAAGAGTCTGACAAGCCAAACAGACTTCCCCACATAATTTGACTAAAATGATCAGTCACCAAATAATCTCTTTGTGGATTTTCTCTTTCATACAGATAGTATGTAGCAAATAGCTAGGAGTATAATAGCATTTCATCCTACCACAGGAAAGCTCTCAATTGGTATTTCAATAGTATTGTGCTTTTCCCAAAAAGCTGGGTCTTGAAACCTCTTGTATATGTTCTGCTGCTTATAGTGTTTCTTTATGCACATTCCCCCTTATCAAGCTACTTCAGGCTCTGTTTGGCTCCACCATTTTCCATGGGTTGTAGACATGGAGAGAGATAAAACTTGGTTCCAGGATGGCTCCAGCATTGTAGCACAAAACTTATAAATGCCACGCGAGTAATTTTATAGTAGGAAAATTCCTTAAGCAAAGTTGAGAGCAAGATTGCCAATTTGCAAAATTCCAGGGGAGTACCACTCATATTGTTGCAGAAGGGTGGTGCCTGAAGTTGCACTGTGTACCACCTACATGCCCTTAACAATAACCCAGATTGAGAATTAGACAACGATATTGCTACCACTTCCACACATACATTTAGTACTTTCTTTTATTCCTGACCTTTAGTTGCGGTGCCTAAAATTAACCATCTTTCCCTCTGCCCTAAGAAGAGAGCCCTGATAGTATGCTAATGACTTCATGTAATATAGAATAACTACTCCTACATTTGAGTAGCTGATACTTTTGGGGTGTCTTTCCAGCCATGGTCTTCTAAAACTGCCTTCTTACCCAAAGGATTGGACCACTACCCCCATACCCATACTATAAGATATAAGCTCCTGGGCATAGTTAATTAGATCATAGGTGGCACTTGACAAGAAAGAGGCTAGACTGGCTGGCTCGTGGCCAACAAAAATCTTTGCCAAGAATTTGAACTAAGAGATATAGAGACTAAGAGTATTGAGAACTGAATCATATCAATAAAAAGCATTAGCAATAAAGTTCAATGAAGCGCTAAATTTCCTGAAACTCCCACTCTTTCTGAAATCTAGCAGCTTTCGTTGATTCTGTAAGGTACTCTATTGTCCTTTGGTACTGAATATACTCCCCTTTCACCAGATCCTCCCTGCCTTCTCTGACCTGGGCTCCGGGAGCTCATGAAGACACAGTGCATCACTCTGGTTGTCTTGATGCCTGGCTTCCATTGGAGTTAGCCAATGGAAGCACTTACAGGCCCTTAAAGGGTAGAGAGAAGCCAGACTATTTCTTCTCTATGCTCTTCCTCTATGCTTTGGTGCCTTCTGCTAGTAGCTACATCCCTCCCCAACTATAATTCCTACTAGGCAATCCCTTAAGGTTTCAACTCTCAGCAGGCTCTAGTAACACTCTTTTCTCCCTTCTCCCTTTAGCCCTAGAAGTGGTACTGGTTTCCCACTCTTATTGGTCTCTGGGTATCTCACCATCCCCTGCTTACTTCTTTAACTCTGCCCATACCTTTGTAAGCATTCCTTTCACATGAGCCATCTGAGTGAATTCTATTTCCTGCTAGAATCCTGAGACTTTCCAATAAATGTTCCTATTACTAGCAATAATAGTATTTGCTTAAATAAGTTATGATTGGACCATGGCACTTGCAAACATACATGACTAAAATATGCTACCCTTTATAGGGGGATTCAAAATCCCAAAAGATGTTACCACTTTCAGGTAAACATGGTAGATTTATCTTTCTTTACAAAATTCCATTGAATAGCAGAATAAAAATATTCAGAGTGGACCAATCCACAAAATAGGAGAGAAGGCAACAGTGAACTAAAGATGGCAATGGGGTTTACTAAATAAATGGAGTGATGACCAAATTAACACAACACAGGAAACCAGTCTAGCAGAAGGGGATGCTAAGAGGCAAACTGATTCCCCCAATCCACAACCCTGAGAAGCTAAGGACTTAAAGTACCAAGAAAGGGGTAGGAGAAGAGACTTGACTCTAACCAGAGAGATTGGTTGAAAGCCTGTGGATATGAAGTTACTGAAACTCCAGCTCTCATTCCCCACCCACCAGGAAATTTTTGCTCTCAAGACATGTAACCAGGGTGCCTGGGTGGCTCAGTTGGTTAGGCGACTGCCTTTGGCTCAGGTCATGATCCTGGAGTCCCAGGATCGAGTCCCGCATCGGGCTCCCTGCTCAGCGGGGAGTCTGCTTCTCCCTCTGACCTTCCCCCCCAATCCTGCTCTCTCTCTCTTTCTCATTCTCTCTCACAAATAAATAAATAAAATCTTAAAAAAAAAAAAAAAAAAAGACATGTAACCAGAGGGCGCCTGGGTGGCTCAGTCAGTTAAGCATCTGCCTTCTGTTCGGGTCATGATCCTAGGGTCCTAGGATGGAGTCCCCTGTCAGGCTCCTGGCTCTGCAGGAAGCCTGTTTCTCCCTCTGCCTCTCTCTCTGTCTCTCATGAATGAATAAATAAAATCTTCAAAAAAAAAAAAAAAAAGATGTAACCAGAACTTGTGAAAGATGGGTATGTAAAGTATGGAAATCCGGGGACTATAAGAGAGATTGAATAAGAGACCCTCTCCCATACACACAACCCCTAGGTCTTTCACTTATTCTACTTGCAGAATTCTAGCAGGCAGAAGGGATTGGGGAATTCTCCTCTGAGAAAATGACCTACCCAGAAAGAAGATGTCCAAGTACTGACAATTGAGAATCCAACAAAAGGCCAGATTTATGCTTGTTCACTACAAAGAGCAACCTATAGGTTGAAAAGCCCCACTATTACACAAAGAAAAATGTCTTCTCAGTGCCTTACTCATGTGTGACCAGAAAACCAGAGGAGAACCACTCTGGCATCTTGCCTAGCCTTCCATTTAAAGATCCCCACAGGGCCGCCTGGGTGGCTCAGTTGGTTAAGCATCCAACTCTTGATTTCGGCTCAGGTCATGATCTCAGGATCTTGGGATCAAGCACGGAGTCTGTTTGTCCCTCTCCCTCTTCTCCTCTCTCTCACTCTCAAATAAATAAATAAAATCTTTAAAGATCCCCACATATCATAAGCACAAAAAACTCAATGTATTAAAGAACACATGATGCCTCTCACTTTGGACTTATCATAGCCAGTGCAGTAAACTATAACCATTTGCATCGTACATGTCTTGAGTAAAAATGAATTTGACAATATACCTGAGAAATTAAATTTTCACTTTCTTACATTAACTTATATTTTCTAATGAAAATATGTTCAAATTATATACACTTTGAATACAACTATGACTATTTTTAATTCTTTAGATTACTGGCAATAATATAAATTATGCAAAAATCTTCCCTACAACACCATAATTAGTATCTTTGTTGAAATAAAAGCAAAAAAAT
Organism: Zalophus californianus; assembly: GCF_009762305.2. Classification (NCBI taxonomy): domain Eukaryota; kingdom Metazoa; phylum Chordata; class Mammalia; order Carnivora; family Otariidae; genus Zalophus; species Zalophus californianus. The sequence goes on along the minus strand of NC_045597.1, from coordinate 158,345,530 downwards.
AATTTGGAGGATATATAATAATTCACAAATTATGTCTTTATTTCATTACTTGTCCAGACATCTATAGATCTATAGAACACACAGACATGAACTATAATAATTAAATTCAATCATCTTTGATGTTTTAATGACTTCTAGTCATATGAAAACCAGCTTTACATACTTACAAAATTGTTACTGCCACAATTTTGGAAGTATACTTATCAAGGTGAGAGAATTGAACAGTTTGTTGGCTGGAATTATAATTTCTAAATATTTAAATATATGGTATATAGGCTTCCATATATAGTCTTGTGGTGACCCCACAATATTAGGGACAGGCCTGAGCCAAATCACTGGATATTTGAAGAAAGCCTCAATAAGGAAATGAAAAATGTAAAACAAAAGAATATCAAGGATAAAAAAAAATGCAGATGTCAAAACTCCTTAAAAATTCTATATGATTAATACTCTCAGAAAACTAAGAGAAGCCACTGTATCCATAAAAATAAAAAAGATCAAGATCTTCTTTATTATTTGAAATCAGATGAGAAGGATCTCTTCAAAAGAGAGAAAGCCAAATAAAAAGTTCAGAATACACACTGCTCAAAACTCAGCAGTAAAAATCAAACAATTCAATTGGAGAATGGGCAAAAGATAGGAACGGACGTTTCACCAAAGAGGATATACAGATGGCAAAGAAACAAATGAAGAGATATTCAACATCATGTAAATATAAGTTGAAACCATAAGGAGATGTCATTATACATCTACCAGAATGTATTAAATAAAAAATAATGACAATATCAAATGCTGATGAGGACGCAGAAAAGATCGATCACTCATTCAGTGCTGGTGTGAAAGTAAAATGGCACATCACTCTGGAAAACAGTGTAATAGTTTTTTATAAAACTAAACATGCAGCTACCACACAATCTCGCAATAGCACTCTTGTACATTTGTCCCAGAAATATGAAAAAATTATGTTCACACAAAAATCTGTGCATGAATTTTCATAGCAGGTTTATTAACAGCCTAACACTGGAGACAACCAGATGTCCTTCAACAGTTGAATAATTAAACAAACATGCTATGGAATATTACTTAGGTCTAAAATGGAACAAACAACTGATAACGAATCTTGAGGGAATTGTGCTAAGTGAAAAGAGACAATTCCAAAAGGTTACACACTGTATGATTCCATTCAGAACATTCTTGAAATGACAAAATTATATAAGCGGAGAACAGATTAGTGGTCACCAAGGATTAGAGCTGAGGTGGGTAAGAAAAGTGGGTGTGGCTATAAAAAGCCTAGACGAGGGATGCTTGTAGTGATGGAAAAGTTCTCTACTTGACAGTTTTAATACCCTGGTTATAATATTGTACTACAGTTTTGCCAAATATTATAATTAAGGAAAACTGGGTAACAGGTACACAGGATCTCGCTGTATTAATCTTTACAACAGGACATGAATCTACAATTATCTAAATTCAAGGAAATCTAGAAAATGGAACATAAAGACATGTAAATAGGATACAGGGGATTAAAAAGAAAAATTGGAGGACTAATCAGCCCCAAGTGAGCCCTGAAGACACAAGTGACATGAAGAAATGGCCCAAATATCCATGGTCCCCACTCCTGCTACACTGCCTCTCTCTTGCAGTCTGCACCTATGGCTTCATGTGGAGTTCCCTATGATCACTTGACCGAGGAAGAGAAAATTCAGGCCGGGCATGTACAGGTGTGCATGATATGCAGGTACCACTTGAAAATGGACAGCTGCAGTACTCCAGCCCCTCCCTGAGACATCCCTGAAGTTCACTGATAAGGGAAAGTCCTCTTAGTGGGCAGAAATTAGAGCAGTGCACCTCACTGTTCACTTTGCTTGGAAGGAGAAATGGCCATATGTGTGATTATATACCAATTCATGGGCTTTGGCCAATGGTTTGGCTAAACAGTCAGGGACTTAGAAGGAACATGGTTGGAAAAGTAGTGACAAGGAAATCTAGTAAAGACAGACGTCTCAGAATGGGTAAAAACACGAAGGCATGTGTATCCCATGTGAATGCTCACAAAAGGATCACTCAGCAGAGGTTGATTTTAATAATCAAGAGACTAGAATGACCTGTTGTGTAGATTCCAGTCAGCCTCTTTCCCCAGCCACTCCAGTCATCTCCCAATGGGTTCAAAGTGCTTTGGGTTCTGCATTTCTGGAAAACCTTAATACAAAAGGCCCAAGTGTCCTTAAAATAAATGAAAAGCCTCACAGGCAATCATCCCCATCAATAACCATGAAGCGTCTGACATTTTACCAAACTTGCAAGCAAATGGATAGCCTGCTATAGTTTCACAGATTCTGGCAGAGACAAAGAGCTCTTTTACAACACAGCAAACAACATGAGTTTCATATTCATATTGTTCTCCTTGATCCCCAAGTCCCATGGGGGCAACACAGAGCAACCCAGGTGGACACTGCACATGCTGTGGGTTTGTGCCACAGCTAAGAAAACCTGAGCTTGGGAAAACCCTTCTTTTATAGGCTTCAAACAAACCTGCCCAAACTTTGTACCAAAGAGTGACGCTGTCTTTATTATGCTGGATAGAAAACAAAAGAGGCCCTCTGTTAAAGAAAGATACACTATATCTTCCAAGGCTGTTGTCTATACAAACATCTTTGAAAAGATAGAATGAAAGGCTATCAGTGCCTCAGCTCACAAAACATGTAGAAATGCTAGAGACCCATGGAGAATTATCTCCCAACAAGAAATAAAGAGAAGATTCTAAATGTTTCCATAAGGAAAGAGCAAGTCTGTTCAAACTTTTAACTACCAACCCTAGAAGCTAGAAGACAAGAAAACAATGCCAAAAGTCTAAGGGAAATTATTTTCAACTTAAAATGCCATACTTAGTCAAAATATCAATTAAGTAACAGAATAAAAATATCCTTAGACACAAAAATTTTTGTAAATTTCTATGCATTTTTTTAAGAATTTTTTTATTTATTCATTTGAGACAGAGAGATACAGAGAGAGAGAGCAGGAGCAATGGGGAGAGGCAGAGGAAGAGGGAGAAGCAGACTCCCCGCTGAGCAGGGAGCCTGATGTGGGGCTCGATCCCAGGACCTGGAGATCGTGACCTGAGCTGAAGGCAGACTCTTAACCATCTGAGCCACCCAGGTGCCCTTCTACGCACTTCTTACAGAAGACTACCAGGAATCTGTGCAGCAAATCAATTGAATATAGAAGGGGAAGAATAGGAGACCAATATATAAAAGATTCAACACAGGTGATCAGAAGAGATAAATTCCAAAATGATGGTGAGAAGGGCGCCTGGGTGGCTTAGTCGGTTAATCATCTGCTCAGGTTGTGATCCCAGGGTCCTGGGATCAAGCCCCATGTCAGTCTCCCTGCTCGGCAGGGAGTCTGTTCCTGACCTCTCCTCTGCTCCTCCCCACTGCTTGTACTCTTTCTCTCTCTCTCTCTCTCTCTCTCTCAAAATAAATAAATAAAAATCTTAAAATGATGGTGAGAGAAATCCCACGATAACTGTGCAGCAGGACATAAGCGCATCCACCATAGAATGAAAGAGAAGAGAGGACTCTGGAGGGAGAGATCAGGTGGCAGGAGGGTGTGAAGGAGGGAGAACTGAAAGCTTTTATTTTAATTGACCATTTGGAAAATTGTATTGACAGGAGCTGACAGACCTACTTGAATTTGGGGGCTAACTACTAATAGGTATGTTTTGAAAACTAAGCAAATGAAAAAAGTTGAAGCAGTTAAGTCCAGGAAAAGCAGAGTTATGAAAAACATAACAGTGCAGCATCTGACTAGCAGAGAATAATATTAAATAGCCAAAATAATTCAAATAAATGCCAGCTATTGAATAATTAATTGTGCTGTAACTACATTGGGAAGATGCATAAAAAAGAATTGGAAGTGATACTTACATAAAAGCTAAATTCTTGTCTACTAGAATTCAACAAATGGTATCTAGAATTAACAACTAAAAGAAGTGGCAATGAAAGGATTTCATCTAAAAATGTGGAAGTAATAGTAGCAATAGTTAAAAACGTTGAGGGTGTTTTCTTCATCAGGGAGTGGAACCAGGAATGTGTCTGAGTAAGGCCAGAAAAGACTTCTGGGGAAGGCAGTAATAGTAAATAATTTTCTCATTGATTTCAAACTTATTTGTAGCTTTAATTTATTCATCTCTATTTCAAATTTATCTTTAAATTCCATGACTTTTAAAAGCATATGTCTATCTGACTCAGATGAAGGGAGGGAAAGGAAAGGTGGAAAGGAAGCAAACTAAAAGATCTCAGAGCCTTAAGCCAGTATTTTTCAAACTAGGTCTTACGGAGCTCCAGGTACAGATGGAGATGTTTTAGGCCCACCATTCTCTCAGTCACTAAAGTACCTCTCTTCTCCTTTGTTTTACACACTAGAGTCCCATGCAGGTTCATCTTAAGATACTTCATCTATTAAAATATAAATAACATAATGAATAAAATGGAAACCCAAAGTAATAATTTAACCTAACAAAATACAGTAGTGAAATGAAATAAAAATATAAAATATACTCAGAAAGTACAACCTTAAAACAAATAACAGTAATAAATTCCTAATCATAGGATATCATATATCCAAAATGGGCTAGTACAGTGATAATTTGAAGGTAAATGGTGATTTTTTATTGTTCTTGTATTTTTTTATTTAAATTCAATTAGCCAACATATAGTACATCAGTTTCAGATATAGGGTTCAGTAATTCATCAGTTGCATATAACACCCAGTGCTCATCACATCACATGCCCTCCTTAATGCCTGTCACCCAGTTACCCCATCCCCCCACCCACCTCCCCTTCAGCAACCCTCAGTTTGTTTCCTGTAGTTAAGAGTCTCTTGTTCTTTTAAATCAACCTACACTGGCAATACATAGAGCAAGTTGTCCAACAGACCAGTTGTAATTCTTCTCAGAAAGGAAAACATTCTCTTCCACCTTTGTCCTTTATTTATATCCACCAAATCTTACTGATGGATTTTTAAGTGAAGATCTTTTGATTGCAAGTGGCATAAGTTTGATTCAAATTAGCTTAAGGGGAAATAAAATGGAACATATTGACTTGCGTAACTAAACTCAAGAGTAGATTTGTAGCTAGGTGGATCTAGCAGCTCAAATATCAGGTTTCAGCTAACAAATCTTATTCTCTCTCTCTGTCCCCCAGCTCTGCTTCTTCTATACTAACTTTGTTCCAAGGCAAGTCCTCCACTCAAGGCATGGAATTCCAAACTTATATCCAAGAGTCCCTGTTACCCTCCAAAAAGGAGCTACTCTTTTCTAAGAATTCTATAAAATTTCCAGATTTGGTCCTGAATCAGCCAACCCAAACTGTGTACCCTTCTGTAAATCAAAGCTCCCTAGATCCACATATAACACTGCAAATGGAGAATAAAAATAGAGGACTGAGTAAATTCTGATTTATTACTAAGTATTTAATACCATTATAAAGGGTATTAGGATTCTGGTTACCAGTTACAACATGTAGGTTTGCTCCCCACACCAAGCAATTCTCAAGCAATTCAAATCAATTCTGATACTATCTACCTATTGATAGCATTAGATCCCAAAGGTTAAGGGCTCAATCTTATAAGACTGCCCCCAACACTTCAGATGGTAATCACAAGTCCAGGTTGTCACTGGTGCTTCCAACCAACCTGCTATAGACTGGAGGTCAATGATCCTCCTCTTTGTGTTCAATGAATTCTCTAAAGCAGCTCACAGAACTCAGAGAAACATTTTTCTTACTAGATCCCCAGTTTATTGTAAAAAGACAGGACTCAGGAGCAACCAGATGGAAGAGATGCATAGGGCAAGGTATGTGGGGAGGGGCACAGAGCTTCCAGGCCCTCTCCAGGTGTGCCACTCGCCCCAAATCTCCACATGTATACAACCTGGAAAATCTTCAAACCCCCTCCTTTGGGGTTTTTCTGGAGGATTTATTACATAGACACAATTGATTAAGTCATTGGCAACAGGTGATTGATACAACTTCCAGCTCCTCTCTCTTCCCTACCAGTTGGGGTGAGGGATGGGGGCAGGGTGAAATTTCCAACCCTTTAATCGCATGGTAGATTCTCCTGGCAACCAGCACCCATCCTAGGTGCAGTTCAAAAGTCACCTCATTAACCTAACAAAAGACATCTTCATTCCTCACATCACTTGGGAAATTCCAAGGGTTTTAGGAGTTCTGTGCCAGGAACAAGGACAAAGACCAAATAAATAAATAAATAAATATAAATATAAATATTATATATTCCAATATACATATTGGAATATGTATATATAAGTCACCCCATCACAGTTTTTTTTAAGTATTTTCTATGTGTTTGCTCCTTCTATCTTCTAGAAAGAGCTCACTAATCTTCTGTCTTCACTGCTTCTGCCTTATAATCTCCCAAACATTCTGCTTCTTACTGAAATATAGTTTCCACTCCTAATACCTCTTGCCAAGGGCAGGAATATGTTCCTTAATACATACCTTATACTTTAGATAATCCTTTAACACTGATGACCATTTCCTCCTAGAATTTTTATACGTATAAAAATTTTAGAGGTGCAAACTGGAGGCTTTTTTTTTTTTAGAAATACTCTTTTCACTTAGATTTCATAACACTACACTCCAACCTCTCTAGCTCTCCTTTTCAGTTTCCCATGTGAGCTCTGTTTTCTAGGTTAGTATTTTTCAACGTTTTTATCCCTAAGCCCTCCTCCCATTCTATATCTTTTACATTGGCAATCTCTTCTGCATCTATTATTTTAAATACTAAATTTTAGCTAAATGACTAACTGTATCTTCCACCCCAATCTTTCTGAAATTCGGAAACTTTGCCAGAGACTGTAGATGTTCAACAGTATCTATATTCTCCTGTTCTTTAAGAACACAGAGCTAGGATGTATTTTTTGGCCACATTTGCAGTTCAGACTGATTATGTGGTAGGTTCTAGACAGTAGAAATTAGAGGAAGTGATATTTCCCACTTCCAGGGCTAGCCTTCCCACTTCCCCCACCCCGCCCCCACGACACACCTGCCCACCCTTGCAATACTCATCCTGTCAGGTGAGTGAAAGAATGTCAGGCAACTAGAAGAAAGTCTAGATGGAAAGTCTAAATTATTTTATGGAGCAGACTCCATTCCACCACTCCAGCCCACATTGTACTTTTAAGTGAGAGAGAAATAAACTTTTATTGTGCTAAATTACTAAGCAGTGGTCTGCTTCAGCAGCTAATATTATTTAACTAAACAGACCCACACACCTAACTGGTTCTGTAGCTTTGTCAAACTCAACCAGATACAAAGCAACCTCATCATCTTCTTTCCCTCCCCCTCACCACCTAAACCCCTCCAGCTCCGATCTCTGTGACTATCTCATCCAGTTAATTAAAAGAGATTAAAAATTCACTTCAAAGGGAAATCTGCCAGTGTTGAGTCCTTCCTATTCTGTGTTGAGCAGGGCCAATTATCAGGTGATCTCTGGACTCAAACCAACTTTTCTCCATGCCAGCTGGCACCACCGTCCTTCCAGGTATCCTCCACAGGCCAGATTACTGCCATGGCCTCTTAATGGCTTTTCTTGCTTGTATTCTTGCTGTTCTCCATTCTCCACAGTACAGCCAGATTGATCTTTGAAAAATGCAAATATAACCCTTACTCTTTCATTATTCTGAGGATAAAGCCCAAATGCTTTAACATGACTTGAAAGGCTGTATATTACTTGTTTCTTGCATCTCTCTCCAAGCCCATCCTATGTCACATTTCATCCTCTACCATACTGAGTATCTTTCTGTTTCTTGAACAAATTATAGACTCTGCACTTCCTTCTGTTACTGTCTTCTACTAGTAAGCTCAGTGATGGCACTGACACCATCTAATTTTGATGTTGTTGTATTTCCAGACCATTTGGTATAAGGTAGCATTCAATATTTGTTGAATGTCTGACAGACTAAGCCTGTTTGACCATAGACAATACCTATGGGAATACCCCAAATAAAGACTGATATCTGAATTCTCAGTCACAACAATATACATAAATAAGAACAGCAAAAACAACAGTACTTTTGAGATAGTAATCAATTAGTTAGGGTAAAAGGTAGGTATAACAAAGAGATTTATAAAGAGAATGGCTTAAAGAACAAAAACATTTATTTCCCTCATATAACAGTCCTGATGTGGGTTATCCAGGTTGTCAAGGCAGTTCTCCATGTGGACACTCAGGAACCCAAGTCCCTCCACTCACACTGCTCCTCCACTCTTAGGGATAGTATCACTATCAACATGGTCAAAACTGTATCACTATGGGTTCAAGCCAGTGGGAAATGAGAAGAAAACATGAAATAGAAGGGAACATACAGGAGAAAAGAATATACAGGATGTATCAGTCAGGATTCCAACAGAAAAATAGAACTAAGAGAATATATATTAAGAGATTTATTGCAAGGAATGGGTTTATGGGATTATGGCTAGGCAAGTTCAAAATCCATAGGGCAGGCTCTCTGGAAGGACAGGCTGGAAATTCTCAGGCAGAAACTGAAGTTTCAGTTCCCACATAGAATTTCTTCTTCCTCAGGGCACCTGGGTGGCTCAGTCGGTTAAGCGGCTGCCTTCAGCTCAGGTCATAATCCCAGGGTCCTGGGATCGAGCCCCGCATCGGGGGGGGAGGGGTCCCTGCTCAGCAGGGAGCCTGCTTCTCCCTCTCCCTCTGCCTACTTGTTCTCTCTCTGTATCTCTCTGCCAAATAAAAAATAAATAAATAGATAGATAGATAGATAGGGCACCTGGGTGGCTCAGTTGGTTAAGCGACTGCCTTCGGCTCAGGTCATGATCCTGGAGTCCCAGGATCGAGTCCCACATCGGGCTTCCTGCTCAGCAGGAAGTCAGCTTCTCCCTTTGACCCTCTTCCCTCTCGTGCTTTCTATCTCTCATTCTCTCTCTCTCTCAAATAAATAAAATCTTTTAAAAAATTAAATAAATAAATAAAGAATTTCTTCTTCCTCAAGAAAATATCAATTCTCTCTTAAAGACTTTCAACTGATTGGATAAGTCCAATCTCAAGGATAGTCTCTTTTTACTTAAGGTCAATTCAGATATTAATCACATCTACAAAATATCTTTACAGCAACACCTATATTTGTGTTTTATTGAATAACTGGGGATGACAGCTTAGCCCAGTTGACCAACAGAACTGACCATCAGAGGAGAGGAGAACATAGAGAAGAGACAGAGAAGAGAAGAACACCTAGAGGAGTACTGCCCACTGCCTTGAGTTCTAGGTGAAATGGACACATTTACTCCCAGTCACATTCCATTATGACACCTTAGTCACATGGGTACACCTGACTGCAAGAAAGTCTGAGAAATGTAGTCCAGCCATGTGCTCAATATAAAAAGACAAACAGTTTTAGTGGATAACTAGTAAGCTCCACCTCAGCAATGGACAATTTTGAGAAAACAGATCTCAATTATTTGGCTGCACATGATTGTTCCTTGTGCTGCAAAACTGAAAATGTACTTTGCTCTTTCCAAAAGAATTCTTACTAATACCTAAACACCTGAAGGCACTGTTAGTTCAGACCGGGTTATGTCTACAACAGATGAGACAAGGTTCTCTCCTTGGCATTTGTCGCTTAGCTACAGTTTTTACAGTAATAAGAGCTTTGTGATCCAACTTTGGTAATTACTTCTGCAAATTTCCTTCATCTATAGCCCTGCCAAATTCACTGTGTCAGTAGAATATCGTTGACATTCTATACCTACTTAGAGTGAATTATTGAGAACCTGTGATTCTAGCAATAAATTAAGAGGAAATAATAGGCTGAAATATTTTGGCTATTTAAACCAGAGAGATCTGATCATGAAGAGCAAGCTTCCTGCCTTTGCTATGTGTCCCAGAGTGTAGCGGCTCTAGGACTGGAGATGGGACAAACAGGCTTCAGCTCTCTTGGCAGCTTTATTCCATTTCACTCATTCCCTCCTTTTTGAACCTATAGAAATTATCCTAGAACAACCTGCCTCCTGCCATCTTTCCATTTGTTTCCTCTCATTCTCCCTCTTCCTAAAATCTAACTAGTAAGCAAGGAAGGGATTAGGAGACAGCCTCAAGTGGCACTGCTTTGCCCTCCTTCCAGTTCTGATTTCTCCCCATGCAGCATTCCCATCAATGAAAAACCTGAAGTAACACCACATCCATGAGATACCCACCAGTACACTCCTACCACTGCAGGGACCCTAAAACATTATGTGTGGCCAGGGATTGTAGTTACTATTCTAATATATGTCCCACTGCAAAGATGAGATGAAGGTCTGAGGAATCCAAATAAGAAATGGTGCCTCCTCTTCAAAAATTACAAATAAGCAACATCATAGATGAAGGCACAACAAAATTAGGGCCCATCCCTTACTGAAAGAGCCTCTGGGCTTTTATGAATATGCTCTCCTCCTCCTTTCCAGGTCTGTCTAGATTTTTCTGACAATATTACTAAAGTCCGTTGGGAAGAAGGAAGGTTGGAATGAGACTAGATTAGAAAGAGATGATAAAACTAAGTGATCTATTCTGTAAGAAGAATAAACAGCTGCCACCACCCCTCTGAGGTATAACGTTAAGTTCTCCATGGTCACTGAGAATTTAAGTTTTCATGAAGCACTTGTCTTCTGAGTCAGGTACTGTGTTAAACACTTCATGTTTATGAGGAGATTTACTTCTCCAGAAAACTAATTCTGTGAGGTCAGTATGAGTAGCCCCAATTTTCAAATAAGAAAATCAATGTTCAGAGAGGTCAATGTATTTGCCCATGATCAAACTGCAAATAAGTGGCAGAGACATTACTCTCTGTGCTTTTTCTATCACACACAAAAAAGATATTGAGTTATATGGAAGAATCCACAGTAGGTTTAAAAATTATGTGCACTTAATAAAGATGTGAGAAAAATATCAATTATTAAAGATTTTAATAAATAAGGAGACTGCAAAATATATTTTCTAAAGATGACAAAACTACTTGGGTAAATTGAGGACTAGATTGGAGAATAAAAACAGGTACAAGGACAAAGAAAAGGGGAGGAAGAAAGAGAACCAGGAGCTCCAGTTCATCCTTTGGCTACGAAAAAGTGTGTCTGAAGTTAGGCAAAAGTAGAATCAAAAATAAATTCCAACACCTACTCAGAATCAGTGGGACTTAAATTACAATATTAGATTTCTTTAGAGACCCAAGATATTAAAAATGAAATTTTATTTGCCTATGATATTTTTGCTCCCTCATGTTAAATATGCCCTTTAAACTGTTATTACAAAATAATGTAGTTATCGCTTTCTAAATGAAATCAGTCTATATTCTAGTTGTGGTTCAAGACTTAGCTCATGTGGTAGCTCATCCACAGACAATTCCCAAAGCACCAAACTTTGTTTCTACCTCTATCAACATACCTTTTGCACTATAATAGAATTCCTTTTATACATATGTGAATATATCTAACATGGTGGCTGACCATAATAAATACTAAATAATAGTTTGTGCTGAAAAGAAAAAGGGGGAGGGGAAGGGAAAGAAAGGGGAATCAAGAAAAAAAGAGAGAAATAAAAAATATTGATGAGTTTCCTTGAAGGCGGAGGCCTTGCTAAACACCAAGAGAAAAATACTTTTTGCACACAATGCACTCACAGTCATGGAGAAGAACACCATCATTATCAATGATACCATTAATTAATTGTACCATGTCCTTCTGTCTATATAGCTACCATTATTCTTCTCATTTTAATAGATGAACACTTAGAAACAGAAATTAAGCAACAAGCCTAAAGTCACAGTCAATCATGAAGCCATCATTTAAATCTTAGCAATGCAAGTCTAGATCCCATACTCATAACCAGAACTCTCTGCTGCCTTCTAAACAAACAGATAGCTGCGGTGTTCCATGTCAAAGGAGAACTCTGCTCCGAGTGCCAAAGGATGAGAGAAAGGAGTATTAGAAAAAGGAGTCTTCTTCCCTGGTGGGAGAAGTGAAGGTGTTTGGATGGGGCTGTGGAGCAGAATGAGGACAGTGTTTAGAGACAAGGTAATGTTTGGGCTTCATCTTGAATGATGGGAAGGGATTCCAAATTTGTTTGATTGGGGAAGTTGAGGAAGGGAAGACAAGCCTAGGCAAAAAGAAAAATTTGCCCCCTGTCATAAATACCCCAAAGGGCATGGCATATTCTGTATGCAGATGGTAGTAAGTATGGGGTGGGGGCATGGTGGAGGGCAGCAGGGCTAGAGACTCTCGATGTGAGTGGCAAATGGATTTTGAAAAATATTTTTCTTATTTTCACTCTACATTTAACAATCAACAACTATTTATTGAACACCTAACTACATACCAACACACAGCAGTAAATAGAGAGAGAAACCCTTCATGGAGCTTACATCCTAGTGGAGGTTGACAACAAACACATATAATGTGGCATATAGTGATAAGAAGGAAAATAAACCAGGATAAGGAGACACAGAGTGAGGGGTAGGTGCTATCTGAAATAGGGTAGTAAGGAAAGGTCTTTCTGATTAGGGCATTTGAACAGAGACTTACATGAGGGAAGCCTTTATCTTACAAACTGGGAAAGTTGATGAAAGATTTCAAGCAGGTATATGGCTTGATCAGAATTCCTTTTCTGAAAGCTAAATTTGGCTGATGGCTTGGTGCAGGGAGAGAAAGTTAAGGCTAATGAGAGGGAGAGGACCACATAGAAAACTACTGCAATAATCCAAATAAGAAAGTATGATACACTCAATTATAACAGGAGTATCGGGTGTGTGATTTTAAAATAAAAATAAGCTGAGGGGGACCTAGAATGCTAAGGAATTCTCTTTCTAGTAACTTGGACCAGAGGCAACTGTCGATGTGCTAAAAGGCAGAGGATATTGGGAAAGCTGACAGAGAGAAAAGCCAAGAGTTATTTATTGCTCAGACTGTAGCATCAATGGAAATGGACATGAATGAATGAAGGAGAATCTCAACCACTTCCTCACTTCTGAAAGCAAGTGCTATAAGAAAGGTGGAAGAAAATCTTGAAGTAGTCTTGGCTTGCAACACTGGAGTCCAATGTCTCTATTATCATGGGAGGAAATGAAGATAAAGGATTCTGACAGTTCCTAATACCTTCCCATTCACACAGACATTAATCTCCCCATGCTCAATCCCCCATGAGTATGTGCACACCACTAGGGTCACTGGTCCTGTAAAGTAGCAAAGATAGGCAAGGGCTGAAACCTTGTGGTGGGACAGGGGGCAGAGATGAAGACAGGAGAAAGGGACAGGAGTGCCTGGGTTGTATCTGACAGGCTTCATCAGCCCTACCATTATAAGATTAAAGGAACTAAAAGTAAACAACCCATAAAGACCGCAAACACCAAAGCCTACCATAGAGAAGGGCAACAGAGGGCTTTAAGACAATGCCCAGCCTGGAGACTGAGGGTGGCATGAATTCTCTAGGCTTCTCCTTCCCTAAAATTTACAGGGTTGTGGGTAGGATTTTTGAAGAATATGTGAGGATTAAACCAGGTAAATAGGTAATGGTTGTGCCACAAGATATTTATGGTTGCACATTTTTTAGAATGATGACAAATTTAAATGATTTTAAAACACTTACAAATTTATAACACTTTTATAACATTATATTGCAGGGTTTATTTCATAAACAGATGTAAAATATATGAAAACAATACCACCTGGGATAGAGGATAAATGGAATTTCACTATTGCGCTCACATTTTACTTGCAATTGTACAATACTTAATCTGAGCTAACTTGGTGGGTTAATGAGCACATCATCATCCCTAGGAAAGCTTAAAAAATAATATAAGATACAACTAGAAAGTCTAAGAAGAAGATTGAATAATAAAACATATATGGTTGACTCCAAAGAAGTTAGGGAAAGGAGAAAGAAAATCAAAACCAGGTAGTACCACTATAGAACACATTGCAAATAGGTGAATCCAATCAAACTATATTAATAGTGACATTAAATGTAAATGGACTAAACATTCTAAGGAAAAGTCAGAGATTGTCAGACTGGATAAAAAGGCAAGACCCAACTACTTTGTGGTCTCAGGAGTCTGTACTTTATACAAAGCACAGCTAAGTTGAATGTAAAAGGATAGAACTGCATAATAAGCAAACACTAAGCATAAGAAATATGGTATGTTATCTTAATAGCAGACAAAGTTGACTTAAAGAGTATAAACAGGTAGGAAACTATCAGAATCATAAAATTGTTAATTCAATATATAAATCCTAAATGACTGTGAATCTAATAATAGAACTCTGAGATACATTTAAAAAAAACAAGGACAGATGAGATGGAAAAATAGACCAATGCACATTCATAGTTGGAAATAATACCCTGTTCAGTAATGAATAGAGAACCTAAAAAAATATTAATAGTGATATATAAAATAGAATATACAGTGACATATGGTGATACAGAATTGAACATGTAATCATATAACTTGATTACAATATATTTATACAACATTAAGCCTAATAATTATAAAAATGCGTGCTTCTTCAACTGTACATTGTATGGACTAATATAGTGGGCCATGAGTCAAAATATAGTCCAAAGGTATCTGGTCTGCCTAGATATGCCCATGAACTTCACATTAGTCCTCAATATAAATCAATCAGGTCAATCAAACTAAGCCAAAAGTGGCAAGTGTCCTGTAAACACTTGAACATCTCCTCCACAGTAAAGAGGACCTTTCATTGGCCTACAGAGTAGAGGCTAAATTCACAAGGAAGCAAAATGACCTGGCCAGTTGACCTTGGTTAGTTCCTTTCATTGGTCACGTCAGTGCTGCCCCATGGGTATGTGAAAGAAGTAGTCCCAATGGCAGGAAAGGATGCAATACACAGGCCCAATAGCATGGGCTCCAAGGCTGTGTTAGCTATTGCAGCTGCCATGTGGCTAGTTGCCATTAATAGAAACTTACACTAACTTCCCAATATGGCACCATCCTTTAAGGAATGGTCACTTGATTACTTTGGAAAGGACAGTGATTCATCTTGATTGGAATCTACAACAAATTGGATAACCTAGATGAAATGGATAAATTGCTAGAAACACACAATCTTCTAAGACTGAATCATGAAGAAACAGCCAATCTGAATAGATCAATTTCTAGTAAGGAGATTGAATCTGTAACCAAAACCTCCCAACAAACAAAAGTCCAAGACAAGATGTTTCACAGGTTAATTCCACCAAACATTCAAATAAGATATAATACTGTGATACACCAAGGCTCTTACTTTCTCTGTGCCTTGGTTTCTTCATCAGTAAAATGGGTATAATGGTACCTACCCCATAGTATCTGTATGGAGTTAAATTAAATGGTAAGCACTATATAGTTACTTACCCAGACTGCAGGCCAAGCAGGGCCCAGTGACACTGCAAGGTTGTCAGGGAAGAGATGACTACCTAATCTCCTGCCACACCACCTGGGCACCTGCACACCAAGGTGATGGTGCAGGCTTGCTTCCCTCCCAGCCGCTCTGGCACATGGCCATGCAGGCGAAAGCATGTGAGTCAACGAGGCTGGACACAAGTGTCTTGGGGGCACCCACAGCGCTGCACCAAGTCAGGCAGTGGGTAAAGAACTGTGAGGTGTGGGGGTGGGTTTCCAGCGTGCAAGGTCCTGAGGCAGGCAATGCATGGCATGACTGCGGTAGGCTTGCATGGGCCGGGGTCCGCCACATTCCCAGCCACTTAGAGCACAGAGCATGCCCCTCTCCACCTCCCCCAGGGACTGTCCTGTGCCTCACCTGGACGGCTCTGTGGAACTGCTTGTGGAGCCTGGCCTCCTACCTGTGGCAGGAGCACACACTGAACCCAGCAGCCACAAGCAAGAGGCAGAAGGGGGCAGGCAGGCCCAACCAGGTGGTCCCTCATGCTGCTGCCCGCACTCCTCATGCCACCATTGCCACCCCTCATTCCATGGCTGCTCCTCGTACAACCCCAAATTTATGTAACATTTGAAACTATGCTTGACAAGTATTTTTGTCAGGGTCCTTCTGCGTGTTTCCTAATTTCATGAATTCTTATTTTACTGATAGCTTTATATGAAAGCAATCTATAGGGAGCTACCATGTAGCACAGCTTCAAGCATGTGAGACACAGAAGTTTTCATGTGTGTCATAAGGTGCAAAGACTGGTGACGGGTTCAACTCTTGGTTTTTGGTTGAGATGTGGTTTGCAACTCAGTCGTTTTCCACAGTGTCCCTGCCACATAGCATGTAGCCTAGCACCACAAAGAGTTCAGTAAGAGCAAGCTTCATGATCTCTAGTGGCCACTTTGGCAGTGGAGGCCCATTTGGGGCCTAGAGATACCTTCAGTCTGCCAGTCATTTTTGGTTCTAAAGAGGAACTGGAGCAAGGCAGGAAGGAAGGGAAGCTGGCTGCTTGCCAGACTCAAGAGGTAGGGAAATGAGGAGTCTTCCAAAATTTTCCTCAAGCTATTCAGCCCAGGCTCTCCAAACAGGAAAGATGGTCCTGCCACCAGCAGGTGGACAATCATATACATGCTTAACATCCACACATTCACCTATTTCTTCTCCACAACAAGGAGCAAGTGCGGTGTTAGAGGATATGAAAGCAAGAGACAGAACAAGAATGAGAAATAGCTCCATAGCTTTCCACCTACTGAGTTTCCCCAAGTGGGAATGTGAATCCATTGTTCCCTTAGCCACTTGGTGCCCACATGCCTCTCATGATATGAACATCTTTCTGAGCTATTCTATTCAAACGTTTAGGGGTTTTTTTGTATAGTAAGTCATCTAAACACAGTCACTTTACCTGGCTCTCAATTACTGAACCACTTTGTTGGACCTGTAAGAGATGGTATGTTGATCTCCACCATGACACTTTCCTAAGGGATTTTCAAAGGTTATTTGACACTTCATGATTTTCACCTCCGGTGCTGGGCTTAGTATCTAACCCTAGGTCTCTAATAACGTGTGACATTGTTATATTACTCGAGGACCTGTTCCTGATGAATTGAGAAAAAGCAACTTTTTCCCAGCCAGGAGTAGTTGTTGCCATTTTGAATAACAAGTAAATTTGCCAATTCAGTAACATGATAAAAGGCACATGTATGAAGACATGGTTTGCAGTCGGGTGTGTTACTCTGAACAAGTCGTATATAGCCAGGACCTCCCAATTGTGTCTTTCCCCAGTGAGTAAGTCTCGTAAAACTTCACTTCTATTTCATAAACTCTCTCCCTCTTACAGTCCTCCAGGTATCCCTTATTCTAGTTCCTAGACAGTTTTCCTTTACCATAAACCCATGGTCTGGAATTTTTTGTCTCTGTTGTTCCCTCAGAGTGGAGAGTCCTTCCTCCTATCTTTTACAATCACAGAAATCACATTCTTCCTTCAATAATAGCCTCTCCTATACATGTCTTTCTTAATCTAGCCACCATCTACACCTGCCTAGTTGTCTAATTAAAAGTCAGAATTTAGTTAATGTATTGTTGTAAGAGATAACAGATATAGAAAGGCCTTTGAACTACATGTAAAGTGCTCTAAAACTGTTACATAATTTTTTCTATTTTGTATTTTAATTACTTATTTGTCTTCTTTCTTGTGTTAGTTTCCTATTGCTTAGTCATCAAGCATTAGATGGCTCCAGCCAAAATGGTCATCTCACTGTAACCACATGAAAGATCTGAAACAAGAACCACCCAGCTGAACTCCATCAACTAGAACTATGAGAGATAATAAATTTTAAAACACTAAGTTTTCTGGGGGTTTTTTTGTTAAGCAACAATAGAAAACCAGAACACAGCCAAAAGCATTTCAAATGATACAAAGATCTAGAAGCTATGAATAAATTTCTTTGCATACAGGTGTCTGCTAAAAAAAAAAAAAAGGAGAGAGAGAGAGAGGATGCTGCTAAAGTTTGAGACACAAACAGGAAGCAAGGGTGGCAAGAAATTGGAACCAGACACAATTTGGAGTCCTCTTCAGCATTATTTCAGAATCTGGGAGATTTAATAATAGCCCCCAGAAAAAGTCATTGAACCATTCATTATACTCACAACAAATAATGAGAAATTAACTAGAAGACAATAAATGAGTGAATTAATAGGACATAACAGAACTGGGACTTGGTAGTTTATGGTAGTTGTGTCATTACAGCTGTCATTCCCTCTGCTACCCAACCTTGTGTTGCTATCCCTCAAGTCCTGCAATCTGAGTACTCTGAGGCACTGCTTCCCACAGCTCTCTCCTCAACGGCAGGCTTAGCCATAGCGACCCTCGCTGCGGCCCTCAGGGCCTCAGCACTTAGTGTCCAGGGCCATGGCCACCGTCCAGCCATCCCTTATGAGACCACTGCATGCAAGTTGGACATAGTGCTACCACTCCAGGAAGTCCCCAGGCCGCATTATCTCCCTATTCTCTGAAGGTGACTTTCAATCTCTTCTGTCTCTCCACTTATATCTTATCCAACCATCAAACTCATCTACCTCTAGAAAAATCCAGGCTAATCCACCTCAATGATCTAGAAACCCTTAAACTGGCCTGTTTTGTTTTTTAAAGATACTATTTTTAAGTAATCTCTACACCCAATGTGGGGCTTGAACTTACAACCTCGAGATCAAGAGTTGTATGCTCTACTAACTGAGCCAACCAGGCACCCCAACCTTTGAACTATTTACTCCACCCAGAAAACTGAAGGCAAGGTGGGGACAAGGGGCAGGGAAGGGGCTCAACCCCCACAAGCCCCCTCAAGGCTGGTCTCTCCTTCCTGGGATGGGTGATGGGAAGTGAAAGGAGATAGTCCATAAGAATGAAAAAAACAGTTTTTCTTTTTCTCTTTCTAATAGTTCTCCCTATTGCACATGTTATTTGAGAAAGCAGAATTTGGTATTCTAGTCCATGGGGGAAAAAAATCATTGTGAATTCTTGTAGTACATATAAATTCTTTCCTAACTAAAATGATGAAACGATGTATCAGAGGAAAGAAATGAAGGTAAAAAGTTCACAGAAAAGATTTTCCTAATTTATAGCCTAGCCTCCTCTTGAAATGAACTGTATTTCAGTTCATATCAAGATAATTAATAGACCTGAATAAGCAGTATTCCTAAAAAAGGTGATACTTAAAACTGCCTATTGCATTAAAAAGCAAAATATACTACACAGCATAAAATTGTCCTGTGTGTCCATGTCATAAATTTAATTGTTCCAAAATGGTAAAACCATCTTAAGGCTCAGCACTAAACACGATCAGCTAAACACGAAAGTAGGTTTTGGTATTGATAGAGTCACATGCCAATTTGAAGTAGCAACACTTAAAAAAAACTGGCAGCAATTTTAAAAGGGTCATTTTCAGAGGTATCATCATTCAACCACAGTTTCTTGCAATAGAGAGAGAGCAAAATAATATGGAAGTTATAACTCCTTGTTCTCTCACAAAGGAAACACCCCTACGGGGAAGTCATTGTGGCTGGAATCAGAAGAGCTGGTGCTTGATCTGGCACTGCAAGTCACTGACCCAGACACTTCTTTCCTCATCCCTACTTTGAGAATAAAATCACTCACACTGCCTGCCTCCCAGGAGCTCAAATGGGAAGTATGTGAGAAATGTGTGCAATCCCTTTTCAAAACCCTATACAAATGCTAATTACCATTTTTATTATGTTGCTGAGGAGAGTCTTGTTGTAGTTGAGATATTGTCTAGAGAGAATAGGGACTGTCCTCCAAGAATTCAGAGTGCTTAAGGTTACAATGCGTGTGTCTGTGTGTGTGTTGACCATGTCACAAAAGGATAATAAATGGAAAAGCAACGCTTTCATGAAGAATGACACAAATATTTGTTTGGGCACAAATTTTCCCCATGTTAGCTCAAGTCCCTTTAACTTCTTTAGTATTTTAACTTTTCACTATGAAAATCTTCAAACATAATACAAGAGTAGGAATACATAATGAACTCCCATGTACCCATCAGGCAGAATCACAAAGATCAACACTCTGCTTACTAAGGACTGAGCTGTGTCTCCCCCAAATTCATATGTTGAAGCCCTAACCTCCAGTACCTCAGTGACTGTGTTTGGAGACAGGGCCTTCAAAGAGATAGTTAAGTTAAATTAAGGTAATTAGATGAGCCCTAACCCAATCTAAGGTGTTCTTTTAAGAAGAAGAGATTAGGACACAGGAGAGACCAGGGATACCCTGACACAGAGAAAAGCCATGTGAGGACATAGAGAACGGGTGTCGACCTGCAAACCAAAGAGAGAGGCCTCAGGAGAAACCAAACCTCCCAGCAATTTGATCTCAGATTTCTAGTCTCCACAACTGTGAGAAAATATATTTCTATTGTTTATTCTGTGGTACTTTGTTATGGTAGCTCTAGCAGAATACCCTGCTATTCTTGTTTCTTCAATCCCCCTCTATTATTCTTTTTGCTAGAGTTCCTGAGTAAATTTGTCACTAATTACAATATTGCTGTTTAGCTAATGGGCACCCTGTGCAATCCTGAAACAGTAGTTAAGGACATGTTCCAGGACACTAACTGTCATCCCGGGCCATAAGAACAGCCAGTGTCTATTACAGAAGGACCTGAGGTTGGTACCCAGAGAAGGAAGGAAGCACGGTCACTTGTGTTCATATAAGGGGAGAAGGTCCAAAGTACCTCCCTCAGACCAGAGAGAGCACCACCATATTTTCCACTTTAAATTCTGCCTATGTTATAAACCAATTTTTTTGCAGAATTTATTGCTGCAAATTTGGAGACATATTATAGTTAAGTCAGAGCATCCGTGAGCTACTCTATGTGGAAATTATTAAAATATTAACCCAAAATAGAAGGTAGAGCCTTACATCCCAGTAAAAAATGAAATCTACTCAACAGTGAGAATCTATTCATCTTACAGGGCTGTCAGCAACAGGAATGCACTTATGTCTGCCTTGGATAGGAATATAACCTGGTAGCCATGCCACAGAGATAAAAGTCATCATCACAGCTATAGCATCAGGCCAAATGGAAAGTTATGAATTGCAGGAGGGCTGGCACTTGCCAAACTCAACTAGACATGTGTTCCCAGAGAATATGGGCCAGAAGCTGTTTCCACAAAGTCCTTTCAATTCTACATCTAAGGATATGGAAGGATTTAAAACTTGTGAATTGAGCAAAGTTGTGGGCTCTGTTCATCTATTTCTTCATCTCCAACTTGCACTTCTGACCAGTATGAAATGACAGAGATCAGATTTATCTTCTTGCATGAAACAACTAAAAAAAAAAAAAACAAAACACATGAAACAAAGCCTTCTGTTACATTACACATCAGGCCACAAAAAACAATGACCTTTGAGACACAGGAAATAAATGACATGGCCATATGCATACCCGACTTTATTGCCTACAGGAAGTTTCCAGACTGTGATGGGAGGGGAAGCCCAAGCAGAGCCTAGTGGTCTCCCTGTGTTGAGGAGATAGGATTGAGACTCTAACGACTCCACATCGCTTAAGTTTACAAGACAGAACACTGGAAAGGTGATAGCTACACAGAGAGAGAACCCCAGGATCTGCAGAGGAACCCCCTCAAGTGTTCGGTTGATTACTAATGAGCACATGCGTTTGAGGAAACTACTTAAAGCCTGGCAAGGATCAGATGAGTGGCATGGGGAATGGCAGAGATATGCAAATGATTGGTGGGAAGAGTGTCCAGAGATCACATAGAATCAAGAACAGTGTCTACTCCCAACAAAGTAGAAAACCTCATAATTCATGGAGCATTTCTTAGAGAACTAAGTCTCTTGCCTAAAATAGTAGGGAGAATATAATCCTTGGCTAAATGCTCTAACAAAGCTCAAAGGCAAGGTACAAAAGATCAAAGCGTTCCTAAGTAACTGCACTGCAAAATATTGCAGAATAAATATTGCAGAATATGTAAAGGAATACAAAGTGTCTGGCACCCACTAAGAAATAATATACAATGTCTGGCATCCAATCAAAACCTGCCAGTCATGTAAAGAAGCAAAAACTACAACCATAGTAAGAAAATCAAAACTAATTCAGAAATTATATAGATGACAAATAGCAGATAAGGACAGTAAAACAGTATCATTTTATTGTTTTATTATTGTAACTGTACCATAACTATTATTATAACTGTGTTCTATATACCCACTAAATTAGAGGAAAGGTTAAACGTGTTAAGACATGGAAGATGTAAAGATGACTGAATGTGAACATTTAAGAGATGTCTGAGATGAAAAACACACTGATGACATTAACATTATGTTAGACACTGTAGGACAAAAATCAGTGAACTTGAAGACATAGCAATATAAACTATCCAAAATGAAATACCATGAGAAAAAAGACTGAAAAAAAAAAAGCAGAACATCCATGAACTGTGGGGCCACCTCAAGGAGCTAAATATATGGATAATTAGTGTCCTAAAAGGGCAGAAAGAGACAGAAAATATTTTAAGATATAAAGGTCAAAATTTTTTCACATTTCATGAAAACTATAACCCCATAGATCAAGCAGCTCAACAAATTCAAGCAAAAGAAAGATGAAGAGGGGCACTTGGGTGGCTCAGTCTGTTAAGCATCCAAATCTTGATTTCAGCTCAGGTCATGATCTCAGGGCTGTGAGATGGAGAATCGGGCTCCACGCTGGGCATGGAGTCTGCTTAAGATTCTCTCTCTCCCTCTGCTCCTCTCCCACCTTCCCTCTCTCTAAGGAAAAAAAAAAAGACAGAAACATGAAGAAAATTATAACAAGACACATCATAAATTCTCAAAACCAGTGATAAAGAGAATTTCTTAAAAGCATACATATTTACAAAGATATGTAAGGAGAAACAAAGATAAGAGTCACAGTATATTTCTTGCAGGAAACAATGTAAGCTAGAAAACAGTAAAGGAACACTTTCAAAGTACTAAAAAAAAAAAAAAAGGCAACCTGGAATTCTTTACCCAGTGAAAATATTTTTTATGAAGGTAAATGACACCAATTCTATACAATTTCTTCCAGAAAATAATTCATATTATGAGGCAGCACTACAAAACTAGATGAAGATAGTACCAAAAAAGACAACTATAGGCCATTCTGCCCCATGAACATCTTCATAGATAGGGAGATTCAATAGTTGAGATGTCAGTGCTCCCCAAGTTGGTCTATATATTTAATGTAATTCCAGCCAAAATCCCAGAAGTTTTTTCAGATGCAGACAAACCAATTCTCAAAGACATGTTGGGAGGCAAAGCCATTATCACAGCCAAAGTCATTTTGATAAGCAACGAAGTTGGAGGACTCACACTACCCAATTTTTAACATTGAAGATTTGGAGCAACTAGAATTCTCATATGTTCTTAATGAGACTGCAAAATAGGTGAGCCATTCTTGGAAACAGTTTGGCAGTTTCTCATAAAGTTAAACATACACTTTCCAGATGATCCATCAGTCCCCCTTTTAAGTATTTAGCCTAGAGCAACCATCTGGACCTGATGCAGGACATCTCTGATGAAGGGACACGGACTCCACAGCACCCTTCCAAGTTGGCCAAGGTTTTTGTAAATAAAGTTTTACTGGAACACAGCCATTATTTCATGTATGTAATGGCTTTTCTCATACTTCAGTGGCAGAATTGAGGAGCTGCCAGAGAGATTAACTGTCCAGCAAGGCCAAAATTATCATCTGTCCTTTTATAGGAAAAGTTTGCTGATCTCTTTCTGGAGAAATAAACACAAAGGCACCACAAAAACCTGCACACAAATGTTCATAGCAGATTTATACTTGCAAAAAAAAAAAACAAACAAAAACCTGGAAACTCAAGTGTCCATCAGTGTGAATGGATAAACTATGGTAAATCCATACAATAAAATTTTACTCTGCAATACAAAGGAATGCATGACTGATCCAGGCAACAACATAAGTGAATTTCAAAATAATTATGCTGAAAAAAGCCAGACTAAAAAAAAAAAAGTATATGCTGAATGATTCCAGTTATACAAAATTTCTGGAAAATAGCAAATCGATAATAAAGTATAAATGAGTTGTTGCTTGGAGATGGGGCATAAGGTAGGAAGGGGCAGGTGGGAAGGATCACAACTAGATAAGAAAAAATTTTAGGGATAGTAGATATGATCA
This sequence comes from Zalophus californianus, assembly GCF_009762305.2. Taxonomy (NCBI): domain Eukaryota; kingdom Metazoa; phylum Chordata; class Mammalia; order Carnivora; family Otariidae; genus Zalophus; species Zalophus californianus. Next base: position 158,321,370 of record NC_045597.1, on the reverse strand, counting down.
TTTTCTTGATTGTGCTGGTGGTTTCATGGGTGGGTATCTATCTAGTCAAACACTTTAAATGTGTAGTTTATTGTATGTCAATTACATCTCAGTAAAGCTATTAAAAACCCAGACCCGCCTAAGTACAATGCCATACATTTAACTGCTACTCTAGTTTCCTTCTCACCACAGGAAGAAGCTACACCATGCAAAGCCCCAACCACCAACGCCAGACTGTAAACAACCTGTAGTCCTTTAATCTCCAAGGCTCTAATCTTGAGGGTGGAGCTAGTTAGGAAGACAAAAGCTGTCTCTTCACAGCACTCCTCTGGCAGACATCAAAGACAGAGCCACAGGCCCCCCTGCAAATGGCCCTACAGTGTTTGCCCCCATCGGGCTTCAGCTGCCCCATCTGACGCTGACTACCTCACCTGACCTAGGTGGAGCTTCTCAGAAGCAGGGAGAGGCCTGGGCACCTCTATTTCTGAAACTCCAAAAAGCCAGAGGAATGTAGCCTTATTTAAAATAAGTAGTCATAGTTTGGAGTCTTGGGAAGCAGGTACTAAGGTCAACACCTGTGAAAGGAAACGGGAAGAGTCAGGACTGGGCAGGGAGATGATCAAATGTGGTAGAGGCCTGGCAAAACCGTGGCCAACTTGGAGGGGTGCTGTGGAGTCCATGTCCCTTCATCAGAGATGTCTGGCATCAGGTCCAGATGGTTGGTGATTTATACTCTTGTCTGGCTCACTCATTAGCTGCAGGCTGACCAGGAAAGGGTGTGACAGTGGCCGGCACTCTCTGAAACTGAAGCTAACCCTGGATGAGCTAAAGGCTCAATGCTGCTGTCCTGTCCACACACTGATCCCTGTAGAGTGAGCATGATTTAATATAGTTGTATAAGATTCTTATTTTTAAAAAATTATTAAAAAATCAGGATGCAAAATAGAATTGTTGTCTCTTCTGCCATTTTGCTAGGCAGGAAACACAAGACTTGGGAAAAGAAATCAGGTCCCGTAATTTCAAACAGATCAACTTCACTAATTTGTTTTTCACATGCTGGCCAAGGTTTCAAAGCCTTGTCACATTGTGCAAGAAGATGTTGGGTGGCATATTTTAGCTAAAAATTAAAGTAAAAAGTAAAGCCACCTACCTGACCTATTAGGAAGAAACTGTATATTGTATTCAGAAAGAGAAAGAAAACTACACATCAATTATGGGTACGCTTGACCAGTTATGGGTGTAACGCAGTAAGAAACTGGAAGAAGATAATGAAGCAGACAACAGGGGCTGAGAATCCTATTTATGGTGCTGTGAGCTTAAAATGAGTGTCTGCAGAAGCAGCAGGAGGAGTGTGGGCAGCCAGCTCTGTGATAACAATAGAATTTCGGGGAACAGTTGTGGCAGTAGTGAGATTCTGCCAAACACCAACAGCAAAATGTTAGTATGCTACAGCATCAAGAAAAGAAACAAGTAATTATGAGTTAGTATTTCTCAAAAGTGAACTGTCAGGAGTATGCTTTTATTAATCAAGTGATAATGTTTTGCTGTTGAGTGATCCTGTTTATTGAGTGAGGAGAAATAATGAATCAGAATTTACAGAATGTTTGAAATTCTGGTCTATGAAAATAAAATGCATTGCTTTTTAATGATGAAGGAAAACTTCTGGAATGTGCATGGAAATTATGGCAGGAGACAAGTGTAAGTAGGAGTGGCAGTAAATTAATTGGTGAAATAGGCAAAACTGGGCTTCTCTCCGTCGTTGTCTCTTCCACAACCTCACACAGGGCCATGGGGCCCCAGCAGCTAATGGCCCCTCTTCCTCTAGTCGGCCTTGGGTCAGCTCCTACACACCAATCCCTTCCCGACACACTGGCTGTGTGGTTTTTATCCTCGACCACCTTAATGGAGAGCTCATGGAAGAGACCCACAATGTCCCTTTCCTCATCTGTTAAGCAAATTAACCCTAATGTAGATTGTCCTTCCAGACGCATACGAATTTTTAGAAAGGATTCCAAGACACAGTCTCCAGCATGTTTATGGGAGGACACATTTTTAAGATTGTTTAGGAATCTGTCAAGGATTCTTAAGTCACACAGTATAGGCAGTGCCCTTCCACTTAGGAATCAGGCCAGCCCAGGGTCTAACCTTTGCTAAGGCTCATATACACATGAAGACCTTACTATCTACTGTCATCCTGAGGACAGTCTTTTTCCCATGACTTGTTTCCTTTATCCCTTTATTGTCCGATTCCATCTAAACACAGGGAAGAGGCAACGGTGATGTAATGGAAAGAACAAGAAGAGCTGGGTCTCAGCTCTGACTTTTCTACTCTCCAGAGGAGGCCTTGAGCAAGTTTTTTAAACCTGTTTGGATCTGTAATTCATCTGTAAAAACAGAATATCTACTTCATAGGGCAGCTGTGGAGAACTATTTGATGTTTGGCACATGGTAGGCTCTCAAAGTTAGGGTTTGGTCTTGTTTTTTATAGTTAACCTACAGTGTAATATTAGTTTCAGGTGTACAATAGTGATTCAACACTTTACATCACCTGGTGCTCATCACAACAGGGGCAATCCTTTATCCCTCTCGCCTATTTCACTCATCGCCCCCCCACCCCCAACTATCAGTTTGTTCTCTAGAATTAAGAGTCTGTTTCTTGGTTGTCTCTTTTTTCTCCTTTGCTCATTTGTTTTGTTTCTTAAATTCACTTATGAGTGAAATCATATGGTATTTGTCTTTCTCTGACTTACTGCACTTAGCATTATACTCTCTAGCTCCATCCATGTTGTTGCAAATGGCAAGATTTCATTCTTTTTATGAATGAGTAATATTCCGTTACACCACATCTTTATATATATATTACACACACATCTTTATTCATCAGTCGCCTGAGACTTGGGCTGCTTCCATATCTTGGAAATTGTAAATAATGCTGCAATAAACATAAGGGTGCATGCATCCCTTTGGATGAGTGGTTTTGTATTTGGGGGGGGAATATCTAGTAGTGTGATTACTGGACTGTTGGGTAGTTCTATTTTTAACTTTCTGAGGAACCTCCATACTGCTTTTCGCAGTGGCTGTACCAGTTTGCACTCCCACCAACAGTGGAGGAAGGGGTTCTTTTTTTCCCACATCCTCACTAACCCCTGATGTTTCTTGTGTTTATTTCAGCCATTCTGACTGCTATAATGGTGATGTTGCATTGTAGTTTTGATTTGCATTTCCCAAATGATGAGTGATGTTGAACATCTTCACGTGTGTCTTAGTTTTTCTTCAAGTCAGAGTCATGAATAGATACTAAGATTGCTATGTGTTGTCCTTTGCATGCCAGCCTATCAGGAGCAACCAAATCTTGCTATTCCCATAGAAAGAATACCCAAATATTGAGTACAAAGGAAAAGGGACACTTGTTTCCACCCACTAAAGGCTACCTAAGGAAAAGTATCAGATTTGGAGCCAGGAGATCTGGATGCAAAACCTGCCTTCACCTCATGCAAGCTGCATGATCTTGGACATTCAAGTGCCTTCCTACACATCTGGGTCTTCAAATACAAAAGGAGGCTAATACCCACGGCTCTCTCCATTCCAGAGGAACATAATAAAGACCAAATATAAATGACTTTGTAGCAAGAAAATTTACAATGTAACATCACAGTTCTAGAAATCCCTTTAGTAGCATAAAGGAAAGTTATTAACTGAGCTTTAAGAGAAGAAGAAATACCAGTACAAGAATTAACAGCTGGATTTTTAGCTTTTCTACTTTCCTCCAGATATAAAATTCAACCTGGCTTCAGATACCACCATCATCTAAAATGTTGAACTTATTCTTTTTAAAGAAGGCAAATAAGTTTTCCTTTAGTAGTATGAAAATATCAAATATTGAATTACTGAGCTTAGGAAATGCATACAAACATACAGCACCTTATAGCATATAACACTTCTTAAACTAGCCAAAATACTTTTGGATGAAGAAATCTAAACTTATACTATAGCCATACCACTCTAAGTTTGCCTCCAGAAGGAAATCCATACCAAATTGATACAACCACCCTACGCACTGTTGTGACAGTGCTGTCATTCCAGTAACTATGTCACATGGTACTCGCCAAGAACAAATTCTTGGAGAAGGGTCCAAATGGGAGACTATATGAAAAAGGTGTTTGTGAACCTGTGTGAAGCTACCTGAGGCTCCCCGAAATAACTGAGTGAGGTTTTCAAAGTAGGACTATGGATCCTTTGTCAACTGAGAGGGCAAGAGGCAGAAAGATATGGATTGGTTTACGTATCCACAAGCTGAGGCAGCCTCGAGAAACATCTTGACATCTCTAGACATTCCAACGGACTAGAATACAAAGAAACTAAGTACCCCCACCAGGTATATTCAACCTTCAAAGTGCCCCCATCTTGCATATTTAAGAGTTAGAAAGTCTTTTGAGGTTATTCAACAGAAAACTTCCAAAGTGAATAGGGCCAAATCCTTTCAATATACTTTCCCTGAGCTTATTTTAATTAGGAAGAAAATATCACTACCAACTCTGAATCCTGATATGGTAATTTTAAATACATTAATGGAAAAACCTGTACTGTCTGAACTAACACCATTATCTTAAGTTATTTCACTTGGTTTAGTCTCCTAACAAGGAGGCCATTATAGGCAAATGGGAGCACATGTACAAATAAATAGGCTCCGCAAAAGCTGTAAGAATAGTCCAAGCACAAAGATATAGAGATAGGAGGTGGAGAGAAGTACCTCGGAACAATGGTACACACAGAACAATGGTACACAACAATGGTATACACAGAACAATGGTATACACGGATACAATAGGGTAGTTTAACTGCAAGTGACTTGAAATTGATGAGAATGTCATAGGTACATAGAAGCAATCTGTATTTGCTTGATTTCCAGATAACCAAATAAAAGAACATTTCTAAAAGAAATTGCATTCTTAAAATATTTTTTTCTAAAAATTTTTAAAAGGAAAATTTTTAGAGCATTGGACCCAGACACAATTGGTATATATCTGAGTTTTACCAGACCATCAATAAGCTACTGGAACTCCCTCTGAAACATTGCTTCAGTTAGTTATCTAACCTTAGTTGCCAACTGTGAATTATGCCTTGTTGAGTTTGTCTGTACTACCAAGCCTGTGGCAGACTGTGTGCTTCCAATTAGACCCAGCAATTCCACCTTCTCTGCCTCCATTACCTTCCAGCAAATACTTGTGTGTATGGAGCAGCTCTTCTTCCCGGGGATAGTAACAGATTTCTTCCCACTTACCAACACCTGTGAGTCTTTTTTTTTTTTTTAATCTTCTAGGGAGCAAGGGAGATCATGCCTCCATGTGGTCCATTCTTTGCAGAAAGAACCTCCTGCAACCATCAAGCTCAAATCCTTGGGGTGGTTCTCTTTGCCTAGCCAAAACATTTGCCCATTTCCTTTGTGTATTACTTCTTTTTTGCTTAAAACCCTTGTCATTAGCTGACAAGTAAACTGGTATTCCTGTACACCTTTCTAGTTACTCTGGCAGGAGACAAGCTTACTTCACACTAAGGGTGGTCAGCTCCTCCAATTGGAGCCCACAGCTTTTTCCTGATGCACTCAAAGCCTGTAGGCATTATGCCTACAAAAAGAACAAATATCTAATAAACTCCTATTGAACCAATTTGCACAAACAGGAAGACAAGGCTTCTTATACTATTACACATAAATGACTAATTGTCTAGAGAGAAAAAAGGATTTCCATAACTTCTGTTTCTCACTTAGAATCCCACAGAAGTTCTCCTAGAAACCTTCCTCAGGACCTGCCTGTGTTTTGTCAGGGCTCCCAGAAAAGCTGCCTCCCAGCTGCCTGTCCTCACCTGCCCCTACCGTTCTGTGCCAATCTTCTCACAAGATACATGGGGGTGCGCTTTTCTCACTGAGAAATGACCTAGTGTCTCCAGATGTCAATTGCAGAGTATAACGGTGAATAGTGTCCCCCAATATTCATGTCCACCTATAACCTCAGAATGTGAGCTTATTTGGGAAATAGCGTCTTCACAGATGTAATTATTAAGGATCAGGAGATGAAATCATCTCAGATTTAGGGTGAGCCCTAAATCCAGGGACTGTTGTCTTTATAAGAGAAATACAAAAATTTGGAACAGAGACACAGAGGAGGCACAAAGAAAGAGACCACATAAAGACAGAGGCAAAGTGATACAGCTACAAGCCAAGGAATGCCAGAGATTGCTAGAAGCCTTGATTTCAAACCTCCAGCCTCCAGAACTGCAAGAGAGTAAGTTTCTGTTGTTTTCAGCCACCCCATTTGTAGTATTTTGTTACAGCAGCCTTGGGAAACATATATGGAAAGACAGTCAGGCTTAACAGACCCAAACCTGCCCTTCACATTCTGCCACCTTTATGAAATAAAACATTTCTTTACCGAATAAAATGCTAATTAATGATCTCTAAGGTGATTAAGCCAATCAGTCTTGGTCACACACTGAAATCATGTAGAAATCTTACAAGTGAGTCCTATGCTAGACTAGCCTCCAGCGGTTGGAGAGGCGTTGATTTTTTTTTTTTAAGGCTCTCCTTTGTACACCTTTCATATTTGTTTCCTTTTCACAAGCTGTGGAATAGAATCTTTTAATAGATTATATCTAATAATGTCTCCAATAATTTGCTTCCCTCATGTCACATCATAGAAAATGTGATAAAATAATAGGGATCCACAGAAAAAGTCATACCCCAGTGACCCTTTCCAGTATCCCTTATAGCACGGGCACTCCGTGTTTGAAAAGATACCACTGATGATGGCTTTCATCTCCAACACAAATTTCACAGTCAAGATGGCTGAAAATAAACCCTTCCATTTCAAAGCTTACAAATGCAGAGTAGCTCTTTGTTATACTACGGTGTCTATCTTGTTGTTGTGTGTGTGAGCATATGTGTGTAGGTTTGTGTATATGTGTACATTCCATTTAGCAGTGCCTATTTTCTTTCTTCCTTCCTTTTGTGTCTCCTCTGCCTCACTACACAAAAACCTCCTTACATATGCTCCCTTAGTGAAGAGACATTGATTGACTTCCCATCTCAAGTATATGCAACAAAGTCATCTCAGTAGTCATAATGCATCACAATACTTCAAAAAATAACTATTAATAAAGAAGATGGCTTTCAATCTCAAATATAGACCAAAGCTTCCCAAAGAAAAAAAGCTAGTACTGTCCTTGATGATAGAGTTGCCTGTTGCCATGGAAATGAATACAAAGATTCTATGACATTTTCTGGGACCACCTGAGCTAAGTGGAAAGCATGCCTTTTAGACACCAACCTCATTTTCATATATTTACCTGGTAAAACTCAAGATGAAAAGAATATATGGGTACTCCATTATGTAGCTCCGACATTCTAAGATCTCTATCTGAAAACTGTTATTTTTAGCTGGTACACAAACTGCAGAAAAGCAAAATGAGAGAAAATAACGACAGATCACCTAAATCTTAATACCATTAAATCTGAAGTATAATGCGGCAGAAAACATGAATCTCAGCAAAGCTAACAAAAGTGTTTTTTTAAAGCAACAGAAGCACATACATAATTAAAAAGCAAGTTTACCCCAAAATGCTTTCAAGCACAGTCCACTCTCACTTAAGATGCCAGACTTCTCATTTGCACGTTGTTAACTCTGCCCCAAGAGAAGTAGCACTAAACTTTGTGGTTCATAGGATTACAGGACCTGTAGGTACCAGAGTAGGAACACCACTGCCTATCTGCATGCACATTTTGTCGTCAATTGGGTTTCAAATAAGCTCCCAAGCACTTAGCTGACTGGTTCTGCTGCAATAGAAACCAAAGCCATTAGGACTCACTTTGTCTCTTCTTTACCAAGGAACCATGTTCCTAAGTCAAAATGAAAGCTGGCCCATGGTGGCCGTGCAAGAGATAATCATCAAGGGATAGCTCTGTTTGTAGGATTGGGCTATCATTGGCCAACTCTCCCCACCCCACCACCAGCCTGCACCTCTTAGTTAAGTTCATCCCTTCCAGATACTATGTAGAAACAACCCAAACTCCCAATCTTCAACCATTTTTGACCTATGAAAATGACAAGTTCTCTACAGACAACCTAATGCATTATCATTCTACAAGGTTCTACTTAGAATGCAGATATTAAAGACTTTGATATAAAAAATACTACATGGTTGAATTTATTTAAATATGTATGTCTAGAGGGGCCCCTGGGTGGCTCAGTCAGCTAAGCATCTGACTTTGGCTTAGGTCATGATCTCAGGGTCCTGGGATGGAGCCCTGCACCAGTCTCCCCACTCAGCGGGGAGTCTGCTTGTCCTTCTGCCCTTCTCCCAGCTCATGCTCACTCTCTGTCTTTCTCAAATAAATAAGATCTTTAAATAAATAAGTATAGATGGAACTTCATCACCTAGCTAATCGGGCTAAAGGAATTTATTTCTTAGACATTCCTATATTTCCAAAAGTACTGAGCATTTACTATGTGGTAGTAATGTGCTAAATATCATGCTTTTGTTCTCATTTAAAACAATAACTATTAGGTAGATATATTACCCCCATTTTACAGATCAATTTGAAGCTAAAGCAGGTGAAGTATCTTGCCTTCAGTCTTACAGACCAAAACAGGTAGAGCCATGAATTGGACCTTGGGCAGTCAGACTCCAGAGCTCAACAGACAAGGATCCTATGGCATGTTAGAGTGGAAAAGGCATGTAATCTAGTGCTTTTCCAATTTTTTTTTTTTTTACAGCAGTAGGAAGTCTCTTACGAAGTGAAATTTTCTGTGGAAGTCCTACTGATACAGCAGTTGGAGCAGAGCTGCTTTGGTCAAACAGAGCGCCCGGGACTCCCTGACATATCTAACCCCACCAGGCATTTCTGCTTTGTTTAATTGTAGGCCACCGAAGTACTCATGCTTCAAGGAGCCCTCCAGCAGCATATTTCGACCAGGTCCAAGTCTTGCCCTTTCCAGGAAACCTGTGTAATGGAAGAAGCCTGCCACGGGAATATGTACCCTCCTGTCAAGCCTTACATTTTGTTCTCCCTGATCCAAATTTTAAGACCCAATCCCACATGAGTTCTCCCGGTTTCACCAGTGTATGTTGGCCTTTTTTTTTTTTTTTTCAGCGAGTAAACTATGTTCTCCCAGAGAACTCACTTCCCCTCTTGGCCTACAAAGAGACCTTCCTCTACTTACTGGGCTAGAGGAATGAGACCAGGTAAGGGTGGCTCTGAGGTGGGTGGCAAGTGTCTTCTTTCAAGGCATCGTCCTCAGGTCCGGTCTTTGAATAGCCTCCTGAGAAGGAAAGACTCCTTTCCTCCACCCTGTAGCAAGGGGAAGAAGCTACTGCTGCTGGCCCAGAGTTCGGAAGGATCTGAAGTTTCAACCTCTTCTGAACTCATGTATCCAAATGTTCCCACGCCGAGTGGTCCTTATCAGGGCCCTCGTCTTTGCATAAGAAACCTGTCACACCTGCGCACTCAGTCTCTCATTAGCTCTTCCGTAAAGGCATGATTTTCCACTCAATCTTCTCTGTGGCTTCATGAGAAGAGAATCTCTTTAAGTGCTGCCATGAAGAACTTTGGGCTTTGATGGTTCACTCTGATTTGAGAGTGGCTGAACTGAGCCTGTTGTTTTTGTTCTTGAAGCCTTCTGCAGCCAGTGCCATAATCCATTGAATTACCGATACCCCACACCATCCAGGTGCTAACTCTTATATGAACAACTACTTCCCCTCCCACCTGTACCCCATCCTAATCTACAGCAGGTGACTCTTTGGCTGTGATCCTTCAGCATGCTACAGGTTATCATGAGGAATCATCCACTTACCACCAGCAATAGGTACTTGTTCCTATTTGACTAGTAGTGATTGTTCTAGAATCACATCCTAAAGGTTCACTTTGTAGAGCTAATCCTGATATCAACTAGCTTATTTTGGGTTCCTGCAAATCAGTGCCTGAGACAGGACTTGTGTGTAGGTAGTTTATTTAGAGATGATTCCAGGAAAGAGGAGTGAACCACCAGGAAGAAAAAGTTATTTGAATATATTTTTATTGTTGCTTTATCAAACTCTATATGACCTTACTTACTTTATCTCTGCTTTCCCTATTTGACTGTAAACTCTTCGAGGATATCTTTACCCATAATATTTACTTCTTTTTATTTTTTTTATTTATGTGTCAGGGAGGAGGGAGAGAGAGAGAGCACAAGCAGGGGGAGTGGCAGGCAGAGGGAGAAGCAGGCTCCCCCCTGAGCAGGGAGCCCAATGTGGGGCTCGATCCCAGGACCCCTGGATCATGACCTGAGCTGAGGGCAGACACTTAACTGAGCCACCCAGGCATCCCTATTTACTTCTTTTTAATCAGGATGTGCCTTTTAATTGATGTTATACTATTATCAAATTCACAGGATTTTTTTAAATTCTAAGTGGTACATAAAATAATGGTGCATCTTATAATTTATGGTGCTTTAGGTCAGTGAAATGTGGTGCCTAGTAGTATAATATAGGTGTTCAAATAATACATTACATGTTAAAAAAAAAAATAGAAAAGGAAAAATGAAGGGCGGGGAAATCGGAGGGGGAGATGAACCATGAGAGACTATGGACTCTGGGAAACAAACTGAGGATTCTAGAGGGGAGGGGGATGGGGGGATGGGTTAACCTGGTGATGGGTATTAAAGAGGGTATGTATTGAATGGAGCACTAGGTGTTATACGCAAACAATGAATCATGGAACACTACATCAAAAACTAATGATGTAATGTATGGTGATTAACATAACAAAATAAAATTTAAAAAAATAATAATAATATAGGTGTTCAATAATGTGCTCAATAAACGTACCTAATATATAATAAATGTTCAAAATAGTATGGAATTAAGACTTTTGTTTGGTTCAGAGCTGTGAGTATTTTTCTACAAATGAATTACCTTCCTCTGCTTTATATAAGATTTCTTATTCAGTCTGCCTCACTTTTTGCCCAAGTTATCTGGAAGCCCAGAGCTAACTCTTACAGCCAATTAAAATAAATTAGCTTGCTAGCATTCAGCATTATTCCAATGTATCAAGTCTGAAAACAAGAGAAAGGAGATTATATTATTTTGATCAATTAAACGTGAAAAACACCAGCTACCCTTATTACAGGAGGGACAGCCTACTGTATTGAACTCGGGTCATAAGAGATCAGCCCTCTTTTTGCAGAGATAGGCTATATAGAAAGAGCAAATGTGTTTGAGAAGAGGTTCAGTTTTAAAAAGCAAAATTATTGGGACTGAAGAAAGATCTCAGGGAAGATAAAAGAATTCCAGCATGAATCCTTTAGAAACATTCAAAGACTTTCCTGAAGCTAAGTACACATAATCTTTCCTGTGAAATTTCTGTTAATTAATTTATGATGTTGTGCCAGTTGCTTTATAATATTCATGAAACAGGCATTTATAAGGTGCTTCCTATGTGCCAGACACTGTGCTAGAAGCCAGGCATATAGTGGTGAATAACACAGGTAAGATCCCTGTTATATAGTGTTTATATTTTCTTGGAGAAGACTGATAATAACAAAGAAATCAGCGAATAAGCACAATGCTCAAAAAATATAAACAGTGGAGCGCCTGGGTGGCTCAATCTGTTAAGTGACTCCCGATTTCAGCTCAGGTCATGATCTCAGGGTCGTGAGATTGAGCCCCAAGTCAGGCTCCATGCTGGGTATGGAACCTGCTTAAGATTTTCTCCCTCCCTCCACCATTACCTTGATCCCCAAACCCAAAGACCCCATCAAAAAGGAGAATTACAGACCAATATCCTTGATGAACATGGATGCAAAAATTCTCACCAAAATACTAGCCAATAGGATCCAACAGTACATTAAAAGGATTATTCACCACGACCAAGTGGGATTTATCCCTGGGCTGCAAAGTTGGTTCAACGTCCACAAATCAATCAACGTGATACAATATATTAACAAAAGAAAGAACAAGAATCATATGATCCTCTCAATAGATGCAGAAAAAGCATTTGATAAAATACAGCATCCTTTCTTGATCAAGACTCTTCAGAGTATAGGGATAGACGGTACATACCTCAATATCATAAAAGCCATCTATGAAAAACCTACAGTGAATATCATTCTCAATGGGGAAAAACTAAGAGCTTTTCCCCTAAGGTGAGGAACGTGGCAGGGATGTCCACTCTCACCACTGCTATTCAACATAGTATTAGAAGTCCTAGCCACAGCAATCAGACAACAAAAAGAAATCAAAGGCATCCAAATCGGCAAAGAAGTCAAACTCTCACTGTTTGCAGATGATATGATACTTTATGTGGAAAACCCAAAAGACTCCACCCCAAAACTGCTAGAACTCATACAGGAATTCAGTAAAGTGGCAGGATATAAAATCAATGCACAGAAATCAGTGGCATTCCTGTACACCAAAACAAGACAGAAGACAGAGAAATTAAGGAATCAATCCCATTTACAATTGCACCCAAAACCATAAGATACCTAGGAATAAATCTAACCAAAGAGGCAAAGGATCTGTACTCAGAACACTTTAAAATACTCATGAAAGAAATTGAGGAAGACACAAAGAAATGGAAAAATGTTCCATGCTCATGGATCAGAAGAACAAATATTGTGAAGATGTCAATGCTACCTAGAGCAATCTACACATTCAATGCAATCCCCATCAAAATACCATCCACTTTTTTCAAGGAAATGGAACAAATAATCCTAAAATTTGTATGGAACCAGAAAAGACCCCGAATAGCCAGAGGATGTTGAAAAAGAAAAGCAAAGCTGGCAGCATCACAATTCTGGACTTCCAGCTCTATTACAAAGCTGTCATCATCAAGACAGTATGGTACTGGCACAAAAACAGACACATAGATCAATGGAACAGAATCGAGAGCCCAGAAATGGACCCTCAACTCTATGGTCAACTCATCTTTGACAAAGTAGGAAAGAATGTCCAATGGAAAAAAGACAGTCTCTTCAACAAATGGTGTTGGGAAAATTGGACAGCCACATGCAGAAGAATGAAACTGGACCATTTCCTTACACCACACACAAAAATAGACTCCAAATGGTTGAAAGACCTCAATGTGAGACAGGAGTCCATCAAAATCCTAAAGGAGAACACAGGCAGCAACCTCTCCGACCTCAGCTGCAGCAACTTCTTCCTAGAAACATCACCAAAGTCAAGTGAAGCAAAGGCAAAAATGAACTCTTGGGATTTCATCAAGATAAAAAGCTTTTGCACAGCAAAAGAAACAGTCCACAAAACCAAAAGACAACCGACAGAATGGGAGAAAATATTTGCAAATGACATATCAGATAAAGAGCTAGTATCCAAAATCTATAAAGAACTTATCAAACTCAACACCCAAAGAACAAATAATCCAATCAAGAAATGGGCAGAAGACATGAACAAACATTTTTCCAAAGAAGACATCCAAATGGCCAACAGACACATGAAAAAGTGTTCAACATCGCTCGGCATCAGGGAAATCCAAATTAAAACCTCAATGAGATACCACCTCACACCAGTCAGAATGGCTAAAATGAACAAGTCAGGAAACGACAGATGTTGGCGGGGATGCGGAGAAAGGGGAACCCTCCTACTCTGTTGGTGGGAATGCAAGCTGGTGCAACCACTCTGGAAAACGGTATGGAGGTTCCTCAAAAAGTTGAAAATAGAGCTACCATACAATCCAGCAATTGCACTACTGGGTATTTACCGCAAGGACACAAATGTAGGGATCCGAAGGGGTATGTGCACCCCGATGTTTGTGGCAGCAATGTCCACAATAGCCAAACTGTGGAAAGAGCCAAGATGTCCATCGACAGATGAATGGATAAAGAAGATGTGGTATATAAATACAATGGAATATTATACAGCCATCAAAAGGAATGAGATCTTGCCATTTGCAATGACGTGAATGGAACTGGAGGGTGTTATGCTGAGTGAAATAAGTCAATCAGAGAAAGACGTGTATCATATGACCTCACTGAAGTGAGGAATTCTTCATCTCAGGAAACAAACTGAGGGTGGCTGGAGTGGTGGGGGTGGGAGGGATGGGGTGGCTGGGTGATAGACATTGGGAAGGGTATGTGCTATGGTGAGGACTGTGAATTGCGCAAGACTGTTGAATCACAGATCTGTACCTCTGAAACAAATAATGCAATATATGTTAAGAAAAAAAAAGAAGATAGCAGAAGGGGAGGAATGAAGAGGGGGAAACTGGAGGGGGAGACGAACCATGAGAGACTATGGACTCTGAGAAACAAACTGAGGGTTCTAGAGGAGAGGGGTGTAGGGGAATGGGTTAGCCTGGTGATGGGTATTAAAGAGGGAACGTTCTGCATGGACCCCTGGGTGTTATGCACAAATAATGAATCATGGAACACTACATCAAAAACTAATGATGTAATGTATGGTGATTAACATAACAATAAAAAATTAAAGAGAAAAAATTAACAGATAAAAAAATAAAATAAAAATAGAGAAAAAAATATTTTCTCCCTCTGTCTCCCTCTGCCTCTCCCCCCCACACACACTCTATCCCCCCTCAAAAAAAAAATATGTACATGTAGAGATATGTATAGAGAGAGAGAGACAGAGAATGATGGGCCAGAGAATATTTGGAGACACTACTTCAGATTGTGTGGTCAGGGAAAGTCTTTCTGAAAAGATGACATTTGAGACCAGAATGACATAAAAAAACAGCAGCCACTGGAAGAAGAAAGATCCAGTGTAATAAGCTTGGTGGATTGGAGATAGAAATATAGTTGCAGAGGGGCGGTGTGGAAGACAAGGCAGGGTCTAAGCTCAGGCGACTAGAACAAATACCTTATAGTGGGCGGCTTAAACAATAGACAATTATTTCTCTCAGTTCTGGAGGCTGGCAAGTCCAAGATCAAGGTGCCAGCCTATTTGATACCTCGTGAAAGCCCTCTTCCTAGTCTGCAGGGATCTTCCTGTTGTGTCCTCACATGGTGGAAAAGAGTGAGCCCTAGTCTATTTCTCTTATAAAAACACAATCCCATCATGGAGACTCTACCCTCATGATCTCATCTAAAACTAAGCACCATGGGCGCCTGGGTGGCTCAGATGGTTAAGCGTCTGCCTTCAGCTCAGGTCATGATCCCAAGGTCCTGGGATCAGGTCCCGCATCGGGCTCCCTGCTCAGAGGGGATCCTGCTTCTCTCTCTGCCTCTCTCTCTCTCTCTCTCTCTCTGTCTCTCATGAATAAATAAATAAAATCTTAAAAAAATAAAATAAAATAAAACTAAGCACCTCCCAAGGACCCACCTCCTAATACCATCTCATTGGGCATTAAGGTTTCAACACATGAATTTTGAGGGGACACACACACACAGTCCATAACAGGCAGCAGGTAGGCAGGGGTCAGACCTTACAGATCATGAGGATCATGCCTGTGGATTTGGATTCTAAGTGCAATCAGAATCTGTTTGAGGGTTTTAAATAGACACAGGGCACACGATGTGATGAGCACTAGGTGTTATATGCACCTGATGAATTACTGAACACTACATCTGAAACTAATGATGTACTATATGTTGGCTAATTGAATTTAAATTAAAAAAATAAACAAATAAATAAATAATATTCCCCTCTTAAAAATAAAATAAATAGACACATGGCACAATTATATCATTATATATTTAATATCTGCATATTATATATGCATATCATATATATGTATACACAGTCATACACACACAGACACACATAAACACAGGCATTCACATAACATGTATTTTATTTTTCATTCATCTGACTACTGTGGAGAAAAATAGACTAAAGTGTCTAGTTGGGGGCTATTTCAATAATCCTGGCAAGACAATGGTGGATGGTAGGCAAGAGAGGTAAACGGAAGCAGGGAAATTCCAGATCTATTTGGGTGGACCTGCTAAGAGGAGTTGGTTATAGACAGGATAGAAGAGTGTGAGAGAAAGAACAGAATGGAGATGGCCCTCTGGAATTTGGGGTGATGTGCTGGGGAGGTAGCAATGCTGTTCAGTACTAGCCAAAAGACTGAGGAAAGAACAGGTGGTAAGGGGGATGGCGGTTGAGAAGCCAAAACTTTCTTACATGATAATTTGACTTGACACCTCTCCTAGTTGTAATGGCAGAAAATAACTGCAGGCATGTTTATAACTATAGGAGGAAATAAAGCATTATTTTATAAATTACAGCAGAGATGTATTGCCATTTTAAAATTCCTTGCACATACCTTGGGGAAAGAACATAATCTATTTGTCACTGACTGAAAAACGAGCTCATGATCCATACAGCTTTAATCTATCTGTGGAATAGATTTTTCATGATTATTTAGAAACTTTTCAAGAACGAAAGAACTAATGAACAATATTTTCTTACTCGGAAATGTATTTTAAATTGCAGAGGTGTCAAAATGTTCTCCATTAAAAAATTAGGGTAAAATCTGACACTGTTAACAAATGAACAAACACAGAAACTAATTTAAAAAGCATTTTCTTTTACAATTTGATTTTTAAATAGTAGACTTATAATTCCTTAAATTGTCATGTTTAATTCCTCCTCGTGACTAAACTGAATTGCTAGAAAATAGAAATTAATTGATAGTAAAGAAATCCATTGTGATAATTCAACCAAAAATAAAAAAGGGAAGGAAAATCCTCCAAATCTGGGGACTGCGAAAATACACAGCTTCAATGTGTGAAAGCCCTTTGTTTTCACAGTGGAGGGTGGTCTGCTGTCTGGCCCATGGAACAGGCTCCAAAACATGGCTTCTCTGAAAAATAGAATTAACCAGTTAGAAATATGAATGGTGAAATAGTCAAAATCAAATGAAAATAGTACAAGGGGAAAAGTGGATGTGATTTGGTGGAGTATTAGATGATTTATCTTTATGTGATACCCGAGTGAGATTTAAAAAAAATTTCCGAAAAGCTTAGTACTTCTCTTGCTTGAGAGGCTAACTGAAACTTAGAGCACAGGAGGGAATCAATGAACAGATCATAGAAACACAGGAAAATATCCAGGGTGTGGTGGGAAAGCGTAAGATTGGCCACAGAAAGAGATCTCTCCCCTGTGCCCCACTACTGCTCTCCCAAAAGGAATAAGGGTCCTCACAAGTCCTATACACGGCGACTTGACCCAGATATGACAAGAAGGCTAGAATATTGTAAATCCAATGTATTATTCAGGCCTGCTCACCAAAGTGTTAGGATTTCTACACTCTCCTGGCAGTACTGGGTTTTCTAAAGGAAAATCAGAACACATGGTGTCCTGGATATGGATACACTGATGAAGGACACTGTACGGAAATCTAAAATCTGGCCTCTCCAGCTTCCAAGATCCAATTATTTATACTATATGTGCTGACTAGCAGCTGCTACATCGAAATAAAACAGATAAGGGAACTTTAAGATTATAGGACATTTATATTAACTACTGAGCAAAATTTCTAACCACTGAACAGTTATAATGCCCTTGAGATTTTATTTGAACAGCATTCTTTTCCAGTCAGTTGTGTCACATTGTTTTCCTTAGAGATAAGAAGTGCTGTACAATATTCTTATAAAAACTACTCTTATTCTTTCCTATGTCAATGGTTTATTTTACCCAACAAGTAATTATGAATTCCTTGTTGAGAATGCTGAAATTTGTGGCTGCATAAATAAAAGACAGATAAAAAGGACTATTAAGCATTGTGCCAGGAGCTGTTAGTATGCTTGTTTTAGCAACCCTAACATCTAAACATTTATGCATTATATTTTGTAAAGAGATTGTATGGAAATGATGACCATAGTTCTATGGCATAATGGCATATCTGTAAATAGACAAATTCAGACACCAAACTTCAATATGGCAGCATCAATCTACCAATTTCCAAACAAAATAAATATATAAAATATATATTCATATTATATATTCACATATATATATATTCCAACATATCCAAATATATATTCCAATTAGGGCCTGGGGAAATTAAAAGAATTTAGAAAGGATTTAGAGTCTAAATAAGTAACATTAGATCCTGCAGCTTAAGATAAAAAATTTAGTTCTTCACTTAAATTTTAAGTAAGCGTTTTAATAACATCCAAGCTAAAAGTGAAGAATTCTAGCAAGAATAAACTCATGCCATTTCTTAAGAAAAAAAAAGTCTGAATAATATACTACAAGAGTACTCAGAAAAGAAAAGCAAATCAATATGAATGTGTAAAGTAACATAAAAGACTATAATACAAAATGCTTAAATATAAAGGGACATGACCATAACACAAGAGTCATGGAAGGTCATACTTAAAATTTTTAAGAACATTTGAGATAGCATCAGGGCGCCTGGGTGGCTCAGTCAGTTGAGCGAACAACTCTCGATTTCAGTTCAGGGCATGGTCTCAAGGTCGTGGGATTGAACCCTGCATCAGGCTCCCCACTCAGCAGGGGTCTGTTTGAGGTTCTTCCCCCTGCCCCTCCCCCTACCCACATGTGTTTTCTCTCTTTCTCACTCTCTCTCTCCCCCTAAAATAAGGAAGTAAATCTTTAAAAAAAAAAAAAAAGAACATTTGGGATAGCATCAAATTTTACTCCAGGAAATTTAGTATTATTTCTATGAAATAAGATGTCTATGAAGTAAATCTTCCTCCATTATGATCATGTGACCTTGGAAAAAAATATTTAACTTTTCTGTGGAAGATTAAAATTTCCAAAAATGGCAACAGCAACATGTCTGGCTTCCCATGCTCTTTCAGAAACTTACCCCACCTACTCAATAGTTAAACTTGATCACACCCCTCCTCCTTGATACTGAGCGTGCCTTTATGGTCACCTTCAGTGAATACAATGTGGTAGAAATGGTGCTGTGTGACTTACAAGGCAAGGTCATAAAGGTGATCCAGCTTTATTTTGGCTAGCTCTCTCAAGGGACACTGACTCTGTGAGAAAGCCCAGGCCACATGCAGCGGCTACCTGTAGATCTTCCAACTCAGGTCTCAGCCAGCACCGACTCCTGGCCCTGGGCAAGAACAAATGTTCAAATGATTCCAGCCCCTGACCTTCAAATCATCCCAACTGACATGAGGTAGAACAGAGATGGGTACCCCCCGGCCGCCCATTGAACCCAACCTAAACTGCAGATAGGTAAGCAAAATGAATGGGCTCCATTCTTTAAACGGGGAGGTTTGGGGGCAATTTGTTATGCAGCAATAGATAACTGAACAGTCTCTCAGCCCTGGTTTCCCTTCTACTGGAGACAATATCAATATCTCAGACAGTTTTGAGAACTAAATGAGCTGATACAGGTCGGCATTTAGCACAGTATGTGGCACACAGAAGATAAGGTAAGTGCTAACTATTAAAGATGGGATCAGAAAATGGATCATAAGGGAAAAAGCTGTTGAGAGGCAAGCAGGAATTTAAATAAAGAGCTGGATGAGATAAAGAAGAAATGCTTTGAAATGAAAAATGTGATCGAATATTAAGCAGCAATACTGACAATATAGAATATAAAATTTTTGTTGGAAAGTCACAAGAAACCCCCCCCCAGGATTCAAAGAAAAGTGCAGAAAAATAGCATTATTACAGAAAAGATGAAGGAAACATATGATGATGATAAGGCCAAATGCTGTTCCTAAAGAGACTAAAGCAGTGACACAAAGCAAATATGTTCCTAAATACACACACACATACCCACACACCCACACACGCTGGAAAATGCAAAAAGAAAGCTTTTATAAGCTAAAAAGACACCTAACTCTACAAACTCACTATTTCTCAGATAAAAATAAAATTGAGTTATCTGAAAATATACGGAGGCAAAGTCTTGGTGAACATCAAGGAAAAAAAGAAACAACAAACATACAGGCAGGGGTAAAGTTTACTTATAAAAGAAAACAAAGCTGCCTCAAAATTATTATTAACTTAGAGATACTGTTGTGTATTTTTAAGGGCTTTATTGAGGTATAATGTCATACAGTAACCTCCACATATTTAAAGCATACAATTTAATTACATTTTGATGTATGTATAACGTGTGAAGCCATCACCACAATCAAGATAATGAACATAGACACCCTCCCCGAAAGTGTCCTTCTGCCACTTTGAGCCCCTACACTCCCCCACTGTCCCCAGGCAACCACTGATCTGTCACGATTCATTAGTTTGCATTTCCAAGCATTTATATTATTGGATATGCAGTATGTACTTTTTGTCGGACCTCTTTTACTCATTATAATTATTTTGAGATTTGGCAGTTTGTGTCTTCCAAGGAAGTTGTAGAATTTATGGGCCTAAAGTTTTCAAATTCCCTTCTTTTCTAATACAGATATTAACTGCTATAAATTTCCTCCTCTGAATGGCGCTAGTGCTGTTCCATGAATTTTGATGATTTGTCACTTCAAAATAACTTCCTAGTTCCTTTTTGATTTCTTCTTTGACTAATGAATTTTTATTTAGAAGTGCTTCCCTTAGTTCCCAAATATTTGGAGATTTTCCAAAGGTCTTTCTATAATTGATTTCTAATGTAATTCCTTTGTAGTCAGAGAACACATTTTTTGTAATTTTAATCCTCTTAAACCTACTGAGACTTGTTTTATGACCCAGAATATGGTCTCTCCTGATACATGTTCCCGTACATTTGAAAAAAGCACGTATGCTACTGCTGTTGAGTGTAGTGTTGTATAAATGTCAGTTTTGTCAAGGTGGTTGATGATATTATTTAAATCGCCTATATCCATATTTGTTTTCTACTTAATCTCTCAATTATTGAGGAAGGTATATTGAACTCTGACTATAATCATATGATTGTGCCTTTCTTCTGGCAATTCTGTCGGTTTTTGCCTCATGTATTTTGAAGCGCTGATTTTAGTTGCATAAGCATTTAGAATTGTTACATCTTCTTGATGAAGGGACTCCTTAATCACTAAGAAATGACCCTCTTTATCCCTGGTATCATTCATTGCTCTGAAATACACTTCATCTGATATTAATATAGCCATTCCAGTTTTCTTTTGATTCATGTCAGCATGACATATCTTTCCCATCTATTTACTTTTAACCTGTGTCCTTCTATTTAAGGTGTACTTCTTATAGACAGCCTCCTGTTTAGTCTTATTTTATCCAATCTGACAATTTCATTTACACAATTCCATTTAATGTGACTACTGACATGGTTAGCCTTTAAGACAATCATCTTGCTAGCTGATTTTCCCCCCATCTCTTCTTTCTTCCTTTTTTTTTTCTATTTCTGTTTTCCTTGGGATTAATTGAATATATTCTTCTGATTCAATTTTATCTCCTCAGTTGGCTTACTAGTCTATTGCTCTTTGCTTTCTTGTTTTAGTGGTTGATTTAGGATTGTGATAAATTACTCTTTAACTTATCACAACCAGCCTTCAGGTGGTATCAGACTATTTCACACATAGTACTGGACTCTTTCTCTCCTACCAGTTTGGTGCTATTCTTATCATACATTTTCCTTTTATATCTTTTACAATTTCCTTATTACCTTGTTATTTTTGTTTAGATAGTCATTTATCTCTTTGAGATTTAAGTAAAACACTTTTTAATCTATTTACCTCTATAGTTGCTATTCATAGTGTTCTTTATTCGTTTGTGTAGATCCATAGTTTCATCTGGCATCATTTCCTCCAGTCTGGAGAAATTCTGTTGAGAGTTTAGTCAAACTACTCCCTAATATTGCTGCCTCAGCATCCACTTTGTGTGGCCAGGAGGCCTGTGAAGGCCTTGAACTGACACTAGCCCCTTTCTTGAATGCATGTTCTAGATAACAGCGCACAGAGTCATAAGTAAATACAATTTCCCGATATAAATCCCACAAACCACCCTTGTGATAAACAGTCTCTCCCCCTCCCAGAGCCTTCTCCTTGAGTGCCCTGTAGTAAGACCCCCACAAAGCTTACCAAAACCCCACTTTTGAATTGGCCAATCCAGCCTTAGCCCAAGAACCCCAAAGCTCTCCACCTCAGACCCAAAATAAAGGTATGTGCCCTTGGTACCCCACTTTCCTTCTGCCTGTACCCTGCCTTGACCTCTCCATGGTTCCTTATTAAAGCATGCCACGTACATTTTCCAGCACTTGTGAGTAACAAACTTCTCTATTTCAATTCCCTTGTGGCCTTCTGTGGAACCATCCAACACCTTGGGACTCGACTTAATAAATGATCATTTAACAAAGTCATAACTTCCTTTAACATTTCTCGTACTGAAGTTGTGCTGGTGATGAGTTCTTTCATTTTTTGAAATTGTTTATATCACATTTAGTTTTGAAGGGCACTTTCACTGGGCATAGAATTCTAGAATTAAGTTTTTCCTTCTCTTTCAGTATTTAAAGTTGCTCCATTGTCATCTCACTTACATGGTTTACACTAGATAATGTTCTTTTTAATTTTCTGTGTACTATACATACATGTCTTATTTCACTGTCTACTTTTAAGATATTCTCAGTATCATTGCTTTTGAATAATTTTATTATAATATGTCTTGGTTGTTTACCTCATATTTCTGGTCCTTGGGATTTTTTTTAAGGTTCTTAGATATGTGGCTTTATAGTTTTCATTCAAAGAGTTTTCTCAGTCATTATTTCTTCAAATATTTTTTCTTCCCCCCCTGCCAATTTTGTATGTATTAGATTTCTTGGAGTTATTTCACTATTCACTGGTGCTCAGTTCGTTATGTAAACTCTCTTTTCTATGTTTCTTTTTTTTTAAGTAACTCTCTCACTGATAATTTACATAACATAAAGTTCACCCTATTAAACTACACAGTAGTTTTTAGTACATTCACAAAGCTGTGCAACCATCATCAGTATCTAATTCCAGAACATTTCATCACCCCAAAAAGAAACCACATACCCATCAGCTGTCACTCCCCATCCCACTTCCTCCCAGCCCCTGAAAACCACTAGTGTACTTTCTGTCTCCACAGATTTGCCTCTTACGGACATTTCATACAAAAGGAATCACACAATATGTGGCCTCCCTGCCTGGCTTTCTTAACCCAGCATAATGTTTTCGAGGTTCATTCATGTTGTAACATGTATCAATATTTCATTTCTTTTTATTGTTGAATAACCCATTTTGTGGATATGCTATCTTTTTTATCCTTTCATCTGCTGATGGACACTTGGATTGTTTCCACTTTTTGGCTATTCTGAATAATGCTGCTATGAGCATTTGTGGACATGTATTTTCATTTTTCTTGAGTATACGCCTAGAAGTGGATTTGCCGGTCATATAGTAACTCTATGTTTAATTTTTGATGAAGTGCCAGGCTCTTTTCCAAAGCTACTGGACCATTTTCCATTTCGCTAATAGCGTATGATGGTTCTAATTTCTCCACATCCGCACTAGCACTTGTTACTACCTGTCTTTTTTTATTGTAGCTATCCTGGTGAGTGAGAAGTGGTATCTCATTGTGTTTGCAACTTAAATTTTCCTGATGATCAATGATGTTGAGCATCCTTCCATTTGCTTATTGCCTACTTGTATATCTTCTCTGAAGAAATGTCTATTCAGATCCTTTGTCCATTTTTAAAACTGGGTTGTCTTTTTATGATGCTATAGTGATTCTTTATGTATCCTGGATGCCAGTCCTTTATCAGACATACAAGTTGTAAACTCATTCTACAGATTGTCTTTTCACTTTCTTGATGGTGCCATTTGAAGTACAAAAGTTTTTCATTTTAATGAAGTTCAATCTTATTTCTTCCTTTGTTACTTGTGTTTTTGGTGTCATATCTAAAACTCATAGCCTTAACCCAGGATTGCAAAATTTTCTCCTATATTTTCTTCTAAGGGTTTTATAGTTTTATATATATATATATATATATATATATATATAATATATATATATATATATATATACATGGCAAAAATTGTATTTAAAAATTTTTAAATTCCCCAAAAGAATCTACCAGAATCTAGAGTAAACATCATATATAATGATGAAATACTGCAAAATTCTTCTGAGATTGGGAAGGAGAAAGGATGTTTACTAACATCATTTCTATTGAATATTATACTGGAGGTTTTAACCAGTTCTACAAATCAAGAAAAACAGATAAAACACATAAGTAAAATGCATACAGATGAGAAAAGATAAAACTGTCATTATATGCAGATGACATGATCTATACCTATAAAATCCAAAATAATAAATAGATAATTAAAGTCAACAAGTAGTTTAGCAAGTTCACTTGATACATGATCATTACAAAACAATCTATTATATTTTTATATACAATTTAGAAATTTAAGTTTTAAAGTGTTACTATTTCTAATAGCATGAAAAACATCAAATACCTAGGAATAGATCTACTGACTTTTATACAGAAATCTATACAATTGTATTAAGAGAAATTAAATAAGACCTGAATAAATGGAGTAATATACCATGCAGATGGATTGGAATACTCAATAATGTGAATATGTCTGAACTCCCCAAATTGATATATCCATTCAATGTAACACCAATAAAAATTCCAGAAGGTACCTAATAGAAATTGATATATGGAAATGCAAAGAACCAAAAATAACCAAGGAAATGTTGAAGAAGAAAAGTGGGGAGGCCTACTCTCTCTGATACCAAAACATTACAAACCTATCATAATTAAAACGGTGCAGTAATGTTGCCAGGACAGACACAGACCAATGGAACCAAACAGAGATTCTAGAAATAGATGCACACATACATGGGTGCTTCATTTTTTACAAGGGTGACATTACAGAGGAGTGGATAGCGAACAGTCTACAGTAAATAGGCTGGATCAGCTGATTATCCACATTGAGAACAAATGAAATTAGATGTCTACCTTACTCTATACACAAAAAGCAAGGGTAGGAGGATTCTAGATTTAAATGTGGAAAGTAAACCAAGAAAGCTACTAACAGGCAATCCTATATAGGAGAATATTTTCATGAGCACAGGTGGACAAAGATGTCTTAACACTAATCATAAAGGAAAAAATCATAACCTGGTTTAAATTAGGGATCTGTATGTCAAAAGACATTAGTAATATATATGAAAAACACAGGGTTAAGATTCTTATTAGGTAAATGCCTCTTAAAAATAATAATAAAAAGATAAAAAGTTGCCATCCCACTCAAAAATGATCAGAAACTCATAACTATCTATATGAGATTATCCATAGTCAATGAACATACTGATACATGTTCACTCTCAATAGAGAGTAGACATAAAGACAAATAAGATTTTTTCATCTAGCAGATTGGCAAAGATATGAAAAACAATAATTAAATTTAGTATTAGATTTGAGCACTCTCATAAACTCCTGGTGGGAATTGAAATTGGATACATTTTTTGGAGACTCTTTGGCAATGTATTTCAAAATCCCTAAAAGTAATCCATGTATCCTTTGACCCAACAATTCTACTTCTAGAAATTTATCCTAAAGAAATAATTGAACCACTTTGAAAAAATGGATTTTCATCACTGCAATGCTTATATAACAAGAAATTAGGAGAGAAAACAGGGAATTGGCTAAATATGTTATGATAATCCACATAATTAGACAATGACACTAATTTGAATCAAGAATCACCACCTAAGACATCTAAGACATCTAAGGCAGGATGTGACATAAATGAGAGAAGAAGCTCTTTGGCAAACTGGGCAGCACATGCCCCTCTTGGAGAAGGCAACTCCGATTAATTGATGACAAGTAAGATGTGGGGAGGTGTGGAAGGGTGTCTAGTGTCATCAGAATACCCAATCTTTTAGAAGAAGGAGAAAATTAAATTTTTATGTGAAATTTCCTGATTTTTAAACGTTGTTTATGTTTAAAATTTTTTTAAAAAGATTCAGTAGCCAAATAAAGTATGTTATTAGTGGACTAAATTCAATTCAAAGGCTGAGAGCCCCAATATATATAGATATATATTTATTGACAGAAAGAGATCCATGATGTATTGTCTTTATTGTGTGAAAAGATTATTACAAAAACACTTTATATAATGTGATCTCACTTTTCTTAAAAATCAAAGCATATTTAGATGTATGTATAATCAAAGCATATTCAGGGTCTGAAGGGGTATAAATCTAAATGTTAATAGTGGGTGACTCTTTTACATATCTCTGCTTTTGCATGTTTAATATTGATCATTAGTATTTTATTATCAAAGAATACAATAAAGTTCTTTTCATTTGTGGTTATAAAGGAAAGAGTTAGTAGTTCAGTTTAAAATTTTGAGAATTAAACTAAAAATCAAAACCACTGAACCAATACTCTTGCACATAAAATCAGACAAACCAGAATCCAAGTCGATTCTTCCATTTACTATATCAGTGGCTCTGTCAGTGACAATATCTACCACTATGCTTCAAATTCCCTTGGTAATGTAAAAATTAATAAACAAAAACAGAATTAATATCTACCATTACCTTCCTCGTATCATCAAAAGCTAAGCGGACAGAAGGAGGATTTTTCTACTGCAATACAAGTCTGGAAAGAAGACAGATGCTGGTAGGATGTAATAATGTAAAAAGTTTTGTTTTTATTATTCTATCCAGAGGGAAGACCATTCTCAAAATCTAAAGCTCCACCCTGCCCCACCCCTCACTCCCTGATTAGTAATCATACCCAGTGCAGTGGAGTAGAGAATGGCAGACAACCCATTGCCAGAAGTAGCATTAGATGAGGTGGAACCCGTATCATGTTCTCAAGGATACTTGTGTTTTGTTTTGGTTTTGTTTTTCAAACTCTATTTAAGCTAAAAACAAAAACAGTTCAGGAGCATTTGGGCAAGTTCCTAAGTGTGAGTGGAACTCCAAGACAAGTGGAATAAACTAGGGAAGCCACGTTTAAGGATTGGCTTTGACCCTCAATTAAAGAAATTAATAATATTCTTTGAGCATTTTCACTCTTTATCTTCTCTTCCCACCTCTCTGTACCACCAGTAAAGGCATGGACTTCTCTGAATAGAATTCAGGGAGGTGAAGAGGTCCACAGGTGAAACCTACCAATTGGGTGATGTAAAGTGGGTTTTGTTTCTGTCTCTATCACCTCCTTTTTATCATAAGGAGTTCAGATACCTGCATTCTACTATTCCTTTTACTATGCAGGTTAAGTATAATGGAGGGTAAAGAAATTTTTTCAGGCGATTATAGTACCATTGGAAACCTACCTTAAAATGAGCTCATGAACCTCCCCAAGTGCCCAGTTTAAAACCCAAGGAGAAATTTCATCATTTTTGGTCCATGGAAATATCATACCCTTTGAGATATTTTTAATATAATATCATTATATGTCATTATTTTCATTACTTTTTCTCTTTTCAATGAATTCACAATAAAGGAAAACAATAAAAGTGTTGTTTCATATCTTTACTTTCAGTAATGTGCAACACGAACATAATAGTGTTAAGAAGTCAGAAATAACTCAACACAGTAGCTATAGAAGATGCTTATATTTGCAAAATGTCAACAATTATCTTCTCTAGGTTCCCCCAAAACTGGTGTATTTGTTAATCAAATTAATTAAGAAGCTTTTCAAAATAAAAGCAATGTTTTAAATAAATATATTTTCATAACCATAGAACATTTAGTTCTTCTGGAGGTAACAAACATTTTACACTCAAGTACTTTATGAAGATATTAGGGTAAAAATTATCTGGATGCAATTATAAATGTACCCTAATTAGTTTGTTTCTTTTGTGTGTAAGTTTTTGTTCATGTATTAAAATTTTATCATATTTGTAATGTTAGTTCTTAAATCATCACAAAGATGTTATCTGACCCACAGAATTTATATCAGCTCAACATGATAATGTGGTATTGTTTGAACAATGCCTTTCAATTTAAATTTAGTACAACAAATTATATTTAATCAAAGACAAGACCTCCTGGCTGCTCATGTCCATTATAGAAAATGAATGCTAGACTCCCAGTTTGGAAGAATGAGACCTTCCAACAAATCTCAACCTTGAAATTTTATAACTGAAAATCATGTCACATCAAAATCCTAATTACAACAGAGCTCTCACTGTGTTTCAGAGTTCTGCAGAGGTGGGTATAAATTCGTTTATGATTAGCTTTTCCATTGAAATCATATGTTTGTTAAACAACTACCAAAAAACTTTCTAAAAATTGATTTTATTTAATAAATAGTTTAAAGACTTTCTAACTGAAGAAATGATTTTGCTGACCTCAGAAATTCTGATGACTTGTTTACCTTTCACTCACTTTTATTTCTACTGTGATTCTTAAGAATTTTCTAATCGATATTTAATCTATCAAAACATCTATGCATTGGTAAATTTGGCTTCCTTTGCTAATAACCTATGTTAAGATCTCTAAATTAAATGACAAAGTAAAGTAAACACAGTACCCGGTTATAGTAAGTGCTCTTTAGAATTTCAGATTAACAAATTTGTCCCAAAATGACAAAGTAATAACTTACTAAATGAATAATGCAACAAAGAATAGATTTTCATAGGATCTCGAGCTCTCTTTCTCAATCTCTCTTTTTCTCTCTCTGTCACTTTCTGGTTCTTTCTTTGTCTCTCTCTGTCTCTGTCTCTCTCTCTCTGTCTCTCTCTCTCATACAAACACACATACACACACACACACACACACACACACTCCCACCCACATCCATACATGGGTATGTACACACATCCGAGAATTTTTAAACACCGCTACTAAAGGTTTTAACTTAGATAAATTAACTACATTAAAATACTGACGTGAAAATATCTATGTCCAACACCCCACAGAGGGCATCTTTTTGTGAACTTCTAAAAAGCTGAAAGAAAGAAAACCAGAGAGAAAAACCGGAGTCCTCAAGGGGAAGGCTGGGTGTGCGTGTCAGTACTGCGCAGGGTCACAGCTTCCCATTCTCCTCGCCACTCTCTTTCTCCTCGATGGCTTCCAGGCTACGTTTGCTCTTGGCTTCTGCACCACTGCTGGGTGCTTTACTAAGTCCACAGGACAAGCACGCCAGCTGGATCTGCTTCATGTTTTCTATGGCTTCATTCTTGGCATTCTTCAACAGATCTCCTTGGCCCTACAAACAAGGAGAAATATACACCAAAAAAGAAAGTTATGGACCAGGCGTATCCTGAGTAACATCACTCTATATATTTGTGCTACTGCTCAGGGAGGAAATGGACCCAGACCCTCAGAGCTCACTTTTGCAGGGATTATCCCCAGGCTCTTTTCTGGCCCTGTTCAGGGTCTTTGCTCTTTAAGCCCAGGGCCTCAACTTTAGCCTTCCCAGTCGGCTCTGTGGTTGCCAGTAGGCTCTTGAGATTCCTGCAATAAGGAATAACCTCGGGGGGTGGGGGGGGGGGAGTTGTCCTTTGCATTTCTGAGGACGGTGAATCCGTCCCTCCCCACAGTCTGCAACTTTGCACACTGCTGGAACTCCTGTCCCACTCAGGCCCAGCATTCCTAGGCTTGGGAGAAAACAAGGAAAGAAGCTCTTCTTTAAAGAACTGAAAATTAAATCAGCCCCTCAGTGTACAAGAGCTTACAAAGCAAAATATCTTCTGTAAAGTAAATCACATACCATTATGCTTGGTAAACTGGGTTTTTATACATTGGATTATCCTTGCAATCTGCCTTTTAATAAATTATTAGTTACCCATATTCCTTCTGTCTTTTCCATCACCCTAAAGACAATGTTCCCATCTGACTGATGGAGGAAAAAAAGGGGGGGGGGGCGGCTTCGGAGGCTCAGTATGTCAATCAAAACAAAAAGTAAATGAGGATCACAGGAAATCATCAGCTCTCAGGAACATCAGCACTTGAGAAAGACTTTTTCTCCTTTTTTTATTTCTTATTTTACTTCTTCATTAACAATGATCAAGTATATAAGCTGATGCTGACCCTGGCACCCGAAGGACCAAGTGTGGGGAAGCCGGAACCTACTCCCATGGGGCACAGACAAAAGAGGAGAGATGGTCCCTCCTCTCTCCCCTCTCCATTACCACTGCAGTGGGGAGGTGACCCCGAACTGCAGAGGACAGTGTGGGAGGATGCGGACGCTGATGGCTGGAGAGTTCCTCCACAAAGCACAGACTCAGCAAAAGGGTAAGTCACCTATTTTAACCAACGTGCTCCATGATACGCTGTTTAATTTGATGAGTCGTTTTTCCTCAGGGTGTCCGACGAAACACATGTTTAAAAATGCCGTAGCATATTCCATTCCTCAAAATCTACACAAGCACTTGCCAATCCTACCTATGTAATAATAGTGAAATCCTTCTAATAAAAGGCTTTAACTAAATGGGATACACAAGGATGGCTTTGCCTAATATTTTTGTTAAAGTGGACTTATCCCAATCACCTCAGTCACGGAAAGGGATTTTATAAGTGGACGTGGAAGTTTTATAGTCTAGCTTTCTCATGAGGAGAAAAGAGGCAGAGCCTGATGAGGTTTAGTGACTGACCCAGGGTCACAGCTGGGAAATGACGAGCTGGGACTAAAGTCCAGGTCTTGGACCTCAGTCCAGTGTCCTATTTCCCACACCATGTTTATAATTTAGACTAAGACTAAAGACTAGAGAATGAACACTCTGTCATATAAAGATGGATTTTCTAAAGAAAAATATTCACTATGCCAGCGGAATTTGGGGAGTCAGTTCTGAACAGGGATGAGTTCCCTCTGGACACTGAAAAACAAAGTACCACTTGGAAAAGTGCAATTCTTAAATGATAATAATAATAATAATACATATAAAGTGCTTACTCTGTACAGGCACTCTTTTTTGTGCATTACATATGTTCATTCATTCATTCAATTGTCACAGCAACCCTATGAAGATAGACACTTTTCTTATTCTCGGTTTATTGATGAAAAAAAAAAAGCTGAGGCCCAGAGCAGTCCCCTTTCCCAGAGTCATGCAGCTACTTCGTGGTAGAGCTGGGGTTTAAATAAAGTCCAGCAGTTGGCTCCAGAGTCTGCAGTCTTGACCACTACGTGATATGGCATCTCTTCAAGGAAAATCATGCACTCTCTCCAAAGCACATTAGAGCCTCCTATTCACTGTTACCCATGAAAACAATGCAGATATAAAGAAAATCATTGCTCATGTGGCAGAGTCTGACAGAACTTGGAGGTGTTATCTAGAGATTCGGGCAGATCAGGTGCACCAAGGACACGCTGGCAAGGACAAAAGTCAGGCTATCTTAGTTTTACTCTTAGCTCCAACTATTTCTCCCTGGGCCACTTGCTCTTCTTGTAAACATGAAAATAACCTTCAGCCTTCCTCACAGTGTTAAAGATTAAAGAAACAATGTTGAAGAGTTGTTTGTAATTTTGGTAATCACAAGTAAACTACGCTATAAGGTGACGTGAAAAGCAGGTATCACAGTCTACTACTATAATGAATATCCTGGCACTGTACAAATGTTAATATATAAATTTTACTAATCTGTCTAAAATGCATCGGCGAGAGTCTGTTTTGCAGAGATAGGTATATTGCCACTGGTTTTACAAATGGAAAGATTCTCTTAAAAACCAAACTGTATTAATAAAAAGATCAGATCCACACTCATTTTCAGTGTTACTTTTAAGAGATCATTTTCCTTTTAGTTCTAAACGTTTCATTAAGCATTTTAAAATTGCAACAAAAGCAAAATTGGCATCTTCCCTAATTGCAAGAAAAGAGTGAAACGTGCAAGCTGGATGCCACTAATGCATAATGTTCTCCCCTCCCCTTGTTCTGCAGCAGGTTATGAAACCTATCTGATTAATCAGCCAGAATGTTGTCTCATCAGTTCTGAGAGGTGGCATGCAAGCCTGCATGCCAGACTGTGCCAGTTCCGGTACACAGAAGTCCCTCTCTCCAGAAAACAATGGCCAATTGGAGAAAACAGTTTGTGCCAGTGCACGAAAACACAACTACATCATCTCCTGATAACCAGGAGACACCATGTCCTGGCTGAACCACACAGGCAGAGAAGAAATAGAAAAAGAAACTCAATTGTTAACTAATAGAAGAAGACAAAATCAAAGACAGTTTCACAATTGAATTTTTACATTTTACATTGAAACATTTATGTAAAAAAAATTTTTTTTTCTGTTCTTTAAAGAAGGAAGAATAAAGGTCATCTTTCTGTTCTGTGGCCCAAGGAATCCACTCCATGAATCCTCCCCTCTTAGGATATCAGAACCAGGAAAAACTCATACCAGGCAAAACTACAAAAAGAGTGAAATTTATGGTTAACAACCCCCATCCTGGCATTCCTTTTTAGTACTTTTCCCCATTTTATGTGCTGCAATTTCCCCTGGCCAACAAGCATCCGTCTCTCGACTCTGTTATGCTCCCTCTCAAACTCCTAACAAGCCAGCCTATATGGTATCTCCTCTTTCAAACGTTTTGTCCTATGTATCATTTCCTACAAGATGTATTAGGTATTCAAATCAGCTGATCAATTTAAAGGGATTAGTGTGTTGTGTGTATTTAACGAGTATTGTAACAGACGTTTCCAAAGAAATATGCTCAAAAATTCTCCTCAAGTAGAGGTCTTGGGAGAGGAGAGGAGAGAATTTTACTTGGTGTTATATAATATTTATATTTATAGAGTTTTCATCATATTTATAGAGTAACTCTTGGCATCACAGAAAACCATAGAGAGATCACTATAGAGACTTTGAATCTAAAAATTAGTGATGATTGGGCGCCTGGGTGGCTCAGTTGGTTAAGCGACTGCCTTCGGCTCAGGTCATGATCCTGGAGTCCCTGGATCGAGTCCCGCATCGGGCTCCCTGCTCAGCAGGGAGTCTGCTTCGCCCTCTGACCCTCCCCCCTCTCACGTGCTCTCTCTCTCTCCTCTCTCTCTCTCTCTCAAATAAATAAATAAAATCTTTAAAAAAAAATAAAAAAATAAAATAAAATAAAAATTAGTGATGATTAATGAATATTTAAAAAAGAGATTAAGCAGTCATAACCAAATCCTTACAACTGCATTAGATTGCAATTAAAACACATTATCTAAAAATCAAGAAATATCTGATACAATTTAGACTGTAAATGGGCTTGCTGTACAATGCCACAAGTTTTATTACTACTAATAAACTTATTACTGACAGTAAAATATCATCACAACCCTACACAGAAGCTAACATTTATTGAACACTTAATAAACTAAGTATAAGCAAATTTGCACAGATTATCTCATTATATCATAACTGTAAAAAAACTGGAATTCTAAATGTAAGGAACTTATTAGTTATATATTTGGAAGTTATCTATTAAGAACATATTTTATTATCTGTCAAAAGACATTCAGGATTTTTATTATTCCTCTTCTACTAAGAAAGGCAACTCCCTCCCTACCCAACACTGTTCAAAAATAATTTTGACTACATTCTGGCAGAATAACTTACAAAAGACATCCATGATTCCTTTACACCCATTTTCCCATGAACTGCACTATCCCTTGTGTTATTAGTGCATAAAAGAGCAGGAGGACATCATGACTAGTGTCCTTGTGACATGTGAAGGAAATACGTGGGTTGTCTCAGAGCACACCACAAATATTTAAAGAAGCTAATTGAGACTCTGGGAATGGATAGACCCTCACATATACACATCTACACACATAAACAAATGTAGCTCCATCTCCAGACAGACTTGTATGGGTATTTTTCAGCACATACTCAAAGGCAGATTGATTCCCCTGATATTCTTTCATGTGAGAGTCCGCACCTACAGCTAGTGTCAATAGCTATGAACAATACTGTAGTAAAAGTCAGCCATAGACAGCATGGTGGAATTAGCAGCTCTTTATTCGTGCTAGCTACCATTTGTTGGACAAAACCATGTGATGGTGAGTTGTACCCTACTACCATCTTACTATTTCAAAAACCATGCTTTTTGGGAATCTCTGTATTATCTGAAGAGGCTAAATGTTTTGTTGCAAAGAGGTAGAAATAATTTCTACAATGTTCTTCATTTGACAAATTAAAATAGCAGATCAAAAATGTGGTGATGTCATAACAGATGTGACATTTCTAGAATATTGGGTAAAGCTCTGCAAAGATGGCCTGGAGTTCTTGCTCTCCAGAACAAAAGCCTAGTCATGTAGGGTTTGGAAACAAGATGTTAACAAGAGTTATGGGGCACAAAAGTATAGCTATTAGGAGATTCATGGACAAAATAACTTAATTGCAAAATAAATAGAAGTTTCCATTGCATTTAATTATCAATAGTCAGATTTATTATTTTTCAATATTTTGGCAACCAAATATTCCAACTGCATTCTACTAGTCAGTTAAAAAGTTGAATTTTAACTCTATGAATTCTCAAGAAATATGGATGAATAATCGTAGACAGTTTTGGTCTAAGAGCATTGGATTAATGGAGCCAATGTTATGGAGCCATATGAAGCCATACATTACTCTTCGCCTAAAACTCTGAACTCAAAACAAGTTAACACTGTTTTCAAATCTTTATTACATAATGCAATAAAATTATTTTATTCTTAAAGGAACAGAAAGGGGACTACACTGGACATGTTCACCTGACCCATTGTCTTTTACAATTTTATATAAAGGTCAGGTTTTTAAATTAGTTTCGTGACTGATTTATTTTAGTATTGTTCATAAACTCCAATTAATCAAATGTTTCTGAAGACTGTGGAAACAGAAAATAAATAAGTCTTTTTAATACCTGAGAATCTAATTCTGAAGGAAGACTAGTTTATAAAATGTAGAAGATATTTCAAAGAAATTTTGAGAATAATTTAATACCAAGGAGAAGACAACATTGCAAAATAAAGCAGAATGACATGTTTAATAAGCACAACTATACAAAAGGCTATAAAAAGTTTGAAGCTAGAATCTGTTGAAATTCAACATAATGAAAATTATATTTGAAAGTTAAATTTGAAACAGATCATGGTGCTAGATATGTAACAACAGATTCCTAAAAATTCATGGAACTCTACACCACAACACTGAATTTTACTACATGTGAATTAAAATATAAATTAAAATTTTAAATCTCAAAAAAAAGAAAGTTAAATTTGAAAACATATGTTTTAAGATCTGGCAAATAAAATCTTTTTCCACATTTCTTTTTCAAATAACATCCTGCATTGTTACAATATCCTCCTCATCAGGAAATCTTGACTAACTTGAATGTTGAAGGAATAAAGAACCTTATTTACTTCAAAATGGTAACTGTGTCCTAAGCAGAAAACCTTTGCATTGACCATGTTTTTTAAAAATAGTTTTTAATATAGAAGAAACCATCTTTGTGTTGTTGAGTATGTGTATATATATATATATATATATATATATATATATATAAATGAAGTCATTTAACATTATTTAAACACTAATCACTAATAATTATAATTATATCATAGAAAGAGAATGAAACATAAAAATCATGATCATCTCAATAGATGCATAAAAAATCATTTGACAAAATTCAACATCTTTTCATGATAAAAACTCTCAACAACTGGGGCGCCTGGGTGGCTCAGTCGTTAAGCGTCTGCCTTCGGCTCAGGTCATGATCCCAGGGTCCTGGGATCGAGTCCCGCATCGGGCTCCCTGCTCCGCGGGAAGCCTGCCTCTCCCTCTCCCTCTCCCCCTGCTTGTGTTCCTGCTCTCGCTGTGTCTCTCTCTGTCAAATAAATAAATAAAATCTTAAAAAAAAAAAAAAACTCTCAACAACCTGAGTATAGAAGGAATGTACCTCAACATAATTCAGGCCACATATGACAAGACCACAAGTAACATCATAGTCAATGGTGAAAAGTTGAAAGCTTTTCATCTAAGATCAAGAACAAGACAAGGGTGCCTACTCCCACTATTTCTATTCAACATAGTACTGCAAATCCTAGCCAGAGCAGTTAGGTGGGAGAAAAAAGAAAGGAAAGGAAAGGAAAGGAAAAGGGAAGGGATGGGAGGGGAGGGGAGAGGAGGGGAAAGAAAAGAAAAAAAGAAAAGAAAAGAAAAGAAAAAGGAAGGAAGAGAGAGGAAAGAAGGAAGGAAGGAAGGAAGGGAGAAAGGGCATCCAAATCAGAAAGGAAGTAGTAAAATTGTCTCTGATTACAGATGACCTAATCTTATATATGGAAAGCCCTAAAGACTATACCAAACAACAGTTAGAACTGATAAATGAATTCAGTAAAGTTGCAGGATACAAAATTGACATGCAAAAATCAATAGTGTTTATCAGTTAACAATAAATGATCAGAAAAAGAAATAAAGAAAAAAATCCAATTTACAATATCATCAAAAACAATAAAATACTTAAATTTAACCAAGAAGGTGAAAGATCTGCATACCGAAAACTACAAGATACTGATAAAAGAAATTGAAGAAAACACAAATGAATGGAAAGATATCTCATGTTTATGGCTCAGAAGAACTAATATTATAATATCCATGCTACCCAATGTCATCTATAGATTCAGGCCAATCCCTATCAAAACCCCAATGGCATTTTTCACAGAAAGAGAAAAACAATTCTAAAATTCATCTGGAACCACAAGACTACAAATAGCCAAAGCAATCTGAAAAGGAACAAAGCTGGAGGCATCACACTTCCTGATTTTAAACTACACTACAAAACTACCGTAACTGATATAGTACAGCATCAAAAGCACAAGCAACAAAAGCCAAAATAAACAAGTGAGACTACATCAAATTAAAAATCTTTACAGCAAAAGAAATAATCAACAAGGTGAAAAGGCAACCTACTGAATGGGAGAAAATATTTGCAAACCATATATCCGATAAGAGGTTAATATCCAAATACATAAGGAACTCAATATATATATACATAGATATAACAACTCAAAATATTTAACAACTCAATAACAAAAAATAAATAATCCAATATAAAATGGGCAAAAGGCCTGAATAAACATTTTTCCAAATAAGACATACAAATGGCCAACAGGTATATGAAAAGGTGCTCAACATCATTAATCATCAGGAAAATGCAAATCAAAACCACAGTAAGATACCAAAACTACCTTACACCTGTTAGAACGACTATTATCAAAAAGACAAGAGGTAACCAGCACTGGCAAGGATATGGAGGAAAGGGCCCTTTGTGCCCTGCTGGAAATGTAAATTGGTGCAGCCACTATGGAAAACAGTGTGGAGATTCCTCAAAAATACCAAAAATACTACTCTACAATCCAGCAATTCCACTTCTGGGTGTATATCCAAAGGAAATGAAGTCAGGATCTGAAGAGATATTCACACTAACATGTGCATTACAGCATTATTTACAATAGCCAAGACATGGAAACAATTTAAGTATCCATCAAACAAACAGATAAATGTATACACATACATATCTGTAGCCATCGTCTTTAATACATATATATATCTTTAATGTATCTATATATGTGTAGCTGCTAATAACATTTAAAAAGATGTTATTTATATAATACATTATTCAGCTATGAGAGAAAGAAGCTAAACCTGCCATTTTCAACAACATGGATGCATTTCAAGGGCATTATATTAAATGAAATAAGTCAGACAGAGAAAGACGAATACTAGATGATCTCTTTTATGTATAATCTAAAAAAACACAATTCATAGAAACAAAAGTAGTTTGATGATTGCCAGGGGCGAGGAATAGGGAAAATAGGCGAAGGTGGTCAAAGAGTACAAACTTCCAATCACAATACGAGTAAGTTCTGGAAATTTAACGCACAGCATGGTGACTATAGTTAATAATACCGTATTGTATACTTGGAAGTTGCTAAGAAAGTAGATCTTTTTTTTTTTAAAGATTTATTTATTTATTTTGAGAGAGTGAGAATGAGAGAGAGAGAGAGTACATGAGAGGGGGGAGGGTTAGAGGAAGAAGCCGGCTCCCCGCTGAGCAGGGAGCCCGATGCGGGACTCCATCCCGGGACTCCAGGATCATGACCTGAGCCAAAGAAAGTAGATCTTAAAAGTTCTCACTACAAAAAGAAAAAGATAATTATATGAGGCAATGAGTGTGTTAACTAACTTACTATGATAATCATCTCACTGTACATATATTACATATATTATATACTACCATAATAAATTAGTTAACACACTCAACACCTCATATAATTATCTTTCTTATATATATAATCCTTAAGCTTACACAATGTTATATATTAATTATATCTCAATAAAGCTGAAAAATAGAATAACAATAATATTAATAACAATCCAGTAGCAACAGTGCTCACAACAGGTACCATTAGTGATGGGTACTAGCACATTCATCAATTAAACCTATTACACTGAGATACACTTGTTGACTGAGCTTAAAAAGAAGTACTGGGGCACCTGGCTGGCTCAGTCGGTGCAGCATGCAACTCTTGATCTCGGGGTTGTAAGTTTGAGCCCCACATTGGGTGTAGAGATTACTTAAAAATGAAATCTTTAAGGGGCACCTGGGTGGCTCAGTTGGTTAGCCATCTGCGCTCGGCTCAGGGTCCTGGGAT
The DNA here is from genome assembly GCF_009762305.2 of Zalophus californianus. Classification (NCBI taxonomy): domain Eukaryota; kingdom Metazoa; phylum Chordata; class Mammalia; order Carnivora; family Otariidae; genus Zalophus; species Zalophus californianus. The sequence continues at coordinate 158,282,919 of NC_045597.1, read as the reverse complement.
GGAGCCCCAGGTCTGTGTCAGGCTCCCTGCTCAGTGGGGAGTGGGCTTCTCCCTCTGCCCCTCCCCCCACTCATCCTTTCTCTCTCTTTCATCTCATGCTCTCTCTCTCCCTCTCGCAAATAAATAAATAAAATTTTGAAAGAAAGAAAGAAAGAAAATCTTTAAATCAATCAATAAATAAAATCAATATTTAAAAAAAGTATAGAATTTAATATTTCCAAATCCCATTTGTTGTCCCTGTTGTCTATTGTTCTGAGCTACCTATGTATGAACCAAGACATACCCATGACCTTCCTTTGGTTTAGGAACAATGGAGGTTTCCTTTAGTTATCAATAAGGACTTAGATCTTCATTTTTGCTTTATTTCTATCTGTTCATCAAGCAAATATTTACTAAACATATTCCATATATCAGACTTTGTCTTTGACCTGTGGTTCTCGATGCCCTTTATTTTTTCTTTTTAAATATTTTCTTTCTTCATTTGAGAGATAGAGAGATAGTGAGAGACAGCAAGAGCAGGGGTCGGAGAGAGGGAGAAGCAAACTCCCCACTGAGCAGGGAGCCCGATACAGGGCTCAATCCCAAGACTATGGGATCCTGACCTGAGCCAAAGGCAGATGCTTAACCAAATAAGCCACCCAGGCGCCCCAAAACCAAAGCCCATTCAAACAAATATTTTGTAAGGCTCCCTTTATTATCCTAAAATGAAAGTCAGAAATAATATAAGGTGGTTACAGATATTAAAAAGTAAGTAAATATAGTATTCTAACTATACTGTTAATGAGAAATAAAAGAATGGTTGTTTAAAACAAAATAATATGTATCGTGATATATAAACGCCCAGGGAAGCACACAAGAAACCATAATGAAGTAGGCAGAGGCCTGTACTTACTTAATATGAATTCATTTAAATTCAAAAGAGAAATAAAGAGATCAGATGCAATTCCACACACACAAAGAATATAGGAAAATGACAATGCAGATGTACCAGAGAGACACTCGTATAAAAACAAAGAATGGCAACAGTCCAGGCTTATTTGCGTATAATAAACGAAGAAAGGAAACAACCTTAATTAAGGTAGGGATAGCATGCCAAGACAAGCCCAGATTCTCACCAGGGAGAAAAAGTGTGATAATCCCACAAGTGAGGAAATAAATACTATCCATACCCCCCACCAAAGTTGCCAAGTCTTCAAATGTATCTCAAAAGATATTTTTCTTGTGATTGATAATATCAGCTTCTACTTCACAGGACACTGTGTGATGCCACCATGGACTGTGAAAAATAACAAAGTAATTAAAACTAGTTTCTTCCTTCCCAGTTTGTTCCAATATCACTTACTGTATAGCAATCATACAATCAAGTAGACAGAATGCCCAGAGTGAATAAATTATTCAATAATTTAAAAACAATATCTTTATTCATTTAGACATGCCTCTCAGTACCTATGTTTTCCTCATGTACTGGGCCTTCCACACAACTTCTTGTAAAAAAAATTAATATCATTTACTAAAGTACTCCAGTTCGTATTTTAGATGGTTTAGTAGGGCAGGACTTAAAAGTCTTGCAGGATGCAGGCAACTGTTCATTATGTTGCTCTGTCCCGTACCATGCACAATATCCAGCATTCCTGGCTGTATCCACCCAACGTCCCCAGAGAATTCTTCCATCACCTCCACAATTTTGCAAAGTGCCCGCAGTACTGTACTCATGAAGAACTACAGGGCTAGACTCAGGGTAAGATGGTGAGCACAGATGCCCTTCCTGCCCACATAGAATGGAGGTCTAGTTAGGGAATACAAGCATTAATCAAAAAACCACAAAAATAAAACTATATCTAATCACAAGTTGTGCCATGTGCTTAAAGGAAAGGAATGTGTTGTGGTGAGAACACGTAGTCTAGGGGATCAGGCAAGTCTCCTGCTTAAGGAGACTTATTGCAAATGAGCAATAATTTGGAAGACAGAGAAGCATCTTCATCTCTTTTTTGGCATCGTATAATCAGTGAAATATGATATAATTGTGATGCTTGCCTTGAGTCCTCAATCCCCCTACAGTCTTACCGATAGAGATAGAGATGGTATGGGACAGTGATCTGGAAGGATACTGCCTTTGTGACATAGCACAAAATGGCTAAATGCATCCCATTTTTTCCTTATAATTCACCTACTTAGAATTTATTTTGTTTCCTTTTTTGAAAAAGATTTTATTTATTTGTTAGAGAGAGAGAGAGAAAGATAAAGAATGAGCAGGGGGAAGGGCAGAGGGAGAGGCAGAAGGACAGGCAGACTCCCTGAGTCTGAGCAGGGAAGCTGATTCAGAGCTTGATCACAGGACCTTGCGATCATGACCAGAGCTGAAGGCAGATGCTTAATCAACTGAGCCACCCAGGTGCCCCCATTTTGTTTCCTTTAAATTTATACTGAAGAAAAAACAATGCAAGTGGAAAATGCTCAGTAAAGTATTACTTGGTGACAGTATCTTTTGGTTCTGCTAAGAAAGAGTTCTTAGCAATTATTTCACATTTTTGAGATATTTGAAGATCAGCTATAATTTTTTTCAACTTTACAGGTGAAGAAATGGACTCAAGAAAGCTAAGTAAATATACTGCCCAGGTTCACACAGGAAAGAAGTGTGAAGGAAATAACTTCCTTCTGGTCCACTCCCCAGACCAACAGATGATGCTTTTTCTTCAGTGTGTTATTTTTCTTCACATTTAGTTGCATAACACGATATGCTGCACATGTCATCTAATAGATCTAATAAATGGAGAGAAGAAAAAAATAGTATAAGCCCTATTTGGTTTAAAGAGGAAAAAATCCTTTGATAAAACCCCAGGAGTGTCCCATACATAAATACTTTCTTTGTGCTGATACTTTGATGTTAATTTTGCCTTGAATGTGGGTACAGAGTTTGAAATCATTTAATAATTTTGATCTGAGTCCAATTTTCAGAAATACAAAAGCAATGGCAGAAGATTCATGAGTGGGAGAAGTGTGGAGAAGATGATTGGTTTTCATTTTAAAGATATCATAAGCCTTGGGGCACCTGGGTGGCTCCGTTGGTTAAGCATCTGCCTTCAGCTCAGATCATGATACCAGGGTCCTGGGATTGAGCCCCACTTGGGGCTGATCAGGGCCCCCTGATCAGCAGGGAGTCTTCTCCCTTTCCCCCTGCTGCTCCCCCAGCTTGCTCTCTTGTGCATGCTCTCTCTCTCAAATAAATAAATTATTTTAAAAAAAAGATATCATAGGTCCCAATAGATAAGATCCAAAAAAGAAGACTGTAGAAGAATCAAATTCATTACAGGCACCAGCTGAACATTTTCAAGGATGCCATTAATGTGAGGACTTGTTAGTTCTCAGATCCTTGGGATACTGATTCTCCTTGCAGTATCCATAAGCTCCAGAAAACCTACCACATAGGTTGGCTGCCCAAGATGGCAGCACACACAAACTGGGGAGCAGAGCCAGAACTCCAGGAGTGATGAAAGAATACATCTGATTCTAAGGATTCCACATTTTGCTCATATAATAACAATCTGGCCCAGAGACGTTGAACTGTAACCATACTGCTATTCTGTAGGTCAATGTAATGGGACCTCTGCTGTCAGACTACCTAAATTCAAATCCTGGGTTCCACCACTTACTAGCTTTTTGACCTTGAACAAGGTCACTTGGTGCCTCAGTTTCCTCATCCATAAAATGGCTCTAATAATTATACTCACCTCTGGGCTTACTGCCAGATTAAGAGAGATAATACATGTGAATTATTTAGAATAATATGTGGCAAACTCTAATGATTGTTAGCTATTATAATTATTCTATAAGCAGAAAACGTAAAAGTTTCAGTAAATACAATATTTCGCTATTGATAATGACAATGTTATAGATGTCTACTGTACTCTACCTTACAAAATGAGAGGAAACAAAAACTACTTTGAAACTTAAAAAAGACAAGTTGGCAAAATAGAGGGAATAAACAGTTACTGAGAATAACATTCAGGATTGATAACCTGTGAAAAACCCCATAATGATTAAAATTAAAAGAATAATGATCCCACTGATGGCGGAATTTTCCTTGGGAAACCCTGGAACATGTCATCCTTTCCCAGGCAAACGCTTATTTTCTTGTTTGTAAATTAGAGGTTACAACATTGCTCACTGTAAAACACTGAAGCATTCATTGCTCACTATTGGAATAAAAAATGTTAAACGCCATTTTATTTAAGGCAGATGAGAAAGTAAAAATGAACTGAAATCATCTGTCACCAAAAGAAATTAATGACAAACATCATCTTTTGTGACAGACCCATTATGTTTTTGAAGATACCATAAGATAAGTTCCTGCAAGGGTGCTCTGGTTAAGAAGCCATCTGTCTGCTTTGGGCAAATGACTGTGAGCCTAATCCACTTACAGAAAATGTCAACAAAATTGTTTCAACACCAGTGAGCTGAGTAATAGAAACCCCTGAGCTAAACTTTAAAAATATGACTCAAGTGCAGAAAACTTCATGAATGTAGGTTTGTGTGATGATACCGGTATCCTGAGAATTCTCTTGCTGTCATTTTGACAAAAGAACCATTCAATAAAACAGTAAGAATCCACTGCCTGTTGATTCCCCGGCTCTGGGCTCTTTGCTTCCCATTATTGTGATCATTTGCCTCTGTGTCAACAAATCTAATAAGAGAGGACAGAAGATTAGTATCAACCTTTAGCAAGGTGACAAAGATAATTAATTGCATTTCAAATGAAATTTCAGTAATGGATGGTCATCAGCACAAAGAAACAAATACTGTTTAAAAGTTTCAATATCTCAAATTAACTTTCACTGGATAATAAATGACCCTGAAATCCGAATTCATACTGCCATGAGCGCTGTAGGCCAAACACAGAAGGAGCTTCTACAGAAACCTCTACTTGGCCAGCTCATACTATTTCCATTTCAAAAAAGATCATTTACAGCAACCTGAAAGATGTAGGATGCTCCAAACCCCAGAGCAAAGACTATAGAGACTATTCCTAGTACTAGAAGAAGACTTTTAAAATGCTTTCTATTTGCCTGGCATTTGCTTGGTGTGGTTTCATTGTAAGAAATTACTGATTACATTGCTTAAATTATTGGCTACCTCATCTATCCAAAAGATAAATCTGCAAAAATGCCAGAATAAGAGTGTAGATGTATGGGGTGCCTGCGTGGCTCAGTTGTTAAGCGTCTGCCTTCGGCTCAGGTCATGATCCCAGGGTCCTGGGATCGAGCCCCGCATCAGGCTCCCTGCTCAGCGGGAAGCCTGCTTCTCCCTCTCCCGCTCCCCCTGCTTGTGTTCCCTCTCTTGCTGTGTCTCTCTGTCAAATAAATAAATAAAATCTTTAGAAAAAAAAAAGAGTGTAGATGTAGTAACAACAGGCCACACGGTGAGTGATCACAAAGTGGCTTCTGCTGCTTAACTGCCTCCACAGCACTGAGAATTCCAGCAGGCAAGTGGTATTTTGTGACCTCTGGTCTTGGGCTGCACAACTCTAGAGGCACCATTCACACAGACTTCTATGTGCACGGCATTCCCTACAGCCCAATGACAGCCATACTGCATCTGGTCTAGACGTGTCCTTTTACCAAGGACATCTTTATTCTCTGCAAAATCATAACACTTTTAAATAGGCTGAAACTGTCCCCTTTAGCAGTGTTTCACGGTGTATGCAGGATAGCCCATCCTGCAGCCTAGTAGGCACCCAATGGCACTGGCATGAGTTCTAAGTTATGTCAGTTGCAGTGGCCAAATAGCTATCAGCAAGAAACTGTTCAAGGGGCAACTTCCCTGCGATCTCCATGCAACCGGTCATTTTTTAATTAATGAAGGTAAGGCAGCTATCAGAGGAAATGGCTATTTCTTATTAATAGTTAAATCAAGGAGTGGCCAGCGTGGCTCCCTCCACAATGACTGTTTGGAGATTTGGTCAGTAATGAGGTGTTCATTGTTGGTGCCTCATAGCCAGCAGGGCATTTGGTTAAACACCAGATTACGGTTACACCAAGGAAATGTCAAGACCTGTTTTCCCTAATCTGAGACTCACTCAAGTTTCAGATCTCAAACTCAAGCCATCCACAACACCAAACTACTAGCAACATATTTTGCTCCAACATGTTGTTTATTTTCATAATTACGCTACACAAAAGTTGAAATAATAGTATCTATATTGGGGTGCCTGGGTGGCTCAGTCGGTTAAGCGTCATGCCTTCGGCTCAGGTCATGATCTCAGAGTCCTGGGATCGAGTTCCTCATCAGGCTCCCTGCTCAGCCTGCTTTAACCTCTCTCTCTGCCATTCCCCCTGCTTGTGCTCTCTGGCTCTCTCTACCTCTCTGTCAAATAAATAAATAAAATCTTAAAAAAAAATAGTATCCATATTTACCAATTGTTCATATTATGTCATTTTGACTTAGTCAATTTATCTATTCCAACTATCTACATATATTTCACCCTAAATATCTCAGTAGGCATATCATGAAAATAAGGGCATAACCACACACTATTATTACCCCAGTGAAATTAGCACTCATTCAGCAATTTCATCTGATATGCAGTGCATATTAAATTTTCCCAAATGTCCCAAAATATCTTTAATAGCTTTTTCAAATCCAGAATCCAACCAAGGTTCACACATTATTAGCACCTCTGAAAATAATGATCCAGCTCTGTGACGTTAGAGGAAAAGTCTGAGTGGCAGTTCACACTCAATGGCAAGTTCACAGCCATGGGTACTGCTTCCCTGAAAGATACACATCTCCACAGCATCACCCAGTCCACCTTCTGGAAAAATGCACCATTAAATCATCACATACACCTGTCAAAACATTTCTTCTGAATGTCAGACACCATCACTCTTACATTCTTGTTTTTAAATCCACGTTATAAACATATATGCCTGGAAAAATTCATCACACATTCACCAAACCCATTCAGTGTTATGCTGATACTTCCCTAAATGCTCATCCTATCCAGGCCTTGGATTTCTTCCCACATAACTGTGAAGATCAAACTATCAGAAACTAGTGGGAGAAAACATTCATAGGCAATTCCAATATTTCAGTAGCTGATATTTTTTAGGCCTTAGGTATGCAGACCAAAAAAAACACATATTTTTGGACGAACTTTAAATTGTGACCATGTAGAAAATCTGGAACAAGCCTTGTGTGATCCTGTCCATGTGCACAGACGCTTGCTAAAGAAACTAGCCCCCCGCTGACCTTGAGGTGGGATGGCACTACTCTGTTCTATCGGAGCACGCCTCTCTGGCTACAGCTAGTTGGACCAAGCTTGGACACGTAGCCCAAGAGTGGCCAATTAATAGCTGGTCAGTGACCTGTCAGCTAGCCTGGCTCCAGGAAGCAATGATGGCAATTAGTGAAAGCAATCAGATTAACTCTCTCAGAATGTGACCTGGGAAATTCAAAGAGCCTTAGTCAGAAAGAGGTGCTAGAAAATACACAGAGGAAAACAAGAAAGGTGAGCGAGCTAAGCCTTTCCAAGGCTACCGCACTAGAGTGAAAATTCACAATTCTTGCTCCTGAGGAAAAAAGCCCGGTCCCCTAAAGCCTGCTTGGATTGCAATAGTCTTCCAGCCCAAATCTCTGTGAGGCTGCCCATTCTGTGGCTTCTCTTCCTCTCAGGAGACGTGTTTCCTGCCTTGTCACATACATGCTTCTTACCTGATGAAGCCTGAATGAATCCCCGTTCCCTGTAACTCAGGTAAAAAAAAAAAAAAAAAAAAAAAAAAAATTAAATGAGAAATGACAGGTCTGTTACAATTTTAACCACACCATTTGATTGGTTGATAATCAAGGCAAAATAGAATTTAAACCATGTTTTTGTCCCAGCTAAAGCTTTCTAAGCTTCTCATAGAGAAAGCCAGAATCAGTCACAAGGGTAAGAAAGGACAGGGATTGTGGCTGATGTCTGCAGTGGAAAGAATGATGAACAAATTAGGATTTGGCTGGGTGACCTTGGAAATATCACCACTAACTCCTGAGGGCTACTGTTTCCTTTTCTATTAAAGAAGGAGGTTGGATGAAAGGTTCTTTGAGCTCACCTTATATACTGAAGGTCTGTCATTTATTAATTAGGGCTCAGATTAAAATTGCTGTGTTAAGATTCATCATTTAATTATTTTAAGTAAGAGACCCTCTAGTGGGAAAGAGATAAGGAGGTGATTAAAGTGTTATGATAGCGGAAGAATAGGGTACCATGAAAACACACGGCAGAGATGCCTAACCCTGTTGAGGATGGAGGGCCTGGAGAAGAGGTGGTGTCAGAAAAGGTGTCCTGAAGACTGGGAACCTGAGCTAACAGATGAAGCACAGATAAAGTGCCCCCCCGCAGTGCATAAACCACAGAGTCCAAAGACCTCCTTTGAAGCAGAAGGGACACTTCTTGTAACTGCTCAGCATGAGAGCACAGCTGGTGCCATTGAGAACTAAAAGTTCGGTGTGGCTGGAGGGGCCCATGGAAGAGGAAGGCAATGAGAGATGAAGCTGGAGAGGAAAGAGATCACAAAGAGCTCCATAGGGGTAGTTAGGAAGTTTGCAGGAGGCGCCATAGGAAAACTTGGAAGGGCTTTAAGCATGCATATGACCAGATTTATGTTTAGGAAGGTCACCTCAGCTGCTATGCTGCAGAGGGGGACAGGGTATACGGGAAAGGAAAGACTTTTCACTAACTCGGGTGATAAATGAAGAAGATGAAGCTACGGGAATGGAGATCACATATTTCAAAGGTTAACACAACAATACTTGGTAATTGCTTAGAGGTAGAGTCTTCGGATAATGATCAAGAATAATTCCCAGGATGCTTGCATGGATAACTCCAAATTGTCATTCATTCTTTCATTCATCCATTCATTTACTCAAGTAGAGATACCAGTGGTGTCAGATGTGCATGGAGATGAACATAGTCTGAGACACACTGACCTCCCTGTGATGGAGAGAACCCCCAGTGCAATGCCTGGAGGGTAATTAGGAGGGAAGGGTCTCAAATGGAGGTCATCTAGAGATAAGGAGAGACCCATGGACCAAAGATACACATTTGGGATTTGACAACAGAGTGAAGGTAATGAAAACCATTTGCATGGACTCTGTGACTCTGGGAGAGAGGATGGAGTGACAAGAGAGCCTAGACTAGAACCCTAAGAAACACCAGCGTTTAGCAGACGAGCAGAGGAAGGGTAACCTGCAATAACCGCTGGGAAGAAAGAGCCAGAGATATAAGAGGAACACCAGGAGAGGGCAGTGTCCCAGAATTCAAGGGAAGCAGGGATGCAAGAAGGAGGAGTGACCAGCCATGCAGAATGTTCCCAAGTGGTTAAGGAAAATAAAAGCTAAAAACTGTCCACAAGATTTCGTGACAAGAAGATGACTAGTGACCTTGGTGAGAATGATTTAATGGAGTGTCAGAGGAGAAGACAGATTAAAGTTGGCTAAGGACTGTGTGGGAGGTAAGGAAGTAGATTCAGCAAGTGTAAACAACCTTGTTAAGAAGTTTGGCTGTGTAGGCGAAGAGAGATAAGAAGTAGAGTAGCTGGAGGGGAGCTGAAAGTCTTTCATAAAAGCCATTTTATATGTATAAACACAGATATGCTGAGCAATGAATGTGAAAGGAAAAAGACAAAATATGAAATGGAATTACTAAATGCCTCTACTTCTTGGATTGATTGTTCTTCTAACTTGATTTTCATAGTATCCTAATATTCTTTCTCCTTATTTTAGAGCCCTTCTATTGGTATGAAGTGGGAAAGTTACTCATCAGTTAAAAATGTAAAGTACATAAGCTTAAACATATAATTAAATCTATCTAAATTTAAAAGTAAAAAAGCAGGGATTTCATGGTGTATGCATTTATGGCCACCTCTAGAAAATGATGCGTTCTCACATTGTCCACCAGGTGGCTCCCTTGGTTCCTGTCTGTCCACAAAAAGCTTGTGTGCCAGTGGTTAGAAATGGCCTTCTAAACTGAGGGTTCTAGAGGGGAGGGGGGTGGGGGGATGGGTTAGCCTGATGATGGGTATTAAAGAGGGCACGTTCTGCATGGAGCACTGGGTGTTATACGCAAACAATGATTCAAGGAACACTACATCAAAAACTAATGATGTAATGGATGGTGATTAACATAACAATAAAAAAAGAAATGGCCTTCTAAAACCATTTGGTTAATTCCTCTGCCTCCATGTCAATTTGCACCTCAGTCACTCTAAGTCTCCTCAAAGTCATTCTGATTAACTTACAAAGTCATCCAAAAACATTAATGTCTCACCAACCTGTATACATAAGCATTTAAATTAGAAGTGAACGCTATGTTCACACAGTAGAAAATGATTTTCACAGAAGGAAAATACCTTAGCAAAATCTGAACTGATCATGCTTCCTCAAAGGCAAAAAAAAAAAAAAAAAAAAAAAAATTCTAGCCACTTGCTTTTAGAATTTGGTGAAAGGAGAAAAAAATGAGTATCCTTTATACTTGCTGTTTGGAAAATGTTAATAGATACAACTCAACCTAATATGACCTAAAGCTCTCAGGTTCAAGTAATATATTGAGAGTTATAAGACATAAAGATCTTTCCTCTACTTGTTAGGGGTTATTAGCATGATTCAGCATGAGGAAAATGTTACCATTACGTATTTATGAATATTCAAAGTAAGGAAGATATATGAGTTGAAGGGCAATTGAAAGAGTCTACCCCATAGATACTTCCCTTAGCCCTTCTCCCATCCTGCTGTGCCTGAAACACCCATCAGAAATAAAAGAGGGAAGAGCAAAAGTCAGTTTTACAACTATGAGTGCACAAAGGGACTAAGAATACACATACACACACACACCGTAATAGCAGTTAAAACCAGCTTCCTTCATTTGCCAACTTTCTTAGGAAACAGTTCTATCGTTTTTAACTTGCTAACAGTGCAGAATGAATGTTAACACCTCAGGTTTGAGACTCAGTTGGAAATGAGAGAGGGGCCAAGGAAGAGACGGCTCCCCTCACAAAGCCCCTTGGGAAATCCTCATGGCTGGGAGAGCAGATTATTTTACCACCACTTTTTTCCTTCTTTCCTCGTTTCCCGAGAAACTTAGAGAAAAAAAATCCAAACAATTAGCCACTAAGCAAAATCACCTGGGAAGGCAGGAAAGACCATGGGATATTTGGAGAATTGCAGAGGGATTGCCATGGCTGGAGCAAGGGGTAAATGAAAATTAATACAAGGAGGATGAAAGCACCTCATTAAGGGAAATGACCTACATAACAAGATAGCAACCTCACTGGAGACAAATTAAAGGAATTGTATGCACCTAGGCAGGATTTTATAACTTTGTTACCCTAAAGACCTGAGAGGCTATATCCCTCTGAGGAAAGTATTTGTTTGTCAATATTTATTTCATATGGCCCTATTTGTTATGCTGCTTAAGTGAAAATTGACATAATGTCTATTCAGAGCAAACACTAAAGCATTCTAACCAACCACTAGCAGGATCCCATGGGCCACAATTCCCTACTCTGTAACTTTCCATATTTATGTAGTGGAGCAGCCAGGCTGACACCTGCCAAGAGATGTTTCAGGACTAGAGAGGAATCAATGGATCCTGGCAGCCCGCTCAGCTGCCTTCAAAGGGTGACCTTTAGGTGTGGCAGCAAAAGCACATCCCCCACCATGATATATTATTTGTTCTAATCCTCAGCTTCAGGTCACATATTTTAATAAAGTCTTCCACTAATGTCAACTTCAAGGGTATTAAACCAGCACAGCTGATTTTCTCCCTCTCTGCCCACATACGATTCTCTCCTCTTTCCTCTTGAACTTGGAGAAATGGAGACTCACTGTACTGAAGTTGAGATGAACTCCCCCAGCTGTGGAGAAAGAGTCCAAGTGTTGCTGTCCTATTTTAAAGTAACAGTCTCCAGTGCTCTTCATATCTATACCCCACAGGATGTTTATTTTCTACAGTCAAGGGTTCTTTTTTTTATAAAAAGAAAAATATAAAAAACCCCTAGTTACTATGGACAAATTTCTCATACATACAAAGATGAACACTCAAAGAATACGAAACCTCAATATTCATAATACAAAGGGAAGAGAAAATCTGCCTAGAGTTTAAAATGAAGTCCCATTCCTCATTTGGAAGGCCAGACTAAGATGAGATTTGTACTGTGGCCTGCAGCCAAAAGTGGACTATTTTGGTAGATGTATATATCTTCTAGTCTCTAGGGAATTAACGGTTAAGAATTCTCTCTTTTACTTCATAATCCTGGTATACCTCTATAGCCCGGACAGTGTTTGCCAAAGAAACTTTCTGCAGTGATGGGACTATTCTATATCTCTTCTGTTCAGTATGGTAGTCACCAGCCACATGTGGCCTTTGAGCACTTGAAATGTGACTTGTGCCACTGGAGGACTGAATATATAATTTTATTTAATTTTAGTTATTTTTATTTTAATAGACACCCATAGCTAGGTTTTTCACATTGGACAGCACAGGCTACAAATGATGCCAAACTTCCTCAATGTAATGAATCAACTAAAATTATTTTTCACTCTTTCCAACCTCTTTCCTGACATAGCACTCACCACAATTACAATTTAATAACTAATTATGGCTTGCACTTTTTAACATCTGCATCTCCCACAAGAACACACACTCCTTGAGTACGGTGGCTGCTTCCATCACATGCACAGCTATATTCCCAGCAGCTTAGCACAGGGTCTTGCCCAAAGCAGGGATCCAAAGCATTTGTTGAATGAAAGAATAAATTGGGTGCCACAGAATACACATTCACCTCAGCCTAGAATTTCCCAGGACCACTGACATCCACTCCCAGCAAAATCTTAATGCCCAATTTTTTAACTCTATCAAGGAATACCAATTCACCCAAAAACTAGCCCATCCTTTTATAACCAATATATTGCCCTCTACCTTTTACTCAGGCCCTTTTATAACAAGAATTTTCTGGAGAAAATAACCAAAGGACTGGCCATGATGCTATTAGCAATTTCAAGGTCAGGTGGAGTGACAACAGGTATAGCTGGGGGAGGCAGGAGCCAGTGGAGTAATAATGGATATATTTGGTAAGAGATGTGGGCTGGTAGAATTCTTCTAACCACACCACTAGGGAGACTGTCCCATCTGCCCACATGGAGAACAAGTCCTGTGACCTTGGGTCCTGCACTTCACATAAAAATACATTCTAATCAGGGGCGCCTGGGTGGCTCAGTCATTAAGTGTCTGCCTTCCGCTCAGGTCATGATCCCAGGGTCCTGGGATCAAGCCCCGCATCGGGCTCCCTGCTCGGCAGGAAGCCTGCTTCTCCCTCTCCCGCTACCCCTGCTTGTGTTCCCTCTCTCGCTCTCTCTCTCTGTCAAATAAATAAATAAAATCTTTAAAAAATGCATTCTAATCAAATTATATTTTTCAGCCAATAATCAGTATGAAACTGGATCCGCCCCCTCCCCCCCCTCCCCCGGTAGGTTTATATTAGGAAACTCCTTAAACTTTAGCTTTCAATCCTTTTCATCCTGGGTCACTGCTATGAACTGAATGTGTCCCTCCAAAATTCATATGTTGAAACCTTAATCCCAAGTGTGATGGTATTTGGAAGTGAAGCCTTTGGGAGGTCATTAGGTATGGATGAGGTCACAGGGGTTGGGATTGGTATCATTCCAAGGGAATGAAGAACTCAAGCTCACTCTCTCTCTCTACCATGTGAGGAAATCAGGAAGAGGGCTGTCACCAGAGCCTGACTTGCTGATATCCTAACCTCAGACTTCCCAGCCTCTAGTACTGTGAGAAATAAATGTTTGTTGATTAGGCCATTCATTCTGTGGTATTCTTGTTATAGCAGCACAGACTGACTAAGACAGTCACTGTATAAGTTTGCTAGGGCTGCTATGACAAAGTGCCACAGGAATAATCAAGATTAAATAACAGAAATTTATTTTTCTCACAATTCTGGAGGCTAGAAGTCTGTTGTCAAGGTGTGGGCAAGGTTGGTTGCTTCTGAAGCCTCTCTCCCTGGCTTGTGGTCTTCTTCTCTCTGTTTCCTCACCTGGTCTTTCTTCTGTGTGTGTTTCTTTAATCCCCCCTACTTATAAGGACCCTAGTCATGTTGGATTAGGGCCCATACTAATGACCTCATTGTAATTTAAATACCTCTTTAAGGACACTATCTCTAAATACAGTCACATTCTGAAGCACTGGCCGTTAGGACTTTACACATGAAATGAGGGTGAATACAATCCAGCCCATAACAGTCACCCCTCTCCCAGTGTTCCAATCTGTATCTCAAATTAACTTACTATCTACATCCAACCACCCCAGAAACCTCTGTTTAAAATTTTGGGATGGTTTGCCTATTGTACTATGAATGACAAACACTTCTCTGACCATCTGTAGACCCTCACTGCTTGTATATATTTGTAGGCTTAGGACTTTATCATTATAAAGTATGGCTTTACCATCATCAATAAGCTTTTGCATACATTACATATGAAATAGCCATGTAAGAGGTGGGACGGTCCCGTCACTCTATGGATGAGGACTCCAGGTACACACTGCCTGGGTTTCGATTCTAGCTCTGCCACTCATTAGCTAGTTGACCTTCTTAAAGGTTAGCTATTACCCAACCCTCCTGTCCCTCAGTTTTCTCATGTACAAACGGGAAATATTAATAGCACCTACATCCTGTGGTCGCTATTACAATTAAATGGTTTAATAAGTGTGAAACACTTGGAACTCTGTCCTGTAAAGAATAAACATTTTATATTATATCTCTGTTAGCTATTATTATTTGTTGCTATTGCTAAAGTGCACTCTGTATCTAAAGTATTGGAAAGAGAATCAAATTCATCAATTCTAATCAGCCATATGCTGGATACTAGTTTTACAGTGAATAGTTTCATTTTCCCTAAAATGCCCACCTCTTTTTGGTGCATGCAAGTTGTTTTTCAATAATTTTCTAGGTTATTGAATACAAATAATGATGATCTCAAGATGAGAGGATTTTTCCAGAAGTGTAACTAAGACCAAAAGGAGAAGACTTGCCTGTTTGGCAAGTAAATTTGAGGAAGGAGAGGGAACTCTCAAGGCATTTTCATATATTTATAGCACTAAGTATATGATGAGCTCTTGATAAATATTTAAAAAGTGACAATGATGAAGACGGTGATGATTCACAAAGGGAGGAAGGAACTCAAGGATGAAAGTTATCCAGATTTTAAAAAAAGATCATATAAAAATGTCTAAAGTTCAGTCACTTGGAATGTTAATGATACCTGAACCACCCTGGAAAAAGACAAGAAACTTGAAGAGAACTGAAATATATTCTCTCAGTCCTCTTATGAGAAACTAAAAACAATAATGACTAAAGTGTTAGTTACTGCACCAGGGCAATTTTCAATATTCTTTTCTAGGCTTATATTCAAAGAATTCAATTGAACAAACACATCTTGAGCATATACCATGTGCTGTTTCTACTGTAACAATAAAAAATGGAATGTGGGCAGTAGAATGGTAAAATGTACCAGAGGGCCACCAAAAATTGTATACAACATATACTCAGAACCTGTATGTACTTGTGTGTACACTGCATGCACACTGTGTAAACTGAGGAAAATGGCTGGGAAGAGCTGAGGCAGTGGTCTGGAAAACTGCAACTCTATAAATATCCCTGAGATTAGTCATTCATTGCCCGAAAAACAAAAGATGGGCACCAGGAGGATGAAAAAAATAAAGGTGGGCATCGGGCCTATACTGAGAGGAAAAGCTAAAACCGAAGTACCGGTTTAATGCACATAAGTGCCTGCCAATTTTCTATGAAGACAGAATACCTGGGTAGGAAAAGATGAGCCTGGGTAAGTTTAGGCCAGGGCGAATGAAACTCCCCAGAGGTAGAAGGAAGAAAGAAGAGGTCAAACTGGCAAACCCATGAGAAAATGCAGCTGCCAAGAACCACAGAAGCACTCACCTTCCCACGTGGCACACAGACATCAAGGGGTGACACTGGACCCCATGACTTTGATTATGAATAACAGGCTTTGGAGTCACACAGATCAAGGCTTGCGTCTACTTCTTACTGGTGAGTTATGTTATACTGAACACATTGCTTCGCTTCTGTAATCTTGTTTCCCAGTTTAAGCTAACACTGCTCAGGCACAGTCCCCACCCTGAAGGAGCACAATGTCATAAGAAAAAAAGACATGGGAACAAATCATTAGGACATAGTGAGACAGGGTGGGGAACAAAGGGATGAGATTGTATATAAACTACAGATACAGCACCGAAAGGGGCTTATCTGGTTTTGATGAGAATTGGGGTTGGAGCTCATGGAGAGAAAAGAGCAGGAAAAGCTTCCCTAGAAAGGTAATGGAGAACATGTGCTAGATTCGAGTGAGGAGGAGGGACTGGTTAAGTGACTGAGGAGGAGAAGAACATTACAATCGGCAGGAACAGCATGTGTGAAGGCGTGGAATCCTGAAACTGCCCAGTGTGTTCCAGGAACCACAGAACTGTGGGAGTGTGAGACGGAGGGTACAGAGCTAAGCAAAAGGCCCATCACAGAGGATCATCTTATCCAGGCCAAGAACTTGGAATCACGTTATAGCCGACAGAAAAACAATAAAACATTTATCTCACTCCACTTGGGCTATTAATTTCAATCCTCTTAAATTTTTTTTCCAAAGTGTTTTTTTTCTGAAGATTAAAAATTCTTAATTAAATTTTCTTTCACAAGAACCTTGCATTAGACTTGGAAAGTGTATTGGACATTATTTTCCCAACACCTTCTGTTTCTGTCATCTGGAGTTACAAACTGAATTAACTAAGTTTGATTGTTAAAACCAGTCAAAGTTAAGATCTAACCAAGACCTAGCTGAGCTACAAAGGAAATTTTCCTCCTCTGATTTCTCGAACACTCTAGCTTGTTGAACTTCTCTATCGTGCTCCACTATACCAATAAACGATGGGTTCACAAAAAAGACACAGCACTGCACATGGATCCTTTTGAAATTACTGAAGACTTCTCTTAAGGGTAAACCTTAGCAGGGGCGCCTGGGTGGCTCAGTCGGTTGTGTCTGCCTTCCCCTCAGGTCATGATCTCAGGGTCCTGGAATCAAGACCCACATAGGGCTTTCTGTTCAGCAGGAAGTCTGCGTCTCCCTGTCAATCACCCTCTGTGATCTCCCTCTCTCTCTCTCTCAAATAAATAAATAAAATCTTAAAAAAAAAAAAGAGTAAACCTTAGCAAAGAAAATCACTGTGGTAGACAATAATTATAATTAATACAAGCAATAAATACTAAAAGACACTCCCAAAAACTTCATGGAAAATAGAAGGCTAGAGATAGAAAAATTCTCAGACTGACAATTTCATGGAGGTTATATGACAAATCCAGGGGGCACCATTCACACAGACGCAAAGGAAACGGCATCCCCTAGAGCTGTGTAGTGCACAACTCACATGGTGGCATGAGGGAGTTCTGGCCAATTCAGGGATCAGATCGTTAAACTTTGTGTTGCAAAAAAGAAGTGGCATTGGTGTAGAAATGTCTAATCAAGAGCTGCAGTAAGATAATTTTGGTGTATTGATGTTTAACTTCAATGAAATTCATAAAGTCTCAAGTAATGAGTTATCAAGGTTGGCTGTAGTTCAAGGTCTCCTGTGAAAACTCTTCCTGGGTATCCTTGACAAAAGAGCCAAAGGAAATGACCTTCCCAGGAGCAGTTATTTAAAGAATAAGGACAGTGGTAATCACTATTTGCTCCCTCTCCCTCTGACCAGAGAGGAAGTTCTAGGACAAAAATTATACTTTCTGAGACAAACCCAATAATCTGTAAGTTGGTGGTTATTAAGCAAAGGATAATAACAGAAATGATTTAGTCTGAATGATTTAACTGCAATTTCATAGCTGAGACAGTACTTTCCAGAATTTAGAAATGGAATGTCTACCCTGGCAGTGCTTATCATTATTATATTATTGTACATTTTTATGATTTTCACAAGAACAACTGAGAGTAGTTTTTAATAACAAAAAAATTCAGAGGAGGACATCACTTCTTCAATGTTGTTATTGTATCTTCATGCATATTTGCAGAGCTTAGAATGAGTAGGGTTAATAAATGAATTGTTTGATATGAGAACCAGGGCTACGTTATAACATAGCACACAAGCACACACTATATATACATATAATTGTTCCTTTCAATGACATTCTTCCTCTCCCAGGCAAAAATGTATTACAGATAAAAGAGAACAGGATGGAAGTTGCTGGCTTTTTTCCCTCTCTGGTTTCAGATTACATGAAAACACTCCATGGGCTGACTCAGAGGATACACAATATATATTGTTAAGAACCCTAGGCTCATTTATTCAGATTTAGTATTAGGCCATAGTTACTATTAAAACACACTTTTCATACACAAGCATTTACATGTCAGCTTCATTTTTTTGCAGCCTTGGATATTAGTTTCTTGGTTCATATCAAATCCACAATAAACAAAAGAGCCACTTCTGCAATATGTATAAGTGTAAAGAACCATCTGGAAGGTAAGGGAATGGAGGAAGTAGTGTGCAACCAGCCATGATTTCACCAGCAAATAAACTGTCTATAGCTCTCAAGTGTCAATATGACTATTCTATCAGATGTTGAAAATGTACTCATCTATGCAGTGTGAAGGAATAAACTACTGCTATAATAATGTACTACCAGAGAACACAAGTAACTCTAAAACAGTCAACCTTTCCTCTCTATATATTTTTGCAAAAAAAAAAAAAGAGTGAAGCTCAACTAAATCTGGAGAAACAGAATATTACAGTGAAACAAACCCACATTTCTGACCCAAGTCAATTGGAATTAAGTGCTGAAACCCAGCCCAGAATTTTACGATATCTAGTATATTTTAAATGTATATGAGAAATACATCTCTTAATCCATGTTTAAGAAAAAAAAAAAGCTCAACTTTCTGAAACTAGATTTGTTGGTAATTGATCAGGAACTTCTTTTTGGCCCAAGAGATTAATATCTCTCAGGCAACAGGGTCCACAAACCAATTTTATTCTCATTGCTCCATAATGCCAGTTGCTTGGTAGCAGACAGCTGGGAAATCTAGAATATTCTAGATGATTAAGGGATACCTCTGAGATATTTGGACTGCAATCTTTTTTTCTGCAATACATTGTAAAGCAGTTTAAGAACTTTCCATCCCTGAGTCCATTGACTCAAAAGTCCATTGAGAATACTATCTTTTAAACAAATACTCAAAGAGTTTGGCTATTTTTAGAACACATAGCTTTGTCCTAGCAGATTTACAAACCAAATCATGAGGAGTTAGTGTATCTTGCGCAAATCAAAGGATTCTCTTCAGTGAGAAAGAAATCTATAGTTTTGGTTGTCTCTGAAAGCAAGCAGCTTTTACTAATGACTTTACAACGTTCCCATAAAATCATCTGATAATCAAAGTTTAAGACTCAACCCTAAATCATAGTTTTGTGATAGTCTTTTCCTTCCAGAAGTTACTTTCTTTCAAAAGCATTAATATAATTATAATGATACTGATACTGATAATGATGAATGTTTCTTGCCTTATTCAAATAATTTTCTGAACAGTTATGTGTAAGTTTTTTATGATTCTAAAGTTACTTTTAGGGCACCTGGGTGGCTCAGTTGGTAAAGCCTCTGCCTTCAGCTCAGGTCATGATCCCAGGGTCCTGGGATGGAGCCCCACATCAGGCTCCCTGCTCAGTGGAGAGCCTGCTTCTCCCTCTCCCTGTGCTGCTCCCCCTGCTTGTGCTCTCTCTCTCTCTCTGACAAATAAATAAATAAATAAATAAATAAATAAATAAATAAATAAATAAATAAATTTTAAAAAATAGTCACTTTTAAGAATCCAAAGGGATTTCTTTTTCAAAAAATCTATAACAAATCTTTTCATAAAGCCATGGATTTTTCCTTAAAAGGAAAATTCTGTTCCTAACTATTCTGTTTTGATGAATAGGTGCTTTCATCTATTACAAATGCTTAAGTATCACAAATACATGGGGAGTGATTAACAATACAAAACTGTTTTACAAGAAGTGGGAAATAAGGTGGAAAAAAATGCTCCCCTTGTCACCCACCCCCTCCCTGCTGGTTTGTTACTTTGGGTATATAATCTCATACATGATGTATATTTGAGTACACTGGATCTACCTGAAATAAGAGAAGTCTAATTAAATTGGAAGATAACCACCTCTGGACGGAGAGAAATATTCTTACTACCCATCATGACCTTTCAATATGACTTTAAAAGAGTAACATCGAATTTCATTATTCTTAACTTAAATTGTCCTTTACATGTTTACATTTACAGATATGTATATAACATGTGTATATATATATATCCAGACATATATAACATTTTTATATACATATTTATATATGTAGGTATGTATGTCGACATTGTTAAACTTAACCTGAGCCCTGTGCTCCTGGAAAACAGGGACGTTAAGAATCCCCCCCACCTTTTTGTGTTCCAGGAAATGGTTTACTGCAAATAACCCCCATTCCCCATTATGAGTGAGATAAGAGTCATAGGTGCCCCCTTTGTTTACCTATCCCGAGGCCAGACACAGACCTTCCAGATTCCCTTTCAGAAATGATTAGCTCAACTGTTTCAATCCCTTAACCAATCTGGACAAAATACCTGCCTCCCTGATTCAGCCCAATTGTAGTTAGCCTTCTCTGCTTCCTTCAGGCCCCTGAACTTTACCCCTCCCCCATTCTGAGCTGGCAAATAGCACCTTAAAAGTCTCTTAGGATCACACACCCGGTCACTCACTCCCCCCACCCTGTTCTTTCTAGCCTTGTTTGCCCCTCCCAGGGGACCTAAAAAAAAATCCTTTTTGCCTGACCTTTGAGAAGCTTACAGATTTTATGAAAGGAACATTCTCCCTATTTATTTGCAATGGTCCCCTTCCTCATATTGCAATAAACCTTTCAAATAAAATCTCTCTTTACTTAAATCTGGATTTGCTTTTACATGACACTTTATACACCACACTCGCATATCCATTCAGAGAAGTGAGCTCATGTTGCTCTGATTTGAGTTAAAAATAAGGAAATTAGATAGATGTATCCCATCTTCTTCCTAGAGGAATGTGGAAAGAGCCTGAGTCTGAAAAACCAAAAGGGCTATAAGAAACTAGAATGAAACACTTTTGTTATCAATTTTTTCCACTTATATCATTGTAGACATCAAACTCACCCCAGCTAAAACTCACCTTGGACAAAGACTGCATAAGAAACAACTTTTCTCTAAAGAAAGCTTTCCTGTGAGAAAAGTAAGACCTTCCATAACCTCACAAGTTGGAACCAAGTCCTCTGGTCTATGATGCATCTATTCATTAGGATCCTGCCACTTTTGAATTATTCAAAATCATTATAAAATGCAGCTTTCATCTGGAAAAAAAAATGCACCTCTGAGAGACACTAAATTTAGTTCCACTGGAGATAAAGTAGAGTGGTCTGTGCTTCCATAATCATGTCAACAGCCTAGCTTTTATCTCTACTAAACTCCTGGGCCGCACAGCTGGGATGCAGCCACCCAAGGCAGAAATCTGGACACCATGTAACCAGCCTGCTTATTGCTAAGAAGCATTAACATTCCATCTAAACTGTCCTATACTTGTTGAACAAGAGCTGTTTGAAATAATGTTTTACATTTGCAACTTTTTTTTATTACAGATGCATTAATTAGACTCCTTTTTAAAAAATTTATTGCTTTTTCTAACACTAATACAGTAATATTATCCATCATATAATTCTCTTTCTGCATCTTTTCAGCTTTAAATCACAGAAAACTCTCAAAAACCAACTTTTCAACATCCTCCTCTATAACTACAAGCTGTCAAATAAATTTTGTGGATACACATAAACATAGAACGTTGCTGCAGATTATTATTTTAGAAGATGGGTGATTCAATTCACTTATAACTGACAATATGACTCATGACCAGATTTGATATAATAACAAATTAGCTATGATGCTAATGAGTGGTAATTAAATGAGTGAGGCAGACATTTTAGAACTCCCAAGACCAAGCTGAGGAGATGCAGCACATCTTTATTTTGATTTGTTTTATTTTCACCATTATTTTCAGATTGTTTTGGCAACCATACTCAAGTATCAAAATACAAGGCAGAGTTTTGGAACCTATGAAAAGCTAAAGATATTTACTTTCTGCTCAAATGGTACTTCCTCATGGAAGACTTCCCCAACCTCCACTGTTAGGTCAAATCCCATCACATAGCCTCATAATGCCAGGCAACTTCTCCTTCACGGCAATTACCACGGTGAAAAATTTAATATGCAGTGTGTGGTTATTAATGACTGCCTCTCTCACTAGACTGTCAGCTCCATGAGACCAGGAGAGCATGTTTTTTTCTTCATTAGTACCTTCCCAGGTATAAAGCCTAGCACCCAGTAAGGGCTTATAGATATTTACTAAATGGATGAATGTGGTTTTACTGAAACAAAACAAACAAAAAATTACAGTTTGCTAATTTATGGACTAGAAGACTCTTTTATGCTTTGCACCTTCTCATTTATAAATGTTAAAGTGGAAATAAATTAAATCAGCTTCTTGAGATGGAATAAGAAGGTCTTTATTCTGCCCTAATAAGCCGAAGAATAACAAGGTTCTAAAAAATGTGTCTGAAACACCTTTTCAAGTACCTAATCTAAGTATAAATATATCAAACTCAGCATATGAAATCCCAGAAATAGATGTTATACCTTCTAAATGTATATTCTTCACTTCATACGGCCTAATAATATTTTCTTTTATGTATAAAAATGGTATTAACACAGGATTAGAGTTGTTTTCCTATGACTAATCTATTCATTCTATCTCACCTGCCACCTTTTTCCTGGTGATAAATGGCATGCATTGTAAGGCACCTGCTTGAGATTACAGGTGAGTCTGGGGCTTGCTAGGTTGAGTGAGACTAAACCAGTTACCACTAGAGTCAGACATTCAATATTAGCATCGTCACTATTTTGCCCTTCCCAACTGCAGTCACCAAATATTTCCAGCATGACAAATATCATAACTACTTGCCAACACTCAAACATTATTTTTAAAACATTTAATTGGAAAAGAAATTTAAATAAATTAAAAAATAAAATGAAAATTTGAAAAATTAATATAGCCTAAAGAAGATATAAACTGGGTCAATACACAACATTCCTTTCATTAGCTATTAGGCATACTTAACCTAACAATACAAGAAATTCTTTAGGTTGTTAGGTATGTTGTTGACCAGATGGATACACAGCTAGCTGGCTAGACAGATGAACAGACAGACAAGTTATGTCTTGAGGTAGTAATTACTTATGTGGTCCTTGCTATACAATTTACTTTTTACTATAGAGCACTTAATTTATAGAGTTTAACAGATATACTACATATTTCCAGAGTAGGAGAACTCTGAATTATAAACTGAATTTAATTATCAGACCCTCTATACTGTTTTTTGAGTATTTTCATTATAGGGCAGCCTTGCAAAATGCAAGGAAGGATAAGAGATCATTCTGTTTGCAAAAGTGCCTAACAGGAAGGCAATGTTGTTAAGATGTCAATACTACCAAAAGCAATCTACATATTCAAAGGAATCCCTAGCAAAATCCCAATGATGTTTTTACAAAAATAGAAAAACCCATCCTAAAATTCAGAATTTCAAGAGACTCTGAACAGCCAAAACAATCTTGAAAAGGAAGAACAAAACTGGGAAACTCATACTTCCTGATTTTATTTTTTTAAGGTATTTATTTATTTATTTACATAATCTCTACATCCAATGCGGGGCTCAAACTCACAAATCCAAGATCAAGAGTCACACACTCTTCCACCTGAGCCAGCTAGGTGCCCCTCATATTTCCTAATTTTAAAACTTACTACAAATCTAGAGTAATCAAAACAGTGTGGTACTGGCATAAACTCAGACATATAGACGAATAGAATAGAATAAACAGCCTAGAAAGAAACCCTCACATATATGATCAAATGATTTTTGACAAGGACACCAAGACCATTCAATGGGAAAAGGATAGTTCTTCCTGCAAATGCTGTTGGGAAAACTGGATATCCACAAGCAAAAGAATTAAGTTGGACATTTACCTAGCAACATACACAAAAATTAACTCAAAATGGAAAAGACCTAAAACTATAAAAGTCTTAGGAAGAAAAAAATAGGGCAAAGTTTCACAACATTGGATTTGGTAATGCTTTTTGGATAATACCAAAGACACAGACAACAAAAGAAAAAATAGACAAATTAGACTTCATGAAAAATTTTCAACTTTGTGCACCAAAAAGACAATATCATCAAAGTAAGAAGCAACCCACAGAATGAGATAAATATTTGCAAGTCATATATGTGATAAATGATTAATATCCTGAATATATAGAGAATTTCTAAAACTCAACAATGAAAAAAAAAAAAAGACAAGCAACAATCCAATTCAAAAATGGACAAAGGACTTGAATAGATATTTCTCCAAAGAAGATACACAGATGACCAATAAGCACATGAAAAAATATTCAACATCATTAATCATTAGGAAAATGCAAACCAAAAAAACTACAATGAGATACCACCTCACACCTATTGGGATGGCTACTATGAGAAAGAGAAAGAGAAAGAGGAAGAGAGGAAGAGAGGAAGAGAGGAAGGAAGGAAGGAAGGAAGGAAGGAAGGAAGGAAGGAAGGAAGGAAGGAAGGAAGGAAGGAAGGAAGGAAGGAAGGAAGGAAGAAAGAAAGAAAGAAAGAAAGAAAGAAAGAAAGAAAGAAAGAAAGAAAGAAAGAAAGAAAGAAAGAAAGAGAAAGAAAGAAAGAAAGAAAGAAAGAAAGAAAGAAAGAAAGAAAGAAAGAAAGAAAGAAAGAAAGAAAGAAAGAAAGAAAGAAAATAAGCATCAGCGAGGATGTGTAGAAATTGGAATTCTTGTGTACTTTTGGTGGGAATGTAAAATGGTATAGCTAATGTAGAAAACAGTATGATGGTTCCTCAAAAATATTAAATATAGACTTATCATATGATCTAACAATTCCACTTCTGGGTCCCAAAGAATTGAAAGAAATGAAAAGGTCTCAAAGAGATATTTGTACATCCATGTTTATAGCAGCATTATTCACAAAAGCTAAAACATGAGTGTCCAAGTGTCCATCAACAGATGAATGGATAAGCAAGATGTGGTATTTATAGGACTTCCAGGAAAGACGGCAGAGTAGGAAGACCCTAAGCTCACATTCTCCCATGAATACAACTAGATAATATTCACATCAGTGTAAATAAACCAGAAAAAGACCTGAAGGCTGGCAGAACAAACTCTCCACAGTTAAATATAGAGAAAAGTCTTCATCAAAGAGGGTAAGAAAGGCAGAGACGTGATCAGGAACTAAATGGAGCCTTAAGACTGTCTACAGGAGGGAGGGAAGACATGGGCATGGGTAAGAGAGAGAAACTCACACTGGGGAGCCCATAAGGGAAGATGCCCATAACATTTGCCTTTGAAAACCAGAGAAGACAAATTTCATGAGTTCTTAAATCAGTGAGACTTAAAACCTAGAACTTTTAAAGATTAGCAGGCTCATAGGAAAGCTGGGAGGGCAACAGGAAACTGAGTCCCTGCCCTTAAAAAGACACCACAAAAAACAGCCCCACAGGGATATAGCACAGAAGCAGCATTTTGAAAAACGCCTAGGGTATATGGGAAAATTTGTTTACCAGTCTCAGAACATATGGTGGAGAGGCAGAGATGTTGGGAGATCTCTCCAGGAACAAAGGAGTTAGCCCTTTCCTTCCCCCACTACGCAACCTAAACACATGGCCATGTGTGGAAATCAGCATGGAGCAGGCATTCCCTACCTAACTTGCTAAGAGTACACCCCATCCCTGCATTCCCTTGCAGACACACCCACTCCAGCCAGGTTTCTGCTCCAGGTCTCCTCCCACAACACACCAGCATGAACCTTGCTAACACTGCCATCCTGCCCCTGCATGCTTCTGTGGTTCCAACCCCTCCAATTTGCTTTTGGCTTGAGCCTATCTAAAGCAGTGCCACAAGCCTGGCAAGGAAACAGCCCCAACAAGGGCTAGCACCATTCCAAGTAATGCCTGCCCTGGGGAAAGGGAAAGATAACCACATACAACAGTCAGACTGCAGCTCAAGTAATGGGCTGGTGGTAGCTATCTGGTCTGACTGCAGGCCCCACCTACCAACAAAAGATTCTAAAGGCACAACATAGGGGAAGCACTACTGCATCTCAGGCAAATTCCTGGTCCAACTCAGCTCAAACCCAGAGTAGCCCCAGACTGGCTGTTGACAACACAAGGACAAAACTCTGCCCATAGTGGGCAAAGAGAAAAACTGCAGACAAGTGGACTGAAGGAAAAAGTGGCTCAGCCACAATAGCAGGGTGCACACAACACACATGGAAGACAGCCCTGAAGTGCCAGGTTCTGGTGAACAGGGGACATTGCAGAGCTCTAAGGGGCTTCTCCATAAGGCCACTACTTTCAAGAATTGGAGACACAACTGACTTTCCTAACACAAAGATACAGCCAGAGAGAGTTAGACAAAAGGACGAGACAGAGGAATATGTCCCAAATGAAAGAACAGGACAGTCATAGCAAGAGACTTAGGCAAAATGGAGATAAGTAATATGCCTGATAGAGAATTTAAAGTAATGTCATAAAGATACTCACTAGACTTGAGAAAAGAGTGTAGGATCTCAGTGAAACCCTCAACAAAGAGATAGAAAACATAAAAAAAAACCAGTCAGAGATGAAGAACTCAATAACTAAAATTAAAAATGCACTAGATGGGGGGGCGGCGCAAGATGGCGGAGGAGTAGGAGACCTAGATTTCGTCTGCTCTCAGGAATTCAGCTGAATAGGGATCAAACCATTCTGAACACCTACGAACTCAACAGGAGATCGAACAGGAGAGTAGCAACAACTCTCTGAACAGAGAAGCGACCACTTACTGGAAGGTAGGGCGTGCGGAGAAGTGAATCCGAGGCGATATTTGGGAGGCTAGATGGCGGGGGAGGGGCCTCCGCCGGCCGCTTCTGGCAAGTGCTAGAGCCGCGGAGCACAAAATCGGACCTTTTAGAAGTTGGCTCGGCGGAGGGACGTCGCTGCAGTGGCTAAGCAGGGGGTGGAATCCTCCCCCGACAGTGTGGTCTCAGGACCCTTGGGGTCACAGAGAGACCGGGGGTTCCTGAGTGCGCCAGAGCTCCCAGGTATCAGAGCGGGGAAGCCGGCTGCAGAGACGGAGCCGAGGCGCGGGCTCTCAGCTCGGGGTTGCCATAAACCGTGATCTGCGGCCCAGTCGGGGCACGGCTCCCCCAGTAGGGACCCAACAAGCAGCAGATCCGGGGAGACTCCCCTTCCTTCCCGGGGAGGAGCGGTGCGGGAACGCACTGCAGGGATCTGCTGGGTTTGGAGACTCCGTGCGGGGTCGGGTGCCAGAGATAGCAACGCTCGGTCACAGGCCGGGTGAGCACGGAGAGCGGCCAGAGACCGGGGACAAGGGAGTGACTGCTTTTCTCTGTGGGCGCACTGAGGAGCGGGGCCCCGAGTTCTCAGCTCCTCCGGGTGGAGATTGGGCGGCCACCATTTCTGCCCTGGTCCTCCAAAGCTGTACCGAGAGCTTGCAGGGAACAAAAGCTCCTGAGAGCAAACCGGAGCAGCTTCCTTAGCCCGGACCGACAAGGGCGGGGCAATTCCGCCTCCGGCAAAGACATTTGGAAACCACAGCAACAGGCCCCTCCCCCAGAAGATCAGCACAAACAGCCAGCAAGCCAAGACCAAGTTGATCGATCAAGGAGAATGGGAGAACTCCAGCGCTAGGGGAATACTGCACATAGATTCATGGCTTTTTTTTTTTTTTTTTTACCATGATTCATTATTTGATCAAAGTTAATTTTTGTTGACTGTTTTTTTTTATTTTTCTTTTTCCCTTTTTCAACCAACATCTTATCAATCCCTTTTTTAAAAAAAAAAAAAAACATTTTCTATTTTTCATTTTTAGAGTCATATTTTATCCCTTCATAGTAGTTACCCTTATTTTTGGCATATATATATATAAGTTGTTCTCTCTTTAAAATTTTGAGGTACAGTTTCTTCTAACAGATCAAAATATACCCTAAATCACTAGTGTATGGCTTTGTTCTAGTCTCCTGCCTGATCACATTCTCTCCCTTTTTCCTTTTTTTTTTCTTTTTTTCTTAAATCTTCTTTCTTTTTTCAAACAACTTATCTTACCAAGTCCTTTTATAAAATCTTTTATAATTTTCATCTTTACAGTCATCTTCCATCCCTTCATTGTATCAACCCTTATTTTGTACATATATGTCTTTCTTCCTTTAAAATTTTAGGAGGCACTTTTTTCTAACAGACCAAAATACGCCCAAAAACTAGTGTGTGGCACTGATCTATGTACTAGCCTAATCATATTTGATCATATTCTGCTTTTTTTGTATTGGTTTGTTTTTGTTTTTATCTTTTTTTTTCTTTTTCTCTTTCTTTTTTTTTTCTTTTTCTCTTTCTTTTTTCTTTCTTTCCCTTTCTTTTCCCCTGGTTTCAGGTCTTTTCTGATTTGTATACAGTATATTTGCTGGGGACGTTGTAAACCTGTTAGCATTTTGTTCTCTCATTCATCTATTCTCCTCTGGACAAAATGACAAGACGAAAGAAATCACCTCAGCAAAAAGAACAAGAGGTAGTACCGTCAGCCAGGGACCTACTCAATACGGACATTAGTACGATGTCGGACCTAGAGTTCAGAATCATGACTTTAAAGATACTAGCTGGGCTTGAAAAAAGCGTGGAAGTTATTAGAGAAACCCTTTCTGGAGAAATAAAAGAACTAAAATCTAACCAAATCGAAATCAAAAAGGCTATTGATGAGGTGCAATCAAAAATGGGGGCACTAAATGCTAGGATAAATGAAGCAGAAGAGAGAATCAGCGATACAGAAGACCAAATGATGGAAAATAAAGAGGCTAAGAAAAAGAGAAAGAAACAACTACAGGATAACGAGGGCAGAATTCGAGAGATAAGTAATACGATAAGACGAAACAACATTAGAATAATTGGGATCCCAGAAGAAGAAGAGAGAGAGAGAGGGGCAGAAGGTATATTGGAGCAAATTATAGCAGAGAACTTCCCTAATGTGAGGAAGGAAACAGGCATTAAAATCCAGGAGGCACAGAGAACCCCTCTCAAAATCAATAATAATAGGTCAACACCCCGACATCTAATAGTAAAACTTACGAGTCTCAGAGACAAAGAGAAAATCCTGAAAGCAGCTCGGGAGAACAGATATGTAACCTACAATGGTAGAAACATTAGATTGGCAACAAACCTATCCACAGAGACCTGGCAGGCCAGAAAGGACTGGCAAGATATCTTCAGAGCACTAAACGAGAAAAATATGCAGCCAAGAATACTATATCCAGCTAGGCTATCACTGAAAATAGAAGGAGAGATAAAAATCTTCCAGAACAAAAACTAAAGGAATTTGCAAACACGAAACCAGCCCTCCAAGAAATATTGAGAGGGGTCCTCTAAGCAAAGAGAGAACCCAAAAGCAGCAAAGAGCAGAAACGAACACAGACAACAGACAGTTAACAGTCACCTTACAGGTAATACAATGGCACTAAATTCATACCTTTCAGTAGTTACCCTGAATGTAAATGGGCTAAATGCCCCAATCAAAAGACACAGGCTATCAGATTGGATTAAAAAACAAGACCCATCAATATGCTGTCTGCAAGAGACTCATTTTAGACCCAAAGACACCCCCAGATTGAAAGTGAGGGGGTGGAAAACCATTTACCATGCTAATGGACACCAAAAGAAAGCTGGGGTGGCAATCCTCATATCAGACAAACTAGATTTTAAAACAAAGACTGTAATAAGAGATGAGGAAGGACACTATATCCTACTTAAAGGGTCTATCCAACAAGAAGATCTAACAATTGTAAATATCTATGCCCCGAACATGGGAGCAGCCAATTATATAAGGCAATTAGTAACAAAAGCAAAGAAACACATTGACAACAATACAATAATAGTGGGGGACTTTAACACCCCCCTGACTGAAATGGACAGATCATCTAAGCAAAAGATCAACAAGGAAATAAAGACTTTAAATGACACACTGGACCAAATGGACTTCACAGACATATTCAGAACATTCCATCCCAAAGCAACGGAATACACATTCTTCTCTAGTGCCCATGGAACATTCTCCAGAATTGATCACATCCTAGGTCACAAATCAGGTCTCAATCAGTACCAAAAGATTGGGATCATTCCCTGCATATTTTCAGACCACAATGCTTTGAAACTAGAACTCAACCACAAGAGTAAAGTCGGAAAGACCTCAAATACATGGAGGCTAAAGAGCACCCTACTAAAGAATGAATGGGTCAACCAAGAAATTAAAGAATTTAAAAAATTCATGGAAACCAATGAAAATGAAAACACAACTGTTCAAAATCTTTGGGATACAGCAAAGGCAGTCCTGAGAGGAAAGTATATAGCAATACAAGCCTTTCTCAAGAAACAAGAAAGGTCTCAAATACACAACCTAACCCTACACCTAAAGGAGCTGGAGAAAGAACAGCAAATAAAGCCTAAACCCAGCAGGAGAAGAGAAATCATAAAGATCAGAGCAGAAATCAATGAACTAGAAACCAAAAGAACAGTAGAACAGATCAACGAAACTAGGAGCTGGTTCTTTGAAAGAATTAACAAGATTGATAAACCCCTGGCCAGACTGATCAAAAAGAAAAGAGAAATGACCCAAATCAACAAAATCATGAATGAAAGAGGAGAGATCACAACCAACACCAAAGAAATACAAACAATTATAAGAACATATTATGAGCAACTCTATGCCAGCAAATTAGATAACCTGGAAGAAATGGGTGCATTCCTAGAGATGTATCAACTACCAAAATTGAACCAGGAAGAAATAGAAAACCTGAACAGACCTATAACCACTAAGGAAATTGAAACAGTCATCAAAAATCTCCCAAGAAACAAAAGCCCAGGGCCAGATGGCTTCCCAGGGGAATTCTATCAGACATTTCAAGAAGAATTAATACCTATTCTCCTGAAACTGTTCCAAAAAATAGAAATGGAAGGGAAACTTCCAAACTCATTTTATGAGGCCAGCATTACCTTGATCCCAAAACCAGACAAAGACCCCGTCAAAAAAGAGAATTACAGACCAATATCCTTGATGAACATGGATGCAAAAATTCTCACCAAAATACTAGCCAATAGGATCCAACAGTACATTAAAAGGATTATTCACCAGGACCAAGTGGGATTTATTCCTGGGCTGCAAGGCTGGTTCAACATCCGCAAATCAATCAACGTGATACAATACATTAACAAAAGAAAGAGCAGGAATCATATGATCCTCTCAATAGATGCAGAAAAAGCATTTGACAAAGTACAACATCCTTTCTTGATCAAAACTCTTCAGAGTATAGGGATAGAGGGTACATACCTCAATATCATAAAAGCCATCTATGAAAAACCTACAGCGAATATCATTCTCAATGGGGAAAGGCTGAGAGCTTTTCCCCTAAGGTCAGGAACGCGGCAGGGATGTCCACTCTCACCACTGCTATTCAACATAGTAGTAGAAGTCCTAGCCACAGCAATCAGACAACAAAAAGAAATCAAAGGCATCCAAATCGGCAAAGAGGAAGTCAAACTCTCACTCTTTGCAGATGATATGATACTGTATGTGGAAAACCCAAAAGACTCCACCCCAAAACTGCTAGAACTCATACAGGAATTCAGTAAAGTAGCAGGATATAAAATCAATGCACAGAAATCAGTGGCATTCCTATACACCAACAACAAGACAGAAGAGAGACAAATCAAGGAGTCTATCCCATTTACAATTGCACCCAAAACCATTAGATACCTAGGAATAAATCTAACCAAAGAGGCAAAGGATCTGTACTCAGAAAACTATAAAATACTCATGAAAGAAATTGAAGAAGACACAAAGAAATGGAAAAACGTTCCATGCTCATGGATTGGGAGAATCAATATTGTGAAGATGTCAATGCTACCTAGAGCAATCTACACATTCAATGCAATCCCATTCAAAATACCATCCACTTTTTTTAAAGAAATGGAACAAATAATCCTAAAATTTGTATGGAACCAGAAGAGACCCCGAATAGCCAGAGGAATACTGAAAAAGAAAAGCAAAGCTGGCGGCATCACAATTCCGGACTTCCAGCTCTATTACAAAGCTGTCATCATCAAGACAGTATGGTACTGGCACAAAAACAGACACATAGATCAATGGAACAGAATCGAGAGCCCAGAAATGGACCCTCAACTCTATGGTCAACTCATCTTTGACAAAGCAGGAAAGAATGTCCAATGGCAAAAAGACAGTCTCTTCAACAAATGGTGTTGGGAAAATTGGACAGCCACATGCAGAAGAATGAAACTGGACCATTTCCTTACACCACACACAAAAATAGACTCCAAATGGTTGAAAGACCTAAACGTGAGACAGGAGTCCATCAAAATCCTAAAGGAGAACACAGGTAGCAACCTTTTCGACCTTAGCCGCAGCAACTTCTTCCTAGAAACATCGCCAAAGGCACGGGAAGCCAGGGCAAAAATGAACTATTGGGATTTCATCAAGATAAAAAGCTTTTGCACAGCAAAAGAAACAGTCCACAAAACCAAAAGACAACCGACAAAATGGGAGAAAATATTTGCAAATGACATATCAGATAAAGGGCTAGTATCCAAAATCTATAAAGAACTTATCAAACTCAACACCCAAAGAACAAATAATCCAATCAAGAAATGGGCAGAAGACATGAACAGACATTTCTCCAAAGAAGACATCCAAATGGCCAACAGGCACATGAAAAAGTGCTCAACATCGCTCGGCATCAGGGAAATCCAAATCAAAACCTCAATGAGATACCACCTCACACCCGTCAGAATGGCTAAAATTAACAAGTCAGGGAATGACAGATGTTGGCGGGGATGTGGAGAAAGGGGAACCCTCCTACACTGTTGGTGGGAATGCAAGCTGGTGCAACCCCTCTGGAAAACAGTATGGAGGTTCCTCAAACAGTTGAAATTAGAGCTACCGTTCGATCCAGCAATTGCACTACTGGGTATTTACCACAAAGATACAAATGTAGGGACCCGAAGGGGTACGTGTACCCCAATGTTTATAGCAGCAATGTCCACAATAGCCAAACTGTGGAAAGAGCCAAGATGCCCATCGACAGATGAATGGATAAAGAAGAGGTGGTATATATACACAATGGAATATTATGCAGCCATCAAAAGGAATGAGATCTTGCCATTTGCAACGACGTGGTTGGAACTGGAGGGTGTTATGCTGAGTGAAATAAGTCAATCAGAGAAAGACATGTATCACATGACCTCACTGATATGAGGAATTCTTAATCTCAGGAAACAAACTGAGTGTTACTGGAGTGGTTGGGGGTGGAGGGATGGGGTGGCTGGGTGATAGACATTGGGGAGGGTATGTGCTACGGTGAGTGCTGTGAATTGTGCAAGACTGTTGAATCATAGATCTGTAATTCTGAAACAAATAATGCAACATATTTTAAGAAAAAAGAAAAAGAAGAAGATAACAGGAGAGGAAGATAAGGGGAGTATGTCAGAGGGGGAGACGAACCATGAGAGATGATGGACTCTGAAAAACAAACTGAGGGTTCTAGAGTGGAGGGGGGTAGGGGGATGGGTTAGCCTGGTGATGGGTATTGAGGAGGGCACGTTCTGCGTGGAGCACTGGGTGTTATGAAGAAACAATGAATCATGGAACACTGCACCAAAAACTAATGATGTAATATATGGTGATTAACATAACAATAAAAAAATTTTTTAAAAATGCACTAGATGGAATAAATAGTAGACAAGAGGAGGCTGAAGAACAGATCAGCAACCTAGAGGTTAGAGAAATAGAAAGCTATCAAGACGAAAATGTGAGCGAGAAAAAATAATACAAAATGGAAATAGACTTAGGGAACTCAGCGATACCATCAAACCTAATAACATTCACATTATAGGGATCCCAGAAGAAGAGAGAAAAAGGGACAGAAAATTATTCAAAGAAATGATAGCAGAAAACTTCCCAAATCTGGGAAACAGAAATCCAGATCCAGGGGGCACAGTAGCCCCCAACAAAATCAACCCAAGGAGGTCCACACTAAGACATACAGTAATTAAAAATGGCAAAAGGTGGTGATAAAGATAGAATTAAAAAAAAAAAAAACAGCAAGAGAGAAGAAAATAGTTATATACAAGGGAAACCCCATAAGGCTATAAGCTGATTTTTCAGCAGAAACTTTGCAGGCCAGAAGAAAGTGACATGATATAGTCAAAATGCTAAAGGAAAAAAACCTGCAGCCCATAATACCCTATCCAGCAAGGCTATCATTCAGAATAAAAGCAGAGATAAAGAGTTTCCCAGACAAATGAAAATTAAAGGAATTCATGAAAACTAAACAAGACCTACAAGAAATGTTAAAAGGGACTCCTTGAGTGGAAAGGAAAGACCATAAGTAGGAGTAAGAAAAGTAAGAAGCCCAAAAGCAGTGAAATTAAGTATATCTATAAAAATCAGTTAAGGGACTCACAAGATAAAAGGATGTAAAGTATGACAGCATATTATAAAAACAGATGGAGAGAAGAGTAAAGAATTAGTTCAAACTTATGTGACCATCAACTTAATATAGACTGCTATATGCATAAGATGTTATATACAAGCCAAATGGTAACCACAAATCAAAAACCAATAATAAACATTAAAAAAATAAAGGAATCCAAGTATATCACTAAAAAAAAAAGCCAACCAATTGTGAGAGAAGAGAGCAAGAGAAGAAAGGAACAGACAAGGGGCCCCTGGGTGGCTCAGTTGGTTAAGCGACTGCCTTCGGCTCAGGTCATGATCCTGGAGTCCTTGGATCGAGTTCCACATTGGGCTCCCTGCTCATCAGGGAGTCTGCTTCTCCCTCTGACCCTCTTCCCTCTCGTGCTTTCTATCTCTCATTCTCTCTCTCTCAAATAAATAAATAAAATATTTTAAAAAAAGGAACAGACAAGAGCTACAAAAACAACCATAAAACAAGTAACAAAATGGCAGTAAGTACATATCTAGCAATAATCATTTTGAATGTAAATGGACTAAACATTTAATCAAAAGACATAGGATGACAGAATGAGTAAAAAGCAAAACCCATCTATATGTTGCCTACAAGAGACTCATCTGAGACCCCTTTAGACACATGCAAATTGAAAGTGAAGGGATGAGGACACCTGGATGGCTCAGCCAGTTAAGTGTCTGCCTTCAGCTCAGGTCATGATCCCAGGGTCCTGGGTTGGAACCCCATATCAGACTCCCTGCTTGGCAGGGAGACTGCTTCTCTTTCTCCCTTCACCCCTCCCCATGACCATGCTCTCTCTCTCACTTGCTCTCTCTCTCAAGTAAATAAATAAAATCATAAAAAAAAAGAGAGAGAAAAGAAAGTGAAGGGATGAAAAGGCATTTAGCATGCAAATGGAAGTAAAAGAAACCTTATATTGGACAAAATAGACTTTAAAACAAAGACTGTACAAGAGACAAAGAAGGACACTATATAATCATAAAGGGGAAAATTCAACAAGATCTAACAATTGTAAATATTTATGCACCCAACATGGGAGCACCCAAATACATAAAGCAGTTAACAACAAACATAAAGGAACTAATCAATAGTAATACAATAATAGTAGGCGATTTTAACATCCCACTTAGATCAATGGATAGATCATCCAAACGGAAAATCAAGAAGGAAACAGGGGCTTCAAATGACCCACGGGGCGGAGCGGGCATCTGGGTGGCTCAGTCAGTTAAGTGTCTGCCTTCAGGTCAGGTCATGATCCCAAGGTCCTGGGATCGAGCCCCACATCAGGCTCCCTGCTTAGAGGGGAGTCTGCTTCTCCCTTTGCCCCTCACGTTATTTGTGCTCTCTCAAGATCTCTCTCTCTCACACACACACACTCTCTATCAAATAATAAATAAAATCATTTAAAAAAATGAATGACCCATTGGGCCAATGGATCCAGCAGATGTATTCAGAATATTCCATCCTAAAACAGCAGAATATTCATTCTTTTCAAGTACACATGGAACATTCTCCAGAATAGATCACATACTGGGTCACAAAACAAGTCTCAACAAATTCAAAAAGATTAAAGTCATACCATGCATCTTTTCTGACCACAATGAAACTAGAATCATCCACAATGATAAAATCTGGAAGAGCACAAATACACATAGGTTAAATAACATGCTACTGAACAATAAATGAGTCAACCAAGATCAAAGAGGAAATCAAAAAATATATGGATACAAATGAAAATGAAAGCACTGTGGTCCAAAATCTTTGGGATGCAGCAAAGTAGTTCTGAGAGGGAAGTTTATAGTAATCCAGGCCTACCTAAGAAGCAAGAAAAATCTCAAATAAACAACTTAACCCTACACCTCAAGAAGCTAGAAAAAGAAGAACAAACCAAACCCAAAACCAGTAGAAAGAAGGAAAAAATAAAGATTAGAGCAAAAATAAATGAAACAGAAGTAAAAACACAATAGAATAAATTGATGAAACCAGGAGCTGGTTCTTTGAAAAGGTCAACAAAATTGATAAACCTTTAGCTAGATTCATTTAAAAAAAAAAAGAAAGAAAGAAAGAAAGAGAGAGAGAGAGGATGCAAATTTAAAAAATCAGAAATTAAAGAGAATAAATAATAATTGATACCACAGAAATACAAAGGATTATAAAAGAACATTATGAAAATTATATTGCCAACAAATTGGACAACCTAGAAAAAAATGAATAAATTCCTAGAAACATATAGTCTCCCAAAACTGAATCAGGAAGAAAAAGAAAATTTGAACAGATTGACTACCAGCAATGAAATTGAAGCAGTAATCAAAAATCTCCCAACTAACAAAAATCCAGGATCAGATGGCTTCACAGGTGAATTCTATGAAACATTTAAAGAGAATTCAAACCGATTCTTTTCAAACTATTCCAAAAAATAGAAGAGGAAGGAAAGCTTCCAAATTCATTCAAGAGGTCAGCATTACCCTGATACCAAAACCAGGTAAAGATACAAAAAAAAAAAAAAAGAAAGAAAAGAAAAGTATAGGCCAAATCACTCATGAACATAGATAAAAAAAATTCTTTGGCAAAATATTAGCAAACCAAATCCAGCAATACCTTAAAAATAATCATTCATCACAATCAAGTGAGATTTATTCCTGAGTTGCAAGGGTGGTTCAATATCTGCAAATCAATGTGATACATCACATCAATAAAAGAAAGGATAAAAGCCATATGATCAGTAAATGCAGAAAAAGCACTTGACAAAGTACAACATCCATTCATGATAAAAAAACAAAAACAAAAACAAAAAAAAAAAAAAACCTCAACAAAGTAGGTTTAGAGGGAATATACCTCAACACAGTAAAGGCCATGTATGAAAAACCCACAGCTAACATCACACCCAATGGTGAAAAACTGAGAGCTTTTCCCCTGTGATCAGGAACAAGAGAAAGAGGTCCACTCTCACCACTTTTATTCAACATAGTACTGGACACACTAGCCATAGCAATCAGACAACAAAAAGAAATAAAAGGCATCCAAATTCATAAGGAAGAAGTAAAACTTTCAGTATTTGCAGATGACAGGATACTATATATAGAAAACCCTAAAGACTCCATCAAAAAACTACTAGAATTGATGGAATTCAGTCAGGGCACAGGATACAAAGCCAAAATACAGAAATCCATTGCATCTCCATAAACTAAAATGAAATAGCAGAAAGAGAAATTAAGAAAACAACCCCATTTACAACTGCACCAAAAAGAATTAAATACCTAGGAATAAACTTAAGGAGGAGAAAGATTTGTACTCTGAAAACTACAAAACATTGATGAAAGAAATTGAAGATGACACAAACAAATGGAAAGATACTCCATGCTCATGGATTGGAAGAACAAATATTGTCAAAATGTTCACACTACCCAAAGCAATCCACAGATTTAATGCAATCTCTGTGAAAATACTAACAGCAATTTTCACAGAACTAAAACACATAATCCTAAAATTTATATGAAACCAAAAAAGACCCAGACTAGCCAAAGCAATCTTGAAAAAGAAGAACGAAACTGGAGGTATCACAATTCCAGATTTCAAGACATACTACAAATCTATAGTAATCAAAACTGTATGGTAATGGCACAAAAAAAGACACAGATCAATGGAACAGAACAGAGAGCCCAGAAATAAACTCACAATTAATCTTTGACAAAGGAGGCAAGACTAGGCAGTGGGAAAAAGTCTCTTCAACAAATAATATTGGGAAAATGCATGCAGAAGAATGAAACTGGACCACTTTCTTATATCATACACAAAAATAAACTCAAAATGGATTAAGAACCTAAATGTGAGACCTAAAACCATAAAAATCCTTGAAGACAGCACAGGCAGTCATTTCTCTGACATTGGCCATAACAACATTTTTCTAGATATGTCTCCTGAGGCAAAGAAAACAAAAGCAAAAATAAAAATAAAAAGCTCTGCACAGCAAAGGAAATAATCAACAAAACTAAAAGGCAACCTAATAAAAGGAGAAGATATTTGCAAATGATATATTCAATAAAGGGTTAATATCCAAAATATATAAAGAAGTTATATAACTCAACACACAAAAAACAAATAATCCAATTTAAAAATGGGCAGACATAAACAGACATTTCTCCAAAGAAGACACAAATGGCCAACAGATACATGAAATATACTCAACATCACTCATCATCAAGGAAATACAAATCAAAACCACAATGAGATGCCACCTCACACCTGTCAGAATGGCTAAAATCAAAAACACAGGAAACAAGTGTTGACAGGATGCAGAGAATGCATGTATCACACTGCTGGTGGGAATGCAAACAGGTGCAGCCACTGTGGAAAACAGTACGGAGTTTCCTCAAAAATTAAAAATAGAAGTACCCTATGATCCAGTAATTCCACTGGACATTTACCCAAAGAAAATGAAAACACTAATTTGAAAAGATATACACACTCTTATGTTTATTGCAGCATTATTTACAATAGCCAAATTATGGAAGCAGCCCAACCATCCATTAATAGATAAATGGATAAAGAAGATATCACACACACACACACACACACACACACACACTGGAATATTACTCAGCCATAAATAAGAATGGAATCTTGCCATTTGCAACAACATGGATGGACCTAGAGAGTGTAATGCTAAGCAAAGTAAGTCAGTCAGAGAAAGACAAATGGCACATGATTTCACTCATATGTGGAATTTAAGAAACAAAACAAACAAAGAAAAAAGACAAATAAAAAAACAGATTTAACAATAGAGAACAAACTGATGGTTAAGGGAGGTGGGTGGTGGGACAGGTGAAATAGGTAAAGGGGATTAAAGAATACACTTATCTTGATGAGCACTGAGTATAGATTGTTGAATCACTATATTGTATACCTGAAACTAATATAACACTGTATGTTAACTACACTGGAATTAAAATAAAAAATAAAATAAATAAAAATAAATATATAAATAAATGTAAAATACACAAATAATGTATTTATATACAGCAGAATATTATTCAGCTATATAAAAGAAGGAATTTCTTTTTTTTTAATTTTTTATTGTTATGTTAATCACCATACGTTACATCATTAGTTTTTGATGCAGTGTTCCATGATTCATTGTTTGTTCATAACACCCAGTGCTCCACGCAGAATGTGCCCTCCTCAATACCCATCACCAGGATAACCCATCCCCCTACCCCCCTCCCCTCTAGAACCCTCAGTTTGTTTTTCAGAGTCCATCATCTCTCATGGTTCGTCTCCCCCTCTGACTTACTCCCCTTCATTCTTCCTCTCCTGTTATCTTCTTTTTTTTCTTTTTTCTTAAAATATGTTGCATTATTTGTTTCAGAAGTACAGATCTGTGATTCAACAGTCTTGCACAATTCACAGCGCTCACCGTAGCACATAGCCTCCCCAATGTCTATCACCCAGCCACCCCATCCCTCCCACCCCCAACCACTCCAGTAACACTCAGTTTGTTTCCTGAGATTAAGAATTCCTCATATCAGTGAGGTCATATGATACATGTCTTTCTCTGATTGACTTATTTCACTCAGCATAACACCCTCCAGTTCCATCCACGTCGTTGCAAATGGCAAGATCTCATTCCTTTTGATGGCTGCATAATATTCCATTGTGTATATATACCACATCTTAAAAGAAGGAATTTCTGACATATATTACAACATGGCTGAGCCTTGAGGACATTATACTAAGTGAAATAAGCCAATCACAAAAAAAGACAAATACTGCATGATTCTACTTTTATGAGGTATTTAGAGTAGTCAAAATTCATAAAAACAGAAAGTAGAATGGTGTTTTTCAGGGGCTGAGTTATTTTTTTAGATCCCAAATTTCATTTTACAAGATGAGAAGAGTTGTGGGCATGGATGCTGGTGATGGTTGCACAACACTATGAATGTATTTAATACCACTGAACTGTATGCTTAAAAATAATTAAGATGGTAAAATTTATGTTCTATGTATTTTAGCACAATTTAAAAAAAAATAACCTTCGGGGAACAAAAATTCCCAAAAGATGGTAAGTATAGATCATCTTACTTGGAAAGAGCGATCAGGAAGGAAAAATAATGCAACGGGGAAGATTGAGTGAGAGTCTGTGAAGTGAGAATACAAACTGAGTGTAATTAGGGCTTCGTGGTGCCATGGGTTCAAAACAAAACAAAACAAAGGAGGGGGATTAAGACATAAAAGAGAGGACGTATAAGTAGAGAGATTTACACTATTGATAGGTTTAGTGACAAAAGGATCAGTGTGTTTAAGCAATGTAATATAATTAAGCACAGAGAAAGACTGAAAATATTTTCTTCATAAAAATATTTTCTTCATAAAAATGTGAAGACCTAGAAGGACTCTAGCTATTATAAAATCTGATTTCATCTTTAGGTGAGAAAGATAATCTAATTTTTTAAGATTTATTTATTTATATATTTGACAGAGAGAGAGGGAGAGAGAGCACTAGGAGGGGGAGCGGCAGAGGGAGAGGGAGAAGCAGACTCCCAGGCAGAGCAGGGAGCTCGATACAGGACTCAATCCCAGGCCCCTGGGATCATGCCTGACCCAAGGGAGACATTTAACTAACTGAACCACCCAGGCATCCCCAGATAACTAATTTTTAAAAAATTATACTAGCTGCAGATTTTTAGACTCATGTCCAACTTCCTATAGGTCTAAACTCTTAGATCATTAATTCTAAGATAAAATAGGAACTCACAGCCTAAAATGTTGTTACTTTGCACGTATTACTAGAAAGTATTTTCCTTAACTTACCAGAATCAAAAGCTCTGTGTGTGTGTGTGTGTGTGTCTAGTCTCTTTATTCAGAATTAAAAGCTTTGTTTAAAACTCTGAAAGTTCACTTCTCAGGATTGGTGACTTAAGGCTCTTCAATTTTGCCTGTCAGTCTCCTTTCTTCTCAGTGAAAGCCTGAGGAATTTGCCTATAGGGACTTCACCTCTCATTTCTAAATCATCTCAGGTTTGTTATTCAAAGGAAGAAGATTCCAGGACTTCTGCTCTAAAGGCTTAGGTGCTAAAGGATGGACTGAGCATCTGAGAGGTAGAGTTGAGGGCGTAGAGGAGCGGGCTGAGGAAGGAAGAGGAAAAGGAGTATGGCCTTTGCAAAGCTCTTGCTGGTGGCCCAGCTCTAAAACTTGAAGAAGTACCTCATCAAGCTGTGCAGGCTGGCAACATCTAAACTGAAAGCCAGTGAACAGTGTAGCTGTCCAAGAGCAACAGGAGGAGGTTGGCTGGGTTCTCAGGGTGGGTCCAGGGTCAGGCCCTCAGCTTTGGTATTTTTGTTATTTTGTTTTGCTTTCCTAATCTCAGTGGTATCTGTCCAAGGGCTCAATAACATCCAATCGCTCTAGAGTGATCAGGCCCTGGGGAGCTGATTCACACTGTCCAAGCTCATAGGAGATGCACTGGTAAAAAAAAAAAAAAAAAGAAGTTAACTGACTCATTTACAAAGAGAAATGTGACTTCCAGGCAGATAGGACTAGTTATGTCACTTGGTCAATCCATTCCATCTGCACCAAAAAAAAGTATACTTGGGAAACCAAGTTGAGAACAGAGTTCCTGGTGAACGTAGTGTCAGAATAGGAGAACTGGTGGTCCAAAGCTACACTCTTTCAATGTACCTTTCTGCACTGTAGGAATACACTGCCAAGGTGATTGGAATTTTCATGTTATCTGGACAGGACACTTATTCCAATAAGATAATAAATATAAAGCACTCAGTATAATACTTGACACATAGAAAGCACTCAGTTAATATATCATTATCATGATGCTATCAATATTCTGACAGTAGAGGATAGTGGGCTGACAGCATGGTCTCTGCATTTAGATCCTTGCTCCATTGCTCAATATCCATCTGCCAGTGGAAATGTTACTTAACGTCTCCAGCTTCAGTTTTTTTAATCTCTGAAATGGGTGTAGTAACAGCAAATTTACAGGGTTACCCTTAAAATTACTTAAGATGTTGTGTGAAAATCACTTAACTGCCTATTGTAATCGGTGAATACCAATTATTAATAATAAATATTAATAATAAAAATAATAATAATAACAATTATACAGCACTTTTTATATGCTGGACACATATATATGTATTAACTCATTTAGTCCTCACATAACCCTATGAGGTGGGTGTAGTTGAGGAACTTCATTATAGTCACCAAAATCTGTTCCCTCTCCTTGAGGAAGAATACACCGGCCCCACTCCATTGAAGTCAGATTTGACCATGTGCCTTGCTTTGGCCAGTCAAATGTAAATAGAAGGAACATATGACATTACTTAACAGAAGTGTTTAAAACCAATCTGTGCTTCCCTACCTCTAAGGATTGTAGAAGCATTAGACAGCTCCTATTACACTGAGTTCCTAAGTGATACTCGCTGTGTACGTCTTATGACAGACATACAGTGCAAGCAAGAAATAAGCTATTGTTTTAAGCCACTGATGTTTTCAGATTTTTGTTTCCACAGCACAATCTATACCAAATGACTCAAAGGTACAGAAGCAAAAGGAGATTTTTCCAAGGCCACACAGCTAGAAAGTGTCTGGCTTTAGAGTCTATATTCTTAACTACTTTGCTTTACGTTTCTTAACAATTCATAGTAATACCAATATGAAGAACAGTTTATTATTAATACATTGTTATCATTGGGGGTCTGTTTCTCCAGACTTCATAAATTGC
The DNA here is from genome assembly GCF_009762305.2 of Zalophus californianus. Taxonomy (NCBI): domain Eukaryota; kingdom Metazoa; phylum Chordata; class Mammalia; order Carnivora; family Otariidae; genus Zalophus; species Zalophus californianus. The sequence goes on along the minus strand of NC_045597.1, from coordinate 158,239,413 downwards.
TCTTCTTTTCTGAAAGAGTTGCCTCAGGAGGAAAGCTAACCTTTCTTCAGCTTCTACTGCAACCAGCAGCTGCCAGAAACACCATTGAAGAAGTTCTCCATAGACAACATAGAGGACACTGGACATGTTCCTTCTTGATGTAACCCCAGAGCAGTCTCCAGGGGCACAGTCACTATGGCTGCCAGAAGATCCAGATTTGATAAACACACACACAGAGTCACAAAGAGTGCTTTAAAATGTCTATGGTCATTCAGTTGAGGGTGACCCCATTTTTGCTGTCATTCAGTCTTTCAGAGATGAATGTCTCTCCTCATACCTCTTTTCTTAATAACACATCATCTTGTTTCCCTTCTCCTATCTCTCAACAATGAGCAAAGACTTCAAGTGGGTTTGCAGGCTCTGTTAGAAAGCATATTACCACACTGACATCCATTTAATTTCCCTTAGGCAGCAAGATTCCCCAGAGATGTGAAAGTCTGAAATTTGGGGACCAAATAAGAGAATCTGCCTGCATTAGCAACACAAGTACCCAAGGAGAAGTGAAAAGCTTCAGCCTCAGCTCTTCCCAAGGAAAATGAAAATGTTGCCAAGAAAAAAGCAGAAGCAGAGGCTTAAACAGTAATAAAAAGCTAAAAAGTTAGGCAGAAAAGGATGTCATACCTACTGAATATAAATCTATAAAAGAAACCTGTTTTTTGTGTGTTTTTTTTTTAATGGCACACACTGGAATGCATTAAATTACAAGCTGGAAATCTCTCTAGGGAAAGAATAAGTACGTATCAATTAATAGAAGTGTTCATTGATGAAGTAATGGTTCATTCATAATTTATTTAACACATGTCATTCAACTAGTAATAAATGACATTTATGAACAAATAAGAGGCTAGCCACTTCCTAATTTTTTTATTCCTTTTTAAGATCTAGTGACCACTACCTTCATGACTTTTCCTTTATTTTAAAATCTTTACTAGTTATATTTTTTCAATATTATTTTTATTTGTCTCTACTTGACACATCTCCAGCCTGCTGAAATTGGTATTTTCATCAAATTCTTAAAATGTAAAGATAATGGAATTTAGTTCCTTAAAATAGCCAACAGGCCAAGTTAGAAAACTATATGCTGGGAAAGCTCACTAAAAATGCTACTTGTGAGTTCTTTCTAATTTCAGTTTTGTAGGTGTAACTGCCTTACAATGAAGATCTTTTTATACTTGAGGAGTCAAGTCACTCTGAATGGAGTCCAAGACTTTAAATGAATTCCACTTTATAACACATTGTGTTTTATCAGTGACACAGTTTAAATTCATATCTCTCTTCCAAAAGATCTTCAGAACTCTGATGAGTGAAACACTTCCAAAATTAATAACAATTTCCTACAATAGGTTAAGCAAGTGAAGTTGTAGCATCTCTTTCTGGAAGACTTAAAGAACAGGGAAAATTCCCATTGTAAGATTTTAATATTATGTTAATAACCAAATAAAATTCATTTCTGAAGGACAGCATGGAGAAAAGACAGATGGGAGGAACTCTTAATGTGTGAGGGTAGGATGAAATAGAGCTATCTTCGTCCAATGATTATCTGGAAAATATACTGAAGACTGAGTCATTGAGACATGTTTCATCATACCACTCCAAATAAACACAATGGCTATTTAAGGAGTTTGAGTTTGTGCTCAGCAATGAAAGAAAAAGAAAAAGATAGGAGGAAAATGTTATAGTTGACTATTGGCATATGGCTTAAGTGTGGGGAAATGCAAAAGATCTGCTAAGCAAGTCCCCTACTCTGAACTCATGCATGGTGCTAAAATATGAATGGAAGAAAAAAAAAACATGGATAGGAGCTTCTAGGACCATCTTGATTTCAGCCTTCTTGCTGGATCCTAAGTCCTCATCCCTGGCTTGGAAAATTTGGACACTAAGTATAATTCATATTCATTATATTATAGAGCTATTCATCTTTGTCTCTGCAAGTTTTTCTCTAGCTTCCCTATCATTTATTAATATCAGATCAATGTAATACTGAATTGTAGGAAACATAAACTAAAGAATTTATTTTTTTAGTTTCAGCTCAATTTGCTTTAAAGCCAGTGCCCCTTTCCACCATTCCTTGCTCCAACCCACCATTTCCCTAGGGGCACATTTGTCATTTTTTCTAGCTTCTCCATTACTTGTTGGAAAGTATATTGGAATTAAATATGTTTAGCTACATGAACCCACATATTCAACCAATATTAATGAATCCTCACTCCCTTCCCATAAATAGTGGAGAGTACTTATATAAATTGTATATAAGGAAACACTTTCAGTTGGCAATGTGCAATTTTATAGTGAGCCCTGCCATATCCTAGTAATTGAGTGATTATGTCTTACAAGTTTGGTTATTACTCATTCAACCAGTTGTAAGCAACATAAATTGAATCTAGAAAACTTAAGAAAAAATACATTTATTGGAAGATGTTAGGAGCTTGGAAAATCAACAGGAAGGCTAGAGAACAAAGCAGGAACTAAGAACTTGACATTCAAGATATAAAAAATAAAGGGAGAGTCTTAGAAGGATCTTCTCAGAGCGGCATCATTAGACTAAACAGTCTCCAAAAGAGCCCATCCTCTGTCCCTCAGCTAAAAATCAAAATTCCAGGGGCGCATGGGTGGCTCAGTTGGTTAAGCATCCAACTCTTGATTTCAGCTCAGGTCATGATGTCAGGGTCATGAGATCAAGCCCCATGTCGGGCTCCACACCAGGCATGGAGCCTGCTTAAGATTCTCTCTCTCCCTCTCACTCTACCCCTGTCCTCCCTCTCTCTATCTCTCAAAAAAAAAAAAAAAAAGTCAAATTACAAGAAGGTCATTTGTTCAGCACTTGTGGAAAGAGCACCTGATTAACAAGCCCACGAAATTCAATAAGGTAAAGGAAATATTAAAAGTTTGGAAAAATTCACTATTCTTATTTAAGTTCCTAGCACTCAAGCTGAAATATCAGCAGCTAGTACGTGAGCTATAATCATAGAATACTGGTCATGTTTCAAAAGGTCTGTCTTAGAATGACATGTACAGCGTTTGCTCAGCCCCATCTAGCAATTTGCCTCTGTCACTAAACCAAACCAACACAGAAACCAACCTCAGAAAACAGTGAATGGCCTTAAGTCATAGGTTAATAAAGAAACAAGAAATTATATCTCAATTTTAAAATACTTGAAAATTTATTAAGTATAATAAGAAACAACGACAACAAACTTGTTCCTCCAATGGTCATCCTCACTTGGCAAAAGTAATAGTGTATAAGGGTGTATATAGAGAGTGTCTAGTTTTATGCACTGTGACTTAGGTATTTTGTATGTATTACCTCATTTAATTCTCACCAAACCCTGGGTATTAATATTATTGTCAGCCCTCAGAGGGATTCTATACCTTGGCTAAAGCCTCACAGCTATCAGGTGATCGCCCCCTTGACATAGGCTGACTAGACTCAGTCAAATGGGTTGAGTTTCACAGGATGCAGGAGGACCATGGGCATGAGTTGAAATCTCAGCTTTGCCACTTACTAGTTGAAGGCAAGAAATTTAAACCTCACTAAGCCTTGATTTCCTCATCCATGAGACAGGGAGAGTCACACCGGGGTCAGCATGAGTCGCTGCAAGGTCAGCCCATTGTTGCAAAGAGGAAAGGGGAAATGTATATAAACTACTTAGCCATGAAAGCTTGTCACATATTAAGTACTGAGTAAGTGATGGCTATTTTTAGTTATATGTCTGTGTCCCTTTGCAGACTAGTCCTCGAGACTCAGGTATTACTCTTTTGATATTTGTATCCATAGCACCTTTCTCAGTGATTGGCACATTAACAAGCCCACATAAATATCTGCTGACCAGGAAGTATTTGTATTGGCATGCACGCTGCCATGTTGTACTCTAATATTAGAAAATAAGCTCCTCCTTATATTAACACTCCTCCCTGCTCATTAAGCAAATGATGCCTATTTTCCACCACCCGACTCCCTGGCCTCAGACTTTAAATCATGAGGTCAGGGATGGTACGTCTTCTGTTCTGTGTATCCTCAATGCTTAGCACAGAGCCCCGTACATAGTGGGAGATTAACAAATATTTGTGAACTGAACTTATAATAAACATTTGTAATATATCTTTCAGTTCACCTAGCACTTTCACATAAACATATTTCTCAGCAGAGCAAGTTCAACATATCTCTTTGGCGCCAGACTGCCTGGGTTCAAACTCCACCTCCATCATTTACTAGCAGAGTAGTCTTGGGTAATATACTTAAGTTTTTAATGTCTCCATTTTCTCACCTGTAAAATGAGAATAATAATTGTATTGGGGGGCACCTGGGTGGCTCAGTTGGTTAAGTGTCTGCCTTCGGCTCAGGTCACGATCCCAGGGTCCTGGGATTGAGCTGGCATTGAGCTCCCTGCTCAGTGGGGAGTCTGCTTCTCCCTCTCCCTTTGCCCCTTCCCCCAACATCGTGCATGTGTGTGTGTGTGCTCTCTCTCTCAAACAAATAAAATCTTTAAAAAATAATAATAGTAGTATTGAGTTGTTGTATGTATTAAAATGTTAATTTATATAAAGCTTGTAAAACAGTATGTGGCACACAGTAGGTGTTCTTTAAACTTCAGCAATGATTAATTTTGTTTGTGGCTGTTTTCCTCCCACCACACTGTCAGGAATAAATTATTCCAACTGCCTAAATCATCTTTCCTTTCACATAAGAAAATATGAAAAGTGGCATCTTTATTTCAAATCCTAAAATCAATTTTCAGAAGAGCAAATCATAATCTCAAGAAACTGACTTCCAAAGCTATTTGCAAAAATAAATGTATTTATAGAGACTGTTCTTAAAATAAAATAATCCTAAATGGCTCAAGATACTCTGTAGTTGAAAGCTCTTCCAATCACTCATGCTGGATCCTTGTCCCACAACATTTGGCTTTATTCTTTCCACAAACAAGAACAGCTATATTGACTTGAGCAGAAACGTTCATGTAAGTAAAACACCGAGTGGTGGAATTAGGTCACGCTGTCCTCTGTCTCCACCACAAACCTCATTTGCCCTATTATGGCAAAAAGTATGTCAATTTCCCCAACACTTTGAGCATGAACCTGGTGATTAGGCCACACATTACTTAAAAATTCCAATCACTGCATTCAACGACTGATGCCTCTCTACACATTGGAGAGAGGAGCAGGAGAAAAATAAAGGCAAAGAGGGCACCTGGGAATTTCATTTACCTTCAATACTGTAATGTTCCAAGCAAAGCTCTCAGTTGCCTTGTTGAGTTTTCTTCCCTTCAGGCCTTCTTTCGCCCCTAGATTATGAAGTTCCTCGTGGAATTCCATCCCTTTGATAAAAAAGAACATATAAGAATTCTTAGTATAAATTTCAGAAAAATGGGCATTTATTATGAAAAAAAATCCCATTCCTGTTCTTTCCTCTATAATTTTGAAAACCCTGAATCAAATGCTCCTTCCTATTCTGTTCATCCCCACCAATGGCTATCCTTAGGGGCAAACTAACAATAACCAATGCATTAGACCAAATTACATTTAAACAGCCAGGAGCCACCAGATAAAGACATAAGAAGGAGGTTAAGAACCAAATTCTTCCAATAGGTTACATGTGTCTTGTTGCTCTTCTACCTGGTTTTTATGTGAAATGGTGTAATGTGTGACAGTGTGACCAGTAAACCATATGTGATAGTTGCACTTCTTTTACTTTTCCTTATAAACTATCCATATGGTTTGACAGTAGACCCTGGAGTCCATATGGATAACAACATTAATCAATAAATGTTGAGTCAAAATAAAAAGATGTTTTATAAATAGCGTTCCTGGAAACAACTAAATACTGCAGATTTGGTAATGGCCTTAAAAGTTATTTTTAGCTCAACCATTTCTCAAGCTTGACTACTATAAAAGATATCACCATCCTCAGAGACGGGAATCACACTTTCTTCTGGACAGCTTATGCCATCTTTGGAAAGCTATGACTGATATCAAGCCAAAGTCTCTCTCCCTGGAATCTTTACTCCTTGGTGCTAGCTAGACCCAGACCAGCTAAATCTAATCTCTTTTCCACTGTGCAGCCCTTTAAATATTTGAAGGACACTCAGTAAATTCCACTAGAGCCTTTTCTCCTCCAGATTAAACATTCTAGCATGTTTCAGCTTTACTATAAATGTCTCTTCTTTAAGGATGACATCCAGGCAGAGTATCTGCATCACACAGCTTCCTGGAGTTGAGCTTGTAGGGACCTGCACCCAGGAATATCATATTCAAAGTGGGCTTGAAGCAGCCCACACAGGGTAGGGATTTACCACCACCCTTCTTGTTCTAGTTACTCTACTTTTACTAAGGCAGCTAAAAACCACGTTAACCTTTCTGGTGTTAATATCACAAATATAGCACATGGTAAGAGCATGATGGTGGGGTTGGGCTTACAGTCTGGCTCTACCACTTATTAGCTACATAAGCATGAGCAAGACCTTGAAACTCTCTGCAGTCCAGTTTCCTCATTAGTGAAATGGTGATAACAACAGAGTTTACCCCCAGGGATTGTGGGTGAAGATTAAATGAGTCAATACATATAAAGCTCTCAAAGTAGTATCCAGCATAAAAGAGCATTATATAAGTACTGGTATTATTTTTGTGCTTTCTGTCAACAGAAACATTTAAGCCTGTGGACCAGCCAGCGAAGAGCACCATTTTTAAGGTCTAGTCTGGGTTCAGAGGTCAGCTCCACCCTGTGTTAATATGGAATCTTGAATGATTCACTCAATCTCTCAGAATCTCAGATGCCTCATGTATAAATTGGATACTTGCAGAGTTGTCATAAGGACTAAGTAACAGTGTGTGTGCACAGTATATCATATGCAAATATATCAAGCAATTGTCATTATTGTCATCTTCTTCATCATAATCATTATGCATGGGAATCAAGGAAAATATAAATCCAAGAAAGATAAAAGTACAGGGTGTGTAAGAAGGTGAATATAAATAAATAGAGAGGTGCCCTCACAGATATGTGACCCATCCCATCCTTAAAGAAAGAACAAATCTAAAATAGTGATTAATACATGAGGCAAAAGCCTAGAAGATTAATAGGATTATGGCTGAAATTATAAAAATGAGGTGGTTCTTAAGGGACAATGTGTAGTAAAGGGTTTTGACAGACTTCCAAACCACAAAAGTAGATTGAGAACCCCTCACCTCTCTAGACATCTTCAGATACTACCCCCCCCATATACACACAACCCACCTACTGTCACCTCAGTTTCTTCTGCACTAAACAAAGACTTAAGTTTAAACTCAAAAGTATAGCTAAACTATGGCACAAAATATTTTAATTTTAAGAGCAAAAACAGAAACTTTAAAAACCACCAAGTTTCTAAACTTGGTTTCTAAAGTTTCTAAACAAAATGGGGCAGAAGTAGGGGGATTACCTGCTTTCTGACACTGCACAATCTTTTCCTGGACTGTATCTGCCATTTCTATGAGAAACCGGCTCTCTTGAATCATCTGTCACAAAAGAAACATAAAAAGGTGATTGTTAGAACTCCTTAAACTGTTCCATTGGAAGGACAACATACAGAGAGATGCACCTTATGCTGGCAGTAATGGGGAAACCACGCCTTAAGCACAAGAAATGGAATATGGAAGGATAATGTCTGCTCCAACCCCCATCCACTCTAGCTCTAGCTAGAGTCACCTACCTTATAATTACTTCAGTCATGTAACATGCTTGGCACACCATAGATGCCAAATAAACAACTATTAAATAAATGTATACACATTCTTTAAGTCCCAGATCACATTCATGAACACCTCTTTTCCACCCCCTCACTCCAAAAGTTACTGCAACATCAAGGCATGTGATACTGGAACAACAGCAACAAGAATCAGAATAGGAAATCACCTAGCGGTGAGCTAGACAACTGAACACATCAATGAGGTTAGCAGCTTGGATTTGGGTGGTCCAAAGATGGTGGAGGTCGGGTCCTCCCTCTAAAAGGGCTCCAGCTCCACTGGCAAGAATGAGGAATGGGTCAGATTTCAGAGCCACCAATTCAACAGAGGTTGTAGGCAATAACACTGAAATGGTTGTCCCTGCCCTTTACATTTGGGTAGAAAAGAAAAATGTCCAAGAAATAATTAATATACTAAATGAAGTAGGGGAAATAAGACAACTGTTGGAGAGATGGAGAAAAGAAAAATCTGTACTTGAAGAAGAGGGAAGATAATCGGTATAGAAGTTGTAATCAGGATGACAAGGGATTGGGGCCCTTTTGAAGAAGTGACTGAAGAAAGGCAACCATTAGGCAAACTAACGCTTCTTGAATTTCCAGCCACTCTTGTACTCTCAGTAAGTATTGTCCCATTTCACCTGGCTAGTCTATGTTTTGTCTGTCTGAATATTCTGAAGGAAATTCAAGGCAGAATCCAAAGTGGACATAAAGTGTTGGATAAGACATTTTTCATAATTAAATGCTGTTGAACAGATTGTAGTCTTGTACAATCACTGATAAATATAAAGTGGTTTATGATTACAAATTTTTAAGTAGAAAAGAATATTGAATCACAATTTTTAATGCCTAACAACTCTATAGAGGTAAAATTATATAATTCACTTATTTAATAATTATCTACTGAGCAAACACTATATGTAAGCACTGTAGTAAGTACAAGGGGTGTGATGCATTAAGGAGCAAAACAGACACTCTTCTATCTCCATGGAGCTCAGAGTCTAGCAGGGAAGTCTACTCAAAAGGATGAATAAAATATGATAATTAATTCAACAAACCAAATTGAATTACTCATATTTTCTGCCTAAAGTGGCAGTTTAAAGTAAGTTATTTGGAGGGTTAAATTGACGATCAAAACCATTAAAGTAGATACCCAAGAAGGTCTAGACTGAGTCACATATTTTAACTGAATTAATGCTTTCAACTCCCAAGAGGAAGTGGAAAGTTAGTGAATAACAATTTACTAAATGCCTAACAGTAACCTGACTTACTGCAGCTTCCAAATCAATGAAACTCACAAGCAGAGAAAGATTTAATATGAGGCCCATCTGATTTAGTCTTTTCTAAGCTTAGCATCCATGCATGCAACATCAATTGAGTTTTATTATAATTTCAAAAGTTATCAGATGTTGCAATAGTTAAGTAGTAGACAAAATGTTTTTATGAAACTCAAGCAAGGGAGACATTCATAAATAATGGTCACATTTTGTTGTGACTTTACCATAAGCAAAATAGGTAATATAATATACATTTTTAGAACCATTTAAGACCAAAAGAATCTTAGGTATTATGACCAGCCCCTTAGTTTTGTAAGAAAGAAGGAAGGAAGGAGGGAGGAGGGAGGAAGGAGGGAGGAGGAAGGAAGGGAAGGAAGGAAGGAAGGAAGGAGGAAGGAAGGAAGGAAGGAAGGAAGGGAAGGAAGGAAGAAGGAAGGAAGAAGAAGGAAGGAAAGAAGAAGGAAAGAAGAAGAAAGAAGGAAAGAAAGAAGGAAAGAAGAGAAGGAAAGAAAGAAAGAAAGAAAGAAAGAGAAAGAAAGAAAGAAAGAAAGAAAGAAAGAAAGAAAGAAAGAAAGAAAGATAGAAGAAAGAAAGAAGAAAGGAAAGAAAGAAAGAAAGGAAAGAGGAAAGGGAAGGGAATGGAAGGGAAGGGAAGGGAAGGGAAAGGAAGGAGAAAAGAAAAAAAGAAAAGAAGTGAAGACTTACAGGAGTTAAGATTCTTGTCTAAAAATAGAACTAATTAATGATCAAGCTTGAATTAAAACCCCAGTTACCTGGCATCCATTTACTTTCATGAAAAAATAGCACCCCTCTGATTTTGTCTGGCCTGGTCATACTCCTTGAGAGAATGCATGTCTTCACATACATGCAATCTTTGAGCCTGAAATAATAGCATTTTCAAAGTCACCTGGTCCAGCCTGTCAGGAAAAACATGAGGGCATGCCCATAATCAATCCATTTCAACCAGATTCAAATTTGTCCTTTTTAAGAAAAACTCAAAAAAGTAATAGGATTGATAATTTCCTTTGATAATATCTTGACTGACATCTTAACACTCACTTCTCTTATGCTCTCAGTAGAGAACATATTCTTGTGATTAAAAAAAAACACACTCTTTTATCTATTGATTTGTGGCCAGTTTTCTTTGTGGTATTTTACTAAGTATCTCCTCAGTGTTGAGCATAAAAAAATATATTTCCTTCATCCAGAAACACCATACCCTCTTTGTAATAACCTGAGAAGGAAGTATCCTCTTTGCTGTGGCTGCCTCTTCCACCTAGACAGTCAATCTCACCTCCACTGCCTCCCTCAGGAATCCATTCCCAATGACCCTTTCCTTTTTTTATCCAAAATCTCCACCTCTGTCCTGGCATTTTTCCCTTCTCCATATACCTCCTACTTCAAAGTAAGCAAACAGAAACAATAACAAATATTCTACTGGCCATTAATCCTCCCTTAAAAAATTAGCCCACACTCATTGCTTTGACTCAAGCAAGACTCCATCAAGACCTTCAAAGTTTAATCTTGGCCTCATCATCAACTACACCCTGGTCCATCCTCTGTCCTCATTCACTCCTGACTCAACAACTGACAACTCTGATCATCTCTCCTTCTTGACTTCTGGGACCCTGTTTCTTTTTCAGCTTCACTCTTTCTCTGACTCCTGTACTACCTCTTTCTCTGACTCCTGTACTACCTCTTTCACCTTTTTTATATCCATGCATGTAAGAATTCTTTGAGCTGCTTGGTCTCAGCTCTCCATTCTTTCCTTTGACCATTATCTCTCCTCTTAGTAATTTCATCCATTCCTAGAGCAATGAAGATCATTTCAAAGCCAATGTCCCCAACCCTGGCCTCTCTCCTAAATTCCAGATTCATACTTCCAATGGTCTACAACAGTGGTTTCCAAAGTAGGGAGGTATGTGCACTCTCGGGCAGGGAGTACAAGATAACCCTTTGCAGTGTGAGAAGAAAGAATGAGGACTTTTATTCAGGTTTATTTTATCTGTAAAACTAGAAAGGAAATAAAGCTTTACAGATTGACCCTGCCCCCCCTTGCCAAATCAAGATCATATGTCTCTAATGTGGTAAGTAAGGTAAGACAAGGAAGAAGGGAATTTCACGTGGAAGAAGGGCTAACAGCAGCACTCATATATTAGTTTCTTCCAGAATATTCCAACTTACATATGCCTGTAGTAGAGTAGTACCATTTATATAATCTTGTCCTAAATAAACTACACTTTCCCAATATGGATTCCTGAGAAGAAAATGAAGATTACCCAAGCACAAGCAAAAACGTGAAGATGGCAGAGCATCTCCTCATTCTACTCATACCATGATTTCTTCCTCAGCAACACAGACAAGTGAAAACAATGACAGCGGGATCAGATCAACGTATTCAATCACATTGGAAGAGCAAAAAGATTTATTTTTATTATTTGTAAGTAAAACTTTTAAAATCCAATGCTAATTTCTATTTGTGATTTGTTTTATGTTGTATAAGCCGGTATGTTATTAAGTTTATATCATTTATGAATGAACACATTCTCAAGTTTTTACTGAGGAGTTGCCCATGCTAGGTCCTCTCTATTCACCCCTCCAGATCCACTCTCTGCCATGTTCTGTGCAGGGAAGTTTGGTCTCTGTGGGCAACATCAAGCAGTCTCCCTTGCCTCTGACTTCTGTTGGGATTGGCCAAGGGGAGCCATCAGCAAGGGATCATGGGCGGGAGCAGGAGGGGAGAGGGCTTAGGGTAGTTACTCCCTTGACCATTCCCTCTCTGCTGGACAATGGCCCCATAGCTTCCTCTCTACAAGACCAGAGCTCCTGTCAAGTGGCCCCTCTCTACCAGGTACAGATATGACTGAGTGTCAGGAATGGCTCCCTCCCCTTCTCCTTTTCCACTGTTGCTATTCCTGGGGTACTCACCATCCACTGTTGCTTCTCTAATGCTTACCCATACTTTTATAACCAAACCCCTCATTTACTCCTTTAATCACCCCTTTGCTATCTGAAGAGGACAAATAAGGTACCAGATACCTGTACCTGTAATTTCCAGCATTCTGTCTCATCCAGACATCCAGGTTCAGATCTCCAACATTCTCTCTGCCTCACTGCATCCAGAAGGTGAGCTCCCACATTTTGTCAGTCACCAAGTCTTGCCTAACTTGCCAATTTTATCCCTTTGTTTCCTTCTTTAATCACAACACTCCTGGTTTAAGCCTTTATTCCCACTCTCAGGACCATCTTTCAAATTCTAATTGCATCTCAAATGTTACCTTTAAAAATATGTTCTCTCCATTTCATTCCCCCATTCCCACCCCGACTCTTGCCAAAAAAAAAAAAAGAAGAAGAAGAAAAGAAATATCCCCTATTTTCTTCAAATGCTTACAAAGCTCCCTTGGAGGCACTCAGAGGTGGCTTCGAATCCCTGCTCAGCTACTGGCAGGTTCTGGTTCTTCCCACCTTACTCCTAAATACCACTTCCAGAATCATCTTCCAAAAGCATAGCACTAGTTACTTCCTGGCTTTGTCATTTTCTTCTTTGCCTATTGAATGAAGTAAAATTTTTCTAACCCAGAATTCAAGTCTTCCCATTTGCCTCAGCAACTTTTCCCCCTATGGCTTCTCAATTCTTCTAGGTCCCTGTGCAAATCATGCTCCTCCAAACACACCCTCCTTTTCCTCCTTCTACAAATGTGTTACTCTTAGGTAAGTCTTCTTAAGCCATCTCCCCTGGCCAAAATCCTACCAGCCTCAAAGCTCATTCCAGTGCCTTCTCTTCCACTGGTGTCCCAATTTCCCTTTCCTTCTCCCTCTCACCTCCAAATTCCAAGAACATTCTATTTTTCTAGTCTGTTTACAAAATTTCTTATTTTCTATTTCAAGTTACAATTAATTGTTTACTTATGTTATCTCCCACCCTTCACTTCCCTAGTAAATTGTAATTCCAGCATATCAGGGACTTATTTACCTTTATATTCACATATTCATCAATTCATTTATACAATCACTTTTTTCCTATTTTACTGTGTGATATTTATTTCTTCTACATATCAATTATCCACAACACAGTATTTTATTTATTATTGATCATTTCTCAAACCTATAATTGTCTTTTGGAACTAGTTTTTTTTTTAAGATTTATTTATTTGTTGAGAGAAAGAGTGGGGAGAAAAGGCAGTGGGAGAGGGACAAAGAGTCTTTAAGCAGACTTCATGCTGAGCATGGAGCCTGAGAGTCAGACACTTAACTGACTATGCCACCCAGGCACCCCTGTCTTTTGGAACTCTTATTTCTCTTTTTATCTCTAGTCTTTTTTCTAGACTTCTCCTTTTTTCTATAATCTTAGATATTCTGAGTTTCCTTTCAAATAAACACAAAAATTTTAAGAGGATTATACCTATATACTCAAGTATCAGAAAATAAAATGAATTTTTAAACTTTATTACTGGGGCACCTGGGTGCCTCAGTCAGTTGAGCATCTGACTCTTGGTTTTGGCTCAGGTCATGATCTCAAAGTAATGGGATTGAGCCCAAGTCGGGCTCCACGCTCAGCCGGGAGTCTGCTTGAGTTTCTCTCCCTCTTCCCCTCCCCTCTGTTTGCTCTTTCTGTCTGTCTATCTGTCTCGCTCTCAAATATATAAATGTCTTTAAAATAAACCTTATTAATTATTTAAGATAAATTAAATTCAGGACCAAAACATTCAACAAACCCTATGATTCAAGTTCTCTTCAAAATCCTCCATGTAAATGTTTGTTAACCCCATAGTAAGAAATTTGTTTTTCCCCTTGTCTAATAGATCACTTTGTAAAGAGATAGTCAAGGGTGATTTAATCTTCAAGATAGAAGAGCATCCCTATGAGATTCCTTAGAGGATAACCTGAAATCCTTTAGTAATAACATTCATAACTATTACTCTAAAATACTCATCATTAACTTAAAGTCACTGCTCAAATGGACTTTTCTCATGAGAGCTTTTGATCATCTTTTCTATGGTAACAGCTTCCAATGTACTTAGAAAAAATAATTTTATTCTGTTTTCTGCAGTCAACTTTGAATTATTAGTAGTTCTAGAGAAAACAAGACAGATGGCCAAAATACACCAATAATTCCTAACCACATTTAAATCAACAATTTCAACCTCTCCCCCTAGGCTTATCTAAGTTTTAAGGAAGGAAAAACGGTTGATTTGAGTTTAATCTCCTTCCTAGGTCTCTACAGATCCTGACATAAATGAAATATAAAGTGCAAAAGCCAAGGAGAGAAGGTGAGAAGGATGTCCTCATATAATCCCCCAGCTGGGTAGTCAGTGTACTTAGCCAGCCAAAGCTAGGCTGACTTGATTGATAGAATCTGGGAGTGTCCTGGATTTACATATCTGATGTTTCAGCCTCTGCTCCCAGTTGCCTTTGCTTGTTATAGTAATACAAAGAGCTTTTCTTTGGTTCTGTCACATGAATATCTCCTAATGGATCTTATTACCTTACTATGGCTTTGAATCTAAAAGAATAGAGGTCTTACTTAGATAAAGATTAGCATTATTTTAAGCATTAGATGTGTCCTGAACAGGGGTGTTTAAAGTCGTCAGTTAAGATCAAAATCATTTATTTAAAATAAAAATTTTACTGAAGGGGGCAGTAATGCTTTTAATCAGCGATAGATTAAAGTGTCCAACCTGTGTGAATAAACTGTCCTTCCAGCTCTTCTCAATAGCGAATTTAACTAATTGCCTAGGATCATTGCAGAGTCAATGTAACTATTGAATGATCCTGAAAAGATGAACTTTTGTCATACCATGATTCATAAATCTTCCATAGATTCCAATTTTCTCCTGATTATATCAAAATTCCTAGAACCACAGAACTTTATATTTAGAAACCTATCAGAGACAACCCCATTTTATAAGAGAAAAAACTGAGCCCCAAATGGGCTTTCCTAAAACCAAACAAATGGTTAGTGAAATGGCTTAGACTAGAACGCAGGCCCTTGAGGAACAGATCTAAGCTTATGAATTGCATTGTGATACTGATATTATATTAAAGTATAGAATTTCTTTTGCAAGTACAAGTCAGTGATAAACATTAAGAAAAATTTGCCAAGTAAAGTATCATAAAAACACATTTTGCCTTGACTGCTTCTCCTTCCAAGTCTAATTTGCAAAAGGCATCAACCACATAAATATTCTTCCTATCAAGCCTAGGAAGAAATGTACTCAGTGGCATCCACTGCTCTTTCGGGAAGGAGCTATCTAATTTGGAAAGTTAATCACATGCCAATCTACTCTAGACCTATTTTGTTTTCTCCTCTTAAGAAGACTAAAATAATTAAACTATGTCTTACCTTCCTTCTAAGCAAAACACTGGGTTTTAGTTTTTGATTCTCTAGATAATTTAAAATAAGACCTAAATTTTATCAAACTCGATACCTTTTAAAATCTGATTGCCATTACATACATATTTGCCAACTAGAATGAAGATAATTTCCTTTAATTTTCAATGTCCTTAAAACGTTTAAATCAGAGGGACTATTAATAAATTGGCATCTTGGGCGCCTGTGTGGCTCAGTTGGTTAAGCGACTGCCTTCAGCTCAGGTCATGATCCTGGAGTCCCAGGATTGAGTCCCACATTGGGCTCCCTGCTCAGCAGGGAGTCTGCTTCTCCCTCTGAACCTCTTCCCTCTCATGCTCTCTCTCTCAAATAAATAAATAAAATCTTTATAAAAAATAAATAAATAAAAAATAAATTGGCATCTTTTGCTTTTAAGCAAAGTCAATCCTATTGAGACTGTTACTTTTCAGTTGAAATAGGTACACACATAAGGTCAGAACATCTGCAAGCTCCCTGGAAGTCCACCGCATTTGATGTATGCAACAAAGTATTCTCTGTCCTGGGAACAGCTCTGAGTCACATTTCCAAGCCCGATTTATGACGGCATAGGACAAGAGAACCCACACAGAGCAGGCCAAAGGACGATTGTCTCTACATCCATGATATTGACAGGATCTACTTCAGTGAGCTGCTTTCTTTTGTTTTTTTAAAGATTGTATTTATTTATTTGAGAGAGAGAGAATGAGAAAGAGCACATGAGAGGGGGAGGGTCAGAGGGAGAAGCAGACTCCCTGCTGAGCAGGGAGCGCAATGCAGGACTGGATCCCAGGACTCCAGGATCATGACCTGAGCCTAAGGCAGTCGCTTAACCAAATGAGCCACCCAGGCGCCCCCAGTGAGCTGTTTTCTGCATAAAGGGACCATTTCACCTTTTCTTTTCTCTAGTTGTTCTATTTCCAAGATATAGTTGTCAGCTATATCTTGAATAATCATTAAAAATGATTATTTTCTCCCCACTATGATTAACATTTCATTCATTCATAAAATTATCAGGTTACCAACCATCGTGAACCATCTTCAGAATTTTCACTTGAGTATTCATAAATGCAAAGTGAACTTTGAAGACGCATGGACAATATTTCACAGAGAAGCCAGCCTATGATGCAGCCAGCTTGTTGATGCACCTCTGATGTCCAGTGTCCTTAGGACCCTGGTACCAAGTGGAAATGTTATCAACCTTCAAGACGTTGACAATTCCTCCAGTATACAAAAAATGTACAGAAGACATTGCCACACCCACAATTAGAAGTTTCAATGCACTAAGTGTATGATATCTTGTCTATAAATAACCAGCTCTATTTTGGCACCTGCCAGCAGGCTGTTCTTTTTCTGTGTTCCATTAGTATACAGGCCAACATACTTTTTGAAATGCAAACTAATATAAAGTTCCACACAAACTTCACAATGAGAGAGTGATGGAAGGAGAGTATCTATGATTTACTAATTTCAATTTAAATTGATTTCAATAAGCAAAACTACATGGGGAGACTGGAGATATACCACAACTTTTTCTTATACTGAGCTTCAATATATCTTTGTAATAACACTGACAGAAGAGAATGTATTTAGTCCAACCCATTATGGTTTGATTAATTGATACCTGTCAATGTACTGATTCCATTGCAAGAGTTAAAGATAGCAATTAGTTCTTTTCACTAGAATCCTGGTCATGCTAACATAATCAGCTACTCCAAATCATACCCCAGCTGACTTAGTAAAAGATTAAATAACCCTTGACCCATGTTCTCTAAATTGTTTTGATTTCTCTTCTATCTCCAGAAAATCTGTTGTTCCTACCATAGTAAAGTTTTAACTTTTAAGTTAATGCTAAATAATTCAGCACAGAAGTCACCTTCAGAGAATACTTTGTGTTTATTTTTTACAGTTACAGTCTCCTGTAACTATTCCACCTCCGAATGTTGTATTCAAAACACTAATTACCTAAAAGTTTTCACATTAATTTAAAACACTGAAAAAGCACAAATATGTTAAGCAAATACTTTTTGATGATGCATGAAAAAGAGGACAGGTGAGAACATTAGAAAAGTAAAATTCAGCTATCTAAAGAAAAAAGTTATATAAAGGTTAGACAGTATTTTTCTTTTAAAATTAGTTGTAGATAGGGACTTCTCATTTGCATCTGCTACTCCTTATGAAGGTTCTAATAACGTGAGAATGTGCAAATGAGCTGCCCAAGAGTAACAAGGACTATACATCCTTGAATCACCTGTCCAGTGCGCTGGAGTGGACATTGGACAAAAATGCCACAAGGTCCTGAAAAACCTTTGTAGAGCCTCTTTAGAGAAGGGGGAGGTGAGTGAAAATAAGAACATTCGAGAGAGACAGAACTTTAAAAAAAAATTCTTTGCAAACAAATTCTGCTGAGCATGGAGTGGGATTGGGGGTGGGGTGTATTACAAGTCACTGTGAAAAGTGCATCATAGTACTCAAGGTCCTTAGACTCCATCCTGCTCAGGACATAAAACATCATCTGCTTCACTATCTGGACGTTGTATGTTCCTGCCTTTTTTTTTTTAAAGATTTTATTTATTCATTTGAGAGAGAGAGAAACAGAGAGCACAAGCAGGGGGAGAGGCCGAGGGAGAGGGAGAAGCAGACTCCCCACTGAGCTGGGAGCCCAATATGAGGCTTGATCCCCAGGACCTGGAGATCATGACCTGAGCTAAAGGCAGATGCTTAACAATCTGAGCCACCCACTCACCCCTGTTCCTGCCTTTTTTTAGGTGTAAGTCCTGCCTTCCTATCAGGACTTCTTTTTCCTAAAGGACAGAAATTTTTATTCAGACCATTTCTTCCCTCTAGCAACTTGTACAGTAACAGATATCCAAAACGGGTTTGTTGAGTTGACTAATCAAAAGCCTAATGACATACACAAAGTGATATGTTAGAAGAGAAAGTGTTGTGCTACAAGCAGAAAATACATCTTCCCATCTCATTTTATTTATGTTTATCTTGAGTCAAAGAGCTGTCATGCTTTACATATGGCTATTTGTGCTGATATCTGCCTCTGTTTATTTATCTCTATATTTCACAAAATCTGCTAAAGTTCTTTATATATGATATGTATTGAATGTTATGAATAAGCTCAATAAATGAATCTTTTCTTAATGTCACTTTTGTGAGAAGGTGGGACAAAGGTCTGGACTTAGACTGATGGAGAGGGAAATTAAGGCTAAGAAGGCATTCTAGGTGGTACAGAATGGAAACACAAAGGACGGAAAATGAAAAGGAGATGGCAAAAACATCAGCTTAACTGAAGCAGAGGGTTCACACAGAAGGAAATGGGAAGTGAGACTGCCAAAACAGCCAGCACTGGAGGCTGAAGACAAGTCTAGGTAAAAAATCAAAAACAGAATTTGAGGATGATTATTCCAATTGTTGAATTAGAGAAAGGTAGAGACTAAATGGAGGGCTAGTCATCCTATTGAAAACCTCAGGCAGGAGGAGAAGAGAGTCTGGTAAGAACCTTGGCTAAGCCAATATAAGAAAATGGATATGAAAGAAAGAGAGAGAGAGAGAAAGGAAGGAAGGAAGAAAGAAAGAGAGAGAGAGAAAGAAAGAAAGAAAAAGAAAGGAAGGAAGGAAGGAAGGAAGGAAGGAAGGAAGGAAGGAAGGAAGGAAGGAAGGAAGGAAGGAAGGAAGGGGAAATGGATACAAATGAGAAAAAACATGAGGAAAGAAAGATTGAATTGTAAATTAAAAGACTGCTTTGGCAACCTTAAAAGGCTGGGCAGTGAGTGACTCTATGACTATAGTGTTTACTTCGGAGGATATTTTCTTAGAGAAACTGCAAAGCCAGAGTGGGGAAGTGAAGCCTGCTCTTTCAAAGACCTGGGAGGCAAAAATCACAGCGCAATAAAGGGACAGGTCACTTAGAAATGGTACTCTGGTTTTAAATGAAATTCTTAATACAATTTCTGAAAAACCATCCTAAGGACAATATGGAGCCACCCAAACGGTAGTGTCCCTGGAGTCTAACACCATCAGCCCACTGCTGTGTGTCTTCAGTCTGGGAAAGAGGCATCAATCCCACCTTCCGCTTTTAGGACCTACTTATTCTACTTACTTCAGTTACTGATTAATAATGTTCCCAGTTTGCTTTAGTGCTTTTCAGAAGCTGGCACATCCCTCCTCAGGCTGGGACACGTATTTGATAATCAGGAAAGTCACCTCTGCTTCTGCTGCCCTGAATATCAGACAGGCATTTCCATAGCTGCATCCCTATTTGGAGTATGAAGGGAGATTGTGCTTCTCAGGAAAAATGGTAATTCTTTGAGCAACCTCACCCTCACCTAACCCAGACTTGGGGAACACTCTGTCATTAAGATCTCTTCCTTCTCCCAGGTAAAAATCCTAGGTAGGGGGCACCTGGGTGGCTCAGTCGTTAAGTGCCTGCCTTCGGCTCAGGTCATGATCCCAGGGTCCTGGAATCGAGCCCTGCATCAGGCTCCCTGCTCGGCAGAAGCCTGCTTCTCCCTCTCCCACTCCCCCTGCTTGTGTTCCCTCTCTCGCTGTGTCTTTCTCTGTCAAATAAATAAAATCTTAAAAAAAAAATCCTAGGTAGGACAGGATCGGTTAAATTCATTCAAGGCTACAAATTGCTGATAATCCGATGTGTTATTATTCACGGAGATTTTTTTTTTTTTTTGCATTTTAAAAGAGATTAAAAAGTCTTCACCCAAAGGAATTGATTGTAATTTTGAAATTCCAAGTACCAGTGAGCAGATAGAAGATGTTTTATTTTTTAAATTTTTTAAATTTTTTTTAAGATTTTATTTATTTTTTTGACAGAGAGACACAGCGAGAGAGGGAACACAAGCAGGGAGAGTGGGAGAGGGAGAAGCAGGCTTCCCGCAGAGCAGGGAGCCCGATGTAGGGCTCGATCCCAGGACCCCGGGATCATGACCTGAGCTGAAGGCAGATGCTTAACGACTGAGCCACCCAGGTGCCCCAGAAGATGTATGTTTTAAATAAGATATGTACTATGGGGAAACTGTCTTCTGAAATTATGCCATGCAAATAAGCCCACTCTAGTAAGGATATATTTGATGTTTGATTTCTTGATATCAACACAGATACTATAATAGAATTATAACTGCAATATTAATATTAAAATGACTTTTAAGACTAAATTTTTAAGACCATCAATAGGAAATATTTCCACATATTAAATTAGCCAGTGTTTGGTAAGGAAGAGAACCATCTCAGGTCATTAGGGAAAAGCCAGGTTTAGAAAAAAATCTGTGCAGATGAACTCAGGGTCAATGTTTTCTAAAATATTTTCACTTTATTTCCTGTTGATAATTAGTATTGTTGGATACACTCAGGTTGGCTTTCAGTAAATGGAGGTTACTAGTTGCCTGATTTGTTTCTTTGATACTGAAATAAGCCAAATTTGTATCTGTTTGGAAATGACTTCAGGTCTTTTTTTTATTCTAAATGTATTCTGTATTTTTTTAGTGGTTACGACTTTTCGTCTTGGTTGGCATCTATACAGTTCATTACCATTTTTGAGGAATCCAAATATTAAGTGATTTGAGTTGAACATTCAAACTGTACCTGCCCCCCTACTACCACCATTACCCTGGATTTGTTTTCTGCCTTAGTCACCCAAATATTTTTTTTTATCATTAACAGTCTGCAACATTTTTTAGACCTTATTTTTATGAGAAGTCTTAGCTCTCTGAGCTGAAAGTACAGAGAATTCCCGTAAACCCTCTAAGCCCATCCCCAGTTTTCCTACTATTAACATCTTCCTTTAGCGTGGTATATTTATTACAATTGATGAGCCAATATTGATATAGTACTATTAGCTAAAGTCCAGAGTTTACATTAGGGTTAACTCTTTGTATTATATATTCTACGGGCTTTGACAAATGCATAATGCCATGTATTCACTATTACAGGATCATATAGAATAGTTTCAGTGTCCTAAAAATCCTCTGTGCTCCTCCTATTCATCCCTCCCTCTCTCCCCCTACACTGTTCCCCAGCTCTGGCCCCTTGATCTTTTTACTGTCTCCATAGTTTTGCCTCAGTCTATAGAGTTTTTAACTGTATGTTTAAGACAAGGAACAGTTTGGTTAGCGTGGTGTCATAGAGGTAAAACAAAGGAGATTTAAAGATTTACCATAAACACATCAGTTATGGCACCGGATCTACACTATTTTCACCAACAATTAATGTTTTCTATTTACTTTTATTCAACTAACATTCACTGGTAACAGTACATGCCAGCACTGTTTTAGATGCGAGAGATAACTGTAGTAAGCAAGACAGACAGGGTCTATGCCCTCATAGAGTAACATTTAAATTGAAGGGGAAAGGGGAAGACAGAAATTAAACAGAGAAGTCAAGCAAAATATTTTTCAACACTGCTAAGTAGGGTGATGGAAATAAAACAAGGTTATGTGGTAGAGTGACGGGTGGGACAGTGGTTAGGGAAGATGTCTCTGAGGATATATTTGAGCTAAGAATTAAGAGATAAGAAGCAACTATTCATGCAACAGAACAGTTTCAGGCAGAGGAAACCACAAATAAAATAACCCAGAGATGGGAACAAACTTGGTCTAGTTGAAGAAAGAAAGAAAGTCCATGTGGCTGGTTACTGGGGGTGGGGGGGGGGGGCGGATTGCGGGTAGTGGAACAGGAGTCGGGGTGAGGCTGGGAGAGGTGAGTGAGATAGGTATATAGGTATGCAAGGCCAGATCATAAATGGCCCCATAGACCACAGGAAGGAGTTTCCATTTTATTTTAATGGGAAGCCACTGTAGGATTTTAAGCAGGAAAATCCTGCTTGATCCAATTTTTTTTCTTAAATGATTTCTCGAGGGGCACCTGGGTAGCTCATTGGGTTAAGCGTTTGCCTTCGGCCCAGGTCATGATCCCAGAGTCCTGGGATCAAGCCTCAAATCCTCAAATCCTCCAGCTCCCTGCTCAGCCAGGAGCCTTTCTCCCTCTCCTCCCTACTCATGCTTTCTCTTGTTATCTCTGTCCCTCTCTGTCAAATAAATAAATAAAATCTTTAAAAATAAATAAATAATAAATAAAATAAAATAATTACTCGATCTGCAGAATATCTTAGAAGTCTTCTTTAAAATAAATATTAACACTGATATAACAAGAGCATTGAAGATGCCAACCAATACAATGCAAATCCTCAAAAGTAAAAATGATGTTTTTACATTCAGGTCAATATCATCATTACTTGTATAAGTTCCTACTCACTTCCCCACTAAAAGAAATAAGCCAACAGAGCTGTCAAAAGAGTTTTCAATCACTTGCAAGGTCTGCCGAGTTTACCATTTGGCATAGGGATATTTATACTCAGTTCCCGACCAATATGAAAAATCATTTCTGTAGGGAACTATAAATGAAGATCTCATTTTAAGTACTTCTGCTTTCTACTGTAGCCTTTTACTTAAGTTTTGGAAAACCATGCTATGCCTGTAATTACAAACTGCATTTTAAAAATACAAATGAGAAAAGGCTGATGTCCAGATTTGGCTCCAGCAGATAGAAATGAAAAAACAAAACAGCATCGGACACTTGGGGATGTGAAATGGAAATTGGCCAAACACAGTCCAGGTGCACCAGGTACTCTTCTGTTTATTCCAAGCCCAGCTCCAGGGGACCAGCCTCCCCTCCCAAGGAATGATTTTTCTTTCTTAGCTTCACAGAGAATTGGAAGAATAAGTGATTTCAACTGTCTGTATCTATGGCAACTAGTACCCTAATTTCACCTCTTAGATGGCAATTATACCTATTCACTGAATAGCTTTCAGTCCCTACCTTTATGATGAAAAAATTGATTTCATGAAAAATGAGATATAGGTAATAGGTGAACTTTTCCCCCAGCAACCATGGAGTACAGTTTATAAGAGGTGTGATCATTCAGAAGCAGAATGCATTCTATGGGTTTTTTTTTTTTTCAATTGTAGCGTGTTTATCCCAAATGTCTTTCCTCTAGTTGTTTTTTTAAGGATAAAATATTATTCTTTTCTTGCTTAACATTTATTTTTTTATTCAACTATGAAAATTAGTTGGGTTCATTGTAAAGAGTTTTGCAAATAGAGAATAAAAAGTAGAAAGGCATAAACAAGAAAGTAAAGTTCATTCTCCTTACTTAAAAATAATCACTATTAATATTCTGCTAACAGTTTAGATGTGTGATGTGTATACATATAAATACAATTTAAATCCTATAGTGTATATTTTTTTTGTAGCTGGACTTTTTCACAAAATATGTTATGAGAAGTTTTCCATACCATTAAATATTCTTCTAATGCATGATTTTAATGGCTTCAAAACAGTCCATAATATTGGTTTACTATATTTTATTTAACTAATAGTTCTATGTTGACATTAAACATAAATGTTTATGTACATCACTATTGCCTAACAAATTCAGAAAACAAATGTATAAATCAAGTGGGAAAAACATTTTAAATTATATTGCCAAATTTATCTCCCCCCAAATTATGCCAGTTTATTTTCCTAGTAGAGGTAAATGGATGAGAGTATCCATTACCTTAAATTCTGTATCAGAGGTACTATTTTTAGTGCCAATGAGAGAGGGAATATTTTACTACATTTCTTTAATATCTTTAATTAAAAACTTATTTTAAGGTTAAATATGTTTTTAGATTTTCATTTTTTTAGGGGGGAAGAGAGACATGAATTGCCTGTTCATCTCTGAAGCAAAGAATATTTGTTATCGCCTAATAACTTTCCTCTCTCTATTTCTTAGTAACAGAAGAGATAACTTTTAGTTGGGCACATAGCCCCTTGAAATAAAGACATTTCCCATTCACCTTTGTGGCTAAGTGTAGCTATATATTAATTCTAGGCTGATGAAATATAAGCAAAAATGATCTATGCTATTTTGGAGAAATGTCCTTAAAGGCAAAAGATATGCCCTCTTTTTCTCTTCATCATTCTTGATGGTTGAATGCATATGTTATGGTTGGAGCTTCAGCAGCCATTTTGGACCATAAGGATAAGGGTCACACTATAGGGATGGCAGAGCAGAAAACTAGAGGGAGCCTAGGTTCCTAAGAACTTTACAGAAGTTCCATCTTGGAAGGTTGGTCTCCAGATTTTTATATGAAAGAGTAAAACTATTTTTAAGCCATGATTGTGTTGCACTGTTTGTCTTATCAAGCTGTACTTAAACCTAATTGATGTAAGATTTTTTTCTCCATATTTTTTCTTACTGATTTCTTTTTCATCAACAATTTATTTAGTTTAGAGAGAGAGTGAACAAGCAGGGGAAGGGCAGAGGGAGAGAGAGAATCCTGAAGTAGACTCCCCAGTGGGCTCCATTCCAGGACCCTGAGATCATGACCTGAGCCACAATCAGGAGTCAGCTGCTTAACTGTTGAGCCACTCAGTTGAGCCACCCAGGTGACCCTTCTTACTGATTTTTAAGTGCACTTTCTATTTTAAGGATAGTTACACTTTATCTGGTATATATGTTACAAATTTTTCCAGATTTTCATTTGCTCCTTAATTTTTTATGGAATTAAGAGGCAAAAATATAATTATTCTTAAACTTAATTACTACATAAATTATAATATACATTCAGAAAAATCATTTAACAGTATTAGCTTAGAAATACAAATTCCAGTGGCGCCTGGGTGGCTCAGTTGGTTAAGGGTCTGCCTTTGGTTCAGGTCATAATACCCGAGGTCCTAGGATAGAGCCCCTGCATCTGGCTCCCTGCTCAGCAGGGAGTCTGCTTCTCCCCCTGCCTCTGCCCCTCCCCCTACTTGTGCTCTGTGCTCTCTCTCTCTCTCTCAAAAAAAAAATAAAATCTTAAAAACAAAAAGAAATATAAATTCCAGAGAAATATTTTGTCACAAATATCATAAGGCAGCACTGAGAAGCATACGTTCATTTCTTACAGGTACACAATTAAATGGTTATGTTGCAAGCCAAAGTCATTTAGATGATGAGAAGTTGTGTATATTTTTGAAGACTTAATAATTAATTCCTTACTAATGCAGAGAATTTCTGTTTGTAATTTGTGGGGCTCTGGGTTCAAAGCATTGCCCCAGAAGTCTTCACTGGGCCTTAAGGGAAGCTGAGCGGGCCGGCTCTGCCTGCTACTCCCAATGTGATTTATTCATTAGAGTTCCACAAAAGAGTCCCTGCCAGATGACTTCCCCTACCCCCACAACACACACACACACAGATAAGAAATCTAGAGTCACAATTTCCTACCAGATCATAAGCAGCCAGCATTTTTTTCTGCACATCTGGAATTGCCCCCAGAGGCTCCAGATAAGGAAAGTTGTCTTTCATCACAAGAGAGACTGAAGGAGTATTATCACTGGTGATGAGTCGAGAGGACAGGGTCAACAGGCACTGTTTCAGACTGGCAATTGGAGGAAGTCCACACAGTTCCTTAATAGACACTATGGCATTCTGTGGGGAAGCAAACATGCAATTAGACTTCTAACCACATGACACATCACCCCCAGCACTTCTAGATTTACACAAAAGTATATTCATTAAAAGTATACCGTCCGATACATATGTAATTTGGAGGAAACTGAATTATAATCAACCAGAAGTGTAACGTGCACCAAGAAAGCACACAGAACTAATTCACTATTACACTTCATCTTTGTCAATTTTTAGCAACTGCCACAAAAATGCCATTAAAGCAAAGCTGATTGTGAACCAAGGCTACACAGTGCTTTTCAAAGCAGAGCATTGGAATATTCACACAAATTAGCCTTGGCTGGTTGTGAATATCTTATTCGATTTGTATCATGATGATCATAAAAACATGCCAGTGATTATACATTGGTGTACATCTCCTCCGGGCTTTTCCCCTCAAGGTAGCAGGCTGCAATTACTCACCGATGTGCATTCGACTAACCATCAGTTGTATTTCTTTGTCATCCCATCAGAAATGCACCTGACAGATGCACATACTAAAACAAATTTCATGTAGAGCTACATTTGTCCATGTTTTACAGGCTTTTAAAATTCATTTGAAATAGAAATTATAACTATTTCATGTTTTATTAACAGCGAGCAGTACCTAACCTATTATATGTCGAATGAATTTAGCAACAATCATGGTATTTCATTTTTCTACTGATTAGGCTCCAAATAATCCTTAACCCAAAAGACTTTATGTTAAGGTGATATAAATTATCAGTATTACCTGGAAAAAGCTTTATCCATAACCAACTCTCCTTACGATGCATTTTAAAAACATAGTATGTGTAAAGGATATATTTCAAGAATTACATAGAAATAAATAAAATTGATTTCTAATATGTGAAGTAAGATGTGGAAATGATGTACAAGTAATCTAATACAGGGATTTATAATAGTTTTGAATTATGTCAGAAAAAGTCAGATAGAAAATGGTAATATTTGGAACCTATTTTTGAAATAGTGGCTAAGGCAACCACTTCAAATAAAATGCTTACAATCTAAGTATTTATGTGTGATTTACGTACCATACTGTTCCACCACTTCAGCTATTTAAAACTGATTTTAAGTCTTCTCTGGAATTTGTCTGTGAAATAATGTAAAAGTAAAGTCTTCACCAAATGATGGGTTTGAGATTCAGCATCACATGACTAAAAACCATGAATGATCATGAGTTTTGGTAGTAGTAGGCCATTCTGGATTTAAAGTCCAACATTCCTATTTACTAACTCCAATATTTGGGAAATCACTTAACTTCTTCAAGCTTGTTTCCTATCTTGAAAGTAGGGACTGTTTGGTGAGAATTACTATTAAAATGTTAGCTAAAGGAGCAAATAAACTGCATTGAAAAATATTCCTCTCTTGTTTTGTTCTCAGACTGCTAACTTCTTCTGCCGACCAACACCTCTTTGCACATTGCAGGAACTTAGTATTTGTTGTTTGGTTGTTTCTCAGTAACATGACCCTAGAATAGATATATTCTATAGCAGTCAAGAAAGAAATTGGCAAACATCTATGATTACAAGAATTAATGAAGGAAAAGAAACTAATGTTGAATTTCCACATGCCAGGAGTGGGCAATTTATATACATTGTCATTTAATTCTGATAATAATTCTGTGATGTATTACTATTTTTCTTACCTTATGTGGAGAAAACTGATGATCAGAGATCTGAAATAATTTGCTCAAGATCACAAGGGGATAGAATTTAAGCCAGAATTCAGGTTCTTTCAATTAAACCACTTTTCTAAGAGAAGACTACATAGTTTTCAACAAGTTCAAGTGCTGACTATTGTTTGTTTAGTTGTGTTTGCTCTTGTGGGGAGTAATTTACTATTGTTGTTGTCATACACTTAAACAACTAAAATAACCTAATAGGCATTACATTTGTTTCTATGACTTCAAATTCCCTTTCATGTTCATATCTGCAAATATTTAACATATATATTTATAATTAGTATTGTCTGTCTGTATATATAATATATATTGCACATACATATAATATTTTATATCCCATATTGTTTCATATACACAATCCCATATTGGTTATGTGGCAGGGATATTTAATGGATCCATAAAGCATTTATATTAACTGGTTTAGTTCAGGCCAAATTTAACACAGCATTCATTCACAATTAGGTACATAAAATATATCTGCTTTATCACAGGCAATACTTAATTCAGTGGTACATGGGTTTATACAACTTTTCTGATAATTTTTTGAGGAATCAGATCACTAGTAAAACACAGTGTTCACCAGTAAGGGAGAGGTAGGAAGAAGTAGGGGTAGGGAAGAAGAGCTTGGGATTTTTCCTACCTGCATATTTTCTCTCATATCTATGGCTTCTCGTAAGGGATGAACTGCTATTTTAAAGATGTCATCTATGGTCTTAAGGCCGATATTCCTGAGCATGGTATATTCTCGAACTTTCTTCCCCATTCTCACTGACAGGCTGCGCTTCTGTGCCTTTCCTCCTCCACTTCGATTAGTTATTGCTATGTGGACAAAAAGGGTTACATGCTCCATGATGTCACCCACAAAAGAGCGCAGGGGAACATGCCGATATCCAGGCTGCAAACATTCAAACGGTATTGTATATTGTCCTATAAACTCATCCCCAATGTAGTCATCATCCAGAACAACAAAACGAATCATGGCCAGCTCAGGTAGGTTTACTTGAAACTCAAAAGTTTCATCAAAAATAGGGTTATCACTGTTCTGTTGGACAGTTTTAGTTCTTTGTTCTGAACAGTCTGCTGGAATTCCATGTATCTCTATACAAACATAGGGATCTATGACATCTCCTTTGGCACAAGCTCCTTTGGGCTTTGGAAAATTCTGACCACTGATGATCTTGATATGAAGAGCAAGAGGAGACACCCCAGGTACGATGCCCTTTGTGTTTGCACTGAAGTAAGAAACTTCATCTCGCATGATGGATGGCCTTAGAACATAACCACATCCTCCGTTTTGAAGAAACCAGCCTGTGTGAAGGTCCATCATTGGACCTGGAGTCTGAAAATTCATTGCCACAATCTGACAGCCACAATTCCAAAAGTCCTGTGGATTCAAGTTACTGGAATCGATCCTCATGGCACTTGGATAGATTCTCGATAAGAATCTCTTATTATAATTTACAAAATCCTCTGGGTACTCATTTGCAATTCGGCTGGCCTCTGTTTCGCTAAATGAACACATTTCCCAATAGTTTTGGCTTTTCATAGACAGTTCAAAATCCCTATACTGAACAGACTTGCAGATGGATACCAAATCGGAGAGTTCCCTACACAGCAAGATTTGTTTCTGCTCGCCATTGTAATCTACCGACAGCCTTCGAGACATTTCTGCTTCTTCATCTTCATCTGTTACTTCTCCTTCCAAAACATCTGGGTCAGAAGGCAATTTCTTTCCTTTCACAATAATCATTCTTTTCAATTTTCCCGGTGATGGGAGGTAGGTTTCTGATGGCAAAGGTGCCTCAGTATAGAGCTTATCGCCAAAAACCTTTTTCATCAGTTGAGCCATTATCTTTTGCTGTGGTAGGGAGCAGTGATTTCCCAGGCAAAGAATGAGTGGGTATTCAGAAGCAATGAAGGCAAATTTATTTATCACCTCTATGACACTTCTAAAAGAAAGATGTGTCGTCACATTATTTCGATTACAAAGGATTGGCTCATTGTCTGAACCATCACTAACATCAAGTTCAATGCTTCGACAGCCCATTTTCAAAGCTCTAACGTACCCATTAATATCAGCTGGCCCCCTGAACTGGTCTTCTATGAGATAGGTGTTGTGCGAAGCATTGATGTAGTAGTGAGATAGTGGCTGGGTCATATCTTGGGCAACCTTTTTTTGCTCAGGATCAAAAATGTCACATTCTGGTGACAACAGATACTGGGTAAAGCCATCAATTGCAAGAAACCCTTTTTGACGACCCTCTTCGGAAAGTTCATATCTCCGAATAATGTCTAAGCACATATCCTCAGTAATATGGGTGACTCCTTGCTCAGCTTCTAAAAAGAGCATGAGATCATTGGCATCCAAATATTCTTTGTTCTTAGATATCTGGACCAGTAAGAAATATACTTCTGGCCTGGTGCAAAGTTCACAAAAAGCCTCACAAAATTCCTCTTCCGTCACTCGTGTAGTTAGTTTTTCTTTGCTCTTCTGGATTTCTTTAAACTTTAACCTGATCTTGGATTCCTTCAAGGTAGGGTTGAGTTGTTTTATCAACTCTACAGAGGTGTCTTCCAACATAATCCCATTCCCATCAACATCTGCCGCTTCAAACACTGTTTTCAACCACATGAACCTTGGTGTGTTCTGGTTGCCCTCCATAAAGTCAAGGGGTTGCTTACTTCGAGAAACCAGGTACCGTAAACCTGACACCCAGATATTTGCTACATCTGCTGAATTGGCAACTAGGTCCAGAGACTCATAGTTTTCCCCATGGAGTATAGAAAAGGCACAGTCCTCACAAATCTGGTCAGCGAGGCCATTGTTTCTAAATGTTTCTGTGTTCTTCCCCAATCTGATCTCTTTTATAGCAGAAATGTCAAGCTTAGCTTTCTCAAGGTCTTTCTTGGAAGGTTCCCAGCGAAGAGCTTGGAGGTCTGTGTCCAGAGTGAAAAAACGGTTATAAATACGAGAATTTGGCCGGACCTTCTTCAATTCACAGCCAGCTTGCATGAAGCTGATGCAGTCACTCGCACTGCTAATTTTCTTTTCCGATGGCATGCTGCTGAAAGACACTGTTTTCTTTCTTCCACCACATTTTTGGTTTGAAGGATCCTGTAAAATAATTTGAAAATAATGAATCAATTTTCCTTAGAAAAAAGACAAATTTGATAACACTCTATGAACTCCTCAGACTCCACTCAGATATTATAATTATTTGGACCTAGAAGCTAGCTTAAAATTCACATTTTCACTGTTCCAAAAAAAGAAGAATTGCTGAGAAAATTGATATTATTAGGTTCAGAAAAAAAAACTTATTTTTCAAATGCCTCATGTTCTTTGAAATAAAATAAACTATTAACTACAAATCACTCATCTGTTCATTAAAGCGGATTTCCTAAGAACCTCTACATGTTGGTACTTTAACAACCTAGCTCAAATCCCTACAGATATGTGAAAGAAATAATGCTGGATTTCTTTAAAAAGTTTTCCTCATTTATACTAAGCAATAGTTTAAGTTTTAAACTTAAAACTAGTCCAAATAAAAGATTTTTGCCTTCATATGCTTTACATCAAAAAGGACTGGCAATAGACAACAGACAGAATGGGAGAAGATATTTGCAAATGACATATCAGATAAAGGGCTAGTATCTAAAAATCTATAAAGAATTTATCAAATCAACACCCAAAGAACAAATAATCCAATCAAGAAATGGGCAGAAGACATGAACAGACATTTCTGCAAAGAAGACATCCAAATGGCCAACAAACACATGAAAAAGTGCTCAACATCCCTTGGCATCAGGGAAATACAAATCAAAACCTCAAGGAGATACCACATCACACAAGTCAGATGGCTAAAATTAACAAGTCAGGAAATGACAGATGTTGGGGAGGATGCGGAGAAAGGGGAACCCTCTCACACTGTTGGTGGTAATACAAGCTGGTGCAGCCACTCTGGAAAACAGTATGGAAGTTCCTCAAAAAGTTGAAAATAGAGCTACCCTACAACTCAGCAATTGCACTACTGGGTATTTACCCCAAAGATACAAATGTAGTGATCTGAAGGGGCATGTGCACCCCAATGTTTATAGCAGCAATGTCCACAATGGCGAAACTATGGAAAGAGCCTACATGTCCATCAACAGATGAATGGATAAAGATGTGGTACACACACACACACACACACACACACACACACACACACACACACACACACATACACTGGAATATTATACAGCCATCAAAAAGATGAAATTTGCAACAACGTGGATGGAACTAGAGGGTATTATGCTAAGCGAAATAAGTCAATCAGAGAAAGACAAGTATCATATGATCTCACTGACATGAGGAATTTGAGAAACAAGACAGAGGATCATAGGGGAAGGGAGGGAAAAATTAAACAAGACAAAACCAGAGAGGGAGACAAACCATAAGAGACTCTTAATCTCAGGAAACAAACTGAGGGTTGCTGGAGTGGAGGGGGGTGGGAGGGATGGGGTGGCTGGGTGATGCACACTGGGGATGGTATGTGCTATGGTGAGCACTGTGAATTGTGTAAGACTGATGAATCACAGACCTGTACCCCTGAAACAAATAATACATTATATGTTAATAAAAACAATTAAAAAAAAAGGGCTGGCAATAAACCTTAACTAAAAGTCACTTTTTTTCCTCAGACTATTTTGAAGAATGTAAGTGTCTTGAAAGTCAGACTGAGAGCTAACAACAGACAAATGACTCTAACTAGAGCAAATTTTCAGACTAAGGTAAACAGTTTGAATGAACTTTATGAGAATCAATACCCACATTTCGGTATAATGCTATTAGCAGCCACAGCATAGAACCAAACAGAAATCTAAATGGTTCCACTAACTTTTAATGTTCTCCCAATGTAAATTACATTTCCAAGCTGTCTGCCATAGAATTTCACAGAGAACACTTGCACCTCACATTTTCCCCCTCTCTTTAAGTGTCATTGGATCTTACTCTCACAGAATCTCTGTGTCCTCAGCCCACTTCGCCCTTTGCTGAACAACAGAGTTAACAGGGCATTAGACCTTCTCTGTTCAGATTAGTGTGCCTTAAGCAGGTTAATTATTCCTTGTGACTATTTCCTTCTTAGGTGTATCTAGGCCTTCTCACATACTGTCTTTCTCAAATTACAGGTCTGGTCCTTATATTCATAAGATAATAGATGTCAACTTAGTCCCAAATTGTCTGCTATTTCAATCACTTCTAATTCATTTACACTGAACATCTGACCAGTGCCACTTAAAACTGGATATTTTTTTATACTTCCTTCTGTTCAGACCATAGATTAAAGTTAATAATGCTCACAACCAGATCATCGACTCAGATAATTCTCCCAGGAACAAATTTCCCAAACACGCCTTAAGGCATGTTTACAGTGCCTGATTTTATAAGCATGTCAAAGAGTCAGCGAAGTGTGGAATGCAAAAGGCAATGTCCTTATACAAAACTAACTAGTCTCAAGCTGTGATTATTCCGTTCAGTAGATCTATGACTTGGGTAAGTCACTTAGCCTCTCTGAATCTTAATTTCTGCTTCTCAATAGGAATCAATAATTCTTTTATATAATAGTGTTGCTGAGAGACTCAAAAGAAAAAGTGTTTCTGAATATTCTTTGTAAACTGTAAATGCTTATAAGGTTACTCTTTTTGAAAGAAGTACATTTCTTCATATACCTGGTCACTGCAGGACTTGACCAGGATATTGGGGGTTATCAAGAAGTTGATTCATTCTTGACCTCTGAGCATTTAAGACAAATCTTCAGCGATAAACAGAAAATATTTTAAAACAGACACATGATATTTCTATTTTAAGCCCTGAGAAGTATGACCAAAGTGGTCTGGGCTGTCTCCTTCACTGGCATTCTTTTAAAACAGGGTAGACTGTCTCCCCTAAGGCCTTATTTAATTGTGATCCTGCCTATAAGAGCCTCCTTATCCTGTGATTCAGGAAAAGGCAGGATGATTTATTATTCAATTGACTAAAACCTTGCCCGTGAAAAGAAAACAAAATTTGCTTTAGTTATGGAATGTTGGTGGGATGATTCATTAACTCAAATATATATCTGATCTTCAAGTGACAAAGATATATATTACCCAATTTATTTACAGAATAAAAAAGAATTCTGTATAGATTACAGAATATTGCTTCTTGATGCCCTGGCATTTAACAATTTAGCTCTTGCTTTTCCAGAGAGTTGTTATTTTTAATTATCCCATAGTAGTAAATTTCCTCATCCTTAAGTTAAAAAACAAGTATAAATCCTCAGCTGTTTATATGCAGTTGCACCATTAGAACACATTTAAATTCATCACAACCCACATGCTCAAAAATCTCAGATGTATGTGTGTATTTTTCCACACCATGAAGGCAGGCACCTAATGGCACTGCTGAGAAAAGGTTACTCTATCAAGTAAAATAAAGAGGGAAACTGAATTGTGATAGTAAATTAGACTGTGACTCAGCTTTTAAAGCTACCATTTGACTAGGCTTTTAAACTAATGAGATCTTTCACAAAAAAAATTATTTTTATATAAAGCAGGTCATCTTCCAAGAAAGATTATTGTCAACAGAATTATAAAACCTCTAATAGTTGCTAACAAACCTTAAGTGGGAAATTAGTGTTGCTGTAAATGCATGTATATAGTTCCCATGCCCGACGTTTGGTACCACACCAACCTTTACAGTCTTAACACTTCACACTTGACTTGAACCACTGTTCACGAGAACAAAAGTACTGTTATCAGAAGAGCTTTCTCTTACGAGCCTCTCTTACAAGCCTCTCTTCTCTGTGGTGGCATCTCCTTAAATCAAGACTTTCTCTCCTAGTAAGATAAGCCTTCAAGAGATAAATGCTTTCTATGTAGCCTAGGAAAGAATTGACCTGCTCCAAAATGCTTATTTCCTGTTTTGACCTCTAATTCCCACATGATTACAAAACTTATCCCAAAATGCCTTAAAACATGGAACTAGCAGAAAAAATACACTCAGGTTTCAACTCACGAAGGACAAACTCCAAAATTATTACAAGCCCCCAAATGAGCCAAAAACTGGCAAAAACACATGTGAACAAATAATTAGCTTGTCTGCTACTGACTAGAGTCAAGATTATTTCTATTCAAAATATGCTGGAAAATTTTCAGGGACTCCGATATTTCTCTAAGTCTGTTTGTTTTCAATGGTCATGCTATGCATTAGCTCTGAAAAGCTGAGAGGGAAGGGGGGGTGGGATTGTATTGAGTGGACAAGGAAGATGGACAACTCCAAATCTCCTTCTGAGCTTCATCACCACCACGGCCTCTTTGCCGAGCCCATAGCCTCACATCTGTGTTTCCCCCTCAAGAAGATCTTGGCAGATTGGTGGTGGAGAAGGGGAACTGTTCAGGTACACAGACAGGAGATATCCCCAAATGAAAATATTGAAGTGTTGGTAATAGATCTTCCTGTTGATAAATACAAAAAAATATCTGATGATGGAATGAGAGAAATCCACTTGCAGTTATCTATATAATGGAAAGACAGGTGCTTTTGGCACTTTCCATGAGAAACAAAGTTTGTTGTCAGTTCAGGTGTGCTTTTGTCATCTTCCAGTTCACTAGATAATTGAATTGACTCCTATAGTCATAAGGTCATTATTATAAGGAGATTATCATAAAGTATGAGGACTTTCCATTTATTTTTTTAAAAGATATCATTTATTTTGGCCAACAGACACATGAAAAAGTGCCCAACATCACTCTGCATCAGGAAATCCAAATCAAAAGCTCAATGAGATACCACTTCGCAACCAGTCAGAATGGCTAAAATTAACAAGTCAGTAAGACAGATGTTGGCGGGGATGCGGAGAAAAGGGGAACCCTCCTACACTGTTGGTGGGAATGCAAGCTGGTTGCAACCACTCTGGAAAACAATAATGGAGGTTCCTCAAACAGTTGAAAATAGAGCTACCATACGATCCAGCATTTGCACTACTGGGTATTTACCCCAAAGATACAAATGTAGGGATCCGAAGGGGTATTGTGCACCCCAATGTTTATAGCAGCAATGTCCACAAGAGACAAAACTGTGGAAAGAGCCAAGATGGTCCATCAACAGATGAATGGATAATGAAGATGTGGTATATATATACACAATGGAATATTATGCAGCCATCAAAAGGAATGAGATCTTGCCATTTGCCACGACGTGGATGGAACTGGAGGGTGTTATGCTGAGTGAAATAAGTCAATCAGAGAAAGACATGTATCATATGACCCTCACTGATATGAGGAATTCTTAATCTCAGGAAACAAACTGAATGTTACTGGGAGTGGTTGGGGGTGGGAGGGATGGGGTGGCTGTGCGATAGACATTGGGGAGGGTATGTGCTAACGGTGAGCACTGTGAATTGTGCAAGACTGTTGAATCACAGATCTGTACTTCTGAAACAAATAATGCAACATATTTTAAGAAAAAAGAAAAAGAAGAAGATAACAGGAGAGGAAGAAAAGGGAGTATGTCAGAGGGGGAGACGAACCATGGAGAGATGATGGACTCTGAAAAACAAACTGAGGGTTCTAAGGGGAGGGGGGGAGGGGGATGGGTTAGCCTGGTGATGGGTATTGAGGAGGGCACGTTCTGCATGGAGCACTGGGTGTTATGAACAAACAATGAATCATGGAACACTGCATCAAAAAACTAATGATGTAATATATGGTGATTAACATAACAATAAAAATAAAAAAAAATAAAATATATGTAATGAAGATAGAAGAATATTTTGGGAAAGGTGACATAACAATTAACTTCAGATTGTATATTTTATTTTCTAAAATTAATTGTTAATCATGTAAAAATATATGAAAGCATTCTTAAATACTACAGGTAAAAAAAAAAAAAGTGGGAGGTAAAATCAAAGTCTTTCACTGGGTCTAGGATGACTCCTAGATTTTTGGTTTGAGTGAGAAGTGAATGAAAATATTGCTGCGATATGGATTATCAGGAGAGGTGAAGTGGGAGGGAAACAGGGTTTACTTTGGGCCGTGGTGAAATTTTTAGATGACTATGGGCCATCTAGGTGAAAAGACTAGGCAGAGGAGAAGACTTTATAAAAGTTTGAGGAATAAGAGGACCAGGAGCGTGACCCATCACAGAAGCCAAAGAATAGACTTACAGGAGTGAGTGCCAGAAAATAAGATGTTAAGATGGCTTACTGGATTTAGCTGTTCAAATGTCTGCTGGTAACTCTGATTAGAGAATGTCTTTATTTTTTTAAGATTTTATTTATTTATTTGAGAGAAAACAAGAGAGGGAGAGAAAGAGGGAGAGCACAAGCAGAGGGATGGGCAGAGGAAGAGGGAAAAGCAGACTCCCCGCTGAGCAGGGAGCCCAACGTGGGGCTCAAGCCCAGGACCCTGGGATCACGACCTGCGCTGAAGGCAAATACAAAACGAACTGAGCCACCCAGGTGCCCCATCGTGAGAGAATGTCTTACTTTTGCCTTCAAGATGGTGAGGACAAGTGATGAGGGTGAGAGCAAAGGGTTTCAAGAAAAGGGAGTAGCAGGTATAATGTTCTTTGGTGGGAAAGAAGGCCAGGAGGACTCTAGCATAAATGAGGGGTAGATTGGCTCCAACTGAGACTGGAACAACAGGCAGAGGCCAAGAGTGATCATCCAGGAGAAAACTAGTCTCAAAGGTGCTGGCTTTATTAACTTGGAATGGTGATAGCTCAAGGAATGGAAATTTAGGTCTATATATATATATATATATATATATATATAATATATAATATACACATATATCTAATATATCCTGTCCAATGTGCCAGTGCCCAAATCCACATCCATGTTTGGCAGTTAGGCCATCTAGAGAAAGCCCACGCCCCACATACAAGGCCTAACCTCTTCACACAAAAACTCAAGGAGGTGGGGGAGGTTGTATCCTCACTATACCTGTTGCCGTCAAGTTTCAGGTAAGGGAAGGTTGCACACCTGTAGAATTATACCGTTAAAATTTCCAAAGTTATTTTCTCATAGTAAACTCAAATTACGTAATGTAAAGTCACCAAGAGGTGACATGACTTACTTCTGATTAATACCACGTGACCCACCTAAAGTCACTCTGTGGTGCAGTGGGGGTAGAGGTCCTGATATCCACTGCTGAGAAGTGGGTGGAGCCTGACCCAAGCTTTGTGTACCATTGGCTCTCCCTGGTGGCTCCCTAAGCCTAGCTGGTTAGAAGCTGAATAGCTATTTTATTATCCATAAAGAAAACATTCATTCCCTACAACACCTTATAATTCAACTAAAGAATCAATTAAGGCAATGCTAACAGTATGCATGCACATATCTCTTGACGAATTAAGTTTTATATCTGTATTTAACATGCATCTCATTTATAAAAGGTGATCCATTTAATAAAATACACTAAATTAAAGCCATCTTCTTTAGGAAACCTACTCCAATATGTATACACTGTGGCAGAGATAGAAAACTAGTTGAATTATAGGAAGCCAGTGACAATCTAAATATTCTCTAAAATGACATCTTCTCTTAAAAAAAAGAAATAACATCTTCTCTTATATGACTCTTCTCATTTGAAAGCAAAAATAACTGATATTCTACAGGCAAACATGGGCATAGAGTGTAGAAAGTCCATTCAGGGTAGGTTCTTAGTACCATTGATTTGTTTTGCTGAGCAGAGGAAGGTTCCTTTGTGCTAAATCTCACTGCAATCATTCACTCAGAACTCGTTAAGAAATGACTCAATAAAAATTATTATCTCAAGCTCTTTTGCTACATGGTTTCTATCCAGGGCTTTCCTGAAAGTATGACTCTTATTATGCATGTCCAATATATTATTCAAAATAGAGCATTTGATTATACAAAGATCAAGTACCTACTATGGCACTGTCCTAGTGGCCGGTTCTTTGAATAATCATTAACCCCAAAAGTAATGTTGCCTGGAATAAATGCTTTGTCTCCATCACTCTTTTAATATACAGGTTTTTATAAATGATAAAGTTAGTAAAAACAATGACAAAATTATCAAATTTGATAATTCGAGAAAAGCATATAACAAATGCTTCTAAATAGAGAAAAACAGGGGTGCCTGGCTAGTTCATCAGTAGAGCATGCGACTCTGATCTCAGGATTGTGAATTTGAGCCCCCACGTTAGGTGTAAAAGATTACTAAATAAAAAATAAATAAAATCCACAAACATTTAATAAATAAATAAGCAACTTTACATAACATTAAGAATGCTGAATAACCAAGACCACAAAGGGGAACAGAAGCTGATAAGGGCAATATGAAAAAGAAGTACTATGTCAACTTATATATAGTTATATATCTTTAACATTAGAGCCTTTACTGAGATATTGAAAAACAGACAAGGTGCAAACAAGGCATTGAAGAAATGTCCAAAATCTATAAAGCTGGTCTTCAGAAAAATAAGTTAAAAGCATTGCCATTTGGGCGCCTGGGTGGCTCAGTCGGTTTAAGCATCTGCTTTCGGCTCAGGTCATGATCCCAGGGTCCTGGGATCGAGTCCCACATCGGGCTCCCTGCTCGGCGGGAAGCCTGCTCTCCCTCTCCCACTCCCCCTGCTTGTGTTCCTGCTTTTGCTGTGTCCTCTCTCTGTCAAATAAATAAATAAAATCTTAAAAAAAAAAAAGCATTGCCATTTGACAAGAAAATGAATACAACTTCCACATGGAGCCTCCATATAATTTATGTCATGGAAATAAATCTTAAATCACACAGCTCGACCTAGAACTCCGTTATTCCTAGATGTGCTAGAAAGACCTTGTCACTAACAGTGTGGTTTGTAAAAGTTTGCTGCAGGAACCCAGAAGATGGCATCAGGCAGGCTTAGTGACACCAAGATCCTGTTGCCATGTTCCCTAGCAGGGTGTCCCCCTTATCTGCAGTTTTACTTTTCAGTTAAACAAGGCATAGAAGTAAATGATCCTCCTCTGACATACTGTCAGAAGGTCAATAGTAACCTAACAACCATGTCACCGTGCCTCCATCATTCACCTCGCTTCATCTCATCATATAGGCATTTTATTATTGCAACAATCATCACAGGAAGAAGAGGGGTGAGTACAGCACAATAAGATATTTTGAGACCATATTCACATAGTTTTCATTACACTATGTAGCTACAATTGTTTTTTATTAGTTATTATTGCTAATCTCTTACTGTACCTAATGTATTAAACTGAACTTTATTATTGGATGTGTATATAGGAACAAACATAGTTATCTATAAGGTCAGTACTATCTGTGGTTTCAGGCATCCACTAGGGGTCCTTGAACATATCTCCTGTGGATAAGGGGCAGGGTCACTGTAAGTGCTAAAAGACAGCAAAGCATTTTATTCACCAGAATAGTACTGGATTTTCAGTAGATTAATGATTTTATAATGCCTGATAAAATAACTGGAATTGCAAAATCAAGATTAAGGAGTCACAATTCTATGGTTTTCATTTTTGAGACAAAGGTTTCTTTATCCTCCTCTAGACAATAATGTTTGTCTCAAACTAACAAGGCTTTGGTTTGAAATTTTTAACAAAAACTGGGAAGAAATTGACTCAAAAAATGGTAAGAGTAATTAGTAAACAACCCCAAAATATCCTCTCTGTGTCACAGTTTAAAGAATATCATATCCTGATTTTATATACTTAAATGTTATTTATTAAAGATCTGAAACAAACCTACTTATATGATGTTTATTCAACAACAGTAAAGGTGAAGAATTCTCTCTCCCTATACCTTTTCTATATGCTTCATCTCTGTGATTCATTCAAGAAGCAAAACCATTAAACCTAATAAAATTACTGACTGTTCATTGCAGATCAACAGTCACAGGTAAAATCAAAGACTATTTCATTTGTTTGAATTTTTTTTCATCTGTACGGAAATTACTCCATGTAGGTCAGGAGATCCAGCCAGGTAACAGCTTCAGAAGCCCACGTCCTCCAGATGTTCAATTCCTTCTATAGTTTCATTGATTGCTGCCATTTCTGTTTTCCCTTACAGCATTAGGGCACAAACCCTGTGGTTGTTTGTTGTGAAACCTTACTGACTGACAGACTTTGTATTCTCAACTTACTTCCCCTCAAGTCCACAAGCACAGATGTTCCTTTATAGTGTCAACAGTTTTCATGGAAAAGGCCTTGTTTCTCACTTAAATGTTACTAATCTCTGCTTGTATCCTTCATGATCCACTACTGTGTATACAGTTACAAGGAGCATTAACACTCCCATTTTTCTAGTCAAAAACATGACCTTTTTCAACTAACCCCAACTGTCGCATGTAATACATGCTTTTGCTTATTATAAATCCCAGGAGAATTTGTTACATTACTGTGCCTTAGAAGCGTCAGTATGAACAAAGGGAAGTGGATACTAATAAAAGGTACCTAACGATTATTCAACAGCCTCCGAGGAATGACATGTCCAAGACAGATGTCCACCTCACACTCAAAAACAATACAATTCATCGGTGCCAAGAACCAAGTGGGCCTGGAGACTGAGATAGGATTCTGTCCTCTCTTGCGAGACTCCCCACACAGCAGGGCCTGAGGATCTGGCTGAACTTATAGCAGCATAGACTGTTGTTTTTGGTGTGAGGATTCCCGAGAGGTGCTCCTTATGGAAAACCGCTTGACATGGTCCCTAAAGAAAGTCTGTAATGAAGAATAAGTAAACGTATTCTTTTAATGCCTGTATCTAATCCATCTCTTCCAGTGTATTATTGTAGAGATTGAACGTAATGCCCTAATTAGTTCATAGGTATAAGCCCATAACTCGATGCTTTATTGAGGTATCCATCAGAAATTGATAAATGTGGTTAGGCCTTCAAATCTAGGCATAATTTTGAATGCATAATTATACATGCATGATTTTTTTCACTCAACTAATGTTGCATATTTACTTAAATTTACTTGATCTGAAAAATCAAAATATCAACAGAATGGAACATTCTCAGATAGAGTTCATTTCAAAAATGTTCCTGACAAAATTTTCTATTTTTCATTTGGTGCTAAATAGCCAGTTTACAGAACAGTTTGTCCTTCATTGTAACTTTTCAATGTTTAAGGGTTATATTTACCATCAAATATGAGACACCAATGTATTATTGACATTGGTTTTAGTCACTGGCATTTCCTCTAATCATCCAAATTTGAATAAAGCATATTTAAAAGTGAAAAGTATATTTCAATACTATAGAGTTCTACCACTTGTTATCATAGGGTGTTAGTAGAGTCGAGTTTCAGAAACACTCATAGAAATAAAAAAATTCATTCAGAATTTGAAAGTTGCTAGGAGAGTAGATCTTAAAAGTTCTCATCACAAGAAAAATACTGTAACTGTGTGGTGAGGAATGTTAAATAAACTTATTCTAGTAATCATTTCACAAATACACATATATCAAATCATTATGTTGTACACCTAAAAACTAATAACATGTTATATATCAATTATATCTCAACTAAAAAGAAAATCATTTAGAGTTATATTAGACTAAATGGAAATAAGAGATATAATCAGCCTAGCTTCATAGCATAAAGTTTTATTAACAAAAATAGAATTCAAAAAATGGTCTTCTAGGAATTCATAGTTTTTTGTGCAATATTTGGTAAGGACAAGATTTCAGAGTAAATATATACATATATATCATTTATAAGTTCCAAATAGGGTATATAGAAAACATAACTATTAATAATATTTCTTAGAGATGGAATCAGTGCCATTGTACTATATAGTAATAGATACATGTAGGTTTCTCATTAAGAAAAAAAATCCTACAGAAAATTTAAAAACAATGAATGTATTTTTAAAAACCCATTTTCTAAATTTGTGTGACTTGGGACATGGAGATTAAATGTCAATTTAATAAAAGCACAATTCTATTCAAACTTAAGAAACAATTCATTTATAGACTAAATCCATTCTTCCTGGATTTGGAGAAGTCTAGTCTGCCATTTAATAAATATATGTATATGTTAACAAGTGGACCATTTCTTGCACTTGTATTAAGTCTTTATAGATTCTAAAACTTACATTTAAATTACTTTAAACTTCCCAGTTGAGTATTTTTCTGTAATAAATATCTAAAAGAAATCTCTAAGCTTTTTATAAGGATAGATCCATGAACTACAAATAAAATAAAAATTCTCTTGACCCAATGCAATGTGCAAACACATTCTTAATGCTTTTTCTCTCTTATAGTGATAATTGAATATGCTCTTCAGGATTAATGACCTTAGAGATATAAAAGCTTTGGCTCAAATAGCCAACCTGACCTGAACATCAAGATGAATCTGATTAAAGGTTTCAAGTTTTATCCATAACTTCCGGAATGGGTTTAGAACCGTCTAGCACTTTAATCCTTATTGTATGACTCTGATTAACTGAACATCAGCATCTGTCCATGTGCAACAAACAGATGGCAGTTCTCAGAGAATGCATATTCTCAGCACAAAGACTCTAAGGATGAATGCCTCACCCCTGCCCAACCACTGATAACCCAGTGACGGTTGCCATGGTCAAAGTGGAACCAAATAATTGTCTTAATTTAGAAAAATGTAAAAGGAAACTGTTAAGGATAGTTTTTATTTGTGATAATAAAACTCAGAGTCCATAAATAACTTTTTTAAAGATTTTATTTATTAATTTGAGAAAGAGAGAGAGAGCGTACAAGCAGGGGGAGCGGCAGGCAGAGGGAGAAGCA
Source organism: Zalophus californianus (assembly GCF_009762305.2). Classification (NCBI taxonomy): domain Eukaryota; kingdom Metazoa; phylum Chordata; class Mammalia; order Carnivora; family Otariidae; genus Zalophus; species Zalophus californianus. Next base: position 158,196,082 of record NC_045597.1, on the reverse strand, counting down.
GACTCCCTGCAGAGCAGGGAGCCAATGCTGACTTGATTCCCAGGACCCTGGGATCATGACCTGAGCCGAAGGCAGACATTTAACTGACTGAGCCACCAGGCACCCCATAAATACCTTTTGATAGAAATTACTGAAATAATTAAATTCCTTCCCTAAAGCATTGGATTAGGGACTAATGGATTTTAGTCTCATCATCTCCACCTACTTACACGACTTTTTGTGCAAAAGTTCTATGTCTATTGTTTTTATTTGTCAAAAGAATATAATTCCTAGCTGAAATCATAGGGCTATCTCAAGGATCCAAGGAAATAAAGCATGCTAAAGCACTTTGAAAAGCATAAAACTGCCAAAACAGAATTTTAGATACAATCTCAGTTAAGAATATAAGTAAAGCATGGGAATGTATTAAAAGAGCAATAAATTCTTCAAAAGGAAAGGTTTTATTCCAGGAATGTAAGAATGGATCAACATTAGGCATGCCATCAATTTCAATAAATAAATGGTTAAAAGAGAAAAACAATAGGATTATGCCTATAAATTCCCCAAAAGGCAATTGATAAAATACAACATTAATTCCCAGCAAAACTCTCTATAAAATGAGAAAAGAAGAAAACTTCCTTAACATGACCAAAATCCTATTTCAGAATCCTAGAGGAAATATACCAACTGGTAAAAATTTAGAAGCATTCTCATTAAAACAAAAAAGAAACAAAACAAAAACCTTATTATTTGCTCTATATTTGAACATAATTTTGGATATTTAAACCAAAACAATAAGACAAGGATAAGAAATTAAGTGTAAAATATTGTAAAGGAGGTGAAAGATCATTACTATTTACAGAGAATATAATTATATACCTAGAAAATCCAAAATGATCAACTGAAAAATGATCAGAACTAATAAAAGTGATGGTGGCAAAATAAAATATAAACAATAAAAAAATTAGGGGCACCTGGGTGGCACAGTTGGTTAAGTGGCCATCTCTTGGTTTCAGCTCAGGTCAAGATCTTGGGGTTAGGCCTCACACTCAGCAAAGAAGTCTGCTTGAGATTCTCTCTCCCTCTCCCTCTGCCTTTTCCACTCATTCTCTGTCTCTCTCTAAAATAAATGAATAAGGGGCGCCTGGGTGGCTCAGTTGTTAAGCATCTGCCTTCAGCTCAGGTCATGATCCCGGGGTCCTGGGATCGAGCCCTACATCGGGCTCCCTGCTCTGCGGGAAGCCTGCTTCTCCCTCTCCCACTCCCCCTGCTTGTGTTCCCCCTCTCACTGTGTCTCTCTCTGTCAATAAGCATTTTTTATACTCTGAAGTTTGCATGCTTGCCTGACTTAGTATTTCTGAATTGATCCCTGGCCCTCTTTTTTTTTTAAAGATCTAACTTGTGTTGATTTTCACTGAAATCATATGGTTCTGTCATTACTCTTATAAATTTGAAACTTAACCTTTGGGGTAACTAGGATGATAAGCTTGTAAAATGTTTGTTGCCTTTTGCTTTTATCTTCAGTGTATCTCCTTAATCCTCTTTCGATCTGATTCATTTAACTTGTTATGATGAGAATAAGGTGTAACCTTGTGGCTAAAGACTTGCAAAGAATGGAGGCGTTCTCAAAATAGTGACATGTTATCTGCAGACACAGATTGAACATTAGGTTTGAGAATAAAGATCCTTGATACTTAAAAAAATAAAATAAATCTTTAAAAAAATAAAAAATAAAATAAATGAATAAATCCTTAAAAAAAAAAAAGTCTTATACATCAGCCTGCTTCTAAATGTAATGACATAGGTGGGTGGAGGTGAGGGGACTCCTACTCAAATTAACAAAAGGTATTGTAATCCAGCCAAGAACAAACTCAATAAGATATCTGCAAATATTGTATAGAATTTTATTTCATTTAAAGTCAAAAAAGAAGGATCAAATAAATGAAAACAGAAAAAATACTTAACTGGAAAGTAATATTGACAAAATTCCACTAATTAGTAGACAAATAAAAAAAATTGTTATAAAAAGCCCAGTGGGAGATGGAAGTGGCATTTCAAATAACAAAGGAAACAATATTATTCAATTATTAATGATGAAAAAATTCACTATCCATTTGAACAAAAAAAACTAGATTTTTCCTTTATGCCAGACCAAAAAATAATTTTAGATTAAAGATTAAATAAAATATGTAAGTACTAGAAAAATCTGTAAATATATTTGCATAATTTGGACGGCGAAAAATCTCTTCTTAATAAACATATCAAGGCCAGAAACCATACTGGAAAACACTGAAAAAAAAACACATAAAACTTAAAACCATGTCCAAATTAAAAAAACAAAAACAAAAAACCCACAAAATGGAAAATATTTGCTATATGTTTCTTAATTTACAAAAATTGTTCACAAACCAATTTTGGAAAAGATAGATTTACAAAATTATATGACTGCTTCAAAATTATATGAAAAGATGTTCAAACACACCTTATAAATAAACAAAATGTTATTAAACAAATAAACAATAAAATTATTTTTTTTGCCTGTTAGATTATCAAAGGTTAAAAAATGTGAGATAACGGGAAAACGAATTTTCAATGTTATGCTCAATATAAATTGGTACAATTTTTCTGGAGGGCAATGTAGCAATATGTTTTAAAACGTTAAGTATGCATCTATTTTGATCTAGCAATATCATTTTGAAAATTTATCTTAAGATAATATTTGAGGGGCACCTGGGTGGCTCAGTCGTTAAGTGTCTGCCTTCAGCTCAGGGCATGATCCCAGGGTTCTGGGATCGAGCCCCGCATCAGGCTCCCTGCTCGGCGGGAGGCCTGTTTCTCCCTCTCCCACTCCCCCTGCTTGTGTTCCCTCTCTCACTGTCTCTCTCTCTCTGTCAAATAAATAAATAAATAATCTTTAAAAAAAAAAAAGGAATATGGTCAATAATATTGCAATAATGTTGTCTGGTGACATTTGGTTGACTACACTTATTGAGGTGATCCCTGAGTAATATAGAATTCTCAAATCACTATGTTGTACACCTGAAACTAATATAACATTATATGCCAACTATACTTCAATAATAAAGTAAAATCCTTCTAATTAGCTTTCTCAGAGAGAAGAGAATTCATATACATATATGTTCCCTCTCTCGCTGTGTTTCTCTCTGTCAAACAAATAAATAAAATCTTTGAAAAAAAAAAAGAAAAGAAAGTATTTGAACAAATGAACCAAGATATAAGTACAAGGCAGTTCAATGCCACTCTGTTGATGATACCAGAAAATAAAGTAAACTAATGAACTCCTACCCCCAGTAAGGACTGGCAAAATAAATTATGGTACATTAATGCCACAGGATTCTACGCAGCACTAATAATGGATGACACAGATCTATAAATCTTAAAAAGGATAATCTGTGTGTGTGTCTGTACTTAAAAAGTAGGTATTATAAAAAGTACATAGAGTATGAGATCATAATTTATATATGGCAAATCTGGAAGAATAGATTCCATCAGTAATAGTTAGTTACCTCTAGGGGGAAATGAGCAAAGTTATGGAATTAGTTTTCTCTGTATTGCTCAAATTATTTTAAATTAACATATATTAGCATATATTATGAGGAAACATGTTAAAGGTATTTCCATAGAATTAGTCTTATAATTATCTCATTAATTATCAGAAAGTTATACTTTGTAGAGATAATTAATGATATCTATCTTAAGACTTGAGGTATAACGAAAATGGTTACAATGTCAAAGTGCATTGTGCTTATTTTTATTAAAATATTACACCAATGTTATTTTAGTTAAATATAATATCTTAAATGTTCATTGTTCTTGGGACTGGTCAATGCATCCCTATTACAGTATAACAAAATAACCTTTAAGTATCAGGATAAATCTTCATTTGGAAATTATTTTAGAATCTTACATTTTAGAACTATTGACTCTAATTAGCCTTGGTGGAAAAAATGTCCAAAACACAATAAAATTTTATAATGTATCTATGAAATTAATCTCATAACTACTTAAAACAATTAATTTAAATGAAAATGTACAGTATGTCTCCTCTTAAACTTTTGCTACCTCTAAGCTTTGAGAATAGATATAAGCAGATGAATGTTCCCAGAGGAAGAAAAGAGATTAAACTGAGATTTCCTAACTAGTTGTTTAAATCAATTTGATTTCAATTAAATGCACTCCACCGATGAGATTCAAACCTGCTGTATTAAATTAGGACTTAAATATATTTCAAAGAAATTGGATTCAGCAAGAATTCCATATAGGTTACAAGAACTTTAATCTTTCAGAGCACACATACTAATTATAAAAATTTCAACCATTTTCATCGAGTACAAAGTGTAGCCTTCAAAATTCTCCACAGCTAGCCTTAGCCTAACCCTCTATTTTCTTTTCTAGATAAGTGACTCCAAATTCACTTTTGCATTCTTTTTTTTTTGTTAAGATTTTACTTATTTATTTGACAGAGAGAAAGCACAAGCAAGGGGAGCAGCGGGTAGAGAGAGAGGGAGAAGCAGGCTCCCAGAACTCTGGGATCATGACCTGAGCTAGAGGTGACGCTTAACCGACTGAGCCACCCAGGCGCCCCTACCTTTGCATTCTGCCCTCTTTAACACATTCTCATATCTTCAGAAAACAGTGCACAAAATCTTTCATTGTTACCTAACCCATACTCCTTTATTTCTTTAATTATAGCTATAACATCTCTTCTTAATAGAGATTTCTTATCCCAGTGCATAATGTCTGTCCATCCTTGCCATTTAAAGCACTCTTCTACCAACTATACTTAACTCTCTAGATTTAACTTGTGAACCTTAGGAAATTCAACTAATGAACTCAGTATTCTACCTTGAATGCTACTTAAAATAGTTAAGTATTTTTCTGAGTCATTTTTACACTTTCAGGAAAAATAATGGTTGTCAATATATTAAAATACACAAAATCTGCTCAGTTACCACTAGAAATTGCCTCATGAGAATATAATTTGCAGCATGAGAATATAATCATAAGAAAATCAGAAATGGTAACCAGAATAAAAATGCTGTCATAGCCCATGTAAATCTGAGCCAAATTCACTTGAAATACTAACAGTGAATTCTAGTACATATTCTTAAGTATTGGTTCATTGTTTTTAAAAAACTGCCAGGTGGCTTATTTTCTTGGCACTGAGAGTTTACAAAACCCTGTAAAATTTGAAATAGTTAGACTTGTTCATCTTAACAGTTTTAAAAACAAGATGAACATCACAGCATTTGAGGCACCTGGGTGGCTCAGTCGTCTGTCCTGGGCTCAGGTCATGATCCCAGCAGGGTCCTGGGATCGAGCCCCACCTTGGGCTCCCTGCTCAGCAGGAAGCCTGCTTCTCCCTCTCCCACTCCCCCTGCTTGTGTTCCCTCTCTCGCTGTGTCACTCTCTGTCAAATAAATAAATAAAATCTTTTTAAAAATGTATTATTTAATAAGTCTTTATATATAAAAAAAACCACAGCATTTGCAGGACTCTAGTAACACATACTGATCTCTCGGCTATCAATTTGTCTGAACACAAAGATATTTAAGAGACAGTTTGAATTGTGTGGGGGTTTTGTTGTTGTTATTGTATATAAGGTCATTCATTAGTTTTACTAAAGAACTTTGAATTCCCATTTGTTGATGAAACTGGTACAACTCCCGAGAGAATAAATTTCTAATATGTCTACTAATGTTCTCTGAAAAGGATATTTTATCCCAGGGAGTGTGAATCCCATGGTGAAGAAATAAAAGTATTCACATTACAGATTCTTCTTTAGTATTTAATCATGAAAGGATCCTAGGCAGCAAAAATTCCAAGCCATGCTGGGTCAATTAAATTAAATTTGTTTCAAAATAATGCTTCATCTCATAGATCTCATTTATATTATCAGTGAAAAAGGATATTAAAGTCACTTATTACTATAAAACTGGTAGAATGACAGGGAAATAAAGTACTTAATAAAATCATTTATAATCTATAATCATTTTCCTAAAACAGCATTTTTACTAAACACTTTACAATGAAAAAGCATGGTAATTTACAAATAGCTTAGAGACTAATCTCTAATTAATCTCTTAGAAAAAGAGACTTGACACCCCCAACATATTTAAATTTAATTAGCATTGCTATCAGGAAGGCTTGCAAAAAATTACAAAGGAAATCCATAATGAATTCACTACACTCACTATACTTTCATATTATCATCCCTAGGTGGTTTCTTCATAGCAACTTTTATGAAGTGAGAGAAAGGAACAGCTAGTCCCATCTATGACAGTGACTAAATTCATTATTGTTTTAACAACCTCCAAGTCAAGCTGTTTTATGTTCATAAATGAAAGTCAAAATAAGGAGAGTAAGAGCATATCACATTTCTAAGAAGTTTTATACCTTTCAAAGGGTGTCCACATTCATTTTTTTCATGAGATCTCCACACGATTTTAAAGATGAGAAAATCCAGGACACAAGGAGACTGAATACCTTGCCAAAAACATATAAATCAGTGGCAGAGCTGGATGCCAGACCCAGATATTCCTATTCCTCGTTGAATTTATTTCTATAAGCTCACACTACCTCTGCATTTTACTACTATATTTTTCTAGTTCCCAGAGTATCTTCTCACCCCTTCACCATGGTAAGGAATGCAAGTTTTACAACTCTAGCTATTTTTTCTGACTGAATGTTGAATAAAGGGGAATGTCACTTATTCAAGTTATTTCTTCCCAGCAGTGCTATGTTACTTGGCAAAAATGCCCCTAAAAAGGAGGATATGGTGTGGAGAATTCTTCGTAATTTTGGGATATTTTAAATTCCTTCAACATACACTTAGAGAGCCATAATTTTGTGCCAGGCACTCATCTAGGTAAGCAGGCAGGTACGCAGCTCGATGTCACTTGTAGTAGAAAGATATATCAAAGGACAATCACACAGACATGTAATTAAAGATAGTCAGAAATGCACCAAAAGAAAATATTTTAGGTAGGGAGGCTACTTTAGATTGGACTGGGGTCCCATAAGTCTCCTGAGGAACTAACATTTAAACTAGGCAAATTGCCAGGCAAGTAGTGTGGGAAGAACATTCTGTGCAGAAGAAAAACAAGGGAAGGTCCTAAAGTAACTGTGCTAATGGCAGGCCTGTGTAGCAAACCCATAGTGACAGAAGGGCAAAAATAAAATGAAGCTGGAGGGTCAGGGAGAAGGCAGATCAGGTGGGGTTGTGAAAGCCATTTCCAAAAAATCTGGAATTTATTCTACAGAGATGTTAAGTCAGAGAGCTAAAAGTTCTTACTTAAAAAAAAAAATCTAGCTGCTGGAGAATGGATTTGGGGTATAGCACTATTAAGGGACTGTCTCTCAGATGGTGAACACAGAAGACCTCAGGTGGGAACAAGAGAAATGGTTTTATTTGAAGACTTACTAGAAGTAGGCTGGAAGCACCGGGGAGAGGGAGATGGGGCTACTACGAAAGACTCCCCAGATCTCTGGTTTGAGCAACTGAGAGACTGGAGGAGCCATTTGTAGAAGCAGAAAAGACTAGAAGGAACAGATTTGTGAGTGGCTCTGGAGGTGTTGAGAATGCAGTTGCAAAATGGAACTAGATCTCGGGATAGACATCTGGGTTCAAGATATAAATCTGGGCACTGGGAACGGTTGGGTTATCTGTGGTATCTGAAGCCATAGGACTAGATGAGATAACTTTCAGAAACAGAATAAAAAGAGAAACGTATCTAACACTGACCTTTGTGACAGTACATTTTGAGATCGGTTAGAAGAAAAACTTACAAAGAAGATAGATAATGAAAGCCAAAGCAGTAGGAGGAAACCAAAAGAGTAAGTTGTCATGACAGCCAAGAGAACAGAACATTGCAAGAAGGAAGGGGTGGTCAGCTGTAGTGAACCCTAGTAAGAAGTCTTGCACAATGAAGAAAGGTCTCCAATGGATGTGATAATATGAATGCTACTGGTGATCTTAAAGCAGTATCAGTGGAGTGGTGGATGTAGAGAGTAGAGAGCAGTAGATTGAAGAATGAATGTGTAGAGAATATAAGAATTTGATTGAGGAGGGGAATGAAGAAACAGAGCAAAGTCTGGGGAGAGAGATAGATGAATCAAAGGGGGTTTTGTTTTTTTCACTATTGTACTGCTGGGAAAGAAAGAGAACAATTGAAGATAAGGACAATGTGAGGGTGGGGAAAGGATTCCTGAGGAGAGGTAGAAAAGGGGATCCAAGGCTAATGTGGACAGAACAGCTTGGATAATAGAAATCCTTCCTCCACTGTAACAAGAGGGAAAAAGGATGAACGTAGAAATAAGGAGATAGGTGGAATGCATAGTGGTAAAATAGGGGAATTCCCACCTGGTAGCTTCTACTTTATCGCTAAAGAATAAGGCAAAGTCATTTGTTGAGGATGGAAAAGGAGGTAGAGAAAATCAGAGATTTGACAAGAGTGGAGAAGAAATGTCTTCAGTTGTGTTTGCTGGTTCATCCTCCATTCACACTTCTATTAACGGTGATTTCCTTAGGGAATTGCATCCTCCATTCTTAGTCTATGGTCTGGGATAGCGCTGACACCAGTCTCCCCTCCCCTTTCCAACCCCATCACTCCCACCACCGACTTAGATCCTGGGGGGGGGAATGCCCAGGTCTGGCCAACTGAAGAATTCATCACCCTTGCACTAGTCATTGCTTCAACCCAGTGAAGCCCAACCCCAGAACTTTCAATGAAACCACTGGGAAAGAAGAAGCCCCTGAGGAAAAAACACACTTTTTCCTCTAGGGCTCCTGACCCGGTAGGATGTAAGTCTGGAACTACTGGAATCCACCTTCATCACATCTGGGAAGCAAACCTAAGGAACACAGAGCTAAAAGATGGGAAGAAAAAGAGGTCCTGGTAACTTTTTGTTGCCCGGGATTCAGCTAGATACTCCCAGACATCAGTTTCTGAGCCAATACCTCCAATACCAAAAATGTGAATATATGAGTTGGATTGTTAACACTTGCAAGCAAAGGCATTCTGACTGAGACAGAGTAATAATCCCTGTGGTGAATGGGAGAATAACTCACTAGAGAAATGATTATAAGACATTGCTGAGGATCCATTTGGCTGCTGGTTATCATGAATTTATGCTGATATCACTAACCTTAGGATTTCCACTAAATAAACCAAATTTTTTAAAATTTTCAGTAATACTACACAACCTTTTGATATTTAGTATAGTTAGCAATTTAATTTGATATAATTATTACTATTATATAATGAAAACAAATAAGCTATTTAAAAAAAGTAAGATGAGGGAATGAGAAGACAAGCTATAGTCTGGGACAAAATATTTGCAAAAGACATATCTGATATAGGACTGTTATCCAAAATATACAAAGAACTCTTAAAAGACAATAAAAAAACAAACAACCTATTAAAAAATGGGTCAAAGGCCTTAACAGACATCTCACCAAGTACACACAGATGAAAAATAAGCACACAAGAACATGCTCCACATCATATGTCATCAGGGAAATGCAAATTAAAACAGCAATGAGATACCATACACACCTATTAGAAAGGCCAAAATCCAGAACACTGACAACACCAAATGCTGACAAGGATGTGGAATGACAGGAACTCTCACTCACTGCTGGTGGAAGGGAATACAAAATGGTATGGCCACTTTGGAAAACATTTTGATAGCTTCTTACAAAGCTAAACACCTTACCATATGATCTAGTGCTCACCACCCCCCTTGGTATTCACCCAAAGGAGTTGAAACCTTATTTCCACACAAAAATCTGCACATGGATGTTTATAGCACATTTATTCATAATTGTCAAAATTTGGAGGCAACCAAGATGTCCTTTAGTAGATGAATGGATGAGTAAAACTGTGATACCCTCAGAAAAGAAATGAACTATCAAGCCATGAAAAACATGGAGGAATCTTAAATGCATATTACTAAGTGAAATCAGAAGTCAATCTGAAGGGGCTACATGCTGTATGATCCCAACTATATGACGTTTTAGAAAAGGCAAAACTATGGAGACAGTAAAAAGATCAGTGGTTGCCAGTGGTTGGGGGTGAGGGGAAGAATGAATACACAGAGCACAGATTTTCAGGGAAGTGAAAATACTCTGTATAATATTATAATGATGGATATTTGTCATTATTCACTTGCTTAAACCCATAGAATGTATAATACTGAGTGAAACCTAATGTAAACTCTGGACTTTGAGTGATGATGTGTCAATGTAGGTTCATAAATTGTAACAAATATACCCGTCTGTTGGGAGGCTATGCCTATGTGGGAGAAATCTCTGTACCTTACTTTTAGTTTTGCTACATAACAATCTTCCCCTTGTTTAAAGTTTAAAGACATATTCAACTTAAATGCAAAAATGATGTAAGATCACTCAGTATCTCATCAACATCTAAACTGGCAAAAAGACAAATTGAGAAGATGGCTTTCTTTTAAGCATATCCAAGATGAGACAGAGACTGATACTTGCCTACAGTTTAGCCAAAGGAAAACAGGCCCCATAAGTTCTATTATTTAACAGACACAAATAGAGGCAGTAATTCATTATCAGTGAAGCAATTTTCTTTCTTCTCTCTCAGTGCCAATAAAGCAAACATTTGCAGGTGCTCAATCAGCATCCTTGCATAAAGCCAAACAATACAACCTTTTTGGATGACAAAGGGCAGCAGCACTTTCCGTCCAAGGGTCCTGTCATGCCCGCTCTCCCCCCCTCACCCCCCCCCCCCGCTTTAATAAAACCACCATTTTGCACTTGTGCCAAAGATGTCTCAAGAGTTCTTTCTTTTTTTTATATAATTTTTTTATTGTAAGAATTCTTTCTTGGTGGTTGGCTCCCGACCTCACCCCACCAAACCTCACCTATATTCTAAAACTACATCAATGTACATGCATATGTGCATTATTAAAGAAGAAATCTTTGCTGCCCCTCAGACTTCCATTTGCATTTCAAAAACAATGCCTTTCATTTTCCTCATGAATCTTATTTTCTGAAGCTTTAATTATCTGTGCAGATTCCTTCTGAACAGGCATTTTATTTACCTGGACAAATCCTTAGTGGTCAGACCCGTGCTAAGAATAGTGAAGAGGCCTCAAGGTTCCTAGGTTTGGTACTTTTTGTTACGTATCTTTTCTGATATTGGTTTTGTATCTCACTTACATGCTGAGCTAGTCTGACTATCACTGCAACCCTAAATTACTTTCTATCATATTTTTTCCATATCTACATTAAACTTTAGTGTTTTTAGTATTGTATTTTCTTGTTACCACTATGCTGCTTTTGCCCTCTGATTTTTGGGCTTCCATGGGGCTCTGTTAGTTTTAAGCATTCACGTCCACAAGTAAATCTATCTATTTAAAGTATGTTACTGATCATGCTAAAAATCCTCCAGGTGGATAGACTATAGAGCAGTGTTTTCTAAGTATGCGTCACAGAAAAACTGGTATTTGTCCCTGGGCCAGAAAGAAATCTGACCAGCCCATTAATGAGGCTGCCTCCATAATCTTCCCTATATCAGTCTCTTGCAATGATTTGATCCAACAACTCATGCCTGAGGGCAAATGGGTGCTCTCTTGTCTACAAAACATAAAGGTTTTCATGCAGTTTTTTCTTTAAATTAGCTACAGGGGCACCTGGGTGGCTCAGTCGGTTAAGCATCTGCTTTCGGCTCAGGTCACGATCCCAGAGTCCTGGGATCGAGCCCCACATCAGGCTCCCTGCTCGGCAGGATGTTAGGGTTCAAAGCGGACAGCCAAGAAAGAATTCTTGAGATGTCTTTGGTACAAAAAGGTGATTTTATTATGTTAATCACCATACATTACATCATTAGTTTTTGATGTAGTGTTCCATGATTCATTGTTTGCATATAACACCCAGGGCTCCACGCAGTACATGCCCTCTTTAATACCCATCACCAGGCTAACCCATCCCCCCACCCCCTCCCCTCCAGAACCCTCAGTTTGTTTCTCAGAGTCCATAGTCTCTCATGGATCGTCTTCCCCTCCGATTTCCCCCCTTCATTTTTCCCTTTCTGCTATTTTCTTTTTTTTTTTTTAACATATAATGTATTATTTGTTTCAGAGGTACAGATCTGTAATTCAACAGTCTTGCACAATTCACAGCGCTCACCATAGCCCATATGCTCCCCAATGTCTATCACCCAGCCACCCCATCCCTCCCACCCCCCACCACTCCAGCAACCCTCAGTTTGTTTCCTGAGATTAAGAATTCCTCATATCAGTGAGATCATATGATACATGTCTTTCTCTGAATGACTTATTTCACTTAGCATTATACCTTCTAGTTCCATCCACGTCATTGCAAATGGCAAGATTTCAGGGTTTTTTGGTAATGTATGGTGATTAACATAATAAAATAAAATTAAAATAAAAAAAGAAGAAGCAGCAGCAGCCCAGGTTAGCCTACTGGAAAATGAGAGACCATGTGGACAAAAATAAGCCATCTCAGCTGAAAGGCTCTAGACTATCCAACCTTCCAGCTGACAGACACGCAAGTGAAATGATCCCAGACCATTCCGCTTCAGATGAGCTGCCCACTGCCTATACAGATGAACAAAGCTGGTTCAGAATTGAAGAGCCTCCCAACTGACCTGGAAAACTGTGAGCAAATAAAATGATTATTACTTTCAAAAAAAAAAAAAAGGTGATTTTATTAAAGCCCGGGGACAGGACCCGTGGGCAGTAAGAGCTGCACCAGGGTCCGGAGGAGTGGCCCATTATGTACTTTCAAATTGGGAGGGGGTTAGGGATAGCATAAGCCTCCCAGGCATTTAGAAATAAGGTTTCCAGAATCCTATTATTAGAAAAAGGTAATTTAATACTGTTTAGTAAAAACTCAGTCATGAGACCCTTCAGATGTCTATCAGTGGGTCATATACCTGGAGGATGAATGCCAACACATATGGGGGGGGGTGTAGAGATGAAGTTTCCAAAGGAAAAAGTAGACTTACAGGATTTTCAGGCTTCGCCCCAGCCCCACTGAAACTGGGGTAGAGTCCAGAAATTTAGGTTTTAATAAGACAGGGGTGATTCTGATGCACCCTAAAGTTTCAGTACATAACATCACTGGTCCCAATCTTACCTGACCACAAGAATCACCTAAGATCACTCATTAGAATAATATATTCCTAGGTCCTCCCCATCTGATTCAGTAGGACTGAGGTAGGTCCCAGGAATACATATTTTTAACAAATCATATCCCGCTGCTACCTTAAGTGATTCTTATGGTCAGGGAAATTTGAAAACACTGCACCAAATCAGGATATTGAACTATTGTACACTTATTTTTAAAAAGTTGATATTACATATAATTATGTGATAGTTCCATGTTAAGAATATCTGCATATTGAAACCATATTTTTTCAGCATTTTAAATTCTATTGTTAGTTCAGGAAGAAGAAGAAATTAAGAAAGGTAATAGGGAGTCACCATTTGAAAAATATTAGGAAATACTACTTTAGATAAGCAGTTCTAAAGAATTAATATAATTTCAGAGTTCCAGAGATAAATAGCTACATATAATTGCAGGCAACTTTGAGAAAAGCCCAATATCCATTCAAATGCAGAGAAGTTAATAAAGGGTTTTTATCTGTGTTATAAAGGATTTCTTGCTTTAAGAAAGAATTCATAGAAACAGTCTTATATAAATCTGGTGCTCTTCTAGGGTAGCTAACACTTGTTTGTTTTTTTTCTAATGCACACAATTTACCGGAAAATGAAACTTTGCCATTTCACACACACAAAAATATAGTTTTGTGTAAGTGAGGCAAACTTTATTATAAATAAACAATGTGAAGAGCTGTTTGGGGCCTACTTTAAATCTCCACTTTTATTTCCTGAGCAATAGGCTCCAGGGTCTCACCATGTTCTGGATAATTCAGATTTTTGGTTAATGGGTCGTAGCTCTTAAATGTACTCAAATAAAGAAAAAGGGAGCTGTCATTTATTAAAGTCTAACCACTGCCATGCCAGACAGGGTAAAATACCTTCTCTCAGTTTCACGCAATATGTATGGGACTGCAAATTAAGAATCAACATATGTATTAACCTAATAATGCACTTGAAAGAAAGGAAAGATTTGATAGTTCCTAAACCAGTGTTTCCCTCTCCCTGAGGCCAGTGAAACCAGTTTCACCAATTTCCCTTAGTTCCCTTCACCCTTCTCCTCTCCAGTAGGACCTGCCCTCCTCTCAACCACCATCCTTCACTGTTGGGGGCCATTATAGAGAAAGTGAATGAGTAACATCCCTTTAATATGTGTGGGTGGTACAAATTCTACTAGGAAACATTATTCACAGCCCAGCATTTTCCAGCATTCAAGGAATACTAGAAATTCCACCAGTAGGATATAAACACATTTAGAGTCACTAATTAACAAAGCGTGCCTCATAGGTTCCAGGTAAAATTTTCACATTCCTTATACCGTGCCCCCCCACACCCCCGCACCATTATCAGTGGATTTCAGCAGTCATTCCTTCCACACTTAATCCACTGGTACACACTGAATTCCTAATTATAATTACCCATTATCTTTTTTTCACAAGCAGACGGAACTAGAGCTCCACAATGGGACATTTCCAATGCTAATCATTACACTCACTGGGTCGAATTTGCAGTCTTTACTTCCAACTGGGACTTATTTAAAACCAAAGTAGATTACTAAGAAAGTTTAATGGAAAGTTCCAGATAGCTACTGATGTATTTTCAAAAGTGAGTCTATGTCTTCTATACCCAGTAGTGTTGATAAATGCTTTCTGCTAATAACCCCCATGTTTGATACATCAATATTGGGGCATTAATCCTGAAACAATCTTATTAACATTATGTTCATCTTAATGGTACTTTAAAGGAAGGTGACATGAGAAAGACTATTTTCAAGTCATTTCAGGAAATGAAACCAATCACTATCTTATAACAATAAATTCAACTTTAAAAAAAAATAGCAGTGCAAAGGTAGAAAGCTCTGATCAGGGGCACCTGGGTGGCTCAGTCGTTAGGCGTCTGCCTTCGGCTCAGGTCATGGTCCCAGGGTCCTGGGATCGAGCCCCACATCGGGCTCCCTGCTCCGCAGGAAGCCTGCTTCTCCTTCTCCCACCCCCACCCTCCACTTGTGTTCCTGTTCTCTCTCTCTCTCTGTCAAATAAATAAATAAAATCTTAAAAAAAAAAGCTCTGATCAATTCAACCTAATTTATTTATTTTCAAAACATAATTTAAAATGAAATCAAAAAGTTCTCTAGGAAAGTTTGGGAGTGAGGCGGAAGAAAAGGATGGACTCCATCAAGATTTCAAAAGCATGTTCTAGAGGGGAGGGGGTGGGGGGATGCGTTAGCCTGGTGATGGGTATTAAAGAGGGCACGTTCTGCGTGGAGCACTGGGTGTTATGCACAAACAATGAATCATGGAACACTACATCAAAAACTATTGATGTAATGTATGGTGATTAACAATAAAAAAATTTAAAAAAAGAAGATTTCAAAAGCATGTATATGTTTATGCATTCCCATAAGCCATCCCCCTGGACAAACTGACAGCATGAGAGTGAACTGTAGGAATGAGGTGTTCCGACTCACCCACAGCTGCTGTTGTAGCTCAGCAGGAAAATACATCTAAGACCAACTCAACAAGCAGCTCATTTGAGTGGGAGTGTTTAACATTACAATATTCTGCAGTCTCCAGACTCAGGAGTTTCTATGTCTACGCCGAATTTAACATCTGTAGTGATTTACACAGAAGCAACTTCAACTCACTAACCCATGCATCTTTATCAAAATTAGATAATGAATTTTCTGCTGAATATTGGACTTGAAACCATAACACTTAGCTAGTTGCTTAAAGTTAATACATTTTTCTGTTGTGAAGAGGGCAGGAAATGAACTGACAGACCGTGAAAGGCTTAACTTCTGTGCATTTTAAGTGGAACGGTAGTCTCCGATTTCTTCATTTTTTAAAAAGCTTTTATTTATTTTAGAGAGAGAGAAAGAGTGCACAAGAGATGGGGGGGCAGGAAGGGGGAGGCAGAGGGAGAGGCAGGAGCAGACTCTGAGCTGGGCGCCTGACATCAGGCGGGGTAGGGGGTGGACAGGTCCTGGAATCATGACCCAAGTCAAAGGCAGACGCTTAACTGCCTAACTAACTGAACCACCCAGGGGTCCCTGATTTCTTCATTTAATTTAATCCCATATTCAGGATTCTCTTATGCTAGTTTCTTGAAAATCTTTAACAAAAAGACAAAAAAGGAAGTTCTATCTTGCTCTATTATCTGTTTTTGCATGAATATGTAAACTTTATGATTTCAATTCTGTCTTTAGTTAGCCTCATTGAAGGAAGAAAATCACTAGAATGAAATAAAATGAAGTAAAACAAAATAAAGCAATCATATGTCTTGACCATGACACTAAAATCTAAAGAGAATGGAGAATTTTAGAAAAACTGAGCCATACAAGACAAAACAGAGGTGAGAAAAGCTGACTAGTGGTCTTGTTAAAATGACTCAAATCCAGTAGGATATCAGAGGCTTGTGAGCTGTCTGTGGCACGTCACTCCTACATGTGTACATTGGGAGGGTACATCCCCTTCGTGTAACATCACGAGCACACACCTTTGCCCAGCTCTGCAAAACTGACCCTCTCAGAAATGGGGTTGAGCATGGCCTGAATTCATTTCTACAGCCCATGACAGCCCAAACTTCTCCTGAGCACACGCATTTCTGGAGTTCCTACAACATGAATGCCCTAATGCTGCCTTCTGCCTGCTACCTCTGTTTGCCTGGGCTACCTCTATTCTAGAAAATCTCTGCATGCAAAACAGAGAATTCAGAACCTTTCCCAAATTCCTCCAAAATCCACACATAAATAAATTTCATGATTTGACTGAAGATTCTGAGCGTATGTGTCCTGGGCAGAGGTAGCAGAAGCATTAACTGACAGCAGTTTCATTGGCTCCAACCCCACCCTCCCTGGCCTCTCTCAAATTTCTCCTCCCTCAAAGTTAAAGCTACTTTTTTCCAACTACATACATAAACTGCTCAGGGTTTCTTCTTTCTCTGGGAAGCAAAATACTCACTTCTCTCCAAACAAAATGCCTTGTTTAGGCAAAAGAGATGTATACAATTATATCTAAGGACATTTTCCCACCTCATGATATGTAAAAGATACAATATAAAAATCAATTTTACTGGTACCACACAGAAACCAAACAACTAGATTTTCAAAAAGAATAAAAAGACAAGAAATTACAAGTGTTGGCAAGGATGTGGAGTAAAAGGAACCCTTGTGTGCTGTTGGTGGGAATGTAAATTGGTGCAGCCACTTTGGAAAACTGTATTGAGATTCCTCAAAGAATTAAAAGCAGAATTACCATATGATCCAGTAATTCCACTACTGGGTATTTATTCAAAGGAAAACACTAATTCAAAAAGATGTATGCACCCCTATGTTTACTGCAACATTTTACAATAGCCAAGATACAGAAGTAACCCAAGTGTCCATAGATAAATGAATGGATAAAGAAGATGTGGGGTGTGTGTGTGTGTGTGTGTGTGTGTGTGTGTGTGTGTGTGTGTGTGTATAAGGAAAATTTACATATACATATAATTATAATATATATAATATATAATAATGGAATACATTATAATGGAATATTACTCAGCCATAAAAAAGAATGAAATCTTGCCATTTGTGACAACATGGATGGACCTAGAGGGTATTTTGCTACGTGAAATAAGTCAGGCAGAGAAAGACAAATATCAAATGATTTCACTTGTATGCAGAATATAAAAAACAAAACAAATAAACAAACAAGAAACTAAACAGCCTCTCAAATACAGAAGACAAACTGGTGATTGCCAGAAAGGAGATGGGGGGGGAGATGAGTGAAATAGGTGAAGGGGATTAAGAAGCACAAACCTCCAGTTTAAAACAAATAAATCACGGAGATGAAAAGTACAGCATAGGGAATATAATCAATAATGTCTAATGACTCTACTTATTGTAGTAAGCACCGAGTATGCATAGAATTATCAAATCACTATGTTGTACACCTGAAGCTAATATAAAATTATATGCCAACTATACTTCAATAATAATTTTTTTAAGAATGCCAAAAAAAAAAGAAGTCAATTTTACTGGCACTATGCAGAAACCAAACTGCTAGATTTTCTAGGAAAAAAAAAATCTTAATTCTTCATACATTCTTTTTAGTAAGTGAGATTTGTTAAATACAAAACTTTGTTTTCTTTTTACACATTCTAAGTCTTTTCACACATATCAATTCACAAACAGAATTTTGTTAGATCATGTTATCCATGTTCATAGTTATATGTGTTCAAAAGAGAGAGCTTGCTGTGGCCCAAAAGGCTTGAGCTGGTATCTGATCAATAAGTTCAGGTAAGTGTGAGGGAGAGTATTCCAGTTTGGGGGCCCTACTTATCCAAAAGTAGAGAATGTTGTCAAGACTGCTAATTGTTCAGATGGTAGTAATTATCTGAATTTGGCCGGATCTCACAATTTGTGTTGGTGCTTGTAGGTAATGAACTTCCATATATTAATGACACTCACATGGAGATTTATTCAGGATTCTCTTAGCTAGTTTCTTGAAAATCTTTAACAAAAAGACAAAAAAGGAAGTCCTATCTTGCTCTATTATCTGTTTTTGCATGAATATGTAAACTTTATGATTTCGATTGTCTTTAGTTAGCCTCATTGAAGGAAGAAAATCACTAGAATGAAATAAAATGAAATAAAACAAAATAAAGCAATCATATGTCTTGACCATGACACTAAAATCTAAAGAGAATGAAGAATTTTAAAAACTGAGCCATACAAGACATATATTTGGGTAGGTAAAACAACTATTTTTCAAGATTGTTATAATATCTGGTAGAAGAAGGTAGAACATCCTGCTTACATAGAATATAATTAAAATATTTTATTATTTTTAATATTTTTAAAAGCTTAAACAAGCCAAGCAGTCTGGTAATTACATGTATTTGATCTTACAAAATGGCTCTTTTTACTCCTGGAAATGCTCTTCTTTGGTTTGACTATAAGGTAACATAATATTGCTTTAATGTGTCAGAACTCATACAGTAAACTGAGTGTTTCCTCCTTCACCATCGACAACTTGAGAAGGGATATACTTAATTCAGGATGCAGCCTTTGCTTAAAGTATTATTTTATTAAAAATTAAAACAAAATTTCTGTTTATAGAATTGTAGGAAAACAATATAGAAAAACATAAAAAAGAAAGCAAAATTCAACCAATATTATAAAATGCAGAGATACCACTATTGGTATTTTAGCAAACAATTTTCCAGACACTTATTTATGCAAACATATATATATATATATATAAACAAAAAGTTTACAAAAAGGCCATCCTAATATATGCAGTCCCATGACCCTTTTTAACTCCACCACACACCACAAGCGTCATTCAAAATAAGTAGTTTCTAAAAGCACATAGTATTTATTTATTTAATTCCTGTTTGATGGATATTTCAGGGATTTTCCCCTGATTTTTCACTATTATGAACGACTCTGCAACAAGCTCAGTGCATTTTCAGAACATCATTCGAAATTCTCTTCTAATACATACACATCCTCAATTTAGGAAACTGCACTCCTCTGAGTGTATCTTTCCTTGGAAATATCCAAGCCTTTCAAAGCCAGTTCTAGTTAATAAGGGCAGCACTATTTCTGGCCACAACCAGCTATAACTGATGGAGGAAATTCCTTGGGGTTCCATCCATCATATGCTTCTTTGGAAACAGCACAATAAAGAGAAAGGGGCATAGACTTTGCACCAGGCAGAACCTATTTGTTTTGATCAGTAACTTTTTATTGAAACATATGTGACATATGCACAAAAAAGTGCACAAATTACAAATACACATCTTCATAGGTTTTCACAGAATACACTGTGCAACTAGAACTGGTATTTTCTTCTTTTAATACTGCTTTTCTATTCATTATGTAATCTTGGACAAATAATTTTTCTGAGCCTATGAAATGGACAGAAATACATGCCCTAAAGAGCACTGGGAAGACTAAAAGAAACAATGTAGGCAAAGCTTCTAATACACAGTATAAATGACAGTTTCCTCCCTACCTGGACCCACACTAGGGAGCACATCCTGGCCATATCCCAACCAGCTCATCCCCTCCTTCAACTCAATGCCACCAAAAGCCTGGAATGCCTTGTTCCCCTGGCTGCTTGAATTACAAGCCTTTCCATTGTAAATAATTTCTTAATAATGTTTGAGAGGAATACAATCACATCAAGGACCCTAATTTAGAACCACAAAGTATTAACTACTAAGAGATAAAGAGGGTCATCTCCGTTAAGAAAAGTAGTTGTTAAAATGATTCACAAGTTTAATTCTGCTACTTGCTAAGTTTTATTAAAAACATAATGAAAGGCAAAGGCCCCCTGGATTTTCACCACAGCACCCACACAAGCCAGGTGCAGTCTTACTCAGCAGCTCAAAGGGTGTTATATCCTCGAGCATAAAATCCTATTTTTATTCAAAAAGCCCAAATCAAGGATTGTGAGTAGCACTGATTGAAATGGAATTTACTTTTTTGCCATTGCTGCCAAAGCTACTGAGGTGCCCAATGTGATATCCAAGGGTCCAAATGAAAGTCAGCAACTCCCAACACTTGCACAATTCTATCTAATCTGTCAGATATCAACCATCACTTAGGGACGGCTCTACAAAGACAAAATTTAGTGACACATTAAGCAGACTGTCAAATGCTAATAGTTACAAAAGCAAATAGCATAATTTTTAAAAACAAACAAACAAAAAAACAGCTACTATGATTTGAATCTTACTATGTGCCAGGCTCTTTACATGCATTTCCTTATTTTTCCTTCATGACAGCTCTTCATGGTAGCTTCATTATCCCTATTTTGCAGATGGAGAAAGTGAAGTTTAGTGAGATGATTTAACCTGCCCAAGATCACACAGCAAAGATGACTTGAGATTCAAGTGTAGATCAAAGAAGAGACCATTGAACAGTTCAGCCTGAGTCTGTTGGACTGCAGAGTGTTTGTTTCTAAAGACCAGATGGCCAGAAAAGTTGCCTTTGTCCATACCAGTGCTTCAAACAAAGCATTATGCTTTTCCCCTGATGTCTACAGCAATTTAAAAAACTAATCAATCCCTTTTGGGTGGGAGAACCACTTGATATTA
This sequence comes from Zalophus californianus, assembly GCF_009762305.2. NCBI lineage: Eukaryota > Metazoa > Chordata > Mammalia > Carnivora > Otariidae > Zalophus > Zalophus californianus. Next base: position 158,174,836 of record NC_045597.1, on the reverse strand, counting down.
TAAGGATAGGAAAAAATTATTTAGTCAAAAATCTTCCCTGAGGAAAAATTGTTACTAGAATTTTTCTATTTTGTTTTTAATTAGCAGGTCATTAATAATGGGGCAAATGACATGAAGACAAGGAAATGTTACTGAAGTGGTTGTTGTTGTCTGTAATTTTCTCCATTTCTTTGAATGCTTTTAATTTCAAAATTGAAACAGAGGCATCTTAGTGTAACTCCTATTCCATCAGAAGCCAAGAGGTGGTAGAAATTTCATATGGAAATTTGAATAATCCCTTTATCTCCAAAGCCAGTTATTTTCCTTTCTTACTTGGAACCCGCCCACCCCATTTGACTTCCAGCCACGAGCTTGGAGGTTGGTTGGAAAGCTGTTAATGAACAGAGGGCTGCCAGCATGTCAGGTTCCATTGTGTTTGTGTGACCGCTGATCAGAGTGATGAAACAGGGATTAGCTTCGTCCTTATCACTATAAATAAATGTGATTTTATGACAACACTGGAGCTTTCATCATTTATTAAAAAGGACAGGAAGAAATGTAAAAGTGGCTATACAATCCTTATTGAAAAAATAAGCTTGCTCCCTGAGATCAGCAGTTGGTTTTAATTTTATATTATTTAAGTTGTTGTGAATAAAAGGCTTTATTAATGTGCACATCAATCCGAGGAGAGCCATGCTTCACCTCATCATATTTTAAAGGATGTAACATAAATGGTTTTCTTCAGCCAAACCAAATTCACTCAGAAATGAAGAGAGACCATAGAAAATAAAAGGTTTGGGAAACTATAAAATACTGATGCATTTAATATTTAATTAAATCAATTATTCAATTAATTGGAGATTATCTGGAATTTAGATATAATGTGATACTCCAAGGACATCTGAAATCCCTTCCCTCCTCTCTCTGTCTCTCTGTCTCTCTGTCCCTCTGTATCTCTCTCTCTCTCTCTCTCTCTCTCTCTCTCACACACACACACACACACACACATTTCAACCAGTAGTCCTTGAGGTTTGTGCATATTATGAGTTTAAGAGTTTAAATCAATTGGTTTGTGCATTTTTCAGCCCCAAGTTCCTACAAAACAGGAAACATTATATTTGCAGTAGGCAGGTCAGAGTACTAGCTGTTTCTTCCCAGAACCTTCGACCTGCGCAACGTGACTGAAAAGTATCTGGGAAGAGAGTTTGGGAAAGGCTTCCTGTTTGTCTTCATTTATTAGACTCTTCTCTTTCCCAATGCACATATAAAACACATCATGAATGCTACATAATGTGCTCTTTCTGATTTGCTGGAATGATTTTCTGTTTGTTTTTTTATCTGAGGTCATTTCTTAATATATCTAGACATTGTTCCTGAAGATGCGAACTCAATTCTCTCCCTCAGAGATCATTTTCCATAATGCCCTAGCACACTGAGGAAGTGGATTCCAGCCTGCTGCAGCAATGTTGACTGTCCCCACTATGAACTATCTTAACCCATGGGGAAATCACAACTCAAAGTATCTGCTGTTTAGATTATCAAGTTTGGACCTAAAAGCTGGTCCCAAAAACATCTCCTGATTTCTGCAGGCCATTTGGAAGTCAATTTTTATCTCCTCCCACGGCACTCCTCTTGCAAATGCTGCACTGGCAAGAGGAACAGCCTGCTCATCTCAGGTCCCTTTGGGGAAGAGCTGCTGCCCTACTAGCAAAGGATGGGTTCTGAACAGCCAACCTCCTGTTCTACTCCCTGAAAAGGTTACGGTGGTAGGGCTGGAGTCATGATGTTGCAGAGATATAATCCAGGCTCAGCAAGGCGCCCAGGGCATTCCCTTCTGGGCCACACACTACTCTCTTCTCCTCCCTCTGAACTTCTCACCCTTTCCCAAGAGAGAAAGACAAGTTCATGAATCCTCCTGCAGCTGCAGCACACTTAAGTATGAAAGGCAGAGTGCAGAGACAGTGACATCATGAAGTTTCTTCTCTGACGTGCTCTACACCAAACCCACAGCTTCTACCCACAAGGAGCTCCCTCTCCAATGGCCTATCTCCATCAGTGGCAGTCACCATTACCTGAACTGCCTAATTTCTCCTGATCCTCTTTTACCCAATCGGTCACTGCTTTGTCCTTCCTCCTTTGGCACACCTCCCCTTCTCTTCTATTCCTATCACAACCAGCCGAAGCTCCCCTAAGTTCACAGATTACTGCAATTGGCTATATCAATAAGGGTCCAACTATGAAGAAAACAGAAACCATTCCAAGTGTTAAAAAAGAGGGAATTAGGGGCATCTGGGTGGCTCAGTTGGTTAAGCGTCTGCCTTCGGCTCAGGTCATGATCTCAGTGTCCTGGGATCGAGCCTGGATTTGGATTTGGGCTCCCTGCTCAGTGGGGAGCCTGCTTGTCCCTCTCCCTCTGCCTGCCACTCCTCCTGCTCATGTGCGTGTCCACGCACTCACATTCTCTCTCTCAAATAAATAATCTTCAAAAAAAAAGAGAGAGAGAGAGAATTAAATACAGAGAATTGGACACACAAGTGCTGGAAGAGCTGAGAAGTCGAGAGTGAACGATGAGGCGACCCAGAGAGAGATCCGCAACACTCCTGGCTGGAGGGACAAAAGCAGTAAGTGGTGTTCCTAGTACCAAGGGCCTAAGTCATAGAAGAAGCTGGAAACACAGTGGGCCTGTCTTGTAGAAGCTGAGGCCACGAAGCAAACACAACTGCAGCACTCTGATCTCCCACCAGTGCCTCCCCCGACTGGAATCAGAGTTGGGAAGTCAGCCTGCTGGGATTGAACCCTCTGCCACGGTGGGAGACAAGGAATAACTCTGATAGCAAAAAGGCCAAGACCAGCTCATGAGCTAAATACACTCTGTTTAGTTCTCACAATGGATAACATACTCTTCATTTTCCATACTAGGAAATTGTCTCATGAGGATAAGTATCACACCAAGGGTAAAATGGTGCAGCCAAGTTCTGAGCCTTGATCTCTCCAACTCGAAACTCCTTCTTCTTCCCCACCCTTTGCTGCCTTCTCTTGCTGGCTGTTCTTCCACTATCACATTTATATCATAATGGAATATAGTATTTAATTATTTCTAAATAATAAATAGACACTACAACTGTAATCTCTAGGTACCCATCTTCCCCCAAGCTAGGAATGAAGAGTGAGGTACCACATCTTACTGAGAGGCCCCCAACACCTTAGGTCATTTGTGCACTTGTCAGTCCCTTGTCCCCTGCCAGGCCAAGGCCCAGAATGTGAGGGATTGATTAGCAGTGCCTGGCTTTCCTGGAATAAGTGAACGCTTCCAGGGTGGGATTTCAGGAGACACAAGAAAGGCCCCATATTGCAAAATAATACTCCAACTTTTCATTCATTTGTTTATTTAAAAATGTTTATCAAATGCAGAAATATACACATTCAATGATATCCAATAAGAGAGGGTTAATCAGAATCTGGGTGTATATACATCTTTTTTAAATGTTCATCGAAAGGAAAGATAACTTATAAGAGCCTGGGGAACCTATACTGGTTGGTGCTAAAATTTCACTTCCAAAGTTTAGATCAGTTAGTGTAAAGCAGTAGCTTTTCAATTTTTCTTTTCAACCTAATAGACATAATTCAAGGCAGAGTGAATTACCTCTGGGGTTTGCACACTCTCAGAAACCACCAAAGTCCCACTTTAAGACAAATTTTACTTTAAAAACTGCATGAATGTTATATTCTATTATACTCTACCATAATTTCATGTGCATTTTAATATAGAAATGAGATTTTCCCCAAAAAAAGTTCTAGTAGAAGCAACTTCCCAGGACACTATGTCATGGTAACATACTAAAATTTGGGAAGCTTGGGCATAAAATTTTGCATCCCTGCTAAAATGTAAATAACGCTGAAGGACTGTCTTTTTTAGCTATTACCACATTTTATTGTTGTTGTTTGTTTGTTTGTTTTTAATTTGTCTTGATATGAATGCAGTTGGGAGTCTTGCTTAAGGACAGGTTTTGACAGTGAAGAAAGAAGAGATGTTGAGACCCTCAGTTTAACTATGGAACTGAGGAGAAGCTATCATTAACAAATGGAAAAGGTACAAAAAAAGAGGGATGAGGACCCCAAAACAAACCTTACCACTTCACTCTTGTGGAAAGTCTGGAGCAGAATTGTCATGGAGTGAAAAAGACAATTCTCCCTCTCCAAAACTCACAGATCACACCCATGAACACTAGGAGACTCCGAAGCTGTCTTAAAACATAAACAAGAATATGAAGTTTTGAGTAGAAAATTCAGTATTTCTATTTTTTTCTAATAATATAAGAAAATAGTGACATCCATAAAGCATAGATTCATGTTTTCATAACCATTAAAAATACAGAACTATAAGATGTTAACATCAGGGAAGGCTGGGTAAAGGGTATACAGCAACTATCTATACTATCTTTGCAACTTTTCTATTAATCTAAAATTGCAAAAAAACTGGGCACCTGGGTGGCTCAGTCAGTTAAGCATCCGCCTTCAGCCCAAGTCATGATTCCCGGGTCCTGGGATCATTTCCTGCTCAGGGCTCCCTGCTCAGTGGGGGGTCTCTTCTCCCTCTCCCTCTGCCACTCCCCTCTGCTCCTGCTCTCTCTCTCATGCTCTCGCTCTCTCCCTCAAACAATTAAATTAAATTAATAATAGAAAACAATAAAATAAAATGTGAAAAACACAAAATAAAATTTAAAAATTGTTGCAAAATAAAATTTTTTATTTTAAAAAATCGGCTGTATGTTTAAGGTCTCCATATTATATATGGAATGTTTTTCCATCGATGTGAAGATCCCTCTGTTTTTTCGTCTTGTTACCCGTTTCTCAGTGCCTTTCCCAATCACTTTGTTCTCCTCACAGCTTTCTTATCATCCCTGATCCTTCAATTTGATTTCATTTTGTGTTCAAGCCAGAAAAATCTAGCAATTTGAACTTGAAAGAGATAGAACTCATTCTGCTTAATCTCTACTCTCTACATTGTGGTTGTATCATGTTAAAACTTTCCCTTCAACTAATTATATTGCATAGAACTTTCAAATAAAACTATTTGAAGAAAGCCAATTTCAGAAAATCAAAAATAGCTCACAAAGGTGTTGACTGGGTAACAAATTGCATAATCTAGAATCATAGAAGCCTCTAAAGAGAGAGTTTCCAGATGTTGTTAGCATATGAAAGAAAATAAAGGAAGAATTAGGGAAGAAGAGACAAATGAGAGCAAAATGGTATAAGACAGACTCTCTAGGGGAAAAGCTAGAGAGAGGAATTTTTAGTTCCAGATCATTTTGTAGCAAACTGGGCAAGTGAATAATACTTGGTATATGGTAGTCTTAAATACCACCACTGAAGTCGAAGGAATACTATGAGACTTATATTTCTCCTCATGGCACACATCAGACAAAACAATCTTTTAAAATCCAGCTTTAAACTGAAAGAGTTCTATTAGGTGTTTTCTTCTCTTCTTTTTATCACTCTTAAGGTTCCCAAAATGATACCTTCACTAGATCTTAATTTTATACATTCAAATAGAGAACACCTTTCCTTTCCTTTCCTTTCCTTTCCTTTCCTTTCCTTTCCTTTCCTTTCCTTTCCTTTCCTTTTCTTTTTTCTTTCCCCCTTGGCTCCCCACAACCCACCACCAGGGATGCAGGAGGGATAAAAGGTCTTTAATATTAGTCATGTTATTGGAACTGAAAAGAGTTACTTTTTCTTTTTTTGGTAAAGTCTATTTCCCTAAGTCTCAGATCTCATCTACCATTGTGTACATACAATAACAACTATGAAGAAAAAAGAAGGAAAACAAAGAGGCATTGGCAGACAGAGGCCCCAAATATTAAGCGGAAGTAATTCCCATGGCTCAAGCAGGCCAGTGTGAGCCAGAACCTTTTCCACATCAGACTGAACACGACAGGAGGCCAACTTGCGAGTCACAAACCTCAGTCCTCACCCTCCCTAACCAGCCCAGCCAGCAAAGCCCAGGCTCATCCAGGCTTCCATACAAGCTCTTCCAGGATACAGTGACACGTGGGTGACAGATGTGCCCATCAACTCTTCCTGCTTAATGGTCTTTAGTTACAAAAAGACAGCTTCCTTGGCATCCTCTTACTCTCCTCTCTGTAGAATCTTTCAGGCTCCCAATCCCTCATTACTGACACAGGCATGCCCAGTTTCATTGTTCAGGGGAAGGCGCCATCTATTAATATTTTTGCAGTCAGGGACGGTGTGACCACCACATAGTAGTAAACTGGAGGTGCCAAGTTTCACTCAAAAGGCGTGAAAGATGCTGTGATTTACAGCGGTCCTAATGAGCGGGGCATTTCAGGACCTGTAAGCACCTGCTGCTTCTGTAGCCTTAGCCAACTCCACCGCCATGCCCTCGGGTATTGGATAGCACCCCTCCCTGTTAGGAGAATTTATGGTTAAACTACACTGAAGAGCTTGCTCTGCCATCTACCTTCATTTAAAAAGGCGCCTGGGTGGCTCAGTTGGTTGAGCTATTGCCTTCGGCTCAGGTCATGATCCTGGAGTCCCGGGATCAGGTCCTGCATCGGGCTCCCTGCTCGGCAGGGAGTCTGCTTCTCCCTCTTCCCTCTCGTGCTCTCTATCTCTCATTCTTTCTCTCTCAAATAAATAAATAAAATCTTTTTTAAAAACAAGGCAATACTCATCAGGGAAGTCCATCTGAGAAAATGAGAGAAAGGGTCCCATCTTTGCTTTGTTTTCTTTGTCCCTGTGACTTCTCTCAAAAGGAGAGAGATTCCCAACTAGGTGTACAGTGAAATAAAATCAGGAAGTAATTTTATGTATTTACTATTTATACCCTATATTCTTCCATAAAAGGTTTAGAGCAGAGGACCAGGAGCTACAGGTGCTGCCTGTTAAGAATGAGGATTTATGCTGTTGTATTTTAGTCTATTGGATGTTCCTCATCTCTAGGAATGTGATTTGCCATCAATCACAGACAAAACAATGCCAGTGATTCCCAAACCAGGTAGACCTGCTCGCACCACCTGACCTCTCTTACTCTACTTGTTCTACTCTCTTGCTGCTTCTGAGCATTAAACACTCACCCCATATTGCAGTGGAATCACAGAAACCAGGCTGAGCAAAATGGCACCTTAGCTCCTGATGATCTGCCACACACCTACCCCCACATTTTCCCACCCTTCTTGCTAATCAACTAATCTACTAACTCTAGGCATAAACCATTCACTCCATCTAAGCTCTTCTTCCACACAAACCATGCTCATTCAAATCCCAGAGTTACCACCCTGTTTCTCTGTCAAACCAAATTCATACTTCTCTCCAAAACTGATATCAATTCCAATATTTTCCACCACATTTTTCCTAGCTTGTCAGTCTATCACCTTGATCTCTTCTTTCCTTTGATTTCTATGGCATTTTATAGATGGTACAGTGTGACAAAATGGTTCTACTATAAAAGGTTCTCAACCTGCCAACATTCACATGGAAGAGTTATGCAATGTGAGTGGGTATCTTACTCTCCGATTTTAACCTCTATAACAGCCATTTCAATATAGAACACAAACACTTCACTGTTTAAAGCTGCTTTGTTATGATGCAAGAGAGTCAAGGTACAAAACTAAAAGTAAATGAAACAAATTAGAAATTAGAAATATATCATCTTGTGTTGCTCATGCATGCATGTAAGTTCACACCAATTATAATTGTTTCTGGTGCCCCAATTTATGTTTATTTGTGGGCCGGGTTATTTCTCTCAGCTCCATTTATTCCTTGAAGATACAAATCTGCTATGTTTTGATCCCTAGATCCTTACTAAAACTATATTCTGCCCCTTGTGAGGGCATCCCTAAACACTGATCATAGAACTATTCTGAAGTAACTACCTCTTTCCTAGTCCATATTGAAGAAAGCCTAGTACATCATCCTTCCAGACCCTGCAATTTCTAGAAAAGCCACAGACCCCTTTAGAAATCTGACTAAACTACATTCAACCATATAACTGTGTGGCAAAGTTAGTGCTCCCATTTCTAAGCCATAAAGTCAAAAAATACTCTGATATATTATCATGCTCACATTGTAATTTTGAGAACTCTGGCTCTGACCAGATTGAAATGACTTTAATTCACATATATTTAGGATATAGAATGGAGGAAGGGTTTTTCTGCTACTATCACATGATTTAGTCCTTGATTATAAAGTGTCATGTTTTTCTCTGGTTATTTCTTACGTGTCTTGTCTGAAAAGTTCTCCAAGGCAGAGAATAGGGTTTTTTACTTCTTTTCTAATTTCCCTTAGCATCTTGGTAATCTGGTCCATGTCGACATGTAAACAAGAGTACGCTATCAGGTATGAAGAATACTGGAAGGGAAAAGTTGGACTTAAACTAGGAGTTGACAAACTTTTTCAGTAAAAAACTAGAAAGTCAATATTTTAAGCTTTGTGGTCCATATAGCTTCTGTTGAAACTACTTAACTCTGCCATTGCAGTGTAAATAATACATAAACAAATGGATGTGGCTGTGTTCCAATAAAACTTTATTTACAAAAACAGGTGGCAGGCTGGAGTAGGCCTGCAGGCCATAGTTTGCTGACCTCAAACCTAAACTATGACAACATCAAAAGAAACAAATGGTATACTAACACTCCATCAGTCACCACTGTAATTCAAATTCAACACAAGAAGTTTTTGACTGATCACTAAATTGAAATTAAAAATGGTAAGACATATACACCTCAGTGAAGATCTCTGGGAAATTAAGTGGTACATTTGTGCCCTGGTAGGGCTCACTTCCAAGATTTTTGTGCCCCCTTGTATCCCACCTCATTCCTGAGTATTTTATTAACAGAGATAATAACAGCTAAACTCAAATAGGTGATTATGTACTATTATTAACATCTTTCAATTGTTTTTATGTTTCATCTGATTCCAAGGAAATAGATTCCTATGTAAATGTCTATTTATTAAAGAGCAACATTTGAGTCTTTGGTTGACCAAAGATGTCTGGTAATTAAAATTCATTACTCCAAAATGCATACCCATATCCCTTCTCCCCTACTTTTGGTTACTTCTCAAGTGCTTATATTAAATATAAATTCATGCAAAATAATTATTCCTTTTAATTGTCCATTTCAAAATGAAAATTCTATAAAGCAAGATGAACTGACACACCAAATATTTCCACAGTTAAAGTAACAGTAAAAATATCCTATGTAGTAAAAATTAAGATAGTATATCCAAATTATAAACAGTTTAACTTCCTGTCTAAAAGAAGGTGGTGTAGTATGTTTCATATTATCTACATTCCTATGATTTATAATCCTCATAAAACTATAATATTAAATAAAACTGAATACCCACTGGAAGATTAAGGCAAATCTGACTTGAATAAGTCAGTTAATTCACTCAAATGAACATTTGATTTCCACTGGAAAACATAATACAAAAACTACATAATGTTAAAAGGAAAATAACCTGACAACATAAAAAGACTTATCACCCAAAATTAATTCACCTATTTTGAGCTGTAAGTAAATTGTTATAATCAAGGTATAAAACTAAGATTTTTTTGATACTTAGTGTTAATCCTGAAAAGGATATAGTATAAAACATAATAGGGTTAAATCATTATCTTCTAAAGATTAGGGGCAATGAAGACTTTACTCACTGCAACCACATTTTTCTGAGTAGAAAATTAGTGGAGGTCACAAATTAGTCAGCTTCTCTATCTCCCCCAGAAATTATGCCTTCTGCTAACTCTTCTCTTGCATGCTACTTCCTTCTAACACCTTTTCTTGCTGACCTGACTTTTCAGAAAATGAAACTAAAATTAGAAGTTAATTGGCCTACTGGAGTAGGAAACAGAAGTATGTTTCATACAATCCCACTTTCAGGGGTGAGGAAAAAAAGTGTGCCTCCCACTACCGAAAAATAAGCTAATAGTGGTTGCCTCCAGGAAGTTGGAACAATTTTTACTTCCTTTTGCCTTTTCTCTATTTTTAAAATTTTCTACCATGATAATGCCCCACTTTTAAAAATGAGAAGAAAATAAGCATGTAAAGACCTACTATAGTCCTCACAATTTGTATCTATCACTTTGATCCCTTATGATTTATGTGCAGTTTCTATATAATAAAACTAATGCTAGAACACACATATATGAAAATCAATCCCAACATACAGAAGTGATCTGTTTATAAGTTAACAAAGCTCAAGTTTCACAGAATTCCTCCTGAGTTGAGAGCAAAGTTCTTTATATAGTTCCATTACAGTGTGGAAGTAACACCAGTTGGGAAATCATGCAACAAGCCATCTGCCATTTCATTAAAGCAGTATGCTTTTTTTAAGGACACTTAAAAATTGTGCTTCACAGAGATTACTAGGAGAAGCTGCTGTGAATGGAGGGCAGGTTTCAACAAACACTGTTGGAAATCCAGTGCTGAGCCCAGCAAGAATACAGTTGAATATGTGGATGGGTAAAATATTGCCAGAATTAGACCACAGATAGCTTTTTATTTCATATTTAGGAAGTCTCACTAAAGTGAGATAAAGCTCATAAGATTTGTGCCTACCCTATACTCAGCATAAATTGTATTTTTAAGTAAATATTACATGAGCATATTTTTTAACAAATGCCATACAATTTTGCTTAAGTCTTTTCTCAAAAAAAAAAAAAAAATAGAACAAGAATTAAATCTCTACTTGCAACAAGTCACAGGTGTTACAGGTGTTAACACATGTCCGAGTACGAACAGGCAATGCCTGGGCCGCACCATCTCAAGATCCTGCTCTAAGCCTTAGCTCTGCATTTACTCTTCTCAGGCTACCACCCCTCACTCTGCCCCTTTCCCCCAGATCTGCTCTCTGTCCTCTGGAGATCCTCTTCCGGTCACACTAGACTCCTCCCCCTCCTCCCTTCCCAGGAACACTGTTCTAGATTCCCTTGCCTTCACTACTCCCTCCACCTGATGCTGGGCCTCCTCCTGGGCTCCTGGTTCTCTGCTATGACCTTGCCTGAGGCAGACACAGACCCAAAATGATACAGCCTTGCCCCTGCCAGACTGTTGCCATCTCACTTAGGCTAGGCCTGTTGATCTTTGCGTAGATGCCTCTTTAACACACATCCTCATAATAGGTACTACAGAGTTAGCCCCTCCCAGGACCCCCCTCCACTTCTTCCCTCTACCAGCCCAGCTCCTAACACCTGACTTCACCTACCCTGTGGAGACAGACACACCCAAGTGTAATTGTTTGCACTTACTAGTTTCCACAGCTCCTTTGTTGTTCTTGCCTCCAACTCCAGAGGAGTGTGTGAATCTCCCTAAAATTAAAGTCTCTCTCTAGTATCAACTATGGCCTTTACCTTTACTGTGTGTTTGGATCTTCCCACTAACTTCTTCCCTCTTGGTTTTCAATCCCTTTAAAACCATCTTCTGCTAAGTCTACTACCCCTACAAGAATCAGCCCTTCTTCTCAATTCCCAAATCCTTCATGAATGATCTTTCTCTATCACCTTCAGCTTCTACTCCCTTCCCTCCACTTACTGCCTCATCCCCTTTACAGAACTGGGCAGCTGATACATGGCTCTCAAGTCTGTAGAAACCCCTCTCTTGGAAATCACTGGTGTCCTACTTTAACTAGATTCACCTCTCTCCTCAGACTTCATCTTCCTTGATATCCCTAGGGCACTGGATACTGATGACAACTTCATTCATCCCTGCACTATGCATTTACTGGTGTCCACTATGTACCCTCTGGTATGATGACACTGCACCCTGCTCAGTCTTCTAACCCTGTGTTATCTCCTCTCTCCATCTCCATGTTTATCCAGCTAAACTCTTTTCTTCCTCTCAACTCATAATTGGAGGCATCATTTGATGCTTTGGTCTCTGTCCATGTCCAAGGTCACAGGCACCCTACAGACTCACCTGAATTCAAATGCTATATTTCTAAATATTTATAGAACACTTCAACTTGGATGTTCCATCATTATCTAAAACTCAACATGCCTTACAAGAGAATTTATCTTTATCAACATTTGCCCATCCCTAAAGCTGTATAGCCATCCCACTTATCTTCCTGTTTCAAAACTTCAGAGTTATGTGGCTTCTTATCTCCTTCATTGAATCTGTACTGAATCTTTTTGCTTCTTCTCTGAGATGTCTGCCTCTCCTCTACCCACCCCCCGCCATAAGTCTTGTCCCAAACCTCTTTACCTCAGGCCTATAGTGCTATGATAACAACCTCAATTCTTACCCTCTTCCAATTTACCTTACACACTATTACAGATTAACCTTCTTAAAGTAATATTAAAACACTGCAAATAACTTTAAAACCCATGATTTAGAGTGTTTTACATAAACAGAGGTTGGTTTTTCTCACATAACAGGAAGTCCAGAAGTAGAGCTGTTGATAAGGGTATAGCAGTTCAGCGGTGTCAGAGACAACACCTCAGCCTTTTCCTCATGGTACCAAGAGTTGCTGCATGACTCTGGGCTCTGCATCTTCATTCAAGGGCAGGAGGAGGGAAAAAGAGAGTTCCAACCTTTTATCAAGAGAGCAAAAACATTTCCAGAAATACCATCAGCATTCTTCAGCTCGGCCAGAATGAGGTCACAGAACTGTCCTATCTGCAAAGGAGCCTGGGAAAGTAGGCAATAGAGTTGTCCTGAGTGGATTAGACCAATCATCATTCTTTGCTTGGGAGTAGACATAAAATTCAGGGTCACTTATCAAGAAAGAAGGGGAGACACCCAATTTTATTTTTTTATTCCTCCTGCACACTAATGTAGCTCTCTGGTCAGCCGGGTCTTTTCTCTCATTGTCCCAAACATATGCCATGTTCACCTCTACCTTTTGACCTCTGATCTCTTTACCTGGAACATCTTTCCTTCACTTCTACTTGCCAAATCCCGTTCATCATTTGTGGCTCTGCTCATATCCCATCTATTCCATGACACATTGCAGTCCACAATGATTTCTTCCTTGAATGAACACTTTTATTCAATTCATTCATTCATCTATATTCATTTTTTACTTACATGTGGTTCCTATAGAGAGCACTACACAGTTGAACATTTAATTGTTCTTTGTTTTCTGGCTTGGTTTCATTTCTCTACAAATACTATAACCTACATGAAGATACGAACTGTGCCTCAGATTTCTTTTGTATGCTCCAGTTCCTTGCAGAGTGCTGAAAATGTATGTGCTTAGTAAATTACTCAGTGACTAAAAAAAAACTATAATTGCTTAGAAAGAACAATGCATGAATTACTTAATGTTAAAAAAAACACTTTCATTGGTGGTTGGCACTTTGAAAACAGTATATTATCTACTTATTTCAGTCAAAATACACTCCACAAGACAAGAAAATAACAATGATTATATTTGCACTTCAGTAGCAAAATATAATCCATTTCCTCTGAGAAAACTAAAAAGACCAGCACAGCTAAGTAAAATTCAAAATTGTCAAGTAGAGAAGCAGTCCGCAGACATTTCAAATCTGATGGTTAGTCTTCTAAGCCATCCCCTGCAATGTTAGGCAGAAAAAAGTCAAGTGATTTATTTTAGAGAGATGCTGATCTGTATGGGGATTAAAAGATCTCCACCTAACACTGCAGCCAGCCACAGAGCAGCTCTGGGAGTGTACTAAGAAGATTTCAAACCAGGCACAACTTATGCAAGGGACACAAATCCCCCAACTCCCTACCGACTGGGTTTTTAAATAGTCCTTATAATTTGCTTGTTGCCCTCTCCTTATCCTGTTTACCGAGTAGATCACCTACAGTGTTCTCTCCAAATAGAAAACCAGCAGCTTCACCATGAGTTTCACTCATCATGGAGACTGCAGAATAGAAAGATGTGCAACATTTGCCTCATTCCTCTTGGCCTGAATGAGGACATCCTTTCAGAAGCTGGGAAAAGAAAGCAATTCATAGGAAGGCTCATAAACCTCCTCGGGTCCTCGCCAGAAAGTGAAATTCCACCCCTCCCCCCCGCCCCGCCTCACACTTCCAGGCAGCAAGCAGTAGTCTGGACGTTTCTCTCCGTTTCCCCTCTGTCTCCAACAGGCCAAGGAAGACCCAGTCATAGACTTAGGAGCAAAGCTGAAAAGAGGCTTCCCTTCCCTACCTTCATTGCTCTCAACACCATGTGAAAGTATTACAATGGTTGCATTCTCAAAGAGAGCAAAAGCTGCATATACTACTTCCTGTGAAATAATAACTGAAAAAGACTACTGTGCTGATTGTCCAAAACATGAAGCCCAAAAGCCAGTTTTTCAAACAAGTGAATGCTCACTCAATAAAAATCCTATCCCGTTTTGCCTATATTTTCCCCAACATTCCTCAACTAGTCCTCTAGGCTGGTAACATCAGCATGTTCTGTGACTTCTATTGCAAGGTAAGATTCAAAAAAAAAAAAAAAAAAAAAATACACCTAAAAGAAATATTAGTCTTGGAGCACTCTTTAGGATACAAAGTCTATTCCTCTCCCTAACTCCAATCTCAGTGTCACTCCTATGTTTTTTATGTAGATCAAGAGATATGTTTGCCCATTCTAGCAAACAACCTGCATTCTCCATTTCCATTATAAGTTTATAGAGTACTTACTATACATTTTCTAGGAAGTAGCAACTGAAAAAAGAATATTGAGCAAATTTTCAGAAAATTCTCTCATTTATCTTAGTATCTCTAGGTTTTAGCAGTTATTTGACTCGTAAATGCTTACTGAATGAGTGAATAAGTGAGGTGATTTAACACTTAAAATGTCTACCTTCCTAACATAATAAAAGCTCCTCAAGTTTCTGAAAGTACTATTGTGATCCTATAAATTGACCCCAAAGAAGGGGGGAAAAAAAATCAAGTAACCATGACAAAATGATCAGAAACATGAAAACCCCCCAAGAAGGAGGTTCAAGAGTTCAATTACAAAAGCACAAAAATAGAAGTCATCTCTCCTTCGTGGGACTTACAAAATAAAGAAAACAGTAGATGGAGGTAGATGGAGGAATAAGAAAAGATTCAACAGGTATAATAATAAACAAATCCGGAGAAGTCATTATGTATCAATTCCACTAAGGGTTTAATATATCACTAACTACAAGATTTCAACATAACATCAAAAAGGTTCCGAAAATGTCCATAGGCATTGATAGCAAATAATCCACCTTGCTTAGCATAAAGTATGGGCAGGTAGATCACTAGAGTTTAGCACAACTTTTCCATGTTGAATCTAAAACAACTACTACTCTTCTTCAGAGTGAAAAGCTGTGGTTCCACACCTCTATTCGGCCCCTCTACATCCTGACATGGTTACCTCCTAAAAAAATGTACACGAAATGTAACATAATGAAGCACACAGGGGTTTTTTGTTTTTTGGTTTTGGTTTTTGTTTTTTTTGAAGCATTAATTCAATTACCACCCTAATATAAGGGCTTTTAATGTTTCAAAAAAGCAATATTACACTGGGTGGAAATATCCCTTTCATATTCAAATACCAGCTTAACAGGTAGTTTGACAAATTACTATCTTATGGTTCTGTGTGTGGTGTTTGTAAAAAAAAAAAAAAGTACAATAAAAAATTGAGTGAATACCAAATGTGTCTGAATCCCCCCCCTTTTTGTACTTTAATGAAAGAATCAGGCAACATTTTCTTTTTTTTTCCCCCATTTCATCTTTGCTTCACTGGTTTTTTAACTACAGATCTTTATACAAATGCAGTCCTAATTAAACCTGAAAAATTATTGTTGTGTTATGCTTTTCAAAAGAAAAAACTGCTCCACAATAGAATAATTGGTTTGTTTACATAGCACATATGAGTACAGATCGTAAAAATTCTTAGATAGCAACATAACCTTAACCTTAAATTATAGGCTGCCATGGGACAAAGCCTAAGAGAATCCAGATAGAAATCAAATGTCATTTACTGCACATTCTTTCAAGAACTTTTACTATAAAATCATACTGGAATAAATAAAACAAATAAATAAAATTTGTTCCCAGGCACAAAACCAAAAGCCAGAAGACAGAACTCAAAAGGATGCATATGTGTATATGTATGGATAATTCCCAGAGAGAAATTAAAATTTTAACCCTCATTTTTAAACAGCATTATGGGTACTAAGCAATCCCATGGATTTAAAATACGGCCAAAACAAAAACAAAAACAAAAAACAAAGACAGCAAGTAAAGAGTGGCCAAAGTTCTAAAGACAACTGAGCCTGGCTTGAGAGACATGGACAAAATCTGTGTTAAATATTTAAAAACATACCACAGAGTATATACACACTTTTTTAAAAAAATATTTTTACTCATTTATTTGACAGAGAGAGAAAGAGCACAAGCAGGAGGAGGGGCAGAGGGGGAGGAAGAAGTAGTCTCCCCACCCAGGAAGCTCAATGGGGGGGAGGGGGGCCCCATGCCAGGCTCCATCCTAGGACCTTGGGATCATGACCCGAGCCAAAGGCAGACGCTTAACCAACTGAGTCACCCAGGCGCCCCTATATATATATATATATGTATATACTTTCTTTGTGAAGTTTCCTCTTCAGTTCTCTCTTGCTAGAACACAGCCTTTTTATCTGACAACTAGAGGGCCTGTAATTAGCCACTTAGTCAAAAAAATTCATTAAAAGCAGGAAATAATAAAAATCAGTATATATGTACCTTAGATATTTAAGTGTAAGACTTTGAGTATGTTTCCACTAATTTGGGTTCTCCCCTTAATCTTTTTGAATAATGATACATTTCAATGTCTTTAAAATGCATCAGTAACTCAATAGATACTGGCAAAGCAATCTAAAAAATCCTTTTTTTATTATTTTCCCCAAATCTGATAGTTGCCCTCCTTTCATGTAATTTAACAACACTTTCAGCAATTCCCCCTTACTGTGTCTTTCTGAAGTATTCAGTTTATTTTTCAAAGAAACAATAACTCTGTATTTACACTCACAAGTCACAGGATTATGTAATATTTAATTAAGTTATGTAATTGTAATTACAAGTACAAATGGAATAAACAGGTTTTGGAAAAAACTCAATTGACTCTTTGTAAGCATACAACTCCAGTGATGGGAGAGCATGTTAGAGAGGAAACTGTTAATCTCAAGTTTTAGGAAGGGAATGTCAGTTGAGTGGATGTTGGTTAAGAAAGTTTCTTCTATAATCTCTAGAGCAGTGTCTTCTAAAGTATGTCCCAAGGAAAACTAATTTCAGGGGAGCAGTGAACAAAAGGACTCTTGTCAACTAAGTTTGTCAACTAAGTCTTTCCAACTAAGTTTGGGAAATGCAGGGTCAAAGCTAAGCAGGTTCTTTTATTGCAGCATATCAACCTCTGAATAGTTATTGTGCATTTTTAAATTCCAAGATGGTGCCTCAGAATGTAAGTTTTTCCCAATGCATGTGATCAATTTGACCAAGGACTTTGTTTTCATCAAGAACCTCTTGGGGCTAGGATTCCTAGGTACATCCTGGTGCTTAGACCATTTCCTTCTCCCCCAGTTTTTTATAACTTGGGTAATTTATTTTTAAAACTTCAGCATGGGCACTGTGATATTGTGTGCATGCTAGTTAGTTCAAGTTTTTACTCTGCAGTAGTAGGTTGCCCTAAGCAAGATTCTACATTCAGCTCATATCTAAATGGAAAGGCAACACTCCAGAAGCAACTACTGTAAGAACTTCTATTATCCATGTTTTTATTACAGTATAAGTACTTCTATTATCTATATTAACAACTAAGACTTTGATCATCAGTATAATGAATGTTAGCAATATATTTTATTTGGTGAAACTAATGGCTTATTAATTTTTAGAATCTAGAAATGGACTCTCATAAATAAAATTAAAGATAGTTAAGAATAGTGGAGTAGCAAAAATATTTTAGAGACACTCTCTACTCTAGTGTGAACAGAATATAAGGACCCAGGGAGGTTCTGCCCAGGTGGATGGACCTGAGGCTTGATCTCTAAATGGCCCCATATCCACTTATTGGCTTAAAAAGATTTGAGGTTGCCCAATATTTGTGATAAGGGTAACAGGATTCAGCTTCTGAATCTCGCCTAGCTGCGTGAAGTGAGCTTTATGCAAAGTAGTGGAACTAGGACTTTCTAACAAGTCATAAAACAAGCCCTATACACTGTTTTTTGCTTGCTTGCTAGTAAGTGTTTACTTAATAAATGTTTCTGTGTGTAGCAGTATTTAGTCTGAGACTTACTTTCATTATATATGGTAGCAAAGTTTGCAGTACTAGGTAATAACCTCAAATCTCTTCTGAATTAATGAACCAAGGGGAGAAAAAAACAAAAAGAAAAACAAAACAAAATTTTAAAAAACCCTAAAGGCTATACATGACCATCAGCTTAAGTCAATTCTCAACACCTTTCTCCAAGACCAAGGAAATCTATGCTATGATATAAGAGTAGGCCCAAAAAGTTTTATTTGCCCGCAACAGATTCCCTTTTAGCTGCTTTCCAGACAGATAGCCCTCTCTTACATTTCTGGATTTTTACCAGTGGTGTGTTTGAAACGCACCTGCATGTTGTCAGGGGAAGATGTTTCCAGGGAATTTCTCTAGCTCTCATCTTGACATGGATTGATATAATACGAGCTAAGTGTTTCCTTGGAAAGCCTAAAGAATGGGATAAGGTATTAATCAATAGTGGGAAAACAGGGTATTTCTGGTCTTAGATACTGGGACACATGGCAGGATAGGCAGAGGGAAGGCCAGCTTAAGAACAGATTTGACATAATTGTGCGCTGAACAGTGTGGGCTGAATAGGTGGGGAGGAGTCAGGAAGAGCATATCTAACATTATTAAAAGTGGGAAGAATCCATTGATGATTCTTACCTCAAATGAGTTACTATAGTAATTGACAAATGGTGATTTGCATCCAATCATTCCTTCTACATTTACTTGTTGGAATTCCATTGTAAAGAATAACTTTCCCTTCTCATTTATTTGTTTGCTTACGTGTGGACTCAAATTCTTATGTTATTCTGTTTACTATCATTTATTTTTATGTTCAGTGGGAGTTAGCCCTTCAAGCTGGCTCTGTGGCCTTTTGACATGCCTCCATCATTCTTTGCTCACTTCCTTACTTTCTGGTAAAACAAGCTGTTCCAGGCTTATCTTGTTCTTTTTTTGGTCCATTTTTATTGAAGAATGGTATTTGGAAAATAAGATTTAATACTAGTTGTGCCCATTGTTACTGAGTTATTATTGCCTCTTTATCCTCTTAGAGGACAGAGCTAGGAGGATGTGGATGGATGGATGGACATATTTATATAGATATAAAAACCAAGAGTTCATACTGTTACCCTTAATTCAATCCAACACCACATGGGTTCTCTCTAGACTTGTACCTTTCCATATTTGTAATTCCCTTTTCCAATAATGAGAACCCTGACCCTCATTATCCATAATATGCATTTATTCTTATAGTCTCAAAGTATCTCTCCACAAGACAGTTATTAATATAAGAGGAAAAGAATTGTACAGCACAGAGATATGACAGACACCCCATTAACTAACTGACCACAAATAATGTCACAAGTAGATATCATGTGCCCGAGAGGAGACATTAAAAAGAGCACATAATTTCTGTGATATTCCTGCCAAAAATATATAAATCTAATCATTAGGAAACATCAGACAAACCCAAAATAACTGGCCTGTACACTTCAAAAATGTCAAGGTCATGAAAAACAAAGAAATACTGAAGAACTTCTCCAAATTGAAAAAGGCTACAAAAAAGGAAAGCAAAACACAACTTGTGATCCTGACTGAATTCCTAGACCCCAAAATTGTTTTTGTTTTTGTTTTTTCCTTTTGCTGTGAAGGACATTAGTGGGACAATTGACAAATTTTGAATGAAGTCTATAGGTTAGATAGTAGTATTATTAATGTTAATTTTCTGATTCTGATCATTGTTATATAAAAGAATGTCTCTGGTTTTAGACATATACACTGCGGTGTAAAGGGACATTAAGTCTGTAACTTGCAAGCATTTTACAAAAGTATACACGCCCGCCCCCCCGCCCCCCGCCACACACACACACACACACACACACACACACACACACACACACGCACGCACAAGTGTTATTGGGGGAGTTGGAGCAGCAGGGGGCTCCTAGGTGATTCTAATATGTAGACAGAATCTAAAGAAGAGGGCTGGAACAGAATCATAGGAAATAGCCAGCATGAGGGGGTGGGGACTGGGACTCAGAGAAAGAAAGAAGTAGCAATACACCAAGTAAAAGGGGAATCAGCAAAGTTAAGAAGGAAAGTGTTAAACAGGAAAGACGGGTGATTTCTAGGGTTGCACAAAGGTAAGCAAGATGAGGCTGGTTAGAGTTCTAGGTTCTGCCAGTGTGGGCATGATGGTACGCACTCATTCAACCACAAGTATGTTGTGTGAGAAACGTGGGTGTGCAGGAGGGAAATACAGAAACACAGACGCTGTCCTCAAAGGGCTTACATTGTCATGGCTCCTACAAGAAAAGATTATCAGTAAAATACGTCTCATTTAAGAACACCTGCTACCTCTGAATCTCTATCCTCACAGTGCTCTCATATGGAGAGATCTCCAAGTTATCCAGGCCCTTCTGACTGGGTTCCCTCCAGTGAATGGGGGCAATTCTTCAGAAAATGTGGCTCTCCCTGCAGCAGGGAATGCAAGCCTTTGTGGGGAGAACTGGCAGCCACCAAAGTCACTACAGATGACTAGGTTTAATGAAGCTGCTAACGCTGCTCCCAGTAGTTTTATGTGCTAAGTGCACCCAATAGTCTTCAGTGTTTCTCCAGTTGCATTTTATCTCTAGGGTTCAGATGCTAGGTTTGTCTTCTTGCTAAAAGTATTCTTCAGTTCTCCATTAACAAGATTCAGATTTTACCCATTCTATGATAGAACACATTTTCAACTTGGTCCAGATGCTGAGAGGAATGATGACACTGCTCTTTGTGTGCTGCCTGATGATCCTATATCTATTTGATTTTGTAAAAATTTGGGCTAAGACTCCTTGAGCAGAAAACCTCAAGTCCCCGTTCTTAGCTTTTAAACAGATACACCAAAGAAAATTCCCAATTTCCTAGTAGAGCAATGTGGGTCAGAAGGAAGGGTTGAATAAACAGACATTTTACTTTGTTGTCCAGATAATCATAATTAAGATAATAAGTAATATTTTACATTTTACAAAGTTCTTTCAAGTATGTTCTTATTTGATCTCACAACCTTGTACTAACCTGAATAAATAAAATTTCAAATCAAAAGCCACTAAAAAAAAGTGATTTCCGTTTCTAGATTCCTTTATCTCCATAAAACAGTCTGTGTTAGCCAAGTCTAGCACACACTAGCCTAAACTCCCAAACCAAGAAATCTACCCATAAATTAGACTAGAAAATGTATAATCTAAAGAAAAGGATGTTAATCTACTAATAATGTGGTTCACCTCATGCTTAGCAAATTATTTTTTTAATGTAATGGCAAATTTATCTGTCTATTTGGTTTCTTATATACTCCTCTTGCCTTCATGAAAGCCAAAGGCAGACACAGTCCTACTTTATCTTTCTGGGGCAATCTCCTGTCACTGATGACACACAGAAGCTTTAATTAAAATGACAATTCACATAGGGATCAAGTTTGACTTTTTTTTTTAAATCTCATTTATTTTGAGCCTGCTTTAGAAATGTTAATGCCAGTGTGTTTGCCTAGTACAGCCGTATCTCAGAGAAAAACATCCAAATATTTAAAGGCTGGCTTCTTTTGGCTTTTGGTTTAAAAAAATGAAAGGAAAAAAAAAGCAACAGATAGGTTTTCACAGTCTGTTAGCACACAGATTTGTTCTTAGAAAATAATTAGTTTTTTGGAGACCTATGTGATAAAACTGTCATAGAGATCACAAAGAAATTTTAGTCATTAACTTTTCTTTTTTTTTCCAAGGAGGAGAATCAATATTTTGTCTCTCTAAATACACATGCAGAAATAAGCTTCACCTCCAACTGAATTTTATGGATTCATTTATATGCCCAAAGGATGAGAGATAAACCTACATCTATAGGTTCCATCCTTACATAACAATCCCAAATTATTTTTGATACAATAATTATCAGTTTCTGCCTGTCACCCAACATATTGAGAGACACAAGTTTAACAGTAACAAGTAAATATTCAGTCATTTGTGACACAAATATTTATTGAGGGCCCATGAAATGGAAAACAAACAAACAAAAAACCTTAAAGAGCTTCCAGTTCAGTGGGGGAAAATAAAACATGCATATGAATAACAATAATATAAACCAAAAGTGATGTATAAGAAGAGGTAATAAAAAATACTATTGAATGGTTAATCCTTATAGTTGATAAATATAAAACTTCCTCTTCCTTTAACATTGCTGATATTTCTAAAGTAGACATCATAATCAGAAAACAACCAATTATAATACTAAAAATGTTGTTTTAAACTAAATACCCATTTACTCAAAAGATTCTGATATTCTGCACCCCAGGAAATGAGCCAATCCTAAAATCACTATATTGATTCATCACGTTAAAAACAAATTATATTGTTTAAAAATTCAACAATGATGCAATCACAAAAAGTGGAAAATATATATTTAACATTACATTACTAAAGCAACTCAGGTATTATGTATGAACTTTTGTTCAATCATGTTTTAGGGTACCTTAATAAGGAACTGATACTCTACTTAAATTTGCTAATTTTGAACCTTTGAACAAAATGTAAAATGAAGCAAAAGAGGAAATCTTAGGCATTCCCATGTGCCCTATGAACACGGGAAGTCTATGTTCTCCATAACAACACTCACTAGTTCATGTACAGGTGCTTGCCATGCCTCCTGGGTCAAAGCAGAGAAAATGGAGTAGAAAATGCTTTGTTCAGAACTCTGCCTCTGCAGCGCGCTAACTGTATAAACGTGGCTAAGTTCCTGCACTAAACTCTCTAAGCTGCAGTAAGAGTAACAGTGCACTTACAGAACATTTAAGGAAGTTAACTACAGTAACAAATTAAGGCAGTTGCTATGTGTATCAGGCACAGAGTAAGTGTCCCATAAGTGAGAACTCCTACTATTACCATCATATTATTGCTAGTATGTTGCCTTTGTACACACACATTCAATAACCACATGGATCCCATACAAAAAGGGGAAGGCTATTAAAATCTCTGTTACCACCTTCTCTGGTCCCTTCTCAACTTCTTTCATCTTCCTTCCCCCAGTTTGAGGAAAGCCTTTTAGTTATGAGTAATTCTGTGATTCAAAACTTTGGAGGACAGCGTGAGATGACAGCACCATCAGCAGGCCGTGTTCGCCATTCCTTAGCTCAACAAAACCAAGAGAGAAAGGGACAGGCTGAAAGAGTGACCAGCCACTCCAGCATGGGCTTCAGAGGGCTTCCACCAGCCTCTACCTGGCAAAGGGTTTCATCTGGTGATGTCAAGTCTCCATCTGGTAATGCCAAGTGAAGCTACTGGCCCACATGGAATATCCCTAGATCATTTGTCCAAAATATTGCTTGTCCTGGTGCTCTGGCTGTTTCTCAAAGATACAGTAATAATACACAAAAATGCCTGCCACCAGAAGCGATTTAGACCTCAAACAGAATACAATTCTCATTCTCACTACAGGAAAAATATAATTTCTAATGATGCCATCTAGTAGAAAAGTTGTTATGTGTTTGTGAAAATCTTTAAATTATACTCTAAAACAATTTTCTGAACTTGGTAAGACAGACAAAAATCAATCTTTCTAGTGTTGGAGCTTTACAACTCTCACTCTCTAAATCATTCAGAACTACAAAAAGCTTAACTATGAAGTAAGCAATGGGATATGCCAGAAATAATGAAGTTGTGACAACCATCAGAAAGCCAGACAGGAAGAATCATATTCCTCCAGACTGAAAGTCTTCAGGAAGATGAGTTAGTCTTAGTCTCAGCATCAGAGAGTTAAACACCAGGTAAATTTCATGACCATGGTGTGAATACTGAGGTACAGCTAGTTACCCCTTCATTGCCATGCTGTAAATATACCAAGTTCAAAACTGTCATGCATTTATTTTTTCATTTATTTATTCAATTCATCTAAATCTAAGTGTACCCAATTTTGGAATGTTTGAAAATCACTGTATATTTGTTTGCGATCTCTTCTCTTAGAAGAGACTCAAAATGTATATTCTGTAAAAAGTAAAAGGAAGTTCCAGGATAGAACAATTTGTAGGACCAGGCCAGGTAGAAGCCACATTAGAAGCCCATCACTGCAATCAAAGAATATAATTCCATGAAATTTCAAATTTGCTTTTATAACAACTCTGAACATCAAACGCTAAGGAACTTGGTGAGAAAGCAGGCAATTAATGCCTTTCTCCCTGAATAGAAAAAGGTCAACAGTGATATGAGGTAGAGAATGTTTATGTATCAGAAAATGACTGTGACCCCTCTCTTCTAGTGTCACATGAAGGATAATTAGTTTTACTTTAGTCAGAGGGGAAAAAAAATAAGGAATTGGAAATACTCAGAGTGAGAAAAAGAAACTGTTTAAATGATAAAAATAATTTCTTCTTTCTGCCAAATTGAAACCAGGATAAATCCTCCTCTCTCAGGGTTTTGATTACAAGGCGTCTGAAGCATAGGAACCACCATCTGATGTGTATGCATTCATCTAAAATTCCACGTAGAAAAAGGAAGCCCAGTGGCAATCCCAATCCCATTCCTACTGAAATTATACATGGCCTGGAAAATTGTTCATGCTTAAAATAAAAAGTCCTAGTGAGGCTAGAAAAACTTCGCATGAGACACAGCAACTGATATTTTTAAGAAATTACTAAACTCTTTCCAGATACTACCCTTGGGGCACCTGGGTGACGTGAGATGACAGCTTGGTTAAGTTGGTTAAGCATCTGCCTTTGGCTCAGGTCATGATCCCTGGGTCCCGGGAGGGAGCCCCCTGTCAGGCTCCCTGCTCCGCAGGGAACCTGCTTCTCCCTCTCCCACTCCCCCTGCTTGTGTTCCCTCTCTCTGTGTCTCTCTCTGTCAAATAAATAAATAAAATCTTTAAAAAAAAAAAAAAGAACTGCCCTCAATCTCTGACAGGAACATCGCTAACACGTGAGGCTTTGTTTCATCCCCTGTAACACAGGAATGATAACTACTCTATTCACTTGATTGTCTCTCCCTCCATCTCACTCTCTAAATCATTCAGAACTACAAAAAGCTTAACTATGACATCCAAGTTTTCTAAAATGGGATCCATGAAAAAAACAGGCTCCATAAAGAAAAGAGTTGGTGAAAAGCAGCATTTTATATCTGTCTTGAGAAGCCACATATACATTAGTTATTAAAGGCCTTGAGAAACCTTGCCATAAAGAACTCTGTTCCCAGGTATATATTTGTTCTCAACACAACACTGTGGCAAATACTGTGTGAGTCCATGAAATCAACATACATGCCACTACCCACACAGTCACCTCCACCAAGTTCTCAGACACTACCCAGGGAAGTTTTTTAAAAAGACTCTAGGGGCACCTGGGTAGCTCAGTTGGCTAAGTCATCCGACTTTGATTTTGGCTCCGGTCATGATCTCAGGGTCATGGGATCAAGCCCCCCATCAGGCTCCACGCTGGGCAAGGAGCTTGCATAAGATTCTCCCTCTCCCTCTCCCTCTGCCCCCCCTCTTTCCCTCAAAAAAAGAAAAAAAAAAAAGACCAATGCTAGCCTTTTAAACAAAACCAAATAACAAATGACCTCATCACAAATTTGATAAACTCTATTTTCAATTTGAACAAAACTTTTGGTCCAACGGCTCCAGAACAAGTCACCTAAACAGGTTAATAAACACTATTTTAAAAATTCATAATCTAACATTTTTCTGATTTTCAGAAAAGAGAAGTCCTAAGTGATAATCATGAACCCCCAGACACTCTTTGTTCTGGATTCTTAACGCTTAACACAGGATCTTCCCAAACTATCCAGAGTAAGTCCTCTGTAGGGCGTTGTGTTTTGGTAACTAGCTGCACTGGGTGCAAAAGTCTGGGGCTCCAGTGTTTTCCTCAGGGTTCTGCCAAAACTGAAAAGATGATATTCCAACTCACACAAAAACGGATTTATATTAAGTATAATGTCTGCAATGAGAAATATAAGCACCTACTGGATAGACATTCTGATCAGCTGATCAGCCTATTTCCTTTCCTGCTTGGGAAATATTATTTAAAGTCTGATAAGACAAGCCATATGTCTATCAATAGGCAACCTAATGAATAAAATATTAGGTAACCACATAATGTGGTACTGTGCCGCTGTAAAAAGAAATGGAGTGATGTTCAGGATCTATTGTTAGGTGAAAAAAGCAAGGTCCAAAAGATTGTGTCTAATATGCTATATTTGTGTAAGAATGGAATGGGATTTTTGAATATATATATTCATATATTTATCTTTTATTTTATATGTATGTGTATATATTTGCTTTTATTTACAAAAGGAAACACACTAAACATAAAATAAAATAAAAATTAATTTTAAAAATAAGTTCTTTAAATAGGTGTAGAGACTAGACAGGAATGATTTTTCTAAATGTACCTTGTATTATAATTTTGATTATAGAACCATGTACAAGTTTTAGATCATTAAAAAACTAAGTTAAATCAAAAGAAAAAAATAAGGCCATCCCTAGAAATAAAAAAACAAATTAATCTAATTGTGTATCAAATTGAATTTAAAATACTGACAATTTTGACTATACACCCTAGTGGGAAGTGTCCTAAGGATAAAAAGAACCATAAAGAAATCTTGAAAACTATATTTGGTAGTCCTGTTGTTTATGACACTATCACTGGAACTTATGTTAAAGCCTCTAAGAATAATGGAATTAAGTTAATTAGAGAAATCCATCTATTCGGAATTTGTCATGATGCCACATAATGGAGATATTAGTGTAAAAATATTTACCACTCATTGTAGTAATTCTTAACCATCAATTGCCTCAAGATAAGAACTTATAGTGTCTATATAATAATTGTAATGTCTTAAGTGACAAAAATATAACCTCATTGATCCTTGAAACTCCCACACAACCTAGAACAGTGTATGTGTACACTCAAATAAATGTTTACTGTTGAATGAATAAATGTTGCTCAGGGAATACGTATAAACTTTAAAATCTGTTTTGGGTAATAACTCTGCAGAATAAAGTTTAGCATTTTGGACAACCATGTTATCCCTAAAGCATTAAAGAGAAAAACAGTATTATCTGTCCCTATTGCCAGGAGCAAATATTTCCTTAGAGCTGAGAAATCAACAAGCCAATATCACACAGTTATCACCACATACGCCAGGGGTCTGTCCATATCTTTACACTGTGCTAGTATAAAGCCAAAAAAAAAAAAAAAAAAACCTTAGGGTTACAAAGAGATATACAAAGAGAACATCTCCCCACCACCACCCCTTTCATTCTTTAAGAAAAGGTATCAGGGCGCTTGGGTGGCTCAGTCATTAAGCGGCTGCCTTTGGCTCAGGTCATGATCCCAGAGTCCTGGGATCAAGCTCCACATCGGGCTCTCTGCTCGGCCGGAAGCCTGCTTCTCCCTCTCCCAGTCCCCCTGCTTGTGTTCCCTCTCTCGCTGTGTCTCTCTCTGTCAAATAAATAAATAAATACAATCTTTAAAAAATAAATATAAAATAAAATAATAAAAAAAGGTATCGAGGGTCCACTATGTGGAAGTATTTCCTTAGAGTCCCTTACGGTAAATAACTACAGTGCTGCCTAGAGAGCCTGGAAAAACTCCATCTTACGACACAGTCCAGCTTCTGTAGACTCAGTGGAACAAGGGCATTGCCATCCTACACATTCAGCCAACCTGGGTTTCCTCAGACAGCACTGAAACCAAGCCCTTTGCTCTCCAGCCCAGGTTTAAGGCTGAATCCCATAAGATAATTCCAGACGGTCTAAGGAGGAAGCAGATGTTTAAAATTGGCCAGAATCCAAGGTCTTGGCCCCATGACTATTGTTCTTTATGAAGGTGAATTCCCATTGTGTTTTGGAGCATGCTAAATAGATAACACCCACTTCATTGTGGTTTTAACTCATAATAAAATACATTACGCAATTTGGGCTGCACATAGAGATTCTCAAACAATGCGGCGCTGTTTTCTTTTCCTACTCCCCATCATGATCTTAAGAGCTGATTTCAAGTGGTGCCATTGGCTTTCCCCCATCACCAGCCCCCACCAAAATCTGTAAGCACACTGTGAAAAGCACCCCTCTCCATGCCCTTCAGGGTCCCTAATTTTAAGCGACTTTTCAAAAGACAGCCCAGAAGTGGCAATATAAACATCAATTAAGTGCTGGCTCGGTGCTGAGGACTCTGCAAGATGCAATGGAAGGTAGAAAGGAAGCATGAAATATGTTTCCTGCCCTCAAGATTCTCACCATACGATGGGGGAAATGAGACCTACAGATGAAACAACATGAAATAACCTCACCACGAAGCTTTGTAACCTCAAGTGCTTTTGGAGTTAAGCTTCAAGAATGAAGCAGAACCAACTAAGTGCCAGACATAGTACCTTACCTATGGCCACCCCATTACACTTCACACAGTCCTGGAAGGGAGGTTTTCTTCTCCCCTATTTTAGAGTCCAGGCAGCCGTTGATCGAGGAAGTTAAACAACTTGTTCAAGCCACACAGCTAGAAAGAGTCACAACTGGGATTTAAATTCATAACTACCTAGGACCCCAGAACATGTCCACTAGGCCACGGCCTCTGGTGCTCACAGGGGCATGGAGTGTTGCAGTTTATAAAAGGCTTTCTTAGAAAAGAGAGGGCCATGTGGGACTTGAAGGGAGGAGTATCCAAGAAAGCTCCAGGGGGAGCAAATTTTTAGCACTTTCAAGTTGGAGAAGAACAATTTTCTCACACGAAACTGGTTTGTTTTTTGCAAGCAGCAGGAGTAACATTAGCATGTAGATCTTCTATTCTTTTCCCAGCCTGCTCTCCTATTAAGTAGCTGTTACCACCTTGACCCCAGAAGTGAAAGATTCCATTGATCAAGCAGAACTTCAAGTGTGCCGCTACCAACTGGAACTATTCATCTGTTCCTCCCCAGCAGCATCTGCCTCCCCACTGAGCAAGGCATTTCTGTCACTATTTTACTGGATATTATCTAGGATAGTAGCAATTTCAAAAGTAAAAAAAAAAAATTAATCTACATGTCAGACTCATTTGTACATTCCACACAAATGTTTTCCAACACATAAGATCCATCATAATCTTGGAATGATCATGTCAGGTAAAGTTGTAAGTCAAGTCTCCCTTCAAAGAGAGAATATTTATTTATTCATTATTTATTCGTTATTTCTTTTTCTTTTTTTTATTTTTTATTCGTTAACTTAGAACACTCTGTTTACCCCATTGGACTACACGTTGTTCTATTCGCCATTATAACAGTATCTAGCCCACTCAATTAATATTTGTTGAATAAATAATTTCCACACTAAGAAACACAGTCCCCATATCTCTTACCTAGTTTTTTCTTAACAGCTGTTAACTGATTGCTCACCATAACCAACAAGATTTACTATAAACTAACTAGATTTAGGCCAAATAAATTTTGCTTTCTGTTTTTTTTTTTTAAGATTTTCTTTATTTATTGGGGGGGGGAGAGGCAGAGAGAGGAGAGAGAAAATCTTAAGCAGGTTCCATGCCCAGCGTGGAGCCCGACAAGGGGGATGATCTTACAACACTGAGATCATGACCTGAGCCAAAATCAAGAGTTAAAAGCTTAACCAACTGAGCCACGCAGGTGCCCTTACTTTATGATTTTCCAAGTGATTATTTAAATTGTGAAGAATTTGTGAAAAATTAAGCTATATGACATAATGTTTTATATTTCTTTTACTAAGTAGTTACCATTTCCATCTCTTGTAAATATATTTCCAAAGACACTTTTTACTCTGCTTTCATCCTATTTAACACCTCTTTGTGCACCTAAAACAAATGATACAGATTAGATAAGTAGATAGAGAGAGAGAGAGAGAGAGAGAGGCACGCAAGAGCAGTAAGATGCCCAACATGAGCCATAATCTCCCCAAGGTTTATTTGATGAAATAAAAGGAGAACAAGATATACATGTCACTTTTGGTGGGGAGGGGGGTGCCCTGTTTCGAGGGGGGTGCCCTGTTTCTAGTGGGGTGGAAATCAGAGAATTCCTTCATTTTATTTTCTTCTGAACCTCTGAACATGTAAATGCCAAGGGTAAAGCAGACAATAAGTTCTGAAACATTGAGACGAAACGAATCAGTGACTACCCCAGGAAAAGCAATAAGGGTAACTTTACTGGCTACAGCTATACAAAATTGCATAACGGTCAAAAATCTTTGGGGGAAAGAAATTCCTGTAACCACCCTATGTTTTCAGAATTGATGAAATAAAAAGGAAAGCAATTTGCATAGGTAGATCCCCACTCTGTATACTTCCCAGATACCAAGATTAAGTCAATTGCCACATACAGGAGCTGGTATTAAGTGAATTATATGCAAAGACTAATCGGCTTGTACATTTTAACTAAGTCATGAATCTTTCATTTAATGAATTAAGCACTTAGAGAAATGTAAGCACTACAGATGCTATCACACCTTCTCTAAAAAAATCTAAAAAAATCCAGTATCATTTACTCTTCAGCACAAAATTTCCCACATGATAATAATGAAGATAAATCAAAAATAAAAATAACAAAAAGAGCTAACACCTTTGCGAGTTTCTCATATGCCAGACACTGTGCTCATCATTGCTTTACACAGAGTAGCATATATTATAGTAAGAACCCTGTCTCTTGTGGTCTGATCACTGTTCCCATTTTTAGATGAGTACACTGATAATTAGAGAACTAACTTGCCCACGGTTACACAGATGGTAAATTGAGCAACTTGAATTTGAACTCAAGCAGTCTCACACTTGAGCCAGAGTTGAGCTCTTAACTAATAAACTATAGTTAAACCCTAAGAACCTCCATTCCTTTGAAACAAATACAACTTTTCTTTCAAACCCAAACTTTTCTTAGACAGCCAACGAATCTTGAAGCCAGAGCACATCCTCATAGGTAGCACACTAGTTCATTATATTAAACTGTGCTGCTTCCTAGAAAATTAAAAAGCCTACTTTGTTAACCAATTGTTGATATGAAATACGCTCTGAGATGCTTTTCTAGATGTGAGGATCCATCAACATTCTTTCACCTAGTTCAGCCTGGGAGCAGTAATACACAGGTTGAAACAGGCCAGAGGAATTATGGCCAAAGCTATGGCCACAAAGAAAAGCAGAGTTCACTGCTTCACAGTCTCACATGTTCAATTGGCCACAAGTAACATTAAGATCTCAATAGAGCTGTGACCTACTCATCTGAAAATTAGTAATTCCATTATGCCAAATCCTCAGGGTATCCAGCCCTAAGAGAGAAAAGTTTAATGCTCACACAAAGCTTTGTTTTCATTTGGTTCAGCTATATAAAATGATGAATGTAGCCCACATAGATGTCTAATCCTCAACTGAGCTGGTTTACTGGTATTCAATCATGATTCATCTCCTATACATTCTCACAGCTTCCTTACCCATTTATCTATAATTTGTCTAATCGGTACCCATATTTGCCTTCAGTTCAGACCACCTATGGAATGCTTTCTCAGATTTTCTTAGTGAAAGTCAACAAATCTGCAGTTAAGCTATGCTATAAAACAGCAAGTGACTTCCCAGTGTAATATTTTAAACATGGTAGTAGCCATGAGTTGAGTCTCTGGGTACTCGAGTCAATTCATGGAATTCAATTGGAAACAAAGAAAGACCTTAAGGGAAAAGCACCAATCCTAATAAAATGTTCACAGTTAAAGGATGATGATGACAGTGTCATTTAGGCATAGCACTCACTATCACATATTAGTTTTTTAATATCACTATACACAATCTAAAACCAGGCCCAAAGATTTATTCAAGCAAACATAACATAGTATGTAAAAGTTGAAAGAGCTCACTGTGATTGTAAATCAAAATATAACTTTGCTTCTGGAGATAATTACTAAGACTGGAGGTGATCACTAACATTTCTATAACAGTCTCAGCTTGGGATGGGGAGAAGCAGTAAAAGTAAACACAGATAACAAGTATTAAGTTATATTATTGGAGATCCCTTTTGTCTTGGCTGCCAGGAAGCTTAGAAATAAGTATCAGCACTCAATGAATGCATTAACCTGGATTTGGGAGGCATATTTATTTCCCTTTTCCTCTATAACTGTTTGAAATTTTATTTCCAATTATATATCTTTCATGAGAAGCCACTTTATATGGTTCTTGGAGGTAAGAAGGGTGTAATTGGAGAATTATCAATGGCTGTGGAGAATGAGGAGTGCAATCTGAACCTTAAACTGCCTGATGAAAACAGTTATACAAATCTTTAGTACATCCAGGTGCTAAACATATTTTTTAAGGTTTTTGATGAAATTGGTATAACTGACTCATAAAAGAGGGCTAACATTCCACTAATACAACGGTTTCCTTTACTTTGAGAAATAGTGATATTTAATTAACATCTTTTCTTTATACCATTTCAGTGAAATTCATATCAATGGGCTCCTTTTTGCCTGTAATTCTGTAAGTTTAGTATTTTTAATGCAGGTATTGAATTCCATACATGTATATTAGTTGTCACTGCGACTGGTAATTCCAGCTATTCTTCATAGGTTCTTCACCTCCAAAACCACTTTGTAATATACCTAAACAGTAAGTAAACTATCAGAAGGGAATACAGATGAATGAGAGGGATTTAGGATATTTTTTGGCTTAATTTCTAGGTTTCCAAGGACTTTTATTTACGTACTGTGTAGAGTGGTCTGAATGATGACCCCCAAAAGATGTCAGTCCTCTGGAACCTGTGAATATTACCTTGTATGGTAGTTTTTGCAGATATGAATAGATTAAGGTTTTTGAGATGAGGAGATCATCCTGGATTATCTCGCTGGGCCCCAAATGCTATCACAAGTATCCTTGTAAGAGAGAGGCAGAAGGGGTTAAGACACACACAGAGAAGGCAATGTGAAGACAGAGGCAGAGCTTGGAGTGATGAAGCCACAAGTCAAGGAAGGCCAGCAGCCACCAGAAGCTTGGGAGAAGCAAGGAACAGATTCTCCCCCAAGAACCTCTGTAGGGAGTACAGCCCCACTGACACCTTGATTTCAGAATTCTGGCTTCTAGAGTTTTGGGAAAATAAATTTTTATTGTTTTAAGTCACCAGGTTTGTGATAATTTGTTACAACAGCCACAGGAGACGAATATACCATGTAATCCCTTGGGACTATAATCTGTGCTGTATGTGGAATAGGCTAAGTAACCAGTTCCTTGTATGAAAGTTTCAACAACACAGATTTGAGGCCCATAGTGGAAAATTCAAAACGGATGTAGCCAAGTGAAGTAGGAAGAGAACTAGAGAGCTTATCTGGAAATCTGGATTCTATACCAGGTTCTTATCAGCCAGGTGACCTTAAAACAAATCATTTCCCTTCTCAGAACCTCATCAAAATAATAAAAGCCCAGCTGATCTTAAATGCTACTTGCTGGCTTTGATGGTTTACCATTTTCATTCAAAATGTCCTAACATTTAAAGCAAAAAATCTCACTCACTTTAGGGCATTTATTAATTCTAATAATGTGCTATCTTTAAAATTGTAGGGGTATAAATATGTCACGGCTTATAAAAGATTTTTATAGACAGTGTTTCATCTGAAACATCAATCCTCATAGCAACATCCCAGCTTTTAAATTTTTTGCTTTCCTCTTTAGAAAAACAGACTGTTATGCATAGTATAACTGCTTCTAAGTGTCCTAATCTATTTTTTTTCATTTATCAACATCATCATCAATATTGAGGAACATTTTAAAATCCTGCCATCCAAAGCAACAACTGTTTTTTTTGTGTGTAGATTACCTTCTAATCTTTACCTTCATGGATCTGTTTCTCTTTCATGGTATCTACACACATGAACTGTCTGCTTGATATTACAGAGCTATAGGGGTTCCCACTGATCACCTAAGATCTTCCTAAGAAGCAGCAGCAGATGTCTTTTGAAAGTGGTAAGAGTCTTTGGGGTCATAGTTCAGTTTCTAAAAGGCAGATTAATGATCATTCTGTGGGGCTTTTGCAGCAAAGGCGGCCCTCAGTTTCAATGCTCCAAAGGGCACTACACTCAGCAAAATGTTGCAGCCTCATTCTTGCAATATTAACACTGGACAGACAGAAGCCTAGAATGAGCAGAATCTTGGCTATACGACAGCAGGCTTCCCAGGAAAGGGATCCTTCATTAAGTTACTACACCCTCACCAAAGGTTCCAGACTACTGGGAAAAATTCAGATTCTAAAAATATATGTGGTGGGAATGAACTGAGAAAAACATAAATATAAACATTGTATATGCAATGGTTTAAAATATGAAGAAATGAACAACTCACCCCCAAAGTTTGTAGAAGAAAAGGCCCATCTTTGTAGGGTAATTGGGATATACATATACTAAAAGTGATTCTTTGTTCACCTGAAATCCAAATTTATAGGCATCTTATATTTCATGTACTGAATCTAGCAACCCTACCCTCTTTTACCAAAATTTAATTTGGCCTCAAGTATGCATGTACACACATGCACGTGCATGCACACGAACACACACACACACACACGCACACACACCTTGCTATTTAGTGGGAGAAAAGAACTGCCCATCTTCATAAAATCAATGCCATTATCACTGTTAACAATAATGCTAATAACTTACTTCTGCATCATACCATCACTAACTTTATTTTCTCATGTTTTCTGTCATGAGACATCTCACTCCCACTATTAGCAACCCCAGGCCTTTTATGTTACTTCTTTTGAAAGAGAGAAACTGTTAAACTGTTTCTCTCTTCTCTCTGTTTAAAGGATTCTTTTCTAGGGCGCCTGGGTGGCTCAATTGGTTAAGTGGCTGCCTTCGGCTCAGGTCATGATCCCGGGGTCCTGGGATCGAGCCCCGCATTGGGCTCCCTGCTCGGCAGAGAGCCTGCTTCTCCCTCTCCCTCTGTCTGCCGCTCTGCCTACTTGTGCTCTCTCTATCTCTGTTAAATAAATAAATAAAAATCTTTAAAAAAAAAAAAAGGATTATTTTCTAGACAGCAGGAATCATCTCTGAATGTGTTTAACTGTTGGCCTAAGGGCCTTAATCAGCCCCCCTATTTCAATAAATATTTATTAAGCAGCTATTATATACACACATGGGCTGTGTTATACAAATGTGGGTACTCCCATCTTAATAGAAAAGGAACAGCCTGAGTTGAAGAAATCTGCAATGTCTGCCCAGCTGAAAACAGGCCCTCACATCTTCTGGCGTAGCTATGTGTGACAGTCCACTTTCCTGGCCACCAGTCTGGACTCCCCCTCCTTGGGGCATATGCTGGAGGCCTTTCTCTCTGCCTCCTTTGCCCAGTTAACCAGTCTCAGGCTTCCCTGACCACCTCCCACACCTGTTACACACTCTCAGGACACCACGTACCTCCCATCACATTGGTATTTGTAGGAGTCTTTAACTAATGTCTTCCTCTGCCTCCCCTTCAACATTTTAATCTTTTGGATAGGACCCCAGGACCTAGCTTAGTGTCTAACATAAGTTAGGCAGTCCAGTCAATAGATAGTCTGTAATGAAGAAAAAAAGAATGAAGGAAATAAAGATCTTTCTTGAGCACTCTCCTAGAGGGACTCTCATGGTGTAAACAAAGTGTGGACTCCCTTTTAGTCTCTCAAGACTTCCCTGTCAATAGAGTGGGCACCTTCTGCTGCAGGTCACATCAAACCCTCGTACAAGAAGCGCATTTTTACATTTGAAAT
The DNA here is from genome assembly GCF_009762305.2 of Zalophus californianus. Taxonomy (NCBI): domain Eukaryota; kingdom Metazoa; phylum Chordata; class Mammalia; order Carnivora; family Otariidae; genus Zalophus; species Zalophus californianus. The sequence goes on along the minus strand of NC_045597.1, from coordinate 158,138,954 downwards.
CTGGTGGTGGATTTGATATAATTTCCCATCATTTTCATTCATTGCATATGCAGGAATAAAGTGTGTTCTTCACTGCTCTCATCACTTAGCTCTAAGAAGAGCTTGAATGTGAAGTCGGAGGAAAAGGAAAAATAAAGAAGTGGCAGAAGTGAAGGTGGGAAGGAAGGAAAGTTTAAAAAGAAAATAATTTAAAACTCACCTCCCTACCCTATCTTAACTGAATGTTTTGTTTTCACTAAGCCATCTTAGGAATCAAAAGCTAGAAAGGGACTATTTCTAGATGTGTTAACAGCCTCATGATCTCCTTTCATGCTCTGCAGTTAATTGAGCAGTAAGTACTTGTATGTGCACTGGCTAAACTGGACCTTTCTACGAATCTGAAATTGGAAACAGAACTTAGATTTTTTTTTTAAGATTTTATTTATTTATTTAAGATAGAGAGAGAGCAAGAGAGCAGGAGCAGGGGACCAGAGGGAGAGGAAGAAGCAGGCTCCCCGCTAAGCAGGGAGCCCAACACAGGGCTCGATCCCAGGGCCCTGGGATCATGACCTGAGCTGAAAGCAGACACTTAACCGACTGAGCCACTCAGCACCCCCGAAAAAGATTTTAAATAATCAGTCTAACTCGGCAAATCTACTCTCTTTCAAGAAACGTCTTATATAAAAAGATGCAGGAGATGCTTATGCCAGTAAACAATGCTGTAAGTTTAGTTGTTTGTATATGAAACTGATATATGTTTATATACTTGGGTTTTAAGTATTAGGTGTTTTTTTCAAAGAATCTATTCTCTCCAATATTTAAGGTCTAATGTCAGAAGTTGTCAATTTAATCATCTCATTCTTAAAGTTGTCATTTAAACATGACCACCCTAGATTTTAAAAACAATACTGACTACTAAATTTCTGCAATTCTTTCAAGAGCTATAAAGGTTCTTTAACAAAATACATAATGCACTTGACTTGGACATATACCGGTATGGTTAAGTCAGCCAGAGCCTCTTATGAATATTGGAAACAAGCCTAAATAATATCAGTAGGATACATTCAATATAATAAAGACATTATTCAAAGAGTACTCTCAAATGACAAATTCATTCAGAACATTTTAATCAGTTAAATGTTCCCTGGCATTGGTACATGTGAATGATCCATCAAGGAATTGAATGACTAATCTACTAAACTTCCCTGTAAACTTTCTCAATCTTTCTTGAAAGCAAAAAGAAGAGTAATTTAAATGAACCAAATGTTTAAAATCTACTATTTCTACAAAAGGCTACTGTGCAGAACATTTATAGAAATAGGTCCAGCTTCCAGACTTGCTTTTTTAAAAAAAATGCTAAATATATTATACTGAAGCCTTAAATAATGCTTAAAGTTTAATTTAATTTATAGGAATACAGCAGTGAAATGACATTTTAGTTCTAATTTTTAATTACCCGGTCAGTTTAATAACTTATTAGAATAAGACTTTCTGTTCTATGCATGCACTGACTAATATTAATCACTTCACTTTCAAAAAAGTATCACATATATAAATTAAGCCACAGACTAGGTCAAGTTCCTTTTAATGGATTCTCCAAGGAGGATCTTCAGTTGTGTGCCTACAGTGGAAAGAGGTCTTAAAGAGCAACTTGAACTCATCAGAAGCCCAACCTTTTCCAACGGCAACACTTTTGTAACAGTTTCACCTCCAGTTCAAAAGCACTATGGAAATACTTGTACAGGTCTGTATAAAGAGTGTAAAGTAAGAAGTTATTTGCATAGGCCATATGTCCTTCCGCAAACCACCTAGAGGTTGACAGAGTGGGCATTAGCTAAAAATATTAAGCATAAGTTGGGCCAGGGGAAATTACCTATAATACTAGAATGTGGATGAGGTAAAATAGATCAGTCTTCTATCATGAGTAGAGAGTCTAAAAGCTAGAAGCAAGAGTCTAAGTTTGCTTCTAGCTTACAACTAAACCCACTGAACCAATAAAAGATTCCAGAAAGTAACTCCAAGAGGTGGCAGTTTCAAGGATGGTTTTTATGCGTGGGTCCCATAAAGAACATCACTGTTATTCATTCATTTACCCATTAAGTGCAGAACTGTTTAGACCTATCTTCCCTGCACCCCCATTATAGATTCCTTCCTTCACGAAGACTAGTTGAACCAACAGAGACAAAGTTAGCACAAAATGGTAAGCCCTACCCCTTGTTTTTGAAGCTATAAAGATCCATAAAAATATTAGTAAGTCTTAGTAGAGGTCTGCATTAAGATGTTTATTGTAGGCGCACCTGGCTGGCTCAGCTGGTAGAGTATGCAACTCTTGATCTCAGGGTTGTAAGTTTGAGCCCCACATTGGGTGTAGACCGCAAAAGACCCCACAAATGGATACTAAATGTCAAAGTACTTCTGATAAGTACATACTGCTATTATAGCATTACATTTTCAACTTGGGGCTCACTCAGTTGGCCTGGGGGAGAAGGGAATATTCTTAATGCTTTTAAATTTCAAACACTGAATCTCATTAGTTTTTTCTTCTAAAACTCCAAACTAAGCAGACATCTCTGCACTCACAAGAATGTGTGGAGTGCAAAGCATTGCAATTATAATGTACTGAACTGGGACAAAAATCAAAGCCGGACTACTTAGCTACTCTGGTACCACCTTTCTTATAGGTAATTTAAGAAACACTACAGGTGCACAGAAAGCTTCTACTTGCAGCATGAAATTGTCATCAATTTAATGACAGGTCCAAAGTTATTGGGAATTATACTTTCAGTATTTGAGTTAAAAAGTGAGAAAGAAACAGACCGGGTATCTCTTTGTTATGGATACCATTAGGGCAGCAATGTCCTATGCATCTAATCTTTAGAGTTCTGTACAATTGATACTACAATTCTGTACATTTCCATCTGTCCAAATTAAAGAGGCATGTAGCTATAAATTCACACCTACAAGTATGACTGTGACGAAAGAGTCTCACTTAAGTCTATTCCATAACAAAGCTGCGAGTTCCTACCCCAACCTTCCCACCCTACCCTTAACACATCACCTCTCTCTCCCTCTTTCTCTCTCTCTCTCATTTGCTCTTTCTCACACACACACATACAATCTCTCATACAATATACACAAACACTGCTCAGTTTCTCTCAAGAAAACTCCCAGGGAAAACTGAATAAACTAAACAAGCACTGTTTCTCCCCTAGCCACAATTTTCATTTTCTGTGTCCCTCCGTGTCACTCTCCACCATTCCCACCCAATTCAGGCCATCAAACCCTCATACTTTCTCCTTCATTTGCCTTATCAATATCTGAGCTCTTAGCAGCCTGTTCACTATAAAGACTGTGACTGATAAGAGTAATACGCATGAAATATTTATATTTTAACACAGGGCCATCCTTCATCTAATGTTACTAAATGCATTATTAATTATAAAATTAAAGGAACCAGCCTTCAGTGTACTTTTGGGGGAGCAAAGGGACCCTTCTTGCAGCTCCTGAAATTTCACCCCATGGGGCATAACCTCATCAGACTAATGCAAGGCTTTCTTTCTTCCAGCTCTTTTTTTCTTTTTTTTTTTTCCCCCTCTCTGATGGCTCCACTCTGAAGGCTCATGAAATGGGAAATGAGGATCAGGAATGGCATGCTTCCTCAAACCTATAATGTACCAGATTCAATCCAACTTAGTTAGATTCAAGAAACCAGGTAGCCGTTTCACACATAAAAGTGAAGATATTCAAGTCCCTAGCCTACTGGAGTGGTCTATCTGAAACAGTCAGCATGTGCAGAGCCAAGGAAAGGCCTCTCTTGGGTGTGAATTAAGATCAACCAGGGCCGAGAGCAAGCTCCATTAACAAATGACCATTTCTATTACACATTGTTTCAGAACTGGGAGCGTGTGACACATCAAAGCACACAGCTCAGCTGCAGGCTAAGAAGGGGAAGTCATCACCTATCTCTTCTGATAATTAGAGGCTGACCTCAGCAGACCACAAGAAACCACTCAGCTGCCTTATCCAGACCAGAAAAGAGAGGAAGTGAGAATGGCCTGGCATAAAGGGGCTACTTGGTATTCAGTGAGCATAACTATACTAAGAGAATTTTACAACTGAGTCTCCTGCAGGTAAGAGAATAAGCAATCTCTCTTTCTCTCTCCCTCCTTCCCTCTCTCAGTGCTAGAATTTGGTATAGGTACTGAAGACTTTCCTCCAGTGTTCTAATGGGACCCTAACAGCATTAATATAGCCTTAAAAGCAAGCATCATCCTCCCTTCCTCCATGCAATTTGGGTTGCTTTGCTAGTAAATTGGAGGAGTTAGAAAAACAGGATGTACTACAGCCTGCATTCTGATAACTACCGATTTGTTCAACTGATTATTTCTCTTTGAGAGGAGTGTCATTTTTTTTCTTTTAACTATATTATGTAAGCCTGAAAAGAGTATGCTCACCAAAGAGATTCTGCAAAAATAAAGTGCTATGCACATAACTGATCTTTACAGTCAATTTTTTTTAATTAACAGATTTCTGGGGAGCAGTTTTAGATTTACAGAAAAATTGTGCAGAAAGTAGAGTTCCCATATATTCTCTTCCCTACACACAGTTTCCCCTATTATTAGCATCAGTGTAGTACACTTACCAGTGTGTGGTACACGAACCCATATTTATATATTATTATTAACTACAGGGCGTAGTTTACATTAGGGTTCACTCTTTGTGTTGTATATTCTACAGATTTCAGCAAATACACAATGTCATATATCCACCATTGGAGTATCATACAGAATGGTTTCACAGCCCTAAAAATGCCCTATGCTCCACATATCCATCTGTGTCCCCTGCCCCTTGCATCCCCTGGAACCACTGCGTCCATTCTTAGAAGATTCACAAGAGAGAACAGGAGAGTCTTTACCTAAAATGATAGCACATGAAACTATGCCAATACTATAAAGAAGGCTGAAATTACGAGTGCAAACAGAGCACAATGACAACACATTTGCACCAGAAGAAAAAACTTAATATTTGTAACTTATTAAAGTCATAGATATATGTCACAAGTGAAGTTTTCAGATTTCCAATGAACTCATTTGAAACCTGAAAATTATGGGGGCAGTATTAAGAGAATGTTTTGAGAAATGACAGCATAATACCTTGTTTCTGAGTGCAGGTGATGAATACTCTTCTCCACTAGTACTCTACCTGGGTAAGGAAACAAGTTCCCAGCACACATCTGCTCTGAGCGACCATATACATAAAAGAGAAAATGGCTTAAACCTCACTCTAAAATAAATTCAAAAATTAGGCCTTCACAATTAGAACAAATTAAAAGTATAAACAAATCAGATGTGAAATTATTTATTCCAAGGAAGATACTTTATCGAACACAAGGAACTGAACAAGACTATTTCTAGTATGAACTTTATCTTCAATTTAGGCAAACCTTACTAAATTTGAAATATTTTTTGATATACTTAATTTAGGTTTTAGCTATTTGAAGCTAAATAATACTTGGGTAAATTTCATGGAAATTATGAGCTATCCTAATTGATCTGTTTCTCCATCAGAAAAGCTTCCAAAGAAAGCCTATCATATATCCCAAGTATAAAGTGATTCCAAATATAAAGTAATCTTCGGTTAAGCCTTCAACTCCTGATTTCGGCTCAGGTCATGATCTCGGGGTCATGAGATTGAGCCCCTCATTGGGGTCCACGCTCAACCAGGAGTCTGCTTGAGACGCTCTCTCTCTCTCTGCCCCTCCTCCCCCAGCTCGCACATGCACACGTGTGCCCTCTCTCTCTCAGAACTAATTCAGTTCCAGTTTCTGAAGTCCCTAAACCATAGTTAATATATTCCAGAAAGAAGTGTGAGATCACTGTGCAATATCTGGAGTTTCATGGCTTTTACCTCCTTTCCACAGCCACATGGAAGGCACAAAAGGGCAGGTGATTGGAAAGGAAAGAATATATGGAGAAAACTGTTGGTGTGCTGAGAGCCTCATCCTCCCCACAAGAGAGAGGGGTCAGGGAGGAACTCAAGTTTAGGGTGAGCAGTTTCAACAGAATTACTTAGAGCAACATATGTTTCTTGGATGTGGTGGAATGACAATTGACACACACCGGAGAATTCGGAGGGCAAGCGGCGGGCTGAAGCAGCTGGGGGCAGCAAAGGAGGGGCTGTAGTCTGAGAAGTAACTGCATTCCAAAGATAGGGAGAAGGTCCTGTGGACCAAATGGGAATGCCACACAGGTGCTGGATATCTTGTTTACCAATCCAGATCCAGTCTCCACCTTTAAGCATCCTGCTCTGTGCCCTGAGGGCTGACCTCTGTAGACTGCATCAACCAGGCTTCAAGATAGGGCTGGCCAATTAAAGGTACCAGCAAGAAAGCAGAACAAGGGAAGAAGGAGAGGATGGGCTATTTATTTCTGCATTTCTTTCCCTACTGGCTGAAAGTTAACGGAGGCTCAAGTGAAACTCATAGCTCCTGCTGACCAGTCCTCTCCTGTGGATATAGCTCTCTCCAGGCTGTCACCACTCCAACTCCTTGTTCCCCAGTCCCAGGGGCAATAATGGCTCTACATTGTTAACAAGGGGTCTTTCACATTCTTTACTGATGTGCCATAAACCTGCCCATACCTCACCAAGCTTTCCTGGGGCCCTCCACTGGAGTGTGCCATCTAGGTCCTTCTCAGATCTTGATGATATAGCACCCAGGGGCCAGCATGAGGTCACCTTCAATCCTACCCAAGGATGCTTATGCTCAACAACAAAAACACAAACAACCCAATCTGAAAATGGGCAAAGAACTTGAATAGACATTTTTCAAGAAGGATATATAAATGGCCATTAAAAGATGTTCAACATTGCTAGTCACTAGGGAAATGCAAATCAAAAATCAAAACCACATGTGCTACCACTTCATATCCATTAGGATGGCTATTATCAAACAACAGAAACAATAACAACAGAAAAGAGCAAGTGCTGGTGAGGACCCCTTGTGCGTTACTGGTGCACAATGTCAGATGTGGAAGACAGCATGGCAGTTCCTCAAAAAACTAAACACAGAATTACCACATGTCCCAGCAATTCTACATATGGACGTGTACTCAAAAAAGTGAAAGCAGAGAATTGAACGGATATTTGTATACCCATATTCATAGCAGTATTATTCGTAACAGACAAAAAGTGGAAGCAACCAAAGTGTCCATCAACATATGAATGGATAAATAAAATGTGGTATATACATACAATACAATATTATTCAGCCTTAAAAAGGAAGAAAATTCTGTCACATTCTACAACATGAATAAACCTTGAGGACGTTAATGCTAAGTGAAATAAGCCAGTCACAAAAGGCCAAATACTGTATGGTTTTTCTTATATGAGGCACCTATAGTCATCAAATTCATAGAGACAGAAAATAAAATGGGAGGGGGGTGGCAATAGGGAGTTCATATTTAATAGGTACACAGTTTCAGTTTGGAAAGATGAAAAAGTTCTGGGGAGGGATGGTGGTAATAGGCACACCACAGTATGAATGTATTTAAAGCCACAGAACTGTATACTTAAAAATTATCTAAATGACAAGCAGGTGAGGAGCCTCAACAAAAGGAACTAGAGGTGAATGGCCAGAAGCCTGGGAGATGACCAAAACAGCTCGAAGGACCAGCCTGAAGAAATGCTTTTACCATGTAAGAAAATTACATAGGAGTGATCCCCAGTGGTGGAGAGATGTCCAGAACCCACAGAAGATAATGAATACTTTCCTGCTCCAACCTTTTCTCTCTGATTACACACCCCACTGTGCTTCAAGGTTAGCAAGCTGGGAGAAGAGAAGAAATAGAAGCGCTGAGTGAGAGAGAAAAGCTTCTCAGCACATCTCCCACTACAGTGGATGGTATGCAGCAGCCCTGCACTGGGAAAAAGGAGAAGCTTTAACTTCACTAAAATTTGAGGTCTGGGATAAACCCCTGGATTGGACATACTAGTTACTAAACAGAGACTGTGTTTCATAAACTTCCAGAGGAAGTCAAAATGACTGTAAGAGTCCTAAGGCTATCTCTAAACTTCAAACAAGAACAAGAAGAATAAATTGAAAAGAACAGTGAGTGACAAAATTCAGTTGCTTTATGATGACCCTCCATGATTAATACTTGTTCAAGCCTAATGGTTACATGATTAATTTAATTGTTCATATTTTAAAATACACATCCTATAAAATTAAATGTTAAATTTGGAATATTGCAAATTTCATGAAACCATTTTACCCAGACTCTCCATTTGTACCCAAACTTTAAGTCATCAAAGTTTTCCAAAAAGCACATCTTCACATCTGCCTCAATGCTAGAGAAACAACATTTTCTCAATCTATCCTTACTGGAAAGTTTATTACAAGCCATGAGTTCACAGTCATATTAAGTTAGGGAGCTGTTTTCCTTTTGTCCTGAGGGTGTATATTCGTGATGTCCACAACATAAATACCTACTATATGGCTTTAAAAGGCACATTTAAAATTATATCCAGCACCTGCCATTGCAAACTCATGCCTCCAGGAATAATAACAGAAAGTGTATTAAATTTCCTTGCCTCCTTTTTTACCCATCATGTCAACTCACCTCTATGAGCAAATAAAAATAGCACTGATTGAGGTCATTGCAGTGTAATGTGTCGTCCCCAAATAGTACTTTGCTGTTCCAAATAAGATAATTGAGTGAGTGCCCTGTAACATGAGAGGACTCCAATATAAGGTGACTCCCATAGGCATATACAAAAACTAAAAATAAAATAACATTCCAGACTCAATACTGTCTTTAGCAAAATGGGATTCTCCAATTGTAATCTGCTCCTGATAGGCATTCCCCTGTACGTTTGACCCTGGTTTGGTACACTGGTCTCTGCACATCCTCTGTTATACCTTGGAGAGTCTCCAAGTGAACTCCAAATGAGAGTCTGGGGAGTTATTTCTCCTTAGGAAGGTTTGGATTCTCTCCCGAGCAAACTGTCTTCTAAACTGCAACGATTAACAAAGGCATTTTACAAACTCTACCGAGAGTTATCCATTTCCAAACACTGTGTAATGTATACCATAATCTTGGCACTGAGCTCCCTTGGTCAACTATGGAAACCATATCTTTCAAAATGCAAGTTTCTAGCCTGGGAGTCAAGGCCCTTCTACCCTGTCCAGCTGTCTTCCACTCTGCCAGGAAGTTCATTTACTACTGTCACATTTGTCTCCTTACAGCTCTCTGCCACCAGGCCTATGTTCTGCTGCTACCCCTCTCTAAAGAAGCTTCTACTGGGTGCCTGGGTGGAACAGTTGGTTAAGCATCCCACTCTTGGTTTCGGAGTCTTTGAGATGGAGCCACGCATCAGGCTTGACGCTCTGCACTCAGTGCAGAGTCTGCTTAAGATTCTCTTCTCCCTCTGCCCCTTTGCCCCTCCCCACATCTCTCACTCTCTCTCTCTCTCTCTCTCAAATAAATAAATAAATCTTTAAAAAAAATAGCTTCTACCATTTCTTTGGTATTTCAAATCCTACTCATCCTTCAAGGTCTAGTTCAAATCCCTAGTCCTCACCCCTTAAAAGCCTCTAGATCAAGCCAGGAGAAGTGGTGTCTCTTCCCCTAAACGGTCAAAACATGGACTCATGTGTGCTTGTCTTATATAAAATTTTTCCTGTCTTCCTATCTTAACTCACCAACTAGGTTGAGAGCAAGCCAAAGACAGGGACTAATGATTCCAACTTTGGATATTCCCTACTACTTAGTGTGGTTCCCTACACATCGAAAGTTGTCATAAACAATTATTGAATGAATGAATAACAAGAACAGCAATCATAACTATCTGGAAATATATTCATCTAACATTTGTTTTATGGATTATAAAGGTCCATTCAAAACAAGAATGTCAACTATTCATTGTTTATTATAGTTATTTTTGGCAAGTCCCCCAGTTAGTTGCTTCACTCAATAGAATATGATTTATCCTTTTTGATTTAAACCATACAATCCATCCTAGAAATTACACTTCAGAAAAAATAAATGATAAACACTGTGCTTCACTCAACCCATTTGTATACCTGACACCCTTTCTTGTCACTGAGTAGCTCTCACCATCAATTCCTTTAAAGCACCTACACTCATTCAGCCTCTGCAGATTCCTCCTGTGATACTGTGCCAGTCTGCCCCAGCCTGCACTTCTCTTTCTAGAGTCTCAGTATTTACCCACAATTACTATCACCTATAGTTGCCTCTCTTCCCTGTTTCTCTTTAACACACACTATTGCCTAGCACGAGGCCTTCCGCAAAGGAGGCATTTATCGCATGCCTGATGATGCTTCCATCACACTCAAGGAAAAAAACATGCTTCTGTTTCTAAAACTGAAACTCAGTCTCTAGCAAATCCATTCAAAATGCACCCTCCACAGATGGTAACTAGACTTATTGTGATGATTATTTCACAATGTATACAAATATCCCACCAATATGTTGTACATCTGAAACTAATATAACGTTATATGTCAATTATACCTCAACTAAAAAAATGCACCCTCTAACCAACTTCTCCAATATAAAAAAATAAACTTCATTCATTCAATTTGCATGACCTTGTTTTTTGAACTGAAAGCTACAAACCACAGTCTGATAAAATATTTGAAATCTGGTTCACATGGCATAAATCTAAATATAGTAGACCCTCACTAAACACTATCAATTTATTAAAAAGTATGCATCATTTCTTGATTAATTACTATCCCTTTGCCATTCCATTATTCTTCAGTAAAATGAATAATACAAACATGATGCCAAAGAGCTCAAGGGCTCTATCTGAGAAAAACAAGGTCTAATCTTGGGGCCGCCAAATTACCTTACTACTTCAAATTTAATTTCCTCATTCACTGTTCACGAAGTGAGTATTCTAGTCTAGACCAGTGGTCACACATTCAAATGCCTACATGAGCCAGATAAGTACTGTAAATGACTGAAGCAGAGTATGGCTGGGAAGACAAGAGAGCATAAGAGACTGATGGAAACTGGGAAGCAGATGCCCACTCCAAAGGGGGCAGGTGTTTCAGCATTTAAATCCAGCCTATTGCCATGTAAGAGTGCGGGCCCAATATGGCCAAATCTTCTGACTTATCTAAAGAAGCCAGAAATCAGGACTTATTTATGTTACTAATCAATAGTTAATTCCATATTTTTTTTTAATAAAACCATGTATAGGCCAATATCATATAGGCTAAGCCAAATACATCTGCAGGCCAAATGAGACCCAAGGGCCAACAGTTCACAACTTTGGGTTCAGATGATCTTTCTTTCTTTCTAATATGAAATTCTCTATGTTCTCTTCTCTAGATGTCTCTTTTGTAAACTAATGGGATTTTATACTTTACCTATTTTTCAATAAGCTTGGCTGAGAGGGAACATCAGACAAAATAACATGGTAGAGCAAACAAAGGATATGAAGTCAGAAGACAAATTCAAGGCCCTCCTTCACCCTTCAGAGCTGTATGACTTTGGGCAAGTGGCTTAACTTCCTGGGACCTGAAGTTTTCATCATCTGTAAGAGAGGGATCATTCCAGTCCTTCTAACATGAATGGTGATGAATGGTGATGGTGATATTTGAGTAAAAGGGAAGCACTTTGTAAACTCTAAATCACTAAACAGCTTTCAGGAGTGATTATTGTATTGTCTAACTTCCCAAAGATCAATTCAGGAGAAAAAACAGATTTTGAGAGTAGCCAAGTATAACTTATTGTGATAAATGAGACATACTTCTCAGAACTTCTAGTAGAGGCCAACAATTGTTCTGATGTTAAATCTATCAAAATTACTAAATTAAGTGGAATGTGGTTTCAAACCTTCAGGTAATAAGTTAGCACACACAGACTTACTGATTTTGGCTCACTCCAGCACATGGAGAATCCACTCCAATAACCAGACAAAATCCACTCAATTCAGGGTCTCAGATACCCGATGGCAATCTTGTACTTCAGGTCTTAGAGTGATACACAAGGATCTGTTGAGAATGACTGAATCCACACTGTGTAATCAGAGCTCTGAACAATTTCCAAAGAAATGGGCAGATAAAGGACACCATATGGTGAGATCTGATATCAGTCTCTAGTTCCTCCCCACTCTGAAAATCAATCATGAGAAGAGTTTCAGTTCCACCCAAATCCCCATCTGTAGTGTTTGGATTTGTTATTCCCAACTGTTCCAGGAGACCTCACCACTAATCACAGATAATCCTTAGACTTCTCTGGTTAACTCTGGGAATAGCCAAGCAATACTATAGTCTACTCCCCATGGCACCTCACTTAAAGTGGATCCTCCCACTTGCCCAAACCATAACATTTCATAATATCAATTAAGTAATCCCCTGACAACAGCTTAGACCAGGGGTTGGCAAACTTTCTGCAAAAGATCAGACATTAAAAACTGAAGACTTTATGGGTCACAGGGTCTCTGCTGAAACTACATTGCTTTGGTAGTGCAAAAGCAGCCGTGGACTACACCTAAATGAATGAATCAATGTGGCTATGCTGCAATGAAACTACAGTTACCAAAATGGCAGAAGGCCATGGTTGGCCAACCACTGGCTTAGAATATTCTCTACATTCTGTGAGTTATATTCAATATCAGATAATATCAAACTTTTTTTTTTATTTGATAGAGAGAGAGTATGAGTGGGGTGGGGAGGAGCAGAAGGAGAGGGAGAAGAAGACTCCCTGCGAGCAGGGAGCCGGACACAGGGCCTGATCCCAGGACCCTGGGATTATAACCTGAGCCAAAGGCAGATGCTGGTGCCCTGATAATATCAAACTTTTGATATTGAACTTTTTTACGAAAAAGGATGCCAAGTAAAACTAACAAAACACTGCAAGATGCTCTACAAAATGGATTTCACTTTCTTCTCAAAGCAACCATAGGAGGTGGTTATTTTGCTCCCCATTTTATAAGTGAGAAAATGGAGATAGAGCAAGCTTAACCAACTGGTTCAAAGTTACACAGCTAGTAGGTGATAGAGCCAGGATTTCATCCTAGGTTTCTCGGACCCTACCTTGCCCTTCCACCAAAGCACTCAGCTGCCCATGTGGTATACACGGGAATTTCTGAATGCCTCCAAAAATTCCTGAGCTAATCTGAGATATGGATACTCATTTAACTTTCATTAATGAAGGTGAGTATTTTAAAAATTTTAGCTGAAATGAGCCATGCTTTAATAAAACAGGAATTCTAAGGCTGAATTCCATTCACTATCCTTTTATTTCCAAGTAGGCCTATAAAATTTTATTTATAAACACTTTTGTGGAAGAAGCCAATGAAGTAATAACAGGACAACTTCTAATTCTTCTAGATAAGATAAATCATTTTTCTGGTATTTTCACTGGGCCTTCTCACTTCTCACTCTCTTCCTATAAATAGTGTCACTAGAAACATGTTTTGCCTTTTTTTTTTGCACTTAAGTTTGAAATACAAATCATTTTGCAAATCTAACAAAGTCAGTATTATGGACCACCCAGAAGACAATCATTAAAAGGAAAGAAACCCTTTATTAAAAAATCCAAGTATTTAGCAGGAAGAAAGCATGAACATGATACTCTTTCTATTGAGGATCTGGTAAAATATATTTAAATAGACTTTTTAAATCTCTTTTCTTAATATTGAAAATGTTTTCAGTAGATTTTAGTTCATCATTTGTAAAATCCAACCTACTGGCTTTGATTTCTAAGGAAATAATGTACCCTACCTTCCTTGAAAACCAGACCCAGTTATTGTTGAAAGTTTTGTAATACATCTGAACGTTACCATTTTAGGTGCTAAGAAAAATTAGTTTCAAATGTTTTTAAGATAACCACATTTTTCTAACTATAAACTACCATAAGTGGTAAATGTAAAATTAATAAAGTAATTTGAAAGAGTTTCTTTGTCTTCTAATCAGTAATATATGCCTTAAGCTACTGAAACATAGAAAGTAAAACATGTTGAAACAAACCATTAAAACATGTTTAGACTTTCAAGAAATTGGAAAGTACCCATTTTCCACAGATCCGCTTAATCACTACACTAATAAAAACAAATCCAAAAAGTCCTTCAGCAAAGCAAGATTTGTGCTTTGATAACCAATTAGATGAAGCTTAACATAAATACCACTGGTAGTTGTGTTTCAGTTATGCTTCCCTTGAAGGGACAGGGAAGATGCAACTGATAACATAAAATCAAAACCCTGGGAAACACAGTCGAACTTTTAAACTAGAGAATGCTGATGTTTAATGCTGTGTCATGGTGAAAATATTACACTTTATTCATCCTCTGTAATCCTTTGTGCATTTTGCAGATCTGCATATTATTTAAAGAGGAGATGCATAGAGACCTGGAGTGTAAGCAGGCAGAAGGCTCTGGATCCAACCTACAAAATAGCCAAAATCTATTTTCAGAGAACAATGGTAATTCCAGCTCCATCCCTACAGGCCTCATACCAGGCTTTGATCCCTTTGAAATAGTGTCCTTTTATCTTCTTTCTATCTTCGGTGCCTAACACTGAGTCTGGCAATAATAATAGCAAAAACAATAACTTTGATTCTATCCTTTCCATATGCCAGGTTCTATGCCAATAAGTCTTTATAGAAAATGCTTATTTCAGCCTCAAACAACCTGATATTGCTAGCAAATTTTAAATTAATGAAAAAATATATTAACCTATATTTGTAATTGTACTTTAAATGAAATGAGTTCATTCTTGCAAGGAGCCCCTCAGCAAGCCAATTTATAAACCTGAGAGATGATTTACATTGCAAATAATCACCTCCCTCCTTACCTCCTCATTTGAACAGAAGTGTAATGGGGAAGGAAAATATTTTTTAAATTATTAACTAAAACCCATTCTATCAAAAATGGTTAACTTGTGGGGCATCTGGGTGACTCTGTCGGTTGAGCGTCCGACTCCTGATTTCAGCTCAAGTCATGATCTCAGGATCATGAGATTGAGCCTGGTGTTGGGCTCCATGCACAGCCCGAAGTCTGCTTGGGATTCTCTCCTTCTCCCTCTGCCCCTTACTCCATGTGCTCTCTCTCAATAAAATCTTTTTTAAGAAATTGCTAATTTGTAAACCAATTTTTTATATTTCCTCCTTAAAATTAAGCAGCCACTTCACTAAAAGAAAGATCACACCTTAAAGTTTAGACAAATAAAACAATTACTAGAGAAATATTGATATTTAAAAGGCTTGGATCAACAAATTGTTGAGGCTCTTCTTTTCTAAAGAGAAGCCAGTTGATTTGTAGCTAAGGATGGAAGCAAGATCATGCAAGGCTCCCACCCTGGCTTGTACTATCCTGTAATGTATACTGTAGTATCCAGTCATCTGGATCATAGCTACTCTCTCAACAGCTCAGGCTATCTCGTGTTTATATCACAAAAGGAAGCAAAACAATGGTAAGGTCTACTTAATATATGAAGTGGTATATGAAAGTTTATACATGTAAGAGTCCTATAACTGATTATTACCCAGAAAGGTCAATAGTTTCCAAATTTTAAATATCTATAAACTATAGACTATATACTATAGACTATAAACTATAGACTGTATCTATATTTATAGACCTGTAAAATTTTAGAAACAAAATTTGGACTAAACTGCAGGAGAATTCCAAGAGTTGGCCAAGTACCCCAAAGAAACAAAAAGAATGAAATAAAAAAATAGGAAACGTTTAATTTCTTAGAAAGCATGGGGGAGAGTTTTTTTATTATTATTGTGGTAAGAACAGTTAACATGAGATCTACCTTCTTAACAAATTTTTAAGTGCATAATACAGTATTGTTAACTATAGGCATAGTGTTATACAACAGATCTCTAGAACTTACTTATTTTGTATAACTGAAACTTTATACCCATTGAATAGCAACTCCCCATTGCTCCTTCCCCCCAGCCCCTGATAACCACCATTCTACTCTCTGCTCCTACAAATTTAACTATTTTAGGTACCTTATATAATGGAATCATGTAGTATTTGTCCTTTGGACTATTATTTCATTTAGCGTAATGTCTTCTAGGATCATCCATATTGTCACATACAGCACAATTTCCTTTTTTTTTTTAAAGGCTGAACAATATTCCATTATATGCATATACCACATTTTCTTCATTCATTCATCCCTTGAATTTAGGTTGTTTTCATGGGGGAGGTTTAAAGACAGTTAAAAGTATAGCTTTCCCTATTGTCCGTCAGCAAATTCCTAACTCTTCTCTGGCATTAGGCACTTAAATTTGCAAAGTGTTTGGGCATCAATGGAAGTGGAAATAATGTGAAAATAGGAAGCCAAAAAGATAGTAGAAATATATAGGGTCCCTTACTGTTCATTGTCTCTTTACTTTGTCAGTTTTAGACTTCTATATATGCTATGGACTGAAAGTTTGTGCCCCCCCAAAATGCCTATGTTGAAGACCTAGCTCCACTGTAACTATATTTGGAGATGGAGCTGTTAAGGAAGTAATTAAGATTAAAGGAGATCATAAGGGTGGGGCCTCAATCCCAGATGATCTGTCCTTATAAGAAAAGACACCAGAAAGCTCACTTGCTCACTCTCTCCACATGCACACACCAAAGACCATGTGAGCACACAGAGGGAAGGCAGCCATCTGTAACCCAAAGACACCAATACTGCTAGCACCTTAAGCTTAGATTTCCAGCCTCTAGAACAGTAAGAAAATAAATTTCTGTTGTTTAAGTCACCTAGTCTATGTTATTTTGTTATGACAGCCCAAACTAACTAATACAATATATGTGCAAATTCTACTGATCAAAGCACACCACTATTAATAAAAATTCAGACAAAAATTATTTCATTAATTTGGTAAGCCAAATAGAATAACATGCATTTTTACTTTCCCATAGTTAAATACAAACTGCCCATATAAATTAAGCCATTGCTCTTGAAGACAAAACAATATAATTTTAAAATTTATGACACTATTACAAAGCCTCTTATTTAAGTTAAAATGATCAAAATCTACAGATAAGATTATACATGCAAAATGCTAGGTAAACTCGAAAGTCTACCAGGAAATGCTATCCAGAATCCCATTACTTCAAGGCTGTGACTTTGAAGAGTTGGCCTTTCCCCATTTGTAAACTGAGGCAACTGGATTGGAATATCTCTTCTCAGCTTCTTTTCTATAGTATGGTACTAATTTTCATCATGCCCCTCATCTGAGGTCTTCCACATTGATTTATTTTACTGATTATTATAGATAAATTTTGGAAAGTGGAATCTCCTTTCTAGAATAGACAGACATTTCAGGCCCTTAACAAACTTCTTCTCTACTTTTAAGCCATCATGTTCTCATCAAAAACTCTAAGGAGTGCCTGGGTGGCTCAGTCAGTTAAGCATCAGACTCTTGATTCTGGCTCAGGACCCTGAGATGGAGCCCCAAGTCGGGCTCCGCACTCAGCACGGAGTCTGCTTGTCCCTCTCCTTCCCCTCTCCCTCCCCATCTACCCCTCCTCTCTCTCTTTCTCATTCTCTCAAAAGTAAATAAATAAAATTAAAAAAAAAAAAAAGAAACTCTATCTGAGAACAGGAAGGATAATAAAAGGTATTTCCAACAACTAGTCTTCAGAGTTGCCCTAAATGGTTGACAAGGAGTAAATGTTATGTGTCAATATGATTTCTTTGCAAAATACATATATAGCTGAGGGAAAAGATGAATAAAAAAGGGATGGCTTATCACTGCTTGTTCTTGAGAACTTTCTCATTAAGAATGTAATCTGAGCAGATAAAGCAGACACAACCTCCATGATTTATTTATTTGAGAGAAAGAGAGAAAGAAACAGCATGAGAGGGGAGAGGGTCAGAGGGAGAAGCAGGCTCCCCACTGAGCCGGGAGCCCAATGTGGGACTCGATCCCAGGACTCCGGGATCATGACCTGAGCGGAAGGCAGTCGCTTAACCAACTGAGCCACCCAGGCGCCCACCTCTATGATTTAGTGTTGCCAAACTTCATTTACTTTAAAGTCAGAATCGTTTCTTTACATCTGTTTTCATATAATTTCCCTGAGGATCTTTGTCATACATTAGTGCTTAGAAAGGTAAGGTGTAATTCCCCAAGCCCCACCCACAGGAGCCAAGTGGGTGATTTAATGTACATTGGAAGATCGTTTGACCTAACCTCACATTGTACAGGGAGAACTACTGCTGGTTTGATTGATTGTAGGTGGATGGAAATGTGGTGTATTTTAAGGCTAGTGAATGTAACTTCAATGCTTAAGAAAAGTTTTTGTTCTTTTAGCACTAAAAAAAAAAAAAGAAGGTTTTTAATTTACTTGAACTGTGCATACAACATCCCTCCTCCAGATCTCCTGATGGCTAGCTCCTTCACAGCTCAGCTGAAATGTAACCTCTGAGAGCCTTCTCTGACCATTCTAACCAAAGTACTGAACTACCACCTCTGGGGGAGTCACTTGTTTCTGTATTACCCTATTTAATTTCCCTCATAGAACTTATTACCACCTACTTTATAGGATTTTGTGAGGATTAACATTTTAAATTCATGTTAAACAGGGCCTGACACATAACAAAAACTCTGTAGTACTAGCTATTATCAGTTATTATCTTGTTTATTTATTTTCTTATTGTCCCCCCACTGTCATTTTCACTGCTGTATTTCCAGTGTCAAGGACACTGCCAAGTACATAGAAGGTGCTCAATAAATTATTTACTAAATGACTTAATTACATTTTTCAATCACTCATGATTAAGGCACAGCTAAGTGAACTCACATATTCATTCTCTCATGTTAAATGAAATATTTATGTACAAAAGAATGTGATAGAATACCAGATGGAATAATGAGTCTGTGTCTTTATGAAGGAACCAAAGCACATCAACAGATAATTATGTTACAATTTGGTATGGAAACAAAAGAAAGGTATACATCAACTGCCTTTTGCTTATTGGAACCCCCTAGAAATTTATGTCACCTGAGCTCAGGTGAAATCCACAAATCCCACCGTGAGCTGAACATGTCCTCTCAGGTATCTTAGCGGTACATCAAAACTAAGCTCATACTACCCGCCTGGCCTCCTCTTTCCTTTTATTTCCTATCTCTGTGGATGTTCATATACCTACTGTGTCACTCAAGACAGAAATTTGGGGATTATTCTATTTTCTTCCACTTTCTGCATTCCACGACATCTAATCAGGCACTAAGTATTTCTAATGCTTCCAAGGTTTTCAAATTTGATCCCAACCAATCCTTCTATATTGTCATTTTCTTGTACTTTTCCCTGTACACTCTCATACAGTCCATACTTAAAGACTGGGTGTTATATCTAAGTGATGAATCACTAAATTCTACTCCTGGAACTAATATTACACTATATGTTACTTACTAGAATTTAAATAAAAACTTGATTTTTTTAAAAAAAATACAATAAAATAAGGACTTATGTGTTATATACCAGCATTTTTCACCACCTGGATTTCAACACAAGAAGGAAGGAAGGAAGGAAGGAAGGAAGGCTCTTTCACCACCTGGATTTCAACACAAGAAGGAAGGAAGGAAGGAAGGAAGGAAGGAAGGAAGGGTACAGAAAAGGAGCCACTCTCTGAGGATGGCAGGAAGAGTCTCACAGACAAGGTAATATTTGAGCTTGTCTTAAATGATCAATGGGAATTTGCAGGGGTAAGAAATGAGGATAGTTTAGTCCTCAGAAGATCATGAGGAAGGCAACTGGGAATTTAAAGAGAATTTCAAGTCCCACAGGTGAATTTGGACTTACTTCTAGAAGCAACAGAGAATCAGAAAGTGTGTATAAGCAGAGAAGTGGCATCACAAGATTTGTTTGGGGTAGAGACAACTCTGCTGTGGACAGATAGCAGTAGGAAGAAACTAGTGGCAGAGAGGGGTGCTGAGCATCAGAAATGAGGTACCAGCAGTGTGAATGGAGAGAAGGAGACAGATTTAAAGATAAGATCAATGTAGTTAAGTCATGTTTAAAAAAAACTGGGTACCTCAATGTTAACTTAATAATACTTGTTTAAATCTTCTTTGCTATGTTTTTTAATTAAAACACTGTATTAAAACTGAAAAGACAGGGGCACCCAGGTGGCTCAGTCAGTTGAGCATCCAACGCCCAGTTTCAGCTCTGGTTGTGATCTCAGTCATGATCTCAGGGCCATGGGATCAAGCTCTGCATTGGGCTCCACGCTCAGCATGGAGTCTACTTGTCCTTCTCCCTCTGCTCCTCCCCCTGCTCGTACTCTCTCTCTCTCTCAAATAAATAAAATCATAAATAAATAAATACATACATACATACATAAAACTGAAAAGACACAAACAACCTCATATCAATAGAACTAAATACCCAGGGGAACAATTTTTGTTATAGTGTTTGGGCTTTTTCCAGGCAAAATTATGTCTAGTCCCAGAGGGCTCCGAAGCCAGATGTCCTCTAAGCACATAGCAGATACTAGGATCAGAGGCCAGAAAAAAAAAGTCTAAACAACAACTAAAACAACCAAACACTTGAAGAACTGTTCAAATAATATTAGTGGGAAGTATTAAAAACTGGGGCTACAGACCAATTGATATGGAGGTATATAAAAATAATCATACAAAATAAAGAATGACAAAAATAATTAACTTCAAAATCCAGAAAACACTGTAATTTCTTGCTGGGAATTAGGGAAATCAGGAAAGATTTTATAGTAAGTAACACTGGAGTTAAACCTTAAAGTGTGTAGTAATTTCATTTGCAGAGTTGAGGGGATGTCCTCTTCAGAAAAATGGAACAAAAATAGAGGTGGAAAAAACCTGGAAGCATTGAAAGAATGATCAGGAATTTTTAGTCTGATTGGCTCATTGGGTACATGAATAGGAGTAACGGAAGTTAAGATTGAAAACTTAGTATAGGGCCAGATCATGATGGATCTTGAATGTCACACAAACGAGTCTGAACTTGAGGGATCCACTGCAAGTGTGTTGGAAAAGGTAGCACACTCAACACCATGCTTCAGGAAGAGTCACTTATCAGGGGTAGGTAAAATGGAGTGAATGTAGAGGACCAAAGGGTATTGGCTATAGGAACAGATAAGGGAGAAAATTTTGAGTCTTAATAACATTGGGATTGGAAAAAACTCAGACTAGTCCCATTGGGGAACACATGTGGGAGCTAATTAGCAGTGAGATTGCAATGGAGTCAGAAGTCTAATTGTGGGTTGATAATTGTGGCAAGATCAATCAGACCAACTTTTCTGCTGAGTGTTATTTCTCTATGGCCCCCAGAACTGCACCTGCTGTCCTGTAATCATAAAGATAACTAGTTAGGGGCGCCTGGGTGGCTCAGTTGGTTAAGCCACTGCCTTCCGCTCAGGTCATGATCCTGGAGTCCCGGGATAGAGTCCCACATCGGGCTCCCTGCTGAGCAGGGAGTCTGCTTCTCCCTCTGACCCTCCGCCCTCTCATGCTCTCTCTCTCTCTTTCATTCTCTCTCTCAAATAAATAAATAAAATTAAAAAAAGAATTTTAAAAAAATAAAGATAACTAGTTAGACTGAAGCTAACCTAGTAGGAACAACAGGTGGGGGGAGAATGGAAAGATCCCAGGTTTTCTGATGATGTTATGAGTCAATGATTTAACTAACCATGGGACTTTTGACTATGTGCAAAAGTGTTATAATAAATTTTCCTTATTGTAAAAAAAAAACAAAAAAACAGGTTTATGACTTTTTTTTTTTTTAGCTCAGTAATGTGAGAGCAGGAGTAGAGAAATCATATGGTGGAGTCTATTCAGAATTGTAGTTTTGCAGAAAAAGTAAAGTAAGACATGGGAACCAGAACCTGAAGGCCATGAAACTAGCAAGCCCTGAGTTTAAATGGTGGACCAAAACGTCCATATGGACAGGAAGGCAGGTGAGGCCAGTGTGGCACGTAAGGGCAATAGATGAGGCAAGCAGCTGTTAACAATGAGAATAAAGCCAAGATTCAATAGGAGAGAAGACTGAGAAGAGGTAGACCCATAACCAAAATCATCTGAGAAGACCATTTCGAATGAGAAGTGTGGCAGTGCCTATAAGGAGCAAGAGTATCACAGAGATAAACTTGCTTAAGATCCAGGGGCCAGAGATCTGTGAAGCCAGGGGCAGAAGCAGCAGGTAAGGGCTTAAGTTCCTGAGATGCTAGAAGAAAGAGAGGAAGTCTACAAAAACAGGCTCTCCATGGGGCGAGAAGCAAGCAGAAGGTGTGAGCTGAATATAAGATAGAAAAAGTGTGGTATACGACGATAGAGAACAGTTCAAAACCTAAGTTCTTGAGAGACAATGAGCAAACAATAGTCTGTTTGTGATGGGAAGCAGGAAATTTGCTGACCCCTGCTCCTCAATCTGAGAGCCAGAGAAAGTGGAAGAAGTGACCACTAGGGATGGATTTGGCTCAGGAACTTATAACTTAGAATGAGGCCAAGATTGAGTTTTGGCAAGAGTATAGGGAAATGTTGAAGGGAAAAGCTAAAGAACATGAGGTTTGCTTAACTAATAGAATCCTAAAATGTAGAAGAAGGGCATGGTTGAGGAGAAGGCAGGTATGGCAGGGGCTGAAATCTATAGATAGAAAGTATCACAGGGTGGGCATGTGCATCTCCGGTGACCATTTTTAAAAAGAGAAATGTGGGTGGTAGCTAACTGAGTAGTTGGCTAGAAAGATATAAAAGGGTTGATAGTGGAAAACAGGGCTGGGAGAATAAAGTAAGGGGAATTTTGGTAGTTTAACAACCTGGCAGAATAAATTGTAAATAAGTTTGGAACCAGACAGACAGACGTAGAGGTGAATCCAGACTCTGCCATTTACTAGCCACGTGACCTTAAGCTTTTGTTTACTCACCATTAAAAGGGAAATAAAAATGCCAACATTGCAGAGGGGTTAGTAAAATTCCAAGATAACCTACGCAAAACACCCAGGATGGTGACAGACATTTAGTAGACACTCAATAAGGTAAAGCATCTCTTTATCACAGCTGGCTTCCAAGCTTCCAGGTCAGCCAGTGCAAACAGCTTTCAAAGGTACAGCTCAGATGAGGGTGAGTTGGGGGTGGGGAAAAGAATTTCCCCCAAAGCGTTTCTCCTGAAGTACACAATATTATTAGAGAATAAAGCCATTGGCTTACCAATGAAAATTCTGAATTAAACTCTCAAGAATTCAGCAACCCTGAGCCTACAAAGACATGAAGAGAAACTTCACCCACATGATTGTGGAGATAAACTTTGTGCTCTGTATTTTGTTTATTCAGTGAGTCAGCCTATTATCAGTACTTGCAAATTAACTCTAATTATCAGATAAAAGCAATGTGGTTATTCTGTCTGATAATCAATGATTACAAAAAGCCTAAGCAATAAGTAATAATTACCATATCATTCTATAAAAGATCGTTGTTTTTTTTTCCTGACTGAAAGTAGCACACACTCAAGAGAAAATTATAAGCCAGTCCCGTAATTTATCTCACTTTTCAAAATTCATACTAGGTCAGCGCAAATGATTCCCAAATTTAAATCTCCAGTCTGGGCCTTTCCATTGAGGTCCAAGCGACCTCTCTTACATCACCCCTTCAATATCTAATGGGCAGCTCAAACTTAACAGCAAAAACAGAATTCTTCGTGTGCTTCCAAACCAGTCCCTCTCCAGGTCTTCCATCCTCAGTAAATGGAACCACCATCCACCCAGTTATTCAAACCCAAAACAAAGGAATCATCCTTGATTTGTGCTTTTTCTTATTCTTCTATAAGCATCCATTAAAAGCCTCATGGACTCTCCCCTAAAATATGTCCCAAAGCCATGACATCTCTCTCCTTCTCAATCGCCACTAATCTTGTCCGAGTCACCATCATCTCTTACCTGGATTACTGGATTACTAACTCCCTAATCCTCCTCCATACTCTTCCAGTCATCTATTCTCCACCGAATAGCCAGAGGAGCCATGAGAAACACAAATCAGATGGTGTCCTTCTCCTGCTTAAACCCTCACAATGCTCTTACAATGAAATCCAAACTTTTCCCTACAAGGTTCACCTGACCTCACACCGGCCCACCTCTGTGACCTCAACTCCTGTCATTCTCTCCAGCACACACTGTACTCTGACCACATTGGCCTTCTTTCTGCTCTTTGAACATATGAAGCTCATCCTATCTTTCCAGAGGCTAGTCCCTCTGCCTGAAATATCCTAACACCAGACCTTTTTATGGCTGGCTCTTTCTTTTCACCAGGAAGAAAATGCTATCTCCTTAATGAAGCTATCCAATTCTTAATTAGTTCCTCAATTAGTATCTCCTAGTCTTTATTGCATTATCCTGTTTTGTTTTTTCATATTTGTCACCAAGATGGCATTTGGTAGGCACTCAATAAATGCAGTATTAATGAATAAACCATTCACAAGTTTTCTTCAATTAGAGTACGGTAAACATATCAGGCAGGCTTAAAATACCCTCCTTCAGACAGTCAAGTCTCAAGGTCACCTGGAATTTACCTTCAAAAGTTGTTCAAAAATCTCCTGGACTGACTCCTACCAGCTCCAAAGCTGATGAAGAGGAATGAAGAGAAATGGTCCCAGAGAAAAATGCATGTATTGTCTTCTACGGCTCCAGAGTTCACACCTACATGCACTGTTCTGGCCAGGAGCCTCTCAGAGCAGCTGGGACTTGCCTGATAAAGGCCCAGACTGTGTTTCTTCAAGAACCTGAGCAGATGGCCCACCAAAGGCAGGCAGAGTCACCATCAGCAGGGTGTTTCCAAGAAGACTTGAGGGCAAGGGATACTTACCCCGAGATGGAGTGAGTATTTCTGAGTCTCCAAGTCTGGACAGCCATATTGTAGATACAGACATGAACCCGTATCGATTGGATTCTTCCTGTCAATCACCACAACCCTTGTGGCAACCAAGCAGAGGCTTTCAAAGTGTGTGGAAAACTCAAAGGCACGTTGGGGAAGTCATAGTTCTAGGCAACACTCTAAACTCACCCGCAGGGCTTTTCACATCATAGAAGAACCAAACCTTGATAAAAAAAAAAAAATCTTTTTTTTAATGATATACATCAAACAGTTTATGTCAAAAATCATAGAAAGTTTCATTTTATTTTAAAAAATAAAACCTAGGAGAAAACACAGCAGGTTTTACAATCCAAATCCTCCATATTAGACAAATGAGAAAAATGGGACCCAGAAAGTTCCAATGACTTGCTCAGGAACCCCCAGAGATTCAGAATACTTTTGAATACATAACACCTCATCTTTTGTACACTTTTAAAGATGAAGAAAAGTGAACTGATGGTGAAAGATAATTCTTTTACTTTGCCCTTACTCAGGAGTTTCAGCAAAATTAACCTTACAAGGATGTTTTCTATGAGGTTGTCAGACTCGAAACTGAATTGAACAAGGTCACAATCTCTTTGGGAGGAGAAAAGCCTCCTTTTCTCATCAACATCTTGTTGCACTTTGTTTTTACTTTCCTCTTGCTATATGTAATTTTTTGAAGTAGAATGTCTTCACACTAAATTTATCTTGGAAAGATTTCCCAAGAAATTAGAGTTCCAAATTTTCCAGATATTGCAAAACAAACTCCATATTTGCCTTTCTTTGACAAAACTTGGCACCCTGCCTCAAAAACTTACATTGCTCAGCATGTGCCCTCATGGCGTAATTCCCAAATCCTTTATAATCTTACAAAAGTATTTTCTTTCTTTCTGAAGAAATGTTCACTTTCAGATAAGATGCTTCCATAATCTGAACCAGCTATTTCGCTTTGTCAGTTAGAAAGGAAATTGAACGCTAACTCATGGAAGAGGCTACCACACTTATTAATAGGTGCATTTAAAATAGTCCCTGGTAACTGAAATGAACACATTTATTTAATACATTTCTAATTACTTCTCTTTTTTATGTATAATAACTTGACAGTCATTTCAGTGGAATACAACTAATAGAGACAACGTCTGATTGGATCCTTAAACTTGGTCCTAAACTTTAAACTTTGTCATAAATGCAAAAATGCCAGATCAGATTATTTACTGATTAAACAAAATGCCCATTTGGAAAAAGAAGTCAAATGTATGACAAAGAAAGTAAAATTATCCAAAATTCAGCCACCACCCAGAAAGAGAATTATCACTAATATTTTGGTAACCACCGTGTCATATGTATTTCTATGCATGTACTCGTAACATAGGATTTTGTGCAAATTATATGTAAGTTGGTTTGTGGACAAGTCCTTGCTTCTTTTGATGGAGGTATCTATCTCCTTCCCCTGTGCCTCCTGAGCCATTAGAATAGCCTAGTATATGTCCTTCCATAACTCCCTCCAGGTTCATACAATCCAATGCCAATAGCTATAATTTATTAAGTGCTTGTAATTTTTTCTAGCATCTTTGTTACTTCGTGTTTCCTCCACCTGTTTTTTTTTCCTAAAAGTCTCAGCCTACTCTTTTGTTTGTTGGTTGAAGTATAGTTGACACACAATTTACATTAGTTTCAGGTGTACAACATAGTGATTCGACAAGTCTACGTTTAAATCTAAGTTTGCTATGCTCACCACAAGCGTAGCTACCATCTGTCACCATACAACATTATTACAATACCATTGACTATATTCCCTATGCTCCACTCTTTATTTTTTAAAGACATGTTACTTTTTTTATATAAAGACTTTATTTATTTATTTGAAAGAGAGAGTGAGAGAGAGAGAGAGAGAGAGAATGAGCTGGGGGGAGGAGCAGAGGGAGAGGGAGAAGCAGACTCCCAACTGAGTAGGGAGCCCCAATGCAGGGTTCCATCTCAGGACCCTGAGATCATGACCTAAGCTGAAGGCAGACGCTTAACTGACTGAGCCACCCAGTTGTCCCAAGGCATGTTACTTTCAAGGGCTCCTTTCACCACCTATTTTGCTTTCTGTCTCATTCATCTAGAACCTGAAAGCCCTGCTTCCTCATATAAGGAGTCATCCACATTTGTTGTTGCAGAAGGTTCTCAGGGTGCTCTGTTTCTCCCTGTTTCCTTTTGATTTGTAGCATAAGGCAAAACAATAATACAATATAAATAACAAAAATGGATGACATTGGCAAATAAATAAAGGTCACAATATGACTAAACAAGTAGGGACTTCTTGGTTATTTTTACAATGATAAAAAAATGCTGGCCATTGGGATTAACCATGCTAAAATTTTGATTAGGCCACATATTTAATAACCATAATCCCAGCATTTTTGCAGTGTGCAACATTTTAAAACATTAATATAACACAAACAACATAAAAGCATTGCATTCAATTTCCTGATGGTTTAAAAAGATTGAGCATTTTTATTCTTTAGCTAAAGGAACTAAAAGAGGAAATTATTAAACACAAAAATACAAATAAGCTTCATGGTGAATACTGCATTAATGTTAAACTAAATATAAATGGAGGCATAGTTCACTCATTAAACTTATATTTATTTAACATATCCCATATCCCAGATACTGTGGGATGTTGTAGGAGAACAAGAGTGAAAGATAGAGCTCTTGTCTTCAATAAGTTTATGGTTCAGTGCAGCACTGTCCAACAGAAAGATAATACAATCACATGGATAATTTTTAAAAAAATAAACAGGGGGAATAAATTTTAATAATATACTTTATTTAACCCACTATACCCAAAATATCCTTTCAACATGCAAACCACATTTAAAAATTACTAATGGGATATTTTACATACTTTTTTCATACTAAGTCTTCAAAATCCAGTATGTGTTTCATACATATGGCACATCTCCAACTGGACAGCCATATTTCAAGGGTTCGATAGCCACACATGGCTGGTGGCTACTCTATTGGAAGTACAGATCTAGTGCATCTGTCAGAATGGGCTAGGTTATGATGTGTACAAACAACCCCAACATCTCAACTATTTAAAGCATTAAAAATACATTTTTTACTCAAACTACACATCTTTTGCTGGTCAACAGGGGGCTCCGGTTTTGGAAGTCATTTGGAGACTCAGATTTCATCCCATCACACAATCACAGTTAAGAGGAAGGAAAAGTGGAGTTGAACACTGGCTATTAAATGCTTTCCCCTGAAAGTGACATGCATAACTTCTATGCCAAAGCGAGTCATGTAGCCAAAGGCGGTTGGAAGTATGATTCTATCACCTGCCCAGAAAGCTGAGAACTGGAATATTTGATGTCCAACACCCGTGATTACCACATTTATTAAGTGAACATCATGAGTCAAACCATGTGAAAAGGAAACAGGGAGATAAGGTAGACAGCTAGAGCTAAACGACAACACGGGGTGGAAGGTGATGAGAGCAGCAAGAGAGTAGATAAAATGCCGAGGGAATTCAGGGGAGAGCAAAGTTACTTCTGGCACCAATGGAGAAGCAACTATAAATAGTTACTACTTGCCTGGAACCATCTGACACATCTGGAAGACAGTTCCACCTGATTAACTCAGAGGACAGCCTTGAGAAACCAGATATCTCATCTGTATTATAGAGTACAAATTGCCACTGCACACATCCTATAAAAATGCAGAGTACAATATATACTAAATGCGCCCACACACACACTTTGAGGGTAATTCTGTGTCAATTGTCTTTTTAAACCACTCACTCTGAGATAATAAAACAACCATCTCTGAACCAGTCATCAGATCACCCAGACCATTCTAATATCTCAGAAAGGGGTAAGGAAGGAAGTAGCCTGCAGTTACTAACACTGCACTGTTCTGGAAACCTCCAGCAGAACAAGAAATGCAATGAAAAAACATAGTATCAAAAAGACAATTTCAATTTCCTAAGCAAAATCTTGTGACATTATTGAGAGACTGGTTTTGCTCTTCTAGGCTCCTGTGGCCATTTGGAAAGGAGCTAGTTATATCTGGGAATATTTTATATATTACAGAATTGTGAGATTATTGGATTTTAAAGTATCAAGGAATGTAGAACTTGTGGATGCCACCTTCCCAAGAATACCTCACGGAAGACCTGTCCTCATACGTCTGCATAGGTGGGTGGTTCAGTATTATAAACCTCAGAAAAAAACAAGTACATCTTATAGAATATCTACTGATCTGCCATATGTGCATAAGACATATCCCATTCTATCAATCAATCACTAAAGGGAACAAAACAACCTACAGAATTTCTCATGAAATACAACCCTATTCCCTAAACCACATCCTCACTGAGAAACCAAATGGCAGACAATTCTCTATTAAACCAGGAAATGGCAGGGTCACCAATGTATAATTCAGGAAAAAAACACCCATACTAATTTGCAGAATATTCACTAATCTACAGTGTTACAAAAACTGTCTCATTCTGTCAATCATTGAAGGTAAAAGCATATTAGATATTCATAATAAGAATATCTAATATGAATATGAATAACAGAATTTTTCATAAGAGACCTTATTCCCAAATTCTTTTCACACAAAAAGCAAATATTAGAAATTATTTACCAAATCCTGAAAGCTTTATATAAATGTCAATATTATTATTCTTTAAAATTCAGTAAAGGGGCACCTGGGTGACTCAGGCGGTTAAGTGTCTGCCTTCGGCTCAGGTCATGATCCCGGGTCCTGGGATCAAACCTCACATCGGGCTCCTTGCTCAGCGGGGAGTCTGCTTCTCCCCTCCTGCCATTCCCCCTGCTTGTGCTTGTTCTCTCTCTCTCGCTTGCTTGCTCTCTCTGTGTCAAGTAAATAAATAAAAACTTAAAAAAATTTTTTTAAATAAATAAAATGCAGTATAAACTAGAATTGTTAAAGTACTTAACATAATTGTCAATAAGGTCATAAGAATCTACAGGATATCAACATGAAATAGCTGTAACACCTCTGATAACCTCCTGCAACTCAAACATAGTCACACATGAAACTATTAAGAACATCAGAATTATAGGACCAAAGCCTATTACTCTTCCAGTCTTCCACTGACTTTGATAGTCAGGGACTATCAAAGGGACATTAAGGGACACTGATCAGTTGACACTTCATAGGTCTCAGAGGGTATAAGGTAAAGTTTTGGGCTCTAGTTATGCAGAGAGAAAAGGTACATACCCATGAAAAGATAAGTTAAAAGGAGAGAAATCACTTTAACTTAAGGTGGTCAAAAGACTTATAGGAAGCAAAAGGTGAGCTGACTCAAAGGACTTCAACAGCCAAAAAGAAGACAGAAGAGCATTCTGGAAATAAATAAAAGCTCGAAAATGCAAGATTGTGGAGAAACAACTGGATATCCATATGCAAAAGATTGACATTGGACCCCTAACTCCCACCATACACAAAATTTAGTGGGGTGCATAGGTGGCTCAGTTGGTTAAGCGTCTGACTTAATTTCGGCTCAGGTCATGATCTCAGGGTTGTGAGATCAAGCCCCATGTCGGGCTCTGTGCTGAGTGTGAAGTCTGCTTAGGATTCTCTCTCTCCCTCTCCCTCTGCCCCTCCCCACTCTCTCTCTCTGTCACTCCCTCCCTCTCAAAAAAAAAAATTTCAAAATGGGTAAAAGACATAACTGTAAGAGATAAAACTATAAAATTCTTAGAAGAAAATGGAGGGGGTAAATCTTCATGACCCCGGATTAGACAATGGCTTTTTAATTATGACAATAGAGGCACATGTAAAAAAAGAAAAAATAGGGGCACCTGGGTGGCTCAGCCGTTAAGCGTCTGCCTTCGGCTCAGGTCATGATCTCAGGGTCCTGGGATCGAGCCCCGCATCGGGCTCCCTGTTCTGCGGGAAGCCTGCTTCTCCCTCTCCCACTCCCCCTGCTTGTGTTCCCTCTCTCGCTGTGTCTCTCTCTGTCAAATAAATAAAATCTTTAAAAAAAAAAAAGAAAAAATAGACATATTGGATTTCATTAAAAATTAAAAACCTTTGTGTTTCATCATTAAGAAACTAAAATGACACCCATAGAAGGAGAGAAAATATTGAAGCTCATATGACTGATTAGGGACTTTTATCTAGAATACATAAATAACTCTTATAACCCAATAATATAAACACAAATCCATTTTGAAGAGGGGCAAAGGCTATGAGCAGATATTCCTCCAAAGAAGATATACAAATGATCAATAAGCCCATGGAAAGATGCTTAACGTCATTAGTCACCAGGGAAATTCAAATCAAAACCACCATATGATACCACTTCACACCCATTAGCATGGATATAATCAAAAAAACAGATAACAAGGCGAGATAATAATAATGGCAAGAGTATGGAGGAATTAGAATCCTCAGGAACTGCTGATGAGAATGTAAAGTGGTGTAGCTGCTGTGGAAAACAGTCTAGTACTTCCTCAAAAGGTTAACCACAGAGTTTACCAAAGTAAAAACATGTATTCACACAAAAATTTGAACATGAATATTCATAGCAGCACCTTCATAATATCCAAAAGTAGAAACAAACTATATGTTCATCAACTGATGATTGAAAAAAAATATGGTATATTCATACAATAAAATATTATTTGGCAATAAAAAGGAATGAAGTATTGACACATGCTACAACATGGATGAACTCTGAAAACATCATGCTAAGTGAAAGAAGCCAGTCACAAAAGACCACAGATGGTATGGTTCCATTCACTCAAAATGACCAGAATAGGAAAATCTATAGAGACTGATAGTAGATTAGTAGTTTATAGAAGGGTGGGTGGAGAGGAGAAAGGGAACGGCTGCTAATGAGCATGGGGTTTTTTTGGGAGGAGGTAATGAGAATATTCTAAAATTGTGCTGACGGTTGTACAACTTTATAAATATACTAAAAAACACTGAGCTATATACTTTAAATAGGTAAATTGCATGGCTATATGAATTTTATGTGAACAAAACCAGTTTTTTAAAAAAAATGCAAGGTATGTTTGTAGGGAACCATAAATAGACCATTCTGACCAGATACGGTAATTGATAGTAGAGGAATGGAAACGAAAACTAGAAAGCTAGGTTGCTGCTATGATATGCTGAAAGCCCTTCAATGCAAAGAATAGGAGTCTGAACTGTATCCTACCTTCCCAATTGATTACCTTAGGATAATAGACATAAAGAGTCCAAAACCTAGTAAGTAGCCCCCAAATGACAGCTGTTTCTCATTATTATCATTATTAGGAGGTCTCTGATAATTTTATGCTATGTATTCACCTTGCTCGAACCTCTACATTAGCCTCTTGGGGCCTCCATAGTCTGAATTTTACGTGACCACTTGGGTTTAGCTCTCCCAAGACCAGAGGTCCATCCAACTTAATCCAATTTCCTTGTGAAAAATAAAAAAGATAAGAGAAAACAGCTTGATTTTTGGACCTCTAAAAAGCAGAAAATAATTTCAGAGCCTTGAAATTTTAGAGCACAATGTAATGCACAAAAGTAATATCCACAGAGGTAAATTAGACTTGTAAGTTATCTTGATGTAACAGAATGCCATTGGAATAAGTGAGACAATTAAGCTCAATAATGGCTACATTCACTAGAAGTTACTTAGCCAGACACACATCACCAGTAGGAACTGTTAGAGAATATTAGTGTGTGGAAGAGAGTGAGCCTTACAAGAACAAGGGAGAAACTGAAAGTCACCCAAGACGACTATAATTTTTCTAGATGGATCAGGCCTTTGAGCTACATGAGGAAGCATATAATTTTTTCCATGCTTCTCTCTATTGAACAAAATAATTCAAAGTACACATGCATTACAAAGTTCAGCATTTAAAGAGCACTGACATTGTATTAATATTAAAAATAAGCCAAGAGAGAAGACATAATTTTTCCTTTGGGTTTCTTACCTTTTCATTTAGGATCATGAGGGAGAGATAACTTTTCTGACCAACTTTTTAATTGTCAAGTAGATAATGAATATGTATGCAAATCATCAGAGAGTCACTAAAGAAATCTCCCAAATAAATTAACAAAGGAAATGGAAAACAGAGCAGACTATTTCAGTTCTAACTATTCAGCTTAGAATTTATTCCAGTTGTCATTATGTATCTAATGATACCCGTTACTTTTTTTTTTTTTTTGATGTATTCACTTACTTTACTAACACTACATTTACCATGTTATCACCATGGAATGTAAATTCAGGTTAGACAAGAAAATTTCACAAGTGTAATAAAGCATTCTAGAGTATAACAAAGTTTGTGTATAATGTCTGGCCAAAACTCCTTGCTGATAAATCATTAATCACTTCAACTATAGGTAATTTGTTAACATTTATGATTCTTACAGAGAAAATAAACAAACTTCATACATTTAAAAAGCATTTTTCATTTACCTTTGCATTAGTACTTAAAATACACATTTCTATTTCAAGATGCCATTTAAAAATATTCTAATACAACAGCAGCATAAATATAACTCTGCAATTACAGAAAAACCTAACTGGGATTTGGTTTAAATACACATATTTTCAGTTGTGGGGAAGCTTATAATATTATATTCCATACACTGTTCTGAAAGGGTTAAGAGCCAACCAGCCCTAAAACCTGAAGTACTCAGTCTGCAAAACAGGCAGAAAAAAAAGTTAATTAAACAGGATTTCTACATAATATCAAAAGCAACTGGGAGTACTTCAGGATCAGCATATTGTCCTCTTTATAACTAATTGTATCAGAAGAGTTTAAGAAGGAGCATATTTTACAACTATCAAGTACATTTAAAAGTGACATCTTTCTTTTGTGCTAATTTGACTCCCCTGAATGACCTAACTAGTTAACTAGTCAGGAGTAATTTGGTTCCCAGGCAAATCAAACGTGCAAGAAAGGAAGCCAATATTTAAATTACCATGTTGTTGTCTGACCCATTCAGATGATTTATTTTCAACATAAACATATAAACTTAATATGAGATGCCTAACTAAAGCAAGTACCACCAATGAAACCAAGACAGCTTCTCTTCTTCTAAGGTTTAGGTCTTGACCAGAATTCCTTATACATGGAATAGCCCATACCAAGGGTCATTGCTCCCACAACAAAACCTTGGGCTGCCACTTGATGTGGATCAGGTGAGCAGACATATGCAACGATTGCTGCAAACCCAATGCTTCTTTAGCTTTTTGGATACGTTTAAATCCCTGATCTTCATCATGGGAAGAAACAGAAACATCTGTGCTGGTTGGCACAGTGAATGAAGAATCCTCCTTCCTAGAATGATACCACCCAAGTTACTTCGAAGCTTAGGACAGTTATCAACAAGTGAACAGAAAGTGAACAAAACCTCTAACATAAAGGGAGATTCTCCCACATAGTAGTGAAGCAGATTTTGCCAAGGCTGCAAGGACCAGTCCTCCCTGGGATTCCACAATGTCAGAACCTGCACGACTTTCTGCCCCTCTCGTTTCCAAGCTGGAGAAGCAACCTCCTCTTCCAAGTTTGGTTCTGCCCCAAACTGACACTAGTCCAGGGCCTAGCCTGGTATAAGAAATTAGTTGGCATTAGTCAGCACACAATGACACGTGGTTCAGAAGAACTCTGGGTTGAAGAAAAAAACTAACCAGAGATTTGAAAAACCACTGTGGATAACCCACCTGTGATTAATCAAGTGGTTAAACACAGACAAACCATATGAATATTACTTCTCTTAAATGCCACGAACTGCATGTGGTGACCTGAGCTTCAGCAGTCTGCTCATGGGGCCACTGGGTGGTTTTTCCACTGACACCCTACCTGTCATTTGTGTTTATGTATCTTTAAAAGGAAGGGGACAAGATTGAAGATAAAGGCATTATCTGCAAGCTATTCTGAGAATGGAGTCTTTTATAATTTCTTTTTCTCATTTAAAAAGAAAAACTTAACTATATACTAAGCCATATAAATTCCAAGGACAGTTTAATCACTTCTATCATTCAAATACAAGTTATTCATGTTTTCAATTATAATAGAATGGCTACTTTTAACAAATATAGTCTTCCTCCAAGTCCATCTATTTGTTTTTTCAAAATACAATATATTTCTTCCTACTTTCCAACCTTTACCTGAATTGAAAAGGCAGGAAGTATTCCAGCCTTTGAGCCAAGAGAAAGCACCATTATCACCTACCCTTGTAGATCAGAAAAAAAACCCTGAAGTCTGAAGTTTCATTTCCAAACCACCTCTCATATAGAGACTATTATCTGGTTGGAGGGAAAAAACTGCCCTAGCCCTAGGACCTAAGCTTATTTTGTCTCTGAGCCAAACAAGACTACAGTTCCTAACAGAATGGCATAATAAGCAATCTTCTAAGAGGTATAGTCAGTAATTTGCTAAAATTACTCCAAAAGACAACATAGGAAGCATAAAACTTCTGCTAAGTATAATATTTCTCTTTCTATGACTTAAGGAAAAGGGATTTAGAAATAAACTACTAGGTGGATTTAAAAATAAAACTACAAATCTACTCAAGATGAAAATAAGCAACTGGCTAGAGTAAATGATGACCTTAATATGTTCAAAATTAATAAAAAGGAAAAGAAAAAGTAATAGGAAATTCTAAGAATGGAAAATCTAGAGTCAAGCATATGTCTCCCAAGTGGAAAATCTAACATTAGACATTAAAACCTAGGCATTCTCTCTCTGGATGATCTTCTTACAAATTATCCACAGGAATCCAAATATCAGAGAAAAAAACCCTGACACATGAAAGTCAATATCTGAATATATACTCTGGGAAAAGGAACAGCAAGAACATTCTTGCTGAATGGAATACAGCAGCGATTTACAGCTAACACATTTAGGACTATTATAAACTATTTTGATTAGGATTAATAAAGATAGCCAAATGCTGAGTTCCAAAATAAAATTTGGAAACATTCCAGAATAATTCTAAAATTGTGCATCCTATAGAAGAGCATGAATATATAATTGAAAACTGTTTGCCAAGAAACTGACAAAGATTCTAACATTCCTGAATTACTTTTATGAAGGATGACTTCTAGAGAAACCATAATAATGCTATACATCTGAAATACATTTTTTTAAACACAGAAAAGGAGGGCATGTTTGCAAACCATATGCCTGATGGAATTAATTTTCAAGGTCCTGAAGGCAATTTATACATATTTTGTCAAAAAAAAAAGTGGCCATAGGCATGTTTACTTGGGAAAGAAAAAAAAAAAGATGTGGCTGGGCCAGCCATACTAAGTAGTCAGTAAAGTAAATTCTTTACTCTTTTTCCCTCAACTATTTTCAGACCTACAAGGCCCCTGGGTTTCATCTTTTCCCTAGTCCCCCATCAAAATGTATTTGCAATATGGATCTAATATCACCACTTTGTTCCTTAGGCCCTGTGTTGCTTTTCTCAAAGGTCTCTGCTTTCTTTCCCATTAGTAAATAAAAGGCTTTGCCTGGTTGAAGTAATTTCAGCATTTAGAGAGCAACTGGGGAAGTTATAAGGTTATTTTACCTTTGAAATCTTACTATTAAACAACTGCCCATTCTATTTTCCTATAAAGCCAGTCTTGCTATGGGAAAGATAACCCACACATTTGAAACTCCTTCTTAAACTATTTCAACTCCATACAAAAGTAGCAGGTTCTCTTTTTACATCAATGTTCCTCCATCTTTTTAATCTGGTCAACCCCATTCAGTGACTGAAGAACCCATTTCACAATTTCTATCATCTCCTACCAAGAAGGTGAACAAGAATATAAAAGCATCCCTGTTGGTAATTCAAAAGAAGTTAGTGATATGAGGAGTCCAGAGAAGGTGACCCTGGGAGAGGTGATAAACCATACTGCACACATTGAAGAAATAGTGATTTCCTGGCATAAGCTTTCAATTGTTTCAGAAATCCTACTTCTCCCTTTGTCATTTTTAATCAGGGTGGTGGAGCTGCCACAAATGTTTAGTAGCTAGGAAGGCAATGGTCAAAAACTCAAATGCCTATCAGGGCTCAGCAGCTCACAGAAATACGAGCTGTGGACTGAGTGACTGAGACACAGGGAGTGAGATACAAAGAGTTAGCAAATTCCCCTACAAGTAACATCTGTGACTCAGCTACATTGTGGCCATACAAAGTTGCCAAATCATTTTTTTTAAGAAACTAGAAATACAGATTTTCTTGTAAAATTTGTTAGCAATACCAATAATTCAAATTTTAAAAAACACTGCATGAGACAACTCTGGGTGAGACAAACTAAAGCCATCAGCTGTCAGGGTGTGTCTCATTTGTCACCCATTTGGCGCCTCTTTTACATAGTTATGATCACCTGGTTCAATTTCCTGATGATTTTACAGAAGATATTTTACCTATGGAACCCAGAGAAATTGAGTAATATGATGGTTAATTTTATGTGTCAACTTGGAAGGTGTTTTGGGATGAGATTAACATTTAAATCCGTGAATTTGGGGTAAAGCAGGTTGCCCTCCATAATGTGGGTGGGACTTATGCAATCATTTGAGGGCCTGAAAAGAACAGAGTGGTCTCCCTGAGCCAGAAGACTCCAGATTTCTGGAAGTTTCTCTAGAAGATTGCTTTGGGATTTTATCTGTACTATCAGCTCTCCTGAGTCCCAAGCCCACTGGTCCATACTACAGATTTTGAACTCACCAACCTCCATAATCACATAAACCAATTCTTTATAATAAATATATATATATATACACACACACATACACATCCTATCGGTTCTGTTTCTTGAAAGAACCCTGACTAACACAAATGACTTGGCCAAAGTCACATAGCTAGTTTGGGGGCAGGTGGGGGGAAGAATTGTTCTAACTCTGCCTAGAATATGTTCCAGTATATGTACTAGACCAGTAATCCTGGTGGAGTGAGAGAAGACATTACAGATATGCCTATGTGTATGTATATACACAATAAAAACCTGAGACAGTATTTCTCAAAGTTTAATTGCAGCACTAAAGAATCATGTAGATGCTTGCTTATATGCAGATTCCTAGGCCTAGCTCCAGATCTATTGAATCCAGGTCTGTAGGATTAGGTCCAGGAATCTGCATCTTGAAAGTTCCCTAAGATTATTCCAATGCCTACTAAAATTTGAAAACACTGAAGTAATTAAGAGGCAATGCAGATTAGTGGTTAAGGGCATGGATTCTGAAGGTAAATTCCCTGAGTTTGAAGCCCAACCCCACCACTTACTAGCTATGTGAGTGACCTTGGGCCAGTGATAGAGATGACGTGAGGATTGAACAACAAAAGGTTATAAACACTTACACGTAATTAGCATTTAATTAATGGCAGGAATTACTACTAAACTCTCTCATCACAGGTGTTTTGGCACAATTTCAGTATCATGCTAATCAATATTTATAGTGATGATCACAGTGGTACTTTAAGATCTTGAATTACTTTCTAAAGCAAAGATCAGTGTGGTTAGATGCTGAGTGTTTCATGTTATGCAAATTCTTTGTAACTTGGTGATTTGTGTGTAATATTTACAATAACTTTCTGGAGATTAAAATATTTGATTAGCATGAATACCACATTTGACTATAA
The DNA here is from genome assembly GCF_009762305.2 of Zalophus californianus. NCBI lineage: Eukaryota > Metazoa > Chordata > Mammalia > Carnivora > Otariidae > Zalophus > Zalophus californianus. The sequence continues at coordinate 158,100,528 of NC_045597.1, read as the reverse complement.
CACATAACAGAGAGTCTGCTATATATGTGCACCATGTAGTATGAAGACAGAAATATTCTTAGGTAGTATGGTCTTTCTGCAATCCACTGATCTCCATTTCTGTAAGGGTTGATGCTTATTTTATTTATGTTTTAGCTCTCCAGCCCCTAGGTCATACAACCTCCATTATACTTATTCAAAATAAATTATTTCTTGAATTAAATTTTAACACTAATATAATGGCTTTGATCCAACCTTCTTCCACTAACAAATTGTCATGATACTATCTAAAGAAAAATATACATAGGGTAGTTTAAAAAGTAAGCTAGAAGTAATATGGACTCATGGAATATTTAAATGATCCCCATACCTTCCCCCCAAAAAAAGTCCAATTCACTTATATTTTAATCTTTTACCCCACCAAACTCTTAACCAGAGAGCAGTTATCAGCTAATAAACTGAACCTACCCAAATACAGGAGCTGGCACACAAGTAAAGGGAAGCCATATGAGAGAAAATTGAGAGAGGCCAGAAATATGGAAGTCTTTTTGATCATTGAGAACTGGATACAAAAACTTGGGTCTCTTTGTGTTTGAATTTGAAAAGGTCAAAAATCATCTTTTAACAGAGTGGATCTGCTTTAGGACAACTTAAAACATGAGAAATATTTTGCAGAACCTACGTGGCACAATTAAGGAATTGATTGAAGGTGAAAAATAAAAATAAGGGAAACCAACAATTACAACAGGCAGGATTTGACTTAAAAGAGAGGGAATATGCCCAAGAAAATAAGGATGTGGGCAAAATAAGGCTGTGGGTATAAAAACTGTTATTCTTCCGTTTAGCACTAAAATCAGGAGGAAGGACTCTCCAGAAGGGTGACTCCTGGTTGAGCAGAGGCCAGATAAGGCCAAGAGTGAAGTGGCTGTTCCTGTAGAAGAGATGATCTGAGAACAGGAGAACATCAGCAATCTGAGGACTAGATTCAGGACTAGAATACCAGTGTTTACAATTTATCAGCCTAAGGGTAGACTAACACATCTACATGTATCCAGTATCACACAAAACTCACCAACTTCACATTAGTGAGAGATTTCCAAATCAAAGAAAGAAGCAAGAATAAAGCAGCAGCAAGGGAAGGGGTTTTGCCAGTACCAGTCATCCACTGGCCCATTCAACTAGCAGATAACCAAGGCCAACCCTGAGTAAGGTACTGTTCAAGGAAAAAACAAAATGAAACCAAAACAAAACAAAAGACATGGTCTCTGCCCCCAAAAGTTAGAATCTAGTCAAAGGACATAACATAAAGAATATGTATGTAAGAAACAACCGTAACACAAAGGAATAATCATAATGTTTGAGTTTCAATATTCTAGCAGAGTTAAAGGAAAGAAAGATTACTTTAATGGAAATGAATTAGAAAGAATGAATGAACTTAAGGGTTTTTGAGAAGGCCTGGACAGTCAAGCTTGACTTGATTATAAGATGGAAGGAAGCCAATATATAAAGAAGCAGCACAAGCAAATGCCTGTGGAAGAAAAAAACAGAAGAACAACCAAGCAACCAAGTAAAGCAAGAAGTCAAATGCACTAGGACACAGAGTACTGGCTGGAGAGTTATGGGGGACAAGGCTGGAATCCCACCTATCAAGATCTTCATTGCTAAGCTACAGTATTTGGGTTTTATTTGCTAGACAGTAGGAAGCCACTTAAGGCTTTAATCTGATTGTAGCTTGTTTGCTCTATCCGATACAAAGTAGTATTTAGAAATGGGTGAGAGCCAGAAGAAAAGCAAGGTGACTCCTACAATAATCCAGAAGAGTGAATGATATATACCTAAATTAAGGTAATGGGTGTAGGAATGGGAAGGAAAAGATTAATGGAAGTAGTATCTGTTCCTAAAATGTAGAATGTTCTGATTTTAATTAGCATATACACCTAGAAAATGAACATATATGTATATGAAAATGATATGGGAATATATATATATATATATATATATATATATATATATTCCCATAGGAATTAGAAACTGTTCCCAATTTTAGTATAGTAATTCTTGACATACCATTCCCAAATCCTTAAGAGATTTCTCAAATGTTTCTTCTCAAAATTTCTTTCAATACATTTTTAGCCTCTAAATTAAAATAAATCACCATTATCACCTGTCAAAATCTCTCCCATTATTGCCGTATAGAAGGACAAAGGAACAGTGCACATTGCAGAATACCAAAAACAGTTCCTGCCATTAATGAACTTAAACATGAAATTCACAGAAGTCTGGAAGTGCTATCACTTACAAAGCTCCTCCTTTCTGAATGTAATTATACTTCAGCCAAAAAATTTCTCTAAAGCTTTTATTCCCAAGAAACACACATATTACATGATGCCACAGAATAATTGTAAATTACCACATAGTGCTTGACACCCACTATGATGACTGTTCATTAAAGAAACCACAGATGTCAAAACGATAAAGATTAAAAACCTCTCCCCATCATTTTGAAGGAAACAGGGAGCAAGCCATCTGAAAAACTAAGTTGAGACTCTGCAGGCCTTCCTGCCTTCAATTTCTATCCCAACACAGTGAACAACATAATTTGTGGTGTTTTATTCTACTTCCAAAAAGCTTTGTGATCAGACACCAGAAAACAAATCTCCAGTTCTCCAGCATCAGAAAATTCCAGCTTTTCAGTTGGAATGAAACCTGCAGATCATTTCTCTCAGTCACCTCATTCTAAGGTCAAGAAAAATGAGGATCAAGGTCCTACAGCTGGTATGGCAAAGCTCTCTCACAGGCCTTCAGTTCTAACTATTCATGTACCCAAATGATGGGGTAACAGCCCCAGTGCATATACTGGGACACAAGGCAGAAAAATAGAAGACCAGCCATAAACACAGAGCAAGATAGCTTTTTTGCCCCCTCATGGAGTTGTATACTAGTTCTAGGTTGTGGACCAGTCAAGATTCACGCAGATTTATCCTACTATGACAATGGTGTCTATTTAGGAAATTAGCAAAAATGGGACATTAAAAAAAAAACAACTCTGGAATACACAAAGTACTATTAAAAACACTTAGAAAATATAATAAAACACTTAGAAAAGACTTTGATCCTTATAGATCTAATTGAATTTAGTAGGAGAATATCAGTACATTAATCCAGATGCCTCTAAAATGGAGTTAGTGGTGGGGCACCTGGGTGGCTCAGTCGGTTAAGCATCTGCCTTCAGCTCAGGTCATGATTCCAGAGTCCTGGGATAGAGTCCTGCATTGGGTTCCCTGCTAGCAGGGAGTCTGCTTCTCCCTCTCCTTCTGCCCCTCCCCCTGCTTATGCTCTGTCTCTCCCTCTCTCTCTAATAAATAGTCTTTTTAAAAAATAAAATAAAATGGAGTTAGTGGTGAAATGCTGATCATTGATATATTAACATATTAAGCAAGAGTATAATTCTGGTCCATTTATAACTTTCAGGTATGAAATACCTCTAGGAATTAGAATCAAAAGAAATTATTAAGAAACCCATAAATTCTCAGTCAGTAACTCAATCACCATAAGGTACTACCTAATAAATCCCAATAACCCCAAGGAATTAACCTCTGATCAAAATAGGAGATAATCAACCTGCACTCAGTCTGTGTAGGATTTAGTGATTCTTACTTGATATCAAGATTCTTCCAGGGGCGTCTGGGTGGCTCAGATGGTTGAGCGTCTGCTTTCAGCTCAGGTCATGATCTCAGGGTCCTGGGATCGAGCTCCACATCAGGCTCCCCACTCAGCAGGGAGTCTGCTTCTCCCTCTCTCCCTGCCTCTCCCCCTGCTGGTGCTCTCTTGTGCTCACTCTCTCTCAAATGAATAAATAAAATCTTAAAAAAAAAAAAAGTAGACTTTCATAGCTAGGTTAGATCATGATCAATGCAAGCTGCCAGAGGCCTTCTTCTCCCTTGGGATTACCATGGCAACCACTGCCCACTCCCCACCTAAAAAGGCAGGTAAGGAGGTAACTCTACAGACAAGGAGCCCAATATGAAATCACAACATTGGTGGGTGTCTTCTGAGTTATGCCCTCTTATTAAATGTATGACCTTAGCTAAGCTGCTTAACTTCTCTGTGCTTAGTTTTCCTCTCCTATAAAATAACACTGTTTTGAAGATTGCATTCAATGAGATAAAGTGTGTGAAAGCACCAGCAGTATCTGGCACATGGCAGTTCTCTATGAATGGTACATATTATTATACTATGTGGAAATGTGATTCATTCCCATAAAAGCAATAATGTAGGATCCACATCAGAACACATATAAGATATAAAATACTATTTACCAAGAGGGGTCATGCTATATGAGAGGCTCATCACTAGGAAGAATTTCAGCATTGATAAATTTAATGGCTTCTCCTACTGATAATTGGGTGCTGCTACCACAAAAAAAAGTCATTTCTCCCCTTCTCTTACTATCATACCTTAAATCCACAAGTAGCTTGCTCCAGTGAATTAAAAGGTAAGTACTAACTGGAAGGGGAAACAAAATAAGCCATTATCAATGAATTTCACTTCAGCAGAGAGTAGTTTATCACATTCTTTGGCTCATCAGCAAGAAAGTATGGACTTAGACCTGGGAAGGTTTAAGACAGGACATAAACTTTCACTACTTGACTATATTGCCAATAAAGAGTCTCAAGGGTATACTCCAAGGCTGTCCTGACTCATGCTTCAGAAAGGACCTATGTGCTCAGGCAGGGGACACAGTGATAGGGTCCAATCAGTCCCAGTAAATTGATCATGAACACTCACCACACAGAATGAGTTTGGACAACTGTCCTAACCAACCAAAAGAGACTGATTAGTCTTTAGGTCTCTTGATTGGCCTTGTGGACCATTAAATATTTATCAGAAAACATTCAATCACTTAATCAATGGGACTTCTACCAACCCAAGTCCATGTTCCTCAGTCAAGGCCAACAACCAACCAGTTCAGAGGGTTAAAAACCTCAGAGTTACTTTGATGCCAACCTGCCAGCCTTTAATAAAACACCTTTCCTACATACAGTGCCTGTATGTTCATCAGGATTCTTTTTGCTAAGTGACAAAAACCAAGCTTAGATCAGCTTAAGCAGAGTAAAAATATATAGGAAGCATACTAAAGTATCTATGTTATTAAGGGACTGAACACTCAAACTGCTTCTCTCCAGTCTGACCCTTTCACTGTAGATTGGTTTCCTTTTTTGGGCAGCAAACCTAGTTATCAGAAGCACCCGGGTTTCACACTTTATAAATTCCCCCAGCCCAAAGGAAATTTTTCCTAATTCATTTGAAAATCTCAGGGGAAGGACCAGCTTGAGTCAGATGCTCACTACTGACCAGTCTACTATGGCCCACTGTGGTGATAAGAGAAATGATGGAGTAGGAAAGAGTCATAAAGAATGAAGCAGTGCCCACTGGAAGCTTGAGCCATTCCCAAAAGTAAGGAGGTACTGTTCCCAAAAGAAAGCAAAGGATAGTGCTGGATAGACAACAAAGGCAATCCACTACAGGTATTTGTATGCAATTTTTATTTTAAAATCAGAATGGTATGAAAACATATATGTTTGTTCATTTTGTAACTAAACCTTCACCAAATTTAACCACAGGCCATAAATTGTATAGCCTTTCAAGTCAGGTACCCTATTGTATCCCCGATCTTCTAAGGCCACTATTTCCACTATTGCCACCTCTAGACTCAGGTGAAACACAATGAACCTCCTAAGTAGTAAATTCTACAGGAAGAAATGCATTTACAATGATTGCACAACCATGCTTCCCTTGTCTAAAGCAGCCCTTAGGCAAGAATTATTTTCTTGTTATTCTAGGTGTCTAATTTTGGCCTCAGATAACCTAAGAAGTTTTTGCAAGGCAATTTTATTGCTGGAAACAATTTCATTATAGGAGAATATTAAGCAACTGGTAGAGTGAAGTCAAAAGGTCAGTATGCACATATAAACCACTTTCCTAGCTTACAATTCTGCCTGCTTATATTTAATAAATTCTGAAGTAGCAAAACAGACTCAGTAGAAATATTAAAATATTTGTAAATTATCTTATGTTAGCATTTTTAATTATTTCCTCCAAAAACATATGTGCTGACTTTGATATTTGCAATACACAAAATATTTTCAAGGCACTGGTTCTGGGGTTTACAAGATGGCTAATAATGAATCTTTTGTTGTCTTCCTCCTCTCTTAAGTGAAATGATCTCTTAATATCATTTGATATGCCATAAATTCTTACCTGTTTAAATCCATGTGATCATGGTATACATGATCTTTGAAAAACAAATGTCTACCCATACTCACATTCGGGTAAACAATTTCCAGAACATTAATCATGTCTCCTTCCTGAGTGATCAGAGGTCTTCCAGGTTCAGGTGCTGGACAGGGTACAATAGTTCCCTACCCAGGTACAGAACTGAAGAATTGATCTCCCACAAAGCCACAGGAGCAAGGGAAGGAGAACCAGATCCAAAACAAAGGGAGATCAGACAAAGGAGACTGCACTAGTTGGAGAAGCAGATAACGAAAAAACTCATCAGTCAGGAGCATGGGTTTAATACAACATCTAGTGACAAAAACCAAGTTTAGATCAGCTTAAGCAGAGTAAAAATATATAGGAAGCATACTAAAGTATCTATGTTATTAAGGGACTGAATACTCAAACTGCAAGAAGTATGCTTCTCTCCAGTCTGACCCTTTCACTGTAGATTGGTTTCCTTTTTTGGGCAGCAAACCTAGTTATCAGAAGTTCCCGGGTTTCACACTTTATAAATTCCCCCAGCCCAAAGCTGAAGAAGAGCCACTGGGGCCCAAATTACTTTAAAAGAGCAAGAACCCTAGATTTTTCAAGAGAAATCATCTTTGCTATCCAAAATTTTACAACTCAATAGTCACCTGGGGTCTGGGTCTCCCACCAAAGCCCTGCCCAAAATTTCTGAGGATTCCTTAGGTGTGTAGAGGATAAGGGTGGGGCAGAATTTGCATTCTCAAGGTCAGTTCAACTCCTACTTCCACAGTCTTGTCTGTCCTCCACCATTTGACCCAATGCCAAACTCAAGCTTTATTGAGGTCCCCATCCATTACCCAACTCACATAAAGCTTCCATGAAGATGAGAGACTTTATCAATTATTTAAAGAGAGATATAAAAGGAGTATATACAAGAGCAAAGCAAACAATTTCAAATCAAACACTGAGCATCTCTTCTTAACTTATCTTTTGGCCATCCTACCACTGGATTATTTCCACAGGTCCCTTCACCCAGCTTTGCAGCATCTGCAATCTTCTCTCTCCTCCCTTTCTCTATTTACCTCTTTGGAAAGAGCACAACAAACTCCCCTCCTTATGGCAGGATGTCAACTTACCCCTTCTCCTCTGCCACCTTGGGTCTAGCCTCCAACATGTTCCTCTGTTTCACTTTGTGCCCCTAAGTGAATTATCAAGCTATTTTTATAAATAGAGTTTTTCCCTCCCTTCAGAACTTGGATAATAGTTGTAAAGATTTGGATTTAACTTCTAATTCCCATTTCACAAGACTGAAGTGGAATCATTTGTCCCTAAATGGAGCTAATAAGGAGAAATGAGTTTGGGTATCTCTCCACTCCACGATTTAGGGACAGTGCAGCCTGAACTAAGGAGTGACTCCACATGATCATTCCTAAGTTTGGGCATCTGAATACAGTCTGGCAACCATTCTCAGCTTCTTTTCTGATCTCTCTAGTTGTGGGAACTGACTCTCCTTTTCAGAAACAAATTCTGACTTTTGGTTCATCAGAAAAGGTACATATAGGCAAATATTGATCATCTTTGAAATTTCAGGTAAGTCCCCTATGATCCCACATTCCACACTGCACCAAGCTGGCTTATAGGAACTCTTGCCCCTGAAACCTCTCCTCACCCTGGCATACAGAGAAGCAGGAGAACTTTCTATGAAGGCAGGTTCCAAATCTGGTCTGATTCTGCTGAAACCACAGATGACACTGGCTCATGAGAAAAAGCAAAAAGGCAAAGAGACATGGAACTAGAAATCCCAGACAGGTCTTGGGAGATCCAATTTACTATCCCTTTGCCTTGGGTATCACAAGGAATTCAACACAACTTACACCAAAAACCTTCTGCCCTTTTGGATTCATTTGACCAGTTAAATATTTTATGATAATCTAATTGGGACATAATCTTTAGCCACCGGATATTTGTTATTCCCTACATAATGTAATCTGAATACAAATCACCCACAAAAATGATAAATAGGCTTGATACATAGAAGTCCCCAGTTCACTCATCATTCATTAACTCAACAAATGTTTATCGAGGGCCTACCATATGCCCACCAGTTCAAGCTCACAGGTTTTCTAGAAAGCTCTTGCCATGATTGTGTTCACCCATTTAAAAAGCCACACACTTACAGGAGAGGTTACCGTTTCCAAGATGCATGTGAAGTCTACATGAACAATACTCCTTTCCTAGCCAGCTATCACAACAGGCCTGTCAAAGGAGCAAGGCATGGGTTTATCCTCATTCCCACTCTTTCCCTAAAACACATTTGGTTCTTCACTGTTCTTAAAGGCATCTTTAAGTTAACAAAACCAAAATAAAAGCTTTTTTTCTTTCTCCCCAAAACTGTTTCTATCCCAATGTTCACAGTTAATGGTGTCACCTTTCACCCAGTTGAAAGGTAGCCTTAGAGTCATAGTCGATGCTCCCTCTCTCTCACTTCTCATATCCAATCCACCAGCAAGTCTCTTTTGTTCTACCCAAAATCCCATCCACCATCCTGCAACTCATTTTTCACCATACCCACCACTACTGCCTAAACAAAGCCAACATCATTTTTAACCCAGACAATTGTAACATTTTCTAACTGGTCTCCCCATTCACTCTTAACCCCTTACAAAATCCATTCTAGCATCTAGAAACTAAACCCACATATGTCCTCTACTTCTCAATGGCTTCCCGTCACACTTGAAATAAAATCTTAACTTTACACAGTTACGAAGGGCCTGTATCCATCATTCTCAGTTTTGGCTGCTCATCAGAAACACATAAAGAGCTTTTAAAAATACCTAAGTGCCATTCAGATTAATTAAATCAAAGTCTCTGGAGGTGGACTCCAGCATTGGTTTGTTGTTGTGTTATTGTGGTGGTTGTTTTAAAGTGTGCTTTCAGAGTAGAGGACCCCTGCTCTCCATGTCTTCCTCTCTGATTTCATCTCTTGCCCCTGTCCCCTCCATTCATTACTAGCCTCACTAGCCTCTCTGAAGGCTTTCTTCAAACCACAGTTTCTCTGCTTTATCTGGAAAGCTCTTCATTCCCACCCTCCACCCCCCACCACTGACCATCTTCCTCTCACTGGTTCCTTCTCATCATTCAGGTCTCTACCCAAATATATTACCTCTTTAGAGGCATTCTGGGGCCACCTAATAATCTACACCAGTGGTTCTCAAGGTGTAGTCTCTACAGCAGCAGCAGCAACATCTGACAACTTTTTAAAAATGTAAATTTCCAGGACCCACATCAGGCCCTTATTAAATCAGGGGCCCTGAGGGAGAGAGCACAGCAATCTTAATGTTTTAATGAGTCCTACAGGTGATTCTGATGCACACTAAAGTTTGAGAAGCACTATTGTGTGTGTGTAATGCGTGTACATATGTATATATTTATCTGACTACCTCTATCCTTCTACTCTTTTTTTTTTAAGATTTATTTATCTGACAGAGAGAGAGAGAGAGAGCACAAGCAGGGAGAGGCAGAGAGGGAGGGAGAAGCAGGCTCCCCGCTGAGCAAGGAGCCTGATGCAGGGCTCCATCCCAGGATCCTGGAATCATGACCTGAGCCGAAGGCAGATGCTTAATGACTGAGCCACCCAGGTGCCCCCACCCTTCTACTCTTTATTACCTGACTTTACCTTCTTCACAGCAGCCATCTGAAATTTTTATTTAATTTTTTAAATTGTCTGTCCCTCCCCCCACCCAGAATAAGCTCCATGGAAACCTAGGTTCACTCTTACATGCCCAATGATTAGAGTAGTATTTAACACATAGTAAGTACTCAATAAATATTTATGAATAAGTGAACCCACAAACAAACCAATCTAGTCCCTTTCTCCCCCAGAAGCTCTAAGGGTTTGGTTTGGTTTGTTTTCCTCTAGGGTCATGGCCCCTGAGGAAGATATATACAGGGATCTACAGCAGAAGGTCTCAGAAAACAATATCAAAATCAAACCAAATGGCCATACACCAGGCAACTCTAGCTCTTCAGGAGGGAGTCTTTTTTTTTTTTTAGATTTTATTTATTTATTTGAGAGAGAGAATGAGAGATAGAGAGCACGAGAGGGAAGAGGGTCAGAGGGAGAAGCAGACTCCCTGCTGAGCAGGGAGCCCGATGTGGGACTCGATCTCGGGACTCCAGGATCATGACCTGAGCCGAAGGCAGTCGCTTAACCAACTGAGCCACCCAGGCACCCCAGGAGGGAGTCTTTTTTAAATGTTGAACATGCTTGGCTCATATGAATGTGAAGTAATTGCTATGTATGACTAATGCACAGCTGGAAGGCCTCATTAAATCTCAGGTAACCTGCCAAGGTATTTTTCCAAGGAAACAAAAAGGCAAGGAAAGAGCACTCAAGAAGGTATATTGAAAGCAGAGATAAGGAGCGGGTTGGGCACTCAGGTCAGAAGCCAAAATAATCCCACCCCCAAAGGATATTCTCCCTTGACTGAGGACCCTGGAAATGGTGGTTTTCTGTTCATATGTGTGTCTCCTCCCACACTACCCATACCACCGTTCCCAATAAATGAAAAATATCTTTTGTTTGATTTAAATTTCTTTAAATTTTAGTGAAGAACTTTGCAGATCTTTACATTTGTAACATCTTTTTCTGTGAATGGCCTGTTCGTGTAGTGTTTTTAGGCTGTTTGCCATTTTCCAGTTAATTGGCAGTTAAATTTACTCTTATGTATCATATGTGCTGTCATTATTTCCCCTAGTTTGCATTTCACTCTTGACTTTGTTTTGATGATTCCTCCCTCAGTCACAACTTAAATTTTTATTTAGTAAAATGTACCCATCTTTTGTGTTAATGTTTCTGATTTTATGTATAAATAGAAAAGCTTCCTCTACATCTAATACATTGAAATATTCACCCATACCTCCTATCCGTACTTCTGTGGCTCTATTTTTTTTTTTTTTTTAGGTTTAACTCTTTGATCCATTTGGAGTTTATTTTGGTGTGAAGAATGAGGAAAGGTTCTGGGGCACCTGGGTGGCTCAGTCAGTTAAGCGTCTGCCTTTGGTTCTGGTCATGATCTCAGGGTCCTGGAATCGAGCCCTGAGTCTGCTTCTCCTTCTCCCTTTGTTCCTCCCTACTGCTCATGCTCTCTCTCTCTCTCTCTCTCAAATAAATAAATAAAATCTTTTAAAGAATTTAAAAATTTAAAAAAAGAACAAGAAAAGGTTCTAATATTATTTTTTGTCCAAATAATAAGTCCATTTAGGAAACTCTATAACCTCAGCATTTAGCACAGTAAAACTGTACATAGTTGGTGCTGAACTTCTATCTACTAAATTATTGGAAGGATGATGAAGCTACAAAAGAACTATGGATCACATACAAAAACAGATTCCAATAAAACATGTGGGCATTATGACTTTAATGTAACATTAATACATATTGATGTATATTTTAATAAGTAAGTAGACAAGTATTAACCAATGCAAATTTGGTTATTACTAATGCCAATTGCAACAGTAACAATAACTACTGTTTATTGAGCACTTACTATGCTTCACACACTGTAAGTGCCTTAAATATGTTAACTTACTCAATCCTCAAAATAAGCCTATGAGGAGTTTCTATTCCTATCTTAATTTTACAGATGAGAATACTGAGCCATCAAGAGATGAAGAAACTTGCTCAAAGTCCCATGACTAGCATCTGGCAGATTAACACCCTGAGATAGAAGCACTGAGAATTCTATGCCTTAACCACTATGTTATCCTGTCTTGTAGATCATTGCTGACCACAAAATAGAAAAGAAAAAAAAAAAAAAACAGGATATTTTTGCTATTAACATCTAAAAGGTATACACATTTTATCAGGACATTCTATGTTTCTAATTCTGTATTTCTAATCTGAAAATTGAAATGATATGGCCCCATCCCCACCCTCACCCAACCTCCCTCCAAAATTACCTTCCTCAGAACTCAATATTACCTTTGGCTACAATATCTGATAAAGGACCTATGAGGGTTCAACACAAGGTAACTCAGCACTTGAACTATATCTCCCCTAACCCACATTCCTTCACATCTTTTAAGTTCAAAATCCCACCACAAATTGCTGCAATTTCCAAGCATGCCCTGGTCTGAAATGTATGTACTACAGAGCTGCACTGAATAATTTGGTCCCTGCAGCAAAGTCAAAGATTCCTTCTCAGCATCTTATGCTATAAGTTAGGTTTTTAAAGATTTGGATAAGAGTATTCAAAATATTATTAACAACAACAGGTGTCATTTTGCAACTTTAGCTTTTATTTAGAAAAATGAGTAGAACCTTTGGTTTCATGATGGCAACATAAAGGCATTTTTGCTCCCTTCTGCTCTCAAAATTCTGAAACCACAAAGACGACAGGAAACAAAAACACAAACTCCAACTTCAGTGAAATGAAGAAGTGACTATTATCCAACATTTGAAGATGGAAAGCAGATGGAGGGAACATTTTAGCAGAGAGGAGAAAAGTCAAGCCAATGACTATAAGAAGCAAGCCAATTTGCCCCTGGAAATGCTTACAAAATGGAGATGCTGGGTACTTTGGAAGATGAAAGTAAGGGCAGTTGCTAAAATAAAGGGATTTTTAGACTCTTTCAATCACTGGTGGGCTGCAGCTGGTTTGCACCAGTTTGCAAGAGTGAACTCTGCAGTGACCTCACATGGTAGCTTGAAATCAACTATAGGATGAATATTTGGAGAAGGTGGAAAATGCTACAAATCAGAGTTTTGTTTTGTTTTGATTTTTTTAGGGAGCTAGTTGTTAAACATTTACCAGCACACCACAGCTCCCGAGTCCTAACCTTCAGCACCCACTAGAAATCTGAGGTTTATTTTCCAGAGAAAGTAAATGACGGGGGTTTCAGACTCAGGCACAGCAGTCAGGAAAGAGGGCAAGTGAAAGGTACAATGCTGAAAACGAGTGCAATATGTGAAAATCTGTACAATGATCACAGAAATTGCCTTCAGGTTGCATTCCCCTTGTCAAGATATTGAGGCTCCTTCTCTGGTGAAACTAAACTGCCCAAGAGAAAAGGCTTAGGTACAACGATATTTTGTGGGTGCATAGGCCCCTCAGAAAAAGATCTAGCTAACTTGTCTGATCAACCTGCGGTGAATTAGTCCATTTAGACATGCAAAGTCTACAAAATTCATTTCCCAAACACACTTTTCAAGAAGCCACTACAAGATATGCCTTAACCAAAACCAAAAAATAAACTAAAAAGGAAGAGGCTGTGGATTTAGAAAACAAGGAGGCAGTGGGCCCTCCCAGAGTAACCGCTGTGCCTCAGGCCCTGTGAACACAGCGCACACGGGGGCAGGAGGCAGAGGACTCTAAGAAGCAGGAGAAAGGGGAGTTGGTAAATTATCTGGCTGCTTGAGCATACGGAATACTGTACTGGAGATATTTTGCAGAACTGTGAGAGGATATTGGAAGACACAGCATTTCAAAAACATTAAAGGGAAAAAATGAGGCAATTATTAACTCCAGCTAAAAATAACAACAAAAATAAGAAAAGAAATGCAGTCACACAAGAGATCACTCTACTGTGGAAAGCACTGACATAGTCATAAGAAGATACTGGGAAAAGATGTAACTAAAATTTTAGACATAATAAATTATATAAGGAAGAAGAAAAGTTTTTTACTTTACTACATAAACCAAATTATTTAGTGCAGTTTTGTAGTATACACATTTCAAATCAGGGCATGCTTGGAAATAACAGCAATTTATGTGGGATTTTGAACTTAAAGAGGAGGTATAAGTAAGTAAAGATCCTCATATAGCCTAATAGAAAGTAAAAATGATTAATCAAGAGGCATATTATTTTCAAATAAGGAAGTAAATGCCAGAACAAATAGCTAAAAACATTGAAGTGGTCCTTCTAGTAAGTGAAACAAGGCAGTAAGAGAAGAGAAAAAAGAAGAGTGTTTTTTGTCATATGCTCTATAAAAATATTTGACTTAATAATTTTTATATAATACTGTCACCATAATTGTTTAATTTAAATAATTAAGAAATAAAGGAATAAAGAAAAATAAGAGTTTATAAATTATGGGCAACTCCAGAGAATGTGGCAATTACTCTGATATTCTAGTAATAATGGGATTCCTGCATTGTAACAAGAAAAATTTCCAAATCAGGAGAGATCTGTTTAAAACATTTTGCAGTAAACCATCTGAGTATCCATCATCAGGTACTATAGTCAAGGCCTTAGTTATGGATCATTAGACAAGAGTACTTGTGATGATGATGTCCAGGATAAATTAGGACAGATTTATCTTCCAATCTTATCTTTTGGGGGAAGCCACAGTCTTTTTTGGGACAACCATATTTACTCATCAAATGTTCATAATAGATAAAATTTATGTATCCTTTTTGTGTTTCCAATTTCGTTTTCTAAAGAAGATAGAAAAAATTTTTCTCTTTATAGTTTTCTTCATACTCTTTATTTCCTGCTTTGAAATGCCAATCTAACTTTTGGAAAAGAAAATTGATTTCATAATTACTGAGGGGGGAGGTTTAGAGTGGTAAAAACAAGAAGCCCAAAGCTTAGTGGTAAGGAAGAAATACATCTGGAATTTTGGTAGAAATTCAATGAAACTCAATGAATGGTATCAGGGGTTATGTGGGGAAGAATTTTCCAGATAGGGAAAATCTGTGTTGTACAAAGACAAAGAGAAATGATGCAATTAAGAAAGAAAGAAAGAAAGAAAGAAAGAAAGAAAGAAAGAAAGAAAGAAAGAAAGAAAGAAAGAAAGAAAGAAAGAAAGAAAGAAAGAAAGAAAGAAAGAAAGAAAGAAAGAAAGAAAGAAAGAAAGAAAGAAAGAAAGAAGAGAAAAGAAAAGAAGAAAGAAAGAAAGAAAGAAAGAAAGAAAGAAAGAAAGAAAGAAAGAAAGAAAGAAAGAAAGAAAGAAAGAAAGAAAAGGAAGGAAAGGAAAGGGAAGGAAAGGGAAGGAAAGGAAAAATAGACATTAGATGGTGGTATGAAGGGAAATTAAAGAAGAAAATGGATAGGGGCACCTGGGTGGCTCACTTGGTTAAGCGTTTGACTTCAGCTTAGGTCATGATTTCAGGCTCCTGGGATCGAGCCTGGCTTCTGGCTCCCTGTTTGTTCCTCTCCCTCTGCCCCTCCCCCTCCTCCTGCTCTTGCGCTCCCTCTCTCTCTCTCAAAAAAAAATAAATAAAATCTTTAAAAAAAGATGAAAATGTATAAACTGAAAAGCAAAAGTAGAGGTATCTACGCTTATTGATATACTTAGATCTAATTTAATCTCAGCCCTTGGATTTCTTATAGTTCTAGCAAGACATGGGTACCCCACAACTTTAGAAAGTGACTATGTACTGCACATTTGTAATAATAATTGAAGTTTTTTCTTGTTTGTTTTATTTTACTTAAAAGCTCACTTCCTGGGATGCCTAGGTGGCTCAGTTGGTTAAGCGTCTGCCTTCGGCTCAGGTCATGATCCAGGGTCCTGGGATGGAGCCCCGAGTCAGGATCCCTGCTCAGTGAGGAGTATGCTTCTCCCTCTCCCTCTGCCCCCACCCCCCTGCTCATGCTCGCTCTCTCTCTCTCAAATAAATAAATAAAATCTTAAAAAAAAAAAAAAAAAGCTCATTTCCTCAGATCTCTGTCAGAAATCAACAGAGAAAGGACAAATAAAAATCAACTACACTCCTGGAACAGTATACTTATATAGTTCAAATTATGTTTTTGTGATCTTAAATACTGCTTCTAAAGCTACATAATTCACTCAAAATAGAAATTATAGTATTTAAAAACAACTGTCAAAAAAAACTGAAACCAAAAATATTATTAAGGCACAATGGGAAAGATAGTATAACATAGCATGAAAGAAATGGTCTTTCATCAATGAAACAATAACATTGTTTCCTCACCTAAGTGCAGCCTTCTTTTAAGCCCAGAG
The DNA here is from genome assembly GCF_009762305.2 of Zalophus californianus. Taxonomy (NCBI): domain Eukaryota; kingdom Metazoa; phylum Chordata; class Mammalia; order Carnivora; family Otariidae; genus Zalophus; species Zalophus californianus. Next base: position 158,084,333 of record NC_045597.1, on the reverse strand, counting down.
AGTGAAGTAATGTACACATAATCAATTAAAGCAAGTTACAAAGGCAGCTGATCCATGACTTCATAAAATAAATCTCTGTCACAGTACTGCATTCTGGGATGCAGCCAGCTGTCATCAAGCTGTAATGAAAAATGCCAGATAAGTGGCTTCACTTCAAAACACAGAAATTGGCCTGATGAAATCAATGAATTTCCATCAGATTTTGATATCATCTGGAAAGGAAAATCCAGCCTCCTTCCAAAAGCCAAAAAACATCATTTTAATCAAAAAATTTCCTCCCTAGGAATAGGCAAAAGGGATTAAGAGGTACAAGCTTCCAGTTATAAAATAAGTAAGTCCCAGAGATGAAAATTGGCACTTATAGTCAATAATATTTTAATAACATTGTATGGTGACAGTGGTGACTACACTTATCATGGCAAGCCTGAGCAATGTACAGAATTGTCAAATCACTATGTTGTACCCCCGAAACTAATATAACACTGTATGTCAACTATACTTCAATTAAAAAAAATTTTTAATAAACTTTGTATTTGCTGAAAGGGAAATTCTGTGATCTAAAAAAGAATAAAGTAAAAAAGTTACATTTTAAAAAATTCCTCACTAAAAGTTATCACATTTTAGTCAACTTAATCATTAAAGTGTCAGTTACCTAACTTCGTTGGCTTTCTGAATGATATACCCAAGTTGCTTTGATTTATTTTCATTAAGCAGAAAAACACAGTAAGCCTAATGCAAAATTATATTGCAAAACTCATGCTTGACATGTGAAACTATACCACCTTGGAAGTATTTAGCTCTTTTTTAGACCTGAATACTACTTTGTTGAATATACATCTTTCATAAAAAGTGTGTTTCTTATGAATTTTCAAAGAAAAAATTTAGAGAAAGATAAGAATATGCTTTCATTTATAGTTAAGAAATACAACCATTAGGACAGTGGTGTCCAAACCTGGCCACATATTTAAGTTACCAGGGAGCTTTTAGAAACTAACAATAGCCCATCCCACACAGATCAAATCAAACCTCTGAGGGTGATGCCTAAATATTGGTGTTTTTGACTTTTTTTAAGCTACTCAGATGATTCTAATGGAGCCAGGTTTGAGAATCCTGCAAAGGACGCTGACTGTCAAATTTGGCTGCACATTGGAACCACTTGGGGGCAGGGGTTAAAAACAATGATTCTTTGGTCTTGTTATGAGCTGAATTGTGTCCCTTCAAAATTCATACCTTGAAGTCCTATACCTAGTACCTCAGAATGTGACTGTACTTGGAGATGGGTTCTTTAAAGAGGTAAAATGAGGTCATGGGGGTGAGCCCTAATCCTTATAAAAATAGGGAAGAAAGTGAAGAAGAGGAGATTAGGATACAGACAGGTACAGAGGGAAGACCTAGGAAGGAACAGGAAGGAAAGGACTACCATCTACAAGCCAAGAAGAGAGGCCTCAGAAGAAACCAACCCTCAGACACCTTGATCTCTGACTTCTGATCTCCAGAATCACGAGAAGATAAATCATAGAAAATAAACAAATAATTGTGAGCCACCTGGACGGTGGTGCTTTGTTACGGCCGTCCTAGTGAACTAATACAGGGCCCATCTCCAGAATTCTGATTTCATAGGCATGGAGATAGCCAGGGGTCAGCACCCAGGGTTAAGGCCATAGCTTTAGGTATCCTGAAGTCTGACTTCACCTGTTCTCTCCTTGATGGTAACTTGAGAGAGCAGCCACTTACACTTTGTAACACTTCTCTACTAGAGCTATTTAGTGACTATAACCAAGAAATGGAATTGAAAATTAAGTTTTTAATTTTATTGAGGACTTTGCTCCATGCAGTTAAGAACTCCCACAAGAGAGACTCTCTTTCTCACCTCTGTTTCCAACACCATCAGAAGGTGAATATTTTTTCCTTATGGTGGTGATATATTTGTTTCCTATGATCCACAGATATACTTTTCAAATAGTCTTATTTCTATTTATCTTTTCACTCTTAATAGTGCCATACTCTAAATAATTGAAAACATTACATAATTATTTCAAAATATGAATTTTAATAGGTTCAGTGTTAATTTGGAGTGCAATAGTTATGTTTTCTTTCCCCCTAAGAGTGGTCTCACAGCTTCTGAGTCACACAAACCTCAGATCCAATCAGCTCGGCCATCAAATAACCGTGTAACCTTCAGGAAGATATATAAATGCTCCAAGCTCCTGGGCAGTCTCCCTAAAAGAACAAGGTATGTGCTCCCCTGGCCTTCTCCCTCCTACCTGCTGCTGAAAGTGGAGCCTGGGGCCCAAAATAGAAACCATGTTTTGACAATAGTAGAACAGACCATTAGCTGAAAACTCCCACCTAGATTAAATATTACTTGAGAGAGAATTAAACGTCTACCTTGGTTGAAACGCTCTATTTTGGGGATACCACATTACAGTGGTGTGGCTTATCCCAGTTCTAACCATTGTGTGGGGAAGAGTTTGAAGGAAGTTAGCTTTCTTTTTGTCTGACATCTTGGTGAGGTTGCAGGGTGGCCACTGTTCTCTGAGCTTCACAGTGCCACCCAAGGACAACAACAAGAAGAAATATGCCAGAAAGTAGGCCAAAAAAGACAAAGACCCAGTGAATAAATATGGGGGCAAGACCAAAAAGAAGTGGTCCAAAGACAAAGTTCGGGACAAGCTCAATAACCTGCTCTTGTTTAACAAACCAACATATGACAAACTCTATAAGGGAACCCAACTATAAGCTTATAACCATAGCTGTTGTTTCTGAGAGACTAAAGATTCAAGGTCCCCTGGCCAGGGCAGCCCTTCAGGTGCTCCTTAGTAAAGGACTTATTAGACTGGTTTTAAAGCACAGAGCTCACGTAATTGATACCAGAAACACCAAGGGTGGAGCACCCCAGCTGCCGGTGAAGAGGCACCAACTGTACATTTTGAAAAATGAAACTTCAGTAAACTAAAAAAAAAAGTAAAACATGGAAGTTATAAAATCAGTTAGGAGGTTACTACAGAAGTCCAGGTTCAGTTGTTAGCTTGGAGGTGCGGTTGGGAAGTTGGTGGGGTAAAGGTATACTTTGGGGTGATGGGTTAAATAGGTGATGGGATTAAGGAGTGCACTTGTGATGAGCACCATATGTTGTACAGAAATGTTGAACCACTATATTGTACACCTGAAACTAATATTATACTGCATGTTAACTAACTGGAATTTAAATAAAAACTTTTTTTTAAAAAGGTACACTTTGGAAGTGCAATCAAGGTGAATTGATATGCACTAAATGTGGAGGGAGTCATCAAAGATGGCTCCCAAGGTTCTAAGAAGATAGAGACATTATTTACTTATGAAGACCAGAAGAGAAGCATATTTCTAGGGGAAGACCAAGAAATTTAAACATGTAAAATTTGAGATACTGTGAGACATAAACATGGAGCTGTCACATCAGAGTTGAAGGGATGAGTTTGAAATTCAGACAAGTTTGTTCCAGAGGTAATTTGAAAGTAACTTCTCTACTCATCATCAGCCTTGGAATCGTTGCCCAACTCATCCCCAGTACAAAGTGCAAAACAAGCACAGTCATCCAAATACCATCCTAAATTCTTAGGGAACAGCATGGGGCGCTACATCAATCATTCCTCCACAAGAAAAATCATAATTTTTTTGACCTTTCTATTGGTTTTATTTTATTGCCTTTTCCCTTTGGAGTTAATTGACTTTAATAAATTCTTTAATCCTTATATCAAACATTGATTTCTATTTAATCTTTCATTGTAACTGTGTATATTTAATGTGTATTTTCCAAAATTCTATGTCTAAAGTTTACTTCTAACATGTCTTTATCCAAACAATCTCTGCAATATTTAGATGCCAATATGGCAGAAAACATCATAAAGTGCTTGGTGGCCACAACCTATAAAAGGAACTAGTAAAGGAGGTGAGACAAGGAGAGAAAAGGGCTTTATAAAATTTTATCCAAAGGTCAGAATTTTAACTTATGCCTCTCTTATAAACTACTCTTTCAAAATATATCAATCATTTCAATAGTGTTTTTGAATATAAGAAAGAGAGAGAGATACTTCTGACTTGATTTCTGTGGTTATAGAAAAGGTGCTGTGGATGTGCTGCCTTCACAAAGTCAACATGAACAGTAATCTTCTTGGCTCTAAAGAACACTCCCCAGCTGCACATTTATGAACTCCCATGAACTCACTGAAAGTGGGTTCAGGGATCCATTAGGCATTTTATCTTATTATCCCTTGCTAACACTACTTTTAAAAGAGCTGAAGAAAGAAATCCCTTGGAAGACCAGGTCCTATCCATTTATATCCTAGAAGGGATCCTAACAAAAAACCACCTGCTGGCAAGCCAAACCACTTATCTTGAGATAAGAGAAGGAACCATAAACACATTCATTTTAAAGTATTCATCTTTTAACTATAGGCCACTAATATTGAATGACAGCTGCCATAAACTCTAATTGGCTAAGGAGCATTAGAGCCAAAATACTCTCATATTTGCCCTACAGATTTCTGGAAGCATGTCACAGCACATCCTTGCAGCTATAACCATTTTAACCCAGAGGTTACTCTTCTAGGATGTTTATTTTAGACTCTGAAATTTAAATACTGTACTCAAAAAAAAAAAACATAAAGACTTTACAAAATCATTATATAATGCAGGTTATTGGAACAATGTATAAAATAGAGAAAAACTGAACCTTCCTCCTACACCTACATTTTAAGCCATTCAACATGCCCAGTTCCACTGGTTTCCATCAATCATTATCCATGATGATAACGAACCAGAACAAATAGGCAATCCACCAATTACCCTCATTTTGCCCAAACATCAGAGCCTTTTCCTAACCAATCTACCTAAAGGTTTGCAATTAATCTTTTTATTCTCCTTCCTACCAGCTATGGAGGAATTAATATATAAAAAGGACACAGAGATCACACAAGAGGCAAAAATAAAAGGAGGAGAAAAAGAGGGCAACTTAGATAATTCTCCAACTGGATAATGAGCTCCTGAATAATTGAGAATGCTAAGAAATGGTGCCCACCCCATTCACTGAAATTTTTTTTAAAGTTCTCTTTTAAGTCAAGGGCAAGCCTTTTAAAGAGCTAGTAACTGTTCCACTCATATGTGCTTTGTTCCTAGAAGCAGGTACTTTAAAATACTTTCTTTATTAATTTTTCACTTTTTATAGATTGATCCTAAGCCTCACCAAAGCAGAAGGAGAAAACAAAACAAAACTAGCAGACCTGGGCAAATCAGGATACCTTCCCTAATAGTTGGGATTTTCCTTTCTTTTAATACAGCGAAATGCTTAAAATGCTGTCTTCTATTTCTTCACCATTCCGAACCCCATCTCCTCACCCCACTTTTAATATTAACTCAAGGCCACAGTCTCTATGCCTCACTCCAAATCCCTGCAGTGCCTAGAATGGTGTCTTTGGGTTTTTTTGTGGAACAGTGTCTTAATCATAGTAGGTGACTAAGGAATAGTTCTTGAATTAAACTACATTAGAAACACCTGTTATACACACACACACACACACACACACACACACACACACACACACTAGTGAGTTATCAAGAAAGCCAAAGTATCTAGAAAGGTGCGGCAGAGAGATGTCTCAAGATAACAATTCCTAAACCATCACAGGCTAAAGAAAATACCCAAGTTCTCAGGACAACCCCCTTCCACAGGACCAAAGCACTGAAACTAGCCACATCTCATCAGATTGTGACTCTGTGTAATGAGCTACTGTTGAAGGGCCCTGCAGTCAGTATGAGTAGCAATGGTCAAAGAGAGAAAGTATGGGGAGGCTCCTAGAAGCCTAAAACAAAGAAACTTGGAAATATTTTGGATCCTTTAGTCAGACATGTCTTACTCATTCACCATTCAAGAGAATTTATTCTAAAATAGCCCAGTTTTGCTCCATGAAGGGTATTTAACAGTCTAGCCCTAAACAAAATTGGGAATATACATGTAAAGTGACCCGAGCCCATAGTTTCAGTAACTTCCCTGAACATCTTTAACTTCTCTATTTCCCCTGCCTTGTTAAACTGACCTTGTAGTAATAGAAACATTCAACAAAGAATTTTACCATAGTCGTTTATACTTCACAGTGGCTTTAAACATGGGAATAAAGGGCTCTGTCCCATGGTAAAAAGATCGGTTGCTGAGTTGGTTGGTTTGTTAGTTGGTAGGTAGGTTAGTTGGAGGGGGGCAAGAAGTCCATTCTAATACCCCTGAAATCATAGTCAATAAGGCCATCTCTAAACAGCAAGACAAACTTCACCAGGACCATTTGTGGTAGCTTCTGGTAGCTTCTGCCATGAAAGGGGAAAAAAAATGGGTGGAATTTGTGTGGAGAGATTAGGACCAGCCTTATAAGCTGCTGATCCTTATAAGCAACAGCTGAGCCCCCTATAATTCTCATCCAGGTTAATGACTTTATCCTCTTTTAAAAAATAAAATATCTTCTGATTAGTATAAATTATAGCAACTGCTCCAGAATGCTGCTCTGCAGTGAGTGGGGCAACAGGGAAGAATAGAATGGAAATGACTTCCACAGGCCTGATCTAAACACTGTTATAGGGACAGTAAGAGCCTGGGCTTGGCTGCCGGCAATAGACACTGCCTAGTCTGTAACTTCCCTTCTGAGACACCACCCACTTTCATTTACCTGTCAAGGTGGCCCTTATTTTCAAAACAGTCAGAATCTATCCATGTGAAATTTAAGAGAGCAAGCACAGAATGTGACTTAGCCTTAACCCCTCACTTACCTTCCCTGCCAATCTCCAGCCAACCTGTCCCTCATAACCCTGATGTCCATAACATCTGCTCTCTCAGAGCTTTGATACGGAATAAAGCGTGAATATCATAAAGAGTAATTTTCTACATTATTCAGCAGACTATCTCTATAGAAAAGGAGAGAATAGAAGATAAAATAAACCCTTTCCAGACAGAATAAAAAAAACTTTGAAAAACTTTGAAGGACTTCACCCATCCTTCTCCTTATGTAAGAATTTCTGTGAGTTACAAATGCAATTAATAAAACTGCAAACGCCCCTCAAGATGTGTCCGGGTAGTGCAAAAATGGTTCTCTAAAAATTATGGAGGCAGATGACCTATTAGATTACAGAATTCAGAAATTTCAATGTCCATACTTTGTAGCTCAGCCGGCCTGGCCACTAATACAAGCAGCTGTTTGATACAAATTGATAAACTACAGATCTAGAACATACATCACTTTTCTTAAGCTTGCAAGGAGATGAAAAGTATCAAAGGATAAAGCATAGTAGGAAAAGAAAGTCTCTTTACACAATAAACTACTAGGAAGGAAAATAAAAGACTCAGTTATTTCATTTTATTTTTAACCCCTTAATTTTTCACACAAAGTCATTAAATGTAAAAGAATCCAAACACATCTTTTACTCAAGATACTGCACTAAATAGCTCAACTGCAAAACATGTGAGGTTTAGTTTAGTCACAGAGTTTTCATGTATTCTATTTTGTGAATAACACATCTGTTGGAGTCATGTTTCTAACAACCCAAATTGTATGGTTTCTTGAACAAAGTAGTAATTGAAGATTCTCCTTGACTGATTATTTTCAAAATCATCTCTTTAAAATGGGAGGTTGGGATATGTGGTAAGTCTTATATGCTAAAAGGCCACTATCTTCTCTTTATAAAGGCGTGATCTAGTTATAAGAACCCAAGTGGCACATATTCCTTTTCAGACTACTTTCAATTACTTTTACCACTTTCACCTAAAGCAGGAGTAATGAATTTTTCTTTATTCCAGAAGTTCTATGACTAGCAGTCATTTGCACAAATTGCTGCACACTCTTCCATGCAGATTCACCCCCTGGGGATGACTTCCTTTTCTCTCTTACTCAATGAGACATGTTTATTACAGGACAAAAATAGCAACAGAATAACTTCAGGCAATAAGTTGGATTCAGTAAATGGATTGGCATTAGGTATATTGTTTTCTCTTTTCTCCATTATTCTGTAGCCTCACATGATCGACTACAGAAAGGATGAAAGATGATATGAGTCAAAGAATGAGAAACAAAGATGGAAAAAGCACACGGAAAAAGTACTCTGTACCATTTATTTTGCTAGTTACCTAGGCACTGTTTTTACCTTTTCCATGGTTTTTTGTGAGAATTTCCATCTGCCCAGAATCCAAATGCATAGCTTTACCATCCTCTACTCCAGAATCAAAATGTATAAAATGCTCAGCCTTTGATTATTCCTATAAAATATCCTTCACTCACTCACATCCCTTCTACCTAAACTTCTGAAGCTCCTGAAAGCTGACAATTAAAAGAAGGAATTTTTGCTGAAGATCCCAATGAGTCATCGTGAGTCACAGAAATGGCCCAGGCCACTTCTGCTAGTCTGCTAATAACAGAGGTGCATCATTTCCAAGTGAAATGGCCTGGCCACAGAACCAAGAGTGAAAGAGGGGACATCTCCATCCACCATAGAGGAACATACTGCCTCATCACCTGGAAGTGGGGCTGTGTCCCCCTGGAGTGCTCATAAGACCACTAATACAAATGTATAAACTAAAAGGAGGGAAGTGTGTATAATAAATGTCACTCTGGCACAAATGAAGCCAGAAAATGACTGACCTAGAAAATTTTCCTTTGTTTATTCATGAATCTAATTTTAAAACTAACAATTAAGATGAAGAATAAACATTAGCGATTACAGTATCTCATTTAGTTATTTGACACATTCCCATGCTACAATGTTCTCATTCCAGAAAAGTTAAAGTTAAAGAAAAGCATTAAGAAAAAACATCACCAAAGGGAATAGATATCATCTAAGTATATTAAGACAATGACTATGATATATTTTTCTCCAGATATTTTTCTAGGTATATTTATTTTCATGTTATTGTGCCCAGATGTGTACATAATTGTGGATCCTTTATTTCATTTACTGTTGTAACATCTAAGCTATTAACAACTCTTTATAAATATCATGTTCATGAATGAATTTAATCTTGAAATTAAGCAAAAGTAGAGACAGTGACTCATCAGTGATTTAACACACATGCAACAAAAGAAAGTTCAAAGATACATTTCCATCATTAACACTTCATCGTATTGTGTCCATAAATACTTTTCAAACTGTAGGATCTAGTGTAATTTAAGAGAGAAAAAGAGAGTTCCCTACCAGTGCTTAACAACTTTCAAAAAATAATCCATTTCAGAAATCTTCAGAGCTAAAAACCATACCAGTGACAACAATGTTAGTCTGGATTCCACTCAGAGCATCTTAAGTATTTATCTAAAACATATCTCAAGCATCAGCTAGTATCTATCTCACTTCTTTAAAAATCTAATGGGGTCAAGAGAATTTTTGTATCCAAAACTGCCTGGAAACTCCTAACACCTCTTTACAGTTAAGGCTTAATACCAAATAAACATTTACTTGCTTAATGTCACTGAGTACAGAGCCAGGGAGATTTAACCTTGACAGTTAAGCCATTTGTGGTGAATGATAATGTAAATTAGAAAAAATTGCTTGTTCAAAATGAACTAATATATCATTCAGCATATTTACTGAACAATGCTAAAGGAAAAACTGACACTTGTATGAAAGAAAGGTTCTGAATCTGTATATCTTTAGCTGAAATTTATGTACATAATAACTAGATGCAGATACAGAGCAATATACCAATTCAAAAAAATCTCATACCATCAATTGGTATGAATGACCTTTGGCTCCAAATTTAAGCTTAATAGTCTGTGCATTTCTCAAAAAAAATAGGTCCTTTTATGTGCTTTTCCTAAAAGAGAAAAAAACTACACCTTATTTGTTTATTAATTTTCATAATAGCTTGCCATAACTTCATTAATGCTGATTATAAGTATTGGTTTGGGTTACTATTCCTGACAAACTGCACAACCTTAAAATTTTCCATAATACACCCAGATGTTGGTACTCAAATTATTTTGTCTTAGAAGCAGAACTATACGACCTATCCCCTGGGAAAAACATTAATATTTCACCCACATACATTTGAATCAGAAGTCTGACCCATGAAGAAAGATGTCTACTGAGAATCCTCCTCTCAAATAGTCCTTCCAAATAAGCCAGAGAAGTTTCTAAATCTAGAAACAGTGTAGCTGTTTCTACAGATTCTCCAGAATTTTTGTAAAGATGCTCTCCAAGTTGACTTACATACTATTTGGATGTTTGCCTTAAAAAAGCTAATTTTGTTCATTACAATGCTCCTTTTGGCTTCTACCTTTCTTCTTTGTATTACCAGCATTAGCAAAAGGCAGAAGGTTACCCTCAGAATGAGAGTGCCAGGACATACCAGCAAATTAATATTGAAATCTCAAAGACAAGACACACACAGGAGAAGATGAATACACTGGGGAGGGGCTCACTGTCACTGGCAGCACCAAGATGAGTTTAGGTGATAAATGGAATCAGAATTAAACAATATTGAATTATACAGGGAGAAAGCCATTCCCCTTTTGGTTCATTGTCAATCCTGATTACATCATGGAGAACATCTAAGTTTGGTGCCAGTTTTTAACACCACTCTAACAGTAGCTGTGATAGATTAAAGATGATTTGCCATTTTTTGCCTTGAGTCTGGACTGGCCTTAGTGACTCTTCAACCAACAGAAAGTGACAAAGGTGTTATGGGACTTCAGAGCCTAGGTCATAAGAAGCCCCAGAGTGTCCACCTAGACCTCTCTGGACACTTACTCTTGGAACCCAGCTGCCATGTGTGAGAAAGACACACCACATAAAGAAGCAATGGGTAAGTGTTGCAGTAAACAGTCCCAGAAGAAGTCTCAGGAAACAGGTAACGTCTATCACCCAGCTGAATGAGAGAGCCATCATGACATCCAGCCCAATCAAACCTTCAGATGACGCTTCCCCCAGCTGCTGACAGAAACTGCATGAGAGACCATTAAATAAGAACAATCAGATAACCCAAGTCAACCCACAAAACCATGAGAGGTAGTAATAAAATGTTACTTTAAGCCATTAAATTTGGGGTGGTTTGTTTTGCAGCAACTGATAGCCAGAATACTTCCTGTTCTTTTTCAATAAAAAGAGAATAAACTCAGGTTTAGCAATTGCCACAGGCCAATAGCAGAAAATATAAAAAGACCGTTTTCTTTTAATCTCATTTACATTTATGGTAATTGATAGTGAGGGTTTTTTTATGGTAATGATTAGAAAGAGAAACTTCATATGAATATATTTAGGTTAGACAAATTTTTAGGATATCAAGTTAATTATAATTTGAGTTTGAAAGCTTATAACAAAATATGTGATTGTGAATGGCTGACGTTTGGCAAACATTACACAAAGAGATGAAGAATGTTAACATGGGAAGGTCCTAAAAGAAGAAACTGGGATTAGAAAACAGAAATCTGTTATTTTGTTTAGGAAAGGTAAAATAGGAGTGAAAGATCCAGAAGTGGGTTCAGTCTATGCCTGACATGTTCTGAATCTCCATATTCAGATGTCACCACTTATTCCTGAGTTTTCATTGCAGGATCAAGGGCAACTCTGACCTCTCCCACACGGTTTGTTTGGGGGCTCCATAGCATTGCTGCCCTGATACTGTTTAGTCTATGTAAGGTTTTAGAGGTTAAAAAAAAAAATCACAAAATGCCCACGGAAGTTTGACAAGTTATTTCCTGACATGTTGTGAACAGGAAGTTCACACATGTTGTAAAGCAGCAAAAAAGGATCCATAAAAATGAAAGAGAAAACAGGATTCATGAAGATGAGAGAGAAAGCAAAGGCAAACCAAAAGCTGTAACAGGCAAACAACAGTTTGAATACAATGGAAGATGACCTTCAAAATAAGATTGACTTTGATTCAGAACATGTTTGGAATACAGAAGGAAAGAAGACGGATGTGCTATGAAAGAAACAACTTTAAATATTATACTTAAGAGCCTTTGAGACTGAGCAGAAAAATCAGGCCATTGGTTAGAAGATAAATCAAAATGAGAAGAGACTAATGGCAAAGGTGTGGGAAAGGTTCGGCAGGAGGTTTTGCAGGCATAAAGGAGGTCTCAGAGAGTGGATGAGGGAGAGAATGAATGACAGAGTGAGTGAGTGAATGGAAAAAATTGTAACTTCAGTAGAACTAGTAGACCATTACCATTAGTGATGGATGTCCTTGGGCTTTTGTAGTTACCAAAACAGCCAGTGATTTCCTCTATAAAAAATACACGCTTGAGGAGTGCCTGGGTGGCTCAGTCAGTTAAGGGTCTGCCTTTGGCTCAGATCATGGTCTCAGGGTCCTGAGGTGGAGCCCTGAGTCAGACTCCCTGCTCAACGGGGAATCTGCTTCTCCCTCTCCCTCTCCTCCACCTCCACCCCCCGCTCATGCACTCTCTCTCTCTCTCTCTCTCAAATAAATAAATAAAATCTTTAAAAAAATACACACTTGAAAGATGTGGGTACAGACTCTCCTTGGCTGTGAGTGGCTACAACACATCAGGCTTGCATTCTCAGTGTCATATTTACAATTTGACAGAATTATAAATCAATACATTGCAGAACTTAAGGTCCATTCCAATACTGGAAACTGAAAATTTAAATCTGGGAAAGCCAAGAGTCTACTGTATTCACTTGGGAAGAAGTTTCTTCCCAGAAGCTGAACACTGATGACTGATTAAGCAATCCACTGGCTAGAACTTAGCTACCCCACCCGAAATCCAAGCTAACTAATTTTTTTATCCAACTGATTTTTTAAAACTTCCCCCAACATACTTTTATAGCATATAAACAAATCCTTCACAACTCTGAAAAATTTATTTTATATTTTTACTTTATCATTCAAATATTTGCAGATTTTTTCTAAATTCTTAAATGTTTTCAGTGTGAGAAACTGCATGTGTTGTTCATAATTTCCTAGCCAGTATATTCATAAATTCATTTTGTATTAATTATTCAGATTATTAAGAATTACATCACTATTCACAAAAGTCTATCAGGAAAAATCAAAATGGATTCTTAATCTTTTTATTTATAAGCCACTTTTCCACCTTAAAAATAGCTGTTTTATGCTACATCTCAGGATGACCTACTGCTGTAATTTATTCAACAAATTGGTAGGAAAACCAGAGCTAGAAATTTATATTCCCTTCACTTTATTCTATGTTCAATTCTAGATTGTCCCCAATTATTATGGAAACCCTAAATGTTTAATCTGTAAGTGCTCAGAATTTTCAGTCAACCACTTAGGTCCTCAGAATATGAATATTTCTCATTTATGACCCACAAAATGAGAAGCATATTTGACTGAGCTGCCACCTGCCCTATGGTGACAGTCAGATCAGCATAGTACTTGACAGTGTGGCTCTGGAATCAGTCTCAGCTCTCTGGGACCTGCAGTAAAAAGCATAAGCCTTCTGTGCTTCAGTTTCCTTGTCTGTAAAGTGTTGACAATGCTCATGGGTTTGTTGGGAGAACTAAAGTGACATGTGTCACATATTTCATATAATGCATGGCCAAGTAAGTACTATATACATTTTAGCTGCACTCTTACTGTTGTTTTTATCAGAATTTACCATGACCAAAATCAAATCTATAAGGTGAATTTTTCAGAGCTCCCTTCACTGTCAATACCAATGAAGATTCACCTGAAAAGATGTTTGTAATATAATTGCTTTCAATTCCCAGCAATTAAGAATTTATCCATCATCTTGCACTGGATATCTCTATCAGTGCCCAGAATTCTGTATACAGGGTGCTTTCCTTAAACAACACAGCCCAAATGCAAAGAGAAAAAATTACAGAAACATAAAATATAGAGATAATAATGCAAGATTGTATAACTGTTAAGTTATAAAATAACAACTTCAACATCTGTAGAAATTCTAAGATCAGTGTTGACCAGAGAAGTCAGTTGATATTTTGGAAAAATACACAATTTCTATTAGACCTTAAGTTCCAAGAAGTGCATTTCATGTGGAGAAACAGTATGATCAAAAAGTGGGAACAAGAGTGGAGTATGCATAAAAATTAAGGGACAAAAATGGACAAATCTTGGTTGGTAAGTACAGGTATGTTTCTCCAAGCATAAGCTAAAGGAACATTTGTTTGTGTATTTATTAAAATTCTACTTATATTTTTATTTTCAACTTCTACCTGTTTAATTAAATTGCTTTTATTAGAAGCTTACATCTGTAAGAATTAAATATGAGTACCTTTTCTCCATGCCAATATTGTTAATCAAGGCATTCTTACCACATCTAAAAGCTTTTTGCCCCCCCGAATTTTGAGAAGGACCCCAATTACTAAAGGTGCCTCTTATTTTTTGTATTTCATAGGTTCCATGCTATTATAATACTCAACAAAAGTTAGATGCCTAACATAATCTGAGTGTCCCCCTAAAATTCATATGTTGAAACCTAACATCCAATGTGATGGTATTTGTAGGGGGTACCTTTGGGATGCAATTAAGTCATGAGGGCAAAGTCCTCATGAATGGGATTATTGCCCTTATAAAAAGGGGCCACAAAGAGCTCCCTCGCCCCTTTGCCCTGTGAGGTTATAGTAAGAAGACAGCTTTCTATGAACCAGGAAGCTGCCTTTCACCAGGCATCAAATCTACCCACACCTTGATCTTGGATTTCCTAGCTTCCAGAACTATGAGAAGTAAATTACTATTGTTTGTAAGCCACCTAGTTTATGGTATTCTCTTATAGCCACCCAAATGGACTAAGACATTTGCTGTTGTTCAATATAAACCAACTTTTCAGAAGAAATATAATCACTAGATACCAAAAACATAAATATACCTTCAATTTCATTTCTATATCCTTTTTCATTAGGCTGGGAAATTAAACTGCTCATAAATCAAAACACAAAGGGCTTACATGCTTTAGTTTGCAATGAACATTAAATTGGCTTGCACATAATGTTGGATATTCTTCCATTTTTGGAAAATGGCTGCAAGAAATTTATAGAAAATAAGCCAATTCATTCCACTCTTAAAGGTATATATTCTTCTAGAGGGCACAAGACAATAGCAGGTGTATCTTTTTATACCATATTTTGTCCATAATAACTGCAATAATTTGAATATGCATGACCTATGTGAGCAGCCTTAGGTACTTTATCATGTTTTATTGTATATTTATTCTATTTTATAATCATTTCATTAATTTCAATTACTTCACTTAGCAGAAATGTTACAAGAAAGTGAAGCAGTCATTTGGTTAATAATTTTTCAAAAGATAAGGATACTACTTCAGGAGCTAGAAAAAGAATAATAATTTCCAATTCCAAGAAAGAAATCTCACTCTTCCTCAGGTGCTCTGTCCTGTCTGTAACTGATGTAGCACCTCATACTAATGTGTGGTATCCAATTTCCTCATGTTTCACAAACCACTCAACAGAAAAAGCACCAGCAGGAAAGATGATACCAGTGAGCCTCCCAGGGAGCATTCCGAGACAGTCAGTGGAAAAGTTGTCTCTACAACACTACCCCATAGGAATAGCTGTACTATTCTCAACAACATTGTACTTAATATATTACATTCAGTAGTATAATTTGAGAGACCAATAACAAATCTTGAGTTACAGAACCAAAAATACCAAAGGATAAACAAGAACCCAGTTGTTATTAACTTTGTGTCAAAGGATAGCATATATTAAATTAATCATCACAATGATTTTACATCATAGTCATTATTATCCTCATTTTACACATGAGAAAATTAAAACAGAGAGAGGTTAAGCGGCTTCCCTCAGATCATTAAGCTAGTAAATGGTGTGGCCAAGATTCAAACCTAAGCAATCTAACTTAAAAACTTGTAATTTTTCTTCTAGTGACAACATAATGACAGTTTATTTCTCATTCATGCTATAGTCTAATACAGGTCATCAAGGAGGCTCTGCTCTTCACAGTCACTCAGAGAATTAGGCATACAGAAGGTATAAAGAGGGGCAGTCTGACTTGATTTTTCGGCTCAGGTCATAATCTCATTGTTCATGAGGTAGAGCCCTAATTCAGGCTCAGCACTGGGTGTAGAGTCTGCTTAAGATTCTCTCTCTCTCCTTCTCCCTCTGCCCCTCCCAGCCCCGTATGCACTCTCTCTCAAAAAAAAAAAAAAAGAATACAGAAAATGACACATATTTCCTCACTCATGAAAGCAGGAAAAGGAAATGTACAAATCTTACACCGGCTCTTAAATCTTCCTCCAGGAAGGAACGTAAATCATTTCCTCTCTCATTTCATTGGTCATCACAAGTCATGTGGCTATGCCAAACTTCAAAAGAGATGGGAAAGTTAATCTGACCATGTGCCAAAAAGGCAGAGAGCCAAAATATTTTGGAACAGAACTAATGACAATCACAAAGGGAGTTAATGAACAAAGGTCTCAAAGACAAAATTGGCAAGAAGGTGGAACCTCCAAGAATAACCTCAATATTTTTGAGTTATGTTGAAATACCATTATAGCAAATGGTATATAGGATAAATGCACCATAGGGGGAAAAGACTGTGTTTCAGTAGAGAACTATGTATTGTCTAGAACATACCCCTCTGGGTTATCTGATGCTGATTTTATGGGTGTTATTTTACAGTTCTGTAAATTGCAGATAACTGCAATACAAAACAATTCTTGTCTATAGACTTGTAAATTCTGTGTTGTCCAGTAGAGGTTAAATTGACTTATCTCGGAGTGCCTGGGTGGCTCAGTAGGTTAAGTGCTGGACTCATGATCTCGGCTCAGGTCATGATCCCATGGGTGGTGGGACTGAGCCCCCCATGGGACTCTGCACTCAGTGGGAGTCTGCTTGGGATTTTCTCTGTTCCTCTCCCTTTTTCCCTTCCCCCACTTGCTCTCTTTCTCTTTCTCTCTCTCTAAAAATAAACAAATAAATCTTTTTTTTTAAAAAATTGACTTATCTACCTCATGGTGAAAAAAGCTAGTTTTGCCTCTATTTGCCCACTTATTTCAATATTCTCGATCTATAAATGTGTCTCATGTATAGATTCTTCTGTAAATTGTTATAGCATCTTCCTGTTTCCTTCATAATCAGTTAAACAAAATTTTCAACACTCTCATTTTTATTTCTGCATAAAAGTCATGATTTTACCTTTTAAAATTCTTTTAACTAAACCAATTATTTTTGTAATAAACTTTAATTTTCAAAACTATTTTATAGAAAAATTATGAAGATAGTACAGAGTTCCCATATACCCCACATTCAATTTCCCCTATTAACATCTTACATTAGAATGGTACATTTTTTATAGTTAATGACTCATTAATGATACATTATTATTATTAACTAAAGTCCATACTTCATTCATACTTCTTTGTTTTTACTTAATGCCTCTTTTCTGTTCCAGGATCCCATCTAGAATACTACATTACATGTAATATCATGTCTCCTTAGGTTCCTCTTGGCCATGATACTTTCTCAGACATCCTTGTTTATGATGGCATTGATAGTTTTGAGGAGTACTAGTCAAGTATTTTGTAAATTGTCCTTTGATTGGGATTTGTCTAATGTTTTTCTCATGATCAGACTAGAGTTATAGGTTTTGAGGAGGAAGACCACAGAGGTAAAGTACCATTTTTATCACATCATATAAAAAATGCATACATACTATCAAATGACTTATCACTTTGATGTTGACCTTGATCACTTGGCTAATATTCTCCAGGTCTCTCCACTGTAAAGTCACTTTTACCCTCCTTTCCATACTATTCTCTTAATATCAGTATGAACTCATAGACACTGAAATTATGGATTATAACCCTATACTACTTTATTTTATTTTGTTACTCAAATAGTTCCAGTTAGGCAATTGGGAGTCTTTCAGTTGGCTCCTGTGTCCCTTTGATACAATCCATCATTGTGGGCTTGTTTTTGTTGTTGTTTGGGGATTTTTTTTTTTGGCCATTTGTTTTTGTTACTGTTATTTTGTTTTGTTTTGATTTGTTTTTGAGCACTTCCTTACTTTCTGGCACTACAAGATGCTTACAGGCCCCATTTGTATACATCCTGCCCAGTTCTGGAATCATCCATCTCTCTAAGGAAACCTGGTTCCTTTTATTAGAGAATAGTATTAGAAACCAAGATCTGGCACTAGGTATGCTTGTTCCTATCACAGTGTCATTGTTTCTAGGTACTCTCAGCTCTCAGAGTAAGGAGATACATGTGCAAAAACTAGCCCACATGAATATATACATATTTATAAATATTACTATATGTATTTTTTTTATCTACACTAAGCTAAGCATGAGGTCATACTGATGTCTCCAACTTTCATCCATTAGCACATGAATAATTCTAGCCTCCTCTCCTGGCTTATTTGTAAACTCCCACTCCAACAATGAGAAACCTGGCTCCCATCATCTGCAACTCATTTATTTAATTGTTCAATTCCAATATACACACATAACAGTATCAGAATTGTTCTCCCATATCCCTATGAAAAACAACTTTTTTCAACTCTAGTACAGTGCTTATGCACAGTTTCTTTTGTCTTACACACTCATTTCCAAAGTTACTTAGGTCAGCACCCTTTTCCATCACTCCCTTCAGTGAAGCTGCTTTATACATTTTTAATACAGTTAGATTGTTTTGTCACAATCTGCATTCAATCCTGGGATCCCCTGACCTCCTAAATGATTTTTTTTCACATATTAAGATTCACTCTTTGTGCTATAAAGTTCTAGAGGTTTTAACAAATGCATAGTATCATGCCTCCACAATTACAGTACCATACAAAATAGTTTCACCAGCATAAAAAAATCCCCTGTGCTTCACCTATTCAATCCTGAGCCCCTCCCTGCTGGCAACCACTGATAGTTTTACTGTCACTATAGTGTTACCTTTTCCAGAATGTTGGAAATATACAGTATGTATATTGGAATCATATAGTATGTAGCCTTTTACCTAGCAATATGTATTAAGGATTAATTTATGTCTTTTTGTGGCTTGATGGCTCATTTTTTTATCATTAAATAATATTTCATTGTATAGATATACCACAGTTTGTTTATCCATTCACCAACTGGAGGACATCTTGGTTGACTTCAGTTTTTGGTGATTATTATTAAAACTACCATAAACATGTGAATGTTACCATAAACATTCGCATGCAGGTTTTTACATAGATGTAAGTTTTCAAATCAGTTTGGTAAATGCCCAGGAGTGCAGTTGCTGGATTGCATGATAAGACTATTTTCAAAGACACTGCCATACTGTCTCCCATCAATGATGAATGAGAGTTAGTGCTGTTCCACATCCTTGCCAGCAATTAGTATTGTCAGGTTTTTTGGGGATTTTTGCCATTCTAAAAATGTGTACTGGTATCATACTATTGTTTTAACTTGCAATTCCCTTATGACAAATGATTTTGAGCATCTTCTCATATGCTAAGTTGTCATCTGTATATCTTCTTTAGTGAAGTGTCTGTTCAGCAATAACTTTTTAGCATAAATTAATTTCCTAGGCACTGGGTATCAGAGTTCACCCTCAATTTTCCCTTCACTCTAGTTTTGGCCGTATCTAATATGCAATTTGAATTGGACTTCACTCCTACATTGTTAACTATTACTTCATCCTGTTTAAGCTGCTTCAGCTGGTGATGATGATAATGATGATGATGATGTTAATATGTTCTGAGTGTTAGCTCTATGCCAGATAATCTGAGTACAGTACATGGATTATTTCATTTATTCTTCACAACAACCTTAAAAGGTAGGTAATATCAGTATCCCTATCCCATAAATTAGGAAACTGAGGCTTAAGGAACATTAAAAAACTTGCCCACATTTATAGTTCATAAGCAACTGAGCCACTATTTGAATCCATTGAGGTTGAGTCCAAAGCCTGTGATCTTAACCACTATGGAATATTCACACTGCCTAGAAACTAAAGGCTAAAAAGCTAGAAATAATTTCTATTTGTTCCCAGTTCTTAGAATATTTCATCTGAGACACTAAATCAGTTACTTTTGAAAACTATTTTTAAAATCATCACTACCTGTGAAATAGGAATGAAACAACCATTCATCTCCACAAACAACTGATGAATAGTCAAAATAATGTGTCTTAATGCTGGAAATATACTGCTACTGAGTGAGGTACAGAGAGGCACAGTCCATGCCTCAAAGATGTCTTGCTTAGCACAAAAGCAGGTTTCAACATTTCCAAATCGCAGCACTTAAATAACCACAAGCAGCACAGACCTGTGCCTTCAAGGTTCCTCAGCTACAGCAACTAAAGTTGCTATATTGTTTGATACTAATTTAGCCATTTCTCCATTGTCCTCTGAAAAATCGTATGCCAGTTCTAAAAATTACAGCAACTAAGATACCTCAGGAACTGTCACTGGTAAAAGAACGACCCCTCAATACCTCCCAGCCTCCCCACCATCAAGCCCCTCCAGCCATGTGAGTTGGAGCTTTGAGTTGAAGGGGGAATCACCCCTTATCAGACACAAGGAGGGTGTCAGCACCTCATGGCAGTGAATGCTGTTGGGCTGGTAATCAATATTAGGCTGTCTGAAATCCTCACCGAGGATTAGCCAGCTACTTCTATGAAAGTAGCCCATGCTGGTAAGAAGAAAGATGCTCTACCCACCTCTACTTAGCTCTTCAGCACCACTCAACTGGGCACTTCATATCCTGCCATCACCAAGACATTTTTTTCCTTTTTAATCTCCTTCTAGAAAGTAAAATTTTGAGTTTAGGCAAAAACTTCCCTGTATCCACTGAGTTCCTGGAAAGAGTGTCTTCTGACTATTTCTCCTCTTTATTTCACACTTGACACTTAAAATCCCTCCTGAACTCATTTTCCATTAAAGTACAGTCAGGAAGTAAGATTCAGACTTCCTGGCTTTCTGTAAAATGGGACCATATACATACAAATCCTGCTACTTTATATTGCATTGTTGAAGCTGCTGTGACTTCTTTTACTGGATGTTCATGTGAATCATTATTGTTTCCAAACATTTAAAAAAAAAAAAAGCAGATTAGTTAGAGATTAAACCCCTTCTGAGCGCCGAGTTTATTAATCACTTGAATCTCATTAAGGAGATGGGATTGTTCCTACCTGAGCTGCAAGCTAAGGAGTGCAGCCAAAACAAGAATTCAGGATCTCTGGAACTCTAAATGGTATTTTGGTTCCTTGGGAAGAGTTCCATGTCCCAACAACGTTTTAAACAAATGCTCTTTTATCCAACTCTTACTTCCAACAAATGAGTCATGTTCCAGGTTACTTCAAGAGGAAACAACAAGCTCTGCTCAGCCACTGTGTTGCTCCTCCCAGATACTACATCAGGGCCTATTGTTCATTTATAACAAGTGGTGTCTCCCTGGGGCAACTGAGTGACTCAGTCAGTTAAGCGTCTGACTTTGGCTCAGGTCATGATCTCGGAGTCAATCCTGGGATCGAGCCCCCATCAGGCTCCCGGCTCAACGGAGAGTCTGCTTGTTCCTCTGCCTCTCCCTCTGCCCCTCCCCTCACTCAAGCTCTCTCTGCCTCTCTCTCTCTCTCTCTCAAATAAATAAATAAAATCTTTAAAAATAAATAAATAACAAGTGGTGCCTCCTGGAAATGTGCAGCAACTGCCTTACATCATGACTTTATCTGTACCAGTAAAAATGGGCTGAGAGCAAGAACTGCCCCTTTCATTTCTATCCCCTGCACGGAGTAGGTATTCAATAAATATTTATTGAACTAAGTGACTTAATAAGTCACCCTGACACATACAGGGTTCTTATCTGATAAATCTGTTTCACAATATCTCTTTCATGTGCTGAGGACGTGTCAACATAAAAATATAATAAACCCGCAAATAGGACCTATGCATTTGCACAAAAATATAAACCAGATATTTATTTTATTCACTTTTCGCTTTTTCTTTATACCTCATTTCACAAGGGTTGTAAATTACTCTCAAATGCTTTAACATTATGAATGTGCAAACTAACTTAAGCTAAAGTGTTTCAGTTACCTTAATCAGGGACACATACTCCTGGGAATGTTAGTTAACATTTAATCAGAAAGGCCACACAATCAATGGCTACCACAAATACTTCCAATCTCGGGGCACCTGGGTGGCTCAGTCGTTAAGCATCTGCCTTTGGCTCAGGTCATGATCCCAGGGTTCTGGAATCAAGCCCCATATCGGGCTCCCTGCTCAGCGGGAAGTCTGCTTCTCCCTCTCCCACTCCCCCTGCTTGTGTTCCCTCTCTTGCTATGTCTCTGTCAAATAAATAAATAATTTAAAAAAATAAAAAATAAAAATAAATTTAAAAAAAACAAATACTTCCAATCTCTTTATATCTTCCAATCTCTTTATATCTAGTCATAATTAGAGGGTTTACTAATTAGCATAATGAATGTTAGAAATGAGTGTTCATAAGTAAAAAAAAAAACGGCTTATTATTTAGTGTAACGGGTGTTAAAAATGGAATGTCATTGGCAAAATTCATGACATTCAAGTTATATGAATGGGTTAAAAAATATTAAGAGACACTCTGCACCTCTGCATGGAAAGGCCATAGGAACCTGGAAGACCCTTCACCTCCACCCTCCAAGGTGGCATTGAAGGCTGATCCCTAAACAATCCTGTGTCCAGCCATAAGTTTGGAGGATTCTGGGAAGGAGTTACCTGAATCCTGCCCCTAGAATATTGTCTTTTTTGCCTTAAGTAAAGCTGTCATGCAATATGTGGACAAAGCATTTCTTCCCTGATTACTTGCAACTCCATCAACAAGTTGAACAAATTGCATAACAAATGTTTATCTAAAACTTGTCTCTGTGTATGATGGAATTTGGTCAAGTCTTACTTTCATTGTAACCTGGTAAGGGAGTGTTGTGGAGAAGCTAACCTGTGCCTGTCCCTAACTACTGTAGCTGCTATCTATCAAAAAGAACCTAGTAGTCCTCCATAACACACTGGCTTAGGTCAGTTTGCAACACCCCTATAAACCAGTTGCTGTTCGTTGCTGCTTTTATTTCATTTGCATTTTATGCTAAGCAAGCTTTAACTATGAAGCAGTCTTTTCTACAGCTAAGTATCATTGATGGAGAACATAATTAGCAACCACATTAGGGTATGGGACTCCAACTTGGCAAAGTGGCACTGAGAGTACCAAATATGATTAACAGATACATGAAAACCTTCTCAGTCTTCACATAGGCATTTTTTGCCTAGTAACCAAAAGTTACCTTTGCCTCCAGAAGGAAAGAGTGAGGAAGACCCATTAAGTCACACCACAGGGAAAGCTGTTCACTTCCTATCCTTTATGCTAAAGTACATAGTTTCAGCTTTGCTCCCGACATTCCACTTCAATGTATTTAAGCTTACATTGTTGAAGTCAAAGGACCTTTCCCAAACCGAAATCTGAAGGTCCAGGGAAAAAGAGAAAGGTTTTAATATTCCTTGTCTAGTCAGAAAACCAAATTGATTGTTCACAGACAGTAACTTCTTCAATATCACTTCATGTGATAGCAAGGGAATGAATATAGCTTCAACATTCCCTGTAGCAGTGTCCAATCGTGCGACTCACATTTATTTTCAATGAGGCCCCTGAAGGCTCTCATAGTAGGAAATAACCCTGGAGCTGTTAAGATGTATAAAGTCATAACACTTCCCTCCATTTTCTTCAAAAGCATAACTTTCCAGAGATTGCTATGCATGCAAGGAATGCATTCTAGGGGGGGTCAGGAATGCTTCTCTGTGTGTCCTGGCAGGGACTCAGGGGCAGCAGATACTGGAGCCTGAGACAGAGGCACAGGCAGTGTTACAGGTCATTGAGCAAATGCCCAATGTTTTACTGAAAACTATTCTTGTTCCAATCAATTGGACAATGTCTCCATCAATGATACTCAGCTGTAGAAAAGACTGCTTCATAGTTAAAGCTTTCTTAGCATAAAATGCAAATGAAATAAAAGCAGCAATGAACAGCAAAAGTGTTCAGATACCAGACTCAGGATATTTGGCATTCCACACAAATTAAGTAGAATGCTAGAGAAAGGAGAAGGGGGAAAGGGGCATGATTAACAGTATCAGGAACTCCCAAATTTCACCTACCTAATACTCATGATACCTGCAAGCACTGGATGATCTTCAAAAGGCAAATAAAATATATTGTGTCATACAGTTCCAAATTGTATGTAAGCTTGAGTAAGTTTAAGAAAACCTGATTTTTTTCCATTCTTGACAAAAATTTGATTTTTGTATATTCTCTCAGAAGTTTTTCTTTTCCAAATTGCTAAACTATTATTAATAAGATCAGTGAATCAATATCACAAATATGTGTTCTCGGAACTTTCAAATAAGGTGCGTTGTACCCAAGACACCAACATCTTGGATTATGATTTATTTTACAATGTGTGCAAGCTTACTTTGTTTTAAATGAACACCATGTCCATTAATTTTACATCAAAATGTAGAGCTTTTATTTCTTGACAGTCTTTATTCTAACCTCTCTCTTACAAGTTTGCAGACCAACGATGAAGACACAAAGTTGCTGGACGTAGAAGTAAATACCAAATGTAATACATATTACATTGAACACAAAGCTATTTATTTTTCTAGTAATTTATTGCAGGATATTTGACTTGGCAGAAAAGATTTAGAAATTAACTCTGAATTAAGCTGGAATTCAAGTTTAAGAGAATTTAAGGGGATTTTTCCAGGTTGCTGGGAAGAAAGAAATGTGGTTCAATACCTAAGGCCAATTGAAAAAAAGAGATGAAGACTCACTCCATTTCAAGTAATTGCCACCAAATAGAGAAGAGACAGACTTGCAGTGAGAAACAGAATAAAAGAAGTTATGAAGTAAGATTATTAACAAAAACAAAAGACTGAAGGGGCAAGATAAGGAATAGTGGTGGGTGGGTGGAGCCGAGGGAGGGCTTGGGAAAGGCCTTTGGAGGAGGGAGTAAGAAACAGAGGTGACATCTGTTGAGAGCCTTCTAAGTGCTAGCTGCCCAAGTAAGATGGGCAAGATGGTCTGCTGAAATCTTGAAACAGCCCTCTGAGTATGATACAGTTTTACACAGAATGAAGTGGGAGATTACAGAATGTAAATGCTTGGATGTCTCTGGTTAGAGATCATGCAGCTAGGGAAGAACACAACAGGGCAGAACCCAAATGTGAATGGTTCCAAGGTTCATATTCTTTTGACTAGAAACACTTGCTTTCCTGAGAAGATTTACTAACCACTTTCTATACATTAATCCACTTAACCTCATTTAATCCTCACCTAAAACCCTGTGCAATAAGCGTTGTTAAGCCCCTTTTACAGAGGAGGAAAACAAGTCCAAAGAAGCAAATTAACTTGACCAAAGCCCTACACTTTGAGTAAGGACCAAGATTCAAACACAAGTCTGTTTCACTTTGACTTGAAGATGAGCCTGAAGGCTGGTAGAACTACAATAGGTGGAGCTGGAGGGAAACGTATAAAGAGAGCCCCCTTCTCACTGCCCCATCCTGATGCCTGGAGGTCACAGGATATGCAAAGCCAGAACCGAAGATCTACTGGATTTCTCATTTTCCCAAAGAACACTTACTACATCATATGACCCTTATCAAAGGGCAGACAGTATGAACTGTATAAGCTGCTACCAGCACAACTTTTCCCTAGAGAACTCCACTCTCCAAAATTCCAGGCCACCATCCAAAATTCCAAATACCCTCTCAGAGAGGCAACTCTGAGGTAAACAGATCCCACCCTCAGAGAGTAAGTGAGGAGCCTCTGGCCATGACTCAGGAGATTAGGCACTGCCTTGATTCATCTCTGTGAAGCCTGTTCATGGGGCTTCGCCTAAGCCATGAGTAGGAAGTGGGCCAGGAAAGAACCAACAACTGCCACCCACAGATGTGCATATGAGTGCTTTGAGGAGAGGGGCCGAGGACACCTAGGGAAGGTTCTCAGAACACGCAGCAAGGCCTCCATGTTGGAGCAAACCTTAGTTCTTTCAGGCACAAAATTTTCAGTGCCCACTGCTGTTCCTTGGCAAAAAAAGCTCTCAAGAATGAACTTTTAATAACATTCTCTCAAGCCAGAATGGGCGACAAAGGTTTTTTTCAGCTATATATGGAAACATGTCCTGGCTCTGCCAAGTACCTAAAGGAGACTCTCTAATTCTTCTCTGACGTATGAATCATGATCTAAACAGCAAATTCCAAGCTCAAAACAGTTTCCAAGGGAAGAAAAGGGAGATCACTTATCCAAATGTGTGCATACCTTCTGGAATAGAAGCAGTGGGAAACTGAATGCCACATTAATCCTTGAAGATTAAATCTGCTACAAGAGGAGTAGCAAAAGTCTCGTGTTTGCCTTTTTTTTTTTTAACTGACTATACTTTTCTATAAATTTACAGGCTCTCAAATGACCACTACCTTCACTCTTAAAACAAAGAGGTCAAGTATTTTTCCACACTAAGATAAATTCTTAAGATAGTTATAAGTGATCTTTTATTCAACAAAGTGTAACATATTTTACATAAATTTTCTATCTTTAAATCTAATTATTTTTCTAAATGTAATGGGGTATAGAAAGAAAAACATGTACTTCAGAGAAGACTATCACCTCTTCTACACTGCAAGCATATATAGAGTTTTTTGGGGTTTTTTTTTTTTAAGATTTTTATTTATTTGTTTGACAGCAAGAGAGGGAATACAAGCAGGGGGAGTGGGAAAGGGAGAAGCAGACTGCCCCCTCCACCTCCCCCCAAGCATGGAGCCTGATGTGGGGCTCGATCTCAGGACCCTGGGATCATGACCTGAGCCGAAGACAGATGCTTAATGACTGAGCCACCCAGGCACCCTATAGAGTCTTTTTTTTAAAAAGTTATGATATTTAATGCCACTAGAGGAAGACTGATCGAGAATGTTTATTCCCTTTACTAATCAAGATTAAGGTATTTAACATTCATGCTTTATCTGGCTTGGTAAGAGGATATGCTAGAGAGTGTGACTATTTCAAGCATGTTAAGTGAGGAACTGGTAACCTGGAGCCCAAGGGAAAGAACATTTGAGAATAAATTTCTTCTGAGGCATGGAAGAGAAAGTGGACTTGTTATGAATAGCTCCAAAGGAAAGAGATTACTGGATAGAGGTTAGGAAGCAAGGCAGATTTGGGGTCAGTATAAGGAAGGATTTCCAAATTACTTTAGGTGTTCAAAGACAGAATTGGTAATTCATTCTCTACTGCTAGAAATATTTGATCAAAAGTTGATAAGCATCTGGCAGGGAGTCTTTAATATATTTAGCAAGAAAGAATAAACTCCTATTCCAATTTTGGTCAGCTCTAATATTTTAGATGTTCTTTCTTATCTCCAAATGGATGTCCCATGGGTTGCTCAAATTCTCAATCCAAAACTGAATCATCATTTTCTCTCCTAAACACCATGCCTATTTTTGCCATCTCAGTAAATGGTACCATCATTCAACCATTGAACTAGCCCAAAACCTAAACAATATCCAATGCACATCCCACTTCCTAATCCCAAACATGTTATCACTTCCCAGGTTCTATCCATTCTCCCTCCCAAACATCTCTCACATCAGATGATAGGTTAAAACAGATGACCTTCTTATACTAGAGCAGTGACTCTCATCCTTAGCTGCTCATTAGACTCATCTAGAGACCTTTTAAAAGTGTAATATGATTTTATTTTTTTAATGTAATATGATTTTAATTTGCCCAGACTGTACCCCAGACCAATTAAATCAAAATCACTGTGGGGTGGACAAGGCATTAGTATTTTTTTTAAACTTCAGGTGATTCCAATATGCAGCCAGAACTGAGAACCACTGATAAAAAAGCAAGCAGGCCAGACAGGAAGGTATTAGAGTAATTGAAATATGAAATGATAGTCTAGGAAGTCGCAACTGGGGATGGCAATCTGAAAAAATATTTTGAGATGACTGAGACATTGGATAATGATGCCAACCTCTCACAGCAAAAGCCCAGCTCTTTTCATCCCATGCCATGGTCAGAGATATAACCCACAAACCAGTCATCTTGCACAGGGGACCAGGCAAAGGTCTGTGGATAGGTTAGCTCAAACTTTCACTATCCTTGAGAATAACCTATAGTAAGCCAGATAAATTATCTACAGATGTACAAG
The DNA here is from genome assembly GCF_009762305.2 of Zalophus californianus. Lineage (NCBI taxonomy): Eukaryota > Metazoa > Chordata > Mammalia > Carnivora > Otariidae > Zalophus > Zalophus californianus. The sequence continues at coordinate 158,056,197 of NC_045597.1, read as the reverse complement.
AAAGAAAGAAAGAAAGAAAGAAAGAAAGAAAGAAAGAAAGAAAGAAAGAAAGAAAGAAAAAAGAGAAAGAAAGAAAGAAAGAAAGAAAGAGAGAGAGAGAGAGAGAGAGAGAGAGAGAGAGAGAGAAAGAAAGAAAGAAAGAAAGAAAGAAAGAAAGAAAGAAAGAAAGAAAGAAAGAAAGAAAGAAAGAAAGAAAGAAAGAAAGGAAGGAAGGAAGGAAGGAAGGAAGGAAGGAAGGAAGGAAGGAAGGAAGGAAGGAAGGAAGGAAGGAAGGAAGAAAGAAGAAAGGAAGGAAAAAATGGATGGAGCCTTTGTATAAGTAGATCACAAAATGCTTTCATAGAGTCATCAAAGGCATGCCCTGAAAAAATTAGATCCTGGAAAAGTTTTGGGTACTTAAAAAGCAAGGAAATGTATCCATCTAAATCATATTCTAATAGCTAATATTCACATATCTAATATGCATAAATAGCACTAGTTATGTTTTTGATTGTTGACCAAATATTATGCTTGAGATTGACCTTTTTTATTACATGCCACAAAAACAAAATTTTTCATAAAACATTTCTCCACGTCCTATAATTTAGAAAAGTTATGGTACTATCATACGCATTTAGTTCAAAGATAAAATCACTGTCAGACTAAAGAGACCTTGCCATTCCTAGAAATAGCCCTGATTTACCACAGCAATTTCCTCAGGAAGGGGGGTGAGAGTAGACAGCCACTAAACTCCCACACTTGTCTGTCAGCCCGTGACGTTCTCCGCTCTGGCACAAGAAACCTAAGATTTGGCCGTGAAGTGAATTAAAATCAAATAATGTAGATACTCTACTCTGGCTTCCTGGACCTTCTCAGCATACTGTCAAGAATAAAACAAACAGAAATGTGCAACTATTCACTAAGAAAGATTTGGCTATCTTTTTCTAAACTTCAGAACACAAGTGAAATGAAATAAAACCACCTAAGAATGACTTTTAAACACCACAAGAAGGCTATAAATACATGGGTAGTAAAACCATGAAGGAAAACAAGTGAATGAAAACACCAAATTCAGGCAGATGAACACCTCCAGGGTGGAGAGAAAAAGGGAAGGGACTGGGGAGGGGCACACACAGCGCTTCAAAGGAAGTGGTAAAGTCCTCTTTTTTTAAATGGACTTTGTGACAGTAACACAGATGTTCATTTTATTGTTATTCTTTACATCTTCTATATAGCCAGTGAATATTCTTTTGTAATTATTTAAAATTAAAACCAATATTTAAATTTTTAATGAAGTAGAAAAGAAGATGTCTAGATTTCTGCCCCAATTCTGCCATTGTATAACCTTTAGCCAGACACTTCTGGGATTTAGTAAAATACAGTCATTGGACTAGAGCAACAGTAACCAAACTATGGCCCACCACCTGCTCTGATAAATAAATATTTATTGGACCATAACTAAGCCCATTGTTTGCATATTGTTTGTGCTTGCTTTTGTATTAAAATAGCAGCTAGCATTAAGTACTTGCAATAGAGACCATAAGGCCTATAAATCATAAAATATCTGTGATCTGGTCCTTTAAGAAAAAACTCCCAAGCATGAGTTAGAGAATTAGTATGACTTCTCCTAACTAATAAAGACTGATCTCAAGGGAGAAAAATGGTGTCAAAACATGCTAACATCAGCTGGTCCACTAATCCACCAAAATTTCTTTGGGGTATTTTCCATAAATGGTTTGTTTAGATTAACTGTCCCATAGCCTTTAAAATCTCATGAACCATACCAACAGATTTTAGACACAAATTCTGTGCAAAATACAGTTTCCTCTAGATCAATAGTAACACGATGGCAGAATCAGCAATCTCCTGCCCTGGATGCTAAGGTCTGTCTCTGAAACTAAATCTCGTAACTGAAATCCTGGTTGGGAAATCCCAGAACCTAAAACACCACTCTTGCAGAGTCTCGGCTCACTTAGAATCAAAACAGTTCATTCTCAGGACTCAGTCAAATGTTTCCCCATTTGCTGGCCCAAGGAATATCTTAAGGAGACTTTCAGTCTCTTAGCACACACATGCATGCACATGGAAGCTTGGCATTTGCCATTTTTAAATGACAAGGGTGGTAAGTCCATCCTGCTCTTCATCCCAGTAAGTTCATTTTTATATCTGTGCAAAAAATCCTTCAGCCTACAAAACCATTGCAGAGCTGTCTCTGCCAGAGATAAAGAAGAGGGATATATTGTCTACTGAAACTTGTTCCTCTATAACCTTAACTGCTTTTTCTCTTCTAAGCCCTCCTGTGTTGCCAGTAATGCAATGTTGCATTCACACTTGAAACTGACAGCTATCAGGGCACCTACATGGCTCAGTCAGTTAAGCGTCTGACTCTTGATTTCAGCTCAGGTCATGATCTCAGGGTCATGAGATCGAGCCTGAGTCAGGCTCTGCACTTGGCGCAGAATCTGCTTGAGATTCTCTCTCCCTCTCCCTCTGTCCACCCCGACACACACACCCGTGTGCATGCATGCACACATGTACTCTCTCTCAAATAAATAAATAAAACTTTTTTAATTATTTTTTTATTTTATTTTATTATGTTATGTTATTTAAAAAAAGAAAGAAAACAACAGCCATCAACCCCAAACTTGCCATGCTGCCTAAAGTCCAAGAACTACTGATGTTATCAACTCATCCTTGGATTACCAAGTGGCATGAATGAGCAGAAACCATTTTGCCCCTCTAACTTCCAACTATGTAAAACCCTTGAAAGTAATCAAAACTAAGACTTTGTTTGGAACTATCCATTTCAGGATCCACAGATCCACAAGAATAACAGACTCAGAGTTCTCTTTCTTGGTTGTACCAGGATAGCTAGATACCAGGCCTACAAAAACAGTGTGATAATAAAGAAAATGGGGCTACTTAGTGGACGCCATTGGTCTCCTGAGCCATAGCCAGAGGCTGTCTTTATTTAGCACACAGTGCTTCTGTTGTGGTCTTTCAGTTGAAAGCAATAAATCTCCTTTGTTTTCCTCTAAAAAGAGATATTTATAAGGGTTCATCTGATTTCTTTTATAGCCTGAATTATCACATTCTCAGATCAAAGTTACTTATTTGATGAGAAATGCTTAACTTAGAAAATTATTTTTGGTATATAGGTCTTTGGGGGATTTTGACCTTTACCAAGAAAGAACACTTGGAGTTGAAATCATAAAACCTGGATTCTAGTTTCCTGTATAAACAGGCTCCTTGGACAAGGCTCATAACCTCTCAAGACATGTCTCTGAAGTAAAGTTCTTGGAATAAGTGGATCTGAAGATAACTTCCATCCCTCTCCTTCTCAACAGATGACCTTACCCCCTAATCTGATGACGTAGAAGCTATGAAAAGATCTCCTCTACTCCTCTACCTCAAATTGCTCTTAGGATTTACCCAGTAGGTCTTTGCTTCTCTCTCTAAATTGGAAGTATCCTTCTTTCTTATTACAGATAGATTTTCCACCCTGGCTCTCAACTGCATCACTTTCTGCTTCTTCTGGGACATTGCTGTTGCCTAACATGACCCATAATTTTCCACTTGCATGCCTCTGCTCATATGGATTGCCAATCCATTCATCAGAAAATCTTATTCAAGATCCAGCACAACATCACTTCCTGCCTCTTGCCTTTTCTAAATCTTGACTAGGAGGAATCCCTTTGTCTTATGCACCTCATCAACTTCTATTTCATTCATTTATTTTAGTATGAATGAATTGTATATTTGCTTTATCTTTTCTGCTAGATTATAAATTTATTTCTTACTCAACTTTGTATACCTTATTAACATCTCACACATAATGAATATTCAACCTGTACTGACTGAGTAATGATGAATTATATAGATTGAAAGTCTCCTTATGTACCGTTTCTAGATTCTGATTGGTAAAACTTAATTACTACTGTCTGTGGTCCCTACCATGGAAGGAGTACACTTTAGAAACAGTATCTTTATTGGGTAAATTACCTGTCAGTCACAGATTCAATGCCCAAAGACATCACATCTGAATGTGTATACACCTAATCCGTTTTTCTGTTTCTCTAGTTTAGAGAATTTTTTTCAAAATCCCAGCTGATAAAGTAGAGCAAAAGAGAAGTTGGCAATGGAGGGCTACAAAAGAATGTTTATAATCTTTGGAGAAAAATCCCTGCAGATGTGGAAACTTTGAGGGCAGGGACAGGAAACCCACTTCAATCAACTTTCTCTTACACCTTCAAAAGCATCCTTCAGCCCTTAGGTTTTACTGGTTGTTGGAAATTAAGCATTTTTCTTGTTTTGAAAAAAGTTATCTATGACAATGCTTTTACTTTGTAAGCAACCGATACATATTAGTTGGGTTAGAAATAAAAATTTACCAATAAGAGCACAGGAGACTAAGAAGTAGCACTGAAACGAGACACCAATTGCTCAATTTATCTTGCCCAGATTCTTCAGAGATTTCGTATCAGGGTTAAATTTTGACAATGATCCCGAGATCCAAGGACTGTTTGTTCTTTCACGTACTCATGAGAACCATAGCATCTTCGGCACTAAAATGTTTCTGAATATGTGTACACTTGGACAACATAGTCAAATGAATAACACTAAATTGCTTGCCCCGTTCCTTTTTCTCATTCTTTTCTTAATTTCCCCAAATAAGATTTACTTTATTTCCTCCAACAATCCACTCCATTTCATGTTAATCAGTATTTACCTACTCCTCTTAGGAAAGCAATCATGATCTTTCGCTCCATTTCACTTAAACTTAGAATTTAATCTGTCATACTTAATACATTCTAAAACATTTCCTCTGCAAAGTCAGAAAACTCTTTTGCATTGACTTATTCACATAGTGCATACTTATTGACCACTTACTATATGCCATTCACTACTCTAGGTGCTAGGAATATAGCAATCATCAAAACACAGTTCTTGCTCTCAGTGAGCTTACATTTTAGTGGGGGAGACAGATAACAGACGTATGTATATCAGGAGGTGTTTGGTGCTATAGAGAAAAATGAAGCAGGGTAAGAAACTAGAAAGTGTTATTTTTGGTAGCCTGATGAAGTAAAGTGCGGAAGCAAACCTTACAAAAACCTAGAAGAACATTCCTGGGAGAAAGTACTTAAGTGCCAAGACCCTGAGGCAGAAGCCTGCTTGGTCTGTCAAGGAATAGCAATAGATAACCAGGAAACTCTATAGCTTATCAGATTACACCAGCTGAAGATTTCATTTAATTAAAGCTCATAAGCTTTCTACTGTTTTTTTAAATGACTTTCTCAGTAGAAATGGTCGTATAACATGAAAAAAAATCTAAACTACACTAAGCTCTTAAATTAATTATTGCTAGCAGTCATTCAGATAGTTCCAGATGGACAAAACCAGATCCTGCATTTAGAACATCCTATATGTGACATATGACTTTGTGAGATAGTAATTCAGTTCTCCCAAAGTCTCGTTCTTATTCTTGGCCTTAGTCTGTCTAAGTAAATAAAATGACAACTTAAATGTATATAAATTACTAGGCAGATATATAAGAATTCTTAACTATACTTATCACTACTAACAACTAACTTACGTATTGTCTTTCTCCTCCACGAGAATGTAAGCTCCATGAAAGCAGAGGATCTGTTTTGTTCAATACTCTATCTATCCCTAGTGCTAGAAAAAGCACCTGACTTGTTTATTAGGCATTCAATAAATTTTGTTGAGATAATAAATGATTCTTAAAGGAATCAAATACAGGTTAAAATTACTAATGTGATAAACAAACCACACACATTGTAATAAAAATAAGAAGCATGTCAGGGAACTAGAGATCTGTCTACCAGGGTGAATCCCATGGTGCAAGACAGGGGATGGAGGTAATGAGAAGACCCTGGGAGCCATGGACAGCAAGGGGTAGTGGGAAGGTCATCCAAGTACAATAAGGTAGGTCCTACCATAGACTTCTCACTCATCAGGTCCTGGCTTGAATGCCTCAGTAAATAGCACTCTATCAACCAGACTAAAAAAGACAAAATAAAATATATAATGAGCTCAATTTTGGACAGACTGAGTCTGTGATGTCTACAGAACATCAGATGTAAGGAAAAATACATTGGTCTCATAACACGTAAATAGTAGTAGGAGCTATTGGTGGGGGGGAAATGAGCTGTGCTTTCTTCAAAAGCAAGTGAATTTAAATTTTTCAAAATTCAAATTGTTACATGAAATTTCTCAATTTTTGTAAGTTAACAACTCATTAAAATTTTTTTTGAAATTTTGTTCAGGCCAAAAAAGCACAAAAGTGTACCAGATTTGTGAACAGGATACCAGTTTATAATCTCTGAGAATAGAAAGGGAGAAGAAAATAAATCAGGAACAGAAACCTAGAGAATAATTTAAAGAGCAGGTGAAGAAATTAGATCCAGGGTCAAAGAGAAGAGACAGAAAGTTAGAAAGAGAATCAAAAGAAAGTAGGGTATAGGGGTGCCTGGGTGGCTCAGTCGGTTAAGTGTCTGCCTTCGGCTCAGGTGATGATCTCCAGGTCCTGGGATCAAGCCCCACTTCACGCTTCCTGCTCAGCAGGGAGCCTGCTTCTCTCTCTCTCTCTTTCTCTCTCACTCTGCCCCTCCCCACTGCTCGTTCTCTCTCTCTCTCTCAAATAAATAAATAAAATTTAAAAAAAAAAAAGAAAGTAGGGTATTAAAGCATTCAGGGAAGAGAGAATTTAAAGAAAGGAATAATTAACAGTTTCAAATATTAGAACACATAAAATAAAAGCAGGATCAAAGAATCCTGCAGATTTGGCAAAAAAGCTCACTTGAGATGTTAGTTGATGCAATTTTACCAAAGTAGTGGAAGCAAAAGCTTGACTTCAGTTGAGACTCTGTTTTGCTCAACATTATTCTCAGTGCCTAGACCCTGAGCTGTCCTCTAGACACTCAATAAATATTGAAGAACAAATCGGAATATAACAAAAAGGAGATAGAAATGTGCTGTTATTTTGGTCAAAAGGAGGCTATGTTGGTATGGTGATGACTATAACAAAACTTGTAATATTTTTGTGAATCCATAAGGGATGGCAGGCACTGTGCTGAACACTTTGCAATGCAGTGTGCAGCATGTACAATTTCATGAAGTAGGAACTCTTATTATATTTATGTTATGGTTGAGGAAACAGAAGGTGAGAGAGGTAAATATGACCAATTTTAAGTGCCAGAGCTCAGATTTAAACGCAGGATGTTTGAATCAAAGCACAAGGAAACACACACACACACAAATCTTACTTTAATAAATTGTAGATATATGGAAAGAGTTCTAACAGGAACCTGAAACAGGAACATAGCACAATGTTCAGGATGAACAGGTACTTCTCAGATGGAAGAAGGGCAAAACATGAGGGTTCTCGGAGTGATGCCAAGACCAGCCTCACTGTACATTTTATAAATGGACTAGAGGAGACTGAGTAATCTGATGTTTCAAATTTTGCAAATGACACAGTAAGCATCTCTGGGGTGTGAAATGCCAACCTGACAAAAATAAAACAAAGTATACTTAGAGAGTGACGAACTATAAGTTCACAGGGACCCAAGAATGGGATCTGGCAACTCCATGAAACAGGTATCTCTCCAATTTCTATTTCAGTATTGCTTCTCTGTTTCAGAATGTTCAATTCTCTGACGTATTGAAGCCCTTGGGCCTGGTAACCCGGCCTCAAAGCTAAGGATAAATGTCCCAAGGACCCACAAGCCAGCCAAGAACTGAAATTCTACTTAATCAAAGGCTTGGGGTTCAGAGAAGTATACCAAGCCCTATTCCCAAGGGAACAAATGCCAGAACACTGCAGCTAAGCTGTACCTCCCCAAAGTGGACAGAAACCTTTTCAGCTGAAGAGCCTGGCTGTTCTGCAGACAGATGGTAAACCTGTTGAACTCATTACTAGAACACATGGCACAAACCGAAAATACAAACATGTTTAAGAGCTTCTTAAATGAATTTAAATGAGATTTAAGGCAAACTAGGGCCACTTCTAAGATGACAAAGATCAGCTTCAACTCCCATGACACATTTCTGAAGACAACATTGTATATGCAGTACCAGAGCTGAAGGAATCACAGATGTGAAGTATACAGAACTTCTCATATAAAATATTCAGTAGCTAGCAGACCTCAGAATAACAAATTTGCCTCTTACTACCTTTTTTTTTTTTGAAGATTTTATTTATTTAGAGAGAGAGAGTGAGCGGGGGGAGGGCAGTGGGAGAGGGAGGAGAATCCCAAGCAGACTCCAAGCTGAGCCAAGCTAGAGCTTGCCTCAAGGCTCTGTCCCAGGACCCTGAGATCATGACCTGAGCCAAAACCAAGAATCAGATGCCCAACTGACAGAGCCACCCAGGTACTCCTGCCTCTTACTACTTTTAAACTTATAATGCACATTCACCTGACATCTAGAAACCAATAATCCTTATGTTTTATATAAGGCTTTATGTTTTAGGTCTTTCAACAAATAATTACAACATTAAAAAAGTTCAGTAACAAATATCTCTATTGAAGTTAAGCCAAATTAATTATATTTTTAGTTTATTTTTATCTCATTCAACCCATATGCAAAAAAAAAAGTATAGGAGGTAAATATTTTTATTATCTCGATATTACAGATGAGGAAACTGAGGTTTTCAGAAGTCATGTGACTGAGGCAAGTCCACATGGCTATTAGCTGGTGAAGCAGATACTCAAACTCTGGACAGTTTGACCCCAGAAACCACAATCTGAAACACAAACACACAATAGTGCCTCCATTCTTCTCTACAAAAATAAAACTTCATTATAATGTGTGTCCTTACATAATAATCTGCAAATCTATCCATGTCAAGTCAAAGCCTCTAAGCCAACACAACTACATAACAGAATTAACCAAAAAAATAAAAAGAGGGTCTTAATCCTGTCCCCAAAAGTGTTATTATGAAAATGTTCAACTATTCTTTGTAGTTTGATCAGAAAATATTGAAAGCAATATACAGTTTTCCAAATGAAAATAGCATGTCTATCTTAAATTCCAAACCTTAAATTTAGGGGTTTTTATCTCCTTTCCATCTGCTCTCAAATGCAGGAGGTGGTTTGAAGACAGAAGAGCACTGTTGGAGAGTAATCAGAGGTCATGTGGAACCATTCTCAGAGATAATATTTCCATATAAAACAAGATCAACTACTCAGCAGAGACAAAAATTTCCATCTGGAAAAAAGTCACCAATGAAACGGAAAAAACTGAAAGGTGTTTTAACATTTTAACTAAATGATATCTACACAAAGACCACCAAATATTAAGCAGTGAAAGTGGTAGTTTGCAGAAAATAAGCTTGGACACAGATGCGCAAAAACCATGCAGGTGTGAGATTTAATAGGCTTGATGTTGAGTGTCATTCTCATGTTTTACACTTCTACCCTATGAAAAAGCCATTTTAAAGTGTTTAATATTGGGAATAGTCTTTATCTGTCAGAGCCACATACTGAAATATTTATGGATGAAATGATATGATTTGCTTCAAAATAATCTGGATTGGGAAAAGGGGGGAGTGGAAAGAGGAGTAGATGAAACAAGGTAGCTCATGAGTTGGCTGTAAATTGTTGAAGTGAACACCATGGATGCATGGTGTTCACTACATGGTTCTCTTTATGTTTTATTTATACTATTCTACGTATTTATGCATATATCTAACATGGCCCACAACAAAGGGTTTTTTAAAGTATATATTACACTTGGGTTAACTTTAGTGTGTATTTGAACACCAGATAAAATAATATCTGCCAACAATTTAAAATTCAGAGTATGAGCAGAATACAAATGCCTCCACTAAACTGTGTAGTTTCTAATCTGCCTCACTTCACTCAGTGAAAGCCTGGACAACTAGATCAAAGTCATAGGTTCCATTTTTTTGAGACCTACTTTGATTTCTTCTGCTCCTCAAATTTATCATTCTAATCTCAGCTAGCTATTTCAAAAATACATTTTGGCCTGTAAAACAAAGGGTGATATATAATCCTTGAAAAAGAACAGCAATTACTGAAAAAAATACCTTGTTATTTGTGGCAGTATCACCAAAACATGACCAAGTCAATAGGAATTGCAGGCTATGATTCCAACAAGCTTTAAGCTACCACACCTTATGGCTCACTGACATGTTTCATTTTTACTTATGCTTTCTCACTCCCTGTCCATATTTCACATGTTGTTCTCATGATCATTCTATGACACTAAACTACAAAATCTCACACTTTGATTCTACTAAATACAAATGACCTTTGTATGGTGCAATCCAACTTATTACTGAAGTGTTTATTGACTACCAAAGTTGTGTAAAAAAAAATGTTTTCAAAGTACACTGTTCAAATATAATGAAATTTTCCAAAATGCTCATTGGAACTAGCAGACCAAATTGATGGCAGTATTTAATTACATCTTATAACTTACTTTATAAATATCACAAAACCACTGTCTCAGAAAGTAGCCCCTATTGACTTCATTAAGAATTAGATGAATTTCTATACATGAAAATTTGGTTATGTATGTATGAAAAATACAAAACAAAACGAAAAATTAAAATGATCTTTGATTTACCTATACTCTTTCTTCAGAGTCACACATCCAAATTACTGATTTCCTTTTAAAAGGATCTTAGAATGGCACTTTGTACTTTCTCTGACTCAAGATAACTTATAGGGTAGGAAGAAGGGAAAGAAGGGTAGGGAAAGACAGCATGGATTCCATTTTGAGGGCACACTTGTATCCTGGCTAGAGAGTATCCCTTCTCCAACGTGATAACTTTGTGACAATTTAATTGGGTACTTGCCTTTTTTCATTAGACAGGATTGCTGCATATTGAATCGGAAGGGAAGTCAACTGGGCCAAAATTTCTAAATTACTTCCCTTTCTGTAAGAAACAAACACTAAACCTTTTTATCAAGGGAAATAGATAAACTGCTTACGAGTTTTATTTATTTATTTATTATTTTATTTTTTTTAGAAAGGGAGAGAGTTGGGGGGTAGGGGCAGAGGGAGAGAGAGACTCTTAAGCAGGCTCCATGCCCAGCACAGAGCCCAACTCAGGGCTCCATCTCACAACCCTGAGATCATGACCTGAGCCAAAATCGAGAGTCAGATGCTGAACCAACTGAGCCCCCCGGGCGCCCCAAACTGCTTCCAAGTTTAACAAGCTGGGATGTTGTAAGGAACACAAGGAACTAGAAAGAGAAAGGGGGGCGCCTGGGTGGCTCAGTCGTTAACATCTGCCTCTGGCTCAGGTCACGGTCCCAGGGTCCTGGATCGAGCCCCGCATCGGGCTCCCTCCTCGGTGGGAAGCCTGCTTCTCCCTCTCACACTCCCCCTGCTTGTGTTCCCTCTCTCGCTGTGCCTCTCTCTGTCAAATAAATAAATAAAATCTTTTAAAAGAAAAAAAAAGAAAGAAAGAAAAAGGGAATTTAAACACCACAAACACCTGCTGTAACCCAAGGCTGCAGTGCTGCCAGTCACGTGTGTCATGCCACGAATCCTCATAGCTCTGCATGAACAGCGTTACCCTCACTTGAAATTGAGGACACTATGGTTCCAGAAGCGATTGGGATTATAATGCTAGTCCATCTGACTCCAAACTTTCTCCTTCTACTCCATGAACCGGGAAAAGTAAGCCTGCTATCACTTTCCTACAACTTAAGGTAGCTTCATCAACAGACCTGTGCTTCTTCATAAAAACAGTCCTAGGCAAACAACACAATTGCCTAGATCAGCAAGGCCTGCTGATCTCACATAACCATTCTTAGAGATGGCAAGTACATTTTAATTCCCATTCTTTATTAATTTACAAGCATGCAGAAAACAAATGTTCACAAAGGATGATAAAGTAGATGGGTAACTACCTCACAAATAATCTCATGAAATATATGCTAGCAAAGAACCTACTAGGCAGAAACAAACAACACAACCTCCCACCCACACCCAATGTAATTACACCAAAAAAAAAAAAAAAAATGAAATGGATATTATTTAAATTTGACTTTCTTGGGATGCCTGGGTAGCTTAGTCGGTTAAGCATCTGCCTTCAGCTACAGTCATGATTCCACGGTTCTGGGATCGAGTCCCACATCAGACTCCTTGCTCAGCAGGAGCCTGCTTCTCCCTTTCCCTCTGCCTGCCGCCTCCCCTGCTTGTGCACTCTCTCTCTCTGACAAATAATAAATAAAATATTTTTTTAAATAAATAAATAAATTTGACTTTCTCAGAAGGTGATCAGGAAAAAGCTGCCTAGCACCCAGAAGCAAACACCACAAAATTCATGCAGTGGCAGGAATGTATAGGGATGTTCACTCAATGCTCTTTGTTCCAAATGGAATTACAGTAAGACTGTCACAGACACTGTAGGCTGACTCACTCAACACCCATTGCCAACTACTTTTCTCCTTTGTCTGTCTCTACTCTTAAAGTTGACAAAGCGAATCTTGACTTTTAGGGGACTCAGTGTCCCTATCCCCTGATAGGGGACTCGGGGTCATGGGCCAACTCTCTGGTCAACTTAAATAGAAGTCAACTGGTAGAATTTCTGGGCAACTTTTTGTTTTCCTGAAAGAGGAATAGATGAAGCTAGCATTGACCCACCCCCCAACCCACACCCACTGCACACACTCCAACCCCTTTCTGCCCAAAGCTAGAATAGCCATCTTGCGACTATGAGACAAGCATGAGAACAAAAGTCAATTAATACAAGAACAGCAGAGCAAAAAGTAAGAAAGAGTGAATCGCTGAAAAGCAGAACCAGCAAGAGTAACTGCCTACCTCCAGGTTTCTTGTTATATGAAAACATTGAACACCTATTTGGTTAAGCCACCTTAAGTCAAGCTTTCTGTTGCTGCAATTTGAACATTTCTCTAACAGATACAAACAATGTCAGTGGTAAGTACCCACTTAAAGCCCAGCTAACCTAGAGTGTTTAAGCATTTAACTTAGAGTTTGTGTTTTGCATGCTGAGATGGATAATACGTTGAACTCTAAACCAGGCATTGGCAATGGCTTGCTTTTGACCTTAGGCAAATCATTTCACCCCTCTGAGCCCCAGTCTTCTCACATTTGTAAAATGGGGATAATGATGCCTGCCCTGCCAATCGCACGTGATTGTTATGCGGATCAAATGAAGGACTTGACTCTGAATAAACCCTGAAGTGTTATGTAATGTAAAAGTTGTATGATCCCTGTGTATATCTAGTTGCCACCTCCCCCACCCTCAAATCCTACAGGAAATATACTATGGCACTGAGTTTACTGAACACTAAACAAGATACTACTTAATAGGTTTCTTAATTGTTCTTCCCTAGAAGATATTTATGGTACCTCTCTAGCCAACACAGAATCTGTACACCAGAAGGGGTTCAAATCCAATGACAGAGAGGCAAACAAAAGAGGTATTTTAAAGTTACAGATATTCTAAATCCTACTCTTTAATTCATCTGTTGGTTGAATTTGACTAAGGAACCACTATATCAAGAAATAAGCAACAAAGGCTTTGTGACTCAATACAATTAACCAGCTTCAACCTACTTGCTTTGTGAAAGCTCAATAGTAGTTTCCAGTTATTTTTTTTTTAAGATTTTATTTATTTATTTGACAGAGAGACACAGAGAGAAAGCGACCACAAGCAGGGGGAGTGAGAGAGGGAGAAGCAGGCTTCCCGCAGAGCAGGGAGCCCGATGTGGGGCTCGATTCCAGGACCCTGGAATCATGACCTGAGCCAAAGGCAGACGTTTAACGACTGAGCCACCCAGGCGCCCCAGTTTCCAAGTTATTTGAAAGGCTTAAGATTTATCTCAAAAATTGACTGAGTTAAATATATATATTGGAGCTTTCATGCAGTAAATCGTGAGTAAACAGGAAGTTACTTGCATTGATAAAGGGGTTCAACTGAAATATAACTGTTGGAGTTATTACCATGACAGACTGCAAAATGAAATCCTAAGATCATAGGGTACACTGACATGTAAAGACTAAAGCGGAAATCCTCACCTGATTAAAAACTCTCTATGAACACATCTCCTATGCTAATGTAGCCCACAAATCATGGCCATCAACATCACCTGGGAGCTTGTTAGAAAAGCAGAATGTCAGTGCACGTCCCCATCCAACCTACTGATTAGGAATCTACATTTTAACAAGATTTCAGGTGACTCACAGGCACATTAAAGTTTAAGAAACTGATCCTTGCCCAGCCAGCATTTAGTTCTGATTTATTATTGATAAAAATAACCAGGAAACCAAGAAGAATTCATTACCTCTACACAAGAAGCTGGGAAAACACTTCCATAATATTCTGTCTGTCAGATTAGTTTACCTAAAACACAGTTCTAATAATGACACTCAAAACTTTCAGTGACTTCCCATCACCTACCAAATAGTCTAAAGCCCTTAGTTCTATAGTCAAGGGCCTCTGTCATCTGATAGCAACCCCTTTCCAACTCAGTGTTCCACCTTACACCCTTCACATGTTCTATGCCTATTTCACAACGTGTAAAGAGACCACTTGCAACAGAACCACCTGGGGCTGCACCCTTGACCTTCCGGATCACATTCTCTAGGGAATAAAACTGGGAAGGAGAAATCTTAACCACTTCTCCAAAGTGATTCTTGGGAAAAAATTGTCCATTCTCTCAGCCTAAGTCTTTCATCCTTAGTCAAGTTTCTCCTGATATACCCAAGCAGAGGAAGTCATTCCATCTTTAGTACCAACACTGGCCCCATACACAGCTCTGTTATTGTCCACCTTACAAAGTATTGCGACTACATGTTTCCATGCCTGTTTCCTCTTTGAGTCCCTGAATGTAAAAAATATATACCATTTATCCTCGTATCACCAACTTCCAGCACGTTCTCTGACAGAATAAGTACTCAAATTTGCTGATTTACTGCAGCATTATTTATACTAGGAAAAAAGAAACTGAAACAACCTTAAGTTCCACCATCTGGAAACTACCTAAATCAATTATAGTACAATCATGCAGTGGAATGCTATGTATTCATTAAAAATGATGACACTGATCATTTATTGATTGGAAGCATGACCAGGATATATATAGCAAAAAAAAGGCAAATTGCAAACATCAGTATTAACTGATCCGGAAGAATCTGCACCAAATTAACAGTGGTTATCTCTGGGTGGTGGGATTATGAATGACATTATCGTCTTCTTTATATCTATTATTTGGACTTTTTACAATTAGCATGTAGAACTTTTTTACATTTCTTAAAGCTATTCCCATTTTAAGTGCTTATGGATTGAATGTTGATATAGTAAATGACAGCTTCACTTATCCAGCTTCCAAGGACAGAGATTTCCAAAGGTTGGCAATGATGTTGCTAAGAAGGAGAAAGTAGGAAATGGGTAGTCCTTAGCAACTGGTCTCACCAACATTCCTCCTTTTATGTAGGACTTAGAAAAATATTTAATATCTATTACATAATGCTTTCTTAATAAAAACTGCCTTCCAGTGGAAACAATTTTGACAATATCAATTAGTCTCAGCATAAAGAAACTATCTGTTGTCAATTTTTTCAGTTGTGAAAATCAGCTTCCAACCCCATCTCACTTCCCTGTTGGCTCTTTCTCACTTTTCAGAATGTTCACTGTCCAAGATGAATTTGTTAAATACTATGTTTGACTCTATTTAGCATGATACCAAAACTGGATGTGCTAGCTAATGTCAACTACTTTCAGTTACTATCACCAAATTGCTTCTGCAAGAGAAGAGTGGGTGAGCAGGGTGGAGGGATGCCTTCAGCCTTGTCTCCTCTACTATAAGGAAAGCCTGCAAACAAAATTTATTTCAATTAATATTTTACCAGAAATGAAGATGATTTAAAGAAAAATAACTAAAATAGGGGCGCCTGGTTGGCTCAGACAGTTAAGAGTCTGCCTTCAGCTCAGGTCATGATCTCAGAGTCCTGGGATCAAGCCCCACGTGGGCCTCCCTGCTCAGCTGGGAGTCTGCTTCTCCCTCTCCCTCTGCCTCTCTCCCCACTCCTGCTCTCTCTCTCTCTCTTTTACTCTCTCTCTCAAATAAATAAAATTTAAAAAAATAACTAAAATAAAGTCACACCTCCAACAACAGGAAGAACATGTCAATCTGGTGTTTTTTTCATTAATTTCAACACTTAACCTAAAACAAAAGCAAAGCAAAAATTTGCAAAGAAAAAAATAAAATAATTTTATTAGTCATTACTAGGATTTTATTACAGTTTGAATTAATTTTAAATGTTTTAAATATATATTCTGTTTGAATAATATCAACAGAAAAATATGTATCGTTATAGCTTAATAACCTGAACACAGTTCCTATTCGGGTTCTCCTAAAATGTCCTTACTACATGAAAACATATAGTAAAGAGAGAAAAAAAATCTTTCAGAGGCTTACTAGAATATTAAAATTCAATGTAAATTGAAATATAAGAATGTTTTAAAGCCAGATTTTTTTTAACCTAGTTCAAAGTGATCTCTCCAAAAAGGCAAAATATGACTATTACTTATTACCCCCTAGGTTCAAGAAACATGGCTCGCTGCTCTTTTGATGAGTTTAGAAGTACAGCTATTGTTATAAACCCCAAACATGCAGACATGCAACCAATGGGTCCAAAAAATCCTAAGATAGTAAAAGAGTCTCTAAGTGGGGAGAGAGGAGACAGGATGAGTTCTTCCCTTTTGTTCTGCAGTGACCACATGACTCGTTAGTTAGTTTGCTTCTTGGAATTTCTGACTTCCTCATCTATAAAAACAGGCATTGGCCTAGATGATGTCCAAGTTCTTTCTAGATCAAAACTTTTTAAGCTCTAATTCTATACATTCTCTCCACACATATCTAACCTGAAAATACTACATTTTTATATGAAAGCTACAAATAAAAGAACTGCCTTTTCGCAGATTTTTTCCCACTAAAATTTTAAAAAAGGAAAGAAGATACAATTCTACCATTTTAACATTAATTATTTCACCTTTCATTATTAGTACCATTCTTTATTACTCATTAGCATTATTAAACCATACTTTTTTTCTAGTCCCATGACTAAAGAAAAAAATTTGCCTTTCCTAACTATTAAATCAACAGGAATCATGAGATGAGCTAAAGGGAGAAAAATATCTGAGATTTAATGATAATTAGTTTTGTTTTCCAAAAAAAAAAAAACAGAAGGCAGAAATTCCACTTTCCCAAATACTATATTCCAATGTACAAAACAGCTTAGTTATCAAATCGGTAATAAAAGCTAGTATTCCCTTAGTATATTTTTAGAGAACTTTCACATGCATGACCAAGTCTCCATGACTCTGCGATTAAGTATCATAATCATCCCCACTCTATAGTTGAAGAAACTGAGACTCCCTGACATTAATTAATTGTCCAAGGTCTTAAGGCTACAAAGCACCAGATTCATGATTCAACCTCCTGACCTTTTCTTCTGAATCTCTTGCTCTTTCTGTGACATTCTGCCAGTTCATAAATCTGTAATGGTTCAAATGAAGTACATTTTCACCTAATTTAAAGTAGATGGTTGCTCATAAACACTACAGTTAAAACCTACGACAGAAAAGCATTAACTTCCTATCTGTAATATATGTTGTAGCCTATAAAATTTAAAAAAAAAAGAAAAAGACCAACAACTCATTAGAAAATTAGAGAAGAGAAAGATAACCAGAGAGTTTACAAAAAAAAATCAAAGCAAATAACTTTGAAATATATTAAGTAAAAAGGCTCAATCTCAGTCAATTAAATAAGGACAAGTAAAATTATTAATCTTATTAATAAAACTTTAAAAATTAGTCATGTGCTAAAATGATCATGATGTAGGGAAAAAGTTGTTCTCCTATACCATCAGTGGGGAATACACAGGTTAAACCCTCTTTGAAGGGCAATTTTACAGTATTTAGCAGAACTAAAAACATACAGTCTTGGACACAACAATTCTATTCCAGGAATTTACTTATTATTTATTTTCTTTATGTGGGCAAAGGAAAAAAATGTTCATCATGTAAAGGATTCCTGAGAAATTGGCTCTTGCAGCAAAATACTGAAGACAACCCAAATATCCATCCACCAGAAGTAAATATTTTGTGTACCTCATACAGTAGAATACTACACTTCAATGTAAAACACTACACTTAAAAAAAAAGCAGAATAGTATTACATACTTAACATTTGTGTATGAAAAAAGATTCAGAGGAGATCATACGCTAAGACATCGGTGTGAGTGCTTAAAATATTTCTGGAAAGATACCGAAGAAATTCCCTATAGAGAAGGGAAATGAGCATTCAGGAGTCTGATTTGGGAGCAGGACTTACATTTCAGTTATTTTATTTTATTTTTTTAAAGATTTTATTTATTTATTTGAGAGAGAGAGAGAATGAGAGAGAGCACGAGAGGGAAGAGGGTCAGAGGGAGAAGCAGACTCCCTGCTGAGCAGAGAGCCCAGTGTGGGACTCGATCCCGGGACTCAAGGATCATGACCTGAGCCGAAGGCAGTCGCTTAACCAACTGAGCCACCCAGGCGCCCCCCATTTCAGTTATTTTAAAATGTAATACTATTTGAAGTGTTTAATCCTTTGCATGCCTGCTTGTTATTTGTGGGCTACAGGCAGCTTCCATGTTTATACTCAACTTGGCTGAGGTAAAAATCCAGTGAGATAAAATAATGTATGTTAAAGCATTTTGCCAACTGAAGGGAAAATACAAATGTACAGTTCAGGAAGACTTTTTATTGCCCAGCACCGACTGCTAGACCCAGTAAGCACAATTCCTCAATAGATACATCATGATGCATTAAAGAATAATCTATTAAAGTGCAAATACCCACCCAAGAGCTAACACCTTAAGCAGTGCTTCTTGAACCTCTCCACTAAAGTGCACCTAATGCCAAAGATACTGAGCTCAGTCGCCCCGCGAGCTGGAAGGCCCTCAAACTATTAATGTCTATACTTTCTTTTGATAGAAAAAGATTGTTTTCTCATAATCCTTCAAATAAAATTGATATTCCAGAAAGATGCACTAGGTTAAGCCTGAGGACTTGTTCTAGAAACTGAAGGGTATGAAGAAAAAAGGGGAGGAATAAAAACTGGAATCAGATGCTTTGTGATTTAATCCTCAGAACTGATTTGCCCTTGTGAGGCTACAGTTTTTAGTTCTAACAGATACTGTAAAATTGCCCTTCAAAAAGGCTTTAACCAATGCACTCTCCACTGGTGGTGTGTGAAAGTGCTTCCTTCCCCGCACCATGGTCAATTCAGCACATGACCACATTTTTTGTCTAACTAGCTGAGCAGGGTGAAGGTACATGTCAAGTACTGAATTAAATATAATTAGATAGTGGGACAGAGGATGATCAACATAAGCTAGAAAGAACTGCTTTAGCTGAGTGGTCAGTGAGGGCCTACGTGAGGGAGGGATATTTGAGCTGAGACCCAAACTGTGGGAAGGGGTGGCCCTACAAAAATGGGGAAGAATGTCTTGGGGCAAAAGTCTGAGATAGCACATACTTGGTATGTGGTGGGGGGGACAGGAAGGGGCCACTATGATTGGAGCATGAGAACCTGGGAACGAGGGGTAAACAATGAGCTTAGAGAGGCAGGGGCCAAACCATGTAAGGCCTTGTAGGACAAGGTAAGAAAGTGACATTTATTTTTATTGGGATGGGAAGCTATTAGTTGGCTTTAGGCAGGAGGATGATATAATCTCACTTAGTTTTTGAGAAAATCATTCTGTTTACTGTGCGGGCAATGTTCTGTAGAGAGGCAAGACAAGAAGCAAAAGGATCAGTCAGGAAGCAACTGAAAGAATCCAGATGAGAGATAATGGTGACTTGAATTGTGGGTTTTATAGTGGAGATTTTATAGTCGAGAAAATTCAAATTTCAGGATATATTTCAGAGCTGTGGGAATTGGTGATATTTAAGATATGGGGAATATATTGAATTAATCCCAGATTCTCAGACTGAGCTATCTGGTGGATGGTGGTACCATTTACAAAGATAGGGAGAGGAGGGGAGGGGTGTTCTATGGTGAACATTTTGGCTGAGACCCCTAAATACCACCCATAATGCACTTTCTACTTCTTCCTGAGTAACCAAACCCCAATTTTATTTCAGCCAAAAAACTACATTTCCCATCCTCTTTCTACTGCTAAGTAAGGCTATGTAGCTAAATTCTGGCCAATAAAAAATAAGTAGAAGTATTTATAGGACTTCTAGGACAACTACAAGAGAGCTAACTCAGCTGGAAATTGTACCTTTTTTGCCCTACCCTCCATGTTCCTTCTTGCTGCCTATAACCAGGAAAATGGCTGGAGCTCCAGCAGCCATCTGAGTCATGAGGCAACCTTCAGAATGGAACTCACATGTTAAGTATAGCAGATTAAAGAGTTTAAATGGAGCCTAGGTTGCTTGTGACTTCAGGGAGCAGACACACCAGTGCTGGACTGCTTATCTCTGGGCTTCTTTTAAGTGGAATTAAATTCTTATGTGCTTACAATTATTTTGAGTTTTCTGATCATGCAGCCAAACAAAATCCTAAATGATATAGAGATGTAAAGATAGATATGATATGCCTATTAAATATCCCAGTTAGGTAGAGTCCCCATTTTAAGGATGAGAAAACTAAATGTCAGAGAAGTAATTTACCCGAAGTCAAAGAGTTTGAGTTAGAGGCAAGATTTAAACCAAAGGCAATCTCACTTCGAAGTTCATTATTTTAACACTTTACCATCCTCTACTGAAAAAGAAAAGGGGAAGGAAAGCATCAGAGTCAAACATTTCCAATAGCACAATCATGTCTAGGATCAGTTGCACACATGGTACCCCAAAATAGCCCTCCTGGTCTGATACAAGGAAGAATTATCTCCTATATAAAAGTGTTACTATTTATATGATGTCAGCATTGTATCATGCTTGCTTTTTTCTTTTTTTTTTTTAAGGCAAGGTATTTTTAACTATATTCACCTGATCCACTTAGCTCTAGATTTAAATGTTACTTTATATTTATGCTAAGTGCTACATATATATATATATATATATATGTATGATATATATATATATATATATATATATAAGCACTGTCTTGCAATTAAATATATGCTGAACTTCATTCTGAATTTCTCTTGCCTCCTAAGGTAATTCTGGATTCTAATCCATACTCCAGTACGGAGCCAGGACCTTCCCTTACATGACCCATTAATAATGCCCCTTGTTAGATAACACTGATAAGGTCGCCAGAGCTCCCAACACCAACAGATATGACTAGCAGTTCATCTTGACCACAGTTTCAGAGTTTATTGATAATTATCTTGTGAAGCAGAGAAATAAATATTTTGTACAGTAAAAACATTATGCATCTATCACTTCCTCAATCTCAATCTACCAGTTCTTTTCTATAAAAGAGAGAAAATCAGATTAGTGAGGTAAATCTTGTTTCTTATAAGGTCAGGTAGATGATTGGCTTAGACCTTAGGTGTTCCTAAGTATCAAAAGAAAAGATTTTTTCTTTTACTTTTTCACTGAAGTATAATATACATGCTGTGAAGTATACAGATCTTCAATGGACAGCTGATGAAATTTTACAAAGTGAGCACACTTGTGTGCTCACCACCTAGACCAGGTTACGAGACATTTCCTGTACTCAGAATCTTCCCCATGACCTCCAGTCACCACCCATCCTCTTAGAAAGTTAACCACTATACTGACTTCTGATTCCACAGATTCATTTTGCCTGGTTATAAATGGAACAACACAATACATAATCTTTCCCTTAACTTTGTGTCTGTAAAAAACATCCACATTGTTCCAGATAGCCATAGTTTATTCTTTTTCATTACTGCATAATATTCCATTTATCCATTCTGTCAATGGACATTTGAATTATCTGCAGTTTTAAATATTATAAGTAATGCTGCTATGAACATTCTTGTCAAGTCTTGTAGTGTATAGTAAAGGGAGATTTTTCACTTTGGCTTTTTTGTTCTTGCTTTTGTTTTATTCATGGTGTGACACAAACTACAGGGCCTACACATCCAAAGCAAGCACACATACTTTGGCTAAAATGGATTGTGCCTAATTCAGTGCTCTGAGCAAAACTTCCATGGGGACTTCAGCACTGTTAGGAAAATAATGAAGAGAAAGAGGGGTAGGATACAGAGGCTGCTATAAAGGAGCTATAGAGAGCTTAGGAAACAGGGAATAGAAAATGTAAAATACAGAGAAGTAGCTGGGTCAAGACCTCCCTATGAATTTTCAAGTCCCTGATGAATTAGATAATCACAGTCTGGCCTTTAGGTTGTACCATCTACTACTGCCAAGACAGTTCCTCAGGATGCACCCATAAAGTTGGATGGCGTTTGCTGATCTTTGGCACATATCCTAACTTCTTGGAGTATGGAGGGCTTGCTAGTGAAGAGTAATAGGTAATAGGTAAAGAAACCCTTTAATATTCTAACCACATAAGGATTTCCAAACTGGAAGCCTTGGCCTCCCCCACTCCTCTACCCCAAGAAATTGAAAGTTAACAAATTTTATTAAATGTTTAAAATACGTATAATTTTGGGTGTGGGTTGAGGGCCTAACTTCTTCCCCTTCCCCAGGCCATTCTCATTCATTTATTCAAAACTTATCTTGCTGTCTAATGTATATAAGGTTCTGTATTAGATGCCTGAAAGGCAAAACACACAAATATGAAATATTTACAGATTAATGACATATATCTAAGACTTGCTTCCAAATAAAGGAGAGTAGGAGGATGGGGCATGATGGGGCAGGATTGGCCATAAATTGATGGATAGATTATTGGAGCTAGGTGATGAATCCTAAGGGGTTCATTAAACTGATCTGTCTCCTTCTGTGTATTTCAAAATTCTCTATAATAAAAAAAAATTTTAAATACACACCAAAAAATGTGTAAGACAGCCTCTGACCTCCAGGAGCATGCAGACTAATAGAAACATGAATTTATGCACTTAAATAATCAACTGGAATTTAAAAGGGCCATCCATAGCAGTTATGAATCTGAAGCCCGGCATTTTAAAGTCAAGACTTTACCCAGAGAGGAGTAACTCTGAAGCCTAAAGGTTAAGTGATTTTCCAAGATTACATGGTTGGTGGCAGAGTGATCCTGAAAACAAAGTTTCTCACACACGCGCGCGTGCACACACGTACACACACAAAGAGGCACTGCTCTTTGTTCTAGTCAGACTGCTGCAATGCAGTGGTAGACAGCAAAAGCCATGAAGCTAGTCCAAACTAGGTGCATAAGAATTTAAAAAGAGAGAGAGAGAGACAACCTAGGGCTGAAAATCATGGGCTATTTCACAAATTGTGCTCTCTCGCAAAACCAAGAGGGCTGTCCCTCTTATAAAAGAGAACAAATCTGATGAGGAAGGCAAGAATTTTATGTTTATTTGCATGATTGTTGAGTTAACCTCTGTCTCCCCTAAAGTCACACAGTTCCTCACAGGGTGCTGAGACCTACACATAGGAGCAACAGAAACTCTAGCAGCTGATTACCCAATCACTCGTCAGGCAGAAAAGATACGGCTAGCATTTTCTATACTCCAAGAAATGTGTTAGGAGGTGGAGGTTCTGCAGAGATACGTACAGTCCCTGCCCTTGGGGAGCTCACAGACCAGCAGAGAATTGTTAATCCAGTAATTCTGGAGGAGAACCACAGGGTGCTCTCGCAATCTAAATTTCCTATTATAGCTCCACATTCAGTTTGACTTACCTCTAAAAGGTACATTTCTGCACACTTAGACACTTTCAGATGTGCATAATTTTAAAGAAATAAACCAGCATAAATGAATAAACCAGATATGGTTCTACTCCAACCAGTAAATCATCAGGCACTAATACTGTTTGCCTTTGACCATGATACCTAGCCTTTGAATATATTCCCAGGTGATGTTCCCATAAGGGAGCAATATGAGTGACTTTCAAGGAGATTTAAGCTCTCTGAGGACAGAGTCCATGTTTTAGTCCTTCCAGGAGAAACTAGAACAAGATTATAAATGTACTTAATATTTCACTAGTGAAGGAACAAAGCAACACTAAATTACATATACTATAAATGTTCCATTTTCCTTCTATACATAAATGTTTTTCATGATAAACCCCAGATGTGCTAGGTAAAAACTTAGCCAGGCACAGTCTCACTTTTAGTTCTTTTGGAGTAGATTGCCTTTCCCCTAATTAGCCTAGGAAAGGAAGTCAATGTTTTTCTTCTGTTTCTGACAGTATTTTAGAACATCTGAAGACAAGTAAAACAATAACACAAGTTTAAAGAGTGAAAAAGCAGTAAAAATAATTCAACGCTCTTAAGGTATCTTGTTTTTACTTTGCACATAAAAATGGATGTGTCTTCTGGTTAGTGTAAAAATCACAGAAATAGGGGCACCTGGGTGGCTCAGTCAGTTAAGCATCTGCCTTCGGCTCATGACATGATCACACGGTCCTAGGATGGAGCCCCGCATCCAGCTCCCTGCTCACTGGAAAACCTGCTTCTCCCTCTCCTGATCCCCCTGCTTGTGCTCTCTCTCTCTCTCTCACTCAGTCAAATAAATAAATAAAATCTTTTAAAAAATCACAGAAACAGTATAAATTGTACTCAGAACACTCTACCACATATCCAAAAATTTCACTAGAGGGAAATTTAGCAAGTTAAAGTGATTTGCTCAAAGTCCCTTGGCTGCCTGTATGAGAAACAAAAGAAAGAAAGAGGAAAAAAACTCAAGACACCTAATTTCATAATCATTAGATCACTTCTCTCTTCATCAATAAGTATTGCCAAAGTGATTTATAGATCTAAAAAATGTTACTGATTTGGGCATTCATAGTTCTGTGGAGCTTTTATTTCTGAAGTTGGACAATAATTCTTTCTCTCATTATAAAACATTTGCCCATCTCCACATTCAAATCCTGGATATTTATGCTATTATGCTTCTACTGCATTGCTAGTCTAGCAGTCCATGAAAACCAAATTATTTTGAAGGAAATATAACTGTTCCAAGTTACTACACTTGGAAAGTTTTTAATTTTTCTTTTAAAAATGAAATACTAATTACCTTTACATTCATGACATTACTAAACATTTCATGTTTCAGCCCCTTTATCTTAACTAAACTTCAGAATTTACTGGGATTTTTAAATTTTTTAAATGGTTTGCATAGATCTTTGATAACAAGCTAAAGGCTAGCCTTCCAACAAGCTGAATATGAGTTTTGGCAAGATTTCTCTATCTTCACCAGAAAGGGTTATTTGGAAGAATTGGAAAGAAAGGCTGCCTGAATTCGCCTACTCAAAATAATTGAAAGTTTTAGAAATTAGAAATTTGCAGCCTCATGAATTAAAGAGACAACCCAAAATCTATTAAATTTTCCTCAGGATTTTGTCTATTGTACTTCAAAGCATAAATTATAATGTCCTAGGAATCTACATGCTTCAATGCCTTTCAAATGATTCAACTGTTTTTCTTAATGCCCCCCCCAAAAAAAAAATCACGATGAAATTCCAAAACCAACGAGCACAATTTTAGTTATAGCACCACTAAAATTACAGTTTCCGATCCGTTTTGGTAGATGACAACAGAAATTAGATGTTTGTTAGGGAAGATAATCATTTTAGGCATTTATGTTCTCTTTATCTGTACTTATTGCCCATTGTAGACCCACATTAGGAACTCTAAATCCTTTGAACCTGAAAATTATTAGATTTGATGGCCAGATGTCAAGGTCATAATAAATAATAAGGCTCCTGAGGATTAAGAAGATAGCTGTTATCTAAAACCTGGTTATTACCAGAAAACTAAGGTGGTCTCTTAAAGGCAGCCTTAGACCAGTATCAAACTCGGATGCTTCCAGCAGTCCAGCAGCAAATAACTGCCCAAGTGCATTGTCAGGCAGAGTAGGAGCGCTTAAAAAGAGCTACAGAAGGAGACTATGGCCCGGGGGGTGGGAGCCAGCTGCCCCTCAGCTCTAGCCAATTGTTCCCTTATCTTCTGATTTCTCAAGACAAGCTAGAAACGCAGATTAGTATGTGAAACCTTCCTATTAAAATGTTGGCAAAAAATTTTTAAAAGCACTGCATGGGCCAAATAAAACAAGTCTGTGGGCAGATTCAGCCAGCTGGCTGCCAGTTTGAGATCTCAGGGAAACTATGGAGAAGGAAAGAAGTAAAATATTTCCTTGACTCTCCCTCCGCCAACTTGGTAATGCACAGTCTTGGAGATCACTGTGGGAGTCTAGTCAAAGGAGGATTAAAGATGTTCTGGAGACTTTAATTTGATCCTAAGGGGGACACTACTTTTCTACCATACTTTTTTCAACAAATTTTTTACACACACAAACAAAAATTTTTTTTCATAGATCCAGGATTACAAATCATTTCTGAAGTGCCTCCATCACTGAATTAAAAGATATCATGCTTATATGTACCCAAGAAAATGGAAATCCATTAAAATACATTTATATCCCAAAAGATAAGCTGACCTTAATTACAGTTTTCTTTGCTCTTAACAAAAAGCAAAAGGTACTTAACAGCTGCAAATTGTTCTCAGAGGTATGAAGTAAACCATTCAAAATCGAATAAGCTCATTCTCACTGACAAGTAAAATGCTTGCTGCTACCAGGTCACCCTTGGTTAATTCATCATTCAGTCTGTGATGCGGTACAAGCAAAGTGTGGTAACAGGAGAAGAATAAACAAAAAAAAAGTCCAAACTTCGATTTATACACAGCTCTGATAATGAACAATGTTATTTCTCACTGTTTACAGAACAAGACAACATGGCACAGACGAAAATAAAATTTTGCATTTCAACCAAGAGAATGAAGTCATCTATGCAAACATTTTAATAACATAGGCATTATTTTATTGCATTCCCAGAAATCTAAGCACCTCTCATCTTTGTTGCCATGTACATGGATGTATTTTACAGGTTTGTTATATTTTCCAACTATTTACCCACTATTTCTCATAAATACACACTGCTCACACTGGCTTAGTCAATGGTTCTTAACTCTTTCAAGAACCTGATAAAAGTGGAGGACTCACCCTGCCCCTGAAAAAAATGCTTTGATTTTCCACATTTTGCACAAAATTTCAAGATATTCAAGGACTCCTTGAAGAAGTCCACCCAAGGGCCCTCATTTAAGAACTCCACTGCAAAACCACTATAATTTCATTTTTGTTTAATTTACACCAGTCTCCCAAGAACATCTGTTTCAGGATATGCTCTAAGTAATTAAGGCAGTATATTTCCATGCATTTTCTCTCTTGTTTTTATATATTTCATGTTTGAGAATTACAATCATTTTTAAACCAGTCAGCCCTGAGCAGATAAATTAGGCTATTGTATTGGTTAAGAATAAGTTATCATTCACTTGCCAAAATGCATGCTTTTTTTAATTTGCAGACTCAGGAATTAAAGAGACAACCCCAAACCTATTAAATCATAAGTGCTTTTCCTTTCCATTATTAGGTTGTTACAAATATATAAGTGATGTGGAAAGGTGCGAAGTGTCAGAGTATCACTCTCAAAAAATATTTCCCTCATCTACCATACCATGTAAGATGGGCCAATATTTTCCATTTTATTATTTTTTTTAAAAAAATGGTATAATCAACTTTCAAAATCCATGAATAAACACAGAGCCCTCAAGAGTCCTGCTTTATCACAAATGCCCTCCTCTCTCCCACCTGAAATTTCAAGGCACTCTCTTATTAAAAAAGAGACAGGGGTGCCTGGGTGGCTCAGATGGTTAAGCGTCTGCCTTCGGCTCAGGTCATGATCCCAGAGTCCTGGGATCGAGCCCCGCATCGGGCTCCCTGCTCTTTGGGAGCCTGCTTCTCCCTCTGCCTCTCTCTCTCTCTCTCATGAATAAATAAATAAAAAATTTAAAAAAAAGAGACAGGATTTGAGGAGTTACCTGTTTATCACCTAACTACTCTAGCAATAATTATAAAATATTTTAGAAAGCCACCTTAGTTAATGGCATTAGAGATGTAAGGATACGTCTATTGGGAAATGCAAAATAATACTTCTGAATAAAGGTTTTGATGCTATTATATTTTTCTTCTGTAACTGAGTCTCGTTACTGAGATTTGGTTAGGTTTACAAACAAGAGATCATGTACTGAACCTAAAAAAAAGCATAAGATGATGCAGACATCAGATCTGGGGAAAAAAAGTCAACCTTGCCTGTTTTGGCAATATGTTATATACATGAATTTTTTTCCCCTGGGAACTTTAAGCTCAGAAATCCATGGCATAGCTTATTTTTAAAAATTATTACCATCAAAAGGCATTATGCAGCTCAACTGAATTTATTTGCAGTTGAATTTTAATATGTATGATTTGATGGTCTTAGAATTTGGCTGAAATAAAACATCTGAATAACATTGAACCTAACAGCTCAGCACTTTAGCTTTGCTGACAAATAAAGCAAATATGGTATCAAACTAAAGAAATTATTCCTACCAAAAATAGCCCCTCTCACAGAACACAGAGGATTTTTAGGGCAGTGAAAATATATGACACTATAATGATGGATACGTGTCATTACATTTGTACAAACCCATAGAATTTACAACACCAAGAGTGAACCCTAATGTTAACTATGAACTTTGGGTGATTATGATGTGTCAATATACGTTCATCAATTGTAACAAATGTACTACTCTGGTGGGGGATTTTGATCACAGGGAAGCTATGTAGGTGTTGGGGAAGGGAAATCTCTGTATCTTCCTCAGGTGGGCTGTGAACCTAAAACTGCTTTAAAAAATTAAGGCTTGGGGCGCCTGAGTGGCTCAGTCATTAAGCATCTGCCTTTGGCTCAGGTCATGGTCCCAGGGTCCTGGGATCAAGCCCCATGTGTTTCCCTGCTCAGTGGGAAGCCTGCTTCTCCCTCTCCCACTCTACCTGCTTGTGCTCCCTCACTGTGTCTCTCTCTGTCAAATAAATAAAATCTTTAAAAAAAAATTAAGTCTTTAAGAAACCATCTCCACAAGGGTTTTAATGTTGCTGGATTTTATGAGAAAAACAGAGTGTTAATAAGGAGTTTACCTTCCAGCTGCCATTTTTGAAAATTCAATCTGGTGTTTCAAATTTAGAAATATGTATGCAGTCTGAGAATCTAAAGTTTCCTAAAATTGGGAAATGGAAATATCACAAGGGAGAAATGTAGGAAATCTAACTGATCGATCTAGTTTTAAATACAACTTCATATATTTAAGATTAGATCCAAGCACCCTCTCCTTCAGAAGACTTCCCAGATAGTCTTTTCATATGAAGCTGGTTACTGGCCCTTCCTCTGTGGTCCCCAAAGTCCTGTGCAGACCTCCATCATTTCATTTATCACAATGGATTATGGTCATACCCCTGGGTCTGCTCCCCTCAGGGGTGGGCACAGTCCCCTGGGCTCAGAAATGTTTGTTGAATTAATCAGTACCTTCCCCACCCCTGTTGTGTGCATATACATTATTCTTAGATACAAATGTAAATTTAATCTACAAAAATATTTTTTATAGTTTGTGGCTGTACATGCTCATAGAAATCTTTTTTCCCTGAGAGTCCAAGGTTTTTTGAAATTCTGAGATATCTGAGTGTAGCAGAGCTGTATAATCAGACAGCACAGAGAAATGTCAAAAGAACTGCATTCCAACTCCAGGCTTGTCCAAACATTCATCCTCCCTGTGTCTACTTTCCTTATCTGAACAATGGAGACAGCAATACCAGCCTATCTCACTCACACATCTGCTGTGCACAAGAATTAATAAAAGTTATCAACTATCTAGAAAATATTTAAATAACTTGGCAATTTTATCACGACAGAGAAAAAAACAAATGGTAGCAGTTTTACCTTTTTTTTTTTTAACCCCAGTGCATTCTTGGAAACCATCAATGAGTAACAGTAAAGTAGATCAGTTTCCCTGAGGAAATGATATGCAGACTGAATGTTATATAGCCAGCAAAGAGTAGACATCAAATAAACATGACTTCTTTAATAATTATTTACATTTTTATATTGAAGTATATCATACATACAGCAAAGTACCCAAAATGTAAATGAAGTTCAATGAATTATTTTTAAAAGTGACTATACCTAGGTGGTATCTGGGTGTCTCAGTTGGTTAAGTGTCTGCCTTCTGCTCAGGTCATGATCTCAGGGTCCTGGGATGGGGGGTCCTTGCTCGGCGGGGAGCCTGCTTCTCCCTCTGCCTGCCACTCCCCCTCTTGCTTTTGTGCTAACTCTCTCTCAAATAAATAAAATCTTTAAAAAAATTTTTAAAAATAAAAAAAGTGAACATACTCATGTAAGCACCATCCAGGTCAACAAATTAATCATTTTGATGTTCCCCTCTGCCCTTCTCAACCACTAACCCCTTCTGTCTCCCCAAAAGTAACAAATATCCTGATTTCCTAACTATACTTGACTTCCTAACCATCCTGACTATCCCAACTTTAGTTTAGTTATACCTTTTTTTTTTAAGCTTACATAAATATGATCACACAGTACATCTGGCTTCTTTCAGACATTATATTTGTGAGATTTATCCATGTTGTTCTGCATGGCGGTAGTTCGCTTATTTTCATTGCTGCTTAGTTTTCCATATAATAATGCAAGCCATTATTTATTTATTCTACTGTTAGAGACTACCATTTTGACTTTTATAAATTTCAATTAATAAAATTATATTCTAAATCTTAGAAAGCAGGCACAAATATACTGTGTACTATAAATGTATAGGAAACCTCAGCGTATCAAAGGCAAATTGTATCCCAACACAAAATTATGCTACATAACATAAAAATATTATTGAATCATTAACTTTAAATCTAAAACAGTGTAAGAAACATCTAATATTTAATTTGCTTTGCTTTTGCTTTTTAAAATTTCAGATGAGATTTTTTTTCTTAATTTTTTTAATGGTTTGTAGGACTCAGACCTCTTTTGGAAAATTTATCATGGTTAGTCTAAACAGATAATCTCATTTTCTGTTAACATATTTTCTTGTAATAAATAGTAATTTTTAAAAAATCACTTCATTTTAAAAACCAAGTGTAACAATGGTTTTCTCTGGGTGAAGAGAGTACTATTTTATTTTTTTCTTTTGCTTATCTAGATAT
This sequence comes from Zalophus californianus, assembly GCF_009762305.2. NCBI lineage: Eukaryota > Metazoa > Chordata > Mammalia > Carnivora > Otariidae > Zalophus > Zalophus californianus. The sequence goes on along the minus strand of NC_045597.1, from coordinate 158,025,042 downwards.
TCTAAAAATTCTAAACTTTATTATAATTATGTTACTTTTTTCTTTAATGTACTTTCATAAGTTATTTTATTTTATCAGTCTTCAAATTGCAATATTCAGAAACCTAGTTTCCTTTCCCCAGTGAATGAAGTATAAATGTTTGGATAAATCAACAAATAAATGGTTTACCCATTTATTTTCACCTTTGAGAGAAGCATAAAATTTATAAGTAAAATTTCAAAAGTTTGCTTTGAAATTATGCTTACATTTTGGTTAGAGAACCATTCCAGATGCTATTAATCATATCGTGTTATTCGTGTCAATGCTAGCAAATACAAAAATTATTTCCTGTAAGAAGAAAGTGTTATCAGCTAACAATTGAGTATGAAAATGAAATGAACTACAGTGGGAGATCAACAAGAAACAAACAAACAAGTGAACAACTAGAAATGCTAAGAACTTCAAAGGTTTGTTTTTATTTTTTCAATCTATTGTCCAGAATGTTTTGCATCACAATTTAAGCCTTGATTGTGGAATGCCAAGAATCTGGCAAAGATTGAAACACCAATTTCAGGCCTTTTATTTGTTTTATTTTTTTAAGATTTTCCTATTCAAGGAAAGTGGTCTGATACAGTGGTAAGGCACAGAGGTAATAAAGACAGACTGCCTGAAAATCTGAATGCTCTACTCCCCCATCCCCACCCCTGACTGGTGACATTGTAGACCATATGGATGCATGAGTTGTGACTCATAAGTCCCAGGGATAGCCACAAATAAGGGTTCCATTATTTGCATATGCGTAAAACTCACAGCCAGATGGGTGGGGGGTAGCAGAGCCCACATGCTTGCTACTTTGCAGAGGCCAATTATAGCCTGGTTGTGAGCAGCAACAGCCCAAAAGAGCCTCTCCAAGCAAGGGAGTTCTCCACCACGGAGTTTAGGAACTTGACCACCACAGCTTGATGACACAGTCTTACTACTCCCAACAAGGGTCCATGCTGTACATTGGCCACAGGCACACAAAATTCATGTTGGTTATGTGCCCTTGGCAGCCACCAGAGAGAAAAGATCACTTTGTGCCTGTAGTTACCCACCTAGAGGTTAGGACATTAAGGCTTTTTACCTGTACCTGCAAAGGACATGTGTTTGTGATGTATGTATTAACAGAAAAGTTTTTTGAATAACTTTGTAGTGAACAATTTTCATTGAACAAACATAAGCTCCACGCTGAACAATTCTATAATAAAAATAAGTAATTTGGGAGTGCCCCCTCTATTATCCTGTTGAAACCAGTGGAGTTACTATAACATGGTACATTGTAGAAGTTTTGAACAAGTTATATGATTTCTCTGTGCTTGTTTCCTCATCAGGAAAAAGGAGTAATAGTAACAGTTCTTATCATACTACAATGTTTAAATGAGCTTATACATGTGAGGTCCACTAGAATGATGCTGCCACCTATTAAGAGCCTATTCATTATTTTCCAAATATTTGTACTCAAAGTCTATCATACTGTAGTCATTGGCTTCTTTTCTATTATGAGAAATATTTTTTTCAAGTTCATTTTATATATATTTTAAACAGAATAGAGAAAGCAGAATTTGGACAACAGCAAAAATAAAATAATTATTATAATAATAATCATCACAAAAGTACCTAACACTTACTGAGAGCTTATTATTTACCAAGCACTTTATAAGGATTATCTCATCTAATCTTCTCAATCATCCTGTGAGATGGGTATTAACATTATCACCATCATCATCATTGTCTCCATTTCTCAAATGGGAAAACAGAAGCTTAAAGAAGTTGAATAACCTGCCCAAGGTCACAAACTAGTCAATGGTAGAGCTAGAACACAAACCTGGATTTGTGCCGTAGCCCTTAATCATTAGGATGCAATACCTCCCAAAAAGGGATGCCAATCATATGTTTGGTATAAGCGTATGGTTGGCAATGATGTCTAGCAATAGTTTAAAAAGGTAAAACAGAGAGAGACAGAGAGAGAATATAAATGAGGAGGGAGAGAGGAAACATGCAAGCAAAGAGATTTAAGATCCTAAAAGCCTTCCAAACTTAGCATAAAGGAATTAATTAGATAGGTGATTGGTATTATGTTGATTTTGCTGTATTTAACTCAAAGAACTTCCTCTATTTGCATGGAGCAGGAAATTTGCTACCTAAACTAAACTAAGGTCACCAAAGAACCTGATGAACTAAGCAGAAAGCTCTTGGATTGGGCCAGGGGAAAAAACCTAACAAACTATTTCAGGTCAACCGACTTTTTTTTTTTATTTTATGCCTTCCTGCATTGTAAATATTAGTCAAAGAGTTGTTCACAAAATGTATTTTACCCAGACTGGAAGTTAGTACTGACAGCAATAAAGCTGCAGCACAGCTGAGCAAAGCAGAAGTCAGAGGAGCTAAGTACCCGTCCCAGGTTGTCACCTACTGAAGGCAAATGCTTACTTAGAAAGGTCACAGGGTTGATTGGCTAAAGAGCTTCTCAAGGCCTTTGTAGGGTGGTGGATGATGTTGTACAGAGGGGAAAGCATAGATTTCCTCATCAGACACATCTGCATTGCAGTCCCAGTTGTCTTATCAGCTGAGTGGTTACGACCAGACTGATCAGAGCCTTTGGCAGAACACTGGAGGAGGGGGCCACTAAGAAGATGACATAACTTAATTTACGTTGTAGATTTTGTTTTTGTTTTATGTTGTTTGGGGTGGCAGGGTAGGGAGAGTGCAAAGGTTTCCTGGGGAGGTTATGCCTAAAATGAATAAAGTGTTTAGAAATTGCATAGCAAAGTGGTTCAGTGTTCTGGCTTAGCTATCAGAAAAAAACTGGGTTCAAATCCCCACACTGTCACTTAAGTGACTGGCGGTTCCTTAACCATTTGAAATGAGACCATAATATCTCTCTCTCAGAGTATTGTGAATATTATACAAAATCATGTACATTAAAGCATTTAACAGTGCTCAATAATTGGCAGCTACAGGGTGCCTGGGTGGCTCCTGTTGGTTGAACGGCCAACTCTTGGTTTTGGCTCAGGTCATGATCTCAGGGTCTTGGGATCTAGCCCCACATCAGGCTCTGCGGTCAGCCAGGAGTATGCTTGTGGATTCTCTCTCTCCCTCTCCCTCTGCCCTTCCCCCAGCTCACCCTGTCTCTCTCTCTCTCTCTCTCTCCCAAATAAATAAATAAATCTCTTAATAATAATTGGCAGCTACTATCATAGAAAATTCTAACAACTTTGCTTTTTCAAGTGTTTATGGTGCAAAAGAATCCATCCTGGGCAACCCCAGAGACTGACATGCCCATCCCATTTTTTTCTCAAAATGTAGCCCTCAAACCATCTGTATCAGAATCACTAGGAAATTTGTTTAAATGCAGGTCCGTAGACACCACCTGTAGTGGGTTGAATAATGACCCCCAAAAGATATGTCTACCTGGAAGGTATGAGTGTGACCTTAATTGGGAAAAGGGTTTTTATAGAAATAATTAATTAAGGATCTCAAAATGAGATTATCCTGGATTGGGGGACGTGGGGGATATAATTCCAAAAACTGTGGTCCTTAGAAGAGAAGGGCAGAAGACACACAGCAGAGAAGGAAATGTGAAGTTGGAGGCAGAGACTGGAATGATGCATCTACAAGTTGAGGAACACGAAGGATTGCCAGGTGCCACCAGAAGCTAGGAGAGAGGCATGGGGTGGGTCCTCTCAGAGACTTCTGAAGGAACCAACCCTGCTAACACCTTGATTTCAGCCTCCAAAACTGTAAAAGAATAAACTTCTGTTTTAAGATACCAAGTTTGTGGTTAATATGTTAGGGAAGCCCTGGGAAACTAACACACCACCCTCAGAAGATCCAGGTTGGTGTCAGGGAATCCATTTTACCAAGCTCCCCAGGTGATTCTTTTTTTTTTTTTTTAAGATTTTATTTATTTATTTGACAGAGAGAGACACAGCGAGAGAGGGAACACAAGCAGAGGGAGTGGGAGAGGGAGAAGCAGGCTTCTCACCGAGCAGGGAGCCCGATGCGGGGCTCAATCCCAGGACCCTGGGACCATGACCTGAGCCAAAGGCAGACACTTAATGGCTGAGCCACCCAGGCGCCCCTCCCCAGGTGATTCTAGTGCCCATAAGCACAGGAGAACCTCTGCCCTATCTATTCCCTCTAACCTCAGGAAACTACACTGCCCTCTCTTTTTATGACCATCATCCTGAGGATGGGTACAACAGACATCTGAAGCCAGGGCTATGGAGAAGGCCAGGGATTTTTTTCCCAGCCTCAACATGAGATTTGTTTGAGGTCAAGCCAGTGAGTTTGCAGCTCCACAGACCATTCACATCCCTCAACTAAATCTCCAGAATAAGTCTAAATTAGGGTCCAGAAATTTAAATGCATCTCCTCATTCCTACTTGAGGGTAAGTGTCAATCCTCTTTGTTTCATGGTACATCCAGGAAAGTACTCCAACTCTAGCACTAGTCCAAACGTGGATTTTTTTTTTTAAGATTTATTTATTTATTTGGGGTGGGAGTGTGCAGAGGAAGAGAATCTCAAGCAGACTCCAGGCTAAACACAGAGCCCCACTCGGGGCACAATCCCATGACCCTGAGATCATGACCTGAGCCAAAATCAAGAGTCAGATACTTAACCAACTGAGACACCCAAGTGCCCCCCAAACATGGAACTTTACACAAATACAATATGTTCACTCTTGGTCACATACTCCAATCTCTAGAAAAATAGCTCTACTAAGGACTGAACATTTATACTCCCCACAAATTCATACATTGAAAGCCTACCCACCAATGTGATGGGATTAGAAGATGGGACCTTTGGGAGGCAATTAAGACTATATGAGGTCATAAAGGTGAATCCTTCAGGAATGGGATTAGTGCCCTTAGAAAAAGGACCCCAGAGGGTTCTCTTGCTTTTTATCTGCTATGTGAAGGTGGAGAGAGAAGATGGCCACTTGAAAACCAGGAAAAGGGATTTTTAACCCAGAAAAATGTTTATGGTGCTAGCAACCATAAACAGACCCAGAATCTGCCAGCAACTTGATTTGGACTTCTGAGCCTCCAGAACGGTGAGAAATAAATTTCTGTTGTTTATAAGCCACCCAGTCTATGGTACTTTGTTATAGTGGCTCAAACAGCCTAAGCCATGTCTTACCCAGGGGCAAGCATTTGAATCAGTTACCAGATAGAGTGAATCAGAATGATCAGAATGAGAGAAGGAAGGGTATAGGAGCAGCTGGTCTTTTTCTTTTTTCAATATTGTTTAAGAATCTCTGTTCTTGGAAGTGTCATTCCCATTCACCCCACCCCAATCCCATACCTGAGGAGAAAGAACCCTATTACAGCACAAGGAAAATACGAATCTTAAAGAAACACAATTAGGCCAAGGCAATTGGGCTTGAGATATTTAGAAATATTCTATTTGGAAATAAAAAGGTTCAAAGTGCTCCATGTTTCAGGTTGACACTTTTCTCTCATCCCTTTCTACCAACAAATAGAGTGACATTCTCTGAAGCTTACAAGTGCTACATATTTGGGACGTGCTATCATACTTAGGAGGCTTATGCTGCAGTTCTCAAACATTCATGAGACTCACCTGGGAATTATATTTAAAATGGACATTTCTAGACAGTAAACCAAGAGATTCTGATTCAACAGGTCAAGGGTAGGGCTGTAATTCCAGGAAAGGGAAATACAAGATAAATAACTGAAACAGAACTCTAGCCTACATTTAATGCTAAAATCAAAACACAAGGTCAACCTGGCTCACTATAGAGGTTTAGAGCCTGTGTGTGCTTGACTGCTTCTTGCGTGGAATCTCTCTGGAATCAAATGGACTGATGGTAGTAAGTGACCACATCAAAATCCACAACAGATCAAAGATCCCAGAAACAGGAAGACATCCCCTTAGAGTTTACTCCAATTTCTTCATGCTTTACTGATTCTAATTCTGGCATAAACCAACTGTAATGCTTTAAAAAAAAAAAAAAAAAAAACCTCATTTTTAGCTAAAGTTCACTAGAAGTACCAAAACCAGTTAACTCCAGAAAGAAACAAAACAAAAACTCCATAGCTCTTGGAATGCCACACAGTAATTGTTATTACCTTTCACGTTTGACAAAGTTTGGTTTTTACCACTTATGATTTCTGATAAATAACATCATGAAAAAGATGTATGTTTGCAACCTTTTTACTAAATCAGATAAGAGCTAGAAAATAATGTGGTTTTCTTTCATGTGATCTCTGAATTATGTAAGTCTCCCCATGAAACTTACTATTGCAGCATACCCTGTACTATAGGTTGTCGCCACTGTTTTCACATGATGGATAAAAATCAGTAGTATTAAGAGCTGGGGAGAGATTAAAACGAACACTAGGGTAACACCAAAACTTTTATCAGTCACGCCTGTCTTGGTTATTTTGCTCTCTGCGTCAATGATGGCTCAGCAAAGAAATTACGTTTACATCACTATCAGTTCTCTTTAATCACCAGTCGGCATGGCCACAATTATCTTAAAAAGGGTTCTGATGCTTTTCTGGATGCTCCTTCCTTCACATGATCCCTCACTACAAACATTCAAAGAGCAAGTATACACCTCCATGAGTCAAAAAGCATCAGGTCCCAGCTAGAAACAGTATTATTAAAGTCGCTAATTGAATCTACACAAACTAGGAAAGTTGTTTATACAAATATAAACCAAAATAATCAAGATTTCTATATATCCATTCAGAGGCAAAAAAGACAAGATGTAAATTCAGGAGTGTCACAGGAGGTTACTATTAAGTCTCTCTAGGGAGTGTATTTCTCTTAAAACAATAATACCATTAAACTCATCAGGGAAATGTCTGATTTGGAGGCAATGTCTGTTGGCAATGTCTCCATGTCTCCTATGTCTGAAATGGAGGCAACTTGGTATGACAGAAACAACTGAGGATTTTAAATCAGACAGTTCTAGGTTTAATTCTGGCTCAGTCAATTACTACTTGGCTTTGAGCAAATCATTTCACTCATATGAGCCTCAGTTTTCTTATTTTTTTAAATGACAATAATAATGTCTATCTCAAAGACAAAGAGAAGACATTCATAAAGAGTGCATGGCATTGCCTGGCATGTTAACATGCATTCAATAAATGGTCAGTTAGAAGCCTTCTAACACAGGGGTGCCTGGATGGCTCAGTTGGTTAAGCAGCTGCCTTTGGCTCAGGTCATGATCCCAGGGTCCTGGGATTGTGTCCGTGTCACACTCCCTGCACAGCAGGGAGCCTGCTTCTCCCTCTCCCTCTGCCTGCTGCTCTGCCTACTTGTGCTCTCTATCTCTCTGTCAAATAAATAAATAAAATCTTAAAAAAAAAGCCTTCTAACACAATTGTTACCATTTTTACAATTATATTCGACTAAAACCCATTCTTCCACGAAATTTAACAACCTAGTTTAAATATTAACAAAGTATAATCTCTTGGTGTTTTTCTCTGGTAGTCTATTCTCCCTCCTCTCGTTTGCTACCAACTGGAAAATCATATAACTAAATCACACCTGTTAAAATCATATGTAAAATACAAAATAACACTTTTGTATACCATGCACAAAAAAAAAAACCTCAAAATGGATCTAGGACCTAAATGTGAGACCTGAAACCATAAACATCCTTAAAGACAGCACATGCAGTAATTTATCTGACATTGGCCATAACAACATTTTTCTAGATATGTCTCCTGAGGTAAGTGAAACAAAAGTAAAAATAAACTAGTGGGACTACATCAAAATAAAAAGCTTCTGTACAGCAAAGGAAACAATCAATAAAACTAAAAGACAACCAACTGAATGGGAGAAGATATTTGCAAATGACATATCTGATAAAGGGTTAGTATCCAAAACATATAAAGAATTTATACAACTCGGGGTGCCTGGGTGGCTCAGTCATTAAGCATATGCTTTTGGCTCAGGTCACGATCCCAGGGTCCTGGGATCGAGCCCCACATCAGGCTCCCTGCTCTGCAGGAAGCCTGCTTCTCCCTCTCCCACTCCCCCTGCTTGTGTTCCCTCTCTTTCTGTGTCTCTCTCTGTCAAATAAATAAAATCTTAAAAAAAAAAAAAAGAATTTATACTACTCAACACCCAAAAAACAAATACTCCAATTTAAAAATGGGCAGAAGACATGAACAGACATTTCTTCAAAGAAGACATAAAGAAGACCAACCAACACATGAACGGATGCTCAACATCACTCATCATCAGGGAAATGCAAATCAAAACCACAATGAGCTATCACCTCACACCTGTCAGAATGGCTAAAATCAAAAACTCAAGAAACAACAAGTATTGGTGAGGATGTAGAGCAAAAGGAACCCTTGTGCCCTGCTGGTGGGAATGCAAACTGGTGCAGCCACTGTGGAAAACAGGAGGGAGGTTCCTCAAAAAGTTAAAAATAGAACTAACCTATGATCCAGTAATTCTACTACTGGGCATTTACCCAAAGAAAATGAAAAAACTAATTTGAAAAGATATATGCACACCTATGTTTATTGTAGCATTATTTACAATAGCCAAATTATGGAAGCAATCCAAGTGTCCATTGATAAATCAATGGATAAAGAATATGTGGTATAAACATACAATGGAATATTACTCAGCCATCAAAAAGAATGAAATCTTGCCATTTGCAACAACATGGATGGATCTAGAGGGTATTATGCTAAGTGAAATAAGTCAGTCAGAGAAAGACAAGCACCATATGATCTCATTCATAGGTAGAATTTAAGAAACAAAACAAATGAACAAAGAAAAAAAGAGACAAACCAACTATAGAGAACAAACTAATGGTTACCAGAAGGAAGGTAGGGGAGGGGGATGGGTGAATAGGTGAAGGGGATTAAAAGTACACGTATCTTAATGAGCACTGAGTAATGTATAGAATTGCTGAATCACTATATTGTACACCTAAAACTAATATAACACTGTATGTTAACTCTACTGGACTTAAAATTTTAAAATTAAAAATAAATATAATAATAATAATTATATCTATTATAAAAATAATAAAATAAAATTTAAAGAGAACAGATTTTGCATGGAGTCTTCAAGGGGCTCTTTGGTCAATAAAGTACGTAAGAATAGGTATTGCACAGACACTAGAATATCTCTTAGGTTATCTCACAAGATAAGTTCAGCTTCTTACCTGTTTCTTGGCTAGATTCCACCTAGTTGAGGCTGCCAGATAAGCAACAGATGATAAGAAAGATGCTGCCATAATCTGTTTACTTGCCAGTGAATGCCTAACAATGTATTTAAATGGAAAAATCTATATATGAACATTGTTTAGCTTGACGCAATATTCATAAGCATATGCAGAGTATAGAGTTTTGACTGGACACAAAAGGTTCACAGAACTTCCAGAAGGAGTTATAATAGGTAAGACTATACCCATTTCTAACGAATCATTATTCGTTAGTGGTAATGGGGTGGAGAGACCTGTCAATTATAAAATTCCTTGCCCCTTTTTTCAACTTATTTGGTATTTTACTTATAGGATCAATCACTGTCATTTTAGAGTATACAGTATACTCATACAGTTGTCACTAAAATGATTAAGAGCAGTTAAAGAGGTATGACTCCAAACTGAGAAAAGCAATTCATGGCAGATAGCAATTCTCAAATGCTTTATGAGCATTTCTGTGAAATCAGTATGACAGTGACATCTCTAAAGAATTGGTGATAAGGACGTCTGGTTGGGGTGGTGAGCCATGCTAGAAATCCTTGAGCAGAGCAGGGGAGAGAAGGATAGCTTTCACGTAACTACTGCCCTGAACATTCCAGCAAACCACAGTCAGAACAGCAAGGTGCAGACCGGGGTGTGTCAGGAACAGCTGGCCAGGCTTCTGCCACTGAGAGACGCAAGACTTCCTGAGCATATATAGGTTCCTGAGCATATATCGGTTCCTACTCAAGAGACTGCATAGAACTAGGGAGAGTTGAAACAAAAGGTCAAAAGTAGTACTCATTTCACTACTATTTTATCTCTAGTTTTCAAAAATAAATAATCAGAGGTTAATCTTGCCAATATTTGACAACATTCTATAATGTAATGGCAACAAAAACCAGCAGGTTTTGGTGATGGGTATTAAAGAGGACCCGTTCTGCATGGAGCACTGGGTGTTATACACAAACAATGAATCATGGAACATTACATCAAAAATTAATGATGTAATGTATGGTGATTAACATAACAATAAAAATTTTAAAAAATAAATAAATAAAATGAAAGACCAAAAAAAAAACCCCGGCAGGCTTATGATCCAAAAGAGAACCACAGATGCTAACAGTAATTGACATAACAAAATGTGACGTAGTTCCTGACAGCACAGTGGTCAGCACATAGCAGCCCATTAATCAACAAGTATTCACTATGTATGTAACACTGGGGAGCACTTAGGAATAAATAATAAGATGAGGTCATCGCCAACATCAGTCAGGCAAGGAGGGAAATGCAAGAGTAAAAGAAGTCATTGCAAAAATCCTCCTCCTTGGACTACTAGCTCCACAGCAAATCCAAAGCAATGTTGACATAGCATAAGGAAGTTTCATCACTTGAACTGGAGTCTTAATCTCCAGGCTCAGGTCAGAGGCTTTTCCAAAGGTCCGATTTCCTGTGTTTGTTAATGCATCTTGGGTCATGCTAGATAACTCCTCCAATCCATTAGTATGAACTATTGATCCTGCAAGGCCTTCTTTTGCTTAAGAACAATGACTTTTATGCAAAACCCTTGAGATCTCCTGAACTACGCACTCTACAGGGTTAATCTAGAAGGTGCTTGGAAGTGTGATCACGATAATATGTAATGTTATGATTTAGTTTGGGTTCTCCAGACACAGCCTGCTAGACAAGGATTCAAGGGCAAACTGTTTATTTGGGAGGTGACAGGTAAATGGGGAAGAGAGAAAAGGAAGGGCAGGCACTTAATAAAGGGTCAGCTTTCAAAATCAGCTACTACGGTGGGTGCCTGGAGGTGAATTCCCTGGGGAAACCTTGAGAAATGGTGCAAAACACAGTCTCAGGGGATTCTCTCATCTGAGGGCAAGAGAGCTGGGGAATTTTATATGACAGCCCTAGAGAGGTACCGGATGAGGCCTGCTGAGGAAGAAGGGTTATTAATTCCCCAGAACCAACCTGCTAACCATGGACAAAGTGGCTTTTGGGGAGCAACTCTCAGGAACAGAGAAGCAGATCTTGACAGCTGGAAGCCCACTAGAGCAGAGTGAAAGGTCCCAGAGAAAAGGGTGGGGGCTAGCAGCATCTGCCACAATATGCCCGTAAACTAGATATTTTTGTTTGAACACTAGAATGAGTGACAAATTAATTCAATATAAAAGTCCTGGGAAATATAACTCATTCTCTTTTTAAAAAAAATAAGGAAAACTGAAGCTTTTTTTAGAACATTTTCAGCCAACGCAAATGTTCAAGATATTTTTAGTGTTGAATCTAAGAAAAGCTATCATAAATTTCTGCCTAGCTATTCAGTTTTGCTCATGTTAATCTACAATAAATTTTAAAATATTAAAATATATCACCTGAAGCATGACGTTTGGCTCCATCGATACGTTTCATTTATTTTAATGTGCTCATTAGAGTTTTCCCTCTATCTTTGGGCTTTTTTTAGTCAAAATTGTTTTTGAAGATTTAAGTAAGGTAAACTCAAGAAGTGTTCACTGATCCTAAGCTTCTATCTAGAATATCAAATGATGGGTCCAATGTATTCTGAACACTATATCAAACATTTAAAGAGGGACACAAAAGAAGTATTAGACTACCTTCTCTACCCTCAAGGAGATCACAATTTATCAGGTGGGGGTGAGGGAAGCCGGGGAAAACCACACATAAAACTATGAATACAGCCAAAAGAGCAACAGGAACTCAGAGAGAGACCAACTGGGCTATGTTCATTCAAAATGAGAGAAGATGAGACCTAAGCCAGGCTTTTAAGAATGGATAGAATTTGGAAACATAGAAAGGAGAAAAGAAAACATTTCAATTAAAGGGAAAAGGGCATGAGCAAAGGCCTCTAGGGGGCATGACAGGGTAGAGGACTGTCAGGAGATGGTCTGAAAGGGGACTGGGATACAGATTGGGAAGTTACATGATCTGGCCCCTGTCTTTATGAGTCCCATGTCCTGTGTTTTGTTTTGTTTTGTTTTGTTTTTGTCACTCTCTCTGCTCCAGCCCCTCTGCAATGATTTCTATTCCTGCCTCAGTCCTTCGTGCCTCCTGTTCGCTCTGCCTGGACTATTCTTCTCTGGATCTTGGCAAGGCTCCCTCCTCCTTCTCTTCATTTGAGATCCTAGCTCAGATGTCAACCACCCCTAGCATAAAATCCTGTTTCGTCTTCCTGTAGTATTTAACCCAATTGGAAATATTCTTAATTAATTTAATCTAACTATACCACTAAAAGATAAGTTCCACAAAAGCAGAGGTCTCCTTTGCCTTCTTTATCACCTACCACTAGTCTCTAGAATGGTGCCTGGCACATGCCTGCCACATGGTAAGATAACATGTTAAATGAACGATGGAAAGAATCATAGGCGTAGAGAAGGGCCAGATCAATAGGTCCTTATAAGTCAAACAGAGAAGGCAAAAAGGAAACCCCTATAGGTGTCTGAGCAGTGTCTTAAGAAAAGTAGTATAAGGGCGCCTGGGTGGATCAGATGGTTAAGCGTCTGCCTTCAGCTCAGGTCATGATCCCAGAGTCCTGGGATCGGGTCCCGCATCGGGCTCCCTGATCCTTGGGAGCCTGCTTCTCCCTCTGCCTCTCTGTCTCTCTCTGTCTCTCATGAATAAAAAAAAAGAAAGAAAGAAAAGTAGTATAAGAATAATACCTACATATTAAGCATTTACCAAAATCATCCTTGATATTCAAGTATTCTACAAGGTAGACAGATACCTATTATTCCCATTTTACAGATGGGGAACCTTGGGCCTCACTCATCAGAGAGAGTAACTGGAGTTTAACCTTTGATCATTCTAAAACCCTCACTCTCCCCACTAACCATGCTGCAAAAGAAGACTTCCTTTTCAAAATTGGGATAATAGGCAATTTTTAGATAGTAGAAAAGGTGTGAAAATCAATCAAACTAAATGTAATCCTAGCAACAAGTACATTTACTATACATAAAAAATTAACATGATAGATTTCTCTTTTCAAATCAGTAGAGAAGGACGGATTTTTCATTATATAGTCTGTGACTAACATTTAACTATTTGGAGGAAGATTAATTTATATAACTAACTCATATCATACTACAAAGTAAATTCTAGATGAATTCAAGGGATAAATGCAAAGTGTGTGTGTGTGTGTGTGTGTGTGTGTGTGTGTGTGTGTACTTAAAGCTAGAAAAAATATAGGTAGGTATATATTTGCTTTTTGAAAAAAAATTTCAAAAAGGTCTTTTTCAACACACATTTAAAGGCAGAATTTATCATACAGAAACAGACTGATAGGTCTGACTCCACTAAAATTTAAAACATTTGTTCATTATTCTAAAAAGATACCCTAAAGGAGCACCTGACTGGCTCAGTCAGTAGAGCATGTGACTCTTGATCTCAGGGTTGTAAGTTTAGGTCCCACATTGGGTGTCAAGATTACTTAAAAATGAAATCTTTTCAAAAACTAAATAAATAAAAATTAAAAAATAAAAATAAAGATTCCCTAAAATTAAAGGCAAATGGTAAACAGAGGAAAATATTCACTCATGTAAGACAGAAAAAGTTATTTTTCTTAATACATTTGAAATTATTAAAAATCAATAAGAAAAAGAACTGACCTCCCAAAGTGCAAAGGTTCTATATATGCAAATCAGAAAAGAAGAAATACAAATTGGCAATAAACCTGAGAAAATATTTAACCTCGTTAAAAACCAAATAAATCTAAATTAAAACAATAACATACCACCTTTTACCTAGTAAATTTGGAAAAAGTTTTAAAAATTATGATTACCCATTGTTGTGGAGGATACAGGAAAATTGGTTTCTCATACAGTGCTGGAAATGTATGAGAAAAAAACTTTTGAGAGCAATTTGGCAATACACATCTAAAGACTTAAAAAATCATATTTCTGTCAAAGAATGTATAGTACAGAAATAGCCACAGAATTATATAGTGTTTATATCAGTTTTTTAAAAAAGAAGTAGGGTAATCATTACACAAATTATATCTCTATATCACATTTCAAAGCAAAATGTATGTGTGATAATAATTTAAGAACAGTGCATTAAATTTTAGAAGTCAGATTTCAAAACTAGGTGTGATGTGACCCCTGCTTTGTAATGTTTAAGTCCATATATACTCCAAGAAAAGGGAAAAAAACTAAAAATTAGAAGGACCCGTATAAAAACACAAACAAGCTATATCTCTGGGTGGTGGATTGTGGAAGCTTTTATTTTCTTTTACATCTTTATATTTTTCAAACTTTTAACAAGAAGTAAGGTTGACTAATTTTTTTAAGCTTGTCTTGGTGGGGTTTGGGTTTTTTGTTTTTTGGGGTTTTTTTTGATAGTTTAAAAAAGCGAATCAGAATCTCGTTGGAATTTCTCTAGTGCTGAGAAATGCCCCTTAAAATATTCTGCTTTTAACTCACTTTTATACACTGTCTGACCTGCCTCCCATGCTAGTTTCCCCAGTTTCACTGAAGACCACAGTCCTGGAGGAGGTCTCCGAGCAATGCACAGCAATGGGCAACTATAACCTTGGACTTTATTCTGAACTCTACCTTTCAATATGTCACTTTACCTTGCTCTACCCTAGATTATTGAATTATAAAAAGTTGCACACTGCTTATTACCTTGATTCTAGCACTGATTGAGCACTAAAGTGCAAGTTATTATACAGAATTAGAGAGTCTCTGTGGAGTGGGCTCAAGATCCAACTAACTTTAAATAAAATGGCTTAATGTAAAGTGGCTCAGATCAAGGTGCAATTAGTATTAAGAGCACACAAAGGACTTAGAAGATAAGTACTGTGTGCACTGTACTTTCACAAGAAAGATCCCAACTGTTTCTGTAATTGCTAGGTTTTAACATGCTTATATGGCTTTTAAAAAATGTTATTGACATATTCACTAAATTCACAATATTGACTACTAAATATTACTAAATTGCTACAGTAGAACAGAAATTATACATAAAAAAGGAGACTCTATTCTTTAAAAAAACATAAACAACAGAAATAGAGCAACAAAAAGGGAAGAGTTAATATGAAATTTGTTGTCTTCATTCTTTGGCCCTCTGTTACCAAGATATTCAAAAATCAAATGCCACCCAGAGAGACAAGGATATGGGAAAGACAACTTCTGTGTGATATATTGAAATTGGCAGGGCCAAGAGGGGACAACAGTAGCAGATCTCTCAGTGTTCTTCTAACCGCCACTGCCTTATTGAGGTATTATCAATTAGGTTATCAAGAAATCTTTATCAGACATTACGCTCATAGTTTACCTTGTGCACTCCAAGTTAATCTAGTAAGTAGTCAAGGACATAGTTGCAAAGCTAAATCTGTCACTCAAAAAACTAATTCTTCGTCTTACTAAATACTCTGCCAGAAAATGCAGAAAGAAGCAGTGGGACTTCCAACACTATCACAGTCTATAAGTGTAAGATATCATTATCTCTTAAAGGAAAAACAGTCCATGCCAAAAAGTCACATGACTAACAGCTCACTTATTGGAGGGCTTTGCAGAATAAAAAAGTACTGACTGTCCCTCATATAGATAATTTTTTGAGTACACTATTTTTAAACTTTATTAAGATATAACTTACAGATCATAAAATTGACCCATTCAATTAGTTCTCTGTATATTACAGATACAAATCCGTTATTTAAAAAATGTGATTTACCAATATTTCCTCTAAGCCAATGATTTCTCTTTTCATTTTCCTAATGATGTCTTTTGAAGCACAAAAGTTATCCATTTTGATCAAGTCCAATTTATCAATTTTTCCTTTTTTTAAACTAAAAAAGAAAAATTAACCCATTTCCCTCACCCATCCCCCACCCCTCAACTCTGGCAGCCATATACATATATGAGATGCCACATGCAAGAGAGATTATGCCATATTCATCTTTCTCTGTGTGACTTATTTTACTTTGCATAATGCCCTCAAGGTCCATCCATGTTGTCACAAATGGCCAGATTTCATTTCTTTATCCATTCATCTATCAATGGACAGTTAGATTGTTTCCATAACTTAGTTTTAGAAATAATGCTGCAGTGAACATGAGACATGTAACACACAATGAGCATATATCTTTAGTGTTTTCATTTTCCTCAGATAAATACCAGGAGTGGAATTTCTGGATCATACTGTAGTTCAAATTTTAATTTTTTGAGGAACCTACATATTATTTCCCATAGTGGCTGCACCAATTTACATTCCCACCAGCAGCACACAAGGTTTTGCTTTCTCCACATCCTTGCCAACACCTGTCATTTCTTGTCTTTTTTGATACTAGCCATTCTAACAGGTGTGAGGTGATATCTCATAGTGGTTTTGATTTAATTTTTCCTGTTGATTAATGATGTAGAACATCTTTTCACATAAGGATTGGCCAACTGCCAACTGTATATCTTCTTTGGGAAAATGTCTATTCAGATCTTCTGCCAGTTTTTTAATCAGTTTGTTTGGTATGAGTTCCTTATATATTTTGGTTATTAGCCCCTTACTAGATAAAAAATTTGCAAATATTTTCTCCCAATTAGTAGGTTGCCTTTTCATTCCACTGATGCTTTCTTTTGCTGTGCTGAAGCTTTTTAGTTTGATGTAGTCCTGCTTGTTTATTTTTGCATTGCTTTTCATATCAGATTCAAAAAGTCCACCAAGACATATGTCAAGGAGTATATCTACATTTTCTTCTAGGAGTTTTTTTTAAAGATTTTATTTATTTATTTGACAGAGAGAGAGATAGCAAGGGGGAGTGGGAGAGGGAGAAGCAGGCTTCCCACCAAGCAGGGAGCCCAACACGGGGCTCAGTCCCAGGACCCTAGGATCATAACCTGAGCCAAAGGCAGATGCTTAATGATTGAGCCACCCAGGCTCCCCAATCTTCTAGGAGTTTAATGGTTTCAAGTCTTACCTTCAAGTCTTTAATCCATTTTGAGTTCATTTTTGTGTATGGTGTAAGATAGTGGTCTAGTTTCATTCTTTTGCATGTTTCCCTGCATCACTTATTGAAGACACTGTCCTTTACCCTTTGTATATTCTTGGCTCCTTTGTCATAAATTAACTAACCACATACACTTAGGTTTATTTCTGGGCTTTCTCTTATGTTTCATTGATCTATGGATGTGTTTTTATGGCATATGTGTTTTAATTACCATAGCTTTGTAATATAGTTTGAAATTGGTGAGCATGATGCCTCCAGCTTTGTTCTTTTTTCAAAATTGCTTTGGCTATTCAAGAACTTTTATGGTTCCCAAAAATTTAGGACTATTTGTTCTATTTCTGTGAAAAATACTATTGGAATTTTGATAGGGATTGCGTTGAATCTGTATATAGCTTTGGGTAGAATGGGAATTTTGATAATATTTATTCCTCCAATCCATGAGCATAGAATGTCTTTTCAATTTTTTATGTCTTTTTCAATTTCTTTCTTTTTTTTAAGATTTTATTTACTTATTTGAGAGAGAGAGAGGGCATGAGTGGTGGGAAGGGGCAGAGGGAGAGGTAGAGGGAGAAGCAGACTCTCTGCTGAGCAGGGAGCCCCATACAGGGCTCAATCCCAGGACCCCAGGATCATGACCTGAGCCAAAGGCAGACACTTAACCAACTGAGCCACCCAGGTACCCCATCAGTTTCTTTCAATGTCTTGTAGTTTTCAATATACAGATTTTTCACCTCCTTGGTTAAATTTATTCCTAGGTATTTTATTCTTTTTGATGCAATTGTAAAAGCAATTGTTTTCTTAATTTCTCTGTCTGATAGTTCATTATTATTTAATAGAAATGCTACAAATTTTGGAGGTATTAATTTTGTATCCTGCAACTTTACTGAATTTATTAGTTCTACTGGTTTTCTAAAGGAGTTTTTAGGGTTTTCTACGTATAATTTCATGTCATCTGCAAATAGTGGCACTTTTAACTTTTCCTTTTCAATTTGGATGCCTTTTATTTCTTTTCCTTGCTTAATTGCTCTAGCTAGGACTTCCAAAACTATGTTGGATAAAAGTGGGAAGAGAAGGCATCTTTGTATTGTTCCTGATCATAAAGGAAAAGTTTTCAGCTTTTCATCATTGAGTATGGTGCTAGCAGTAGGCTTATCATATATAACCTTTATTATGCTGAAGTACATTCCCTCCATATCCAATTTGTTGAGTTTTTATCATAAATGGGTGTTGAATTTTAACAAATGCTTTTTTTGTGTCTATTGAAAAGATCATATGATTTTTATCCTTCATTTTGTTAATGGGATGTATCATATTGACTAATTTGCAAATGTTGAACCATCCTTGCATCCCTGGAATAAATCCCACTTGATGATGGTGTATGATGCTTTTAACGTATTGGCAAATTCAATTGGCTAATATTTTGTTGAGGATTTTTGCATCTATGTTCATCAGGAATACTGGCCTATAATATTCTTGTCTTGTGTCATCCTTGTCTGGTTTTGATATTAGGGTAATGCTGGCCTTGAAAAATAAGTTTGGAAGAGTTCTCTATTCTTCTAATATTTAGAAGTTTGAGAAGAATTGGTATTAACTCTTCTTTGAATGTTTGGTAGACTTCTCCAGTGAAGTCATCTAGTCCTGGACTTCTATTTGTTGAAAGGTTTTTGATTACTGCTTCAGTCTCCTTATTTAGTAATCAGTTTGCTTATTTAGTAATTGATTTAGTAATTGGCCTGTTTAGATTTTATATTTCATTATGATCTGGTCTTGTAAGGTTGTATGTTTCTAGGAATTTATCCATTTTTTCTAGGTTGTCCAATTTATTAGCATATAATTGTTCATAGTAGTCTCATGATCCTTTGTTTTGGTTGTAACATCTCTTTTTTTTTTTTATCTGAGTCCTCTCTCCTTTTTTTCTTGGTAGTTCTACTTAAATGTTTATTTTATTTATATATAATTCTTAAACAAAAAATAATTGTTTATCTTTTTAAAGAACCAGTTCTTACCTTCATTTTCTTTTCTATTGTCTTTTTAGTCTCTATTTCATTTATTTCTGCTCTAATCTTTGTTATTTCCTTTCTTCTACTAACTTTGAGCATTATTTATTCTTTTTCTAGTTCCTTGAGGTGTAAGTTTAGGTTGTTTATTTGATACTTTTCTTGTTTCTTGAGGTAGACATATATGCTATGAATTTGCCTCTTAGAACTGCTTTTGCTGCATCCCATACATTCTAGTACACTACATTTCCTTTTTTATTTTCTCAAGATATATTTTTATTTCCCTTTTGATTTCTTCTTTGACTCTTCAGTTGTTCAGTAGCACATTGTTTAATCTCCACATATTTGTGAATTCTTCAGTTTTCTTCATGTAATTAATTTCTAGTTTTACACCAGTGTAGTCAGAAAAGATAATTGATATGATTTCAATCCTTTTAAATTTTATTAAAGTTTGTTTTGTGGCCTACCATATGATCTATCATGGAAAAGATATGCACTTGAGAAGAAGATTCATGTGCACTTGAGAAGATTCATTCTGTTGCTTTGGGATGTAACATTCTGTAAATATCTGTTTAGGCCATCTGGTCTAATGTGTCATTTAAGGCTGATGTTTCCTTATTGATTTTCTGTCTGGATGATCTATCCATTGATGGAAGTGAGATATTAAAGTCCCCTAGTATTCTATTGCTATTTCTCCCTTCAGATTTGTTAATATTTGTTTTATATATTTAAGTGTTCCTATGATGGGTGCATAAATATTTACAAATGTTATATATTCTTGTTGGATTGACCCCTTTATCATTGTGTAACAATCTTATTTGTCTCTTATTACTGTCTTTGTTTGAAAATCTATTTCGTCTGATATAAGTTTAGCTACTCTAATTTTCTTTTTGCTTTCGTTTGCATGCTATATCTTTTTCCATACTTCACTTTCATTCTGTGTGTGTACTTACATCTAAAATGAGTCTTTTGTAGGCAGCATATAGATGGGTTTTGTTGTTTAATCCATTCAGCCACTATGCCTTTTGATTGGAGAATTTAGTCCATTTACATTTAAAGTAATTATTGACGGGTATGTACTTATTGCTATTTTGTTAAAATTTTTGGCTGTTTTTGTAGTTCCTCTTGGTTCCTTTCTTCTTCACTTGCTTTCTTCCTTTTCAGTTTCATGAATTTCTTTAGCAGTATGCTTATATTCCTTTCTCTTTATCTTTTGTGTATTTCCTATCAGTTTTTGCTTTGTGGTTACCCTGAGGCTTACATATAACTGCTTACATGTATAACAATCTATTTTAATTTGATCAACTTAAGTTTGATCCCACTGTAAAGTCAACATTATTACTCGTTCCCTTCCATGTTTTATGTTTTTGATGTCACATTTTACATCTTTTTTATCTTATGTATCCCTTAACTAATTACTATAATCATAGCTATTTTTAGTATTTTGTCTTTCAACCTTCATGTTAGCTTTATAAGTGATTAATCCACTATGTTCACTACATATTTACCTTTCCAGTGAGATTTATTCTTCCCTATGTGTTCTTGTTACTAATTACCACCCTTTCTTTTCAGCTTAAAAAAGTCCCTTTAACATTTTTTGTAAGGCTGGTTTAGTGGTGATAAACTCTCTTAGTTTTTGCCTGTCTGAAGTACTCTTTATCTCTCCTTCATTTCTGAATGATAACCTTGCCAGGTAGAATATTCTCAGTTGGTTATTTTTTTCTTTCAGCACTTTGAATATATCATGCCACTCCTTTCTGGTGTACAAAGTTGCTGCTGAAAAAGCTGCTGATAGTTTTATGGGGGTTCCCTTGTACATAAAAAATTGTTTTCCTCTTGCTGTGCCTCATATATAGAATTTAATATTAAGTTCACAGTTAATAAAAATCATATTGGTTATACATAAGGTAACTATAAGCCCTGTTTGTCTAGATTACACTTGGTCTCCCCTTTCATTCACAACAATGTCCTGGTTTAGGTGATTGAATATATGATCACCTATGTATACATTAATCTGTGACAATATAAAAGGCAAATTCATGATACCTTATGGTATAAAACCCCTAAACATCTTAAATAAGCTAAGTTGGCAGAAACTAATTCATGTCTGACTTGACTTTTACCAATAGCTAAAATACATTGGAATATCTATTCTAATCAGTTGTGTCCAAAAGTTCTATAAATTGTATCATATGACAACCTTCCCAAAGGCATGCAATAATATATCCCATATATCCCATATATCTGATATATCTATCAGACCAAACTGCCACAGACTATTTTTAAAAATTTATTTGTGCCAATAAAATAAATATAGTTATCTATTTTGAGTACTTTCTAAACACAATTTACAAAATTTCCTAATGGAGAAAACATTTACTTCTAAATTTGTCCAATACTGCATTTTATAAATAGTATCAAGCCTCTTTATCATACACAGTGTCTGCCATCTGTAAAATAGGAACACTATTATTGCTAAATAACCAGGTGGAAGGAACATAATCATTAATAAGTGCTTTGAAAAAAAGTGCAAATTCTTATCTGTATCTACTTAGCAGAGGTATGAAAGCAAAATAACTACACACAAAAAGTACCTAAAATATCCTTTGCTTACAGCTATCTCTAATTCAAAACATATTATGGAAATTCTACTATTTGCCAGGAATATGCACATAACATTTATAATAGATTTTATAGTGTCTGGCTTGCCATCATAGCTTCATTTTAGTTCTAGCAACAGCCCCCAATCTACTCTTTCTCAACCCCAGTCTGTGCTATTGGAATGAGCTCCAAAAGAAAAGCATGTGAAGCATGAGAGAGCCCTGAGATAATAAATGTATTCCATCCTCCTGGTCATACCAATTTGTCTGGGGATGGACAGAAGTGTGATTCATGTCAAACTTAATCAGAGCTAATCTCAGGGGCTTTTCCTAAACAACCACTCTTTCCACTGTACTTAAACCTAAGATACAGGGATTTAAACTACTATAGCCAAATTGTTCCCATATCAAGCCTGAGACTGTCACCAACACAGATGAAGGAGACACAAATCATGGAGAGAGAAAAACTGGGTCCTGATTTCCTATGGGGTCCCCTGCATCCAGCTCTACCTAAACATCTTCCTCTTGACTCTCCATTCACATGAACAAGTAATTTCCCATTTTTCATTTTCTGTCCTTTGCAACTTAAGAAAATAAAGACAACCTACAGTTTGTACTTCCTTTTCCTTTTATCTCTGTATCTCCTTTCACTCATTACTATCTCTTCAATAGTCATAAAGTCAAGTTAGTACTCATAAGAGAAACATTCATTATTTTCAACTATATAAAGAACAAGTGCTTCAAACTCAAACAAATGATTGTTTTTAGTTTTGATTATAATTATTATGATCATACATCATCAGGAGGACCTGGTTAATTCTCATAACCATTTAACAGGCTTTTAAAAGTTATAGATGCTGTTTAATCATTAAACACAGCATGTAACTCATCTATCATTAGACCAATTGATTTAATTACTCAATAAGCAGACAATTAACTATCATTTACAGGGGAAAATCTTAGAATTTGGCTTTATTGGATTGCTTTTCTTTTTAAGATTTATTTATTTGAGAGAGAGAGCACACACATGTGTGCGAGCAGAAGGGCGGCAGAGGGAGAGGGAGAGAGAGAATCGCAAACAGACTTCCTGCTGAGCATGGAGCCCAACTTGGGGCTCCATCTCAGGACCATGAGATCATGACCTGAGCCGAAATCAAGAGTCAGCCACTTAACTGACTTGAGCCAACCAGGTGCCCTTTACTGGATTGTTTTAATCCCATGTATACAATTCTACTAAACTAGAAGAGTGTCATGAGCTTTTATTAATAAACTGCTAAATACATCTCTTTTTCTGTATTTTCAATTATTAATACACTTTCATCACAAAACTAAACTTTCTTTAGCAAATTCTTTTATATACATTGAATAAAGGTAAAACATTTAATGTCCCATATGAATGTTTTATTAAAATACCATAAAAATTCTAAGCATTTTATTTTTAAAAAGGCATGAATAGATTTAAAATTATATTTAATTTAAATAACAGATTACGAATTTACAGGGAGGAGGAATTGAATGAAGATGGTCAAAAAGCACAAACCTCATAAGATAAATAAGTATTAGGGATATAATGTGCAACATGATAACTGTAATTAACACTGCTATATGATACATAGGAAAGTTTTTAAGAAAATAAATTCCAGGGGCGCCTGGGTGGCTCAGTCTGTTGGGTGTCTGCCTTTGGCTCAGGTGGTTATCCCAGAGTTCTGGGATCGAGCCTCACATTGGGATCCCTGTTCAGCAGGGAGTCTGCTCCTCCCTCTCTCTTTGCGTCTCTTCCCACTTGTGCTCTCTATATCTCTCTCTCTCTCTCCAATAAATAAGTAAATTCTTTTTTTAAATTTTAATTAAAAAAGAAAGAAAATAAAT
This sequence comes from Zalophus californianus, assembly GCF_009762305.2. Classification (NCBI taxonomy): domain Eukaryota; kingdom Metazoa; phylum Chordata; class Mammalia; order Carnivora; family Otariidae; genus Zalophus; species Zalophus californianus. Next base: position 158,001,422 of record NC_045597.1, on the reverse strand, counting down.
TCTAGGGGCACCTGGGTGGCTCATTTGGTTAAGCATCCCACTCTTGGTTTTGGCTCAGGTCATGATCTCAGGGTCATGAGACTGAGGCCCGCACTGGGCTCTGTACTCAGCACCCGAATCTGCTTAGGATTCTTTCCCTCTTCTTCTCCCTCCCCATCTGCCTCTCTCCCCAGTCATGCTCTCTCTTACATGCACTCTCTCTCTCTCTCTCTCTCTCTCTCTGAAATAAATAAATAAATAAATAAAATCTTAAAAAAAGAAAAGAAATTCTAAGAGTTCTCATCACAAGGGAAAAAATATATATATATATATATATTTCACCATATATATTTATCTCATATGAGATGATGGATGTTAACTAAACTTACTGTGGTATTCCTTTCATAATATATATGTCAAACCATTATACTATATACTCTAAACTTACACAGTGCTGCATATCAATTATATCTCAATAAAACTGGGGGGAAAAGAATTTACAAAATTAAATCTCAGAAACATTGGTGGAAGCTTTATTTTTCTCTTCTTCCCTGGAAGCCTCTCTTCAATTCATGTTTATTTACTTTAGCAGAAATAAGAAATGAGGTTGGAAGAGGAAGAAGAAAAGCTAACATATATCAGCACCTTCTATTTCAGGCACAGAGTTTGTGGTAGATTAAAAATGGCCACAAATTCTTTGCAGCTACTTCTATTAAAAAGTGGAGTCTATTTCACCACCCCTTAAACCTGGGTGACCTTGTGACTTGCTTTCACACGCAGGCCTTGCAGGTTTCACTCTCTCCCTCTTGGAATGCTGTGTCCCGTGAACACCTCTGAGCTAGAAAGGCCCCAGGGGAGAAACAAAGTAATTTGACTGACAGCCAGACAACCACCAGACATTTGTGTGAAGTCATTTAGACCATCCAGTCCCTACCAAGCCACCAATGACTGCTACCATGGATAGCATTGAGCCCAGGAGAGATCAGCAGAAGAACCACCAAGTCGAAACCCAGGCCAAAGTGCTGATCAACAGAATTGTGAGCAAACTGTTGTTGTTCTAAGCCACTACATTTGGAAGGTGGGTTGTTTTTAGCAACAAATAACTGATACGATGCTTTACATGGTTATTTCAATTAATCATAGTAAGAATCCTATGAAGTGAACCAGGGCAGACCCAGGTTTTATGAGGCATAAAGTTTATGCAATTTGGAGTGTTCTCCTTAAGAAGAAAAATAGTACACATGGTACAAAAATAAAATAATACAAAATTATAAATACAAAGGACATAAACATGTAGCACTAGACCCAAATGGCTACTTCAATGCCACCCCACACAAGAGGAAGTGTGATAGAGGAGAAATCAGAATGGGAAGGGGCTTAATTAAAACATATGGCACGGGAACCCATGGCTAGTGCCCTTCCCAGGTGGCTGCATCAACTAAGCTTCACAAATTTCACAGGAGATTCACTTCAATAATTAACATTACTAGTCCATTTTACAAAGAGGAGCTACAACTCTAAGTGGGCCCATAGATGGTGAGCTGAAGAACCAGGATCTGAGCACAGATTCCTTTGTTTCCAAAACATGAGCTCTTTGTACTACTGTTTTCATTTTTACCTTGTGACCTACTCCACACCAAGTTCTGTATCAGCTGAAAACACTTCTACTGCAGTACCCCCAAGTGTATCCCCATGGAAATGGAAGTTCTCTGAAAGAGTCCATCTAAGCATTTCTCATCCCATGAAGTACGCTCAACAGCCCTATGAAGCAGGAGCAGGAGGACCTGGCTTCTACCCACTTCTCTGATTAGATAAATCTACCACAGAATAAATGCCCTAAATCAGGGACACTTTTAGCTTCCTTTTTTTCAGGATCTCTTTTCCTATATGCCAACTTCCTCATAGGCAAGGTTATATAATGCCAAAACATGGAGTACAACTATTTTGCTCTCCTATCAGGTATATGCCTTTGCCACTGGCACTTCTCTGTTCATTTTCTAGCATGGTCTCCTTGTGCCTGGTCTATGTATATCAAGTGCCTACAAGAATATATCTAAACTTGCCTATGTAGAATAAGCCCTAAGTGAAGCCAGATTTTAATAACTTCTAATCCTTCTTTGTCCAGCTATAGACATCACTGCTCCCTTTCCTTTCAAATGACCTCCACGAGGAAACTGGTGAATCATTACTACAACCTGGAAACCAGATCTCTTCTCATTTAACATTTACATAGGCTGTTTGCACGGAATTCCTAGCTTTTCACCTCACTAAACTAATCCAATCAGCTGACCATTTGTTTTGCACCTCAGTGTCAAGGTCAGAAGTCCTGATTGCCAGTTATGCAGTAGTTTATTCAATGTACCTATTCCTCTCAGAGAACAAACTTTCTGTGTAAGGTTTAACCTTAGGAGAAAAATGAAGTTGCTGAGGAAAACAGCTGAAGCTCTCTGCAGAGATTGTACCGGTGGTGATTTAAGAGCATGCCAGGCAGCCTGGTGTAGCACAGAGAATGCAGGAAGGGATCAGAGACTTCAACCAGCCACATGCCATCTCTGGGTCTCCACCTGAGACAGTTGGTCCAGAAGACCTTCCTGGTCCCTTCAGCTGTAAAATTCTATGAATCTACTACTGACTCTCTCCTTTATCAAAGTGATCTTTTTAAAAAAGTGTTCGATCCTCAATAAATATTTTTAAAGTGTGGGAATTCTAAATATACAATCTTCTCAAAGTTGGACCACTTTGAAAAAAACTTCAAACAGCCGCAACAAAATATATTTCAATAAGTAAAGAACAGAATCATGTAGATAATGAATGCTAAGTCACAAATACTGCAAATAATGGCGAAATAAGAGCTCGTTTTATCTTTATCTATAGGCTGGTTATATAAACTTGGCAACAAATCAGTGAAATGTCCTTTAAAGAGGCTTTCATATCTTATGTGTTATATAAACCCCGGGCTAGCTATAATTCTTCAACTTTAAATTAAAATATTCCAGATCTAAATTTTAATAAAATTCCAAGTGATTTAAATAAAATACGGTCTCTGGTTCCTAGCCAAAATTCATTTTTATATCATTTGTTCCTGCATACATACAATAAATGAAAACTGTTTTGACAATAACATTCTGTTCAAAATAAATGCTTTTCTTATTTTTTCACATTCCTTCCATGCATATGTAGCTTTTGAGATTGTTGTTAAAAAGTAACATTCATAAAACTATCACTGTAGGGGCACCTGGGTGGCTCAGTCATTAAGCGTCTGCCTTTGGCTCAGGTCATGATCCCAGGGTACTGGGATCAAGCCCTGCATTGAGCTCCCTGCTCGACGGGAAGCCTGCTTCTCCCTCTCCCTCTCCCCCTGCTTGTGCTCTTTCTCTCGCTCTCTCTCTCCGTCAAATAAATAAATAAAATCTTAAAAAATAAAAACTATCACTATAGTAACAACAAGCCAAACAGCATAAATCTAAGAACCCATAATGCTAAAGAAATGTTAGCATCATTCTCCTCTAACTTATTTCAGCTTTCATCTCATTTTTTCATCCAAAAGAGAACTTTAACCAAGAAAATCCATTTTCATCTCATTTATAGATTGCCTTTATTTCTTTTTTTTAAGATTTTATTTATTTGACAGAGAGAGACACAGTGAGAGAGAGAACACAGTGGGAGAGGGAGAAGCAGGCTTCCCGTTGAGCAGGGAGCCAAGATGCGGGGCTCGATCCCAGGACCCTGGGATCATGACCTGAGCCGAAGGCAGACACTTAATGACTGAGCCACCCAGGCACCCCTAGATTGCATTTACATGGTTTATATGATGACCATGAGCATAAAGGAAAGTTCCATCACAGCATTATGGTGGTCTATGGGGTTGCACCTATTAATCTCTAAGGGGTCCATGAACTCCTAATATATACAAAATGTTGTGCATATGTATGTTTTCTCTAGGATCAATACAATGAAAAGTACAACAAGCAAATCAAAATTGCCTGCTGTGCTTTTAAAGGTGAGCTCAGAATCACATTAAAAGGTAAGGCTTATGCAATGGAAAAAATTATTGGTGACCCTTGCTTAGATATGGCTGAATTCTATTTTAGGTCAAAAAGAGGCAGTCAGGCTAAAACAGATACCCTTATTGAGTTAACATTCTGAAATGACATTATTTTATTGTGTTCAAATGCCACATTTGAACAATTGGCTAAGACATAGAGGTTAACCAGGACATCTATAGTTCAGTGATTAAAAGCACAGATGTTGATCATTTTGCCACTGAACGGTTCTCCAAATCAGGACTCAGCTCAAGCAGAATGGGCCATATTAAGGAAGGCTAGGACACAAAGACTAAATAGGCTTACCCAGGTAGGAAGATATTTTGTCCTTGGTTGAAGAACATCAAGTGGGCAAATCTACGCAGGCAACCAGTAGAGTTAGATAAAGGTCTGAGTAACTAAAGCTCCTGGCATCAGCAAGATGTGTTGGCAGGTAAATTAAAACTCAGCCAACTAGGCAGTTCCAGAGAAATCAAGTAGGAGCCCAGGCCCAGAATAACTAGGCTACCAGACAAGGTGGAAGGAAGGCAATAATAAAGACGTTCTGATCACAAGGAACAAGAAAAGGGTCTATTATCAGAATCAGACAAAGGCATAGCAAAGCCCATGGAAGGTTGTTTTCTTGTGAATAAGCCGACTAAGAACAGGATCGTTACCCCTAAGAACAAGATCATTACCAAAATCTAAAACATGGCAGAACTAACATGTATAGATTGAATGGCTTCAGCTCTAAAAAAACAGCAGTGTTGGGGAAGAGGGCAAAGCTGACAGGAAGAGTAGGTTTAGTGCGATGAAGAAGAAAGAGTGAGCATTTCAGATGAGAGGAGTCTAATGCCAGGCGCCAATCAGAAGCACTGATCCAAGGAAAGAGCTTATTCTCTTAGTCCAAAGCTCAGTTTATCAAAATTCTTTCCACATTTTCCTTAAGCTAAATGAGGAAATCAGTTTACTGACCAGAATAGTTATGAGTCTTTATTAAGTTATTTGCTCCCAGGGTATTAGCTGAAAGGGAGCCTCAGCTACCATAGGGATATTTATCCTAGTGCCTGACCAATTCTGTTATCCAAAAGAATATTCACAATGACCATAAGACTGGCTGCAAAAATTTTGTCTTTATCTTAAACACAAGTAATTTTCAGGATGGTATTTAACTTAAGCTCAAGCCAAGAAACCAAAGAAGGAGGAAAGCATAGCATTTTCTTAATACCAAAAAAGGTGTCAAGCCATCCAATTGAGCCACTTCATAATTTACTCAAGCAGATCTTGACTGCTAGTAATTTCAGGCCCTTAAATAATTCATAACTACCCACCTTTTCTCCTTCACACTTATGCTCAAAAATAAACCTGTGTCTTCTACACTTCAGCAAAAAAGTGTAGTCTACAAGTCCTAGTATCCAAGTGTCATCCCAGTATACAAGTTTTTATATTATGTGCATATAAACTATTTCTGCATATGTAAATGTTAATACAAATTATGTCATCTAGAGAACTTAATTTTAAGTTCTTGCACAATACACCCTTTCAAGCACTGTAACCCTTAATAAAAGCTAATTTGAAAAGATTCCCCCCCCCCCCAGCTAAAGAATCATTAGCGTTTAAAAGACTGGCATGAAACTGAGGTAATTTAAGGTAAACATGGCCCATCTCCTTCCTTGAGAAAATCTCCTAGAGATGAGGCTGAGGCAGAGAGAAGCCCCACTAAGCAAGAAATCAATAAATGTGTAGAACTCCTGGACTGACTTGGTACTTCACTTGTTGGGAAAAGGTAGAGGTCACCCCCACCCCATACTGTGGTTAACCATCCTTAATGCAGGATCCATAAGAAGACCATGTTGTTCCAACCTCATTTCAGTTCGGAATACCCTATTTCTGCAACAAATATTTTCTGCATATCTACTTGTGCCAAGACTTGTTCTCAGAGCTAAAGATGAGATGCAGAACTGACACAGGGCCCACCCTAATGCAATCTCCCAGCTCACAGGCCAATGTACACAGGAGCCATGAAACATTTCAGATGCCAGGGCCCAGAGTAGGTCACCAAAATTTCAAAGTGATTGGTTAGCAAGTGATTCTGATGCAGGTGGTCTATGTATGTGATACATACATAGAATGGAATTCATTTGGCCTTAAGAAAGAAGGAAATTCTGGGGCGCCTGGGTGGCTCAGTCGTTAAGCGTCTGCCTTCGGCTCAGGTCATGATCCCAGAGTCCTGGGATCAAGTCCCAAATCGGGCTCCCTCCTCGGCGGCAAGCCTGCTCTCCCTCTCCTACTCCTGCTGCTTGTGTTCCTGCTCTCGCTGTGTCTCTGTCAAATAAATAAATAAAATCTTTAAAAAAAAAAAAGAAGGAAATTCTGATATATGCTACAACATGGATGAACCCTGAAGACACTTTACTAAGTGAAATGAGCCAGTCACAAAAGGACAAATATTTTATGATTCTACTTGTATGAGGTACGTAGAGTAGTTAAATTCATAAAGAAAGAAAACAGAATGGTGGTTGCTAGGGGCTGGAGGAGGGAGCTACTGTTTAATGGGCACAGAGGTTCAGGTGGGGAAGACAAAAAAGTTCTGGAGATGGATGGTGGTGATGGTTATACCACAATGTGAATGTACTTAATGTCACAGAACTATACACTTAAAAATAGTCAGAATTGTAAATTTTGTTACACATATTTTACCACACTTTTTTTAAAAAGGTGCAGTTGGGGGGGTGGGTTTTTTTTAGCTTTTGTCATAGTGGTCGCATTGGAATTCAAGCACAGTTCTGTTTCCTAGAGAGACTAACTAGTTTTATCCTCAAGGCCAAAATAAAAGAGATTGAAAGAGTTTGGGCTAAAGCTACCAACAATCCCACTACCTCAGAATCCTAATATTAATTATCAATGACTTGCACTTATCAACATCCCTGTATGTATCTGAATATTGAAGAGAAATCAATCAGTGCAAAGATGAAATTTTTAAATGAAAAGAAGCAATGGACACATGAATCCTAAAAGCAAGCTGATCTAAAAGGATAGTTACAGACTTTCATCTCCTCTTTTAATCTACCATCAATGCAGATGAATGAGCATATTAAGGGCCACCTATCTTTTAATCCCTACATGTATGAAGATTTATTCAGAAGGCACAGTAAACAAATAACAGTTACAAAGGTGGTAAAATCATATGTAATCCCATGACAACCTAGAGCCAGGACTGGTAGTCTCCAGCTGATGTGTCAGTTTGGCAAGCAGGGCAGGCTCTTATCCGCAGCGATGCCATCTCCCTGTCATCCTCCCTGCTCCCTCCCCTACCTTGCCACAGTGCAGCTGTGCAGCAGGGGTTGCCAGGAATGGAGAGGCACTCTGCCTTGAATGACATTGTTGCCTCATTCCGCATGGTGTTATGTCTCTCCTACCTCCAACTATCACCACCCAGTACATCAGAAACACAGCCAAAGCCATCACTGAATTCATTCACTGCATTTGCTACAGATTCGAAATACACAGCAAAATCAAATGCCAACTATCCTTATTTACACACAAGAGGAGTGTCATTTGGAAGTTGTTCTACATTCACCTTTCACTACTAATGGCAAATCCAAATGCCAGCCCACGAACAATTTTTCACGTGGCTTCACACTAGTGCCAAAACTTTCTTAATACATAATCATCAGAACTTGGGGAAAGGGAATCAGGTAAAAGGAGCCAAGTGCCAGTTCTCCTTTTTCACCTTGTGTAGATTTAAAAGTCCCTTGAACTTCATCCAAAGCTATACCCTCCTACCCTCCCGGCCTCCCCTGACAGGCCTTTTTCTGCACCAGGGCTGCCAGGTGAGGGGTGAAAGACACGAAGTTGCTCCCCCTGGAGCCACTGTCTTTTCTCCCCTACTGCCTCTGCTACTTTTCACCACTTTCCCCCATTCTTGTCTCTGCTCCCTCCTCTCAGTTGTACCCACGTTTTAGATATCATTGGAAAGTCTTTCTTGTCATTACTTGGATCATGGACAACATTTCCCAGAGCAATGACATTAAACATGGTGGTTCAGGCACCACATCTTCTCATAAACACCAATTATTTCACATGTGTCTTCAAATAAATACCCCTGCAGCCAGGCAGAGCATTGTTTTCCTTTGCAATTCATTAAACAATACTTCCATCAGTGTGCAGTAGAAAAAACCCTTCAGGTTGTAGACTGGTTGTTGCTTGATATGCATACACCACTTCATTACCAAAAACGTCTGTACTGGATTTTTTGTTTTATTTCTATATGGAGAACCGCTCCCAAAGTCTGAAGTTTCCAGAAACCCTATCTCCTCATAACAAAAGTTACACTCACATAGAAAGGAGTTGAAGACCTTGAGTAGCTAGGAATAGCTGTTGTATAGACAGTTTGACTTGTCTTCTTCAGGATCAAATGGGAGAGAAAAGTGTAAACAATGAAGTAACTCTCCTGAAGTGTGCATGCCGGCTTATTCTCTTTATGAAAACCATATTCTCATCAAGTACCGCACAATCCTAATCTTTCTCATTCCAAATATTACTAAAAATTGTAAGCTGGCTCATCAGTTCCCATCTTCCGTACGTGTTTCTCTATCTCACACAAACACACACGTGTGTATTAAGACAATTTGGCAAACACCTGTTCTGGATTCCGGGCCGGATTTACACTTTCTCAAATCATTCCTGCACTTCTTAAATTCATATGTTCAGAAAAGCACTTAGCCCACCATCTGAACTCAGAACAGTTTAATTATGTTAAAGGCAAAGGAAATGATGGGGGTGAAACAGAGACAGAATGAGATCAATGTCTTAGAACGAATGGGTTAGAGCTGAATGGGACCTTGGAGCAAATCTGGTTCTATGTTGTCATGCTGCTAATGAAGAAACTGCTAAACCTTGGAAAGGTTCAATTACTTGCCCAAGGGAATGCCACTACCTGGTAAATGGGCCAGGTTTCCTGGCAGCCAATATGCGCACATGCATTTGTGTTTAATGGAAGCATTGAAAATTTGGGTAAGAAGGGGAATGTCAGATCTGTGCTTCAACAGTCAGTGGCACTTCAGGAGCAGTGAGCAGACTTGAACCAGCCTCTCAAATGATAATCTACTCTCATTTTAATGATCTCCCCAGAGAGATCTTTCTTCGGTACATATGTCTACATTTGGTGGAATTGACTTACGGCCAGTTCCACACATCCTAAAGGGTGATGTGTCCAATCTCCTTTATCACTCCTTGAACCCTCTTGAATCCCTCGATGTGAAGTTTCTTCCCCTCATCCCACCCCACCCCACCATAGAATTTTTTTTTTTAAGATTTTATTTATTTGACAGAGAGAGACACAGCGAGAGAGGGAAGGGGGAGGGGGAGAGAGAGAAGCAGGGGGAGTGGGAGAGAGAGAAGCAGGCCTCCCGCAGAGCAGAGAGCCCGATGCGGGGTTCGATCCCAGGACTCCAGGATCATGACCCAAGCCAAAGGCAGACGCCCAATGACTGAGCCACCCAGGTGCCCCACCATGGAATATTTTAAGAAAAGAATATTTCACTTTAAAATACCACTCATCTACTATTATGTTTTCCTAAATCTCTTGCACTAAGCATTAATTACTCTTGTAATTAAAGAGGGAAAAAAACAATACTGATATATTTTTAAATTTCCATTACTCTGTATCAACTGGACATCTCATAATTAGTTTGCTCAAGATCAGTAAATGTTCCTTTAAAATTCAAGGCAGGGGCGCCTGGGAGGCTCAGTCCTTAAGAGGCTGCCTTTGGCCCAGGTCCTGATCTCAGGGTCCTGGGGTTGAGCCCCACATCGGGCTCCCTGCTCGGGTAGGAAGCATGCTTCTCCCTCTCCCACTCCCCCTGCTTGTGTTCCCTCTCTCTCTCTGTCTCTCTCTAATAAATAAATAAATAATAAATAATAAAATTCAAGGCAAAGTTTAAGAAAGACCCTCCCCCCCAAAAAAAACTATTTTCTTTTCTATTATTGTTTTGTAGTTTTTAAACCAGGCATTTGGCAGAATGCCAACAGTATTGCAAACCTACCATTCCCTGCATTTGCTACTTTGTTGCCTACTACCATCATCCAGGGATTAAAGACAGCAGGGAGGAGGGTTATACTCTGGACTGTGGCCTTGGGAACAGAGCCTGCCCTACCTTTCAATTCCCTCAATACCAAATCATCAGCATCAACTCAGTCAAGCATCTATGGCATAAAAAATACTTTGTGAAGTATATCAGAACACAGCGACATATAGATCTGCAAGTATACAGGTTGGCAGCTGGGACCATTCCCTCTAGTTAAAGGAATTTTTCTTCTCTTTATTTCCTGCTCTATGTCCAGAGCAGGCAGCATTTCTCCCATCCCCATGGCCTTATATTTCTCCAGGCTTTCCAAACACCATCACAAGAATCAGGCCCAAACCCATTTCCACGCAGCAACACACCTACGAGCTGGTTGGACTGTCCTGCTTACCCTGACAAGTCTTGACCTTGTCTGTTTCCACAGCCATTTGCTCTGATTTATCTTCCTAATCTGCCCTTCTCCAAGGATCTCCCTGGGATAAATTTCCACAAAGTTTTTGTTTATTTTCCTTCTCTGTTTCTTTTGTGAACGTTCTTCAATGGCAGTTTATTATAGTTTGTAACAAATGATTGTCCCCCTTTACATCAAACATACCTCAGCGTCGTCCTTGTCAAAACAAAAAAAAACCCTCAAAATAGGAAGGCTTCAACAAGCTCTCTTCTTGTCTCCTTCACAAGAACCCATTTCTAAGTTTCAAATCCTAAATTGTTCACATTTTACCAGGTAAGTTGAATTTCTACGTTTTCTCCTACTCTTTCTTTGCAGAAATCTTCGTCTCTCTCCGTGACTCTTCATCATAAACAGCATGTTCATGTAGAATTTCATGGTTAATGTATGCCAAACCCCCACCTGGGCCAAGAGGTCTGCACGCTCCCAAACCCAGTGTTTTCCTTCCAATGAAACAGTTCAGAAATTTCAGAAATTCATCTGTTTACACTGAGCCCACCTACCTTGATCCAACTTAAATTCCCCGGTATACTTTAATCTCTACGTGCTTTAGTAGAATTCATTCATTTCATTCTATCGTGTGGATTCCAAGTAGTTTGGTCAACTTCAACACTTGAGAAGTCTGATTATAGTTTCATTTCATTTAGCTCTCTTTAGAGGCTGGGATAAGAAAAATCATCTTAAGTTGTACAGCTGCACTCTCTGATTCAAGCTACCTAGCAACTGTCAAAATAACAACCCTAACCACAAAGGTGTTTGAAGCTGCATGTGAAAGCTTATTCTAAGACAGATACTGCCAACTTTTCTACTGTCTTAAATGCAGCCTGTCTTTTCAGCACAAGTACAATGGGGAGAGAGGCTTGTGAGTGGGGAGAAGTGTTCTGGTGGTCTAACATGTTTATTTTAAAATGAAAAATGAAATGAAAAAATATAATTAGAACCAAACCATTAAACGCCCATGTTTTAGCAGGAGGAGAAAAATGATTATTAAGTCCAGTTCTTCCAAATGTTGGTATCAGTGGAGATGTGTCTTCACAGAAATTCAAACATCTGTTTCTTTGGTCAGAGTACTTAATCCCGCTCCTCAAAACTCATGTTTCAAAGTTGCCTTAGAAAGAAAAGTTAAAGGTCATTTACTGACCGCATTGCTGGGGAACTGTTATTAACTTTATGCTGTCCAGAGGTAAAAGAAAAACCGTTCCCACTACGAAAATAAAATATCTGCTGTGTGAAAGACCACTAGAAACTTGTAACTGTGGTTGCCTCCGGGGTGTTGGGGATCTGGAGCTTTCTGTTCCTTATATACTCTATTATATTGTACAACTTTTTTTCATGTTCACTTGTTGCTTTTACAATACTAAAACAAGCATTAAGAAATAAACTGACTTGAATGTTGTACAGGTTTAGTAATGAGATTATCCCCCCTGGGCTCAGGAATGGAAACATATTTATGCTGGTGCCTGCAGACAGTCACAGGTTCCTACAGTAAACATTCCTCCCCAAGTGCTTTCTGACCATATTTAAGAAATATAGCTTTTCTCACTGGGACTACTGAGAAAATAAACTGGAGTTCTATTTTGAGAATTCAAAGTACATACCATTCATACAAACCAAAGAACACACATTTGCTCAATGACCCAGCCCTCTCCTTCATAGTTATAAAATGTGGAAAAGAAGCCATAAGTCTCATACCAGCAGCACAACTGCACAATTCCCCAGGTCCTTCCCTAAAGAACAGGACCTATTTTTCATCATCAATATATTAAATTCATAAAACGTATTTGAGGGTCTATCATCTACATATGGGTCTTCTTTTCCAACATTTATCATCAAACCACTACATTGTACAACTTTTCTTTTTTACCCTAAATATTTGCACTACTTCTTTCTTACCAATGTCAAATTAAATTAGGAAATAATTATGTTGTAAATTGTGGGGCACTCATGCATCACAAAATATCTTATCTTTCATCCCAAATATCCTGAGTTCTTTACTGGATTTGTCAGCTTCTTGAGGTCTCGGGGATGGCATCTTATTCATATTTGTCATTCTCCTGACTAAATGATACTCAAAGGCAGGAATTTAGAGCTCCTATGTCATTTTTTCCCCCTATATCTTGATTTTTTTATCTTAAGAAATTTCTACAAATATTAAATGTTTCAAATCTGAAAACAAAGCCATAAAATTGACTAGCTTTTCAAACTCTTGTAGCTTATACATGCAGCACCTAAACACTCATCTATCTGCCTTGAACTCAGAGTTATGTATCTGTATGTACACCTACATCTATACCTATATATCTATCTCTATGTCCATACAGATCTACAGATCTATACATACAGCTAGCTAGCTACCAACCTACCTATCTATAGAAGGTCTCTGGGTCCAGATATACATATGGGCCTCTATCCTATCCTTCCTTACTTTGCATACATTTTAGGAGAGTTTCTTCATCCCGTTTCTATAGAAGATGGTGCTGAGAGTGGGACTCTCCCTTTCATCAGGACTTGTTTGAAATAAAATTGAGCAGCTTGAGCTGTGCCAATATCTTACTTACTCACCCTCAGTCTTCCCATAACACACAAAGCAAAGTAGCTTGAAAGAGTGGGTTTCAGTTGGCAAACAAAAGTTAATGAACAGGCCTACATAAAAATTCAGATTTGAAAACATATTTTATCTCACCTATGGTGTATGTGGACAGATCTCCAAAGCCGACAAAATTGAAATTATTTTCTCACCAAAAGGTTGCTATTTGCATTTTAATCAACCAATGAGGTTTTGTAAAATCTCTGAAGATGAAGTACCTCACTGATGTGATAGGGGGAAAGTAAATTGGATGCAGAAAAACTTCCGAAGAAGGTGAACCAAACTACCTTTAATTCATCCCAAAGTTTCAAGCTCTGTTTTTGAAATGCTGCCAAGTTTCAGGGTGAAATAGGGAAATTTCCCATCCCCTCTAGCCAACTACTTCATTTACCCTTCTTAAGATATGTTCTTTCCTGGGGCACCTGGGTGGCTCAGTTGGTTAAATCAGATTCTTGATTTCTGCTCAAGTCATGATCTCAGGGTTGTGAGATCAGGCCCTGTGTTGGGCTCTATACTAGGCACGGAATCTGCCTAAGATTCCCTCTCTTCTCTTCACCCCTTCTCTCCCTCTCAAAGAAAAAAAAAATCTTTCTTTAGAAATCTAGAGTCTTTTGTATTTAGAGATAACCTTGCATTTTTACTGTAATACTTTGTAGACAAGAGAACAGTCTTTGCTGCCAGGCTTTAAACAATTCTTGTAGAGAAGAAAAATAAATTCAGGTTGTGTTCTGTTTACATTTATTTTCCTAGAATTCACCTCTCGCTATACTGTACAAAAGTTAAAACCACACCAAAAAAAAAAAAAAAAAGGAAAGAAAAGGCAGCTTTGGAACATACTAATGCATTTTATAAAAATAATAGATGAGCAATTTTTCTGAATAGTCTAACTGGCTTAAAAGACTCCCTAAAGATATGAAATATAAAACCTGTTTCTTTAAACAACACTTTACTCCATAATGCACTGTATTCTTGCATGTGATATTAAGGTAGTTTGTTAGAATTATTATTTAGAGTGTAAGTTTGTTTGACATGAACTCTGAGTCTGGGCTATTTCTCATGGTTGTTTTCAAAGTTTTTTTATAAAACTACCCTGTACACTATTGACAGGTAGATAATAAATAATAAGTCTCTGTTAGTGAAATGTTTTTATTTTTAAGTATTTAGGGTAGTATTGAAAAAGACGGTCTTCAAAAATAGATGTAAGAAGAAATAATGTGCTATTCAAGATATCTTTTATAAAAGTTGACATTGCATTAGGGATTCAAACTGAATAGAGTGGATATATAAGGCAATACGTTTAACACTGAATAGTTTTCTACTGAAATGTATATGAACTAAAACAATGGATTGTTCCTTTTCACAGTTTTATTAGTTGTCATATTTCCAAGATAAAGTAGGTTCCTAAGACAATTCTCAAAGTGGCCTCTTCAGATGAATCAGGGAAAAAATTATTCACGGGTCAGTTACAACTGAACCATTGGTTCTACTGTGGGTCAGGATGTGACCCACTCAGGATCATGTTACTGACATATCCTTGTAGAACCAAGTCAGTTCCTGTACTGCCAACTCCATCCTCCCCTATAATACAGGAAGGGTACTCAGTAGAAGCCCCACTGCTGCTCACCCATTAAAGTCAAATTTCAATCATTCTGTGATGTACATGTTTCTATTTCCATGAACAGTGTCCCCAGACTTAGGTTCTACCGGTAGAGAAGTACTTAGCATAAACAGAAGGCTTTTCAAGAGTCTTTCAATTCATGAAGGTCTTTTCTGAAAGAAACTGAGAGCATATTCATGTTCTTTATGATCCAATACTTCTCAAGTTAGAAAGTCATTCAGGGTGCCTGGGTGGCTCAGTCATTAAGCGTTTGCCTTTGGCTCAGGTCATGATCCCAGGGTCCTGGGATCAAACCCTGCATCTGGCTCCCTGCTCTGCAGGAAGCCTGCTTCTCCCTCTCCCTCTGCCCCTGCTTGTGCTCTCCCTCTCTCATGGTATCTCTTTCTGTCAAATAAATAAATAAAATCTTTAAAAAAAAAAAGAAAGAAAGTCATTCAATTCCTGAAAATTTCAACTTTATGCTTTCCCAAGGCTAAAACTGAAGAAATAACTACGATCTAGATTTTTCTGCCTCTGGGAAGTAAAATTTAAATATTAACAATGAAAAACATTAGGACTCATGATTCATTAGTTGCTTAAGTGCTTTTCTTTGGAGAAGCTAAAAGCTCTTTAAATGTGGAATCACATGGGCCCTCCCATCTAAGTGAGGAAAGCAAAAGGCAGTTTATGAAACTGCCTCTTGAGATATCCAACAGGAAGCTAAAATCCTGAAAGATGACTGGCCAGCATTGCAAGTAACAATAGAACTCAAATTCAGGGCTTCTTCAGAAATAAGCTTCCTCCTCTAAGACCAATTTCCATACCAGGTATTATCATCTTTAACTCAACCTACTAGTTTAAGCCACCTTATGCATCACATACAAATTTAAGAATACAAGAATTGTTAATTCTATGGCTGTTTTCAATTTATTAATGACATTTTGTTCTTTGAAAAAGTCACAGATTAGAACAACCTTTGAAAAATGTAATTGGATAAAGAAGCCCTCAATTTCAAACAAATATTGCTACTGTTTCCCTTCCCTGCCGATGCTAAATTGCATAATATTGTAGTTAGGAGGAGTATGCCTGGCTGGCTCAGTCTGTAAAGCACACAACTCTCTAATCTCAGGGTCATGAGTTCAAGCCCCACATTGGGTACAGAGCCTACTTAAAAAAAATTTTAAATAATATATAAATAGGATGCCTGTTTTCTTCCATTTTCAATATGGACCAAATGATATAAGTTTTGGGGATAAAATCCCAAAGATTTTCCAGCAATCTAATTGTAGCTGACAATGTTACCATCTAACTTTGTGTATTGAAATTCTCCACTCACTTAGTTGATTCACTGGTTCATCCCCTGGACACTACTGAAAGCCTTTCCATCGACTGGACTCAATGCTGTCTCTCCATCTCCCATACTTATATCCCTGCCTCCTTAATGCAGCCAAATTGGATTTTTGGCATCCATCTGTCCAGAGGAAGTGAAGAAGGTATGTGGCCTGAAGTGGGCTGAGCTTGAGGTGCAATCTTAATATATTCCTGATGCTCTTCAAACACAGATTCTTCTACCTTTAAGAAGCCAATGATTTTCAGAAAATGGCTAAGCAAATGGAGACCACAGAGAGAGGTAGCAGCTAAAAATTATTAAACTCGATCGATTTTTTGAACACTTAAAATATACTTACTATTTAGTGAGATTTACAAATTCTGTCAATGTTTTATTTGTTTCATTAATTTTTTTAAGTATTTTCTTTTTTTTTAAGATTTTATTTATTTCTCAGAGAGAGAGCACAAGCAAGGAGAGAGGCAGGCAGAGGGAGAAGCAGGCTCCCCACTGAGCAAGGAGCCTGATGCAGGACTTGATGCCAGGACCCTGGGACCATGACCTGAGCCAAAGGCAGACACTTAACCAACTGAGCCACCCAGGCGTCCCTCGTTAATGTTCAGTAAAGACAGGCAGGGCTAGGTAGGGAGAGATAGGTAGGGGGCTACGGGATCAGGATCACAAAAATCCCAAAAATGTGGAAGTGTAAGGAAACCAGAGATAAGGGAACAAACCAGAGCATCCTGTACTAGGTGTCAGAGGTGGGGTCTTGTATAACAACTACTTGTGATCAACAAAGAATTACCGGACCATAAAAAGGAAGTAAGCCATTGAAGGTGTTATCACTAGTCCTTACTTAACGGTGCTATCAATAAAAATGTTTAAGTTCCCTGGTTAGCCTTCAATAAAAGACCAACCTTAAAGGCTCTCAGCGGCAACCCTGTCGGGACCCCTCTCACTCCTGAGAGCTTTTTCTGTATCCTCACTTAATAAAACTCTAAGACTTACTCACTCTCCTTTGTCCACGAGATTCATTCTTCAATTCCATGGGACAAGAACCTCACTCTCCCACTTCAATGTGTATAAACCCTTTATGTAGCTACCTCTCCCGTCTTCTGTTTTACGGCCCAGGGCCTCATTTAAATTAGAATATCCTATCTTCAATTCAGATACAAAATGGGTACAGCCTAAAATGTCATCTTTCTCTCAAAACCCATGCTCCTGAACTTATTGAACTACAACCTTAAACTTTAATGCACGGGTGGCCTCTCCTTCCAAGGAGATTGTAAACTCTTTGAAAGAAGAGACCATAATTTAAAGCTTTTTCAAATCCTTCATAGAAACCACTCCCTAAAACATTACCATAAAAAAGGTGCTAAGTAGGGGCACCTGCCCACCCTCAGTTGGTGGGCATCTGACTTGATTTTGGCTGGAGTCATGGTGTCAGAGTTGTAGGATCAAGCCCAAGTAGGGCTCCTCCCTTAGGAAGGAGTCCGCTGGAGATTCCCTCTCTCCCTCTCCCTCTCCCTCTGCCCCTTCCACCCTCTCTAAAGTAAATAAGTAAGTCTTTTTTTTTTTCCAAAAAAGGTGCTAAGTAAATACCTGTCGATGGTCAAATCAAAAATAGTTAAATATGTAACTTTACAATATAGGAATTTGCCTAGTGTATACAACTTGATTATTTGGGCAGTTTAACATATTCTTTGATTCCTGTAATACAGAACTGTTTTATAAATCTTTACCAGAGCTAATAAAATTTTGGCAAACTTAAGTTAAACTTCTTTTTATTTCCTCTATGCTCTAAGACAGAAATGACAAATATAAACAGGACAAAAGAGCATGAACTGTGTTCAAACAGGATAACTTGAATAGGAAAATAGAGAATGATTTAAAAAGAACAAAAACAAAAAAGACACTGATGAAAAATTCCTAAGTTAAATCACTCTTTACTTCTCTACTAGCAATAGATAAAAATTTTATATCTATAGATATATCAAAACACTGTTTAAAACTTCAATTTGCGATTTCTACTTTACAAGGTAAAAAAAAAAAAGTCATTTGTAACATATAGAAACCAGATGGAAATAAGTAGATTTGAATTCATAATATCCTAAAATTAAACTATTTTTTACTAGCTCTTGCAGAGAGCTAGTAAATGAAATGAGCTTAATATTTTGAGAGCATTCTATATATGTGATATTATTTATTAAATGCCTATTATGAGCCAAATGCGTTACATACATTATCTCACCTTTGCCTCCCACAACAGCACAATAAATTACTAGTTCCTTTTTTTAACTTTATTTATTTATTTATTCACTTATTTATTTATTTGAGAGAGAGCACGAGCAGGAGGAGGAGCAGAGGGAGAGGGACAAGCAGACTTTGCACTGAGCACAGACCCCACACGGGGCTCTACCCCACAACCCAGAGAGATCCTGACCTGAGCCGAAATCAAGAGTCCAACACTCAACCTACTGAGCCACCCAGGCGCCCCACTAGTTCTACTTTAGAGGTGAGGAATCTGATGCTCAGAGAAGTCAGACAATTTGATCCGATGAAAAACTGGGAAATGGCAGAAAGGGTTTGACTACAGTCCCAGATTTTTCCCATCTTCTCATACAGCTCCTATTAATAGTGGGTATCAGTTTTTAACACTATTAAGAATGACCTTCACGGGGCTCCTGGGTGGCTCAGCCATTAAGCATCTGCCTTCGGCTCAGGTCATGGTCCCAGGGTCCTGGGATGGAGCCCGCGTCGGGCTTCCTGCTCAGCGGGAGGCCTGCTTCTCCCTCTCCCACTCCCACTGCTTGTGTTCCCTCTCTCGCTGTCTCTCTCTGTCAAATAAATAAATAAATAAATAAAATCTTAAAAAAAAAAGAAAAAGAATGACCTTCACAAAATCACAGAGTACAAGGGTGGTGGCCAGGGGCTGGAGGCAGGAGGGAATGGGGAATTACTGTTTAATGGGTGAAGAGTTTCCAGCTAGGATGATGTAGATGGATGGTAGTGATGGTTGCACAATCATGTGAATGTACTTAATGCCACTGAACTGTGCATTTCAAATGGTTAAAATGGTGAATTTATGTTATGTATATTTTACCACCATAAAAAATAAAGCATTCAACATCATACCCATTTTGTTGATTTCATACAAATTCTATAATTTTAATACAGAGTCCAGAAGATGTTTAAAATCACAGATGTTTCAGTTATATGATTGTCATAATGGAATGTTTAAAAATAACTTGAAGCTGCAGATCAAAATAAAGATAAGCATTTTTAAATGCAAATATTGTTACCACTGTAACTGATGCTTTTTATACCACTCATTAGAATCTCATTAGGTTCTTTCACAGGGTTTGTTTTTAAAATACAAAATGTAGATTAGGAAGAAAAACTCGGAAAAACATTCGTCCATTTATTGTGATAGTCTAATATCAGTATGCTTAATTAAATTAGTTAATTAGTAAGTCAGCCCTTTATCATCTTTCTAAATAGTTCCTAGTCTGTTTTTCTATTATTTAATCAAAGTGTTTCCTTCTCTACACTTAAATATTCTAAATTAGCATTACTATTGAATGTCCTTATGAGGAAAGGTTCCCTTGCAACCAAAAAAAAAAAAAAAAAAAAGATGTTAAAAAATAAAAACAAGCCTAAATCATTTCAACCATTCTCAAGAGCTTATTTTTTTAATTTATTTATTTATTTTAGAGAGAAAGCGTGCAACGGGGAGGGGCAGAGGGAAAGAGAGTCTTAAGCAGAATCCATGCTGAACATGGAGCCAAACCTGGGCTTCAATCTCACGACCCTGAGATCGTGACCTGAGCCAAAACCAAGAATCGGTCACTTAACTGACTGTGCCACCCAGGTGCCCCTCAAGAGCTTATTTTTAACAAATACAGCTTGGAATGGTTTCATCTTTGTATTTAAGAATTTCAAGTTTCAAGTTTTTTATGACTGTTAGATTTTATGCATTTATATTTATAAATGAATGAATACAGATCATGAATTATTCTAAGATCTCATATGTGGTACCTGCCTAATTATTAATAAGAACTAAGTCATAAAAGGCAACCACTGTCACTCATGTGAGAAAAAAAATGTGCCCTATAGCATGGGAAGAGAACTGGATAATTGATGGCTACAGCAGAAGAGACAGAGACCAGCCAAGCTAAATAAACAAGCAAAGCAGTGTGCAGCTCCAAATCATGGCTGCTTCCCAGTTGCTTGGTTCAAAACAGTAATTCAGTCTTAACATAAAAATTAAAAGGAAAGCACTATTAATCATACAGCAAACAAAAACATTTGGTTAAACTAATGAATACCACTTAGAACAGCAACAATCTACATGTTTCTTGAAAACTCTCAAGTCAAAAATACTTGACTTCAGTCAAGTATTAACTAAATTAATTTCTCAATATAAAATATGTATTTTAATGATCTTAATGATGCTAAACTTTGAAATAATACAGAATGAAATAAAGTAGAATATCAGAATTACCTTTAATATAAACACTACTATATGAAAGGCAGTGATAGAGTATGCTCTTGAGGCTAAGTCCCTGGGTTCAAATCCAAGCTTCAAACTGACTTACCCTGGGTGACCAAAATATTCTTTATTTGATTTTGGAGGAACTTTAAGGAAAAATTCTGTTCCATTAGAAAAGCTGTTCCTTTACTATTACCTATATTTTACCCAATCACCTACAGCTAAAGTTGCCAGTTTTAACAAATAAAAATGCAGGACACCCAACTAAATTTGAATTTCAAATAAATAATAATTTTTGCATAGGACACACTTATGCTGAAAAATGTTGTGTTGTTTATCTGAAACACAAATTTAACTGGATGTCCTAAATTTTGTCTGACAACCCTACCTACAGTATTTCTACTAATACTATACTTTCTATTTTTTTATTCTTCTACTTAGTAAGGACACTATAACAATAGTATCATAAATCATGCTTTGTGCTACCTGGCATGTAATTATATAATCAGCTGGCAGACTATGTAAAGATCTGAAATGAATTCAATAGGATTCCTAATTTTTGAAAGAAAGTGGTAACCATTTATAGAATGGATTTAGGACAGTTAAAGACACTTTGTTTCCATCATTCTTGATATGCTTCTTAAGAGGGCACAACAGTTTTTACCCAAATAGCGATGACTGGAATATTCAATTATGGATTTATGTACATAATTATAAAATTGATCATAGCAATCAATTCTCTGTCCATACAAGTGCATTTCACATCACTGTGTAGATATTTTTACAAAGGTTCCCCTGACACCACAAAGCTATGAGAAGTTTTAAAAGATTTATTCTAAATTTCCAAATCACCATTACTAAATGTTATACAAAAATCCATACTTAAAAAAAAATCCATACTCGACTGTTGAATAATCATCTAATCATAAGAGTTTTTAAATCCCATGCTAGATAAATAATTCCACTTAATCAAACATATTGAATTAGCAAAAAATTAAAACTTTGAATCTAATTTTAAAAATTCAAAGGTATTAAATAAAATGTTTTATTTTACTGTCAGTTTTCTTAAGTTTTGGACTCAGGTAATTTTGATCATTGAAACTTGTTAATAGTATAAGAAAATCCTTTAGGTAGCATTTATATTATTCCAAAGCTATTTGCCAAGTCATCAGATAAACCAACCAATCTCTTGCAAAAAGTTCTGTTAAATAAAGCATCCCTGAAATACTGATATTTTCAAAAGATCTATTTAAACTAATGAAAACAAATCTTTCAACCCAAAGTATAGCAATACTACAGAACAACAGTAGTGAAAACTTGTCTTTATCTCTAAATCATGACCTAAATGATTCAACCTTGAGTTATTAATAATATTTGTCATGCTAGACACAAAATGTTAGCCAAATTACATTTTATTTCCTCCCTTACACACAAGCACATTTGGTAATCTGTGAGAATAACAGAAACATAGACTTTTGGCCACATAAAGATAAAGATCAGTAAACTAAGACAGAAAACAGTTACATTCCCTGTGAGTCATCATATTCCATTGACTAAAAATCACAATCTAAGGAAATTCTGTAGCCAACTAAACACTTAACAACGGTACTGTAACCATTTGGGGACACTGGAAAACAATGTAAATCTTGAAGAGTGAATACCTGGCAACTTTGCTAACCTAGATCATAATCTCAGGAAACAATAAATTTCAAGATCCAACAGAGTCCTTTTTATATGCTACACTAAATTATTTTTCAAAACCAACCCCCAAAAATGTTTTTCAAAAATTTAATGGATTCAATAATTTCTTAGTCTCTATCATGGTATCTATGATCCATTTATTGGCTGGCACCTAAACTATCTTATTATGTCCTCTTTTCAGTTCTGACCTTCTCTCCCTTCCAACGTCCCTTGTTTAATGCTCCTAAAACATTTTTCCAAGTTGTGCCACTTTCAGAGAAGGCACATCAAGAAAAATAAGAATAGCTAATGTATATTGAGCAGCTATGGGCAGGGCACTATGGTCTCTAATATAGTCATCTAATATAGGGTCATCTCATAGAATAGAAGGTGAGAGGTAGGACATGGTAGGAGATGGAGCTGGAAAGATTAACAGGATCCACATTGTACCTGGCCTCCTGAACCATGTAAAGAAATTTGTACTTTATTCCGAGGGCAGTGGGAAGTCATCAAAAAGTTTTCAGCAGGAATATGATACAACTAGATTTGCCTTTTAGAAATGAGACTCTACTACTATTGTTATAGTGAATGGAGTAGGGCAAAGAAGGTGATTGGGACGAAAAGCTAGCTAAGAAGATGCTGTGGTGATAGAAGCCAAGTGTGGAAGTAGCTGAAATTAGAGGAGCAGTGAGAACTAACTATTCAGGAGGCAGAACCAAGATTGCTACAAGAGCAACTGGGAAGATGGGGAACACAGAAAAGGACAAATCCAAGGATGTGGAAATATCCAGCAAACAGATACATGGGGCTAGATATATTCATTCACTCAATAAGCATTTTTAAGCACCTGCTTGGAGCTCAAATCTACACCCCTTTTAAAGAACTTATTTTCTATATGAGATTCTAGTTTTAATAAATTGGGTATAAAGCATGTCTCTATCACCTTCGAATTTCTATTACAAATAGCAGAAGTATCAATGAACAGACAGTTGAATGAATCAATCATTAAAAGTAACTTTGCCAAATGTTTTATAGCATGAAAAAAATTGATGAGCATTGCCAAAAAGTCTGTTGGTAGAGTCAAATTTCAGTGGCCTTGGCACCACAGCAGAGATATTAAGTATATATTTAAAGGTACAATAACATAAAACATTGAATAATGAGACACTGTAGGCTCACATCCCTCCCACCCTGACGTATGTAGTATTATATATCAAATTAATTTTCAATATTTGAATGAATGAGATAAAATTTGTCACAACCAAGAAATTCCTTTATATATAATTACCAAAAGAATTAATTTTGTTTTTATTTTAGTTGTAACTCAGAGAATGAGGTGTAGGAGGCATGTCTCAGATGACAGACATGGCCCATGTTCACACACATTAATTTAAATGACTGTGGGCAAAGCATCTCGTGATAACAGAAGGATAATTTGACTGAATGAATGTCATACATGGTTTGATTAAGAGATGGTGGCAGCCCATAGGATTGCTTCTTAGGATGCTAGCACACTACTGTTGTGAGATTGGGTGAAAAGCCACTCAGAAAGAAATACTGACCACAGTTGCTGGGAAAGCATATAAAATGTGCTGTAAAAAATTTTTACAGAGTGATAGACTTTTCATTACTACCCAATGATCAGTATTTTTCTTAGAGGAGCTGTTAGTTAAACGTCTTGTCAAGTGCCATCTTTTTTAGGTACGGCCCAAAATATATCAAATATATCTATATAGACGTTGTATTCCTCACCTCCAGGCCATATAGCAAACTTGAAAGGCAGGCAACAGAACTCTCATTTTACCAAAGAAGAAACTGAGGCTTAGAAAAAGTTTTAAAACTTGCTCATGAACACACAATTTTTAAGTAGCAAAGCTGAGATTCCAAGATCCCAGATCAAATTATCTAGTCTCTGTCCCCTTCCCCACCCAAACTGACTCCCAAAGATTTAAGTTCCTATTAAGTAAAGTCAACCTAGCAATAGTAGACTGTGTTAACTCAGGTAAAGAATTCTTTCAGAAATGTGGAAGAGAATAAGTGATCTTGATTCAATTTGGGAGAGAAATACATCAAGACTATGCCTAATGCTTAGTAGGAGCTATAGAGGACACAAGAAAAATCTAAAATGTGGTCCCTCTTGTCAGAGTTGGTGACATGAGACTAATAAGAATAAACTAAGGATACTGTAATTTCCCAGTGTTTATAAGATAGGTTCTAATTCATTTCCTTTTGCCAAAATCAAGGTAATAGCTGACAAGCCTTAATAATACTGCTTATTTGTTCTACTGAAAGAGTTTACAGCCTTTAAACTGCCAGGAATACTGGATCCTCAATTAAGTTTACTGGTAGGTATGCTAGGATTGGACCCAAGGTCATCCAGCAGCAATATATTATCTTTAGTTCTTACTACAACCTTTCAGATTAATGCATTGGTTTGCACAAGGATTCCAGCCAAAATTCCAAATACTCAGGATGCCTTAATAAAGGAAGCTGTGGATCCAGCAATTCCACTTCTGGGTATTTATCTGAAGAAAATGACAACACTAACTCGAAAAGATACATGCACCCCTATGTTCACTGCAGCATTATTTACAGCAGCTAAGACAGGGAAACAACCTAAGTGCCCATCAATGGATGAATAGATTAAAAAAAAATGTGAGATATATATATCACAATATTATCATTCAGCAATAAAAAAAAGGAAACCATGCCATTTTTAACAACATGGATGGAGACCCTGAGGGCATTATGCAAAGTGTAACAAGTCAGAGAAAGAAAAATATCTCACTTATATGTGGAATCTTAAAAAAGATCCAAGTAATAGATACAGAAAACAGATTAGTGGTTGCCAGAGGTGGGGTGTTGGGGGTAGGTTAAATGGGTAAAAGTGGTCAAAAGGTACAAACTTCCAGTTATAAAATAAGTAAGTCCTGGGAATGTACTGTCTAGCATAATGACTATAGTTAATAATACTGTATTGTATATTTGAAAGTTGCTAAGAGAGTAGATCTTAAAAGTTCTCATCGCAAAAAAAAAATTGTAACTGTGTGGTGATGGATGTTAAACAAACTTATTGTGGTGATCATTTCACAATATATCCAAATATCAAACCCTTATGTTGTACACCTGAAACTAATATATTACACGTCAATTATATCTCAATAAAAAACAAAAACATGGTACCAAAAAAATAGTAATTACAAAAGAAGATGTGGTTTAAATCTAGTGAGTATAAGGAGAGAGACAGAGAATGTTACATATCCTTTTCAAACCTGACTTGCACCCCACCTGTAAGAACCTGGCAGATGGCAACACCTAAAACAGAAGACAAGGAGAAAGCTCTGTGGATCTCAGCTGCCTTGCTTGAAAAGGCTTCAGAAAAAAACAAACAGCATTGCCCCTTAACCATACTATTACTCATAATAAATTGAGTAATAGCTGCCAAAGTTATGGTTCACTCTTTCCTTAATTTTAAGGATTTATTTTAAGATTGGTCATTATTTATTTAAAGTCCCCATCTTTACAAAGCATTATACTCTGTCCTTTTGCGGTCCCTTCTGAGGACCACAAACCAAACAGTTTGAAAGAGTTCTTGCTTTTAAGGAATTCACCATCGAACATGGAAAACAGAACAGAAAACCTGAGTCTGAGTCAGACATGATTTTTTTCATATGTAGTCAAGTTTTCATTCACGTTTTATATGTATTCACAAACTTTCCCAAAATGAGCCTCATTCCAGGAGAAAAAGGGACTCTGAAGTAATTAGCTGTGAGAGGTCTTTTATTCAATAAAAAGCAAAGATTTAGTTGAAGTGTAAGGTGAAACCAGTTCAGCTAAATTAATGTGGAAGCTACTTCTAATACATACCTTTACTAAGTTTCAGGTGTCCATTAAGGCTGAGTTAGTGCCAAGGCCGGGGTTATGGTGGCTTTTTCTAAAATTTAAATCAACTCGAAGCAAGAAAAAAAAAAAGCTCCATTATATATTCGTTAAGATGAGATTTTAGACTAGAGAATGATCAAAACTGAGCACACAGCAGTATGTCAAATAAAGTAGGCACTTAAAAAATCATTTGCTGAACTAAACAGAGCTACACTAAACTCACAAATAGCTCAATTCTTTTACTGTAGAATTTGTGGAAGTTGAAACCCATCTTTGCACAAACTTGACCCTCTAGCAAAAACCGCACAATTTTTGTCAAGAAGGAGCAAAGAATGTAACAATTACATATACTGCTAGTTGGTTTACAGAACTTTTTTGGTAGGGATGGGAAACTTCAATTTCCTTAATAACTACATCAACAAAAATCAAAGTTTCTGTGCATTCTTCTTCGTAATGCTGCAAGAAATCAGAGAAAAATCAATGAAGACCAGTCTCTACAACTCCAAAGACCATGAGCAGAGACACTGGAGACCCTATCACTTTAGAAAAGAGACCATCCCAAACCCAGTTAGATTATACACAGCAGCTACAAGACATTTTGCTCCATAACTTAAAAATACTACTCTCTTCAAAGACTTCCATGATCAAAATCTTAGGAATTATTTTTACTTACTGATTCCTTTATATCTCTGAAAAGTCCTGACAATTCCTACTTCAATACTAGTCTCAGGTTTTCTTTTCCATTTCTAAATAATAATAACTAACATTTATTTTTTTTTTATTTTTTTATTGTTATGTTAATCACCATATATTACATCATTAGTTTTTGGTGCAGTGTTCCATGATTCATTGTTTGTTCATAACACCCAGTGCTCCATGCAGAACGTGCCCTCCTCAATACCCATCACCAGGCTAACCCATCCCCCTACCCCCCTCCCCTAATAACTAACATTTATTGACTATCTACCATGTGCCAACTACTTAGCTAAGCACTCTATATGAATTCTCTCACTTCAACCACCCAACCACCCTATGAGGTAGGTTCTGCTATAGTGGTGAAGCTGAGGGTCAAAGAGATTAGGTGACCTGCCTAATGTCACCACAGCTAATAAAGAGAGAATCAAGATTTCAATTCTGGTAATCTAATTCTAGGACCTATCCCTGGAAAGGTAGTGGTACATTACCTCCTGGACCTAGCACCTAATTCTAGAAACTTTTAGCCACTCTCTTAATTATCTCCATTGTTTCACACAGCTATTAAGGAAATCTTTCTTAACTACAGTTGTTTTTTTTACCAATTACTCACCCATTTAATAAAAGTACAATGGCTTTACATAGCATATTAAATTTAATGGAGCTGCCATATCAAGCTCATCATATCCTCAGTCAACCCATTAGATCCTCTCAAATTCAGGAGCATAGCCTCTGGAATACAAAGACAACTTGCTGAACTGCTATCAATGAAATACTTTTTTTTTTTCCCTCAGAAGGAAAATTCCCCTGATGGTTGTATTCATAGAAATATAGCATCCAGAAAAAGGGAGGTAAAACAGTCTAATACAGTTGACCACAGTGCAACTGGCATAGCAACTAGCATTGTGATCTAAGAACAAAATTTTATACAAAATACGGATAAAGAATAACATGCCACTGACTTGCTGTGTGAATCTGGGCAAGTTATTTAACCTTCCTGTGCCTCAGTTTCCTCATCAATGAAATGGGGTAGATAGACCCTAATTCATAACCCTAGTGAGACTTATGTGAGTTAATACATGTAAAGTAAGACATGATAAGCACTCAATAAATGTTAGGGGTTATTATTATCATGGGAGTGTGGGAGGAGATATCCACATAACTCCTTTCAAATATGTCAAAAGTTGTTACATGAGTAATTAAACTTACTCTTTCTAGCTCTAGATAGAAATCAGCCTGACTAGGAAATGCATCAGAGAAGAATTTTACCTGGGCTCAAGACATGAGTATTTTCAAATGACAGGAGCCTGAAAATGGAATTGTCTCCCCTGCGAGAGAGGGAGCTCCCTACTGACTGGAAGCCAATATCTATGCATCTACAGGGGTTCCAGTTCTAGTGTGGTTAACTGCACATGACAACCTCCAAAGCCTCACTGAAGATACTCCATTAGATTCTTTCCCACAGTGTGTGGCACACAGTAGTTTTTCAAGACATACTGTATTGTTCTTGTTTGGAGTTTCTCTATGATTCACATATGGTATGCATTTGCAAATCAAGATAAAAGTGCAGTCTGTGTCTGTGAGACACAATATTGAAGTTAACTGGTTCATACAGGTATTGAAATAGGGTTTAGTAGCACAAGAGCTGTTCTCATCAGTTGCCCTAACCAAATCAAACAATGTGAATCCAAAAACATATTACAGTAATGTTGAACTCCCTCATATCACAAAATACTATGATTGCTTCTCCAAATTAAATATATATTCCATGACTTAAATAAATAAGAATATATTCCATAACTAATTCTTTTAACCTTAACAAAACTTCTTCATTTTACTAATAAAAATCTCCTAAACTTTAAGCTTAGCACATGGCCACCTAGGTAGAGACTATATTTCCCAGTCTTTTGTAGCTGGGTATGGCCATATCAATAATGGGTCAATGGGATATGAGTGGAAGTGATATGTGCAACTTACAGGTCACTTCCTTTAGAAAAGCTACTTGCCCTCCACCTTTGTTTTCCTCCTTCCTATGGGCTAGAAGGGGAATGTGGTGGTGGTGGGACAGTTTAATCAAAGGTACAAGAAAACAAACATGAAGGGGATGGCCCAAAAAGAAGAGAAAAGAACCTGGATCCCTGAATTACTTTATGGAGCAGAGCTACTTACCTGATTCACAATCTGCCTACTGGTAGAATGTTACTTACTAGAGAAATAAACTTCTATCTTGCTTAAGCACTATACGTTTGGATCTCTTTGTTAGAGCAACTTAGCTTCCTAATAAATGAAAAAGTATTTATAAATATGGAAAGTGAACTCTTTAATTTCAAAGGTTCAGAGATTTGTGTACAAATATTCTCAGCTAAATTCTATCTTTAATAAAGCTTTTTAGAGTGAAATTTTAAATTCTGGTGTATATCAAGCCAACCATAAAGCAAGCAACACTTTCAAGGGCTGGGTGCCACCACCAATGGTACACTCTCTGAAAGCTAGAAACAGAATAGTTTAGGAAGGAAAAGACCCAAATGATAGAAGAAGAAAAAAAATACTTGAAAAAAAAAAAAACTAAGAAGACACTCCCTTGAGGGTCATAGCACCAAGATCCTTATAGGAAAAAGACAAATAATCTACCTTAGTCATCTACTTGACCTTTAAAATGTTCAAACCATTTACAACTGTAAAAACTAAATATCAAAATCAAAACCATGAATAAGGGTTCAGAAAAATTTAAGACATAATCAGATAAACGCAAAGTTATGTCCTTAAGAAGCCTCAGAGCAATGTTTTGTACTTGGTAAAAAAAAAAAAAAAATTAAAAGATAGTAAGATATTAGTCATAGTTGTTAAAGGACTTAAGCCACAGTTTGGTTTTCTCCAGACTTTTCTTGAAGGAGTTCAAAACAACAAAAATATCCTGTGCACTGTTTCGTTTTATATAAGTAAATATCTAATATCTACATCCAGGAATTTTTTCAATTATAATTCTAACTTTTTTATCTTGTTTAATGCCATTACACCCACTACATAAAGATTTTATGTCCTCAATTGATCCCAAAGTCAGTGGAGAGTACTGTTTCTCCCTTCTGGCTTTTAACAGGCTTTATACAATGGAAAACATTCCATAAGCTGGTCTTATTATCCATGAAACCAGATAGCAATTGGTTCTCTATGTTGTAAGCTTGCATGGAAATTACACTTTAAATATATGCAGCACTAAGAATATAATATAATTGATATTATATTATATTATATTATATTATATTATATTATATTATAAAGTCCACAGTTATGTGGACTTTATTCTTATTTTAACACCTTACATTGCCACACGGGCTGGACTTACACTGACAATGCATACACGATAATGACCCAAGGCCCAGGTAAGTATGTGTTTTGTATAGGTGTTACAAGTAGCTTCTAAAATATGATTCTTCAAGTGGATCTTATTCACTAAAGTTGAAAAAGGTAAAATAAATAGTTGATTTTACAAACTAGCCACTAGGACTCATCAAAATACATCTTAAGGAAAAAAATAAAATGAAGTCTCATTCCCTAACAAAATCACCCACACCTTCACCACAGAAAATCTTCCCCTGTCTGCAACATTGTCCCTTTTTTCCCAATTATGATTTGGGAAGTTTTATACTTTTAACAGTGAGGGTAGAGGTGGACACTTGCTCAAATATAGAGATCAATGGAATCTATTTTTCCAGAGAGTTTCAGAGGTACAGTCTACTCAGAATAAAATCAAACACACAAGAATGTTGTGAGAACCTGAAAATTGTCCTTCAATTGTTGTGAAGGATATAAATATATATTTTTTAAAGATTCTATTTATTTATTTGAGACAGAGAGAGAGGAGGAGAGTGAGCACAAGCAGGGGGAGGGGCAGAGGGAGAAGCTGACTCCACACTGAGCAGGGATTCCTGCGCGGGGCTCAATCCCAGGACCCTGAGATCATAACCCGAGTCAAAATCAGATGCCTAGGGGCGCCTGGGTGGCTCAGTTGGTTAAGCCACTGCCTTCGGCTCAGGTCATGATCTTGGAGTCCCGGAATCGAGCCCCACATCGGACTCCCTGCTTGGCAGGGAGTCTGCTTCTCCCTCTGACCCTCCCCCCTCTCATGCGCTCTCTCTCTCTCATTCTCTCTCTCAAATAAATAAATAAAATCTTAAAAAAAAAAATCGGATGCTTAACTGACTGAGCCACCCAGGTGCCCTTGTGATGAAGGATACATTAAGAATAAACTCAGAAAACTGAATCCTCTTCTTTTAAATCTTATGAGATCATAAAAAGTAGTTATCCACCAATTTGCTTTATGATTTGAGGAAGTCTGTAACCTCTCTAAGTCTCAGTTTCCAAATCTGCAAAGAGGTGGATTCAACTATTACAAAATAAACTCTAAGGATTCTTTCAGTTCAATTTTCTATTAAAGTTCTATATTAAAGCATAAAAAAGTAAAACATGTAAAACTGCAAATGCATTTAAAAATGAAATGTTCCTAAAATCCATAAACTAATTGTCTTTCTTTAAAACTACTACCAAGGAGCGCCTCGGTGACTCAGTTGGTTAAGCATCTGCTTTCAGCTCAGGTCATGATCCCAGGGTCCTGGGATTAAGCCCCTGTGCGGCTGCCTCCCTGCTCAGTGGTGAATCTGCTTCTCCCTCTCCCTCTGCCCCTCCCGGCCCCTGCTCCTGCACTCTCTCTCTGTCAAATAAATAAGTACGATCTTTTAAAAAGTAAAATAAAACTATCAAAATCCTGAATCTTAACCCAATGGACTATTCATATTTGTTAACAAATTATCATTTTGTTTAAGGAATCTTATAAAATTCATCTGAGATTGGAAAAAATCGTCACTATAGCCATTACCTAGTTCTGAAACTGGGATGTGATAGAATCATGGCCCCCAAAGATTTTTATGTCCTATTCCCCAGAACCTGTGAATATATTAGTTTCCATGGCAAAAGGGAATTAACACTACAGATGGAATTAAGGTTGCTCATCAACCAACTTTAAAATAGGAAGATTATCCTGGATCATCTGGGTTAGCCTAATGTAATCCCACAGATACTCTAATACGGAAGAAGGAGGCATAAGAATTAGAAGCGAGCAAGGTAGAAAATCAAAGTTAGGGTGGGTGATGTGAGAAAGACTCTACCAGCCATCATTGGTTTTGAAGATGGAAGGATCCATGATCCAAAAAAAAGGAGGCAGATTCTAGATGCTAAAAGGAGAAAAAAAAAAAAAAAAGATCTTCCCCAGAACCTCCAAAAAGGAACACAGCCCTGATAATATCTTGATTTTAGCCCAGTAAGGCACATTTCAGACTTCAGACCTCTAGAACTATACGATAATAAATTTGTGTTGTTTGAAGCCACTAAGCTTGTGGTAATTTCTTACAGCAGCAATATATTTAGCGTTTCTAAAATGTAGGTTTGGATGAGTAAGAAACCCAAACTCCCAATCTAGGAGGTGTGCCAAAACAATCACCTTTGATTTATTACTGTTTCTTAGATCCCTCTGACTTCCAACTTAAATGAAATGATGTATGGGCACCTAGCTCAATAAATGATGGTTGCTTTTATTGCAGAACAATGCAAGGTTGAACCACCTTAACTTTGTTTTTTGCCTGGCCCCATTCCAACCAGATCAATATGTTCTTAAATTACTGATTTTTGGAAATTTGGAGTATTGGAGTTGCAGGTTTGGTGGATAAAAGAAAATAGGGAGGAAAAGCTTTGCCCTCCAACCACCTTAATAGCTGTGAGACCTAAAACAAGTTTCCACACCTCTTAGAGCCTCAGCTTCCTCATCTCTAGGGTTGAAATGATAATGATAGCTATGTCTTATCATGCTATCAGAATTATTATTATATTATCAGATCTTGATAATATTAGTACCTGTTATTGTATACCATACCATGAAATCTTTAAAGAATCCTCCATTCCCTATCCATGGTATCACAAACAGTTCCCCATAATGGTGCCCTGGATAAATGGGAGAGATGGTGGACAGCCATGCTTAGTAAGTGAAGGGGTAAATTTAGAGAATGATCTCTAAGCTCTCCAATTCTATAATAATGTAATTTATAGTTAAGCAGTCTCAAATTGTTAGACTACAAACATGTGAGTTTTATTTTTCCCAACTATACCATCTCAGATCCTCTTTTCCCTGGGTACTCTGATTATTACCAATTGCTCGCTCAAACTCCATAATGTTTTGGTCTCTCTCAATTGTTAGAAGGGTTCTTTCAAGTTCTTAAAAACTCAGTCCTATTCATTTTGAAACTTCAATCTCATGTTCAATTCAAAGTCCTCTTCTTTACCCCATTACCCACAAGGCAAGCTAGAATGGTGGTTATAGTGGTTGGAGCTAGGGGTGGGTCTACTCTGCCCACTTCTCCCTTTCTCTTCCTCTCTGCCCTTCCCTCCTAGAGCTCAGCTGGAGGAGGAATTGGAGAGGCCAAGGTCTTCCATAGATAGTCCCAGAGGGATGTTGCAGGCCTCACTGGGTTAGTTTTCTCTGCTCCTTAGGTTAACACTAAACTGACCTTTGGCATTCTGTGAGGCAGGCATCCAAACACAGACTCTCTGGAGTTGCGGGGTCTCCACAGTCTCCTCCCTCCCTGCATATTCATCATCCTGGTGTTAGAGGTCTGACTTGGACACTGACCTCTTCCTCTTACCCCTCACCCAGCCCCTGCCCCAGTATTTTGTTAAGAGTCCCTCTATCCAAATGGTTTCTTTGGGTGGGGCACCAGCAAGACTCCTGGCCATCTTCTATAGTGTTCCCTTTCTCCACACCCAGGACAGTATTAAGGGCTCTGATGATCCCTCACAGAGAGGGACTGAGTACCTTCCAGAGAGGAGATGAGCATCAGTCCCAACTTATATGGAGACTTGGTAGAGAGGGGGGCTGTTGGATGCCACCACCATTACACACTCTTTCCAGTCTTTTCTTTCTTTGACTCAGAAAAGGTCATGAGCCATTCCCCCACAGCTATAGGATCAAAAGGTCATCTGCTATTGAGGCTTCTGACTTCCATTGTGTCTAGCACAAGCGTGTACACACTATGCACATACGCATACACCTCTGCATTTATCACAAAACTTGTCTGATCCCATACTTACTGAACATAAGAAAGTATAGGGAAAATATTCCTTTATGTTTCAGATGTTTGGGGAAAGCCTTATTTTCTTCTTTCAAAAAAAAAAATCCGCTTTAAGAGAATGTGACCAAATATCTTATAGTGCAAATGCTGCAATAAGAAAACAGAAAGAGAAAGAAAAAGCCAAGGTCCAATGACTTTTCAATAATTTAACATAACTGCAGGGTGCCTGGGTGGCTCAGTCTGTTAAGCAGCCAACTCTTGATTTCAGCTCAGGTCATGATCTCAGGGTTATGGGATCGAGCCCTGCATCAGACTCCATGTTTAGTGTGAGTTTGCTTGTCCCTCTCCCTCTGCTCCTCCCTCTGCTCCTCTCCCCAACCCCTGCCCCGCTCATGCTTTCTCTCAAATGAATAAATAAATAAAATCTTTAAAAATAATAACAATTTAACATAACTGCAGATAGATAATAAAAACTAACATATGGATATTTCAGCAGAAGGGCTGACTATGCCTTTAATACCTAGCCAGTCTCTAAGTGATGGGGACAAACCTCTGAGTACCATTTGGTCACCATACTATATCTCTGAACAGCAGAACAGGCTCATTACCTTTAACACAATAAAGCAGCCATAAGCACAGTAATTTCTTGACATAATCATGTATTTGAATTTCTCACATATTTGGAATTTCTATCTCCCACCAAAAAATAATAATAATAATAATAAAATAAATAACTACATAGACTTTCATTTTAATGGAAACCCACAAATATTTGCCAAGCTCCTCCTATGTGTGAGGAACTACACTTACCTCAAATGTAACTGGAAGGAAATCTCAATCATACAACATCATATACACTACCACTTAACAAAATTACAGCTTCCTTGGGTTAAAAACTCAAATACTCCTTATTGATTTATTGATGCTGGAAGACAAAATTATCAAACCATAAAATAAATCATATCAAATTACAGTGATTAAGTAACAAGCCATTCTTTAGCCTGTGTAATTTATACCAAAGTTGGATCACAAGCTATGTCGCATGGTAAATATGCTAATTCTGGTCAAAGAGTAAAATGCTAATAAGAGTTCCACTCCTCTCAAGATAAGGTGGAGAACAATACTAACATAAAGTCACAGGTATTTTACATGAAAGGTTATAAAACTTTAAAAATGTATTTAAAAAATGTATTCAAATAATCCTTAAGAGCTTCCCAAAACTGTTTTTCAGAATCACTTCTTTTAAATTTGTCAGCTAAACTTAGTTTTTAAGGTAAGCATAAAATGTCTGCCATTTCATCCACAGTGGTTAAGGTTTAAATCAATATTATTTAAGAGGATGTATAATATAAAGATTAAAGCAACCTCTAGAGCTAGACTATTTGAGTCTATTTCCTGGCTTGGCAAGTCACTTATCTCTCCACCTATAAAAATGGAGATAATAATAAAAAATACTCACCTCATGGTTATTGTGAGGTTTGACTAAATTAACACACATTAAGTGCTTACAACAATGCCAGACTATAATAGAAGTTATATAAGCTTTTGCTTTTATTATAAAGAAAATGTCTCAATAGGAAAATCTCTTCAAGATCTATTAGATTAAATCTAAAAAGAAATCTATTGAATTATTAATAATATTTCTAAATATGTAATATTTAATTATAGCAGAGAATCAATCGTTCCAAAATATTTCAGTTCACCAAATGCTGAGGATGTCTTTGCATCTTATATGTCACCCTCTAGGGGGAGCACAACTCCTATGTCCTCCTCCACCATGTCCTCCAAAAATTAGTCAGGATAATTAAGAAATTACAAGTTCAAGGACAATGATGGACTATGTTTTATGGAAGCAAAGCTTTCAAAGGAGAGAAAGGTCAGAGTACACATAGCGTGGTGTTCTCTCTTTGTCCTGAACCCAACATCAAGAGTTGACCTGAAGGGGGTCAGAACTAGTGCCTTTTGCACTGGTTCTTCTTACACAGGTGCCCTTTTTCTGAACCAGACACTAACCCAGCCTGAGTCAAGGGAGGCTTGTAGGGAACGCACTCTCCACCTGCTGACTCCTTACTTTCTGGCCCTAAGAGTTGTGCTCGTGAGCAGCCCGCCCATCCTCATCATTGGCTGTCAGAACTGGGATGTGGGGTGAGGGTTTTAAGCACACAAGCTATTTGGCCTACTTTGGTCTGAAATCACTTGTGCCTTAGGGGAATGCCCCTACAAGGTGATCAGGTCCAACTTTCTAGAGTTCTGCCTTGAAATCTTGGTGTTCTTTTGTCTCTTTTTGCCTTCCTTGTGCATTTATCTCCCTCAACACCTCAAAGAGAAGGTATTCTGAATACAATCTCACAATCATTTCTAACCATCACATCGTACCACACAATAATACAAGTTTGCCAACTTATGCATATTGCCCATGCTTAGTCTAATACAGACTTAGCATCTTTTAAAAGACTCTTGAACAGTCAGCATGAAAGAATTAACAAAGTAGATATTATCTTTCAAAGGTGTTTTAATCTTTTGAATACAAAGTTGTATTGTTAAGGAAAAACACAACATCCTTGCCTGTAATTGCTATACACTTTTATAAATTTACAAATATGAATTAAGAGATCTTTGGAAACTAAGCACACTTTCTAAAATAGTTTAGTTTTTAGATTGTTTTGTTTTGCTTTAGATGGATTGCATTGTTTTCAAATTTAACCTGCCTTTCTTCTTCCTGGAGTGTTAATAATAATATAAATAATGATTCCTTTCTATTCACTATGTACAATCCCACTTTTCTCAAAGTAATGCTAGATTAATTATTAGTGAAATGAGTTAAAATGGTATAGTTGAAAATAAACTAGATTATATCTCTCTTAAACACATACACATAAGATATTACAAATAAAATGACAAATCAAATTCAATTTTCAATCCAAGGAACTATTCCAATACTTTGTCATACTATTATTTTGTTGCCATCAAGTGTTAGCTGAGATACATAGAACATTGGTGACAACTTAAAATAAGACAAAAAATTGTTGTTATAGAAGTTGACCATTTAGTGAAAATTTTCATGATCATTTTATTTATTTATTTTAAGATTATTTATTTATTTATTTATTTGCCAGAGAAAGAGAGAGAGCACAAGCAGAGGGAGAAGCAGGCTCCCTGCTGAGCAAGGAGTCCGATGTGGGACTGGATCCCAGGACTCTGGGATCATGACCTGAGCCAAAGGCAGACTCTTAACCAACTGAGCCATGCAGGCGTCCCTCATGATCACTTTTAGCATACTCAATAATCACAATAAATTTTGTCTATTGTACCCTATTATAGGAACTGGGATGCAGAGATAAATAAGATTCAATAAAACTACAAACAAACCCTTTTGATGTTATTAAAACACTTATCAAAATATAAGATTTTAGGAAACAAACTGAGGGTTGCTGGAGTGGTGGGGGTGGAAGGGATGGAGTGGCTAGGTGATGGACATTGGGGAGGGTATGTGCTATGGTGAGCGCTGTGAATTGTGTAAGACTGGTGAATCACAGACCTGTACCCCTGAAACAAATAATACATTATATGTTAATAAAAAAAGATTTATAGAACTGACAGGTTTCACTATAATAAGGTTTACTGATTTCTTACCTTTGATTTAGATAGAAAGTTCAATCAAATTTTTTCTCTCTTCCCATCTAATAACCGATGGTTCATTTACTGGTGCTGAGATCCCAATAGGAAACAAAAAGTTGCTCCTGCCTCTTTACTGCTCTTTAGTCATTTTCAGTTGGACCATTGTTTTAAACATACAGTCTTACACATATCTCAGTTGGGACATTGCTCCTGAAAAACGGAATTATATTTAATGTTCACAGTCATTCAAGCTGAACAAAAGTGATGGAGGAGCAGGGCAGACTGAGCTACTCCTGGTCCACTGCCCAACCAGTTGCTTTGGCATTCCCTAGAAGCAGTAATGGATTGTTTGTTCATTCACACTGAAGGTAAAGTCGGCTTCTCCTGATGTCTTTTCATAACACCCTGCTGTGCCTGAGGTGTTATTTGGCAATATATGTTCAATTGACATTTTACAGTACAAAATTTAATTACTTGTTTTCTCTACTATAAAATGGAAAAAAACTGAGGAAAAAAACTATTTAGCTAAATTGCAATGTATATGTCACCTCTCAATGACTATGTCATTAACTTACACTTTTTGAAACTTAAAACATTTTCCAAGAAGGTAAACGAATGGTGTAAATTCTGATAGCAATAGCAAACACTAATTGACAGGCATTTCTAAAATCTTTCATCAAAATAGGACAAAGCTCTTTCTCTAAATTTTATTCCTAATACTCTTAAGAGGTATTATAAGAAATCAGATCAGAAAGGCACCACAATGAGAGGCAACCACTTCTAAAGTGAAATGTGTCCATGTTTCTATGGCAATTTCAGTGAGAGTAAACACTTTAACTAAAGTTGCTGGGATAATAAACCAATCAACCTAAGTTCAACACTATCTATACAGCTGAATCTTACCTTAGGAGGAGCGCCCCCAACTGAAGGCATGCTCACTGTAAAGGTTGGTTGCTTTTCCAAAATTCACCCATAAGTTGGTTATTTGGAAATTTTAACACATATTTCTGTAGGCAAAAAAAAGTCTACAAATGCTGATTAATTCCCAAGCCAATTTACAGAAGCCTATTTAACTTATAGTGTGCCTAAAATTTTTATTTTTCAATCATACCTAAGTCATCTTTCATAGCTGTCATACCAAGATGCTTTCAGAGCCCCAACTTAAGAGCCCCATTTCATCACTCTCCTGGAATACTACATATTCCTATGCCCCGGGTACTTGTTCCCTTTCTGTATCCGTCTAAAAGAGAGTACAACCCCTCACAAACCCGACTGCTTGTAGGGGCATGGGAGAAGTGGCCTGGTGTAAAACAATAGATGTGCACTCCGTTTATTGATGACAAGTCAAACACCTGCTAAATTGCTCTGCCTTGTAAAATACAGTTCAGGCCTCACAAAATCACCAAAGACAGAAAGGTTTGCCATCCCCTCCTAGAGCCATCCATCTTGAGGTGTTCTGGGTCAGGAAGTGGGGGAGTACAGAAAGGATAATTTTCCCCCCCAAGCCATAAGGCCCAAGATTCAGACTCTTCTGCCATTCTCTTATATGTTCCTATTGTATTCATGACTTGTGAATTGAAAGTATTCACAGACTGTGGACTCCCTGCCTCTGAAAGTCAGCATAAGAGCACAAATTCTGGAGTTAAGCAGACGTGGGTATGAA
Source organism: Zalophus californianus (assembly GCF_009762305.2). Taxonomy (NCBI): domain Eukaryota; kingdom Metazoa; phylum Chordata; class Mammalia; order Carnivora; family Otariidae; genus Zalophus; species Zalophus californianus. The sequence continues at coordinate 157,962,233 of NC_045597.1, read as the reverse complement.
CCCTAACTCCACATTGTACCAGTAGCTTTCTGTGCCTCTTTTCTCTCCTTCAGAGGGTTTGCTGTGAGGATTAAGTGACATAATGTATAAAAGTCCCTAGTTTAGCACCTGACTCATAGTAGGCGGTACTTAGTAAATGTGAATAAAATTCCTCTTGCCCCTCTGAAAATAGTCATAATTTTGATATGCGTCAACAGGTGCCCAAGGCGTATCTTTGAAACGAAGGCTCAGAAACCCACTATACCAGCTCCACAATGAACGTGACAAAATGAGAATGGCCATGACACAAAATAATGACACAAAAAACACCAAAGCGATTACTTTAGCTGTTCCAGTGCTGATATCAGCACCTCATTTCCAACTCCTATCTTCCTCCCACAAACCTATGTCCATGAGATCCAAATGATGATTTCTCCTAGAGAATTCATACTTAAGTAGAATTGAAAGGGAAAAAGTAGAAACCTTCAATACGTTACATATAATGGAAGAAAAATCAACTGCTATTCTGAAAACATGTATGTAACCCAGTTCCCATCGTCTAGTATAAGGAATGAGCTACACTGCTTTCTATTTCCAAAACATTATGGAGCTCAAGAGCCATAAACTACAATTTAAAGTGTTAAATATTTTAAACTTATAAGGTTGATACCAAATATTAGAAAGAAAAATGGTCTAATTTCTTAAAAAGAAATATATTCACATGCAGAATAGTACATAATTGTTAGATAGTATCAGTCTTGCATGTAACTAAGTTGTCATTTTAAACCACAAGTCATCAAAAAGCAATTAAGATGGAGTCTATTGCAATATTGTGGTATTCAACAATGCACTTACCAAAAACATGCAGCATTTATCAGTGTCAATGCTACCAAAAATAATCACACAGAAAAACATAGGGGGGAAATGGATGGATTAAAGAAAACCTAGTTTAAGTCTCCTATTAAATTTTTTAAAACTTAGGACTTGGCATATAAGGGAAGAAACACAACTATAGTAGAAAGAACTTTACAAAGATGTGTAAAGATAAATGTTGTTATTGTCTTCGTCAGCTCAGAAGGAAATTGTTTTCTCAACGAAAACCATGTTTTCACAAATTAGAGAGGGCAAATTTACTGAAAACATTCCTTTTGTTAATATACAAGACATTTCTTTTATTAATATACAAGATAGTCTGTTTCCTGGCATGCTAAAGGAATGCACTATTCTGGTTTGTCTAATATTCAAGTTAATAGAGAATTAACAGTCAAATAATTAGAATAGAAACAATATCCTAAACTGAGCTGAAAATAATTTAATATTTGATGATTCACAATCTTTCAGTGGCTCAGAGTTATGATCATGAATATGAATTATCACTATACTAAGGCTATTTGGAACAGAGAAAATTTAATAGTTAGATTAATATAAAATGTACTAAAGCCTTTCTTTTCTGTGTATGTTTTAATGCAAATAAAAAGAATCCTTGGCCAGACTCTGAAGAATGCATTTTTCTCTCAATATAGAATATGTGCTATGTATTTCTTATAAGATCTAGACCTTTTTTAGAGACTCTCCTTTTTACTTTGCTAAAGTGAACTAACCATGGGGCAGCAGATTCAAGATGTAAACAAGAAACGTCCTTGATCTCAGAGATTGTGTGGAACAGAACCCCATCACCTACTTCTTCTCCATTGGAAGGGAATAAAGGCCTCTGAAAACAGACACTAAGGACCCATGCCCATCAATGACCTTCCAGGTTATTCCTGAAGATTAACTCACACATCACAATGATTTTGGACAACCCACTGGGGATCAAAAACATTTGGAGCAAATTTCAAAATATGAGGCTTGTAAACTTTATTTAAATTTTATTATATAAATCAAGAACATCAATAACTCACCACAGATATATACAGATACATATGCCTACATATGCATGGAATATTTCTGGAAGGATACTTAAGAAAGTGTTAACAGCTATGGGGGCAGACTATGTAAGTGGGAGTGTGGAGTGGCTGGGAGTCTTCCCTTCATGCTCCTTCGTAACATTTGATTTTTTTTCTTATCATATGCTTACATTACTTTTTCAATAAAACCTAATTTAAAATAATAACAATTCACTTCATTTTCTAGTATCTTTAATTATAAAGGCCATTTATTAAATGCTCATTCTACTATTAAATAGGGAAAAGATCAAGTTGATATTCTGTTGCCTCCCTCTTTTTTGCTACAAAAAATGAACTCCAAAACAAAAGAGGCACAATTACTCAGCAAGGGTCCTTTTGAAAATATAAACCAGCACATAATACAATTTAAAAATTGCAAATTTAGTTGCAAGAATTTGTATATTCCTTACACTCTGTCACTTTTATTTTTTACAACACTGTAGAGCCTACTGTTTTTTATGATGGTCTATTTTAAACTATCTTCAGGTATTTGTTTTCACAGCACAGGACCTCATGTTGTATCAATATCTTAGAATCCAAATGTAATTGTTCCCTAATTGTGCTGTTTTTTAAGTTTCAAAATAATATGCTTCTGACCTGTGGGTTAAAAGAAAAAAAAGTGATCATCTCTTTTCTATCCAAATTCACACCCAGAATAGCACACTCCTTTTCACATAATCTAAAAGGCACAAAATAACAAAAACTACTACAAGTCATTTGCAACTACCACCCACTCTTCTTTTTATATAGAAATCTTCCTGTTGGTTTTAAACTTCCATGTGTCAGTGTTGGGGAAAAGCCTAGACAATACTTGGAGCTGGGTAGATGTACTGTGGGCACAGTCTTCCCACACTGGCAAGGGGAGTTTGAGCTTGAGAAAGAGACATGCATTATGAGATGGTTACACAGTTTAACCCTGAACAAGGGTCTTGAATGTATTAGCACACCAAGTAAATTGAAAATAGTAAGAAGTTCCAAGTCCATCTTTCACTATCATCTTTGGATATATATATATATTTACACACACACACAAATACACACACATACATACACAGTTCCATACTGACTACTTATTCTACCAAAACCAATTTTAATTTCACATGCACATGACTACTCACATTCATTTATGCTAAGAGGCCCTTTTCCAAAGCCTGTGGGAGAGTGACTTCCAGGATACCTTACCACATGTCCTGCACCCAGAAGATGAAATCTCAAACGGAAGAAGCCCCAAGTGGAAGGAAGACAGAAAGAGATAAGGGAGAGAGAAGGCTTACAAATTTCTTGCCAAATAGATGAAGAGAAATCTTGTCTGGTGGTTGACGGGTGGGGAAGCATTTTCCCTGCATGCAGCGGTAACCACAAAGACCAGGGATGATGCTAGGGGGATTGATTGCTTTCCGCTCACTCTTTCTGCAGTGCAGAAACTCAGGGCTCCACCATCGCTCTCCACTTGGCCGGAGGGTCCGCTGAAAACTCTGCCTGTCTACCGAGAAAGTTCACGCTTCTTGGGATTTCGGAACCGTTTGAGTCTGGAGGGTTGTTTTTGGGTTGGGGAAGGGGCTGTTTGGGGTGTGTGTGTGTGTGTGTGTGTGTGTGTGTGTGTGTGTGTGTGTGTGTGTGTGTGTGTGTGTGTTTCACTTGAGGGTAAACCGTGCATTTCCTTTTCTGTGCGGGGGGGGGGGGGCGGGGGGCTAACCTTTCTCTGGAGAGCAATGCACAACCATCCCTGGTCTGCATTTACATTGAATCCTTCCATCAACCGTTTAGTGAAGCTTTCAGAGAAAATGAGGGAAAGCATCTATCAAAACGCAAAGACGCAGAGCGGAACTTTTCCTCTGCTGTCGGGAAAAAAAAAAAGTGACTTTTGCTTCTCACGGCCAAGAGCTGAGTCTGGGAATCTCCGGACGAGGAAGGAAGGTTTGGTAATGAGGGAGGTGGGAGAAAACAATGCCAAGCCTGCGATGCCTCAGACACCGCACATCCTGCCTGGATCCCGGACCCACTCACCACACATACCCACGCTCTTGGGGCGGCGCGGCCTCGCTTACCTTGATGATGCTACTGCGCCGGGGGGTCGCCCGCGCAGCCTCCAGGAGGCCAGCCTCGCTGTCAGCCGGGGCCCCTGCAGCGCCCGGCAGCGCGACCCCGCTGCGACGGTCCCTCCACCGGCCCCCAGGGGCCACAGCCACGCCTTCGCCGGAGGCGGCGTCCGGACCCACTCGGGGGTCGTCTTCACATCCGGCTGCGTCCAGCGGCGCGGGACCCTCCCTGCCCGCCGCGCCCTCTGCCATGGCCGGCGTTTCGGGCTCTCTGGGGGAGACGGCACGCCTGGCAGCGGAGTCCAGCCTCTGGGCACGAGCGCGCTCCTGCACCCGGAGGCGGCCCTGCCAGACTTTGTTTCACCGCCCGGGGGCGGCGGCGGCGGTAACTTTCTGGAGAAGAGACATCGCTTGGATAGAGACGTCCGCGGGCTTTGGTCCAGGCGGCCGGCAGTCCGCTGGGGTACGGCGGCGGGAATGGGGAAGGAGATGTGAGCTGGAGGGAGAAGGAGAGGCGAAAAGGAGAGGGAGGTGTCCGAAATGTGATGCAAACGCCCGCTCTGCGCCAGACAAAAGGCACCGGGCGCCTCGCCGGGCGGCCTCGGAGGCCGGGACGCTTGCGGCCTGAGGGGGGCCGGAGCCGGACGCCCGCGGCTCGTCGCCCCCGCCACCTGCCCGCGGACGGCGGCGCAGCGGCCCCAGGAAGTGCGGCTGCGGCGGCGGCGGCGGCGGCGGCCTCCACTCCGCTCTGTTGTGACAGGGAGGGAAGACTTGTTTTGACAGCCCGTGGGGATTGGCAGGCGTCTGAGCCTCTTAGGAGCCTAGCGTCGCCGAGGAGGGGTCGGCCCGACCAATCCCCACTGCGAAGGGGTGTGCCCGAGCGCGAAGAATGGAAGAATGTTCTGTAACTGGGAGCCGGCCCAGCCGGCTAGTGTACTCGAGCGAAGGTGTGAGCGCGCGCGCGTGTGCGCACCCGCAGGCGCTTCGTGTACGTTTTAGGAAGTTTAGATATTCGAAATGGGCCTGAAGATGCAACAAAATCCGGGGATGGGGGAGGGGACGAGGGAAAGAAACATTTGGCAAAGCAAAGCAATTTGGAGGAAAGGGGGTGTTGAGCCCTAATGTCAAAGTGTTTGAGGTGACAGAGCGCAGCTTCGCACCATCAGGGGTTTGCAGGCTCTCACACCAACCCTTTGAAGTCAAGTCCATGTAGAGGTAAACTAGGATTTACTGGGGTCCTGGAGCTGAATAATTTGATTCAGGTTTCATAAAATGATCTTCAGTTCATTCTGCAATGTGACTAAACATAACAAGGAAAGGGAATCAGATAAAAGAGGTGAGGGTAATAGACAACTAAACCAACTAAATCCCTCTGGAGAGTGACTCCTAGCAAAGCATAGATATGATGGATGTTGATTAAGTACAAGATGAGGTGGGGGATTTATTCTATCCTAAAACATCCCTATTTGATAATGGTTCAACCTACTTTCTCTAGATAATCCTATATAGGCATATTTTGCTAGTTTCCAGCAAGTTAGCAACCAAGCAGAGATATATCTTCAGATAATGCAATGTCACTGTGATTTACCACAGAATGCTCAGGTAGATGTAAAAGATGGCTGTGAGGTTCCCTAGTTGGACAGAAGACGATGATTTGGTTTAAAGGCTTTTTAATATCCAAATCTATACTAAACCTTATTTATAACATTAATTATATATTTATTGTTAATATTTTGATAATTTGAGATACATATTCCTTTGGCTGTCCAAGAATATCAGAAATTCTTCAGCCTTTAAGACCCAGAATTTGTTAGAATTTCAGAATTTTAGAGACGCAAGGAGATTAAGGGGGTCATCTAGGACAGCCTTTTTATTTTACAGAAGAGATGAAGGCCTGAGAAGATTTAGTTTCTTGTCTACTACTTCGTGCAGGAGCTGAAATTAGAATCTGCCATTTAACTCCTCCTGTAATCTCAGCTACTTTCTCTCTCCTCTGGGGTTGCAAGCAGTCAGAACTGGATAAGGCCCTTGAGAGGTTTCAGACTTGACATTTACCAACTTTTAGGTAAGACTGAGAAAACTCAAGTTTACCTTTTCTTTAAGTATAAATGCAGCCCAGTAACGAATGTACTGCAGATTAGCAACCTCTGGTTTTAGAACCAACACCACCCTCTAGTGAGATTCTAAGAACTGCATCTGTAATAGCAAATGCTCTCTTCTTTCTTTCTCATATGTAAAAGACAGGAAGGAAATATCAAAGTTTCCTTTTCAAGTGACCCACCTTTATTACCCCCAGAAGAAAGTAAAAGTTCTCCCAGACTTAAAACAACCATACATGTCCTTCATCTCCACTAATTAGTTCAAGGAATCCTTACCTCTCTTCTACAGGAAATATCTTTACTTGCTATCCTCACAAATATAACCTATTTTAGGCTATCATTTTTCCTTTGATATTCAACTATTACTATGTTTTACTTTTGTCTTTATATGGTTATTTCAGAGCTTCATTTTTCTTTGTTACCCTTACAAAAATAACATTCTTGGGTTGTCCTCAAAGAAATGTAAATAACAGTTATCTTACTCATTATCTTGTTCTCCAATATTAATGTCATCTACAAAGACTTCCCATCCTACAGGTTTGTATATATAATTCTGATAATAATTTGTTTTTTAAAGTATTAAAATTAGTGTCACCTTATTAACATTTAAGGTCAGTGATCTTCAAAAAAGAAGAAGCAAAAGAAGAAGAAGAAGCTGCTAGAAAGTACAGCATATAAGTGTGCAAAATTTTGTTTCAACTAGATGCTATCCAGTTGGACTTTTATCTCTTCCCTCCCTTAGCAGCCTTCTCTCTCACCCTCATGTGAAGGCAAACACACACAGTCTCAGCTTCTCTCTCTGTCAAACTCTCTCTCTCACTCACACACACACGTGCACACACATACACACCTCGTACTAAATCCTTTATTCTGAGCGTCTGTTCATAAAGGCTATTATGTAATTCATTCTGCTTTGAGAAAATGGTTGGACCCTAATCTAACAAGTCTTTCATACTATTGTCTTCTAGCATAAGCTCAGCAGGCTTTTCCTGATACTCATATTTGCAGTTAAAAAAAAAAAAAGCCACCCACTGAATCTTCTCCTACCTGGGGACAGATTCTACTCTGGCCCCATTCCCAAGACTGAAAGGTTTAATCAGATTTGGTTAAGTCAGCAGCTATTGGCACATTCCTACCCCTCCATTAATAATCCCCCCTTCCGAACCCTCCTACACTGTTGGTGGGAATGCAAGCTGGTGCAGCCACTCTGGAAAACAGTATGGAGGTTCCTCAAAAAGTTGAAAATAGAGCTATCCTACGACCCAGCAATTGCACTACTGGGTATTTACCCCAAAGATATAAATGTAGTGATCCGAAGGGGTACGTGCACCCCAATGTTTATAGCAGCAATGTCCACAATAACCAAACTATGGAAAGAGCCATGATGTCCATCAACAAATGAATGGGTAAAGAAGATGTGGTATATATATATATATATATATATATATAATGGAATATTATGCAGCCATCAAAAAAACCAAAATCTTGCCATTTGCAACGACGTGGATGGAACTAGAGGGTATTATGCTAAGCGAAATAAGTCAATCAGAGAAAGACAAGTATCATATGATCTCCCTGATATGAGGAATTCTTAATCTCAGGAAACAAACTGAGGGTTGCTAGAGTGGTGGGGGTGGGAGGGATGGGGTGGCTGGGTGATGGACATTGGGGAGGGTATGTGCTATGGGTGAGCGCTGTGAATTGTGTAAGACTGATGAATCACAGACCTGTAACTCTGAAAAAAATACATTATATGTTAAAAAAAAGAAGAAGAAGAAGAGAGTAGGAAGGGAAAAATAAAGGGGGGAAATCGGAGGGGGAGACAAACCATGAGAGACTATGGACTCTGAGAAGTAAACTGAGGGTTTTAGAGGGGAGGGGGTGGGGGGATGGGTTAGCCCAGTGATGGGTATTAAGGAGGGCACTTATTGAATGGAGCACTGGGTGTTATACGCAAACAATGAATCGTATAGGAACACTACATCAAAAACTAATGATGTAATGTATGGTGACTAACAAAATAAAATTTAAAAAATAACAATAATAATAATAATCCCCCCTTTCCAAATTAATATCACCCACAATTCTTGCCTCTCAACCTTTCACCAAATAAGGCAGCAATCACTTGATTGGCAAATTGGAAGCTGGGGTGAGGGGAAGGGAAAAGGATGTGAATAAGAGTAATGAATTAGCAATTCAAATGTAACCAACCACGGAAAGGTCTTCTTTCATCACAAATCTCAAGTTGTTCCTTCAACCCCACAAACATACCATGTTACTCATATTATTCTGTTTTGCTTTCTCATAGGATTTTATCACTATGAATAAACTGTCCTGTCCATGGAATTGTTTACTTATATATTGTCTTACTGACCTCCTATCTCTGCCCCACTAACATGGAGAATGTAATCCCCATGTGCAAAAGATCTTGTTGATTTCTTTATCTCCAGATCCCAGGACCATGCCTGGCATAGAGTGGGTGCTCGGTAAATATCTGTGGACAGAATCTTCACCTCTGCAATCCTCTGACTGAATAAAAAACCATTTTTGATTTTTTTTTTTAAAAAATGGCTTTGTCACTGCCCACACTATAGGACTTCTCATCTTCTGGGATCCTAGAATTCCATCCTAGGGCAGAAATCAAAACAGATCCAAAGTAAGCAGTTGCAAAAGTAGAAGGATGCTTATAAATTGGAGTAACCTGAAATTGAGAATTAGACTGGAAGACAACTGAGAGGAACCTAATCAGGTCCAGGGTCAATGACCAGATCTCCACTTTACAGATAAGGAAACTAAGGATCAAAAGGGTCAATAAGCTTGCTCAGAGTTAGAGCCAAAAGGAAGTGATGGAACCAGGATTTGACTGTCCCAGTCAGTGACTTCGAAGTTTGTGCTCTTCCTGCTACATGAGGCTTTCTTAAGGTGCAAGTCCAATGACGTCGTGGAGGAAGAGCCATTCCTACAGGTTTGGGACCACTCACATTCGGCATGACACCCTCTCATCTTAACATCAGCATTACCTTTATGTCATCATGATGGAATGTGAAGCTGACAGATTTATCAGTGTGTGAGGAAACACATTTATCCTCTTGTTCACATATGTGTAAGAAAGGATATTTTGATATTAAAAGTCAGTTCTGATAAGTTCAAAGATGCATTGAACAGGAGCATGGCATTTTCAAATGAGTCATACATCCTTATATTCAGTCATAACACTCTCCAATACACATAATAATCATTTCAATTTGCTAGCTCAAGAAGACAATTTGCAGGGTAATTTGTAGTATAAATATTACAGTAAAATAAATATATACAAAGGCAATAAAAGATAAGCAAAACTAAATACACCCTCTTAAAATTCAAGTTTTTTTCTCTTCAAAGGTATTCTTTTGTCCCTTTTGTGAGCAATTAAGTAGGAAATTTCAGTAACTGAAACATAAAAGTCAACTAATTTTATTTAAAGTTACAAGTAATCCACGCCATGATAGTGGTCCTACAAAAATGAGAAGTTAGAAATTGTTTAGAATAGATCTAGATTCCCCAGATTAATAAATCTTCAAAGTACTGAAAGGCAATACATTTAAGAAATCTTTAATTACAGCCAATGTTCTTCAATGTCTTAAAGCTGCTGCTTCCTTCCCATGTTAGGAAATCTCTATACCAGCAGGAAAGCAGGATGCCTGGGTGTCTGTCCATTAACTCTGCCCTCTCAGGAATCATGTAGACCCCAAGGCTAAGATACAGGATTAGGAGCCCCAGGTAAATCATCTGGGTACAGTCTGTATGTGCAAGGCCAATGTCTTTTTAAAATAGACAGTGTTAAAAAAATAATAAAATAAAATAGGCAGGCAGTGTTGATTTATTTTCTATGTATTAACAGACTTTTTTTTTTAAGATTTTATTTATTTATGTGACAGAGAGAGAGAGACACAGCGAGAGAGGGAACAAAAGCAGGGGGAGTGGGAGAAGGAGAAGCAGGCTTCCCACTGAGCAGGGAGCCCAATGCAGGGCTCGATGCAGGTTTCGATGCAGGTTTTGATCCCAGGACCCTGGGGTCAGGGCCCAAGCCAAAGGCAGACACTTAACGACTGAGCCACCCAGGCGCCCCTGTATTGACTTACTTTGACATGGATCCTGAAGATGGAGGTCATGTCATCATTATGGTCCACACTAATGAAGAAACCACAGAGGCATTTATGAAAACTACCACTGGAATGGCACCAATGAAGCCCACATGAAAACTTGTTTCTCTTATTTTATTGGACGACTTGGATCTTTTCCAGGTATGAAGTTATAATAGAAACCTCTTCAAATGAAACACACTCCCGATGCCTGACACTTGCAATGCAGGAGTAAATACAAGTTTGGTTCCTCGTCCTCTCCCCATCCAGGTGTATACCCCAAATCTAATTCATCTGCATGTGTTAGGAAACTAAGGACCTCCAATTTATGCCAAGACGTAAAGTTTATTAATGCTTTTTAGCGTCTTAGGACCCATTGGAAGAAAATGAAGAGTGATATTTCTTTCCCTAATGCACTCCCTTTGGGTCGTGATGTATCAGTCTTATACCTATTTTGTTAACCTTATTGATATGCCTTTGTTGCATTTTACTTCAAGTCTTCGGGAGGAAGAAGCAGAGTGCAATATTCAAATAAACACAAAATTGTAATGCATTTTCTGAAGTATAAAACAAGAATGAAGTATGGTCTCTTCTGTGAGGCGTTTTTAGTTCCCCATGAGTTTTCAGGTCCATAGCTCTTTCATTAAGCATAATGCAAGTTTACCCCCTTTACAAAATGAAAAGCCATAAAAAGTGAGTCCTTTAAAAAAAAATCCATTTGAGGCCAAAGGTCTAGTGAAAACTGGATTGCTAGCATTTCCTCAGTCATTAACCCCTGTAAGAATCCCCCAGTTCCCACCTTCACTGACTCATATAGGTCACCATGGAGACAACTACTTCTTCCCTCATCCACAGTAGAGGAGCTGCAGCTGCTGAACTGCACTTGGGATGTTTGCCAGTCTCTGTTCTACACGAAATGTACTGGTGAAACTTCAGATGATGTCACAATTGTTTTTGAAAGATTGGGGGAGATAAAGGCATGTTGCAGGAATCATCTAAAATATTAAACAGCAGCAAAGAACTGAAATTTAACTTAAACTGTGAAGTAGGATAATAAAGAACAAATATTGTCCAATACTATATTTAGTGTAATGAGAGGTTATAGAGCTTTCTTTAAATTTTTTTCCTAACCAAAATGGGATTTTTAGTAACTAAACTGGTAACTGCATATAGAATTTATTTGGAAGATTCCTTACGAGCCATACTTAAACTCTAGGGAAAAAATACATAACATCGTTATTTTTAGACTATCATTTCTAAAGGAAAGGATATTTTTCTGATTTTTGATAGATGTTATATTTCCCATAAACATAAACTTCAGAAAAATAAAATATATGAAAAATAGAATATTACTTTTTCCATATGCCTTAATTTTTCCTATCTTCAAAGTATGGATTAAACAGGTTTTAGTTTGTTTTCTGTAAATGTAAATAATGATGTGTTATCTGTGATTGAAACTAAAGTCAAAAGGAGTACTTCTTTATTTTTTTTTTTCATTTGAGACAGAGAAATAGAGAGAGAGAGAGCATTAGCAGGGGGAGGTGCAGAGGGAAAGGGAGAAGCAGGCTCTCCGCTGAGCAGGGAGCCCGATGTGGGACTGAATCCCAGGACCCTGGGATCATGACCTGAGCTGAAGGCAGACGCTTAATCAACTGAGCCACACAGGCGCCCAAAAGGAGTACTTCTTATCTGTACACCGAGTAGATGAGAAAAAATAGCATTTAATTAGAAAAAAGTATTTTCTCTTATTTCTCATCTTAAAATTTATTTATTTAGTAATCTCTACACCCAACGTGGAGCTTGAACTCACAACCCTGAGATCAAGAGTCGCATGCTCAACAAACAATGAATCATGGAACACTACATCAAAAACTAATGATGTAATATATGGTGATTAACATAACAATAAAAAATTTAAAAAAAAATAAATAAAATCTTTATAAAAAAAAAGTCGCATGCTCTTCCAGCTGAGCCAACCAGTCACCCCTCTTATTTCTCATCCTTTTTTTTTAAGATTTATTTATCCATTTTAGAAAGAGAGAGTGGGGGAAGGGGCAGAGGGAAAGGAGAGAGAATCCTCCAGCAGACTCCCCACTGAGCACGGAGCCCTACTCGGGGCTCAATTCCAGGACCCTGAGACCATGACCTCAGCCAAAATCAAGAGCCAGTTGCTCAACTGACTGAGCCACCCAGGCACCCCTCTTATTTCTTATCTTAATTCTCCATACTCACCAATCATTAATGGCATCCATTAGGTATGATTCACATGGAAATATTTCATTAACAATCTTTGTTTTAAAGATAATCTTCATACTCATGGGGATGCTCACTAATCCTCCCTGTGGAAGGGTTTAGGCCTCCTCAACTGGTTAACAGCAGGCTCAGTCTGTTATGGATTTGCTTTAGCCAATGAAAGATGAATGAAAGCCCCCTCTGAACAGAGCCAGTGCACGCTTAACCATGATCTCATTTTCCTCTGTCACAAGATTAATTGGTTACCAGATAGAGGTTAGATCCTATGTGAAAATGGCAAGGAGCAGAGCTCAAGCCAATCTACAATGGATGTGTAACATGTTCAAGAAAGCAACCTCTGTGGTAAGTCTCTTAGATTTGGGGGTCATCTGTTACCGTAGTATAACCAAGTCTCTTTTAACTGATACAGATACATAAGTCTACTGAAAGCCCTATGCTTTCTACAACCATGCTATTGGTCCATATGGCCAGATACTACTTGATTTATATGGCAAATAAACATTACTGACATCTATTAAACTAGTAAAAACTAAAAATTTTTGGATATCCAAAAATTGTATATAGTTATTTCTATTTCTGTGACATATTTTTCTCATTTATTTCTTTCCTATAACCTATGTAAGCCTCTGTTTCTGTCTTTCTTGTTAGGTTTAGAAATGGCAGCATGAGTATGATCAATGCATGCTTCTTTTGGTATAATTTTTTCTTTTACCTGTCTTAAACATTTTTCTTCTCCTCCATGCACATCAACCCTCCCACTCCTTGCAAGGTAACTCAAATTAACAACCTAAGTTGCCAAGTTAAAGCATCTTTTCAGCTTTGGTGTACATTCACATGTGTGTGTGCATGCATGTGTGTAGAGAAAGTGTTTGTGTTTGTCACTGTTTGATTTACTAAAAAAAAAAAGAGGTGGGCAGACGTATTTTATACATACTGTTCTGTATCTTTTTTCTCACTTCTTTTTCTCAACAATACCTGGTAAGAATCCCCACCTTATCTGCATCTACTAATTTGTTCTTTTAATAACTGCAAATATTCTATGGTATGGATATATCATAATTCATTTAGGCATTGCTGTATTTGGGGTATTCAATTTATTTCTAGTTTTTCACCACTACAAACAGCATTGTAATTATCACTTTTGCACACATGGTTTTATGAACCAGTTGTTTAATTTCCATAAGACAAATTCCCAAGTGTAGAATTTTTTAGGTCTAAGGATGTATGTATTTTTAATTTTAATAGATAATGCTAGATGGATCTCCCAAAGAATTACAGCACTTCACATTTCACCTTAATAGGTATTGTAGCTCTCAATAATTTCTACCTATCTTATAGGTATAAAGTTAGGTTCCATTGTTATGTTAATTTCACTTTCCAGATTACTAAGCATCATTTCAAATGTTTCTGGGTCATTTGGACTCAGTCCACACATGTGCCAAGTAATTTTCCATTGGACTGAATGCCTTTTTTTTTTCTTGGTCTGTAAGAGTTCTATAGCAAACACAGAGATGCCACACTCAGATCCTGCTTCAGTAAAAGACTCACTCTCCAGCTTCAAGGCATATGATTCACTGACAGCCTTCAGCTGCTCAGTTACTCAGGGTTCTTCTGAACTTTTGAGCCAAGGTCATGTTCTTCTTGGGGCAGCCCCTTGCCAGTGAATGAGTGAAGTGTTGATAGCTGAGGGCAAGCTCTTCTCTTCTCTGGGCAATCTCCAGTCAATAGGTCCTAGCCATTTCCACCAAGGCAGGACTCCTCCAACAGGCAATCATTGTTCCAGCTGCCGCTTGGGCTGGTTGAGATTTTTGTCATGTCTGTATCTGACCTCTTCCTGCCCAATCCTGCTTCTCCCTTTTCCCTCCACATGTTACTTTCCAATAAATCTTTCACCTCTAATGCTAATGCTTCTCAGAAAACCCAACCAGTATATTATAGATGTTATCCTTATTATGTCATCAGCTTTAATATTTTTCCAGACTATTGTTTATTGATTTTATATCTGTTGCCTATATATTAATTTTCATATAATCCAATATGTCTCTTTTCAGCACTTTCGGCACTTTCCAACCCCTAGGTTGTACATGTAATCTCCTACCTTTTCTTGCAAGATTTTTTTTAAGTATGTGGTCTTTCTATACTTTATTTTTGAATTTAGTTTATATGTGTATACAAGCATTTATATAAAATTTTTTAAATAAGATGGTGGGCTGGTTTTTTTCTTCATTAAATAATCTACTCTTTTCTCACTGAATTGAATTATCCCTCTTGTCATATGTTAAATTATCACAAATAGTGTACTTTTGGGTTATCTGTTCTGATCCAATACCATATGAATTTGATTATAGCGACCTTGTAGCATGTTCTAATGTCCATACTCTCTCCACATTGTAGCTAGAAGGATTTACCTAAAATATAAGTCTGACTCCCTGCTATGACTTTATTGGCTTCCCACTACCAGCTGAATAGAGTCCAGGCTTTCTGGCACATGTGGCCATGGCTCTTGTCTACATCCCTGGCTTCCTTTCTTGCTACTCCACTTCTCTTCCTACTCCAGATGTATAAATAATGACTTTTAATTTTGGTTGCTTCTAAAATTTTTCAGTGCTTCAAGGAGTTCCAACCTTAAACAGATCCAGATATATAATATAAGGGCAAATACAAACTAAAAATAAGAGGCTTAATTCTCCCTGGGAGAAATAAGGAAAAAGACTTCTCCCATATCTTTTTTTTTCCCAGAATTTTTTTTCTCTGTCCTTTTCAAATGTATGTAAATCTTTATAATGGCTAACTATCCTCAAAAAGTTAAAAATAGAACTGCCCTACAATCCAGCAATTGCTCTACCAGGTATTTACCCAAAGGATACAAAAATACAGATTCAAAGGGGTACATACACTCTGATGTTTATAACATCATCAATAGCCAAACTGGAGCACCTCGGTGGCTCAGTCAGTTAAGTGTCTGACTCTTGATTTTGGCTCAAGTCATGATCTCAGTCATGAGATTAAACCCTGAGTTGGGCGCCATGCTGGGCATGGAATCAGCTTGAGATTCTCTCCCTCTCCCTCTGCCTCACTGCCTCCTCATGTGTACTCATGCGCTTGAGCTCTCTCTCTCTCGCTCTCTCAAATAAATAAATCTTAAAAAAAAAAAGTCTGACTCTTGATCTCAGCTCAGGTCTTGATCTCATGGTCTGTGAGTTCAAGCCCCACATTGGGCTCCACATTGGGCATGGAGCCTATTTAAAAAAACAAACAAACAAAACAATAGCCAAACTAGGAAATGAGCCCAAGCGTCCATCGACTGATGAATGGATAAAGGAGATGTGGCATATAAATACCATGGAGTATTACCCAGCCATCAAAAAGAATGAAATCTTGCCATTTGCAACAACATGGATGGAGTTAGAATGTATTATGCTAAGCAAAATAAGTTAGTCAGAGAAAGACAAATACCCTATGATTTCACTCATATGTGGAATTCAGGAAACAAAACAGATGAACATATGGGAAAGGGGGGGAAAGAGAGAGGGAAGCAAACCATAAGAGACTCTTCACGATAGAGAACAAACTGAGGGTTGATGGAGGGAGGTGGGAGGGGGAATGGGCTAAATGGGTGATGGGTATTAAGGAGGGCACTTGTTATGATGAGCACTGGGCATTATATGTAAGTGATGAACCACTAAATTCTACTCCTGAAATCAATATTACACTATATGTTAACTAGAATTTAAATAAAAACTTGGAAAAGAAAAAAAAAAGAACCACCTTTTTGAAATGCACACAGCAAGGGAGATAGTTCCCCTCTTTCCCAGTTTCAGTAAGAAGTTAAAAGCCTAACTTTGATGTTTGCCTTACTCCAGTTTGCAAAATTACCTCCTGCTATAAAGATACAAGGTTTGTTTTTCCTCTCTATAAAGCCAATAAGATGGTGACTCCAATTACCAGGTAAGGTTAGGATGAACTATCTGTGATGTAATGGGTTGTGTCTGCTTGGCAATATAAGTGGGTGAGATTCCTTTCTTCGTCTTTGCAATTTCTTGCCTGTGATGTGCACCACAGAGTTCGTGCTTATTCAATGATGAAACTGGTTTCTGTCTCTATCACCTTTGTGGAGAGGTATTCTTTTTAAAAAAAAAAATTTTTATTTATTCACTTGAGACACACAGAGAGAGAGAGAGAGAGAGAGAGAGAGAGCATGAGCAGGGAAAGAGGCAGAGGGAGAAGGAGAAGCAGGCTCCCAGCTGAGCCAGGAGCCCGATGTGGGGCTTGATCCCAAGACCCTGGGATCATGACCTGAGCCGAAGGCAGATGCTTAACCATCTGAGCCACCCAGGTGCCCCTGTAGAGAGGTATTCTGAGTGGGGAGAAGATTTTGCATTTTAATTATATTTCCCCAATGGTGACCGATATGGATATTTTCTTGAACACAGAACCAACAGAGGGCAAACTCAAAGAAAGCTGTTTTTTAGCCTGCAATCATTAAACACAATGTGCAACCTAAAATTTCAGTTCACAAGGTTACCACATCTTAGGTTACCAGATCTGTGCTCCTGATATAGTCCCTCCTGCAATCTCTCAGGTGCCCTCTCTAAGAAAAAAACAAGTTTGAAGTTTTCCTGAGTTATTCTGTTTTTGTCATGTTTTCCTTCAACCAAAAGCAAACTAAATTCAACCGGTTTAATCCTATTGTAGAGAAAAAGTCATTCGATGGTTATGAACTCACTTTTGTATATGCTGTGATTGGCCCAAATCTCCCTTCAGGACCAAGCCATTGTTCCACCAGATGCTGGGGTGTGGGCTGTTCTCAGCTAAGTTCCTCTCCAGAAATTGCCCTCAGCCAAAGAGTCATCTTGTCCAAAGTCCAGACTTTTGTCTGGGAGTAGCCTGCACCCAATGTCTATAAATAGGTAGATGAGGATAGAGAGTACAGTGGAGGGGGAAGGGACCCTAGTCTCTGGGGACAACTCTGTAGGTCATCCTAGGATTGCTGAAACTCTGTTGCAAAAATCACAACTCAACTTGCTCTGCCCAGTCCTGCTTCCCTCACTCTTCTCAGGTACTCTTCCCAAACTCATATTCCCCAAAATTTCTACATGCAAATCTCAGAGTCTGTTTCCTGAGGAACCCACTTGCAACATTCACCAAGATGAATATTTTTCCAAATGTCAAACAGTTACTGATGTCTGAGAATATGATAGTAAAACATGATGAACATAAACGAGGGTTTCTTGACACCATCTTACAGTGCAGGAGCTATGTTTAGGCAGGGCTATCACTGGCCCATTCAGCATCTTTTTATGTATTAGAAAAATGCACTCCGATTGAATGGAGGGGCTTGTGACTACATGGTTCTATGAGTGGAGCATTAAGGGCTGGATTTCATCCTACTAGCTCCTTTGGCTAGACAACCTTATGCATTGAGTAATCTATGCAACACTACATGGTGGCCTTCCTTAGATTCAAAAGATCAGAGTGCACCAAGGCAACAATTGCCCACTACTCAAAAACAACATAGTTGCTGGAGTAGAGGACAAGTGACAATTAAATATTTTTTAAAAAGATGTTTGAAACGACATGGATAGGACACTAGCACCATGAACTATTGCCAAGATGCCTATGGGTGAGAGAAAACATGAATTAAGAGGTTCATGATAGTACCCGAAAATACCTCATGCATCTGAAGGAAACCAGAATATATCACCCCAAAATATGCCTCTTGACCTAGGAATTATTTTGAGTTAAAGGCAATTAAGAAACAGTAAACACAGAAAAAGCTCCCCCTTTTGTGCCTAAAGTCAGGAAATAAATTTTTTTACTGGAGACAGACACTTATCAGCCCCAAGACAGGGCACTAGAGGAATCTGCAAACTAATCTTGTTAAACTAACCCTTATCTTCCTAGTTTCTTCTTCACCATTTACTATCTCTAACCTAAACTCCTTCATCTTGTCAATTACTCATAAATGTATTGTTTGTCTAAAAGGTATAAAAGCTTCCTGCTCTGGTCAGTTCTTAGATTTTCATTCCCCTTATGAAGACGCCCAAGTACATATAAAAATTCAGTAAAATTTGTATGCTTTTCTCCTATTAATCTTTGTCAATTTAATTTTCAGACCCAGCCAGGAACCCTAAGAGGGTCAAAGAAAACTTTTTCCTCCCAGACAGATCACATCTAAAGATGACGTAAGAATGGAAGGAGGTTGGGGCACCTGGGTGGCTCAGTCGGTTATGCATCTGTCTTCGGCTCAGGTCATGATCCCAGGGTCCTGGGATGGAGTCCCGCATTGGACTCGCTGCTCAGCAGGGAGCCTGCTTCTCCCTCTCCTGCCGCTCCCCCTACTTGTGCTATCTCAAATAAATAAAATCTTAAAAAAAAAAAAAAGAATGGGAAGAAGTTAAAAAAGTTGTATAAATTTTTAAAATCTTAAAAAAAAAATGTTGGGGGAGGCGCCTAGGTGGCTCAGTCGGTTAAGTGTCTGCCTTGAGCTCAGGTCATGATCCCAAGGTCCTGGGATTGAGCCCCTCCACAGACTCCCCTCTTCAGCAGGGAGTCTGCTTCTCCCTCTGCCCCTCTCCCTGCTCATGCTCTCTCTCTCTCTCTCAAATAAATAAATAAATAAATAAATAAATAAATAAATCTTTAAAAAAAGAAAGAAAGAGAAAGAAAGACGGCCATTGGTGGTCAGAAGGTAAGGGTAAAATAAAGGGGCAAGCCAAGGCAAACACTGCAGGACTGAGTCTACAAGTGGACAGTATGTTCTGGGCAATCATTCTTGGACTGAAGTCTTGCTCCACAGGTCTTATTTTTGTATATGGTGGTATAATATCTGTGAATGTTCAAAGGATTTTGCAGGTGGGATGTTCCAAACACAAGGTCTTCCCCTGAAAAGCAACTGAAAACATGTGTATAATTATTAAACCATACTTGCGTAAGTAAATCAAGAAAAGATTCTCTGATGACTGTTTTTCATTCTTATTCCAGAAGTAAGAGTAAAATGGTAAGGAATGGGTATAAAATGGAGGGTGGGGTGAGGGTTGCCTGTTCCTTTAGTCTCTATTCTATAAATAATTACTGAGGTCCTACCTTATGCTGCACAGTCAGCTCTAATATTTTATATTCCTGCATCTAAGTAGCTCAAAATAAACTGCATATGCAAATAAAACAGTTTTATAAGGAATTTTCCAATGAATCACTTACTGTTCCAGTCTAGATCATCTGGGTAACATCCTCTCTAAATGTAAGTATTACATTCCATAAAGGAAAAGGAAATCTGAACCGGACTCTCTGCTCCTTAAGACACATTTTTTTAAAACTCCTATCCTTCACCTCTCCTATTTCAAATATCCAACCATCATAGAGAAGAAGAAAGCACCTAATCATCCTCCAAAATACAACAACAGGTTAACAGACATGAGAGAAATAAAATGGAAACAGAGGCATCTTTTAAACATGTCCTTTCATGTTGTTTTATCTACCAAGTCACTCCCTGATTTGGGCTGTCTCCGCACCTGGCAACTCTTGTACTGCTACATTTAGCACATTGACTGTATAAACTTTCTATTTACTTAGCTCCTTCTTGCACTAGACCAGAGGCTGCTGGAGAGCAAGAACCAGGTTTTAATCACTGCCATATCCCCTCCCATAAAGTAAAGCCCGGTCCATAGGAGGCCTACTGATGGTTATCTAGGTCTATAAGCTAGAGAACACATCCCAAGGGTTATTGAGAAAAGGACGGCCTAAAATGGATATTAAGAGTTAGAATCAGTGTCTAGAAAACTCAAGGAGCAGTAATGGAAGAATTACCAGTAAGGGAACGCAAGCAAGAGGGAGGGCAGGTTTGAGTAAATCCCTGAAATAAGAACTATGCTCTTAACCGACTGTGTGAAGGAAAAAGATGGGAAACATTGGGATGCTAGTACAAAATATAAACAAATGGGATATTAGGTTTGCAATTTGTTATGTGTTGCACTTTTATATTTATCTTTGTCAATGACCTCTCCAGGATTTGAAACTTGAGACTTCTGAACCATCCTCACCAATCCCTCCCCAACATCACCACGTCCAAGAGTCTCAGTTCTTCTCTGGTTTCTCCTTAATCCTTTCCCAGTATTTTATTCTCACAGCTGCCACTTCTGTTTAGATCCCCATTATTTTTCACTAGAGTCGTATGCTCCTAATTCAATTCTCTCTTTCCTGTTCTTTAAAAACTGTTCTCTGGTCTGAGCCTATCTTTCTAAATTTTGGTTCTGATTATATAACTTCCTGATTCAATAACCTCAATGGCCCTCTATTTGCAAAGGTCTCTAGAATAAAACTCTAAGTCATTATTACCACGATATAAATAACATGGCAGAGTGAACGTGCATGGGCAATGGAGTCAAATAGAACCAAGTTTTGAAAACTGCATCTACCAGTCACTAGCAATGTAACTACATGAGTCACTTTTACCTCTCTAAGGTTCAGATTTCCAGAGAGAGAAAGAATGGTAACTAAGAAGACTAAAAAAGAATGTGCCTAGGCTAGTGCTGGGCTCTATATCTTTCCTCCCACCTTCCCACCCAGACCAGAATTTCAGCCTTGATGATACCCTTACCCAGCTCTAGACATTGTGCCTCACGATGCTGTCCTCTGTGCTCCTACAAGATCTTTGACTGCAGTTCACATATCACTTATCCAATTCTGCTTGTGTCTTATTAATTATAAGCACATTTAGATATAACTATTTTTGAGCAGTTAGTCCTTTCTTTCCTTCTAGGTTGAAAAAGAAACTCAAGATGAGGATTTGATCTTGTTCATCTTATCTCCCATAACATAGAGCATTAGGTACTACGAATAATAGGAACACTATAAATGTCTACTAGTTGAGTTGTATACTTTTACATGATCTACCCAAGTTTTAAAACCAAAATTTCCTTTTGCTTTAAGAATTAAAAGAGAAGAACAGAGAATTACTGTCACAGGCCTTGAAATACAATTAATGTTCCCTAAATTGAGTTGATTAATTTGTGTGTCACAGACTGAACACCTACTATGGTGAAGACAGTCTTTAAAAATAAGGGTTTTCAGGGGAGCCCGGGTGGCTCAGTCGTTAAGCATTTGCCTTCGGCTCAGGTCATGGTCCCAGGGTCCTGGGATCGAGCCCCACATCGGGCTCCCTGCTCAGCAGGAAGCCTGCTTCTCCCTCTCCCACTCCCCCTGCTTGTGTTCCCTCTCTCGCTGTGTCTCTCTCTGTCAAATAAATAAATAAATAATCTTTAAAAAAATAATAAAAAAATAAAGGTTTTCAGTCAAAAAAGATTTGGGCAAAAGAGAAAAATAGCTATTCAAATCCATCATTACTACCGAAAAAAAACCACACCCAAAGATCAGTTCTAATCTTATCAAACAGCAAAATTATTCTGCTCTAGAATATGAGTATTAATTTGAATAGGTTTGTATTCTGTTTCCACAGAAACTAAAACCTGAAATGAGCTTAAATTGCATGCAGAAATGTATGACTTTTAGGATGCTTTAGCTGAACTGTATCCAATGAAAACAATTATGTTTCCTATTTTATTTTTGGTAAATAATATAAAGATCTAATCCTTGAGCGTATTAAAATTAATACAATGATACTGCATATTTTTAAAGTATTTCTCTTGAAAGTAAAATAACCCAAAGTCAAACTTTTATAAGAGAGTATAGAAGTTATTACTAATGTAACTTTTAACAGTTGTTGCTGCTAACTTTTATAACAACACATGTCAAAATGGTTAAGCTCATGAATTGTCAGGAGACCCCAGTTAAATCTCTTAGAGCTTTAGCTTTTGACCAAATGGACTTAATCTCCATCTGATTGAGCCCTTGATAAATGGTAGTTGGGTAAAAATCATCATCCTTATCACACAAATTTACTTCGTTGTAATTATTTACGACTTGATTAAATATTATATATCGCCATTACATTACATTCTATATGTATGTATAATATTACATTATGTATTATAGCGGCGATCTATAAAATTCTCAGCTACCTTTTACAGATATTTTTTACGAAGTACTCTTCTTTCAAAGACGCTCCCAAGGCTATTAGCGGCCAGAGCCGCTCCAGGCAAGCCGCACTGTGCTCACCCCCTCTGGCGCGCGGGTGGCTTCGTCGAGGGCCGGCTCCCGAGGCTGTTGCTGCGGCCAGGCGGTGCTCGGCCGCGAGGGGCCCGCGGGAGCCGCGAGGGGCCGGCGCCGGGGCCCAGACTGGGCTGCGCGGCGAGTCCTGGCCAAGCCACCCGCGCTGCCCCGCCCACTGGCGGGAATGAGTGACGGCGACAACAGGTGCAAGCGCGGAGTCCGAGGCTTCTCCGGAGTCCCCGAGTTTGGCGCGTCAGGCCCGGGGGGGTCAGAGTTTGACTCTGGAAACCGCCCTCCTCGCCTTGCACCAGCCTTCCGAAGTCGCCCCTCAACCGGCCTCTTGCTCCTTAGCAAAGCCTGAGGTCACGTCAACCTCTCGAAACCCACCAGTCCCGGGCGCCGACTTTTCTCCAAAGGGGAGAAGAGAGGAAGGCGTGCGGTGCATGGTGCTTTGCATAACCGTTCGCGCTCTCCTCCCCAGCCGTCGGAAAGCAGGCGAGAGTGGCCCCAGAGCCAAGCCCTCGTCCGCACACCACACGCCCACCCCGACTTGGGGCACGCTCTTCCCCTCAGACGGCCCAGCTCGGCGACCACGGGCCACAGCCGAAACCGCCCGCCCGCGCCGCGCCCCGGCTTGCGGCGCCCGCCCGCCCGCCCCGCCGTCCCAGGCGACGTCGCCTGCTCCTCCCCACCCCACCCCCCCGGGTGGCAGGTTCAGGCCCCGGGTCCGAGCCTGCGCCCCTGCAGCTGTCACTGCCGCCGTCGCCGCCAGGGGGAGTGTCCGTCGGGAAACGTGGTGTTGCTTCCTTGGTGTGAAGGTGCTTTCAAACTTCGGGTTTCTGTTCCTTTCCCCCGGTTTTTGAAGCGCGTAGAGGAAGATGGAGACGGAGTCCGGGGCGGTGAGTACAGCAGTCAGGGCCTCCGGCCCCGGGGTAGCAGGGATAAGGAGCAACGTGGACTCCGTTCCTGAGGGGCCGGAAGAGCGAGGTCTAGCGCCCAAACGCCCACTATTTTGTCGGGAAGAAATGTGGACAGGACGCCTCATCTACCACCGCGAAGAGCGGCCCGCCTGCAAGCCCGGTCGGGTCGTGTCGTGGGGTCGGGAAGGTGGGACCACCGGGCCTGGACCGGGTGTAGGCTGGCTGGGGGACCTCAGAAAAGGCCGGGAGGTTTCGGGAGTCGGCGGGTGGCTGGGTCCTATGCACCAGGCGGGGCTGGGCAAGAGCAACAGCTTTCCCGCCGAAACTGGGCTCAGCGACGTCTTTGACGCTCGCTCTGGCGGGACTCCGCCCAGCCGTCCACCGCGAGGGGTTGTCAGGGCGGCTGACACCGCCTCTCCCCGACTGGTCAGTGTGGACCGGAAGGCCTGAGAGACCTGGGGGTAGGGGAGGGGCCCCGTGGCCCACGACGGACCCAGAGACTCTGACACCTCAGGGCCCGGTGGGGGAGGGGCGGGAACCGGAGGAGGCCTGAGGGGCCTGAGGCGCCGAGGTAGGCGCCGCGGTGCCCCGCCTCGCGCCCCGCTGGCAGCCAATCAGCGCGCGCCACGTGCGGACCGGGGGGTCGCCAGCGCTCAAGGCCGACGTCTGGTCGGTGCCGTTGAGGATTCCCGCCGCTACTGCTGGCGGGATTGCGGGGCAAGATTTCTCGTTGGCTAGCCTTCTTTTCCCTCCCGCACTTTGGTGGGGAGGGGGTGGATCCTCGTGTCAGTGTCCAAGTTCACGATGACCCGAGAGAACCCGAGGAAGTTGTTGCCGCGGCCATATCCCCCAGCGCCTCAGCTTGCTGGCCTCGGAGGGGAAGGAGCACCGAGGCCGTGACCGCGACGGTTAGCCTGCCCTCTTCCTGTTGTCTCCGTTGGCAAAGTGGATGATAGATTTCGAGGTTAATTCTCAAGGGAAGAAGTCAGTAAGGGCACATTAGAGGACATTTTTAATAAAATCTTTAGTGTAGTCCTAAGCTAAGGATCCTTACTTCTAACCAAATAATAGCACCTACCTAAGTGCTTTTCATACATTTGCAAAATCATTGCCAGTGGAATCTGAGGCTTTATTGTTTAACTCCATGCATCGCTAGCCTTCTCTAAGGAATTTAGATGTTGCTTCTGCTTGAGCCTTGTCACTGCTAACATTAAAATATTTTCCAGGTTATTTTAATAGCATATTCTTAAACCTCAGCCTAATGGTTGGGATATCAGGAGCAGGAAGAAATGATTCGTTTATTCATTTGTTCAACAAATATTAATTGAACACTTCCTATGTACCGGCTCTACTTGAGACGCTTAGTGAGCAAAACAGGCAGAATCCCTTCCCGTATGAACATTGCACTATAGTGGAAAGTGATAGACAGTAAACACAAGTAAATTTTATAGCATGTTGGAAAGTACTAAGTGGTAAGAAAAATGAGGCAGTTGGAACCCCCAGTACAGCAGGAGTCTTAGAAACTGGAAAATGAAGTGAATAGGTTGGAAAAGTTAGATGTTTTTCCTTTCTGGGTATCATTTAACTAGTTCTCAATATAGGAAATAAAGCATTCTTTTCACTTCTGTTCATGTCATCTCTCTCTCAAGGAAAAATAATGGAATTAACTTTTATTTAAACCAACTGGAGAACAAACGAGTTCATCTGTTGAACTCATTTTGTTTTTAAGAAGAAAATTTCATAAAGACTGATTTTTTTAATTTTGCAAATACGTAATTTCTGCACTCTCTAAACAGACAGACAAGATTATATCTACTAGAGCTGTCCTATTATCTCTAGCAATGCAAATATCCAGTAGAAAAATAAAACTACGCATCCCCAGATCATCCATCCGTTCTCTGTACTATAGACTCACTATTTGTGACTGAAGTTACAAATAACCTCCAAATGCCTAGAGAGCATGCTGTTAAGATTGGATTCCCAATTTCTTTAATTGGAAACTACAACATAGCAATTATTAAATGTGATAAATTTTCTGTGGTTTAATAGGTGTTTTTATGAACTCCCTTATTAGGGAATATGTGTTGTTTGTCCCCCCTTAATACTAGATGCAGAATAGAGCCCAGTAAGGTCCAGCCTACAGCCCCATAATCACTCCTGGTCTAGTCATTTCTCAGTATATCTTGAAGAGATTAATTTAGGGATTATGGTTTTATTGGCCAATGAAGTGAGAAAGGAGAGCAAATATGAAAAAGAACAACTCCATTATCTAAGAGATTCATTTTCATGTATTTGTTTCTCAGAGAATTGAAATTATGAACTGCAAGCTTTTTTGAAGCATTCATTTAGTATGTTAGACTGTCTTGGAAGTCTGTTAAGTGTCCCCAGAAAGAAAGTAATTAGCAAGTGCTTAAATTGGTTTCTCTTCAAAATTCTATTCTTAAGTCTTGTTTTTTTCAGATATACGTTAAGAGTCTGCCATCTTGCCATTGTACAAAGGCTTATATGTTAATATATATTTATTAAAATCTAAATTAGGCCCCCAACTTAGAATTGTGAACATACATGTACTGAGCTCAGTTCTTTGGTATACAAATTTATACCTGTGAGTTACAGGTATATACATTTATTTTTATGAAATCAGTTCAATGTTCAAATTGACAAGTACATTTAAAAATTTGACTTTAAGAGCTAAAATATGGCGAACTTGAACATCAGAGTTTATTGACTTGTCAGTGCCCTTTAGCCAAAGACTGCCGGGAACATACCTGCAGTTAAGTAAAGTTGGGTCTATTGAATTGTTGGCACAAGGAAGAGCATACACCATGGAGCCTCTAGGTAAGAAGGTGTTAGAAAAGAACTTACTATGGGATTTAGGCTTGTGTTAAGCTCTTTTTAGAGAACATTTAAGGGAGAAGGGCTATACTCTGAAATACATGTTGTCAGAAAGTGGGAGTAATTCTATGATTGGGTATGTTAATTTTTATTTAGAAGGTTAGAAAAATAGATTGAGGCCAAATCTGTGATTGATAAAGAAGGAGCAGTTACACGAATCAGCCAGGATTTTTGTTTCTTGTGGTTTGGACAATGTTTTTGTTTTTGTCAGGGTTCAGACATCATTATGGAATGGTCTTGTTTTTAATGTGATCCATCACAGTCAAAGAGTAACTTTGCCTAATGTCTGTTAACAAGAGAACACCACAGCCTTACTGTGAGTTCCAGGCCAACACCTAACATCACCAGAACCAAGCCAGTTCCCGGCTGTCTAGGGCTGTTTTTCTCTTTCTCAAACTTCTTTTTCGAGTTTAATATTCCTTAACATTTATAATATTTAAGTAGTATATTTAATAGCAATTAACATAAGTATATTTAAATAATATATTTTAAGATTTAAGATTTTCTCTGTAGTGGAGTAGATCCTGTATTTCCCATATTTTTGTTGCTCCAAAAAGTTATTAGTTCTAACCATAATTTTCATATTAGAATAAAATTAAAGTCTAAAATATTATATTTTGCCTAAATGACTCAACTTTTTGATAGATATGTTTTCAGCCTGCATCAAAACTTATACCCAATGCTAAAAATTTAAAAGAATTTTATTTTACAGCAAACATCAAATCAGACGCCAACAGATTCATTATCTCCATCCCCTAATCCTGTGTCACCTGTGCCTTTGAATAACCCAACAAGTGCCCCAAGATATGGAACAGTGATCCCTAATCGCATCTTTGTAGGAGGAATTGACTTTAAGGTACCTATTTATGTATGCAACGTAGTATATTTTTTGCATTAGAAGTTATTTTATTTCTCAGAAATACTTTGTACAACTACAAAAATAATATTTACTAATTGCATAATGATTAATAGGTTTCACATTGTCTTACTATAAAGAATCTTTTCAATAACAATGTAGGTTAAATAGAACATATATAATTGTCCAGTTTCACATACAAGGAAATTGAGGCTCATTGATGTATCTACAGGCTCCTAGCTTCTTAGTGACAGAGTGAAGCCTAGAATTCCAGTATTCTGACTCATAGTTTCATATTCTTTACTTCACCATACCACACTAATTATACTTTATTACATAGTATTCCAAAAGACCAAATAATGTATGACTATAATTAAAAGATTCAATATTTAAAAAAACACAAAATTTAGTCCTGTGAAATCCTATTTCTTTATCCCAATTTTATTGTCAGGTTCCTACTGAGTAATATCCTGAACATCTTTCGCAAATTGTTTTCTGCCACCTAAGTTAGAATTTGATCACAAAAAAAGGCCTGTGACCTTATCAGAATAAAGCATCTTCACATTAATATATTTTAATTATGAGGGGCGCCTGGGTGGCTCAGTCGGTTAAGCGACTGCCTTTGGCTCAGGTCATGATCCTGGAGTCCCAGGATCGAGTCCCGCATCAGGCTCCCTGCTCAGCAGGGAGTCTGCTTCTCCCTCTGACCTTCTTCCCTCTCATGCTCTCTTTCTACCATTCTCTGTCTCTCTCAATAAATAAATAAAAATCTTTAAAAAAAAAATCGGTTAATTATGTAATCAGCCATTTCACTGTTTCAGAGAGGCTTAGTCTGTGTTGTTGTTGTTAGATGTTTTGCCGCACCATTTGGGAGGTAGTAGTAAACACCTCTAGGAAAGGCCTGCATGGCTATTTTGAGTAGAATATCCTACTTCCAAATGGATATGTAGAAGGATTTCCAAGCTTCCATTTTATATACTGGAAATGACAGGGATAGTTGTTTTTCTTAATTAAAAAAAAAATCCTTGTGCCATTAGGGTATGAAATTTATTACTCACTATTTCTCTGTAATCAGTCTTTCACAATTTGGATGAAATTACTTTTTTTCTGCTCAAGAGAAATGTTACACTTACTGTATTTGTCAGAATAATGATTCTTAAGCAAGTATGTGATTGGGTCACTAAAAATAAAAATTATTTCTAATAAAATGTTTATTTTTTTAGAAAGATTTTCTGTTTCTATGGAAAATATTAATGGCTGACCATAAATATTCAAGTTGAGCATTCATGTTCAGAATTAATTTATATTACAAACAGTATAATTTTTAAATAAATCTTCAATAAATGGAAACATTTGTATGGCTAGGTTATTCTAGGTTACTGAATTCTGTCAACTACATTATGAGCTTTGGAGGCCATTGTAACAATGCAGTTATAGCTTTCAGGTAATTGCTAGGGTTCCCTCCCTGATACTTATCCCTTTTCCAAAACCAGACAAATGATAAGGAAATAGTTTACTGTAGTAGCAAGCTGTGTCAAATTTTGTAAAACTTTTCTTTTTAGAAGCTTATAGCCCATCCCTCTTCATACTTAATCATCTTAACTCTCAGTTTTCAACAAAGAAGTAGAGCTGCAAAATTGAACTAGTGATTCTTCTATCAGAGAATAGTTTGAATTAATTTGTTTTCAAATCTCTAATAAAAATTCTTATTCTGGCATTGCTTCCTTTTTCAGTTTATTGAAATAAGAGCTATTTAGTTATTCTTATATTAATTCAGTATTTGTCATCATCCAGTTTAGTAGCTTTAGGTTACCAACTAATAGCTTATAATGTTTGTAAGTAGTGAGGTAGCGGGGGAACTCAAGAGGCATAGCCCCACTATTAGGCATGTCTTTTTCTGGTATATAAAGAAAATTTTTTTCTAGGGATATTTAAAGTTCCCCATGGCATAGTTATACCTGAGCCAGAAAATGAAATTGCAATGAATTTAGTGTGAATACTCTAGGAAAAGGTGATATGAGTCTATTAAGAGACTATTTCAATTAAAACCGTCTTTGTAGATATCTTGTACATAATAGTCTAATGACTCATTTTTATTTTGAATATCATAATGTCATTATTTAGTCAAAATGTATATTGAGTAGGGATAAACTGTCTAAAAACTTTAAATCTTGTAGCCACTTCATTGGTATCACAAACTGAGTTCAAGTACTTTAGGAAATATATTCCTTTCCTAAGACCTTACTCTTCCTGGAGACTGCAGATTAAAATAGAGGGACTGGTATATATTGCCAACATCCTAGTTCCACTGCCATGATTGTGAGCCTCTCTGAGCCATAAGAACCAATAGTAATATGCCCTTACTATAGTTACAGCCATGCCTAATTCAAATTATTTTTTAAAAAACTGGCCAAAAATAATTTCTTTAAATATTAGTGGACTTTCTTTGTAGTTTTAAAGTAATTCAGCTTAAAAATTTTTTATTGATTATAATAGTTTAATAACATAGTTACTGCATAAAGCAATGTATTTACATTGATTTTAATAATTTAGTGGTTTATATACTGTTTTTATGTTAAGAGGCATTCTTATATTCATATTACTCTTTGCTTATAATCCTTTTTGTCTCCAAAACAAACATAAGACTTGTTTCATTTTTTAGCAATTAAAAATTTTTTTGTGTTTTTCTTTTATGCCATTAGACAAATGAAAATGATTTAAGAAAGTTTTTTTCCCAGTATGGGTCTGTAAAAGAAGTGAAGATTGTAAATGACAGAGCTGGAGTGTCCAAAGGGTAAGTATCACTATAGAAAGTACATAGAATTAACAATTGTGTTTTTATTGGATTGCTAGGTTTTATATGCTTACTTACTTTGATTCCATTTTTTTAAAAGAGAATTTCATACCCTCTTCTTTTCCTCCTACTTTAATCTCCCATTTCGTGTGTGGGTGTGTGTGTATATGTATGTGTATTTTGGAGGGAGGGGAAACACTGTAACACTCCTTAATTTGTTGGGAAGTTAGTTATTCTTGCATGGGCTGAGGGACCATTCAATGTTAGGTAACAAGCCTTTAATGTTGAGTAATGTACAGTAGCTAAGGAACCAAAAGCTAAAGGAATCAGATATTTTTGGAATTGTGTGCTTGCTTTAGACTAGAGAGAGCTTTATTTGAAAAACGCTGGCAAAAGGAATGTCTGTAGGTTTTGCCTCAGAGACCTAGTTAAGGAACTAACCTGACAAATACAACTGTAATGAGAATGGTTTTTAATTGCCAAATCAAAGAGAATGAAAACTGAGAAGAAATCAGCAGGATTTGTCTAAAAATCACTAATGACCTTAGGGCTGTTTCTGTGGATTGGTATATGCAAAAGCCAAATTTCACAGAAGAAAGAGGTAGTTTACATAGTGTACTCACTTAAGAAGTTTGACAGTAAAGTTAAAGAAAATGGGTAAGACAGTGGAGATCAATGAAGGATTGTTTGTTTTCTTGAAAGAGAGGTCAGACATATATATTTATAGACATAAGAGAAAGGAAGGACCAGTGAGGTGGATAGAAAATTATACTAGTGTGGGAAACCACATTTAAGTATGTCAGATAAGCACTTTGGAAGAGATGGGATTCTGCAGAGAGGTTTTTTTTAAACAATTGAGATACTTCCTCAGACTGACAACCAGTGTTAGGATGAAGTGAGATTGTACCTCTTGTATTTGATTAATAGAATTTACAATATTTTGGTAATATCCATTTTTTTTACCGTTGAAAAACACAGAAATGTAAACTGTATTTTATGCCTTTTCCACTGGGTGGTGTATGTGTTCTACCAAAAAATTTAGCATAAAAATATTTCCTTAGCCCTTGCTTAATGTTTGGGCAAATAAAAAAAGAAATTCCTTTGTTAAAAAAAAAACTTTTTTATACAATAGAGTAATTATGAATCAAAATAATAGTCAAGATATTTAACACTACTCTAGTTTCCTTAAGTTATCTAAGTAGAAATTATGCTGGGGGGGATATATTTTTTATTTCTTTCATACCTTTTTATATATTTTGGCTTTTTGGATATTGCATACATAATATAATTGTATCTTGAACATTATATGAATTGTACTCTGAAGGTAACAATTATATATGAAAAGCAGATATAAAATCTGGGATGTACATACTTTTAATTGATTTATGTTTGGGAAATACTAATAATTGCTTTATCAGTTTATATGTGCTAATAATAAATAATATATCTATATACTCATTTGCCAATATAAAAAATTTTATTGTGTTGAAATTTTTATTTTTTTTAAGTTTTTTTTCCTACTCTGATTCCTATTTAAGCTAAACTTCTATTCTGTACTAAAATTTATTGTATCCTAATTTGTAAGCTAGGACATGAATCCTTCATGCTTTCCTGCCTTGTATACAGCTCAGATATGGAACTGTTTTAAGATCCTGGGTTGTTTTTTTTTTTTTCTTTTAGTGTCCCAACTCTAGGAGGAGGTGACCGTGTTATGCTCTGAATGATTCTCTTAAATTTTGCATGATGGTGCTCCATAGAAAACTGCTCCTTCCTATAGTGACCCATTCTTAAAAAGAAATTGAATTTTAATATAACTCTAATGTAATGTTCTAAGAAAATAATTAATGTATTTATTTAGGTATGGTTTTGTCACTTTTGAAACACAAGAAGATGCACAAAAAATTTTACAAGAGGTAAGATCTTTTGATGTATTTAACTTCATTTTTTGGAACTTCTTTGAAACTAATCCTTTAGGATATCTTTTTTATTATCATTCCAGTACAATGATTGACTGTTAGAAAAAAATTTTTAATTTATTTGCATCTCAAGATTGACGTTGGTCTCCAAAAAAATTGAATTAAAAAAAGATTAAACAGGGGCTCCTGGCTGGCTCAGTTGGTGGAGTGTGCAACTCTTGATCTTGGGGTTGTAGGTTTGAGCCCCACGTTGGGTATAGAGATTACTGAAAAATTAAGTCTTTAAAAAAAAGATTAAACAGAAATTTTATCTACAGAAAAACAAATTCCAGATTATTGCATGAGTATGCGAAGTTGTAATAATTTTTTCTTTATTTGCTTACTAAGAACTTGGGTATGTATGTTTTCTGAAGTGTTAATAGCACTTTGAATTAATTCCTAAACACACTACAAACATGGATTCCTAGAGTGAAATTATCTGAGATTATTTCCATCCTTTCTGAAAAACTTTATATATGCTAAGAACATTCATAGAAAAAGTCTATAGCCTGCAGTTCACTGTAATAACTTTAAATTTGACAAATGTTACATTAAATTTTTTAGGAAAAAATAGTTTGAATTGTACCTTATTAAATCACATGCAGCTGATCTTCATTATTCATAGTAATGTTCTATAAAGTCGCCATGAACACTCAATTAGCAAATATTGGGACTGTTGCTCCTAGAAGAAATACAAGGTTCCCACAAGTTTCTGTTTACATTATTTTCATCAACCAATCAATACATAACTTTGTTTTATGTGTGTTTCTGTTTAAAGACATCATGTTAAATATATATTATTGATTCATTAACATTGAACTCCTGGCCAACAGCACTATAACTCGTGTATGAATTAAGCCCATCTAAAACATTTTCTCCATAAGGCAAATGACAGTCTTCTTGTGCTTAGGAACATTATTAGCCAGCACTTCAACACTACACTTGAGGGCCATTTTAAATAGCAAAATTAAAAAAAAAAAAAAAGCAAAATCACCAACATAAAACACAAAAATGCAAAAAACATGGCACTAACAACA
This sequence comes from Zalophus californianus, assembly GCF_009762305.2. Taxonomy (NCBI): domain Eukaryota; kingdom Metazoa; phylum Chordata; class Mammalia; order Carnivora; family Otariidae; genus Zalophus; species Zalophus californianus. The sequence continues at coordinate 157,929,232 of NC_045597.1, read as the reverse complement.
TGAAATAGACTCTTGTTTAAGAGCTGAGACAAGAAGACAGAGTGTTACCTTGTTTGACCTCAGCCTGGGACTGTGTATGTCAGGCAATTCAAAATTTTCACCTCTCTGCTCATGTCCACTAGTAACCTACTGTGGCTAAATTGCCACAGTATTGATTCTGGGGTTACAAATAATTTTAGTAAATAGGTGAATCCCAAATATGGGATGTATGAATAGAGGATTGACTGTATTCCAATTAAAGAACTAGGGTCAGAGAATTGGAACCAAGATTCAAATCCAGATCTTTTAATATCCAAAGACTATGCCCTTTCCAGTATTCCTTGCTACTTTCAAAAAATGTTGTAATGTGAATTTTAAAAATTGTTTCTTACTAATTTTTCATTATTGGTTTTATAAAACACTAGTACCAAGATAATAAAATATTTTTTCTTATTTTAGGCTGAAAAACTTAATTATAAGGATAAGAAACTGAACATTGGTCCAGCAATAAGAAAACAACAAGTAGGAATCCCTCGTATGTATTGAGAACTAATGTATTTTTCAGTGTTTTTGCATGGTTCTTTTTTGAAATATTAGACTTTTTCGAGAACTTAATTAAAATATCAGGCTTCTTTCAGTTAATAAGGTTATTTTAGCAAAGTTGATGATCAAATGAATATTTCTTACCACAAATTAATATATGTTAGATTTGGGGGGGCAGGGAAACTTTTACACAAATAATGGTGCTTACATATATTGCATATAGTTACATCTTTAAAGGAAAACTCTTCTACATAAAAATATAATTTAAAATTGCAAAAGTAATTAGAAGTATTTTGGTACTACTCATTAGAAGTTTTTCTAATTAGAAAAGTAATTTAAAATTAGAAATTGAAGATACTGAAAGTAAAAATATAGAACCAGTATCAGAAACCCTAGTTGCATGGTAGGTACTGTAGCCCAACTAGATATGTCATAATTATGAGGGAACAATTCCTAAAGCTTTAAGAATTGGCAAAGTTGTGCCTTCTTCAAATTTCTGTAATGCTGCCAACTCTACTCTTCTTTTTTTCTCACTCTTCCTATTTATTATATTAGGCGTCTTTACAGTTAGATTTTTACCTAAATATTTATTAAATTCTATAATAGTCTTTGGCTAGAAAAAGATACATAAAATTAGTAACTAAATTTTCTTATTCTTGCTTAACTGTGCCCTAGTATCTACTGGAATGTTTAAAACATTAGGTGGTTATTGTGTATCTGTTAACAAATTAATAGTTGTGCTCATTTGGACTGTTCTATTTTTGACCTAGAAATTAACAGTGTTAGGGGTGCCTGGGTGGCTCAGTTGGTTAAGCGACTGACTGCCTTTGGCTCAGGTCATGATCTCAGGGTCCTGGGATCGAGTCCCACATCGGGCTCCCTGCTCAGCAGAGAGCTTGCTTCTCTCTCTTCCACTCCCCCTGCTTGTGCACATGCTCTCTCTCTCTGTCAAATAAATAAATAAAATCTTTTAAAAAAAGAAAAAAGAAATTAACAGTTACCAAGTTTAATTTTGACTTAGTTATTTGTTAATTTAGAAGATAACTGAAGTGTCCTTAGTAGGTTAATACTTCTTGTTAGTTCCAAGAGTTAAGCTGTAACATGTAGTAACAGTTCTATACTACTAGCAGTAGGTATAAGTAGTAATGTTCATATTATGACCTATAAGTTGCATTAAAAAAAAACATAAATCACCATGCTGAATGCTTTCAGACAGACAGTAAATTTGAGAAGTATAGGGTTAATAACTTAACCAAAGGGTAGCATTAGCCTTCAAATCCAGGACAGGTTGACTCCAAAGCTCTTTATACTTTTCTTCAAATAAATATTAAGTATAAAAGTAGATTTACAAAATACGGGGGATTTTTAATCTCAATTTTTTCTCAAATCTATCTCTTTTTCCATCTTCCATTACCAATATTCTAGTCCTAGCTACCCACGTTGCTTGCCTTGATTACTGGAAGAGCCTCCTAGCAGGTCTTTCTGAATCCAGTTTTGGTACCTTCCAACATCATGTACAAGGCAGCCAGAGTGATCTTTCAGAAGTGTACATTTTATATTATTTTCTGCTTATTTTGAGTTGTTCTTTCCTTTTCTTCCTATACTTTAGCCATCTAGCCTCCTCTCAGTTCCAGAACATACCATACTCCTGATATACATTATTTTCTTTACCTAGAATGCTCTTTGCCATCCCATTCCCATCCCAATCATTTTTTTTTTTTTTTTTAGATTGGGCATAGAGCCCAATGCGGGGTTGAATTCACGACCCTGAGACAAAGACCTGAGCTGAGATCAAGAGTCAGATGCTTAACTGACTCAGCCACCCAGGTACCTCCCAATCATTCTTTAAAGCTCAGCCCAAACATCATTTCTTCACAGATTAAATACAATTGGAAAGTTCATACTACCAGTGTAATACCCTATACTACCTCTTAATGTATTTATCAAAATCGTATTTAATTAATTAAATTGTGTAATAAGCTAATAACTGTTTTCCCCACCAGAACCTAACTTCCACATGGCATGTCCAATTTTTTTTCTTTTTTCTTTTTGGCTGTATCACCAGCCAAGTTCAATGCCTTGTAATAGTACTGACTCAAAATTTATTTATTTACTTAACAGATAAACCTGTGGCTCCTTGAGTATCTTTGAAGGGAAATCCATGAAACTCCTGAATTGTGTGCAAAATTTTGTTTGAATGTATATATCTCTGAGAAAAGGGTCCATGGTGTTCATCAGATTCTCCAAAGGATGGAATTAAGAATCACTAACATAAGCAGTAACAATACTAGATGAAATATAGTGAAAATATAAAAGCTCAGAAGCAGTAGTGCTGCTTAAAGTAGTAGGCCAGTGCTACTCACAATGTGGTTTGCTGCCAGTTAACAGTTCAGTTGGAATCTGTCAAAATGCAGATCCTCAGGCTCTATCCCAGACTTACTGAATCTAAATCTCTGCAAATGTGGCCCTGGAATTTGTATCCTAATAAACTATCTAGGTGATTCTAATGTATGTTAAAATTTGAGAATTACTGGTATAGTGGAAGGAGGATTGCCAGTTCCACTAATTTACATAAACTTGCTGGTTAGTACTTAATCTGACTTGGCTTTTATATAAATTTTTCAAGTGTTATCTTGGCAAAAAAATATTTTTTTATTTTGGGGGAGGGAGGGGTTATATATAACTTGATCTGAGAAAAGAGATGGGGACCTAGAACTACACATGAAGATTTGTGGTCATGTTTGCAATAAGCAGCAGTTGTAGCAAAGGGAGGCTGGAGAATAAGAGTCATAGCCTCAATGAATGCTTGTGATAGTAGATCCAAAGAATTTTAGGATGGAACCAAAATTCTTCAGGAAAGTATGGAATCTTTTCCAACTTCACCGCCTTCATCATCTTTGGCCTTTTACAAATAAAGTTCTTTTTTTTTTTAAGATTTTATTTATTTATTTGTCAGAGAGAGAGAGCACAAGCAGGGGGAGCATCAGGCAGAGGGAGAAGCAGCCAGCCTCCCTGCCTGAGCAGGGAGCCCAGTGCGGGGCTCAATCCCAGGACCCCGGGATCATGACCTGAGCTGAAGGCAGATGCTTAACCAACCGAGCCACCCAGGTGTCCCTACAAATAAAGTTCTTACTAAGGTCTTAGGAACTTTATTACAGTGTCTATAGTCTTCAGTTAACTATTTGTAATTCAGTTAATTATTTGTAAAAATAATTACCTTGCTGATAATTATTTAAATGTTTAAGCCTTGTGTTTGATTACATTGTTATTAAAATCTAAATTGGTGAATTTTTAGTATTCTGTTTTTTTAAGATTTTATTTATTTATTTGACAGAGAGAGGGAGAGAGAGCAGGAGCAGGGAGGGAGGGGCAGAGGCAGAGGGAGAAGCAGACTCCCCACTGAGCAGGGAGCCCAATGTGGGACTCGATCCCAGGACCCTGAGATCATGACCCAAGCCGAAGGCAGCCGCTTAACCGACTGAGCCACTCAGGCGCCCCAATTTTTAGTATTCTTTATTGAACTCATTTCTTTTTCTTATATTCACTTTAAGCTAAAAGAGAATTGGCAAAAGCTAAAAGCTAAAAGCTCTAAGAGAGTGAGTTTGAAAATACATACTTTGAAAATACTTTAACGTATGGGATTTTTTAAAATTTGCAACATTCAGTTTTTACTGTAACCATATAGGTGTGTTAAAATAAACATTTTCAAGTGTCCAGAAATTACCTTTTTAAAAGTTAAACTGAACATTTTAATTATTATTATTTAATCTTTGCTTTAGGTTCCAGTGTAATGCCAGCAGCTGGAACAATGTATCTAACAACTTCAACTGGATATCCTTACACTTATCATAATGGTGTGGCTTATTTTCATACTCCAGAAGTAACTTCTGTCCCACCACCTTGGCCTGTAAGTAATTTTCATCTTAAAAGGGTTTCCATCTATTCTATCAATTTTTTAAAACATTTATTTCTGAAATATTTCAACCATAGACAAGTACAAATAATAATTAATAGCCATGTAGCTACCACTTAAATTTAATAAATGTTAACATTTTGCCATATTTACTTAAGTTCTTTTAATAGGGGAAATGAAATATGAGAAATTCAGGCAAAGCCTCCTTGCCCCCATTTTCTTACCACGTTTTTCTCCTCAGACATATCCAGAATATGTAACCAGAATATCTTTCCTATCATTTTATGTTTTTACTACAAATGTAGGTATCCTTAAACAATAGGTAGTATTGCTTTGGGTGATTTTTAAACACTATGTAAATAATCAGTTTTTCCATTCAACATTATGTTTTTGAGATTAAACCATGTTGATACTAGTATATCTAATTCACTTATTTTAATATTTTATAATATTCCATTGTATGAGTGTATATTCCCCTATTGATGGACATTTTAAGTTTTTTCTGTAATCAAGACTACAGTGAACATCCAGATCTTGTATGTATTATGTAAGAGTTTGTCTAGGAAAGTAGTCTTCAAAGTTTTTCGCTTATATATTCTCTAAACATTATCTGAAAAATTATGAATACTCATTTTTAAGTTGATATCTGAAATTTATAATTTTAAATAATTTAGGAATATAATGTATTATGTATGTTGTATGCCTAAAACTAATATAATGTTATGTCAGTTACGCCCCCCCAAAAAAAGATAGAAAATGTCTAGAACTCTGTTAACAAAACTAGTCAGCCAAATAAAACTAATCAAATAAAACTTCATTTCTATTAGAAAATTCTTAACTTTTAATTATTTTAATTATTTTTAAGTTCAAATAAATGCATTAATATGTATTCCTATAACCATGATGTAACTTACTTTGTTCCCTGGATGAAATAAGGAACCATCTCCCCTTTAATATTTCCTATACAAGCTCTTTTTGCTTTGCTTCTCTCATTTCTCAAGGGCATTGCCTTCTTGAATTATCTATTTCTATGATGCCCTGTTGGTATTTATATTCCCAAACAAAGCATTATAACAGATCCAGAATGAGTGAGAAGTGTGCCTTTCATCATGAAGGAGAATGGTAATTGTGAATGGTAATTGTGAAAGGGATTTATGAAAAGAAGACAGACACATAGTACACAGACACATTCACAGGCAGATCAAATCAGGAAGGAGTACATATGAAATTTATGAATACTCCTAATTTTCATAAATATATTATGAATACTTCTAAACCCATTCATGCCCATGTACCACTGGAAAAATTTTGTATTCCCCTGCCTTGGTCTAGGCTGCAATATATGCATAGAGGTAAAATTTCACATTATAGAATATATACATTTTTGACTAAATGTTGCCAAATGGCTCTCCAAAGTATACCAGTTTACACTTTAGCTAACAGTTTATGAGAGCTCCAGTTTCTCCATAATCTACCCACCCTTTAATTTTAAATTTTTGCCAATATTATTATGAAATAGTATTTTGTTTTTTTATCTTCCTAGTCATTGGTAAGATTGAACATATTTCACGTATTTATTGGCCATTCCACTTTTCTTCTGTGAGGTGCCTCTTCATGTCCTTTATCCTTTATCTTTTTCTATTGGGGTTATTTGTCTTTTTCTTGAGTTCATTATATGAATTTTGTGAGTTCTTCTGGTGTGTGGTTTGTCCATTAACTTTACAGGTTTTTTCGGTCATATACTAATTCTTTCTTTTAATGTTAACAAATGTATTAATGTTTTCCTTTATGGAAATGGTTTCATCTTTTGTCTCTTATTTTTAAAACAAAACACTTCCGAAAAAAGAATAAAAAATTTTAAATTAAAAAAACACTTCCTTATTACAATATAGGTATTCTATATTTTATTTTTAAAATATTATGGTATTGCTGTTTTTCACATCTAGATCTTAAATCTGGAGTTCATGTATTGACTAATCCATCCTCTTTCATTATTTTGAAATGAATCTTCTATGAAATGCCACATTTGGGGGTGTTTCTTCTGGGCTCTCTATTCTGTTCCATTGGTGTGTTTGCCCTGCCCAATTCTGTTTTAATTCCTACTGCTTTAGAACGAGTGCTAAAATCTGATAGGGCAGTCTTGTCACTTTTTTCTTCAGGAGTCTCTCATCTATCCTTAAGTCTTTACTTTTATAAATATAAATTTTATAATCCAGCTTGTTTAATTCTGTGAAAAGCCTTTATTGGATTTTTATTAGAATTGCATTAAATGTGTAGATTAATTTGGGCATAATACTGAATTTTACCATCCACAAACATTTATTTAGGTCTCTTATTTCCATCTGTCAATAAAATTTTCTTTCTCCATAAAATAGTTGAGCACATCTTTTGTTAGATTTATTCTTAGGTACTCTGTGGTTTTTGTTGCTTTTATTATGGTATATTTTTAAATCATACTTCCCAGTAGGTTGTGACTTGTATGTAATAATGCTTTTTTAAACGTTGACATTTGATCAGTAACCCTACAAAACTTTCATATAGACAGTCATTTATGATTCAGTATACTTCTGTTTCTTTCTGCTCTTTTCTCATTTTTTCTCCATTGAATTACTGCACCATCATTGTCTCTGCTATAGTATTTATATGATAACATGACCTTGTTCTTGAAAAAGGAAACAAGTTCAGTGATTCATGATTAAGTTTTATATATACTTATATAAACTTTATATATACCGTGTATATATTTATTTATACACTGTAGGTTTTGGAAGATAATCTCAGCCATAACCGAGGTTTCTCAGCCTCAGCACATTGACATTTTGGGCCAGATGATTCTGTGTTGTTGGAGGCCAGTCCTGTATATGGTAGGATGTTTAGCAGTGTCCTAGTCTTCCCACATCTATAAAAAGCAAAAGTATTGCCAAATGTTCCCTAGGGGGGCAAAGTCACACCTGACTGAGAATTATTGCCCCAAATCAATTAAGGAAATTATTTCATATTCTGTTTGCTAAGAATGAAAGAGTATTGAATTTATCATGAAAGGGTATTGAATTTTAACAAATCTTTTTCTATATCTGCTGAGATTTTTTTCCTCCTTTAATCTATTAATAGAAAATAAATAATATAGTAAATTACATTATTCTTTTCTAATGTTAATCTGTGGTATAATTTTATTAACATAGTCTGAAAATTGTGCAAAACTATGATACTTTTCTTCATTTTGCGGAGGGGAGGGAGTGAACATTAAAACAAAACGGTGTAAAGTAGATCCCATGTTACAAATTGAATTTTAATTGCTATCATTAAAGCTTATTTTACCTATCCTATAATACAATTTGCCTGCTTTATTAATGGTCTGGTTTTAAATAATCTATTTTGGGGTTTACTCTAGTACTTTGAATAATGAAGTGTTATGCGTACTTTCTTCAAAATAGAGAAATCACTTAAAATTTACTTTCATTTAAATATCAAATTAATAAAATAGGATTTGATAAATGCTTCAATAAGTAATATATTTGATTTAATTAAATGTATAACAAAGGAGTAGGATTTAATTACTTGTAAGCTGTGGGAAATCAGTGGCAAATCAGATATGATCATTCAGTTCTATGTTGTATAAATATTATCTACTGCTGGTCTCATGATGGAAATAGGCAGTGTCACCTTAAGTCCAGCTGCCATTTTCTTTTAAATATTCTCTTAGAACTATATTTTCATACTCTTTGGACTAAAAGCAACTTTTCTGGTGGTTGTTTTAGCATTATCATGAAAGTGAAAGCAAAGAAAAGTGGGAATACTGTGGTGATTTTAGTAGACTTAAGTGGAATTAGTAATAATATCAATAAGAGGTAGAAAAATGACATTTCCAATTATAGACCGTAAGTTGACTGGGTTTAGGTAACAATTCGGGATAAATTTTATAACAAACTATTTTAAAGAATTTTGCCTAGGCCTAAAATAATTTTTCAATTTTTTTCCCTCTTGTAGTCACGTTCTATATCTAGTTCCCCTGTGATGGTAGCTCAGCCAGTTTATCAGCAACCTGCATATCACTACCAGGTAAACATGGAGTTACAGTGAAAATTCTCTTTAAAAACTGTCAGTCCTTTTTGGGTAAATTTCATTGTATTCTTTCTCATGCAAATACTCTAATAATTTAAAAGAGATAGTTAAGCCTTGATAGCAGTGCTGGTTTTCTTTTTTTTCTTTTCTTATGGGGAACTAAACAATATCATACAAGAAGATGGAATGTTTGCTTCATTTAACCAAATGTAATGAGGTTGGGTTTTGCTCTCCTGGCTAACATTTAATCTAAGAAGTTTTTAGAAATAATTCCCAAAGAAAGATACAGATAACATACTGGATCACAGGCTGATTTTTTAATGTTATTGTTAACATTATGTCACTTTCTTGCTATTATATTTAACATAATCTATATTAAAATAAGTAATATATTATGGTTTATATTATGGCAGCCTCTTTTAGTTAACCAGTACTCTTCATTAATTCTTGTGGGAGACTGGGGATAAATGAGCCATAATGCCAGACCATCTTGGTGTTTTATAAATAAAGAATATTTGTTGACATACTGTCTATGGCTGCTTTTGTACTACAATGGCAGAGTTCAGTAGTTGCAATAGGATATTATGGTCTGCAAAGCTGAAAATATTTACCCTCTGGTCCTTTATAGAAAAAGTTTGCCAACCTCTCCTCTATTGCACTCACAAATAAAATCACATTCTTTCCTACCTCTGGAATTGTGGAAGAGAATTTATTTCTGTTTCTTTTTTCTTTTGAACTTTTAAAATAGACCCAGATTAAATGCTAAGTTTCCTGGAATTCTTTTTAATATTAGACTGGGTTTTGCGGGGGGATGGTGGTGTTTAAATTCTAAGTAGAATTTAAGATTTAAATTTATTTAAATTTATTATATTATTACATACTAATGTATATTATATATTATTACATTATTTATTTACAAATAAATTTGTAAATCCTGTTACCATGCTAAATATAAAACTATCTAAAGTGTTTCACTTACTAAAGATGAAAATAACTTAATGACATATATTTAAAATATATATATTAACTTAATGACATATTTAAAATATAACTTAATGACATATATTTAAAATATGTCACTTTTCCCTAAGCTGCCTCCAAATTCCAGCAGAAGCCCCAAAGACAGAATATTAGGTACCAGAACTTTTAATATGATAAGCCAAATATTGTGAAACCTGTTGGCGGACCCTTAGCTTATTGCCCACCTTGAGTACACATGAGGGGAGGATGAGATTGCAAGAGAGTTGTTAGAATGCTATGGCATGTCCCCTTCTTCCCAACCAAGTAAAGAAGACATCAGAGAATGACTGAGAAAACTTAATGTTTGTCCCCTGAAATTTGTGAGATGGTACTTGGACCTGACCTCTCCTAAAAAAGTCCAAAGAGAGAGGTGGAGGGTTGTGGTGAGGGGGAATAAATTAATTAATTAAAAAGTCCAAAGAAGAAGCTGGACTAGTCTCTGGAGGCTAGAAGACTGCAGTAAGAATGTGTTGAACTTCTACTCACAACAAGCAAAAGTTTATGCGTCCCAAGAGCAAGATGTGAACCTCACAGAAGAAACCCTTTTCAAAAACTTAAAGGTGATCCCAATAAAGAAAGAACCTGTGTGAAGTAGATGTCTAGAATCAAGGACTAGAATTGCAGTTAGAAGTTCTCAGTGGGGAGAGGCGCCTGGGTGGCTCAGTAGGTTGGGCATCTGCCTTCAGCTCAGATCATGATCCCAGGTTCCTGGGACTGAGCCCCGCGTCAGGCTCCCAGCTCAGTGGGGAGTCTGCTTCTCCCTCTCCCTCTGTTTCTCCCCCTGCTCGTACTCTCGCTTGTTCTCTCTCTCTCTCTCTCAAATTAATAAGTAAAAATCTTAAAAAAAAAAAAAAAACAGTTCTCAGCAGGGAGATCACCAAAGAATCCAGTAAACTACCTAACTAGAGAGTCAGCATTTGGAATCTGCCACACTTAAAAAAGTGATCTGTCCTAATATTTATCCTGTGGCAAGGAAGAACAGCTCAACACAGTGCTTTTAAAGTGTCAGGGGGCGAGAAAGAATAGAAGTGCTTTCTGCTTGCACCCCATTGAGTCCAGCTCCTCCCTTCATTAATTGATTACATACAGCTATAGCTCACTTGACATACCAAATACATTCTTAAAATTTCTAATACAGTTTAATTTTATAGTTTGACTCTGATGTTCTGTTTGACACAAGTTATAAAATTGGAAGTATGTTACCTAGATATTACTCAGGAAGGACTTTGGTACCAATTTATAATATAATATTTTGTAATATAAAAAAATCATTTCACCTCACATATTTCTTTTCAGGTATATATTCATCATTCTGCCTCTTTGATAAGAATCTTCCATTGTTCTTTCTTTTTACCAGTTCTCTTTTTTTTAAAGATTTATTTATTTTGAGAGAGTGAGAATGAGAGAGAGATCATGAGAGGGGGGAGGGTTAGAGGGAGAAGCAGGCCCCTCGCTGAGCAGGGAGCCCGATGCGGAACTCGATCCCAGGACTCCAGGATCATGACCTGAGCCGAAGGCAGTCGCTTAACCGACTGAGCCACCCAGGCGCCCATCTTTTTACCAATTCTAAGATTGGTAGCTTTATCATTTATTAGTCAAATCAGGTAATGCATGGTCTAATTAGTATTTATCTCCATATTTCTCATTTCATAAGTAGTTATTTCATTTATCTAAAAACTCTATAAATCATTTTATTTCAGATTTTTTATTAAAATATTTTAGGAGATTATTTATTATCCTGCCTGTCTGAATGTAGACTACAGAACATAGACTTCACATTATCTTGGTCATTATAATATAGTGATGTCATCCATTAGCAACTTAAATAGCACTAAATTAACAGTGATTCAGTTTAGATGGCAGATCCATGGCATCTTCTTACTCTTTTTTCTGTTTTTTTTTTTTTTACTTTATAATGAAAAAAGACTATTAAAAATGGAAAATAAAGAATAAAACACATATTAAGAAATAATACAACTAGTTTAAGAAATAAATGTCTGACATACTGTCATTTACAATAAGTTTAAAAAATTTGACCCTCTTTTATTTAACAGGTTTTTAATATATAATTCACATAGCATTCAATTCAGCTTTTTAAAATGTGCAATCGTGTTTTTTACTAAATTCAGAGTTTTATAGCCATACCACAGTCAATTTTAGAATATTTTAATCAACCGTCCTCCCAAAAAAACCTTACCCACTAGTAGTCACTCCTCTTTCCTCCTACTCCCAGCCCTAGGCAACCAGAAATCTATTTTCTGTCTTTATAGGTTTGCCTATTCTGAACATTTCATATAAATGGAATCTACCATATGTGGTTATGACTGGATTCTTTTATTTAGCATAATGTTTTCACGGTTTATCCATGTGGTGGCATGTATCAGTACTTCATTTCTTTTTATAGCTGAATAATATTCCATTATATGGATATAACACATTTTGTTTATCTTTTCATCAAATGACAGACATTTGGGATATTCCCATTTTTTGTCTGTTATAAATACTACTGTGATCACTCCTGTACAAGTTTTCTTTTAAATGATTTATCTCCAGATATGACTTTTCTTTTTTTTTTATTATGTTATGTTAATCACCATACATTACATCATGTATGTTTTCCTTTATCTTAGCCTTATTACCTGGGAGTAGGATCACTGAGTCATATGGTATCTCTATGTTTAAAGTTCTGAGGAAGTGTCATCTTGGTTTCCAAAAAGGCTGCACCATTATACACTCACACCAGTTGATGAGGATTCTAATTTCTCCACATCCTTGTCAACACTTATCATCTACCTTTTTAATTATAGCCTGTCTAGTGGAGACAGTGGATATAAAGTGATATCACACTGATTTCCATAAGCTGAGGCCAATGATGTTGAATATCTTTACATATGCTTATTGGCCACTTTTACATATCTTCTTTGGAGAAATATCTATTCATATTCTTTACCCATTTTTTAAATTTGGGTTACTTTTCTTTTTATTATTGAGTTATAACACTTCTTTATATATTCTAGATGCGAGTTCCTTATCAGATATGTAATTTATAAATGTTTTCTCCCATCCTTTGTATTTTCACTTACTTGCTGGTATTCTTTGTAGCACAGAAGTTTTTCATTTTGATGGAGTCCAATTTATCTCTTTTGTTGCTTGTGCTTTTCATGTCATAGTGTAATTGCCTAATTCAAACCCACAAAGATTTACACATATTTTCTTCTAAGAATTTTATAGTTTTAGCTCTTACATTTAGGTCTTTGAACCAATTTGAGTTACTTTTTGTATATAGTTTGAGGTTTAGGGATCCAGCTTCATTCTTTTGCATATAGATATTCAGTTTTGGCCCTTGTTTATAATCTGGGTGGGTTTTTTGTTTTTGGTTTTCATTTTAGGCCCCTGCACAGTGTCTACCAGGACAGTGGCAGTGGGGTGTTCCTCAGGTAAATATTAACTTTTTTCATTGTGTTTTTGTGAAGACTGAATGAATATTAAAGTCAGGAGAACTAGATTTGAGATATTCCTCTTCTATTTAGTAACTGTGATACCTTTGGCAGTTAATCACTATATTTCTTAGCTTCCTCATTGTAAAATGGAAGTAATGATACCACATCTTTGTAAATTTCTTTACCTGATCTTGGTGAAGATGAGATCATGTAAGTGAAAGCATTTTATTAAAAGTGAGTACTCATATAAACATGAAAAATTACTTTTTACTATTATGGGAAAATGTATAATTTTTCCAGTTGTACTTCAGATTTTGCTTCAGTTTGACTTGTGCTCCTAAGTAAATAAACCATCTCTCAACTTTTGATACAAATAGTATACCACCAAAACTACTATTTAATGACATTTCCCATTTCCATGTGAAGTCGCAAAGCTAAGAATAGATGTTTATGCCAACTCAGTACTGTAAGTTATATTATTACAACCTTTGATAGTGATCTTAATATAACTATTTTCTGAATTTATGAGTTTCTGAAGCATTAAGAACTTTTAATGTTTACCAGTGGTAAAGTTCTTTAGTCACATCTACACAATTGAAATTTGTAATAAGATACATCTATGCTATCCCTGGAAAAGAATTTCAGCAAAATAGGAAACAAATATTTCTGTCATCTGTTGGGTAAGTCATTTGGTTTAATTGAAATAATTAATCATATTTGAATTAGAAATATGGTTTTGTTTTAGTCTCCTGCCTCTTCCGCTCCATTCTTATACCTGCAACCTTCTGAGGTTATTTATCAACCAGTGGAAATTGCACAAGATGGTGGATGTGTTCCTCCTCCGCTATCTCTGATGGAAGCTTCAGTTCCAGAGGTATATATTAGTCTCAAGGTGATTTATCTATAACTGTCTCATCTTAACATTTCTTTTTCTTTTCTAAAAATATTTGTTTAAGACCCTTGTGGAAGCTGCACGTTTTTTCTTTGATTTATTCACACCTTTCCCCTTTTATATGTATCTAAGAATGCTTCATCTTAGACTTTTTTACTAACTAGTTCTGAACCATTTCTAAAACCAACTGTTCACTGTACTAGGCTAATCTCTGACTTGATCTCCTCGAAAGAGTAAGATACCAAATACTTCTCTTTCTTCTGGCTTGCCTGTCAATCTGTGTTGTTACTAACATTCTGTGAATTAAAAGCATATAAAAATTCAAAAGATCTTAAAAATTTCTTCCTTCAAATATGTAAATCAAAAATATTTCATGGGGCACCTGGGTGGCTCAGTCAGTTAAGCATCCAACTCTTGATTTCAGCTAGGTCATGATCTCAGGGTCATGGGATCAAGCCCCACGTCGTCAGACTCTGCACAGTCAGAAGTCTGCTGGAGTTTCTCCCTCTCCCTCTGCCCCTCCCTCCCTCAAATAAATAAATAAATCTTAAAAAATATACTTCATAACTACAAATTGTAAATGCTATCTTCAGTGTCTTTAAATTACGTTCCCAAACAATTACTTACCTTACCATCTATGTGCCAAGAACTGTACAGGTATGTTTTAAATCAGTGTTATAAAAGATTAGAAAATTAGCACCCACCTCCCAATTAGGGTGTATTATATTATTTTTTATATTGCTAAGGTTTATAATATTATGTTCTGGAACAATAATTTTCACAGTTGGATTTTAATGTTACTATCACTACTTCTACCAGGATTTTTCTGTTTTCATCTCAGCCTGCATTCATTACTTGCTTGACTGAATCTGCAAAGTACTCTTTGTTAAAGAAAGCTTGTGGGTGCTGTATTCTCTGAGTTTCTTACATGCCTATTTGTTCAACATTGTTGCCTATAAATCTGAAAGACAGTTACACTAGCTATAAAATAGCTGCATCATACTGCCAGAACAAAGTACCACAAACTGGGTGGCTTAAACAACAGACATTTATTGTCTCACAGTTCTAGGCCCAGAAGTTGAAGACGAAGGTGTTGGCAGGATTGGTTCCATTGAGGGCCATGAGGGAAGCATCTTTTCAGGCCTCTCTTCTTAGCTTGTAGATGGCCACCTTCTCCTTGTGTCTTCACATTATTTTTCTATCTCTGTGTCCAAATTTCTCAGATTAGGTTCTATGCTAATGACCACGTTTAACTTGATTACCTCTGTAAATACCCTGTCTACAAATCAGGTCACACTCTGATGTACTAGAAGTTAGAACTTCAACGTATGTTTTGAGGGAACCAAATTCAACTTTTTTTTTTTTAAGATTTTATCTTTATTTGAGACAGAGAGAGAGAGACAGAGCACAAGCAGAGGGAGAAGCAGGCTCCTCGCTGAGCACGGAACCTGGGATCATGACCTGAGCTGAAGGCAGATGCTTAACCGACTGAGCCACCCAGGCGTCCCCCAAATTCAACTCTTAACGTACTATTTTCTTATAGAACTTCTAGTCTACTCTTTTCTGGTGTTGAGTGTAGCCTTAAGGAATTTTGAAGCTGGCCTGATTTTCCCCCTGAACATAATTTGCTTTTTCTTCCTGCATGCCTTATGATGTGAGGTGTATTGTTGTTGTTGTTGTTTTTGTTAAGATTTTACTTATTTATTTGAGAGAGAGAGAGCAGGGGGAGGAGCAGAGGGAGAGGGGCCAGCAAATTCCGTGCTGAGCTCAAAGCCTGACACAGGGCTGAATCTCATGATCTTGAGATCATGACCTGAGCCAAAATCAAGAGTTGGGCACTTAAACCACTGAGCCTCCCAGGTGTCCCATGAGGTGTGTTCTTAGTTGTCTTTGCACGTACTATTCCCACCTTTTTTCTCTTAATTCTTCAAGCATCAACTCCACTAGAAAACTTTTTCTGACTACCTCCCCAATTTTCTTAAGCTAAATCAAGTAGTTTTCCTTTCTTCTATATATGTTTCACAGGACTTATGGTAATTTTGACTATTCAACTGTCCCTAATCAGTCTATAAATTAATTAAAGATAGGGAATGTGTTTTCCATTTGTGTTCCTCCATTGTGTAGCAAAATGCCCAGTACATTGCAATGAAAGGTAACACATTTTTTTTCTTTTTTTTATAACAGCCTTATTCTGATCATGGAGTTCAAGCAACGTATCACCAGGTTTATGCTCCAAGTGCCATCGCTATGCCTGCACCTGTGATGCAGCCTGAACCAATTAAAGTAAGAAGTGTGTTTTGATCTTTTATTATTTTTTCAGTCATGTTTCAAGTTTTTCAAATTTCTTTTCTGAAAAGAAGTAATTTTGGATACTTATATTACATTTGTGATCAGAAGAACAGAATTAGTGAACTATTTCATGTGAAGAACGTACAATTCTAAATTAACTATAATTTTTACAGTTAGTTTTGAATAAGTTATAAACCACACATGGTCGAAAATGCTTTATTTACTGTAATAAAATATATATAACTTACAATTTGCCACTTTTAAGTGTATAGCTAAGTGGTATTAATTACATCCATAGTGCTATGCAACCGTTACCACTATCTGTTTCCACGCTTTTTCATTACCCCAAATAGAAAATCTGTACCCATTAAGCAATAACTTCCCATTCTTTTCTCCCTACCAGTCCCTGCTACCCTCTAATCAACCTTTTGTCTCATTGAATTTGCCTAGATATTTCATATACTCAGATTTTGGTTGTGTTAATGGCATATAGCATTTATGGGGAGATGAAATCAGTTAACAATCTACTCTTCCAGTTTGGGAATTGTGCTTGTGCATCCTAAATCAGATGCAGGCCAAAGAGTGGGAATCCAGTTAGATCCATGTATATATTCAATATATTTCAACTCTCTACTATGTAGCAGGGAATTCTGCTTATTCCCTTATGACCTAGTTTCTTAGTGAAACTCTTCATCATTACTTGGAGGAAATGGACTATATCTGTAAGAACACAGATTAACTATTGTGATGGTAATATGAATCTTGTTTACAGTGTACTTTGGTAAGGAAAGTAGGCATACTCTACAATAAAATGATGGAGATTAGCTATTTCACACGCGTATTTATTTATGTGTTGGAACTCAGTACCAAGACAGTCTACTTTAAGGAGCTGCTCCCCTCTCCTATCAGCTCATCCTGTCACCACTCACCGCATTCCTTCACTGCTATTACTACTGTACTGCACACATGAAATAAAACCATAATTTGACCTAGTGTCACAGCCTCGAGTGTTCCTAAAATTTATCTATCAAAATCTTCTAAAACAGACTTCCTCTGATGTTAACATTTTCTCCAAATATACTTCTCTAGGAATAGTGAAAAGAGCTTCGCCATATTAAATAAGTACTAGTTTTTTCAGTTACTGATTATATAGATCATATATATAAACACAAATGACTGAAGTTGTACTTGAATAACTCTAAGAGAGGATGGAGTGGTACTTGGGTAGGAGAAATTTTCAAAGGACATTAGGATAAGGAAGGGAAAAATGAAGGGGGGGAAATCAGAGGGAGAGATGAACCATGAGAAACTGGACTCTGAGAAATAATCTGAGGGTTTTAGAGGGGAGGGGTGGGGGGTTAGCCCAGCGATGAGTATTAAGGAGGACACGTACTGCATGGAGCACTGGGTGTTATACAAAACAATGAATCGTGGATCACTACATCAAAAACTAATGGTGTATTGGGGCGCCTGGGTGGCTCAGTCATTAAGCATCTGCCTTCAGCTCAGGTCATCATCCCAGGGTCCTGGGATCGAGCCCCACATCAGGCTCCCTGCTCCGCGGGAAGCCCGCTTCTTCCTCTCCCACTCCCCCCGCTTGTGTTCCCTCTCTCACTGTGTATCTCTCTGTCAAATAAATAAATAAAATCTTTCAAAAAAACAAACAAACAAAAAACTAATGGTGTATTATATGGTGACTAACATAATAAAATAAAATTTAAAAAATAAAAAATAAAAAAAATTTTTTTAAAAAGAATGTTAATGCTACACATTCTTAAAGTTTAATTCCTCTAGTTTAAGAATAAACACTTTTCTATATTTTCTTAAATCTATGAGTAGGAAATGACAAATGATACAGAGAAACTTCTATCTTAATCTTTAGTCATATAGAAAGTACACATATGTTGAATATAAATCATAACAGAGGCATAAATAGATATCTTTCTTTGTGCATATAAGCTTACAACTGGAACCAGTAACTTGCCTCTTCATTCTAGAGAAATGCTGCTAAAAGGGACTTCACCCCTTCTGTCCTGATAGAGATCTTTGCTCTATCATGCCGCAGACCAAAAGGGAACAAAACTACTGACTTGTTTCAATTTGGAATTTAATCTGTCTCATTTAGGGTTAAATAATTCTGGTAATCACATGGGATACATCCTAGGGAATATTTTAGTCCTACCCAAGTTAAAATTTAAAGAATAGGGAAGAGTTGAAGAGTTCTGAACCATACTTAACTAGCTTACTCCAAAGTATCTGAGCACTTGAACTATTATGCTTTTAAGATCAGTATCAAATCCCTAGGTAAGAAGGGTTTAAGTGGAAAATTATAAAGTGTTTCTGTTTTACAGTGTTTTTCCATTTTTGCATTAATATAAGTATCTAATAAATTCGTTCCTACAAGAATTAACTGAGATACTGGAAACTGGGGAAATTATAATTTGAAGTTAACCTTTAAGTTAAATGTTCATTTTATGAACTCTTGCCATTTGCAACGATGTGGATCGAACTAGAGGGTATTATGCTAAGCGAAATAAGTCAATCAGAGAAAGACAATTATCACATGATCTCATTCATATGTGGAATTTCAGAAACAAAACAGAGGGGCATGGGGAAGAGAGAAAAAAATAAAACAAGATGAAATCAGGGAGACAAACCATAAAAGACTCCTAATCACAGGAAACAAACTGAGGGTTGCTGGAGGGGAGGGCGGTTGGGGGATGGGGGTACTGGGTGATGGACATTAAGGAGGGCATGTGATGCCATGAGCACTGGGTATTATATAAGACTAATCACTGACTTCTGCCTCTGAAACCAATAAAACATTATAAGTTAATTAATTGAATTTAAATAAAAATTAAAATAAAAAATCATTTAAAAAGTTAAATGTTCATTTTATTTAACTCCAGTATATAATAGCTATTCATGAAAATATTTGATATTAAGGATAATATTTACTTGCCAGGCTATAAGGAATTTCTTCTAATTAAAGCACCAATTGGATTTGAATGAAAAGCACAGCTATTTACCTATTACATCTTACCTTTTAGAAAGACACTGTGATTCAAAGGTAAATTAGAAAAGGATGTGACCTCTTACCACTATCTGTTTCTAGCTCAGAGACCCATAATGTACACTTAAAATAAAAATTGACACTTTACAGAAACATTCCACTACTATCTTCTTCCTAACCATTTCCTTATTTCAGTATCATTAACACTTCCTATAAAGCAAGTTAGAGACTAAAATTCCCAAACATTCAGCAAGTCATCAGAGTAGAAGACAACAAATGTAAAGCACTGCATTCTAGAGGGCAGAGACAGGAAAAGTCTGTGCTTTGCAGCTCTGGGCTTACAGGAAGATAAACATTTTCATGCACTGTACATAGTCAAACTATAGATAGTCTCAGATTCTGCAGAATAAATTATTTTACTCAATAGAGAACTTGGCAGCAGAAGCAAAAAAGCTCACTGAACTAGGCACTAGGAATTGTGTAGGTTCTGTGTGTATCAAGCCTCTATAAGCATAAGAGAGGGGATGGGGACAGTAAGAGGAATCAGGAACTCATGAACCTTTTAGAATTGTCATGGACAGATCTCCATTCAAGGATAAGCTAAACAGAAAAGTATATACTGTATAGGTCCCATGAAAATATTTTTGCATATGGCACTACAGTGAAGGCAAGAATAAATAGCATATATATGGATATATGTATTAAGAACATATAAGGAAATTAAATTAAACTTGTAAAAACGCATCCTATGTTTCCAGTAATTACAGACTGAAAAACAGGAAAGATGAAATGGTTCTCGGCCAGTTTAAGAAAACACTGTATGAAACTATTAATATGATGGAAAAAATTAAATTTGTCTTTGCTGTAAAGGACCAGTAGTTACTATATAAAAACAAATCCTTGACATAGAATTTTTTAAAATTCTCTCAGAATACAGAAGATAACATGAAAGATAAAATGATGAAAGATAAAATGCTACACTAGAGAGAATAGAGACAAGTCCAACCAAAAAAAAGAGTAATTCTCAAAAAGAATACAGAAAAAAATTGAATGAAAAGAATGAGCAGGAATTTTAATAGTAAAACAAAAACACCCTTGGTTTGTTTTGAATTTACAAGTCAAAATGGATTTGCCATTCTTCAAGCAGAATTAATGAGAGGTAATCCATATATAAATATTCTGGTAAATATCCATTGCCCTCCTTCAAACATCCTGGTCCTTTTAACTTTGTTTCAACCATTTATTTTTTTTTCAACCATGTATTTTTAAATAATTTTAGACCTAAAGTTGCAAAAAAGAATAGAGTTTATGTATCCCTTAGCCCACCTTCTCCTAATTTTAACAACTTATATAATCATAAACAATTAGGAAAAACAAAAATTAGCATTGGTACAATAGTACTAACTAAACTACAAACCCTATTTAAATTTCACCAATTTTTCCACAAATATTCTTTTTCTGTTCCAGGATCTAACCCAATACCCCATGTTACATTAATTTGTGATCTCTCCTTACTCTCCTCCAGTCTGTGAAATTTAGTCTTTCTTCGTCTTTCATGACTTTGACACTTTTAGAGTACTGGTCAGTTATTTTGTTGATTATCCATCAATATGAGTTCGGTATTTTCTCTTGATTAAATAGAAGTTATACAGGGGCTCTTAGCTGGCTCAGTCGGTAGAGCATGCGATTCTTGATCTCAGGGTTGTGAGTTCAAGCCCCACTTTGGGTGTAGAGATTACTTTAAAAAAAATAAAATCTTAAAAAAATAGAAGTTATGCATTTGGGGCAAGAATATCACAGAAGTGATGTTTTCAGTGTATCATTTCAAGGGAATATACAGTATATCTGATTGCTGGTAATAAATAACCTTGATCACTTTACGCATGAAAAGTAAATTGCCTAAGTAGCAGAACTAATAAGTGGCAGATCCAGGATTCTAACCTAAGCATGCTTTCTACCAAGAGAAAAAGTTAGCTGGTCTTCTGAAATCCCTAACGGTAAAGTTCATTGACAAACCTATCCATGCACAAAGAACTTCCCATTAGGATTTTAGAGCTTCCCTCTTAAATATGGACGTGCAATCACATTAGAAGAAAGCCTCCAGAATGAGAGACCACAACAAACAGAAAGAAACATATAATGCAGGGGACAGAAGAAAATAGCAAAGATACTATAATTAATATCCTCTTAGAGATAAGAGAAAATTAATGAGAAGTGGTCCATGCATAGACAGCGGGGCAAACACTTCATTTTTTCTCAAACATATTGGTCCTTTTAACTTTTTTTAACTCTGCATTTTGAAGTAATTTCAAGATTTACAGAAAAGTTGTAGAAATAGAATAGTGTTTCTGTATATCCTTCACTACTGTTCTTTGACTAGAGAGGACTGGTACAGGGAATAAACATTAATACAATCCTCTTAATTAAACTATATACCTTACTCAAATTGTACTATTTTTCCATTAATGTGATAGCTGAAATAAATTAAATGTAAAACATAGGCAAAAGCTTTTGAGAAAATAGAACAAAAAAAAAGAGGTGAATAATAATAGAGAAGATAGAAGCTTAACCCAAAAAGCTTTTTGAAAGATTAGAAGATTAATCCAAGAAGTCAAATATTAATTCCAGAAAAATAAATGATTTGGAGGAAATAAGCAAAAAGTTAACACAATAAAATTCCCTAGGAAGTTAAGGACAAGGGTCTCTAGATTAAAAGGGCCTACCAATTACTTGGCATAATTACTGCAAAAGACTCATAGTAAGACACATTATTGTGAAATTTCAGAATGGTAGGGATAAAAAAAAAAAACTCTAAAGCAAGAAAATAGATCACATACAAAGAATCAGCAACACTGGACTCTAGAAAACAATGGAGTAAAGCTTTAAAAATATTTAATGACAATTTTAATCTAGGATTCCATAATAGACATAAATGAAAAAATATATTGTCATACAGTAGAGTCTCAAAAAATTTACGTCACATGCATCTTTTCTCAGGATGCTTCTAAACATGTATTTCACCAAAACAGGAGAATAAACTAGGAAAAGACATGGGATGGAAAAAAAAAAAAAAACAGAAAACAAAAAAACAGGCATCTAACACAGGGCAAAGTCTATGGGAATTCCGAGGATGACGATAAAAAGAAGTCTCTGTATGATAGCTGTGTAGCTGATTTAGAGAGCAATCAGTTCTGAATTAGAGCAAGATTCAGGATTGTTCTCTGCAGGAGAAGTAATTTTTATTTGTGTAGAAAGTTGTATTAAGTATCTTACAGAACTGTGTAAAGAATATGGAGAGACTTAGCCATAGGTTTGAAGAAAACTAAATGAATGGGGAAAATGAAGCAATTAGTAAAAAACAAAAAGGTGTTCAAAAAAGAAAACGTAATTATAATATACCAGATGGCTCGGGCACCTGGGTGGCTCAGTTGGTTAGGCGACTGCCTTCGGTTCAGGTCATGATCCTGGAGTCCCACGATCGAGTCCCACATCGGGCTCCCTGCTAGGCAGGGAGTCTGCTTCTCCCTCTGACCCTCTTCCCTCTCGTGCTCTCTCTCATTCTCTCTCTCTCAAATAAATAAATAAAATCTTTAAAAATATATATATATACCAGATGGCCCATTAGTGAACAGTATTTAAGCATAATAATTAAAACAATTAACATAAATTTAAGCAAAACCTAGGATATAAAGAGGATGGGCAAGGAAATAAGAGATATTGAAAGAGTTAAAATCCTTATTGACCATAAAGTCATTAGATAATGAAAATTGTTCAGTTAATAGAGACAGAAATATAGAAATAAATACTAGAAGAAACAACTCAAACAAATGAATGTGACCACCTCTGAAAAAGTGAAGTGAAATAGGTAGCAGTGGAGTGGCAGGGGAGGAGGAGTGTGTTGAAGCTCTTTTTTCCGTACCCTTTAACCACTATTTGCTTTTTAAAACTAGGTATATAATTACTTTAATAATAAAAATTAACTTCAAAAGTGCAAGGAACACCAGATTGTTTCCAGCCAAGATATATCAGGCAAATGTGAACAACATTAGGGAAAAAACCCAGGATGACATTAATAAGAAAGTAAATTTCAAAGTAAAAAGCATTAAACAAGACAGAGAAGTCCAGTTTGTTGTGATAAAAAGTCAAATCTAATATGAATAAGTAAGTCTAATAATGTAACATCAAAAATATAAAGTAGGGGCGCCTGGCCGGCTCAGTCAGAGGAGCATGCCACTCTTGATCTTGGGGTTATGAGTTCGAGCCCTACATGGGGTATAGAGATTACTTAAATAAAACTTTAAAAAATAAAAGAGAGGGGGCACCTGGGTGGCTCAGTTGCTTGAGTGTCTGACTCTTGATTTCGGCTCAGGTCACGATCTCAGGGTTGTGAGATTGAGCCCCCAATCAGGCTATACACTCAGCAGGGAGTCTCCTCAAGATTCTTTTCTCCTCTCCTTCCGCCCCTTCTCCCAGCTCTCACTCGCTCGCTTGCTCTCTAAAAATAAATAAGTAAATCTCTTTAAAAAGTATTTAATTAAATGAAAAAGTCTAATACTGTAATATCAAAAGTATAAAGTAGGGGCACCTGGCTGGCTCATTTGGAAGAGTGTGCAACTCTTGATCTCAGGATCGTAAATTCGAGCCCCATCTTGGGTATAGAGATTTCTGAATAAAAATAAAAAACATAAAATATATACATAAAGTAAAAACTGCTAGAAATACCAAGAGAAAGAAACACAGCTGTGATAGGAGACTTTAATATCATAATCATAACTCAGATTCAAATAAATAAGACCTAAAAACACTATATATGAATAATACATTTGAATTTTGTGCCTTGCAAAGAGAAAGCTACTTCTTTTCTAACATTTACATAAGTTGATAATATTTTAGTCACAAAGTAAATATAAATTCAATAAAGTATACTGGCTATTTTCACTAACTATAATGAGTTACATGTATGAAAGGAGAGCATTGTGCAAGGCAGAAGCATTGAGAGACTGACCCTAGTAGGCAAGGTTGCCTACTGAAATGGCAACAAAGAGTTGTTATAGCCTAGATGATGATGCCTAAGGGCTCTAGGTCCGGTCATGACAACCCCCACTCCTTCTCAAACCACAGCATGAGCTAGGACCACTCTCCATTCCTCTATTTTTTTTTCCACCATCTAAATGTTACCAACCATCTTAGCTGATGATACCCTCAGGAGAAAATTTTCTCAAGGCGAAAACCACAAAACATCTGAGAACAACAACACAAGTAATATGTGAGAGAAATAGCAGTGAACTATAATTGACATATAACATACTAGTTTCAGGTGTACAACATATGTATATATTATGAAATGATCATCACAGTAAGTCTAGTTAACATCCAAAACCTCACATGCTTACAATTTTTTTCTTATGATAAGAACTTTTAAGATCTCTCTGAGCAACTTTCAAATATGCAATACAGTATTATTAATTTTAGTCACCATGCTGTACATTAGTGGTCCACTTAGAAATGTCTTCTATATGTATTACCAAAGCCATTATTTTTGCTTACTTTTCCATCATTCAGATTTAAGATTCTACCAGTTTGAGTTAGTTTTCTCCACACAACTAAATCAGTTAAAATAAATTACTTCAGACTTTAGTTACACCTTTCATGAAACAGTGTTGTTTCAGAGCACGTATCTGTTGCTTATCTTTAAAACTTCAGAATGAATACATTAGTGACAGTGACAGATTTTAAAGTATTTGTACATTGCAAAACACCTTATCTTTCTTCATTCTTTCTGCAGTGAAATGTGCTTAATCTAAACTCTATTAGCTCTTCATTGCAAGGGTGAAAAAGCCTCCTATTTCGTCTTGTAAACCTTTAAGGAAGAGACCTTTATATCATTCAGGAAATTTTAACCAAGGTTTATTTAAGACCCTCCTCTCTCAACTTTAAAAATTAGCCAAAACAATTTTTACTTGAAAAATATTTATAGGATATATTTTCTGTCTTATACTGTCAATTTTGTCTTTTTCATATATAACATTTTACATCATTTCATAATGCTTATACTACTTGGAGTTTACCTCAACTCCTTTATTTTCACTTTCTATCTTGACTTTTGGTATTTTTTTCCCTTTCTTGAATGCTCTTTAAGAAAGTTTCTTTTTAGGGCGCCTGGGTGGCTCAGTTGGTTAAGCGACTGCCTTCGGCTCAGGTCATGATCCTGGAGTCCCGGGATCGAGTCCCACATTGGGCTCCCTGCTCAGCAGGGAGTCTGCTTCTCCCTCTGACCCTCTTCCCTCTCGTGCTCTCTATCTCTCATTCTCTCTTTCTCAAATAAATAAAATCTTTAAAAAAAAAAAAAAGAAAGTTTCTTTTTAGAAGGAGGGAGTCAAAATCAAATCAGTTTATCCTTCTAATCTGACAAAGATTTAATTGGAAGATTAAATTGAAACTACATCAAAAATAAAAAACTTTAATTATGGGTTAAAATTATTCATTACTGGGGCTCCTGGGTATCTCAGTTGGTTAAGTCACTGCCTTTGGCTCAGGTCGTGATCCCAGGGTCCTAGGATCGAGCCCCGCATCGGGCTCCCTGCTCAGCGGGAAACCTGCTTCTCCCTCTCCCGCTCCCCCTGCTTGTGTTTCCTCTCTTGCTGTCTCTCTCTCTCTGTTGATTAAATAAATAAATAAAATATTTTTTTAAAATTATTCATTACTCTTTCTGACACATATTAATATGTTCTGTCAAATCTGACAGAATCTAAATAAATTATGGGCCATAAGTTAATTAATAAATCACATAAATAAGTTGCCCCTTGCATAGACATGTCATATGGACTCTACCATATGACAAGTCTTAAGTAACAACTCATTCTCAGTAGTTCAATTTATCAAGCATTTATTGAACATTACATTTGAAAAATAATATTTGAAGTGCTGTAAATATAATTAGTAAGATTTCACCCTCAGTTTTATATTCAGCTCTGTCCATGCCCTGAGCCCATAATTTTTTCCTAACTTTAACAGTTACCTGTAATGTTACATTAAAAATTTTTCATGTGTGAACATTTAGTGGACTCGAAGGTACCACTTCTGTATTTTTAAGTGTAGTAAAATTATTAATGGGGAATAAGGCAAGGATGTCTCACTTCATTTCTTCATTTTAACATTGTCCTGGAAGTCCTGGCTAATGAGGAAAGACAAGAAAAGGAAACAAAAGTATATAGATTGGGAAGGAAGAAATAAAACTGCCTTTGTTTGCAGATGACATGATCATCTATGTAGAAAATCCAGAAGAACCGACCAAAAAACTCCTGGAAGTAATAAGCAATTATAACAAGGCTGTAGGATACAGGGTTAATACGCAAAAGTCAACTGCTTTTCTGCTCACCAGCAATGAATAAAAAAATGAAATCCTTAAGTGTAAATCTAACAAAATATGTACAAGATCTAGATGAGAAAAATTACAAAACTCTGATGAATGAAATCAAAGAACTAAATAAATGGAGAGATATTCCATGTGCATGGATAGGAAGACACCATATTGTCAAGATGTCAGTTCTTTCCAACTTTATCTACAGGTTCAACACAACCCCAGTCAAAATCTCAGCAAGTTATTTTGTGGATATTGACAAACTGATTTTAAAGTTTATATGGAAAGACAATAGACCCAGAATAGCCAACACAATATTAAAGGAAAAGAAGTCAGAGGACTAATACTACTCAACTTCATGACACTATAAAGCTATAGTAATCAAGACTGTGGTATTAGTAAAAGAAGAGACAAATCAATGTAACAGAATAGAGAGCCCAGAAATAGACCCATATATATTCAACTAATCTTTGACAGAGGAGCAAATGCAGCACAATGGAGAAAAGATAATCTTTTCAACAAATAATACTGGAACAACCAGATATCCACGTACAAAAAAAGTGAATCTAGACACAGATGTTACAATTCTCACAAAAATTAATTCAAAGTTGATGACAGATCTAAATGTAAAACACAAAACTGTAAAACTCCTAGAAGATAACATAGGAGAAAATCTAAATGACCATGAGTTTGACAATGACTTTTTAGATACAACACTGAAGGCATGATTCATGAGAGAAATAACTGGTAAGTTAGGCTTCATTAAAATTAAAAACTTCAGCTCCGTGAAAGAGAATGCCAAGAAAATGAAAAGACAAGCCATAGATTGAGAGAAAACAAAAACATATCTGATAAATGTTATCCAAAATATACAGAGAATTCTTAAAGCTGAACAATAAGAAAATGAACAAACTGATTAAAAAACAGGGGGAAGGCCTTAACAGACACCTCACCAAAGAAGATACACCAATGGCAAATAAGCATATAAAAAGATATTTAACATCGTGTGTGAATAGGGAATTGCAAATTAAAATGAGATACCACTACACACATATATTACAATGTCGAAAATACAAAGCATTGACAATACCAATGCTGACAGGGATGTGGAGCAACAGGAACTCTCATTCATTGCCGGTAGAAATGGTACAACCAGTTGGAAGATAGTTTGACAGTTCACTATGAAACTAACCATACTCTTAACATAGAATCTAACCACACTCTCAGATATTCACCCAAATGAGTTGAAAATTTATGTCCATGGGGCACCTGGGTGGCTCAGTCGGTTAAGTGTCTGCCTTCAGATCTCAGGGTCCTGGGATCGAGCCCCACGTCAGGATCCCTGCTCAGCGGGGAGCCTGCTTCTCCCTCTGCCTCTGCCCACTGTTCTGCCTGCTTGTGCTCTCGCTCACTCTGTCAAATAAATAAAATCTTAAAAAAAAATAAAACGTATGTCCACACAAAAACCTGCATACAGATATTTATAACCACTTTATTCACAACTGTCAAAACTTGGAAGCAACTAAGATGCCCTTCAGTAGGTGAATGGATAAATTGTGGTAATATCCAAACAATGGAATATTATTTAGCAATAAAAAGAAATGAGCTATAAAGCCATAAAAGACTTAGAGGAAACTTAAATATATATTATTGAAAGAAGCCAGTCTGAAAGCACTACATACTATATGATTTCAACTATATGACATTTTGAAAAAGGTAAAACTATGGAAACAGTTAAAAAGTGAGTGGTTGTTAGGGGATGAGGGAGGGAGAGGTGAATAGAGCACAGAGAATTTTTAGGTCAGTGAAACTATTCTATATGATAGTATCATTATACATTTGTCCAAACCCATAGAATGTATAACACCAAGAGTGAACCCTACTGTGAACTATGGACTTTGGGTAATAATGATGTGTCAATGTAGGTTCATCAGTTGTAACAAATGTACCATTCTGACTGCCAGATGTTAGTGGAGGAGGTTCCCATGTATGGGGTTAGGGAGTCTATGGGAACTCTGTACTTTTCTTTTTTTTTTTTTTTAGATTTTTTTTTTTTTAATTTATTTATTTGACAGAGAGAGAGACACAGCACAGCGAGAGAGGGAACACAAGCAGGGAGAGTGGGAGAGGGTGAAGCAGGCCTACCGCAGAGTGGAGAGCCCGATGCAGGGCTCGATCCCAGGACTCTGGGATCATGACCTGAGCTGAAGGCAGACGCTTAACGACTGAGCCACCCAGGCGCCCCGGGAATTCTGTACTTTTCTGACCAGTTTTTGCTATGAACTTAAAACTGTTCTAAAAAATTAAGCCTGTTTTTTTAAATTATTAAGGTACTCAGGTTCTAATCCATATTTTAATTACTGATTTCCTATATTCAGTAGTATAATTAGTTGTGGATGTGCCCCACATGAAAAATAAACATTGAAATATTGTCAATAATTGTTTCCTATCAGTTCATTATTATACTGTCATAATTATGACAATCTTTTCTTTGTACTTACATCTTTCTTTAAAAGGTAATGTGCATTATATATAATATACATATTATATATTTACTCATTATAATGTATAATTGTTGGAAGTTTTTGTTTTCCACACAAATGGCAATTCATATCACTATTCTTTTTATCTTCTTAATACATTTTAAGGGATAGTATATCCCAGCTCAATCAGATTCTCTAAAAGAATTAGGGAATTACACTAATTAAGTTCAGAATCATGTTGCTGCTCTTAAATATACATACCTGAATCTTGTTGCATTTGGTTTTCCTGAAATGTTAAAATTCCATCTGAGATTCATTAAGATAACCAAACTGAATATTATGTCACTTTTTATACTCAAAATGTTAATGATGATTGTGTCCAAGAGATGGGGTCTATATGCTGTCATGAGTACCTTTGTAGCAAAAAATGTTACATACTGATTTCTTAATGGTATTATAAAATAACCATGGTTCTAATTATTTACATTTAGAGTTCAAGGAAAAGAGTTACTAAGATTCTGCATTGAGTTTTAAAGTTAATTTAGTCCAAAGACCACCCCCCCAAAGAGGCTGTGGATAAAAATGTATTACAATATAACTTTATAATCCTACATATTTTACATTTAAAAACCTGGTTCTGAGAAGGGGTCCATATACCTCAATATACTGCCAAAGGAGTCCATTGCACACATACACAAAAACAGTTAACTTCTTGCAACTATTTATGAAAACCTATGTTGTACCTGTAATATATAGAAAGAAGAAACAAAAATTTTAAAAAAAGTTTGCCTCTGTGTTAGTCACTTTATTTCACTTGTAACATAAATTTTTGCAAGGAGGAATGTCTCTAGCCGCATGTTCCTAATTCTAAGAGCTTTTAAGTCTTCCATACTGGTTGAGACTATTCAAACTAGATAAGGAATGACATAGAAAGCAGGCTGATAAGGAATAATACCAACCAGACATTGCAAATACAGTTTACCACATTAAATAAACACACCTTAACCACAACAAATATAATGAATGTAATTTTCTATTTAAAAAACACTAATAGTCCCAGTGTTAAAAAGTCAAGGCCTTGGAAGTATTAGAAACAAACTTCAATATTACAAGATAGTTCTTTGTGCTTTTGTAAAGACAGGAAACTCAGTTTCTGATGGTAAAACAGAATAAGTATAGGGCACCTGGGTGGCTCAGTTGGTTAAGCAACTGCCTTTGGCTCAGGTCATAATCCTGGAGTCCCAGGATCGAGTCCCACATCGGGCTCCCTGCTCAGCAGGGAGTCGGCTTCTCCCTTGGACCCTCTTCCCTCTCGTGCTCTCTATCTCTCATTCTCTCTCTCTCTCAAATAAATAAATAAAATCTTTAAAAAAAAACAGAATAAATATAGATTTAACTTAAACATTATGGTAACTAGTGCATAGATACTCACTAATCTTATATATCTAAACATGTACCTAGTTAGTCCTGTTCTTTGTAGTCTCAAAAACATTAGTTTCAATAGCTTCTGAGTTTCTCTCAAGATTTCTATTAAACTTGTAATGTCTGATTTTGACTTTCATTTAATCAAGGTGAATCCAATATATTTGAGGTTGGTGATAATTTATTTCCACAATATGGAGTATATACACTCTTTAAATTTAAGGCATCTTATTAAGGTTTTCTTTCATAGATATTCAGAAGTACTTGGCCTGAAAATTTCTTTGCAGCCTGAACAGGTTAAAGCAGGAGTCAACACACTTTATATAAAGGGCCCAATAGTAAATATTTTTAGCTTTGAGGCTACACAGTCTCTATCTCAACTATTTGATACTTGCAGCATGAAAATGACCACAGATAAAATATAAACAATGAGTTGACTGTGTGCCAGTAAAACTTTATTTACAAAAACAAAAGATGGGCCAGACTTGGCCTGAAGTTCATAATTTCACAACTCTTGGGTTAGCCCATTGCTGAGATCATGCATCCTTATAAAATTTAATGTGAAATACAGTACAAATGCTTTGCTTATGTTTCTATTTTTAATTATTTCTTTTTACTTTTTTAAAGATTTTATTTATTTGATAGAGAGCATAAGTAGGCAGAGAGGCAGACAGAGGGAGAGGGAGAAGCAGGCTCTCTGCTGAGCAGGGAGCCCAACGTGGGGCTCAATCCCAGGACCCTGGGATCATGACCTGAGCTGAAGGCTGCCACTTAACCGACTGAGCCACCCAGGCACCCCTAATTATTTCTTTTTAATCTATTTTTAACCTAACATGAACTATTTGACCCTGGGCCTCTGGACTATAATATTTACATTTGTCATAAGTTCTTACCAGCCAAAATAGTTATTAATCAATGTGGGTTAAGGGTGGATAAAGATAATTTGAGGTATATATTAATGACACTGCAAAGGTAGATATAGTTGATACAGTATTCTAAGTCAATGTAATGCTTCTTTTATGGGGGAAAAGCTATCTCATTGTGTAGCATATTTTATTTGCATACCCAGTTACATATTTCCATTCTGAGTTTGAGCACTTAATTCCCTTGCATTCTGAGTCTGTCATTCCCTCTGACTGGACATTTTTTCTCATTTTGCTCAATCTTCTTTCTTTCCCCTTAGCACACAGATTACTTGGATGAGCATCTTCTTTTTCACAAGAGTCAACTTATCAAATTTTAATTGCTTACAGAATTGGAAACTTTTTGGATACCATCATCCCCTACTTTAAGGATATATGATAATAAGCAGGAGGATTTTGTATTACATATTTCACTAAAGATATTTTAAATTTATCTGTTTTGGAAAGGCAAGAAGGAAGAGTATAGGGGTGTCTTTTCCATTCCATATGAAATTATTGTTCCTTCAGTACTGAGATCTATTCAAACAACTCATGTAAGACTTATTGCCAAGATTTAATGACTCAGCCAAATTCCAAGGGTCTTATCCTAGTTCTTATCCTCTTAGATTCTCCTAAATTTAATACTGTCAACAGCATATGTTCAAATTTTATTAATTCTCAGATGTGGTTCTCTTTCCTTACATTCAGTTTGAGTTTTCAGTATCTCTTTCAAAAATATATTTCTTCTTTTACCAACTACTAATCATGGCACTATTCGCTTTGCCCTGTAAACTGTCTTATAAGGGAGTTTTCCTGTTTTCTTCTGTACTTTAATAGTGTTTAATAGTGACTCTGACCTTAGTGCTCTGATTCTCTTTCTAATTTAACCCTAAAAAACAAAAAACACCTGAATGAGTGTTTTCCTCTAACTCAAAATCACGAATACACAATTTTTTACATTTTATTTTCAGAATCCATACCTCTTAATGTTAGTTTGCTCATCTTTCTTCTCTCCTAAAAATCAAAACAACACCAGTGATTTTTCTGACCTCTTGATGCTACATGGTCTATTTATATTATGTCCCCTTTTCAGCTAACTTTATAAAAATATTTGTTTTTCCATTACCAAATCCCTTTGTTAAGCTCTATTATTGCATAACCAGATTACTATTTCTTCAAGACCTCTCTATATTCAGGGGCGCCTGGGTGGCTCAGTCGTTAAGCGTCTGCCTTCAGCTCAGGTCATGGTCCCAGGGTCCTGGGATCGAGCTCTGCATCGAGCTCTGCATCGGGCTCCCTGCTCAGCGGGGAGCCTAGTTCTCCCTCTGCCCTCCCCCTTCTTGTGTTCCCTCTCTCGCTGTGTCTCTCTGTGTCAAATAAATAAATAAAATCTTAAAAAAAAATAAAAGACTTCTCTATATTCAGTTTCCATCCTTCAGTCATGTATACAATCTGAATTTAGGTTTTTTAATCTGAAGTAGTTTTTTTCCTCTTAATCACTCTCATCAACTGTTATCCACATCCTTTCTAAATTCCTTACCATTAAATATTATATTCTCCCTTCAGTATTCCCATACTTATCAACCTAAATTACTCATATACAACTATTTCTAGTTCTTTTCTTTGAGCTATATTGAAGCTGCTCCTGTTCCCCCTAGACATATGAAGTCTTCAAGCAATTCCACTTACATAGAACAGTTCAGCTTCACTTCTCTATTTTTCCTGAGAGTACCAGAGCATATTGCCAATAAGCTGTGAGTAGTTGACCAGGCTTGAATAGCTATATATTACCACAAATTTCATTCATTTACCTGATATTTATTGACCACCTCCATGTGCTAGCCAGTATTCCAGATACTGAGAATAAAGCAATGAACAATACTGAGTGGTATTGGACAGTATTGAACAAACCAGAGAAATTCAGGTCAGTCTATAGAGTTTAGCAAACCAGATGAGTTTGAACCCCTAGAGTCTGTCCCCAATATAGTAACCACTAGCCACACAAGGCTAATTTCAATTTTAAATTAATTAAAATTAAATGAAATTTAAAATTCAGTTCCTCAACTGCAACTAGCCACATTTTAAATGCTAAATAGCTCCATGTAGCTAGTGGCTACCATACTTGACAGTGTAGACAGAGAACTTTCCCATGAACAAGTTCTATCAGACAATACTGCTCTAGAGATACTGGAACAAATATGGAAAATTTTGAGCCTATCTAAAATTTAAAAATATGTCATGGGACAGCTTGGTTACCTAAATTAGGAGCTGACCAACAAAGTGCCAAAAGGATAGTAGCAACTAGGTGTTTCTTTGCCCCAAACTAATCTTAACACACAAAAAAAATCTCAGGATGACACAAGTATATGGAATTACTCTATTATATGGCTATCCTACCATTGCCAAATTCAAGGGTACCCTTTGGGTTTCGAACAACTTTCTACACAGCCTTCTGCCAAATTCCCCTTTTAAAAGCATGTTTTTAAAACGCACCTAATAATGTTTTCAGAAATAGAAGGAATGTTTTAACTCACTTGTTTCTGTGTTGACCTGTTCCTCATTTTTATATACTAAGCATTGTACTGTGACACTAAATTAGAGATTGTCTAAAATAGATTGTAAGCTCTGAGAGAGCAGGTAGTAGTTCTGGAGCCCTCCTCATCTCTAGTCTCTCACTTCTTAACACTCTAATATAATTAGTACACTTTCTGCAAGTATTGAGTAAATGTTCATTGATGTCCTACATTCATCTACCCTAATGATCTTTTTCTTTGCTGTTCAGACTTTCTGATCTGTATTTTCTTTCTCTTTACTTAACAGACAGTGTGGAGCATTCATTATTAAGACAATTGGGCAGCTCTAGTCCAGCTCAACTGATTTCTTGTCCAATGATCCTTGTGTGGCCGAGATCCAGCTTCAACGAACCGGCTAGAAGCTGCCCGTTGTGATACTTAGGGTTAGTTAATACCTCGCCATACTTATTTATTCCATTATAAGCTGTCTAAATTTGATGAAATTTGCTTTTTCAGCTGTTTTACAAAACTATTTAGGTAGTTGTGGCATGTTGGTTTATGTGTTAATCTAACTGTAGTGACATTTTCTACAACATGTTTTACCATTCCATAAATAATAACCACATTGGGAATAGTGAGGTGTCTTTCATTTTCTCTGCTTTGTGTTATTTCTTTCTTTCAGTCTTTTAGAAGTAATGTTTAATAGTCTTTGCTATTTATTTTAATATTTAGGATGAGTCCTTTCTAATAGAATTTTTAATACTTTCATGCCTTTTAGTAGAAGTACATTTGATCTTAATGATTCATTTCCACTACTTGCTATTTTGTCATTTAATATGCTTTTGTCTAAGTTTTTATTTATTTGTTACTGCTACTCCTTATTTAACTTTGCTTCTGCCATGGTTTTCAAAATTTGAGTAATATTTATACTTTTTTATAACATTTTCCAAATATTAGAAAAAATTCAACATGATCAGTGTTCTTACCTTTTCATGTGATTAATTTGACTGTATTAAACTTTTTCTCTCATATTTGTGATAATGCTGCAGCCTTCCTATA
Source organism: Zalophus californianus (assembly GCF_009762305.2). NCBI lineage: Eukaryota > Metazoa > Chordata > Mammalia > Carnivora > Otariidae > Zalophus > Zalophus californianus. Next base: position 157,894,342 of record NC_045597.1, on the reverse strand, counting down.
ATATAAGCCATTTGGTACCAAAATTTATATAATATGGATTACCTAATAGAATTGTTTTGATAAAAGAAGGGCTCACCTCTGACATGATCCCATAACGCTGACTGATATTCCACTATATTTTGGCATTCTTTGAATGCTTTAATCTTTTGAACTTTTCTTCTTATATGTTACCAGTATATTCAATTACAGATATTATTATTTAAAAAGACAATTATTTTCATAAAAAAGCAAAACTATTTCTTACACCAAAGGAAAACTTTAAATTCTGATTCTTATAAAATTCTTATAAAATTGTTCAAAAGTTACTGAACAAAGCTTAAGTGTTTTTAATCACTAAAATTTCTGTAATAGTATAAAAAATCCATTTTACATTCACTTGCCTTTTCTTTTACCAACTTCCTAATTTTAGGACAGAAGAGGAAAATCCACAAATATTGGCATTGCCTTAATAAATCTCTCTCCTCTCCCCTTTTCCATCCCCAAATGTATACATGTTCAACAGCAGAAGCAGAAATGATAGGACTTAGATCCCAAAGATTTTCCTGGTGAGCCAAATAGGGTGTTTCTTTGAAACCATAATGAATATGTTTGCCAGCCAGGTGGTTTCATGAGAACAGTAGGACTATATGATTATATACTAGCATACAAGTATCCCATGCACATTAATTATTCTGTTTTTAGAAATATAAATAGACTTATTAAATATTAATAAACTTTTAAAGTCGCACAATGAAATATCAAAAGTTTTTGTTCTGTAAGTAAACATTATTAACCACTGATGTTAAAGATCTTTTAATAGCACTATCCTTGAGAACAAAAAAAGTTAAATGTTTTGATTTTCAAAATGTTAAACATGATGCTAAACAAATCCTGCACTGTTAATAAAAGTTAATGATGTATTATTGGGTAAGAAATTTTGATAATAATTGATACCCAAGTATGTTTCTTCCACAGAGCTGTATAGATTATGTACGTACACACATCTACTATTTCTATACACATATATAAATTATATACATACACATTATATACATATGCATATATATAATTCATACATTATACACTTTCTTAGACTTTAGCTTTATTTTGAGGAGCTAATTAAACCTGCAGAATTTATTGTCAACCTGTATATATAGAAAACATCATCAGCTTTCTTTATGGCCTGGTTTGATAGACCAAACATGTTACTTCTACAAACAGAATGGGAGGGTAAAAATTCTCCTTATATAACTAAGTAAAGCCCATTTTAATTTTTCTCTTTTCTGTAGTATATCTTCTATACATAAATTTGAGAAGTTTTTATTTACTTAGTTCCCATTTTGAAAGGTCAGTCTGACGACATCTGAAATTCACTGTGTTAGAGTAAAATAGATAATATAAATACATGTACCAATCACAAAGTAATAACTTTGCAACGTGTTTTCCCAAAATCTCTAATACAATCAGAAAGATGGTAGCTTGTCAAAAGATAAAGGATCTTGGAAAATTAATACTCTAACTTCCTTTCCTGTCAGCTGATTTCAGAAGGATGGCTTAGAAAAAGAGGTATGATTTAGTTTATAATACTGCTTTATAAATTTCTGCCAAAAATGGCAGTACAGTATTTTCAAACAAATTTATACCTAACTCCCAGATGTAGGAGTGTTTCATGGATTTATGCTATATTTAACTAAAATAATGAATTGGGGTCATATACACAAAAAATTTTATATCCTTCCCAGAAATAGTGTTTGGACAGTATTAAAATACAGAATCAAAGTACTAGAAAAGACTTTACAGGGACATCCAATCCAACTTTGATATCATGCTTTAACATTCCCTATTGTTATGATAATAAATTGTTGACCCCGTAGGCCTATACTTTGACTAAAATGTATTCTGAAATCTCTATAGACTTCTGGGGAAAGGAGCAAAATTTTCCAAAGCGTGGGTGTAATAGTCTTAATCGGTGCTATTTCTTTCAACTCTATTCAGTGTTTCCATTCCTATGCATAAATTCCTAAAAATATGCTATCAGCTCTGTCCTTCCAGGTTGAGTACCACTCTCTGATTACAGCTTCAGTTATTGCTGTTTGTTGGACCTGCTATATGTGTTTCTGTCTCTTTGCTTTTATGTATTGCATAAAGTTGCTAATATTTCCTGCATTCTCATGATTCCTCTCAGAAATCAAGCGCCATTCAAGACTAGTTTTCACATTGTCATTTTTGTCCTTTCCACCTGATAATAATCCTTCTTCAGTTTTCTATATACTGGTTATCTTGATACCTACTTTCTGACCTGTCAGGATAAATAGCAGGCATCGATTTTAAATTAGTGAATTAACAGATTAAGGTTTTCCAGTTTTACCATTCTTTTTAGGTATGCTGCTTAAAATAGTATCAACTAATATAATACCAAGCCTGACTGCATTGAAGTAAAGATATACACAGTAACAGGCTGAATAGTCATTGAAATATTTTATCTAAGCTAGTGAATGATACTATATTGACAAATGACTTATTTTTAAGACATGTTAATTAAAAATTTTTCCATCTACTGCTTTGTCAGTTTTCCTCATTTGATACGTATTTCTTAGTTAAAACAAGCCAATACTTGATTATTTACTAATATTTTGGTACATAATTTTCTTAGTGAAGCTAGTATATGTTAACATCAGTTTTGTGTTTCTGTCAAGGTATGTACCCGTGAGTAAATATCATTTAGTATTTCTCTAAAGATGTCATAAACGTCTTGGTGTACTTCTTTCCTTTGGAAAACAGGGATATGAGAAGCTGCCTCCCTATACCTAGGAACTAAATCCCTCCCCTTCCTTCCCTGCTGAGTTTTTTCCTCACTTCAACCCTCTTACTTACTGGTTTTTGTTTCTCATCAGAGAAAATTTGGGAAGCCCTAGATCTTCACACTTATTTGGGATATACCTACAAGATTCCAGTAGGCCTGAAAAGAGAATTTTTAATAAGAATGTCCTTTGATTAGACTCTTACTTTTTTCTTCGTTTCTTCCTTCATGGAGTAGAAAAGATAAATACATCTCTGAGAATTTTTCTTTTGTGGGGAAAGTAACACTTTTGAGAAGATGGTAATTTTTTGTGTTGTTATTTTGTTTTATAAGGGAGTCAAGTTTCTGCTCTAAAGCCTAAAGCCTTCAAAATAAATGTCTCAAAGCTTTTAGCATTTATTTTCTTCTGGCATGATCTTTGATAGGTTTCACTATTTTAAGAAGTTTTCCCTTTGGAAAATTCCAAGCTAAAAATCAAACTGTACTCTTCATGTCCCATGAATTCCCTAAGCCTACCAGTTGTCCTCCTTCAATCCGGAAAGAATTCCCTGTCTATTCATCTGAATGTCTACTTTCCAACTTGTTTTCCAAGTACTATATCCCTGTTGTTTGAATCAATTAAAAAAAAACCAACAGCTGAGTGCACTAACAATGAGAAAGACCTCCCTCCTGGTTTTTCCCCATTCTGGCTATTAGCATTCTGAGGTACCTCTATTTCCTATTTTGGATAGAATTTCTCCAAATTTTTAGAGGCCCTGATTCTTTTCTTATCTACCCAATTCAATTAACTTTCTTGGATTTAAAATGATAGGGCTTAAGGATATTTACTGTGTAGTCATTATTTATGCAGTCATCTCTGGTTTCATTTTCAAATGTGGCTCTAAACTGAAAGAAAAGAAATGCAATCAAGTATACTTAATTTTGGAAGAGTTTTGCCCATTCCAACCATATTTAATGATGTTGAAATTCACAGGATATTCCTACAAAAGATATCTACACTGGGCTAAATATATAATCTAATAATACTAACTTGAATTCTAGATTTTGGAAATAAAAGCAAGAGAGAAAACAAGGCTCTTTCCTTGCTTCAACTTGACTAAGAATAGGATTAAAGAGAATTCCAATGAAACCAAACAATCCAATTTGTAGAATTTCTAACAGTATAATCTAACATAAAAGAAAAAAATCAGGCAATATGGGGAAAGATGTTTTGACTTAAGGAATCCAGCTTAAAAGCAGCTAATTCATGCTTAAGAGTGTCATTCTTGGTTTTCACAGCTTCTCTCCTTCTTTCATTTCTGAGCTTATTGGTACTCTTAAAGTTCTATTTTTCTCACAATGGTTTCTAATAACAGAGTGAGCATTTTGGAAGTATGAAAAAAGAGAGAACCAAGATAGCTTTTGCTTAATGTGGAATGTTATATCCTTTTGATCTTCAATTTATTTTGCTTTATATATTATAAATATATAAAAAGGAAATTTTAAAAGATAATGATCAGGCAGAGTTACCTCTGTGTCTAACTCCTAAAGAGCAGATGCAACTATAGAGAATATGTTAGTTAACACACATCTTTTTGTACATCTGTGTCTTATTCTTAATTTCAAAAAGGCTATCCTGTTTCCTGAAAGGATTTCGTAGGTGCAACCCTAGATAATAATGGAATACCGACATTCTGTATTGCACTTTAGATTTGTTTTTGAAGTTAAAAACTTCTTTTGAAGATTCCGATTTATGATATAAACCTAACACTATACAACTCATTTAATCATTCACTTGCTTCTTGAAAATTATTTTCTAAATCATTGTCACCTTTGCTTAAATGTTGTAAATCCAATACAAAGAACTTAGTTTTATTTTCTTTTAAATGATAAATTATTTGGGAAAATATCCAAAATTTATTCTAAAGATCATTTCTTCAAATAAATCATTCACTTGGTCTTTCTTTATTAAATATCCTTCAAACTAAACATATTCACACTCTGTAGGTAAAGGTAACCAACAATATAGTTTTCACTGACATGATTTAATCTCAGGTCATGAAGTTTCAAAAGAATCTTGACTCTATTAATAAAAGTACAATTCATTCTATTATAATAAGACAAACCTTAATTAGGGTCTATCTGAATAGAGTCATGTGTAAGAACGTCACTACATTTTTTCTCAGAAATAATTATATACTCAGAGATTTGCCAAGTTCTAATATGAATATTAGCTTTAACCTCTGAAATATGATTATATGGATTCAGAATTAGGGGTCCTTGTTCTCCAGCACTTATCTCCTCTTGAATCTCACTCCCAACTTCACTGATGAGCAGCAGACAGGCTTGATTTGATTACCTTTATAGAAATCAAAGCTGTTTACCTATGGACAAGGTCCTCTGATGTTTTCTCAATCATATGAAGTTCTGCTTTCACTTTTCTTTGTAGAAGTCGTTCTCGACTTTGCTAATCTCTGCTCCAAGTTCTTACTATATGCAGAAATGATATATTCATCATTAAATCAGGACATTTGAGAGTGAAAGGGGATACCAAAAGTAATTAAAATGATACAATTTTTTGAAATATACTTATTAACCAATAAAGAAGTTGATCATATTAATATATCTATAAAATCATTCTATTCAAAGACTATTTTTCAAAAATAAAATTCTAATAATATAGTAGGCATAAACCTAGAATGTCCCAGGGAAACTGGAATGTTGGTAACACTATTAATATACTACAAAATGAATGTAACATTAAACTGGGATCAAAAAGTATAGTTTGAAAGGGTTTAAGCCTCAAGGGATAGGCCTGAATTCCTCTATTACTTTAGCCCTTGAAGCTTTATGATTTCTGGTTTAACCATTGATACAGCTATATAAATTGAATTATGTTTAGGTATAAGCCTATTTCCCTATGTTATAAACACTAAATCATAGAATCATACTAACTTGAAAACTACAAAGTCTACAACTGTGGAAAATATTCAAGATATCAATCTTAAAATATTGGTAACTTAACCTTATAACTAAATTTGCTATATAATAACTAGGTAGTTATCAAGAAAAGCTTTGGTTTAGTCATTGAAGATTAAAGTCCATGATAATATTCCTTATAAAAATTATATTAACTCTGTTGATAATTTGCTATAAAATCTTGCTTACATTGTATTTTTGCTTACCTTATTATTCCAAAGCAAGAATAACCCCTTATTTTTATAGCACTTTATAATTTACAAAGACTTCATGTATATTATCTCATTTTGTCCACTCAATATATCTGAGAAATAATCAGGCAACTTTTATAAAAGAAGTGAGGCTTAGAGTAAGAGAATTGCCCCAAATGACATTACTATTAAGTGGCAGAACCCAGACTTTTGATTACTAATAAACTTCACCAGTAAGGAGGCAAATGATTTCTGGGGACTAGAGGAGCTGAGAGGGGAGGATCCTTAGAGAACACAATACTTTTTAGAAATAATTTTTGCCCAGTCCAAGAGTTATGGACCATCTTTTGTTCAATCACTAAAATTAAATCTTACACAAATTAAGTCTTAGATCAAAATGTCTATTCTAATCCCTTAAGCATCTGGGATTCAGAATCAGAAAATATTTCAATTCTAAAATAAACAAATTATGATAAACATGAAACTGTTTACTCATGATTTTAGCCAGTAACTGAAGTATGAACAGTTCCCTAACCAAAAACAGTGGAAAACAGAATTGCCCTATAATTTTATTTTTTAGATTGTTAATCAAAATGTTCTTTAAAAGTGCTGTGCAATTCAGCATTCTGGGAAATATAAGAAGGAACACAAGGTGAGAAGAAGGACCTTTTAAGTTACCTCTGAAAATTTTAATCCCTCTGATAGCTAAAGATACCTATAAGTGGTGCCATCTACTCTATATTTTGGGAATGTGGGTATTTCCACGAGTTTTTGGAAGCATAAAGTCCACCAACAAAAACAAATAAGCCTTTGGTTGCTTTTCTTCCTTTCCATTCTTCTTGCTAATAACTGCAATGTAGACATTTATCAGTCTTTGTATAGACCCTCCATGTATTGTTTGCCATTTTGAGAAAGGACTAGTTTTCTTTTTTTACATCTTAATACAAGGGCCAAACTCATGCCACTCTTTATACTGATAAAATGTGTGATTCTAAGATAAAGGGATCATTATCCTAATTGCCTACTAAAGTTTCCTTAGCTCAAAAATTTAAACAGTGCCTAAGGTTAGGTACAGCATGTCCTCATTGGAGTGAGTTTCTCAAACACTGTTTTTGGTAACTATCTTTAACTTATAATACTTTATAAATGTTTCTTTTCTGGTTAGACTATTTTAAACCTTCACAAATTATCCTGAAGTGTAACCCTACAATTTAAAAACATTTTAACCCTAGAAGCATTTAGGTTTGATACACCATAAAATTATCTATTGTTTTTATGACTTACTCCTGATAATTGACCTATTCTTATAGTTGTTACAAGTTACATTGCAAGTTGTTACATTGTTAGTAGACATGCTCAGAGTCTTGCTAGGTCAGTAGAGTGGCATCTGTGCCCAAATCACAGAAAGCAGAATATATAATCAACTATGCCTCTTTGGAGAAATTTACCTTTTATATTAGAAGCTTCAGTTCATTTCCCCTAACTATATATAAGTTGCTATTTAAGTTTTTAGAAGAAGTACTTGAACACTTGACATTAAATTTCTGTTGTCAGATTCAGGCTGGGCAACTGACTTAGCCTTCATGCTATTTCTGAAGTTTTAATCAGCTTCATTAGATAAACTCAGGCTTGATGCATGCATTCCTCTTGAATCACAACATTCAAACACAGATAATTTAAAGCAGTACAAATGATGAGATTTTTAGGCAAAAGTATTTGGCTGAACACTGATGCTCTAAAGTAGGCATTTACTCATTATAAAAACACCTTAGCTGAAATTTTCCTATTCTCAACTATCTTGACCAAAGCAGTATCTTCTAACAATCACTATGTTCAGTGGTGGATCAAATAAAAAAATTTGTTGGAACACATTCTGTTCATTGGATGTTTTACTTAACAGGATAAAATGTTACTCTAGTAATATGAAAGTTTATTAATAATTCCCTGATTTTCTCTGGGTAGTTGCTTTCTCAACCATAGGATCTAATTTATATATAACTAAGTATATAAATCTTCCTTTGAAGCGTATCTTTACCAAAGTTCAGGGTGACACAAAGGAAGTATAACCTAATAATTTAGAAATACCATTAGATATGGCCGTTCTCAGATCCTTTGTAGTGAGTTTTTGTTAAAGCCCTAGGATACAGCTTGGTCCCCCAGCAGGTTTTAAGGTAGCCCACTCTTTATAGTGGGAATTTCTTAAGGCACACCTCTCCTCAGAATCCAGGCCCAGTTAATACTATTTTTTTAATTTTTCCCTTAAGTAATTATAAATTAAGAGCCATTTAAAATGCATTAAAACCCTAATTTTCTTTAAATCTCTTAATAGGAACCAAGGTACATTCTGTGAGAAGCTTTTCTCAACCTTCATCTGTAGGTTTGCAACCTCGATATTACTGAAGCCCACAATTTCATCCAATTTCAGAGCAGAGGATTCAATTCTTACTCCACCTTCCTCTACTGATTCTGTTAAGTAGAGTCTTAGATAACTATTTTATCGAATAATAGAAAACAACTAGCCCCATGTGTGGTCTGGTAACCAATATGAGGGGTTTGGATGTGCCTAACATAAAATGTTTTTGCTTTTTTAAGGGCATTAAAGAAACCTTAGTAGCCAGAACATTGGAGGTGCAGGATAAAATCATGGTTTCCTTTATTAATTCACACACATTTAAGTAACTAGACTTATAATTTGTAACAAAGAGAACAAAGGTTGTATCTATAAAACAAGTATTTTGAGAAAGTCTGAAAATTTGGTCATCATCTGGCTATCTTATCAACATGATAATGTCTATATAAGCACTTAAAAACATTTTTGGTGTTTGGATTTTTCAGATTTATTCCAAATGTTTCATATTTGTAGACATAACCATAGCATATACAGAATATACATAGCAACAGGCCATTTACTGAAATATGGCAAATTCAAAAAAACACTTCTTGCTACAGAGATAATGTATGTAGAAGATTCTAGCTTCTACATCATTTTGACTTTGCTGTATTTAGGTTTGTGTATATTTCACTTACATTAAATATTTTTATAAAACAGTTCAAACTCTAGATTTACAGGAGAAATGTTGACAGATATTAATATATGTAAAAGATAATTTATATATATATATAATATCTGGAAATCTGTCATATTATGACCATTTATTTTATACCAGTTACTATGACCAGAGTAGACACTATTCTTAAATATAAAGATACCTCTATTTCTGGCCCTCTTTGTCATTCATACCAAAAGTATAAGGGTTCTTATAGCATCTTAGCAAGTATGTAAGTATTCACTGCATATATCATGTCAGATTCAATACATATTTCTTCCTTTAACACTGTGACACTATCATAATTCCTTTTTATCTTTCATTCACGTCTTAGTTTGTGAGGTTTCTAGGCTTTCAAAACGTTAACTTTGAATAAAACTTAACCCATAACATTATATTTCATCTTTTAAATACAAAGAAGCTATGACTGTCTGCTCTTTCAGAATTGAAAGTTTTTTATAATTAAAAAATGGAGCACTAGGTAGAACTTTTTAAAATTAAAAAATGGCCATGCCAACTTTTCTTTAAATGCTGTTTAATATATATCCCAACTTTCTTCTGTAAAAACATTATATTCCTTATATACAAAACCGGATTGATAATAAAACAATTAAAAGTTATATAAATAAGCAACACTTAAATTGACTACATGTAAATTTATTCTAGCATTTATTGAAATTTGATTGCACATAGTAGAAAAGTCTTATTTTTTCACTTTTTAATTTCATGTATACTATAAAAACTAAAGCTAGTTTTGCACTTCTGTTGGAAAAGAGTAAGAATTATATATATTATTATTATATATATAATATTATATATTAAAACCTTCTTACAATGTTAGAAAGATAACGCATTATAACTTAATTTTTTATCTTGCCTCATAAAGGATAATAATTATCCACTGATGTATCTACTTTTTGAGTATATTGTCAAAATGTTTCTATGCTAAAATATTTAGGTGGAAGATAAAATGTAATAGCATGGTCATATTAATTATTCTGGCACATCCTAAGTCCACTCCATCTAATAAGAATATTTTATTTTGCTACCTTTATTCTGAAAGTAACATGCTATGTGTTAAGGTCCAGTATTCTCTAATTAGAGCCCTAGTCAAAAATATCATGAAATATTCTATTTAATACGCCACTTGTCTGGCATTTTCATTTTAATCCTATATTTGTTATTCAGGGCTTATTCAGTATATACCAAGGCATTTTTGTTCTAAAACTTTCGTAAATTTCAAGAGTCCAAGAGTAATTGCATTTTCCTTCAAAGAAAGATTTCTATTTGAAGTATTTTTCTTAGCTAATTTATTTTAGGCAATTGTACTCCTTACCAAAACGTACTGATATACTTTCACAGAGCATTCATTCAATTCCATAAAGATTATATTAATATTACTTCATTTTTCTCTCCAGATATAAATTACAGAAAAATGGAGATGGTATGAAAGTCATTAATATAAACAACAAAAAAAAAAAAACCCAAAACGCTGTTATGTTTCAACTGTGATATTTGGCTCTTATTTTACAGAGAATGTAAGATACCAATAATAGCAAAAACAAATTTAATACCTTAAAGAGATAAATGTTTTAGCTTTTAACTATCAAGGTCCTTTTTGCTACAAATCAGGATATCAAAATGGACAAAGATATAGAGACTATAAACTTTCATCCTTAGTCTCATACAGTTCTGAAATGACCAATGATACTATATAAAGGAAATACTTAACACAAAAAGTATTACCAAAAAAGTGTATTTTTTTTCCTTTGCTGTTTTAGAGAAAAACATCTAAAGGATAATAATTTTAAAGTATACATCAACAATTTGAGATGGTTTTAATACTTTCAATGTGTTTCTTGATAATCATATTTAGGATCTTTGTTTTTAACATGTCTAACTTTGGTACCAAAGCAAGCAAACTATATACAGTATATACACTTAAATATTTTTAGCAACACATAAACTTTCTAAAATCCTTATTATCTGACCTATTGTGCAAATTATTTTTAAAAGATACCAATACAAGTAAATTTTTTTCTGTACTATCTAAATGCTGACTATTAAAGTTAAACTTAGGATTATTTTATTCAGGCTATATCCAACTGTTTATGAGAATAGCTTTCAATTAAAATAACACATATAATATCCTAAATGTCTATGCCAAAGGAAAAATGAAAATAAATTCAGCAACAATGTTTTACCAGTTAGATTTTTATGCCTGTGCCCTATGTGTCTATCTTTAGAGAATGACTTGTTTAAAACTCTTGAGATCAAACATAATCTACCTTCACTTATGAGTATTTAAAACATCTACCTCTACAGACTTACTAATGATGGGTTTTGATAACTTGGTTGACCTTGGCTAGTCCCCTTCTCACTACTCTTGATGTTAAGCAGTTTTTCCTTTGCTTTTCTGAGATCAGGTTGATTTTCTAATTTTTACACTTAGCTACACATAGTTAGTTATACATTTATATTGGCTTTTGTGCTCCAGAATGGATAGCCCTACTTTTAGATGGTCTCCATAGATTATGGAAAAAGGAAGAAGTCCTATATAGTCTCCTTAGGATAGAAAACTAATTTTATGACATCAGTTACAATAAAACAAAAATGTTTTATTTAAAATTTGCTATAAATTAACTACCTCCTAGAGGCTGATTTTTATGTGGGCAACATTTAAATAAAAAATATTTCTAGTTTGAGGATTATTAACTAACAAATTATTTTTTAATGCTAGGTCACACAATGTCACAATGAACGTTAAATTTTTTTCCTTTATATTCAGCAAAAAATACTCCTTCCATATTTTAAATGGTGTGGAAATCCAACCATCAGTTTTCATGCAATGAACCATACATATTTTCAATAATTCATCTCAGTGCTTACATTTTTCTTCTCTAATACCAAAATAGGCTTCTTACACATTGTTACTTGATTTATTTAATTACATTCCAGTGATGAGTTATAAAATGAAACTGAACTCAGGAATAAAATGTTTGCTTTTTAAAAAATGTAGGGAGTTTCCATAAAATAAGTTTTACAGAAATTTAAATATAAAAAGTTAATGCAGTAAATTCAGGACTGAAGATTCTTTGCTTAATGAAAGCCTTTATAAATTGCTTCAGTAAGTGACTTTCAAAGACAACCTAAAAAATTCTATATATATATTTTTAAGAGTTTATTATAAATGCTATATACTTTTTATAATACACCAGTCTGATTGTATTAACAAGTCATAATCTACCATGCAAAAAATACTGAAAAAAAAGTACCCATCATGCCTTGCTAACTTGGACTTTGTAACTTGAATTTAAACATAGCTCTGAAGAAATTATTTAAAACATAGAATAAAGATGTAGGTGTTCTTGGCTTCCAAGTTAGCAAGGACTTTAATACTTTTTTATACATTTTTATAAAACTAAAATTTAAATGATAGCTTAAAGATCCATATAAAAATAAGTTTCATCACACTTCTTCAAGGGTGTAGCCTATGTCCAAGATAATAGCTATGTTTCATTAAAAATGTAAAATATGACATTTTGTGCAGTTCATAATAAAATCTCTAATTAGGGAAGTTAGAACATGTCTTCATGTTCTATGAAATAATTTACCAGGAATTATTCAATATGTAGCATTTTAGCTAACAGGTGGTATTTGCTTTGGTAATAACTGAGTCAAAGGGCATTTAATCTGGTTTCTGCAGGCTTATTAGGAAAGGACCTAAGAATACAGTAATAAATGTTCAGTAAATTCATAGAACTTAAACTGTTAGTAAATAGATGAGTCTTTTCATAAGTCACTTGTTTTAAAACTGTATGTATGAAATGAAAAAGTTTCGGTGTTTGTAAGCTCTAATAAAATTCTCTGGCTTGGTTACTATAATAGTCAATTCAAATAAAACTTTTGAATATTGGCATGTTTTCATGTTTAGAGATAAATGTGTATTTATAGTATTAGTAAAATGGTATTTCAAAATACTTAGATTCATAAATTTATGACAGCATACTTTTATTTAGAGAACTGTTGGATTCAAGAATTTGGAACAGTGTTCTGAAAATAACAAAATAATCTTAAGGAAAAGAAAAAGAGACCTATAGTTATTGAAATATTTAACAATTTTACACCAGCACACATAAGCAGGCTTAGGATATAAAGGAAACTATCGAAAGCAAGAGAGAAATACATCATACTTCATGATGAAAGCAAGAGAGAAATATATTTCATGATAAAGGTGAGTATTTTTCCTAAGTTTCTGTGTTGGCACTCATCGATTTCATAATCTAGCTATCAAGAATAATTCCTCATCTTGAAACACTCATTGCTTTATTTCAATTAAGGGTTCTTATTGAGACTTTTCATCCTCAGATCTTTGGCTCTGATTATACTACTTCCTCTTTCCCACAATACAATGCCCTTAGTATACTCTATGATTGTGTTGGTTGTGGTGTTGGTGCTGCAGCTCTGGCATCAAGACAAATCTGAGTCCAGGCTCTTCTGTTTTACAAGCTATAACCTAGCCAAATTACTTAATCTCTCTGTGCCCCAACTAAACAGAGAAAGAAAAATACTTCAGAGTTGATGGGGAAAAAAAATGAGAGAACACAATCAAGGAACATAGAACCACTGGTTCTCTCCCTTCACCTTTGTTTGTTACTGTGAACTAACAATGAAAAAATGTGGCAAAATTATGACCATGGGATTCTCCCCTTAAATCCAAAGAGAGGACTTACTGAACAGGTATATTTGCTAACATTTCTATTTAAAAAGCAAGATATTTTCACAGAGGCGTATATGGAAATGGTCAAAGTTTTAGAGTCATAAAACCTTACCTGCTATAAAATTTTTATTTTTTTCTACACTTAGCAGTAATGATACACTTGGTAGTGAACATTAAAGACTGAAGTACTAATGTCTAGTTTAAATTTTTACTTTCTCATTGCCTAATCTCTCTGAACTCATGAATGGTGATTTCATTTTTTTGCAGACTTTAACATTTGTTATTTTCAATTTTATCCTTTTACCTTTTGAGACTATGTTGTTAGATCATACAAGTTCCTAATTGTTATATCCTGTTGGTGCATTATTCCTTTATATTAAGTCTCACTCTATCTTTAATAATGGTTTTCCCTCTCTATATAGACTATCTACTATTAATATTACAGTACCAGCTTTTCTTTTGGTTTATTTATACGCCTAGTGTTTCTTCATGTCTCATTTTCTAAGTATATACTTTTTAACTACATATAGCTAACTTTTTAATTCAAGCATGAACATTGCTGTCTTTTGAAAGAAGATTCATCCTGTGATATTTATTACAATTCTAAAATATTTGTAATTATACTTATTTCTACGTCTTATTATGGGTTTTCTTTTACCATATTTTTCATTTTTCTCCTTCCTGTCTTCTGTTGGATTGAGTTTTAAACATTTTTCATCTGGCTTGAAAGAAATACATTCTATTTGTATTATTTTAGTGATTTAACCCAAAGTGTGTAACATTCTTAACTTTATATCTTTAATATTTATAGCTTTTTAACCAAGAGGACCTCTTCTAGACTAGCTCAAAGGAAGCCAAATTACTGAAACTATCTTATTAATGTTTTCCAAAGTAAGTTATTACACTTTTTAAAATATTTTGAGGAAAAAATGTGTAGTTGTATTTTTATTCAATGTACTAAGAAAACAGAAATTCTAATCTTTACACAATCATAAACTAGTTTTTGAAGTTTATCTTCATGTTAAATCCCATAATCCAGTGACTGTCAACTATGAAGGGTACATGCACAAGGCATGGCCTTAGGAACGGTAGCACAGTAAGGATAGTACCATTTTCCCCATGCCATACACTAAGAAAGGTGGCATCATCCATTTCCAGTTATTCCTAGAGCTGTCCCTCCAGCTTACCCAGTGAGTCTGAGGATCTCTGCAGATGTTTCATCCAAAAATCCTTCATAACTTGAAAGCAGGGCTCATCTCTCCTGGGAGCTCTAATTTTCTTCTTGCAGATGGCACACTTGTTTCCTGAAACATCCTGACATCTCATACCTTCCCGTTCTTAAGTGAGGAGTTGTGGACTTTAAAATCTATGGTGAGTAATCTATGCCATAAACCAAATGCGGGTGAATGAAATTCAGTTAATAGCCAAGGATGGGAACTTCTGTACTTAGTCTCACTTACTTTGAAGATGCAAGTATGGCTAAAACTATCAATAGCTATTCATGAAAAGAGGCACAGTAGACAGTATATTATTTCTAATTGTCAGTGCCATAGGAAGATCCTTTTTTTTTTCCTAAGATTTTATTTATTTATTTGACAGAGAGCGAGAGAGGGAACACAAGCAGAGGGAGTGGGAGGGGAGAAAGCAGGCTTCCCGCCAAGCAGGGAGCCCGATGCGGGGCTCGATCCAGACCCCCGGGATCATGACTGAGCCAAAGGCAGACGCTTAATGACTGAGCCACCCAGGTGCCCCTGGAAGATCCTCTTGTGTAGCTCTTCCAATTCCCTTTCTTCATCATGAAAATACAAGTAGAAACTGATTAATGTGGATATTATCTTTTTTAAATATTTTTTAAAGATTTTATTTATTTGACAGAGAGAGTATACAAGCAGGCAGAGGGAGAAGTAGGCTCTCCGCTGAGCAGGGGAGCCCAACATAGGCTTGATCCAGGGTCCTGGGGTCATGACCTGAGCCGAAGGCAGCCACTTAACCAACTGAGCCACCCAAGTACCCCAAGGTGATATAATCTTAAGCAGGGTATTTTAAATGTGATCAACTATTCCCTATTAGATGGTTCTCTTAATTCACAGGATCTGTACTGGGTAACCTAGGACTACCAAAAAACTAAGACAAAGCAGCAATTTCACCTATAAACTGGTTAGTCCCTTCCCCTCAGCTCAAAGTAGTTCTTAGTGATAGAGGAAAGTAGCTTAGGCTGGGTTTCTCTTATCCTCTGTCTCAAAAAAGAGTAAGACATTCCTCTTGGAAGGTTCAGATCCCCACTTATTAATCGTTATTAGCTTGGTTGTTACCGTTTGGCCCTTCCAGCAATATTAACCCCCAAATTTGGTGTGTTCCTATTGATAAAAGTTAACCAATGCTACACAAAGCTCCTTTAAGAGGAAGGGTCAGCACCAGCTAGCTGTTGTGTTGAAATGACGTATTTCATACTGTTTTAGTTCTGCAAGGGACTCAAAGCCTTTCTTCTAAAACTGATCCCCCTAACCTGTGCTCTTGATTACCCCAATCTATGCCCTAGCTCCCTCCAAGCTGTCAGGATTAGTAAACCTTTGCTGCAAAATAGACACATGGCTGTCACTATGTCTAAACCCTTATAGGTCCACTCATATTAGTCACTAAGGCAAAGGATGAGGGCAAGGACTCACCCAGGTTTACAGTACCCCAGACTTCACCAACAAGAACAGTTGATCTATATCTGGTAGAACTATGGATAGTGGGGAATTGCCTCCAGGAGACAATTTTAGATCATCATATAGCAGCTTTATGGACTAAGTATTAGTCAAGAGGCATGGCCTCCCCCCATAACTCAGGGTTACACTAATGCAGGCCAAAAATGCAACTTACCAGGTGTGGGGCAGTCAGAGATCCAGGAAACCATCCCTACCATAATGCCTATGGAGGAATCTGCTGAATACTTGGTACTGCCACCTGCTATCCAAGCTACTTCCTGATTATAAGGATCCTAGTTGGAGGCCCACAGCCTGACTAACCACTGGCTTTACTTCAGTCTTGGAACTTCCCAGATCTAAAGAGCTATTTCCCAGGCTACCTGGCTGGCTCATTCAGAGCATGCGACTCTTGATCTTGGGGTTGGAAGTTTGACCGCCATGTTGGTTGTAAAGATTACTTAAAAATAAAGAGCTATGTCCCAACCACACCTACAACTGTGCAAAAAAAAACATGCGTCTTACAGCCCACGTTCCGGCCTAGGCTTTCTTGAGTACTTTGACATCAACTTAATATTCAACTTATCAGGCTTTTCTCAGCCCCTATAGAGGTCATACAGGTTAAGAAAAATAATGAGGCCTACTTCGGAATAACTTTGAGATTTCAGTGAAATCAGAGATTGTATCTATTTATTGTTCCTGCCTATTCTTGATCTCCATGGGTCTTCTGACTTCTGAGGTGCCTAATCTCTGAGTTCACTTGTAGAATGGCTCTCATAAACAGTGATGCCACCTAACATATACACTGACCACAACTTCTAGCATGATTTCATTGATAGGAGTGTAGCCTACTAAGTTGACATATTACTTTAATCTGACATCTTGTGAACACCTGCTCTATCACCTTCTGCAACTCTGCCCCCAAGAATACCCCAAAATGAATATTAAGAGCCTCAAGGTAGTAATTTGGGAGAAACCTCCTTTCTGTCAAGGGATCCACAAGATGCCCTCTCTAAAAAATACATGCCCTCCAGTTTTAAGTTTCACCTGTTCTCCACTTGCCATTCCTAAACTGCTGGATCAAACCGAACACATCCACTAAGAACCCAAAGG